>NC_134400.1:98542685-99864352 GCF_050003625.1 Haematobia irritans | reverse complement strand
ATTTTTTTAGGTTTTGGGTGGATTTTTCAATTTTTTGGGGTGGTCACGAATGAAAGTCCTTTTCGCTCTAGGACGCTTAGTTTAGGAGATATGGGCAAAAGAAGTTTATCATATAAAAATTTCAATTTTTTTATGTTTTGGGTGAATTTTTCAATTTTTTGGGGGTGGTCACGAATTAAAGTCCTTTTCGCTCTAGGACGCTTAGTTTAGGAGATATGGGCAAAAGAAGGTTTTCATATAAAAATTTCAATTTTTTTAGGTTTTGGTTGGATTTTTCAATTTTTTGGGGGTGGTCACGAATTAAAGTCCTTTTCGCTCTAGGACGCTTAGTTTAGGAGATATGGGCAAAAGAAGGTTTTCATATAAAAATTTCAATTTTTTTAGGTTTTGGGTGGATTTTTCAATTCTTTGGGGTGGTCACGAATTAAAGTCCTTTTCGCTCTAGGACGCTTAGTTTAGGAGATATGGGCAAAAGAAGTTTTTCATATAAAAATTTCAATTTTTTTTGGTTTTGGGTGGATTTTTCAATTTTTTGGGGGTGGTCACGAATTAAAGTCCTTTTCGCTCTAGGACGCTTAGTTTAGGAGATATGGGCAAAAGAAGGTTTTCATATAAAAATTTCAATTTTTTTAGGTTTTGGGTGGATTTTTCAATTTTTTGGGGTGGTCATGAATTAAAGTCCTTTTCGCTCTAGGACGCATATTTAAGGAGATATGGGCAAAAGAAGTTTTTCATATAAAAATTTCAATTTTTTTAGGTTTTGGGTGGATTTTTCAATTTTTTGGGGGTGGTCACGAATTAAAGTCCTTTTCGCTCTAGGACGCTTAGTTTAGGAGATATGGGCAAAAGAAGTTTATCATATAAAAATTTCAATTTTTTTATGTTTTGGGTGAATTTTTCAATTTTTTGGGGGTGGTCACGAATTAAAGTCCTTTTCGCTCTAGGACGCTTAGTTTAGGAGATATGGGCAAAAGAAGGTTTTCATATACAAATTTCAATTTTTTTAGGTTTTGGTTGGATTTTTCAATTTTTTGGGGGTGGTCACGAATTAAAGTCCTTTTCGCTCTAGGACGCTTAGTTTAGGAGATATGGGCAAAAGAAGGTTTTCATATACAAATTTCAATTTTTTTAGGTTTTGGGTGGATTTTTCAATTCTTTGGGGTGGTCACGAATTAAAGTCCTTTTCGCTCTAGGACGCTTAGTTTAGGAGATATGGGCAAAAGAAGTTTTTCATATAAAAATTTCAATTTTTTTTGGTTTTGGGTGGATTTTTCAATTTTTTGGGGGTGGTCACGAATTAAAGTCCTTTTCGCTCTAGGACGCTTAGTTTAGGAGATATGGGCAAAAGAAGGTTTTCATATAAAAATTTCAATTTTTTTAGGTTTTGGGTGGATTTTTCAATTTTTTGGGGTGGTCATGAATTAAAGTCCTTTTCGCTCTAGGACGCATATTTAATGAGATATGGGCAAAAGAAGTTTTTCATATAAAAATTTCAATTTTTTTAGGTTTTGGGTGGATTTTTCAATTGTTTGGGGTGGTCATGAATTAAAGTCCTTTTCGCTCTAGGACGCATATTTAAGGAGATATGGACAAAAGAAGTTTTTCATATAAAAATTTAAATTTTTTTAGGTTTTGGGTGGATTTTTCAATTTTTTGGGGGTGGTCACGAATTAAAGTCCTTTTCGCTCTAGGACGCTTAGTTTAGGAGATATGGGCAAAAGAAGTTTTTCATATAAAAATTTCAATTTTTTTAGGTTTTGGGTGGATTTTTCAATTTTTTGGGGGTGGTCACGAATTAAAGTCCTTTTCGCTCTAGGACGCTTAGTTTAGGAGATATGGGCAAAAGAAGTTTATCATATAAAAATTTCAATTTTTTTAGGTTTTGGGTGGATTTTTCAATTTTTTGGGGGTGGTCACGAATTAAAGTCCTTTTCGCTCTAGGACGCATATTTAAGGAGATATGGGCAAAAGAAGTTTTTCATATAAAAATTTCAATTTTTTTAGGTTTTGGGTGGATTTTTCAATTTTTTGGGGGTGGTCACGAATTAAAGTCCTTTTCGCTCTAGGACGCTTAGTTTAGGAGATATGGGCAAAAGAAGTTTTTCATATAAAAATTTCAATTTTTTTAGGTTTTGGGTGGATTTTTCAATTTTTTGGGGGTGGTCACGAATTAAAGTCCTTTTCGCTCTAGGACGCTTAGTTTAGGAGATATGGGCAAAAGAAGTTTTTCATATAAAAATTTCAATTTTTTTAGGTTTTGGGTGGATTTTTCAATTTTTTGGGGGTGGTCACGAATTAAAGTCCTTTTCGCTCTAGGACGCATATTTAAGGATATATGGGCAAAAGAAGTTTTTCATATAAAAATTTCAATTTTTTTTAGGTTTTGGGTGGATTTTTCAATTTTTTGGGGGTGGTCACGAATTAAAGTCCTTTTCGCTCTAGGACGCTTAGTTTAGGAGATATGGGCAAAAGAAGTTTTTCATATAAAAATTTCAATTTTTTTAGGTTTTGGGTGGATTTTTCAATTTTTTGGGGTTGGTCACGAATTAAAGTCCTTTTCGCTCTAGGACGCATATTTAAGGAGATATGGGCAAAATAAGTTTTTCATATAAAAATTTCAATTTTTTTAGGTTTTGGGTGGATTTTTCAATTTTTTGGGGGTGGTCACGAATTAAAGTCCTTTTCGCTCTAGGACGCATATTTAAGGAGATATGGGCAAAAGAAGTTTTTCATATAAAAATTTCAATTTTTTTAGGTTTTGGGTGGATTTTTCAATTTTTTGGGGGTGGTCACGAATTAAAGTCCTTTTCGCTCTAGGACGCATATTTAAGGAGATATGGGCAAAAGAAGGTTTTCATATAAAAATGTCAATTTTTTTAGGTTTTGGGCGGATTTTTCAATTTTTTGGGGGTGGTCACGAATTAAAGTCCTTTTCGCTCTAGGACGCTTAGTTTAGGAGATATGGGCAAAAGAAGGTTTTCATATAAAAATTTCAAATTTTTTAGGTTTTGGGTGGATTTTTCAATTTTTTGAGGGTGGTCACGAATTAAAGTCCTTTTCGCTCTAGGACGCTTAGTTTAGGAGATATGGGCAAAAGAAGGTTTTCATATAAAAATTTCAATTTTTTTGGTTTTGGGTGGATTTTTCAATTTTTGGGGGGTGGTCACGAATTAAAGTCCTTTTCGCTCTAGGACGCTTAGTTTAGGAGATATGGGCAAAAGAAGTTTATCATATAAAAATTTCAATTTTTTTAGGTTTTGGGTGGATTTTTAAATTTTTTGGGGGTGGTCACGAATTAAAGTCCTTTTCGCTCTAGGACGCATATTTAAGGAGATATGGGCAAAAGAAGTTTTTCATATAAAAATTTAAATTTTTTTAGGTTTTGGGTGGATTTTTCAATTTTTTGGGGGTGGTCACGAATTAAAGTCCTTTTCGCTCTAGGACGCATATTTAAGGAGATATGGGCAAAAGAAGGTTTTCATATAAAAATTTCAATTTTTTTAGGTTTTGGGTGGATTTTTCAATTTTTTGGGGGTGGTCACAAATTAAAGTCCTTTTCGCTCTAGGACGCTTAGTTTAGGAGATATGGGCAAAAGAAGGTTTTCATATAAAAATTTCAATTTTTTTAGGTTTTGGGTGGATTTTTCAATTTTTTGGGGTGGTCACGAATTAAAGTCCTTTTCGCTCTAGGACGCTTAGTTTAGGAGATATGGGCAAAAGAAGTTTTTCATATAAAAATTTCAATTTTTTTATGTTTTGGGTGAATTTTTAAATTTTTGGGGTGGTCATGAATTAAAGTCCTTTTCGCTCTAGGACGCTTAGTTTAGGAGATATGGGCAAAAGAAGTTTTTCATATAAAAATTTCAATTTTTTTTAGGTTTTGGGTGGATTTTTCAATTTTTTGAGGGTGGTCATGAATTAAAGTCCTTTTCGCTCTAGGACGCTTAGTTTAGGAGATATGGGCAAAAGAAGTTTTTCATATAAAAATTTCAATTTTTTTAGGTTTTGGGTGGATTTTCAATTTTTTGGGGGTGGTCACGAATTAAAGTCCTTTTCGCTCTAGGACGCTTAGTTTAGGAGATATGGACAAAAGAAGTTTTTCATATAAAAATTTCAATTTTTTTAGGTTTTGGGTGGATTTTTCAATTTTTTGGGGTGGTCATGAATTAAAGTCCTTTTCGCTCTAGGACGCTTAGTTTAGGAGATATGGGCAAAAGAAGGTTTTCATATAAAAATTTCAATTTTTTTAGGTTTTGGGTGGATTTTTCAATTTTTTGGGGTGGTCACGAATTAATGTCCTTTTCGCTCTAGGACGCATATTTAAGGAGATATGGGCAAAAGAAGTTTTTCATATAAAAATTTCAATTTTTTTAGGTATTGGGTGGATTTTTCAATTTTTTGGGGTAGTCATGAATTAATGTCCTTTTCGCTCTAGGACGCTTAGTTTAGGAGATATGGGCAAAAGAAGTTTTTCATATAAAAATTTCAATTTTTTTAGGTTTTGGGTGGATTTTTCAATTTTTTGGGGGTGGTCATGAATTAAAGTCCTTTTCGCTCTAGGACGCTTAGTTTAGGAGATATGGACAAAAGAAGTTTTTCATATAAAAATTTCAATTTTTTTAGGTTTTGGGTGGATTTTTCAATTTTTTGGGGGTGGTCACGAATTAAAGTCCTTTTCGCTCTAGGACGCATATTTAAGGAGATATTTGCAAAAGAAGTTTTTCATATAAAAATTTCAATTTTTTTAGGTTTTGGGTGGATTTTTCAATTTTTTGGGGGTGGTCACGAATTAAAGTCCTTTTCGCTCTAGGATGCTTAGTTTAGGAGATATGGGCCAAAGAAGTTTTTCATATAAAAATTTCAATTTTTTTAGGTTTTGGGTGGATTTTTCAATTTTTTGGGTGTGGTCACGAATTAAAGTCCTTTTCGCTCTAGGACGCTTAGTTTAGGAGATATGGGCAAAAGAAGTTTTTCATATAAAAATTTCAATTTTTTTAGGTTTTGGGTGGATTTTTCAATTTTTTGGGGTGGTCACGAATTAAAGTCCTTTTCGCTCTAGGACGCTTAGTTTAGGAGATATGGACAAAAGAAGTTTTTCATATAAAAATTTAAATTTTTTTAGGTTTTGGGTGGATTTTGCAATTTTTTGGGGGTGGTCACGAATTAAAGTCCTTTTCGCTCTAGGACGCTTAGTTTAGTAGATATGGGCAAAAGAAGTTTTTCATATAAAAATTTCAATTTTTTAGGTTTTGGGTGGATTTTTCAATTTTTTGGGGGTGGTCATGAATTAAAGTCCTTTTCGCTCTAGGACGCATATTTAAGGAGATATTTCAATTTTTTGGGGGTGGTCACGAATTAAAGTCCTTTTCGCTCTAGGACGCTTAGTTTAGGAGATATGGGCAAAAGAAGTTTTTCATATAAAAATTTCAATTTTTTTAGGTTTTGGGTGGATTTTTCAAATTTTTGGGGTGGTCACGAATTAAAGTCCTATTCGCTCTAGGACGCTTAGTTTAGGAGATATGGGCAAAAGAAGTTTTTCATATAAAAATTTCAATTTTTTTAGGTTTTGGGTAGATTTTTCAATTTTTTGGGGGTGGTCACGAATTAAAGTCCTTTTCGCTCTAGGACGCTTAGTTTAGGAGATATGGGCAAAAGAAGGTTTTCATATAAAAATTTAAATTTTTTTAGGTTTTGGGTGGATTTTTCAATTTTTTGGGGTGGTCATGAATTAAAGTCCTTTTCGCTCTAGGACGCATATTTAAGGAAATATGGGCAAAAGAAGTTTTTCATATAAAAATTTCAATTTTTTTAGGTTTTGGGTGGATTTTTCAATTTTGTGGGGGTGGTCACGAATTAAAGTCCTTTTCGCTCTAGGATGCTTAGTTTAGGAGATATGGGCAAAAGAAGTTTTTCATATAAAAATTTCAATTTTTTTAGGTTTTGGGTGGATTTTTCAATTTTTTGGGGTGGTCATGAATTAAAGTCCTTTTCGCTCTAGGACGCTTAGTTTAGGAGATATGGGCAAAAGAAGTTTTTCATATAAAAATTTCAATTTTTTTAGGTTTTGGGTGGATTTTTCAATTTTTTGGGGGTGGTCACGAATTAAAGTCCTTTTCGCTCTAGGACGCTTAGTTTAGGAGATATGGGCAAAAGAAGTTTTTCATATAAAAATTTCAATTTTTTTAGGTTTTGGGTGGATTTTTCAATTTTTTGGGGTGGTCACGAATTAAAGTCCTTTTCGCTCTAGGACGCTTAGTTTAGGAGATATGGGCAAAAGAAGTTTTTCATATAAAAATTTCAATTTTTTTAGGTTTTGGGTGGATTTTTCAATTTTTTGGGGGTGGTCACGAATTAAAGTCCTTTTCGCTCTAGGACGCTTAGTTTAGGAGATATGGACACAAGAAGTTTTTCATATAAAAATTTCAATTTTTTTAGGTTTTGGGTGGATTTTTCAATTTTTTGGGGGTGGTCACGAATTAAAGTCCTTTTCGCTCTAGGACGCATATTTAAGGAGATATTTGCAAAAGAAGTTTTTCATATAAAAATTTCAATTTTTTTAGGTTTTGGGTGGATTTTTCAATTTTTTGGGGGTGGTCACGAATTAAAGTCCTTTTCGCTCTGGGATGCTTAGTTTAGGAGATATGGGCAAAAGAAGTTTTTCATATAAAAATTTCTTTTTTTTAGGTTTTGGGTGGATTTTTCAATTTTTTGGGGTGGTCATGAATTAAAGTCCTTTTCGCTCTAGGACGCTTAGTTTAGGAGATATGGGAAAAAGAAGTTTTTCATATAAAAATATCAATTTTTTTAGGTTTTGGGTGGATTTTTCAATTTTTTGGGGGTGGTCACGAATTAAAGTCCTTTTCGCTCTAGGACGCTTAGTTTAGGAGATATGGGCAAAAGAAGTTTTTCATATAAAAATTTCAATTTTTTTAGGTTTTGGGTGGATTTTTCAATTTTTTGGGGGTGGTCACGAATTAAAGTCCTTTTCGCTCTAGGACGCTTAGTTTAGGAGATATGGACAAAAGAAGTCTTTCATATAAAAATTTAAATTTTTTTAGGTTTTGTGTGGATTTTGCAATTTTTTGGGGGTGGTCACGAATTAAAGTCCTTTTCGCTCTAGGACGCTTAGTTTAGGAGATATGGGCAAAAGAAGTTTTTCATATAAAAATTTCAATTTTTTAGGTTTTGGGTGGATTTTTCAATTTTTTGGGGGTGGGCATGAATTAAAGTCCTTTTCGCTCTAGGACGCATATTTAAGGAGATATTTCAATTTTTTGGGGGTGGTCACGAATTAAAGTCCTTTTCGCTCTAGGACGCTTAGTTTAGGAGATATGGGCAAAAGAAGTTTTTCATATAAAAATTTCAATTTTTTTAGGTTTTGGGTGGATTTTTCAATTTTTTGGGGTGGTCACGAATTAAAGTCCTTTTCGCTCTAGGACGCGTATTTAAGGAGATATGGGCAAAAGAAGTTTTTCATATAAAAATTTCAATTTTTTTAGGTTTTGGGTGGATTTTTCAATTTTTTGGGGTGGTCATGAATTAAAGTCCTTTTCGCTCTAGGACGCTTAGTTTAGGAGATATGGGCAAAAGAAGGTTTTCATATAAAAATTTCAATTTTTTTAGGTTTTGGGTGGATTTTTCAATTTTTTGGGGTGGTCACGAATTAAAGTCCTTTTCGCTCTAGGACGCTTAGTTTAGGAGATATGAGCAAAAGAAGTTTTTCATATAAAAATTTCAATTTTTTAGGTTTTGGGTGGATTTTTCAATTTTTTGGGGGTGGTCACGAATTAAAGTCCTTTTCGCTCTAAGACGCTTAGTTTAGGAGATATGGGCAAAAGAAGGTTTTCATATAAAAATTTCAATTTTTTTAGGTTTTGGGTGGATTTTTCAATTTTTTGGGGGTGGTCATGAATTAAAGTCCTTTTCGCTCTAGGACGCTTAGTTTAGGAGATATGGGCAAAAGAAGTTTTTCATATAAAAATTTAAATTTTTTTAGGTTTTGGGTGGATTTTTCAATTTTGTGGGGGTGGTCACGAATTAAAGTCCTTTTCGCTCTAGGATACTTAGTTTAGGAGATATGGGCAAAAGAAGTTTTTCATATAAAAATTTCAATTTTTTTAGGTTTTGGGTGGATTTTTCAATATTTTGGGGTGGTCATGAATTAAAGTCCTTCTCGCTCTAGGACGCTTAGTTTAGGAGATATGGGCAAAAGAAGTTTTTCATATAAAAATTTCAATTTTTTTAGGTTTTGGGTGGATTTTTCAATTTTTTGGGGGTGGTCACGAATTAAAGTCCTTTTCGCTCTAGGACGCTTAGTTTAGGAGATATGGGCAAAAGAAGTTTTTCATATAAAAATTTCAATTTTTTTAGGTTTTGGGTGGATTTTTCAATTTTTTGGGGGTGGTCACGAATTAAAGTCCTTTTCGCTCTAGGACGCTTAGTTTAGGAGATATGGACAAAATAAGTTTTTCATATAAAAATTTCAATTTTTTTAGGTTTTGGGTGGATTTTTCAATTTTTTGGGGGTGGTCACGAATTAAAGTCCTTTTCGCTCTAGGACGCATATTTAAGGAGATATTTGCAAAAGAAGTTTTTCATATAAAAATTTCAATTTTTTTAGGTTTTGGGTGGATTTTTCAATTTTTTGGGGGTGGTCACGAATTAAAGTCCTTTTCGCTCTAGGATGCTTAGTTTAGGAGATATGGGCAAAAGAAGTTTTTCATATAAAAATTTCTTTTTTTTTTAGGTTTTGGGTGGATTTTTCAATTTTTTGGGGTGGTCATGAATTAAAGTCCTTTTCGCTCTAGGACGCTTAGTTTAGGAGATATGGGCAAAAGAAGTTTTTCATATAAAAATTTCAATTTTTTTAGGTTTTGGGTGGATTTTTCAATTTTTTGGGGTGGTCACGAATTAAAGTCCTTTTCGCTCTAAGACGCATATTTAAGGAGATATGGGCAAAAGAAGTGTTTCATATAAAAATTTCAATTTTTTTAGGTTTTGGGTGGATTTTGCAATTTTTTGGGGGTGGTCATGAATTAAAGTCCTTTTCGATCTAGGACGTATATTTAAGGAGATATTTCAATTTTTTGGGGGGTGGTCACGAATTAAAGTCCTTTTCGCTCTAGGACGCTTAGTTTAGGAGATATGGACAAAAGAAGTTTTTCATATAAAAATTTCAATTTTTTTAGGTTTTGGGTGGATTTTTCAATTTTTGGGGGTGGTCACGAATTAAAGTCCTTTTCGCTCTAGGACGCATATTTAAGGAGATATGGGCAAAAGAAGGTTTTCATATAAAAATTTCAATTTTTTTAGGTTTTGGGTGGATTTTTCAATTTTTTGAGGGTGGTCACGAATTAAAGTCCTTTTCGCTCTAGGACGCTTAGTTTAGAAGATATGGCTCTAGGACGCATATTTAAGGAGATATGGGCAAAAGAAGGTTTTCATATAAAAATTTCAATTTTTTTAGGTTTTGGGTGGATTTTTCAATTTTTTTGGGGGTGGTCACGAATTAAAGTCCTTTTCGCTCTAGGACGCTTAGTTTAGGAGATATGGGCAAAAGAAGGTTTTCATATAAAAATTTCAATTTTTTTAGGTTTTGGGTGGATTTTTCAATTTTTTGGGGTGGTCACGAATTAAAGTCCTTTTCGCTCTAGGACGCTAAGTTTAGGAGATATGGGCAAAAGAAGTTTTTCATATAAAAATTTCAATTTTTTATGTTTTGGGTGAATTTTTCAATTTTTTGGGGTGGTCGTGAATTAAAGTCCTTTTCGCTCTAGGACGCATATTTAAGGAGATATGGGCAAAAGAAGTTTTTCATATAAAAATTTCAATTTTTTTTAGGTTTTGGATGGATTTTTCAATTTTTTGAGGGTGGTCATGAATTAAAGTCCTTTTCGCTCTAGGACGCTTAGTTTAGGAGATATGGGCAAAAGAAGGTTTTCATATAAAAATTTCAATTTTTTTTAGGTTTTGGATGGATTTTTCAATTTTTTGAGGGTGGTCATGAATTAAAGTCCTTTTCGCTCTAGGACGCTTAGTTTAGGAGATATGGGCAAAAGAAGGTTTTCATATAAAAATTTCAATTTTTTTAGGTTTTCAACCGTCGAACGGAACGGACGTGTTTTTTAATAGCGGATAAAATCGTCGTAATAAGTACCTACTACGAATTTCAAGTGTGGTGGGATATTAGGCCACCATGCAGAGAAATTCAAAGACATCCACTGGGTTGCTAACTTCAGGGCCCAGTGGACGAGTATCGACTGGAGTTATAGATTTGGGCAATGACCAAGAGTTAGGCCCAATTAGTCGACCTGTAGACGGGTCGACAGGTGGCGACAATTTGACAAGTCGGACCTTTTCCAAGGTAACGGCATCAAAAGGAGGTAATCCCTAACGAAAAAGATTCAAAGAACGCAGAAATGCTTTGTTTATCCTAAAGAAATTAGGATCAGTCGACCCAAGCACGTTGTCGGCTAAACAAAGCGATTCCTTAAAATGGGCTCAAGGAATTCTTGAGGCTGGAAAAAGAGAACGATCACCGGATGAGCTGCCATCCTCCAAAAGGGATCAACGATCGTTTGCCTCAGTTGCTAAAGACAGCCTTGTGATGGCTATCATTAATAAAGGAGCATTGGACGGTATGGTTCCAAAGCAAAAATGGGGGGAAATTGAGAATGCTTTGTCTGGCGTCTACTCACAGGTGCTGGAAAAGTTTCCCGGCCCAGATCCTCGACACCAAGAGGCTGGTTGGTATCAAGGACGATTTAAGCTAGTCGCATTTGAGGACCAGAGGTCTATAGAATGTTTTAAAGCTGCTCTGATACTAATTGGTGAAGTTTGGGAAGGAGCTGCTCTAGAGTTAGTCGAGAAGAAAGACATACCGGCTAGACCAAGAGCACATGCGTGGATACCTGCAAACCCTCCTGACCCTGAATCTATTTTAAATAGACTGAAACAATGCAATCCAGATCTTCCAACAGCTGATTGGAAGGTTGGCCGTTTGGATGAAGTGGATGGGCCAAGACGGCATGCAGTGTTTATATTGAACACTCAGTCTTTGCCACATCTAGCAAAGTCCCAGGGCCGTGTATGTTATGGCTTTCATTATATCCAAATGAAGGTGTATAAAAACGATCAGCTAAAGGATTCAGAAATGGACAAGCCTCTGTCTGAATCAGAAGTAAGCGGATCCTCTTGCGAAGTCGAGGGGGATACCAAGACATTTGAAGACATGGATAGATACCGTATGCGTGAGGAGGCTTCTACTGCCTCAGAACTCACCAAAGTTGAACCTATGGTTATTGCGAGAGTCACCGATATCTCTGAAGAGGACATTCTTGATGACTCGATTGAAGTGGCTGATGTGACGGTTGTTGAAAATCTCGATGGTCCTACGGATCCTCCAGATAAATCTTCATCATTGTAAGGCTGCATGTGCTGCCTTAAAAGTTCTCCTGATGAAAGGGGACATAGATATAGTTCTTATTCAAGAACCATATGTTTATAAAAACAAAATATGTGAATTAAGTACTCCGGGGTTCAAACTATTGCAGTATAGTGGTAATGATGTAAATCGAGCCTGTATAATTGCTAAAAACGAGCTCAACTTGTTTCTGCTTCCTTCAATGTGCAATACAGACACTGTCGTTGCCAGTTTAGAAATAGCCAAATGCAAATATTGGGTATCTTCGGTCTACATGGGACATGACAGGGAGATGCCTCCATATGCCGTTAAGACCTTAGTGGAGGAGTCACGGAAAACAAAGACGAAACTCATTATGGGATGCGATGCGAATGCACATCATAGTATATGGGGAAGTAGTGATACTAATGCAAGGGGAGAGTCGCTAATAGAGTTTATTTTGCGTACTAATCTGGTAGTTTGCAACAAGGGAGATGTCCCAACCTTTGTCACTAAAAACAGGCAAGAGGTTTTGGACATCACCTTGGCCTCACAAGAACTGAATGAAATGATATCTGAGTGGCAGGTTTTAAGTGAACACAGCTTCTCAGATCATCGCTACATCAGTTTCAAATTTGATGTTCATATCACCAAGATCATATTTCCGCCAAATGTTAGGAAAGCTGACTGGAATAGGTATAGGGAATCGTTCAATATGATGATACCGGAAATAACAGAGACAAATATGAGAAATGTGCAAGATATCGAATACGCAGTGGAGCGGATTACTAAGGCCTTCAACATCTCACTGAAAGCTGCATGCCCTAGAGGAAAGCCAAGGGGGAAACATCGACCACCATGGTGGTCTACGGAATTAAGTAATATGAGGAAATCCTGCAGGAACCTCTTTAACAAGGCAAAGTCCACCAGAGCTTCTGAGGACTGGGACGCTTACAAGAAGATTCTGAGAGGATACAAGCGAGAACTGAGAAAGGCTCAGCATAACTCTTGGAATGCTTACTGCAGCAGTATTGAGAATACGTCCGAGGCTTCCAGACTACGGAAGGTTCTAGCATCCACCAACTCCGCTCCAGGTTTCATTAAAACATCGGAGGGCAATTGGACAACGTCCAGTGAGGAGACGCTGGAGGTACTATTGGACACACATTTTCCTGGAAATCAGACGGTTGAACCATGTACTGGCGGTGCCACAGTTGCTCAGCGGTCGTTTCCTGTCGAGGAAATTGTATCGGAAACTAGAATAAGATGGGCGCTAAATAGCTTTGGACCATTCAAATCCCCTGGACCTGATGGAATTACTCCGGCGGAGTTACAAGCTGTAACTGACAAAATTATCCCCTGGTTGTCGGTGATATATACAGGATGTATCAACTTATCATATATCCCAGGAAAGTGGAGGGAAACAAAAGTCGTCTTCATACCTAAAGCGGGAAAAGCCTCTCACTCGAGGGCGAAGGATTTCCGACCAATCAGCTTATCCTCATTCCTACTTAAGACTCTGGAGAGGATGATAGATATTTATCTTAGAACTAGCATCGATTCAAGTTTGTTCTCGAAACGACAGCATGCATACTCGAAGGGCAGGTCTACTGAGACCGCACTACATGAACTAGTCAGCTTTATTGAAAGCTCACTATCTGTCAAAGAATACACAATCGTGGCGTTTCTAGACATCGAAGGGGCGTTCAATAATGTCCATCCGAGCTCGATATTAAATGGACTGACAACTCTGAATGTTGATCCATGTATACTCAGGCTGTTAGACGAACTGCTAATGAAGAGACGTATTTCAGCCACACTAGGACAAGCAAACATACAAAAGTATGTGAACAGAGGCACTCCCCAAGGAGGAGTTCTATCACCTCTTCTTTGGAATGTTGCTATAAATAGCCTTCTGGTTACTCTAGAAAAAGAAAGGATAAAAGTGGTGGCATACGCAGATGATGTAGCTCTGGCAGTCAGGGGAAAATTCCCATCCACAATCAGAGATATTATTCAGAGGGCCCTCCGGATGACTGAAAAATGGGCGAAAGACAATGGTCTTGGGGTAAATCCCGCAAAGACAGAATTAGTCATGTACTGCAAAGATCGCAAAACTCCCACGGTTAGGCCTATTTCCTTAGGGGGTATTGAAATTCCCTTTGGTGATTGTGCAAAATACCTTGGCGTTATTTTGGACAGGAAGCTGAACTTTAAGCTTAATATTGAAGAAAGGGCGAGGAAGGCATCTGTAGCTTTGTACTCGTGCAAAAAGGCAATAGGAAAAAAGTGGGGACTAAAACCAAAAATTGTGCATTGGCTATACACGGCAGTGGTTAGACCTATAATGCTATATGGTGTTGTAGTCTGGTGGCCGGCACTTCAGAAACCGACTGGTTTAGATAAAGTTCAGCGTATGGCGTGTTTGTGTATTTCAGGCGCATTCAGCAAGACAGGAACAAATTCCCTTAATGTCATGCTGCATCTATTGCCTTTAGACATTGTGGCCAAACAGTCAGCTGCAACAACGGCTGTGCGGTTGCGCGAACTATCGCTGTGGTCGGAAAAAGGTTACGGTCACAGTTCTGTCCTCAAAACAATGTCAGATGTGCCTAACGTAGTGGATTACACTTTGGCGAGTCCACTTTTCGACAAAAAGTTTGAGACTCTAATCCCCAACAGTGAGGCGTGGTGCACACAGACCCCGGGGAATAAAGAATATATAGATTTCTACACTGATGGCTCCAAATTGGATGGACAAGTGGGTTTCGGAGTATATTCTAATGATTTGGAACTTCAAATAGCGAAAAGATTACCTAATCACTGTAGTGTTTTTCAGGCTGAAATATTAGCAATAAGAGAGGTGGCGAATTGGCTGAGAAGTAATGTTCCAAAAAATGTGGGCATTAATATATACTCAGACAGTCAACCTGCAATAAAATCCTTGGACTCTGTGTTCCTCAACTCGAAAACGGCCATCGATTGCCGCAAATCTCTCAATGAGATGGCTGAGCAGTACAATATTCACCTAATATGGGTGCCTGGCCATAGGAACATACCGGGGAACTGCGAAGCCGATGAGTTGGCAAGGCTAGGGACTACCTTACATATTCCAGGGGAACTAGAATTTGTTGGTATGCCCCTAGCTACCTGCAAGCTCATGCTGCGTGAGAAGGCTGTTATGATGGCAAATGTTCGATGGGAGAATTGCAAGGGTTGTAACGACACCAAGCAAATATGGCCCCATTTCAACTTAAACCGCACACTAGATATGCTAATGTTCTCGAGACGTCAGATATCACTCCTGATATCTGCTATAACGGGTCGCTGCCTGATAGGAGATTTTGCAAAAACTATTGGCGCGAAGTATAATGACTATTGTATGAGCTGTCATGATGCGGAGGAAAAAGAATCAATTAAACACCTCTTGTGTGAGTGTCCTGCATTTTGTGTAAAGCGCAAGCAACTTTTAGGAGCATATAGCTTCAGATTACTGGCGGATCTGGAAAACGTTAATTTAAGCAGTCTGCTAATGTTTTTGGAACAATCTGGTTGGTTCAACAAAGAAAAATAATCAAGAAGGTTCAGCGGTTAAAACTAGAAGTGCCCATATGTAATAGGTACTTTTAGTTAATGTGGTATCACAATGGACTGAATAGTCTAAGTGAGCCTGAATCTTAATCGGGCTGCCACTTTAACCTAACCTAACCTAACCTAGGTTTTGGGTGGATTTTTCAATTTTTTGGGGTGGTCATGAATTAAAGTCCTTTTCGCTCTAGGACGCTTAGTTTAGGAGATATGGGCAAAAGAAGTTTTTCATATAAAAATTTCAATTTTTTTAGGTTTTGGGTGGATTTTTCAATTTTTTGGGGTGGTCATGAATTAAAGTCCTTTTCGCTCTAGGACGCATATTTAAGGAGATATGGGCAAAAGAAGTTTTTCATATAAAAATTTCAATTTTTTTAGGTTTTGGGTGGATTTTTCAATTTTTTGAGGGTGGTCATGAATTAAAGTCCTTTTCGCTCTAGGACGCATATTTAAGGAGATATGGGCAAAAGAAGTTTTTCATATAAAAATTTCAATTTTTTTAGGTTTTGGGTGGATTTTTCAATTTTTTGGGGGTGGTCACGAATTAAAGTCCTTTTCGCTCTAGGACGCATATTTAAGGAGATATGGGCAAAAGAAGTTTTTCATATAAAAATTTCAATTTTTTTTAGGTTTTGGATGGATTTTTCAATTTTTTGAGGGTGGTCATGAATTAAAGTCCTTTTCGCTCTAGGACGCTTAGTTTAGGAGATATGGGCAAAAGAAGGTTTTCATATAAAAATTTCAATTTTTTTAGGTTTTGGGTGGATTTTTCAATTTTTTGGGGTGGTCATGAATTAAAGTCCTTTTCGCTCTAGGACGCTTAGTTTAGGAGATATGGGCAAAAGAAGTTTTTCATATAAAAATTTCAATTTTTTTAGGTTTTGGGTGGATTTTTCAATTTTTTGGGGTGGTCACGAATTAAAGTCCTTTTCGCTCTAGGACGCATATTTAAGGAGATATGGGCAAAAGAAGTTTTTCTTATAAAAAATTTTCAATTTTTTTAGGTTTTGGGTGGATTTTTCAATTTTTTGGGGGTGGTCACGAATTAAAGTCCTTTTCGCTCTAGGACGCTTAGGTTAGGAGATATGGGCAAAAGAAGTTTTTCATATAAAAATTTCAATGTTTTTAGGTTTTGGGTGGATTTTTCAATTTTTTGGGGGTGGTCACGAATTAAAGTCCTTTTCGCTCTAGGACGCTTAGTTTAGGAGATATGGGCAAAAGAAGTTTTTCATATAAAAATTTCAATTTTTTTAGGTTTTGGGTGGATTTTTCAATTTTTTGGGGTGGTCATGAATTAAAGTCCTTTTCGCTCTAGAGGCTTAGTTTAGGAGATATGGGCAAAAGAAGTTTTTCATATAAGAATTTCAATTTTTTTAGGTTTTGGGTGGATTTTTCAATTTTTTGGGGGTGGTCACGAATTAAAGTCCTTTTCGCTCTAGGACGCTTAGTTTAGGAGATATGGGCAAAAGAAGT
This sequence comes from Haematobia irritans, assembly GCF_050003625.1. Taxonomy (NCBI): domain Eukaryota; kingdom Metazoa; phylum Arthropoda; class Insecta; order Diptera; family Muscidae; genus Haematobia; species Haematobia irritans. The sequence continues at coordinate 99,847,890 of NC_134400.1, read as the reverse complement.
TTTTCATATAAAAATTTCAATTTTTTTAGGTTTTGGGTGGATTTTTCAATTTTTTGGGGGTGGTCACGAATTAAAGTCCTTTTCGCTCTAGGACGCTTAGTTTAGGAGATATGGACAAAAGAAGTTTTTCATATAAAAATTTCAATTTTTTTAGGTTTTGGGTGGATTTTTCAATTTTTTGGGGTGGTCATGAATTAAAGTCCTTTTCGCTCTAGGACGCTTAGTTTAGGAGATATGGGCAAAAGAAGTTTTTCATATAAAAATTTAAATTTTTTTAGGTTTTGGGTGGATTTTTCAATTTTTTGGGGGTGGTCACGAATTAAAGTCCTTTTCGCTCTAGGACGCTTAGTTTAGGAGATATGGGCAAAAGAAGTTTTTCATATAAAAATTTCAATTTTTTTAGGTTTTGGGTGGATTTTTCAATTTTTTGGGGGTGGTCACGAATTAAAGTCCTTTTCGCTCTAGGACGCTTAGTTTAGGAGATATGGACAAAAGAAGTTTTTCATATAAAAATTTCAATTTTTTAGGTTTTGGGTGGATTTTTCAATTTTTTTGGGTGGTCATGAATTAAAGTCCTTTTCGCTCTAGGACGCTAGATATGGGCAAAAGAAGTTTTTCATATAAAAATTTCAATTTTTTTAGGTTTTGGGTGGATTTTTCAATTTTTTGGGGGTGGTCACGAATTAAAGTCCTTTTCGCTCTAGGACGCTTAGTTTAGGAGATATGGGCAAAAGAAGTTTTTCATATAAAAATTTCAATTTTTTTAGGTTTTGGGTGGATTTTTCAATTTTTTGGGGTGGTCATGAATTAAAGTCCTTTTCGCTCTAGAGGCTTAGTTTAGGAGATATGGGCAAAAGAAGTTTTTCATATAAGAATTTCAATTTTTTTAGGTTTTGGGTGGATTTTTCAATTTTTTGGGGGTGGTCACGAATTAAAGTCCTTTTCGCTCTAGGACGCTTAGTTTAGGAGATATGGGCAAAAGAAGTTTTTCATATAAAAATTTCAATTTTTTTAGGTTTTGGGTGGATTTTTCAATTTTTTGGGGGTGGTCACGAATTAAAGTCCTTTTCGCTCTAGGACGCTTAGTTTAGGAGATATGGACAAAAGAAGTTTTTCATATAAAAATTTCAATTTTTTTAGGTTTTGGGTGGATTTTTCAATTTTTTGGGGTGGTCATGAATTAAAGTCCTTTTCGCTCTAGGACGCTTAGTTTAGGAGATATGGGCAAAAGAAGTTTTTCATATAAAAATTTAAATTTTTTTAGGTTTTGGGTGGATTTTTCAATTTTTTGGGGGTGGTCACGAATTAAAGTCCTTTTCGCTCTAGGACGCTTAGTTTAGGAGATATGGGCAAAAGAAGTTTTTCATATAAAAATTTCAATTTTTTTAGGTTTTGGGTGGATTTTTCAATTTTTTGGGGGTGGTCACGAATTAAAGTCCTTTTCGCTCTAGGACGCTTAGTTTAGGAGATATGGACAAAAGAAGTTTTTCATATAAAAATTTCAATTTTTTAGGTTTTGGGTGGATTTTTCAATTTTTTTGGGTGGTCATGAATTAAAGTCCTTTTCGCTCTAGGACGCTTAGTTTAGGAGATATGGGCAAAAGAAGTTTTTCATATAAAAATTTCAATTTTTTAGGTTTTGGGTGGATTTTTCAATTTTTTGGGGGTGGTCATGAATTAAAGTCCTTTTCGCTCTAGGACGCATATTTAAGGAGATATTTCAATTTTTTGGGGGTGGTCACGAATTAAAGTCCTTTTCGCTCTAGGACGCTTAGTTTAGGAGATATGGGCAAAAGAAGTTTTTCATATTTCAATTTTTTTAGGTTTTGGGTGGATTTTTCAATTTTTTGGGGGTGGTCACGAATTAAAGTCCTTTTCGCTCTAGGACGCGTATTTAAGGAGATATGGGCAAAAGAAGTTTTTCATATAAAAATTTCAATTTTTTTAGGTTTTGGGTGGATTTTTCAATTTTTTGGGGTGGTCATGAATTAAAGTCCTTTTCGCTCTAGGACGCTTAGTTTAGGAGATATGGGCAAAATAAGGTTTTCATATAAAAATTTCAATTTTTTTACGTTTTGGGTGGATTTTTCAATTTTTTGGGGTGGTCACGAATTAAAGTCCTTTTCGCTCTAGGACGCTTAGTTTAGGAGATATGGGCAAAAGAAGTTTTTCATATAAAAATTTCAATTTTTTTAGGTTTTGGGTGGATTTTTCAATTTTTTGGGGTGGTCATGAATTAAAGTCCTTTTCGCTCTAGGACGCATATTTAAGGAGATATGGGCAAAAGAAGTTTTTCATATAAAAATTTCAATTTTTTTAGGTTTTGGGTGGATTTTTCAATTTTGTGGGGGTGGTCACGAATTAAAGTCCTTTTCGCTCTAGGATGCTTAGTTTAGGAGATATGGGCAAAAGAAATTTGTCATATAAAAATTTCATTTTTTTTAGGTTTTGGGTGGATTTTTCAATTTTTTGGGGTGGTCATGAATTAAAGTCCTTTTCGCTCTAGGACGCTTAGTTTAGGAGATATGGGCAAAAGAAGTTTTTCATATAAAAATTTCAATTTTTTTAGGTTTTGGGTGGATTTTTCAATTTTTTGGGGGTGGTCTCGAATTAAAGTCCTTTTCGCTCTAGGACGCTTAGTTTAGGAGATATGGGCAAAAGAAGTTTTTCATATAAAAATTTCAATTTTTTTAGGTTTTGGGTGGATTTTTCAATTTTTTGGGGTGGTCACGAATTAAAGTCCTTTTCGCTCTAGGACGCTTAGTTTAGGAGATATGGGCAAAAGAAGTTTTTCATATAAAAATTTCAATTTTTTTAGGTTTTGGGTGGATTTTTCAATTTTTTGGTGGTGGTCACGAATTAAAGTCCTTTTCGCTCTAGGACGCTTAGTTTAGGAGATATGGACAAAAGAAGTTTTTCATATAAAAATTTCAATTTTTTTAGGTTTTGGGTGGATTTTTCAATTTTTTGGGGGTGGTCACGAATTAAAGTCCTTTTCGCTCTAGGACGCATATTTAAGGAGATATTTGCAAAAGAAGTTTTTCATATAAAAATTTCAATTTTTTTAGGTTTTGGGTGGATTTTTCAATTTTTTGGGGGTGGTCACGAATTAAAGTCCTTTTCGCTCTAGGATGCTTAGTTTAGGAGATATGGGCAAAAGAAGTTTTTCATATAAGAATTTCAATTTTTTTAGGTTTTGGGTGGATTTTTCAATTTTTTGGGGGTGGTCACGAATTAAAGTCCTTTTCGCTCTAGGACGCTTAGTTTAGGAGATATGGGCAAAAGAAGTTTTTCATATAAAAATTTCAATTGTTTTAGGTTTTGGGTGGATTTTTCAATTTTTTGGGGGTGGTCACGAATTAAAGTCCTTTTCGCTCTAGGACGCTTAGTTTAGGAGATATGGACAAAAGAAGTTTTTCATATAAAAATTTCAATTTTTTTAGGTTTTGGGTGGATTTTTCAATTTTTTGGGGTGGTCATGAATTAAAGTCCTTTTCGCTCTAGGACGCTTAGTTTAGGAGATATGGGCAAAAGAAGTTTATATATAAAAATTTCAATTTTTTTAGGTTTTGGGTGGATTTTTCAATTTTTTGGGGGTGGTCACGAATTAAAGTCCTTTTCGCTCTAGGACGCTTAGTTTAGGAGATATGGGCAAAAGAAGTTTTTCATATAAAAATTTCAATTTTTTTAGGTTTTGGGTGGATTTTTCAATTTTTTGGGGGTGGTCACGAATTAAAGTCCTTTTCGCTCTAGGACGCTTAGTTTAGGAGATATGGACAAAAGAAGTTTTTCATATAAAAATTTCAATTTTTTTAGGTTTTGGGTGGATTTTTCAATTTTTTGGGGTGGTCATGAATTAAAGTCCTTTTCGCTCTAGGACGCTTAGTTTAGGAGATATGGGCAAAAGAAGTTTTTCATATAAAAATTTCAATTTTTTAGGTTTTGGGTGGATTTTTCAATTTTTTGGGGGTGGTCATGAATTAAAGTCCTTTTCGCTCTAGGACGCATATTTAAGGAGATATTTCAATTTTTTGGGGGTGGTCACGAATTAAAGTCCTTTTCGCTCTAGGACGCTTAGTTTAGGAGATATGGGCAAAAGAAGTTTTTCATATAAAAATTTCAATTTTTTTAGGTTTTGGGTGGATTTTTCAATTTTTTGGGGGTGGTCACGAATTAAAGTCCTTTTCGCTCTAGGACGCGTATTTAAGGAGATATGGGCAAAAGAAGTTTTTCATATAAAAATTTCAATTTTTTTAGGTTTTGGGTGGATTTTTCAATTTTTTGGGGTGGTCATGAATTAAAGTCCTTTTCGCTCTAGGACGCTTAGTTTAGGAGATATGGGCAAAAGAAGGTTTTCATATAAAAATTTCAATTTTTTTAGGTTTTGGGTGGATTTTTCAATTTTTTGGGGGTGGTCACGAATTAAAGTCCTTTTCGCTCTAGGACGCGTATTTAAGGAGATATGGGCAAAAGAAGTTTTTCATATAAAAATTTCAATTTTTTTAGGTTTTGGGTGGATTTTTCAATTTTTTGGGGGTGGTCACGAATTAAAGTCCTTTTCGCTCTAGGACGCATATTTAAGGAGATATGGGCAAAAGAAGGTTTTCATATAAAAATTTCAATTTTTTTAGGTTTTGGGTGGATTTTTCAATTTTTTGGGGGTGGTCACGAATTAAAGTCCTTTTCGCTCTAGGACGCATATTTAAGGAGATATGGACAAAAGAAGTTTTTCATATAAAAATTTAAATTTTTTTAGGTTTTGGGTGGATTTTTCAATTTTTTGAGGGTGGTCACGAATTAAAGTCCTTTTCGCTCTAGGACGCTTAGTTTAGGAGATATGGCTCTAGGACGCATATTTAAGGAGATATGGGCAAAAGAAGTTTTTCATATAAAAATTTCAATTTTTTTAGGTTTTGGGTGGATTTTTCAATTTTTTGAGGGTGGTCATGAATTAAAGTCCTTTTCGCTCTAGGACGCATATTTAAGGAGATATGGGCAAAAGAAGTTTTTCATATAAAAATTTCAATTTTTTTAGGTTTTGGGTGGATTTTTCAATTTTTTGGGGGTGGTCACGAATTAAAGTCCTTTTCGCTCTAGGACGCATATTTAAGGAGATATGGGCAAAAGAAGTTTTTCATATAAAAATTTCAATTTTTTTAGGTTTTGGGTGGATTTTTCAATTTTTTGAGGGTGGTCATGAATTAAAGTCCTTTTCGCTCTAGGACGCATATTTAAGGAGATATGGGCAAAAGAAGTTTTTCATATAAAAATTTAAATTTTTTTATGTTTTGGGTGGATTTTTCAATTTTTTGGGGGTGGTCACGAATTAAAGTCCTTTTCGCTCTAGGACGCTTAGTTTAGGAGATATGGGCAAAAGAAGTTTTTCATATAAAAATTTCAATTTTTTAGGTTTTGGGTGGATTTTTCAATTTTTTGGGGTGGTCATGAATTAAAGTCCTTTTCGCTCTAGGAGGCTTAGTTTAGGAGATATGGGCAAAATAAGTTTTTCATATAAGAATTTCAATTTTTTTAGGTTTTGGGTGGATTTTTCAATTTTTTGGGGGTGGTTCCGAATTAAAGTCCTTTTCGCTCTAGGACGCTTAGTTTAGGAGATATGGGCAAAAGAAGTTTTTCATATAAAAATTTCAATTTTTTTAGGTTTTGGGTGGATTTTTCAATTTTTTGGGGGTGGTCACGAATTAAAGTCCTTTTCGCTCTAGGACGCATATTTAAGGAGATATTTGCAAAAGAAGTTTTTCATATAAAAATTTTAATTTTTTTAGGTTTTGGGTGGATTTTTCAATTTTTTGGTGGTGGTCACGAATTAAAGTCCTTTTCGCTCTAGGACGCTTAGTTTAGGAGATATGGACAAAAGAAGATTTTCATATAAAAATTTAAATTTTTTTAGGTTTTGGGTGGATTTTTCAATTTTTTGGGGTGGTCACGAATAAAGTCCTTTTCGCTCTAGGACGCTTAGTTTAGGAGATATGGGCAAAAGAAGTTTTTCATATAAAAATTTCAATTTTTTTAGGTTTTGGGTGGATTTTTCAATTTTTTGGGGGTGGTCACGAATTAAAGTCCTTTTCGCTCTAGGACGCTTAGTTTAGGAGATATGGGCAAAAGAAGTTTTTCATATAAAAATTTCAATTTTTTAGGTTTTGGGTGGATTTTTCAATTTTTTGGGGGTGGTCACGAATTAAAGTCCTTTTCGCTCTAGGACGCATATTTAAGGAGATATGGGCAAAAGAAGTTTTTCATATAAAAATTTAAATTTTTTTAGGTTTTGGGTGGATTTTTCAATTTTTTGAGGGTGGTCACGAATTAAAGTCCTTTTCGCTCTAGGACGCTTAGTTTAGGAGATATGGGCAAAAGAAGGTTTTCATATAAAAATTTCAATTTTTTTAGGTTTTGGGTGGATTTTTCAATTTTTTGGGGGTGGTCACGAATTAAAGTCCTTTTCGCTCTAGGACGCTTAGTTTAGGAGATATATGCAAAAGAAGTTTTTCATATAAAAATTTCAATTTTTTTTAGGTTTTGGGTGGATTTTTCAATTTTTTGAGGGTGGTCATGAATTAAAGTCCTTTTCGCTCTAGGACGCATATTTAAGGAGATATGGGCAAAAGAAGTTGTTCATATAAAAATTTCAATTTTTTTAGGTTTTGGGTGGATTTTTCAATTTTTTGGGGGTGGTCACGAATTAAAGTCCTTTTCGCTCTAGGACGCATATTTAAGGAGATATGGACAAAAGAAGTTTTTCATTTTTTTCAAAATTTCAATTTTTTTAGGTTTTGGGTGGATTTTTCAATTTTTTGGGGTGGTCATGAATTAAAGTCCTTTTCGCTCTAGGACGCTTAGTTTAGGAGATATGGGCAAAAGAAGTTTTTCATATAAAAATTTCAATTTTTTTAGGTTTTGGGTGGATTTTTCAATTTTTTGGGGGTGGTCATGAATTAAAGTCCTTTTCGCTCTAGGACGCTTAGTTTAGGAGATATGGACAAAAGAAGTTTTTCATATAAAAATTTCAATTTTTTTAGGTTTTGGGTGGATTTTTCAATTTTTTGGGGTGGTCATGAATTAAAGTCCTTTTCGCTCTAGGAGGCTTAGTTTAGGAGATATGGGCAAAAGAAGTTTTTCATATAAAAATTTCAATTTTTTTAGATTTTGGGTGGATTTTTCAATTTTTTGGGAGTGGTCATGAATTAAAGTCCTTTTCGTTCTAGGACGCATATTTAAGGAGATATGGGCAAAAGAAGTTTTTCATATAAAAATTTAATTTTTTTTAGGTTTTGGGTGGATTTTTCAATTTTTTGGGGGTGGTCACGAATTAAAGTCCTTTTCGCTCTAGGATGCTTAGTTTAGGAGATATGGGCAAAAGAAGTTTTTCAATTTTTTTAAGTTTTGGGTGGATTTTTCAATTTTTTGGGGGTGGTCACGAATTAAAGTCCTTTTCGCTCCAGGACGCTTAGTTTAGGAGATATGGGCAAAAGAAGTTTTTCATATAAAAATTTCAATTTTTTTTAGGTTTTGGGTGGATTTTTCAATTTTTTGGGGGTGGTCACGAATTAAAGTCCTTTTCGCTCTAGGACGCTTAGTTTAGGAGATATGGGCAAAAGAAGGTTTTCATATAAAAATTTCAATTTTTTTAGGTTTTGGGTGGATTTTTCAATTTTTTGGGGGTGGTCACGAATTAAAGTCCTTTTCGCTCTAGGACGCTTAGTTTAGGAGATATGGGCAAAAGAAGGTTTTCATATCAAAATTTCAATTTTTTTAGGTTTTGGGTGGATTTTTCAATTTTTTGGGGGTGGTCACGAATTAAAGTCCTTTTCGCTCTAGGACGCATATTTAAGGAGATATGGGCAAAAGAAGTTTTTCATATAAAAATTTCAATTTTTTTTAGGTTTTGGGTGGATTTTTAAATTTTTTGAATTAAAATCCTTTTCGCTCTAGGACGCTTAGTTTAGGAGATATGGGCAAAAGAAGTTTTTCATTTAAAAATTTCAATTTTTTTAGTTTTTGGGTTGATTTTTCAATTTTTTGGGGGTGGTCACGAATTAAAGTCCTTTTCGCTCTAGGACTCTTAGTTTAGGAGATATGGGCAAAAGAAGTTTTTCATATAAAAATTTCAATTTTGTTAGGTTTTGGGTGGATTTTTCAATTTTTTGGGGGTGGTCACGAATTAAAGTCCTTTTCGCTCTAGGATGCATATTTAAGGAGATATGGGCAAAAGAAGTTTTTCATATAATAATTTCAATTATTTTAGGTTTTGGGTGGATTTCTCAATTTTTTGGGGGTGGTCATGAATTAAAGTCCTTTTCGCTCTAGGACGCTTAGTTTAGGAGATATGGACAAAAGAAGTTTTTCATATAAAAATTTCAATTTTTTTAGGTTTTGGGTGGATTTTTCAATTTTTTGGGGGTGGTCACGAATTAAAGTCCTTTTCGCTCTAGGACGCATATTTAAGGAGATATTTGCAAAAGAAGTTTTTCATATAAAAATTTCAATTTTTTTAGGTTTTGGGTGGATTTTTCAATTTTTTGGTGGTGGTCACGAATTAAAGTCCTTTTCGCTCTAGGACGCTTAGTTTAGGAGATATGGACAAAAGAAGATTTTCATATAAAAATTTAAATTTTTTTAGGTTTTGGGTGGATTTTTCAATTTTTTGGGGTGGTCACGAATAAAGTCCTTTTCGCTCTAGGACGCTTAGTTTAGGAGATATGGGCAAAAGAAGGTTTTCATATAAAAATTTCAATTTTTTTAGGTTTTGGGTGGATTTTTCAATTTTTTGGGGGTGGTCACGAATTAAAGTCCTTTTCGCTCTAGGACGCATATTTAAGGAGATATTTGCAAAAGAAGTTTTTCATATAAAAATTTAAATTTTTGTAGGTTTTGGGTGGATTTTTCAATTTTTTGGTGGTGGTCACGAATTAAAGTCCTTTTCGCTCTAGGACGCTTAGCTTAGGAGATATGGACAAAAGAAGATTTTCATATAAAAATTTAAATTTTTTTAGGTTTTGGGTGGATTTTTCAATTTTTTGGGGTGGTCACGAATAAAGTCATTTTCGCTCTAGGACGCTTAGTTTAGGAGATATGGGCAAAAGAAGGTTTTCATATAAAAATTTCAATTTTTTTAGGTTTTGGGTGGATTTTTCAATTTTTTGGGGGTGGTCACGAATTAAAGTCCTTTTCGCTCTAGGACGCTTAGATTAGAAGATATGGGCAAAAGAAGGTTTTCATATAAAAATTTCAATTTTTTTAGGTTTTGGGTGGATTTTTCAATTTTTTGGGGGTGGTCACGAATTAAAGTCCTTTTCGCTCTAGGACGCATATTTAAGGAGATATTTGCAAAAGAAGTTTTTCATATAAAAATTTAAATTTTTTTAGGTTTTGGGTGGATTTTTCAATTTTTTGGTGGTGGTCACGAATTAAAGTCCTTTTCGCTCTAGGACGCTTAGTTTAGGAGATATGGACAAAAGAAGATTTCCATATAAAAATTTAAATTTTTTTAGGTTTTGGGTGGATTTTTCAATTTTTTGGGGGTGGTCACGAATAAAGTCCTTTTCGCTCTAGGACGCTTAGTTTAGGAGATATGGGCAAAAGAAGTTTTTCATATAAAAATTTCAATTTTTTAGGTTTTGGGTGAATTTTTCAATTTTTTGGGGGTGGTCGTGAATTAAAATCCTTTTCGCTCTAGGACGCTTAGTTTAGGAGATATGGGCAAAAGAAGTTTTTCATATAAAAATTTCAATTTTTTTAGGTTTTGGGTGGATTTTTCAATTTTTTGGGGGTGGTCACGAATTAAAGTCCTTTTCGCTCTAGGACTCTTAGTTTAGGAGATATGGGCAAAAGAAGTTTTTCATATAAAAATTTCAATTTTTTTAGGTTTTGGGTGGATTTTTCAATTTTTTGGGGGTGGTCACGAATTAAAGTCCTTTTCGCTCTAGGACGCTTAGTTTAGGAGATATGGGCAAAAAAAGGTTTTCATATAAAAATTTCAATTTTTTAGGTTTTGGGTGGATTTTTCAATTTTTTGGGGGTGGTCACGACTTAAAGTCCTTTTCGCTCTAGGACGCTTAGTTTAGGAGATATGGGCAAAAGAAGTTTTTCATATAAAAATTTAAATTTTTTTAGGTTTTGGGTGGATTTTTCAATTTTTTGGGGGTGGTCACGAATTAAAGTCCTTTTCGCTCTAGGACGCTTAGTTTAGGAGATATGGGCAAAAGAAGTTTTTCATATAAAAATTTCAATTTTTTAGGTTTTGGGTGGATTTTTCAATTTTTTGGGGGTGGTCACGAATTAAAGTCCTTTTCGCTCTAGGACGCTTAGTTTAGGAGATATGGGCAAAAGAAGGTTTGCATATAAAAATTTCAATTTTTTTAGGTTTTGGGTGGATTTTTCAATTTTTTGGGGGTGGTCACGAATTAAAGTCCTTTTCGCTCTAGGACGCTTAGTTTAGGAGATATGGGCAAAAGAAGGTTTTCATATCAAAATTTCAATTTTTTTAGGTTTTGGGTGGATTTTTCAATTTTTTGGGGGTGGTCACGAATTAAAGTCCTTTTCGCTCTAGGACGCATATTTAAGGAGATATGGGCAAAAGAAGTTTTTCATATAAAAATTTCAATTTTTTTTAGGTTTTGGGTGGATTTTTAAATTTTTTGAATTAAAATCCTTTTCGCTCTAGGACGCTTAGTTTAGGAGATATGGGCAAAAGAAGTTTTTCATTTAAAAATTTCATTTTTTTTAGTTTTTGGGTGGATTTTTCAATTTTTTGGGGGTGGTCACGAATTAAAGTCCTTTTCGCTCTAGGATGCATATTTAAGGAGATATGGGCAAAAGAAGTTTTTCATATAATAATTTCAATTATTTTAGGTTTTGGGTGGATTTCTCAATTTTTTGGGGGTGGTCATGAATTAAAGTCCTTTTCGCTCTAGGACGCTTAGTTTAGGAGATATGGACAAAAGAAGTTTTTCATATAAAAATTTCAATTTTTTTAGGTTTTGGGTGGATTTTTCAATTTTTTGGGGGTGGTCACGAATTAAAGTCCTTTTCGCTCTAGGACGCTTAGTTTAGGAGATATGGGCAAAAAAAGGTTTTCATATAAAAATTTCAATTTTTTTAGGTTTTGGGTGGATTTTTCAATTTTTTGGGGGTGGTCATGAATTAAAGTCCTTTTCGCTCTAGGACGCATATTTAAGGAGATATGGGCAAAAGAAGTTTTTCATATAAAAATTTCAATTTTTTTAGGTTTTGGGTGGATTTTTCAATTTTTTGGGGGTGGTCACGAATTAAAGTCCTTTTCGCTCTAGGACGCTTAGTTTAGGAGATATGGGCAAAAGAAGTTTTTCATATAAAAATTTCAATTTTTTTAGGTTTTGGGTGGATTTTTCAATTTTTTGGGGGTGGTCACGAATTAAAGTCCTTTTCGCTCTAGGACGCTTAGTTTAGGAGATATGGGCAAAAAAAGGTTTTCATATAAAAATTTCAATTTTTTTAGGTTTTGGGTGGATTTTTCAATTTTTTGGGGGTGGTCACGACTTAAAGTCCTTTTCGCTCTAGGACGCTTAGTTTAGGAGATATGGGCAAAAGAAGGTTTTCATATAAAAATTTCAATTTTTTTAGGTTTTGGGTGGATTTTTCAATTTTTTGGGGGTGGTCACGAATTAAAGTCCTTTTCGCTCTAGGACGCATATTTAAGGAGATATTTGCAAAAGAAGTTTTTCATATAAAAATTTCAATTTTTTTAGGTTTTGGGTGGATTTTTCAATTTTTTGGTGGTGGTCACGAATTAAAGTCCTTTTCGCTCTAGGACGCTTAGTTTAGGAGATATGGACAAAAGAAGATTTTCATATAAAAATTTAAATTTTTTTAGGTTTTGGGTGGATTTTTCAATTTTTTGGGGTGGTCACGAATAAAGTCCTTTTCGCTCTAGGACGCTTAGTTTAGGAGATATGGGCAAAAGAAGGTTTTCATATAAAAATTTCAATTTTTTTAGGTTTTGGGTGGATTTTTCAATTATTTGGGGATGGTCACGAATTAAAGTCCTTTTCGCTCTAGGACGCATATTTAAGGAGATATTTGCAAAAGAAGTTTTTCATATAAAAATTTCAATTTTTGTAGGTTTTGGGTGGATTTTTCAATTTTTTGGTGGTGGTCACGAATTAAAGTCCTTTTCGCTCTAGGACGCTTAGTTTAGGAGATATGGACAAAAGAAGATTTTCATATAAAAATTTAAATTTTTTTAGGTTTTGGGTGGATTTTTCAATTTTTTGGGGGTGGTCACGAATTAAAGTCCTTTTCGCTCTAGGACGCTTAGTTTAGAAGATATGGGCAAAAGAAGGTTTTCATATAAAAATTTCAATTTTTTTAGGTTTTGGGTGGATTTTTCAATTTTTTGGGGGTGGTCACGAATTAAAGTCCTTTTCGCTCTAGGACGCATATTTAAGGAGATATTTGCAAAAGAAGTTTTTCATATAAAAATTTAAATTTTTTTAGGTTTTGGGTGGATTTTTCAATTTTTTGGTGGTGGTCACGAATTAAAGTCCTTTTCGCTCTAGGACGCTTAGTTTAGGAGATATGGACAAAAGAAGATTTTCATATAAAAATTTAAATTTTTTTAGGTTTTGGGTGGATTTTTCAATTTTTTGGGGTGGTCACGAATAAAGTCCTTTTCGCTCTAGGACGCTTAGTTTAGGAGATATGGGCAAAAGAAGTTTTTCATATAAAAATTTCAATTTTTTAGGTTTTGGGTGAATTTTTCAATTTTTTGGGGGTGGTCACGAATTAAAATCCTTTTCGCTCTAGGACGCTTAGTTTAGGAGATATGGGCAAAAGAAGTTTTTCATATAAAAATTTCAATTTTTTTAGGTTTTGGGTGGATTTTTCAATTTTTTGGGGGTGGTCACGAATTAAAGTCCTTTTCGCTCTAGGACTCTTAGTTTAGGAGATATGGGCAAAAGAAGTTTTTCATATAAAAATTTCAATTTTTTTAGGTTTTGGGTGGATTTTTCAATTTTTTGGGGGTGGTCACGAATTAAAGTCCTTTTCGCTCTAGGACGCATATTTAAGGAGATATGGGCAAAAGAAGTTTTTCATATAATAATTTCAATTATTTTAGGTTTTGGGTGGATTTTTCAATTTTTTGGGGGTGGTCATGAATTAAAGTCCTTTTCGCTCTAGGACGCTTAGTTTAGGAGATATGGACAAAAGAAGTTTTTCATATAAAAATTTCAATTTTTTTAGGTTTTGGGTGGATTTTTCAATTTTTTGGGGGTGGTCACGAATTAAAGTCCTTTTCGCTCTAGGACGCTTAGTTTAGGAGATATGGGCAAAAAAAGGTTTTCATATAAAAATTTCAATTTTTTTAGGTTTTGGGTGGATGTTTCAATTTTTTGGGGGTGGTCATGAATTAAAGTCCTTTTCGCTCTAGGACGCATATTTAAGGAGATATGGGCAAAAGAAGTTTTTCATATAAAAATTTCAATTTTTTTAGGTTTTGGGTGGATTTTGCAATTTTTTGGGGGTGGTCACGAATTAAAGTCCTTTTCGCTCTAGGACGCTTAGTTTAGGAGATATGGGCAAAAGAAGTTTTTCATATAAAAATTTCAATTTTTTTAGGTTTTGGGTGGATTTTTCAATTTTTTGGGAGTGGTCACGAATTAAAGTCCTTTTCGCTCTAGGACGCTTAGTTTAGGAGATATATGCAAAAGAAGTTTTTCATATAAAAATTTCATTTTTTTTAGGTTTTGGGTGGATTTTTCAATTTTTTGGGGGTGGTCACGAATTAAAGTCCTTTTCGCTCTAGGACGCTTAGTTTAGGAGATATGGGCAAAAGAAGTTTTTCATATAAAAATTTCAATTTTTTTAGGTTTTGGGTGGATTTTTCAATTTTTTGGGGGTGGTCACGAATTAAAGTCCTTTTCGCTCTAGGACGCATATTTAAGGAGATATTTGCAAAAAAAGTTTTTCATATAAAAATTTCAATTTTTTTAGGTTTTGGTGGATTTTTCAATTTTTTGGGGGTGGTCACGAATTAAAGTCCTTTTCGCTCTAGGACGCTTAGTTTAGGAGATATGGGCAAAAGAAGTTTTTCATATAAAAATTTCAATTTTTTTAGGTTTTGGGTGGATTTTTCAATTTTTTGGGGTGGTCATGAATTAAAGTCCTTTTCGCTCTAGGACGCTTAGTTTAGGAGATATGGGCAAAAGAAGTTTTTCATATAAAAATTTCAATTTTTTTAGGTTTTGGGTGGATTTTTCAATTTTTTGGGGGTGTTCACGAATAAAAGTCCTTTTCGCTCTAGGACGCATATTTAAGGAGATATGGGCAAAAGAAGTTTTTCATATAAAAATTTAAATTTTTTTAGGTTTTGGGTGGATTTTTCAATTTTTTGGGGGTGGTCACGAATTAAAGTCCTTTTCGCTCTAGGACGCATATTTAAGGAGATATGGGCAAAAGAAGTTTTTCATATAAAAATTTCATTTTTTTTTTTAGGTTTTGGGTGGATTTTTCAATTTTTTGGGGGTGGTCACGAATTAAAGTCCTTTTCGCTCTAGGACGCTTAGTTTAGGAGATATGGGCAAAAGAAGTTTTTCATATAAAAATTTCAATTTTTTTAGGTTTTGGGTGGATTTTTAAATTTTTTGAGGGTGGTCATGAATTAAAGTCCTTTTCGCTCTAGGACGCTTAGTTTAGGAGATATATCCAAAAGAAGTTTTTCATATAAAAATTTCAATTTTGTTAGGTTTTGGGTGGATTTTTCAATTTTTTGGGGGTGGTCACGAATTAAAGTCCTTTTCGCTCTAGGACGCTTAGTTTATGAGATATGGACAAAAGAAGTTTTTCATATAAAAATTTCAATTTTTTTAGGTTTTGGGTGGATTTTTCAATTTTTTGGGGTGGTCACGAATTAAAGTCCTTTTCGCTCTAGGACGCTTAGTTTGGGAGATATATGCAAAAGAAGTTTTTCATATAAAAATTTCAATTTTTTTAGGTTTTGGGTGGATTTTTAAATTTTTTGGGGTGGTCATGAATTAAAGTCCTTTTCGCTCTAGGACGCTTAGTTTAGGAGATATGGGCAAAAGAAGTTTATCATATAAAAATTTCAATTTTTTTAGGTTTTGGGTGGATTTTTCAATTTTTTGGGGTGGTCATGAATTAAAGTCCTTTTCGCTCTAGGACGCTTAGTTTAGGAGATATGGGCAAAAGAAGTTTTTCATATAAAAATTTCAATTTTTTTAGGTTTTGGGTGGATTTTTCAATTTTTTGTGGGTGGTCACGAATTAAAGTCCTTTTCGCTCTAGGACGCATATTTAAGGAGATATGGGCAAAAGAAGTTTTTCATATAAAAATTTAATTTTTTTTAGGTTTTGGGTGAATTTTTCAATTTTTTGGGGGTGGTCATGAATTAAAGTCCTTTTCGCTCTAGGACGCATATTTAAGGAGATATGGGCAAAAGAAGTTTTTCATATAAAAATTTCAATTTTTTTAGGTTTTGGGTGGATTTTTCAATTTTTTGGGGGTGGTCACGAAATAAAGTCCTTTTCGCTCTAGGACGCTTAGTTTAGGAGATATGGGCAAAAGAAGTTTTTCATATAAAAATTTCAATTTTTTTATGTTTTGGGTGAATTTTTCAATTTTTTGGGGTGGTCACGAATTAAAGTCCTTTTCGCTCTAGGACGCTTAGTTTAGGAGATATGGGCAAAAGAAGTTTTTCATATAAAAATTTCAATTTTTTAGGTTTTGGGTGGATTTTTCAATTTTTTGGGGGTGGTCACGAATTAAAGTCCTTTTCGCTCTAGGACGCTTAGTTTAGGAGATATGGGCAAAAGAAGTTTTTCATATAAAAATTTCAATTTTTTAGGTTTTGGGTGGATTTTTCAATTTTTTGGGGGTGGTCACGAATTAAAGTCCTTTTCGCTCTAGGACGCTTAGTTTAGGAGATATGGGCAAAAGAAGTTTTTCATATAAAAATTTCAATTTTTTTAGGTTTTGGGTGGATTTTTCAATTTTTTGGGGGTGGTCATGAATTAAAGTCCTTTTCGCTCTAGGACGCATATTTAAGGAGATATGGGCAAAAGAAGTTTTTCATATAAAAATTTAAATTTTTTTAGGTTTTGGGTGGATTTTTCAATTTTTTGGGGGTGGTCACGAATTAAAGTCCTTTTCGCTCTAGGACGCTTAGTTTAGGAGATATGGGCAAAAGAAGTTTTTCATATAAAAATTTCAATTTTTTTAGGTTTTGGGTGGATTTTTCAATTTTTTGGGGTGGTCATGAATTAAAGTCCTTTTCGCTCTAGGACGCATATTTAAGGAGATATTTGCAAAAGAAGTTTTTCATGTAAAAATTTCAATTTTTGTAGGTTTTGGGTGGATTTTTCAATTTTTTGGGGGTGGTCACGAATTAAAGTCCTTTTCGCTCTAGGACGCTTAGTTTAGGAGATATGGGCAAAAGAAGTTTTTCATATAAAAATTTCAATTTTTTTAGGTTTTGGGTGGATTTTTCAATTTTTTGGTGGTGGTCACGAATTAAAGTCCTTTTCGCTCTAGGACGCTTAGTTTAGGAGATATGGACAAAAGAAGATTTTCATATAAAAATTTAAATTTTTTTAGGTTTTGGGTGGATTTTTCAATTTTTTGGGGTGGTCACGAATAAAGTCCTTTTCGCTCTAGGACGCTTAGTTTAGGAGATATGGGCAAAAGAAGGTTTTCATATAAAAATTTCAATTTTTTTAGGTTTTGGGTGGATTTTTCAATTATTTGGGGATGGTCACGAATTAAAGTCCTTTTCGCTCTAGGACGCATATTTAAGGAGATATTTGCAAAAGAAGTTTTTCATATAAAAATTTCAATTTTTGTAGGTTTTGGGTGGATTTTTCAATTTTTTGGTGGTGGTCACGAATTAAAGTCCTTTTCGCTCTAGGACGCTTAGTTTAGGAGATATGGACAAAAGAAGATTTTCATATAAAAATTTAAATTTTTTTAGGTTTTGGGTGGATTTTTCAATTTTTTGGGGGTGGTCACGAATTAAAGTCCTTTTCGCTCTAGGACGCTTAGTTTAGAAGATATGGGCAAAAGAAGGTTTTCATATAAAAATTTCAATTTTTTTAGGTTTTGGGTGGATTTTTCAATTTTTTGGGGGTGGTCACGAATTAAAGTCCTTTTCGCTCTAGGACGCATATTTAAGGAGATATTTGCAAAAGAAGTTTTTCATATAAAAATTTAAATTTTTTTAGGTTTTGGGTGGATTTTTCAATTTTTTGGTGGTGGTCACGAATTAAAGTCCTTTTCGCTCTAGGACGCTTAGTTTAGGAGATATGGACAAAAGAAGATTTTCATATAAAAATTTAAATTTTTTTAGGTTTTGGGTGGATTTTTCAATTTTTTGGGGTGGTCACGAATAAAGTCCTTTTCGCTCTAGGACGCTTAGTTTAGGAGATATGGGCAAAAGAAGTTTTTCATATAAAAATTTCAATTTTTTAGGTTTTGGGTGAATTTTTCAATTTTTTGGGGGTGGTCACGAATGAAAATCCTTTTCGCTCTAGGACGCTTAGTTTAGGAGATATGGGCAAAAGAAGTTTTTCATATAAAAATTTCAATTTTTTTAGGTTTTGGGTGGATTTTTCAATTTTTTGGGGGTGGTCACGAATTAAAGTCCTTTTCGCTCTAGGACTCTTAGTTTAGGAGATATGGGCAAAAGAAGTTTTTCATATAAAAATTTCAATTTTTTTAGGTTTTGGGTGGATTTTTCAATTTTTTGGGGGTGGTCACGAATTAAAGTCCTTTTCGCTCTAGGACGCATATTTAAGGAGATATGGGCAAAAGAAGTTTTTCATATAATAATTTCAATTATTTTAGGTTTTGGGTGGATTTTTCAATTTTTTGGGGGTGGTCATGAATTAAAGTCCTTTTCGCTCTAGGACGCTTAGTTTAGGAGATATGGACAAAAGAAGTTTTTCATATAAAAATTTCAATTTTTTTAGGTTTTGGGTGGATTTTTCAATTTTTTGGGGGTGGTCACGAATTAAAGTCCTTTTCGCTCTAGGACGCTTAGTTTAGGAGATATGGGCAAAAAAAGGTTTTCATATAAAAATTTCAATTTTTTTAGGTTTTGGGTGGATGTTTCAATTTTTTGGGGGTGGTCATGAATTAAAGTCCTTTTCGCTCTAGGACGCATATTTAAGGAGATATGGGCAAAAGAAGTTTTTCATATAAAAATTTCAATTTTTTTAGGTTTTGGGTGGATTTTGCAATTTTTTGGGGGTGGTCACGAATTAAAGTCCTTTTCGCTCTAGGACGCTTAGCTTAGGAGATATGGGCAAAATAAGTTTTTCATATAAAAATTTCAATTTTTTTAGGTTTTGGGTGGATTTTTCAATTTTTTGGGAGTGGTCACGAATTAAAGTCCTTTTCGCTCTAGGACGCTTAGTTTAGGAGATATATGCAAAAGAAGTTTTTCATATAAAAATTTCATTTTTTTTAGGTTTTGGGTGGATTTTTCAATTTTTTGGGGGTGGTCACGAATTAAAGTCCTTTTCGCTCTAGGACGCTTAGTTTAGGAGATATGGGCAAAAGAAGTTTTTCATATAAAAATTTCAATTTTTTTAGGTTTTGGGTGGATTTTTCAATTTTTTGGGGGTGGTCACGAATTAAAGTCCTTTTCGCTCTAGGACGCATATTTAAGGAGATATTTGCAAAAAAAGTTTTTCATATAAAAATTTCAATTTTTTTAGGTTTTGGTGGATTTTTCAATTTTTTGGGGGTGGTCACGAATTAAAGTCCTTTTCGCTCTAGGACGCTTAGTTTAGGAGATATGGGCAAAAGAAGTTTTTCATATAAAAATTTCAATTTTTTTAGGTTTTGGGTGGATTTTTCAATTTTTTGGGGTGGTCATGAATTAAAGTCCTTTTCGCTCTAGGACGCTTAGTTTAGGAGATATGGGCAAAAGAAGTTTTTCATATAAAAATTTCAATTTTTTTAGGTTTTGGGTGGATTTTTCAATTTTTTGGGGGTGTTCACGAATAAAAGTCCTTTTCGCTCTAGGACGCATATTTAAGGAGATATGGGCAAAAGAAGTTTTTCATATAAAAATTTAAATTTTTTTAGGTTTTGGGTGGATTTTTCAATTTTTTGGGGGTGGTCACGAATTAAAGTCCTTTTCGCTCTAGGACGCATATTTAAGGAGATATGGGCAAAAGAAGTTTTTCATATAAAAATTTCATTTTTTTTTTTAGGTTTTGGGTGGATTTTTCAATTTTTTGGGGGTGGTCACGAATTAAAGTCCTTTTCGCTCTAGGACGCTTAGTTTAGGAGATATGGGCAAAAGAAGTTTTTCATATAAAAATTTCAATTTTTTTAGGTTTTGGGTGGATTTTTAAATTTTTTGAGGGTGGTCATGAATTAAAGTCCTTTTCGCTCTAGGACGCTTAGTTTAGGAGATATATCCAAAAGAAGTTTTTCATATAAAAATTTCAATTTTTTTAGGTTTTGGGTGGATTTTTCAATTTTTTGGGGGTGGTCACGAATTAAAGTCCTTTTCGCTCTAGGACGCTTAGTTTAGGAGATATGGACAAAAGAAGTTTTTCATATAAAAATTTCAATTTTTTTAGGTTTTGGGTGGATTTTTCAATTTTTTGGGGGTGGTCACGAATTAAAGTCCTTTTCGCTCTAGGACGCTTAGTTTATGAGATATGGACAAAAGAAGTTTTTCATATAAAAATTTCAATTTTTTTAGGTTTTGGGTGGATTTTTCAATTTTTTGGGGTGGTCACGAATTAAAGTCCTTTTCGCTCTAGGACGCTTAGTTTGGGAGATATATGCAAAAGAAGTTTTTCATATAAAAATTTCAATTTTTTTAGGTTTTGGGTGGATTTTTAAATTTTTTGGGGTGGTCATGAATTAAAGTCCTTTTCGCTCTAGGACGCTTAGTTTAGGAGATATGGGCAAAAGAAGTTTATCATATAAAAATTTCAATTTTTTTAGGTTTTGGGTGGATTTTTCAATTTTTTGGGGTGGTCATGAATTAAAGTCCTTTTCGCTCTAGGACGCTTAGTTTAGGAGATATGGGCAAAAGAAGTTTTTCATATAAAAATTTCAATTTTTTTAGGTTTTGGGTGGATTTTTCAATTTTTTGTGGGTGGTCACGAATTAAAGTCCTTTTCGCTCTAGGACGCATATTTAAGGAGATATGGGCAAAAGAAGTTTTTCATATAAAAATTTAATTTTTTTTAGGTTTTGGGTGGATTTTTCAATTTTTTGGGGGTGGTCATGAATTAAAGTCCTTTTCGCTCTAGGACGCATATTTAAGGAGATATGGGCAAAAGAAGTTTTTCATATAAAAATTTCAATTTTTTTAGGTTTTGGGTGGATTTTTCAATTTTTTGGGGGTGGTCACGAAATAAAGTCCTTTTCGCTCTAGGACGCTTAGTTTAGGAGATATGGGCAAAAGAAGTTTTTCATATAAAAATTTCAATTTTTTTATGTTTTGGGTGAATTTTTCAATTTTTTGGGGTGGTCACGAATTAAAGTCCTTTTCGCTCTAGGACGCTTAGTTTAGGAGATATGGGCAAAAGAAGTTTTTCATATAAAAATTTCAATTTTTTAGGTTTTGGGTGGATTTTTCAATTTTTTGGGGGTGGTCACGAATTAAAGTCCTTTTCGCTCTAGGACGCTTAGTTTAGGAGATATGGGCAAAAGAAGTTTTTCATATAAAAATTTCAATTTTTTAGGTTTTGGGTGGATTTTTCAATTTTTTGGGGGTGGTCACGAATTAAAGTCCTTTTCGCTCTAGGACGCTTAGTTTAGGAGATATGGGCAAAAGAAGTTTTTCATATAAAAATTTCAATTTTTTTAGGTTTTGGGTGGATTTTTCAATTTTTTGGGGGTGGTCATGAATTAAAGTCCTTTTCGCTCTAGGACGCATATTTAAGGAGATATGGGCAAAAGAAGTTTTTCATATAAAAATTTAAATTTTTTTAGGTTTTGGGTGGATTTTTCAATTTTTTGGGGGTGGTCACGAATTAAAGTCCTTTTCGCTCTAGGACGCTTAGTTTAGGAGATATGGGCAAAAGAAGTTTTTCATATAAAAATTTCAATTTTTTTAGGTTTTGGGTGGATTTTTCAATTTTTTGGGGGTGGTCACGAATTAAAGTCCTTTTCGCTCTAGGACGCTTAGTTTAGGAGATATGGGCAAAAGAAGTTTTTCATATAAAAATTTCAATTTTTTTAGGTTTTGTGTGGATTTTTCAATTTTTTGGGGGTGGTCATGAATTAAAGTCCTTTTCGCTCTAGGACGCTTAGTTTAGGAGATATGGGCAAAAGAAGGTTTTCATATAAAAATTTCAATTTTTTTAGGTTTTGGGTGGATTTTTAAATTTTTTGGGGGTGGTCACGAATTAAAGTCCTTTTCGCTCTAGGACGCTTAGTTTAGGAGATGTGGGCAAAAGAAGTTTTTCATATAAAAATTTCAATTTTTTTTAGGTTTTGGGTGGATTTTTCAATTTTTTGAGGGTGGTCATGAATTAAAGTCCTTTTCGCTCTAGGACGCTTAGTTTAGGAGATATATGCAAAAGAAGTTTTTCATATAAAAATTTCAATTTTTTAAGGTTTTGGGTGGATTTTTCAATTTTTTGGGGGTGGTCACGAATTAAAGTCCTTTTCGCTCTAGGACGCTTAGTTTAGGAGATATGGACAAAAGAAGTTTTTCATATAAAAATTTCAATTTTTTTAGGTTTTGGGTGGATTTTTCAATTTTTTGGGGTGGTCACGAATTAAAGTCCTTTTCGCTCTAGGACGCTTAGTTTAGGAGATATGGGCAAAAGAAGGTTTTCATATAAAAATTTCAATTTTTTTAGGTTTTGGGTGGAATTTTCAATTTTTTGGGGGTGGTCACGAATTAAAGTCCTTTTCGCTCTAGGACGTTTAGTTTAGGAGATATGGGAAAAAGAAGGTTTTCATATAAAAATTTCAATTTTTTTTAGGTTTTGGGTGGATTTTTAAATTTTTTGGGGGTGGTCACGAATTAAAGTCCTTTTCGCTCTAGGACGCTTAGCTTAGGAGATATATGCAAAAGAAGTTTTTCATATAAAAATTTCAATTTTTTTGGTTTTGGGTGGATTTTTCAATTTTTTGAGGGTGGTCACGAATTAAAGTCCTTTTCGCTCTAGGACGCATATTTAAGGAGATATGGGCAAAAGAAGTTTTTCATATAAAAATTTAATTTTTTTTAGGTTTTGGGTGGATTTTTCAATTTTTTTGGTGTGGTCATGAATTAAAGTCCTTTTCGCTCTAGGACGCATATTTAAGGAGATATGGGCAAAAGAAGTTTTTCATATAAAAATTTCAATTTTTTAGGTTTTGGGTGGATTTTTCAATTTTTTGGGGGTGGTCACGAATTAAAGTCCTTTTCGCTCTAGGACGCTTAGTTTAGGAGATATGGGCAAAAGAAGTTTTTCATATAAAAATTTCAATTTTTTTAGGTTTTGGGTGGATTTTTCAATTTTTTGGGGGTGGTCACGAATTAAAGTCCTTTTCGCTCTAGGACGCTTAGTTTAGGAGATATGGGCAAAAAAAGGTTTTCATATAAAAATTTCAATTTTTTTAGGTTTTGGGTGGATTTTTCAATTTTTTGGGGGTGGTCACGACTTAAAGTCCTTTTCGCTCTAGGACGCTTAGTTTAGGAGATATGGGCAAAAGAAGGTTTTCATATAAAAATTTCAATTTTTTTAGGTTTTGGGTGGATTTTTCAATTTTTTGGGGGTGGTCACGAATTAAAGTCCTTTTCGCTCTAGGACGCATATTTAAGGAGATATTTGCAAAAGAAGTTTTTCATATAAAAATTTCAATTTTTTTAGGTTTTGGGTGGATTTTTCAATTTTTTGTGGTGGTCACGAATTAAAGTCCTTTTCGCTCTAGGACGCTTAGTTTAGGAGATATGGGCAAAAAAAGGTTTTCATATAAAAATTTCAATTTTTTTAGGTTTTGGGTGGATTTTTCAATTTTTTGGGGGTGGTCATGAATTAAAGTCCTTTTCGCTCTAGGACGCATATTTAAGGAGATATGGGCAAAAGAAGCTTTTCATATAAAAATTTCAATTTTTTTAGGTTTTGGGTGGATTTTTCAATTTTTTGGGGGTGGTCACGAATTAAAGTCCTTTTCGCTCTAGGACGCTTAGTTTAGGAGATATGGGCAAAAGAAGTTTTTCATATAAAAATTTCAATTTTTTTAGGTTTTGGGTGGATTTTTCAATTTTTTGGGGGTGGTCACGAATTAAAGTCCTTTTCGCTCTAGGACGCTTAGTTTAGGAGATATGGGCAAAAAAAGGTTTTCATATAAAAATTTCAATTTTTTTAGGTTTTGGGTGGATTTTTCAATTTTTTGGGGGTGGTCACGACTTAAAGTCCTTTTCGCTCTAGGACGCTTAGTTTAGGAGATATGGGCAAAAGAAGGTTTTCATATAAAAATTTCAATTTTTTTTAGGTTTTGGGTGGATTTTTCAATTTTTTGGGAGTGGTCACGAATTAAAGTCCTTTTCGCTCTAGGACGCATATTTAAGGAGATATTTGCAAAAGAAGTTTTTCATATAAAAATTTCAATTTTTTTAGGTTTTGGGTGGATTTTTCAATTTTTTGGTGGTGGTCACGAATTCAAGTCCTTTTCGCTCTAGGACGCTTAGTTTAGGAGATATGGACAAAAGAAGATTTTCATATAAAAATTTAAATTTTTTTAGGTTTTGGGTGGATTTTTCAATTTTTTGGGGTGGTCACGAATAAAGTCCTTTTCGCTCTAGGACGCTTAGTTTAGGAGATATGGGCAAAAGAAGGTTTTCATATAAAAATTTCAATTTTTTTAGGTTTTGGGTGGATTTTTCAATTTTTTGGGGGTGGTCACGAATTAAAGTCCTTTTCGCTCTAGGACGCATATTTAAGGAGATATTTGCAAAAGAAGTTTTTCATATAAAAATTTCAATTTTTGTAGGTTTTGGGTGGATTTTTCAATTTTTTGGTGGTGGTCACGAATTAAAGTCCTTTTCGCTCTAGGACGCTTAGTTTAGGAGATATGGACAAAAGAAGATTTTCATATAAAAATTTAAATTTTTTTAGGTTTTGGGTGGATTTTTAAATTTTTTGGGGGTGGTCACGAATAAAGTCCTTTTCGCTCTAGGACGCTTAGTTTAGGAGATATGGGCAAAAGAAGGTTTTCATATAAAAATTTCAATTTTTTTAGGTTTTGGGTGGATTTTTCAATTTTTTGGGGGTGGTCACGAATTAAAGTCCTTTTCGCTCTAGGACGCAGATTTAAGGAGATATGGGCAAAAGAAGGTTTTCATATAAAAATTTCAATTTTTTTTAGGTTTTGGGTGGATTTTTCAATTTTTTGGTGGTGGTCACGAATTAAAGTCCTTTTCGCTCTAGGACGCATATTTAAGGAGATATTTGCAAAAGAAGTTTTTCATATAAAAATTTAAATTTTTTTAGGTTTTGGGTGGATTTTTCAATTTTTTGGTGGTGGTCACGAATTAAAGTCCTTTTCGCTCTAGGACGCTTAGTTTAGTAGATATGGACTAAAGAAGATTTTCATATAAAAATTTAAATTTTTTTAGGTTTTGGGTGGATTTTTCAATTTTTTGGGGTGGTCACGAATAAAGTCCTTTTCGCTCTAGGACGCTTAGTTTAGGAGATATGGGCAAAAGAAGTTTTTCATATAAAAATTTCAATTTTTTAGGTTTTGGGTGAATTTTTCAATTTTTTGGGGGTGGTCACGAATTAAAATCCTTTTCGCTCTAGGACGCTTAGTTTAGGAGATATGGGCAAAAGAAGTTTTTCATATAAAAATTTCAATTTTTTTAGGTTTTGGGTGGATTTGTCAATTTTTTGGGGGTGGTCACGAATTAAAGTCCTTTTCGCTCTAGGACTCTTAGTTTAGGAGATATGGGCAAAAGAAGTTTTTCATATAAAAATTTCAATTTTTTTAGGTTTTGGGTGGATTTTTCAATTTTTTGGGGGTGGTCACGAATTAAAGTCCTTTTCGCTCTAGGACGCATATTTAAGGAGATATGGGCAAAAGAAGTTTTTCATATAATAATTTCAATTATTTTAGGTTTTGGGTGGATTTTTCAATTTTTTGGGGGTGGTCATGAATTAAAGTCCTTTTCGCTCTAGGACGCTTAGTTTAGGAGATATGGACAAAAGAAGTTTTTCATATAAAAATTTCAATTTTTTTAGGTTTTGGGTGGATTTTTCAATTTTTTGGGGGTGGTCACGAATTAAAGTCCTTTTCGCTCTAGGACGCTTAGTTTAGGAGATATGGGCAAAAAAAGGTTTTCATATAAAAATTTCAATTTTTTTAGGTTTTGGGTGGATGTTTCAATTTTTTGGGGGTGGTCATGAATTAAAGTCCTTTTCGCTCTAGGACGCATATTTAAGGAGATATGGGCAAAAGAAGTTTTTCATATAAAAATTTCAATTTTTTTAGGTTTTGGGTGGATTTTGCAATTTTTTGGGGGTGGTCACGAATTAAAGTCCTTTTCGCTCTAGGACGCTTAGTTTAGGAGATATGGGCAAAAGAAGTTTTTCATATAAAAATTTCAATTTTTTTAGGTTTTGGGTGGATTTTTCAATTTTTTGGGAGTGGTCACGAATTAAAGTCCTTTTCGCTCTAGGACGCTTAGTTTAGGAGATATATGCAAAAGAAGTTTTTCATATAAAAATTTCATTTTTTTTAGGTTTTGGGTGGATTTTTCAATTTTTTGGGGGTGGTCACGAATTAAAGTCCTTTTCGCTCTAGGACGCTTAGTTTAGGAGATATGGGCAAAAGAAGTTTTTCATATAAAAATTTCAATTTTTTTAGGTTTTGGGTGGATTTTTCAATTTTTTGGGGGTGGTCACGAATTAAAGTCCTTTTCGCTCTAGGACGCATATTTAAGGAGATATTTGCAAAAAAAGTTTTTCATATAAAAATTTCAATTTTTTTAGGTTTTGGTGGATTTTTCAATTTTTTGGGGGTGGTCACGAATTAAAGTCCTTTTCGCTCTAGGACGCTTAGTTTAGGAGATATGGGCAAAAGAAGTTTTTCATATAAAAATTTCAATTTTTTTAGGTTTTGGGTGGATTTTTCAATTTTTTGGGGTGGTCATGAATTAAAGTCCTTTTCGCTCTAGGACGCTTAGTTTAGGAGATATGGGCAAAAGAAGTTTTTCATATAAAAATTTCAATTTTTTTAGGTTTTGGGTGGATTTTTCAATTTTTTGGGGGTGTTCACGAATAAAAGTCCTTTTCGCTCTAGGACGCATATTTAAGGAGATATGGGCAAAAGAAGTTTTTCATATAAAAATTTAAATTTTTTTAGGTTTTGGGTGGATTTTTCAATTTTTTGGGGGTGGTCACGAATTAAAGTCCTTTTCGCTCTAGGACGCATATTTAAGGAGATATGGGCAAAAGAAGTTTTTCATATAAAAATTTCATATTTTTTTTAGGTTTTGGGTGGATTTTTCAATTTTTTGGGGGTGGTCACGAATTAAAGTCCTTTTCGCTCTAGGACGCTTAGTTTAGGAGATATGGGCAAAAGAAGTTTTTCATATAAAAATTTCAATTTTTTTAGGTTTTGGGTGGATTTTTAAATTTTTTGAGGGTGGTCATGAATTAAAGTCCTTTTCGCTCTAGGACGCTTAGTTTAGGAGATATATCCAAAAGAAGTTTTTCATATAAAAATTTCAATTTTTTTAGGTTTTGGGTGGATTTTTCAATTTTTTGGGGGTGGTCACGAATTAAAGTCCTTTTCGCTCTAGGACGCTTAGTTTAGGAGATATGGACAAAAGAAGTTTTTCATATAAAAATTTCAATTTTTTTAGGTTTTGGGTGGATTTTTCAATTTTTTGGGGGTGGTCACGAATTAAAGTCCTTTTCGCTCTAGGACGCTTAGTTTATGAGATATGGACAAAAGAAGTTTTTCATATAAAAATTTCAATTTTTTTAGGTTTTGGGTGGATTTTTCAATTTTTTGGGGTGGTCACGAATTAAAGTCCTTTTCGCTCTAGGACGCTTAGTTTGGGAGATATATGCAAAAGAAGTTTTTCATATAAAAATTTCAATTTTTTTAGGTTTTGGGTGGATTTTTAAATTTTTTGGGGTGGTCATGAATTAAAGTCCTTTTCGCTCTAGGACGCTTAGTTTAGGAGATATGGGCAAAAGAAGTTTATCATATAAAAATTTCAATTTTTTTAGGTTTTGGGTGGATTTTTCAATTTTTTGGGGTGGTCATGAATTAAAGTCCTTTTCGCTCTAGGACGCTTAGTTTAGGAGATATGGGCAAAAGAAGTTTTTCATATAAAAATTTCAATTTTTTTAGGTTTTGGGTGGATTTTTCAATTTTTTGTGGGTGGTCACGAATTAAAGTCCTTTTCGCTCTAGGACGCATATTTAAGGAGATATGGGCAAAAGAAGTTTTTCATATAAAAATTTAATTTTTTTTAGGTTTTGGGTGGATTTTTCAATTTTTTGGGGGTGGTCATGAATTAAAGTCCTTTTCGCTCTAGGACGCATATTTAAGGAGATATGGGCAAAAGAAGTTTTTCATATAAAAATTTCAATTTTTTTAGGTTTTGGGTGGATTTTTCAATTTTTTGGGGGTGGTCACGAATTAAAGTCCTTTTCGCTCTAGGACGCTTAGTTTAGGAGATATGGGCAAAAGAAGTTTTTCATATAAAAATTTCAATTTTTTTATGTTTTGGGTGAATTTTTCAATTTTTTGGGGTGGTCACGAATTAAAGTCCTTTTCGCTCTAGGACGCTTAGTTTAGGAGATATGGGCAAAAGAAGTTTTTCATATAAAAATTTCAATTTTTTAGGTTTTGGGTGGATTTTTCAATTTTTTGGGGGTGGTCACGAATTAAAGTCCTTTTCGCTCTAGGACGCATATTTAAGGAGATATGGGCAAAAGAAGTTTTTCATATAAAAATTTCAATTTTTTAGGTTTTGGGTGGATTTTTCAATTTTTTGGGGGTGGTCACGAATTAAAGTCCTTTTCGCTCTAGGATGCTTAGTTTAGGAGATATGGGCAAAAGAAGTTTTTCATATAAAAATTTCAATTTTTTTAGGTTTTGGGTGGATTTTTCAATTTTTTGGGGGTGGTCATGAATTAAAGTCCTTTTCGCTCTAGGACGCATATTTAAGGAGATATGGGCAAAAGAAGTTTTTCATATAAAAATTTAAATTTTTTTAGGTTTTGGGTGGATTTTTCAATTTTTTGGGGGTGGTCACGAATTAAAGTCCTTTTCGCTCTAGGACGCTTAGTTTAGGAGATATGGGCAAAAGAAGTTTTTCATATAAAAATTTCAATTTTTTTAGGTTTTGGGTGGATTTTTCAATTTTTTGGGGGTGGTCACGAATTAAAGTCCTTTTCGCTCTAGGACGCTTAGTTTAGGAGATATGGGCAAAAGAAGTTTTTCATATAAAAATTTCAATTTTTTTAGGTTTTATGTGGATTTTTCAATTTTTTGGGGGTGGTCATGAATTAAAGTCCTTTTCGCTCTAGGACGCTTAGTTTAGGAGATATGGGCAAAAGAAGGTTTTCATATAAAAATTTCAATTTTTTTAGGTTTTGGGTGGATTTTTAAATTTTTTGGGGGTGGTCACGAATTAAAGTCCTTTTCGCTCTAGGGCGCTTAGTTTAGGAGATGTGGGCAAAAGAAGTTTTTCATATAAAAATTTCAATTTTTTTTAGGTTTTGGGTGGATTTTTCAATTTTTTGAGGGTGGTCATGAATTAAAGTCCTTTTCGCTCTAGGACGCTTAGTTTAGGAGATATATGCAAAAGAAGTTTTTCATATAAAAATTTCAATTTTTTAAGGTTTTGGGTGGATTTTTCAATTTTTTGGGGGTGGTCACGAATTAAAGTCCTTTTCGCTCTAGGACGCTTAGTTTAGGAGATATGGACAAAAGAAGTTTTTCATATAAAAATTTCAATTTTTTTAGGTTTTGGGTGGATTTTTCAATTTTTTGGGGTGGTCACGAATTAAAGTCCTTTTCGCTCTAGGACGCTTAGTTTAGGAGATATGGGCAAAAGAAGGTTTTCATATAAAAATTTCAATTTTTTTAGGTTTTGGGTGGAATTTTCAATTTTTTGGGGGTGGTCACGAATTAAAGTCCTTTTCGCTCTAGGACGTTTAGTTTAGGAGATATGGGAAAAAGAAGGTTTTCATATAAAAATTTCAATTTTTTTTAGGTTTTGGGTGGATTTTTAAATTTTTTGGGGGTGGTCACGAATTAAAGTCCTTTTCGCTCTAGGACGCTTAGTTTAGGAGATATATGCAAAAGAAGTTTTTCATATAAAAATTTCAATTTTTTTGGTTTTGGGTGGATTTTTCAATTTTTTGAGGGTGGTCACGAATTAAAGTCCTTTTCGCTCTAGGACGCATATTTAAGGAGATATGGGCAAAAGAAGTTTTTCATATAAAAATTTAATTTTTTTTAGGTTTTGGGTGGATTTTTCAATTTTTTTGGTGTGGTCATGAATTAAAGTCCTTTTCGCTCTAGGACGCATATTTAAGGAGATATGGGCAAAAGAAGTTTTTCATATAAAAATTTCAATTTTTTTAGGTTTTGGGTGGATTTTTCAATTTTTTGGGGGTGGTCACGAATTAAAGTCCTTTTCGCTCTAGGACGCTTAGTTTAGGAGATATGGACAAACGAAGTTTTTCATATAAAAATTTCAATTTTTTTAGGTTTTGGGTGGATTTTTCAATTTTTTGGGGTGGTCATGAATTAAAGTCCTTTTCGCTCTAGGACGCTTAGTTTAGGAGATATGGGCAAAAGAAGTTTTTCATATAAAAATTTCAATTTTTTTATGTTTTGGGTGACTTTTTCAATTTTTTGGGGTGGTCACGAATTAAAGTCCTTTTCGCTCTAGGACGCTTAGTTTAGGAGATATGGGCAAAAGAAGGTTTTCATATAAAAATTTCAATTTTTTTAGGTTTTGGGTGGATTTTTCAATTTTTTGCGGTGGTCACGAATTAAAGTCCTTTTCGCTCTAGGACGCTTAGTTTAGGAGATATGGACAAAAGAAGTTTTTCATATAAAAATTTCAATTTTTTTAGGTTTTGGGTGGATTTTTCAATTTTTTGGGGTGGTCACGAATTAAAGTCCTTTTCGCTCTAGGACGCTTAGTTTAGGAGATATGGGCAAAAGAAGTTTTTCATATAAAAATAAAATTTAAATTTTTTTAGGTTTTGGGTGGATTTTTCAATTTTTTTGGGGGTGGTCATGAATTAAAGTCCTTTTCGCTCTAGGACGCTTAGTTTAGGAGATATGGGCAAAAGAAGTTTTTCATATAAAAATTTCAATTTTTTTAGGTTTTGGGTGGATTTTTCAATTTTTTGGGGGTGGTCACGAATTAAAGTCCTTTTCGCTCTAGGACGCTTAGTTTAGGAGATATGGGCAAAAGAAGTTTTTCATATACAAATTTCAATTTTTTTAGGTTTTGGGTGGATTTTTCAATTTTTTGGGGGTGGTCACGAATTAAAGTCCTTTTCGCTCTAGGACGCATATTTAAGGAGATATGGACAAAAGAAGTTTTTCATATAAAAATTTCAATTTTTTTAGGTTTTGGGTGGATTTTTCAATTTTTTGGGGTGGTCATGAATTAAAGTCCTTTTCGCTCTAGGACGCATATTTAAGGAGATATGGGCAAAAGAAGTTTTTCATATAAAAATTTAAATTTTTTTAGGTTTTGGGTGGATTTTTCAATTTTTTGGGGGTGGTCACGAATTAAAGTCCTTTTCGCTCTAGGACGCTTAATTTAGGAGATATGGGCAAAAGAAGTTTTTCATATAAAAATTTCAATTTTTTTTTTAGGTTTTGGGTGGATTTTTCAATTTTTTGGGGTGGTCATGAATTAAAGTCCTTTTCGCTCTAGGACGCTTAGTTTAGGAGATATGGCCAAAAGAAGTTTTTCATATAAAAATTTCAATTTTTTTAGGTTTTGGGTGGATTTTTCAATTTTTTGGGGTGGTCACGAATTAAAGTCCTTTTCGCTCTAGGAGATATGGGCAAAAGAAGTTTTTCATATAAAAATTTCAATTTTTTTTAGATTTTGGGTGGATTTTTCAATTTTTTGGGGTGGTCACGAATTAAAGTCCTTTTCGCTCTAGGACGCTTAGTTTAGGAGATATGGGCAAAAGAAGTTTTTCATATAAAAATTTCAATTTTTTTTAGGTTTTGGGTGGATTTTTCATTTTTTTGGGGTGGTCATGAATTAAAGTCCTTTTCGCTCTAGGACGCTTAGTTTAGGAGATATGGCCAAAAGAAGTTTTTCATATAAAAATTTCAATTTTTTTAGGTTTTGGGTGGATTTTTCAATTTTTTGGGGGTGGTCACGAATTAAAGTCCTTTTCGCTCTAGGACGCTTAGTTTAGGAGATATGGGCAAAAGAAGTTTTTCATATAAAAATTTCAATTTTTTTAGGTTTTGGGTGGATTTTTCAATTTTTTGGGGGTGGTCACGAATTAAAGTCCTTTTCGCTCTAGGACGCTTAGTTTAGGAGATATGGGCAAAAGAAGTTTTTCATATAAAAATTTCAATTTTTTAGGTTTTGGGTGGATTTTTCAATTTTTTGGGGGTGGTCACGAATTAAAGTCCTTTTCGCTCTAGGACGCTTAGTTTAGGAGATATGGGCAAAAGAAGTTTTTCATATAAAAATTTCAATTTTTTTAGGTTTTGGGTGGATTTTTCAATTTTTTGGGGTGGTCATGAATTAAAGTCCTTTTCGCTCTAGGACGCTTAGTTTAGGAGATATGGGCAAAAGAAGGTTTTCATATAAAAATTTCAATTTTTTTAGGTTTTGGGTGGATTTTTAAATTTTTTGGGGGTGGTCACGAATTAAAGTCCTTTTCGCTCTAGGACGCTTAGTTTAGGAGATATGGGCAAAAGAAGGTTTTCATATAAAAATTTCAATTTTTTTAGGTTTTGGGTGGATTTTTAAATTTTTTGGGGGTGTTCACGAATTAAAGTCCTTTTCGCTCTAGGACGCTTAGTTTAGGAGATATATGCAAAAGAAGTTTTTCATATAAAAATTTCAATTTTTTTAGGTTTTGGGTGGATTTTTCAATTTTTTGAGGGTGGTCACGAATTAAAGTCCTTTTCGCTCTAGGATGCATATATAAGGAGATATGGGCAAAAGAAGTTTTTCATATAAAAATTTAATTTTTTTAGGTTTTGGGTGGATTTTTCAATTTTTTTGGGGTGGTCATGAATTAAAGTCCTTTTCGCTCTAGGAGGCATATTTAAGGAGATATGGACAAAAGAAGTTTTTCATATAAAAATTTCAATTTTTTTAGGTTTTGGGTGGATTTTTCAATTTTTTGGGGGTGGTCACGAATTAAAGTCCTTTTCGCTCTAGGACGCTTAGTTTAGGAGATATGGACAAAAGAAGTTTTTCATATAAAAATTTCAATTTTTTTAGGTTTTGGGTGGATTTTTCAATTTTTTGGGGTGGTCATGAATTAAAGTCCTTTTCGCTCTAGGACGCTTAGTTTAGGAGATATGGGCAAAAGAAGTTTTTCATATAAAAATTTCAATTTTTTTAGGTTTTGGGTGGATTTTTCAATTTTTTGGGGGTGGTCACGAATTAAAGTCCTTTTCGCTCTAGGACGCTTAGTTTAGGAGATATGGGCAAAAGAAGTTTTTCATATAAAAATTTCAATTTTTTTAGGTTTTGGGTGGATTTTTAAATTTTTTGGGGGTGGTCACGAATTAAAGTCCTTTTCGTTCTAGGACGCTTAGTTTAGGAGATATGGGCAAAAGAAGTTTTTCATATACAAATTTCAATTTTTTTAGGTTTTGGGTGGATTTTTCAATTTTTTGGGGGTGGTCACGAATTAAAGTCCTTTTCGCTCTAGGACGCATATTTAAGGAGATATGGACAAAAGAAGTTTTTCATATAAAAATTTCAATTTTTTTAGGTTTTGGGTGGATTTTTCAATTTTTTGGGGTGGTCATGAATTAAAGTCCTTTTCGCTCTAGGACGCTTAGTTTAGGAGATATGGGCAAAAGAAGTTTTTCATATAAAAATTTCAATTTTTTTAGGTTTTGGGTGGATTTTTCAATTTTTTGGGGTGGTCATGAATTAAAGTCCTTTTCGCTCTAGGACGCTTAGTTTAGGAGATATGGGCAAAAGAAGGTTTTCATATAAAAATTTCAATTTTTTTAGGTTTTGGGTGGATTTTTAAATTTTTTGGGGGTGGTCACGAATTAAAGTCCTTTTCGCTCTAGGACGCTTAGTTTAGGAGATATGGGCAAAAGAAGGTTTTCATATAAAAATTTAAATTTTTTTAGGTTTTGGGTGGATTTTTCAATTTTTTGGGGGTGGTCACGAATTAAAGTCCTTTTCGCTCTAGGACGCTTAGTTTAGGAGATATGGGAAAAAGAAGGGTTTCATATAAAAATTTCAATTTTTTTTAGGTTTTGGGTGGATTTTTAAATTTTTTTGGGGGTGGTCACGAATTAAAGTCCTTTTCGCTCTAGGACGCTTAGTTTAGGAGATATATGCAAAAGAAGTTTTTCATATAAAAATTTCAAATTTTTTAGGTTTTGGGTGGATTTTTCAATTTTTTGAGGGTGGTCACGAATTATAGTCCTTTTCGCTCTAGGACGCATATTTAAGGAGATATGGGCAAAAGAAGTTTTTCATATAAAAATTTAATTTTTTTTAGGTTTTGGGTGGATTTTTCAATTTTTTTGGGGTGGTCATGAATTAAAGTCCTTTTCGCTCTAGGACGCATATTTAAGGAGATATGGGCAAAAAAAGTTTTTCATATAAAAATTTCAATTTTTTTAGGTTTTGGGTGGATTTTTCAATTTTTTGGGGGTGGTCACGAATTAAAGTCCTTTTCGCTCTAGGACGCTTAGTTTAGGAGATATGGACAAAAGAAGTTTTTCATATAAAAATTTCAATTTTTTTAGGTTTTGGGTGGATTTTTCAATTTTTTGGGGTGGTCATGAATTAAAGTCCTTTTCGCTCTAGGGCGCTTAGTTTAGGAGATATGGGCAAAAGAAGTTTTTCATATAAAAATTTCAAGTTTTTTATGTTTTGGGTGACTTTTTCAATTTTTTGGGGTGGTCACGAATTAAAGTCCTTTTCGCTCTAGGACGCTTAGTTTAGGAGATATGGGCAAAAGAAGGTTTTCATATAAAAATTTCAATTTTTTTTTTGGTTTTGGGTGGATTTTTCAATTTTTTGCGGTGGTCACGAATTAAAGTCCTTTTCGCTCTAGGACGCTTAGTTTAGGAGATATGGACAAAAGAAGTTTTTCATATAAAAATTTCAATTTTTTTAGGTTTTGGGTGGATTTTTCAATTTTTTGGGGGTGGTCACGAATTAAAGTCCTTTTCGCTCTAGGACGCTTAGTTTAGGAGATATGGGCAAAAGCAGTTTTTCATATAAAAATAAAATTTAATTTTTTTTAGGTTTTGGGTGGATTTTTCAATTTTTTGGGGGGTGGTCACGAATTAAAGTCCTTTTCGCTCTAGGACGCTTAGTTTAGGAGATATGGGCAAAAGAAGTTTTTCATATACAAATTTCAATTTTTTTAGGTTTTGGGTGGATTTTTCAATTTTTTGGGGGTGGTCACGAATTAAAGTCCTTTTCGCTCTAGGACGCTTAGTTTAGGAGATATGGGCAAAAGAAGTTTTTCATATAAAAATTTCAATTTTTTTAGGTTTTGGGTGGATTTTTCAATTTTTTGGGGGTGGTCACGAATTAAAGTCCTTTTCGCTCTAGGACGCTTAGTTTAGGAGATATGGGCAAAAGAAGTTTTTCATATAAAAATTTCAATTTTTTTAGGTTTTGGGTGGATTTTTCAATTTTTTGGGGGTGGTCATGAATTAAAGTCCTTTTCGCTCTAGGACGCTTAGTTTAGGAGATATGGGCAAAAGAAGGTTTTCATATAAAAATTTCAATTTTTTTAGGTTTTGGGTGGATTTTTAAATTTTTTGGGGGTGGTCACGAATTAAAGTCCTTTTCGCTCTAGGACGCTTAGTTTAGGAGATGTGGGCAAAAGAAGTTTTTCATATAAAAATTTCAATTTTTTTAGGTTTTGGGTGGATTTTTCAATTTTTTGAGGGTGGTCATGAATTAAAGTCCTTTTCGCTCTAGGACGCTTAGTTTAGGAGATATATGCAAAAGAAGTTTTTCATATAAAAATTTCAATTTTTTAAGGTTTTGGGTGGATTTTTCAATTTTTTGGGGGTGGTCACGAATTAAAGTCCTTTTCGCTCTAGGACGCTTAGTTTAGGAGATATGGACAAAAGAAGTTTTTCATATAAAAATTTCAATTTTTTTAGGTTTTGGGTGGATTTTTCAATTTTTTGGGGTGGTCACGAATTAAAGTCCTTTTCGCTCTAGGACGCTTAGTTTAGGAGATATGGGAAAAAGAAGGTTTTCATATAAAAATTTCAATTTTTTTTAGGTTTTGGGTGGATTTTTAAATTTTTTGGGGGTGGTCACGAATTAAAGTCCTTTTCGCTCTAGGACGCTTAGTTTAGGAGATATATGCAAAAGAAGTTTTTCATATAAAAATTTCAATTTTTTTGGTTTTGGGTGGATTTTTCAATTTTTTGAGGGTGGTCACGAATTAAAGTCCTTTTCGCTCTAGGACGCATATTTAAGGAGATATGGGCAAAAGAAGTTTTTCATATAAAAATTTAATTTTTTTTAGGTTTTGGGTGGATTTTTCAATTTTTTGGGGGTGGTCACGAATTAAAGTCCTTTTCGCTCTAGGACGCTTAGTTTAGGAGATATGGACAAAAGAAGTTTTTCATATAAAAATTTCAATTTTTTTAGGTTTTGGGTGGATTTTTCAATTTTTTGGGGTGGTCATGAATTAAAGTCCTTTTCGCTCTAGGACGCTTAGTTTAGGAGATATGGACAAAAGAAGTTTTTCATATAAAAATTTCAATTTTTTTAGGTTTTGGGTGGATTTTTCAATTTTTTGGGGTGGTCATGAATTAAAGTCCTTTTCGCTCTAGGACGCTTAGTTTAGGAGATATGGGCAAAAGAAGGTTTTCATATAAAAATTTCAATTTTTTTAGGTTTTGGGTGGATTTTTCAATTTTTTGCGGTGGTCACGAATTAAAGTCCTTTTCGCTCTAGGACGCTTAGTTTAGGAGATATGGACAAAAGAAGTTTTTCATAAAAAATTTCAATTTTTTTAGGTTTTGGGTGGATTTTTCAATTTTTTGGGGTGGTCACGAATTAAAGTCCTTTTCGCTCTAGGACGCTTAGTTTAGGAGATATGGGCAAAAGAAGTTTTTCATATAAAAATAAAATTTAAATTTTTTTAGGTTTTGGGTGGATTTTTCAATTTTTTTGGGGGTGGTCATGAATTAAAGTCCTTTTCGCTCTAGGACGCTTAGTTTAGGAGATATGGGCAAAAGAAGTTTTTCATATAAAAATTTCAATTTTTTTAGGTTTTGGGTGGATTTTTCAATTTTTTGGGGGTGGTCACGAATTAAAGTCCTTTTCGCTCTAGGACGCTTAGTTTAGGAGATATGGGCAAAAGAAGTTTTTCATATACAAATTTCAATTTTTTTAGGTTTTGGGTGGATTTTTCAATTTTTTGGGGGTGGTCACGAATTAAAGTCCTTTTCGCTCTAGGACGCATATTTAAGGAGATATGGACAAAAGAAGTTTTTCATATAAAAATTTCAATTTTTTTAGGTTTTGGGTGGATTTTTCAATTTTTTGGGGTGGTCATGAATTAAAGTCCTTTTCGCTCTAGGACGCATATTTAAGGAGATATGGGCAAAAGAAGTTTTTCATATAAAAATTTAAATTTTTTTAGGTTTTGGGTGGATTTTTCAATTTTTTGGGGGTGGTCACGAATTAAAGTCCTTTTCGCTCTAGGACGCTTAGTTTAGGAGATATGGGCAAAAGAAGTTTTTCATATAAAAATTTCAATTTTTTTTAGGTTTTGGTGGATTTTTCAATTTTTTGGGGTGGTCATGAATTAAAGTCCTTTTCGCTCTAGGACGCTTAGTTTAGGAGATATGGCCAAAAGAAGTTTTTCATATAAAAATTTCAATTTTTTTAGGTTTTGGGTGGATTTTTCAATTTTTTGGGGTGGTCACGAATTAAAGTCCTTTTCGCTCTAGGACGCTTAGTTTAGGAGATATGGGCAAAAGAAGTTTTTCATATAAAAATTTCAATTTTTTTTAGGTTTTGGGTGGATTTTTCAATTTTTTGGGGTGGTCACGAATTAAAGTCCTTTTCGCTCTAGGACGCTTAGTTTAGGAGATATGGGCAAAAGAAGTTTTTCATATAAAAGTTTCAATTTTTTTTAGGTTTTGGGTGGATTTTTCAATTTTTTGGGGTGGTCATGAATTAAAGTCCTTTTCGCTCTAGGACGCTTAGTTTAGGAGATATGGCCAAAAGAAGTTTTTCATATAAAAATTTCAATTTTTTTAGGTTTTGGGTGGATTTTTCAATTTTTTGGGGGTGGTCACGAATTAAAGTCCTTTTCGCTCTAGGACGCTTACTTTAGGAGATATGGGCAAAAGAAGTTTTTCATATAAAAATTTCAATTTTTTTAGGTTTTGGGTGGATTTTTCAATTTTTTGGGGGTGGTCACGAATTAAAGTCCTTTTCGCTCTAGGACGCTTAGTTTAGGAGATATGGGCAAAAGAAGTTTTTCATATAAAAATTTCAATTTTTTAGGTTTTGGGTGGATTTTTCAATTTTTTGGGGGTGGTCACGAATTAAAGTCCTTTTCGCTCTAGGACGCTTAGTTTAGGAGATATGGGCAAAAGAAGTTTTTCATATAAAAATTTCAATTTTTTTAGGTTTTGGGTGGATTTTTCAATTTTTTGGGGTGGTCATGAATTAAAGTCCTTTTCGCTCTAGGACGCTTAGTTTAGGAGATATGGGCAAAAGAAGGTTTTCATATAAAAATTTCAATTTTTTTACGTTTTGGGTGGATTTTTAAATTTTTTGGGGGTGGTCACGAATTAAAGTCCTTTTCGCTCTAGGACGCTTAGTTTAGGAGATATGGGCAAAAGAAGGTTTTCATATAAAAATTTAAATTTTTTTAGGTTTTGGGTGGATTTTTAAATTTTTTGGGGGTGTTCACGAATTAAAGTCCTTTTCGCTCTAGGACGCTTAGTTTAGGAGATATATGCAAAAGAAGTTTTTCATATAAAAATTTCAATTTTTTTAGGTTTTGGGTGGATTTTTCAATTTTTTGAGGGTGGTCACGAATTAAAGTCCTTTTCGCTCTAGGACGCATATATAAGGAGATATGGGCAAAAGAAGTTTTTCATATAAAAATTTAATTTTTTTAGGTTTTGGGTGGATTTTTCAATTTTTTTGGGGTGGTCATGAATTAAAGTCCTTTTCGCTCTAGGAGGCATATTTAAGGAGATATGGACAAAAGAAGTTTTTCATATAAAAATTTCAATTTTTTTAGGTTTTGGGTGGATTTTTAAATTTTTTGGGGGTGGTCACGAATTAAAGTCCTTTTCGCTCTAGGACGCATATTTAAGGAGATATGGACAAAAGAAGTTTTTCATATAAAAATTTCAATTTTTTTAGGTTTTGGGTGGATTTTTCAATTTTTTGGGGTGGTCATGAATTAAAGTCCTTTTCGCTCTAGGACGCTTAGTTTAGGAGATATGGGCAAAAGAAGTTTTTCATATAAAAATTTCAATTTTTTTAGGTTTTGGGTGGATTTTTCAATTTTTTGGGGTGGTCACGAATTAAAGTCCTTTTCGCTCTAGGACGCTTAGTTTAGGAGATATGGGCAAAAGAAGTTTTTCATATAAAAATTTCAATTTTTTTAGGTTTTGGGTGGATTTTTCAATTTTTTGGGGTGGTCACGAATTAAAGTCCTTTTCGCTCTAGGACGCTGTTTAGAAGATATGGGCAAAAGAAGTTTTTCATATAAAAATTTCATTTTTTTTAGGTTTTGGGTGGATTTTTCAATTTTTTGGGGTGGTCATGAATTAAAGTCCTTTTCGCTCTAGGACGCTTAGTTTAGGAGATATGGCCAAAAGAAGTTTTTCATATAAAAATTTCAATTTTTTAGGTTTTGGGTGGATTTTTCAATTTTTTGGGGGTGGTCACGAATTAAAGTCCTTTTCGCTCTAGGACGCTTAGTTTAGGAGATATGGGCAAAAGAAGTTTTTCATATAAAAATTTCAATTTTTTTAGGTTTTGGGTGGATTTTTCAATTTTTTGGGGGTGGTCACGAATTAAAGTCCTTTTCGCTCTAGGACGCTTAGTTTAGGAGATATGGGCAAAAGAAGTTTTTCATATAAAAATTTCAATTTTTTAGGTTTTGGGTGGATTTTTCAATTTTTTGGGGGTGGTCACGAATTAAAGTCCTTTTCGCTCTAGGACGCTTAGTTTAGGAGATATGGGCAAAAGAAGTTTTTCATATAAAAATTTCAATTTTTTTAGGTTTTGGGTGGATTTTTCAATTTTTTGGGGTGGTCATGAATTAAAGTCCTTTTCGCTCTAGGACGCTTAGTTTAGGAGATATGGGCAAAAGAAGGTTTTCATATAAAAATTTCAATTTTTTTAGGTTTTGGGTGGATTTTTAAATTTTTTGGGGGTGGTCACGAATTAAAGTCCTTTTCGCTCTAGGACGCTTAGTTTAGGAGATATGGGCAAAAGAAGGTTTTCATATAAAAATTTAAATTTTTTTAGGTTTTGGGTGGATTTTTCAATTTTTTGGGGGTGGTCACGAATTAAAGTCCTTTTCGCTCTAGGACGCTTAGTTTAGGAGATATGGGAAAAAGAAGGTTTTCATATAAAAATTTCAATTTTTTTTAGGTTTTGGGTGGATTTTTAAATTTTTTTGGGGGTGGTCACGAATTAAAGTCCTTTTCGCTCTAGGACGCTTAGTTTAGGAGATATATGCAAAAGAAGTTTTTCATATAAAAATTTCAAATTTTTTAGGTTTTGGGTGGATTTTTCAATTTTTTGAGGGTGGTCACGAATTATAGTCCTTTTCGCTCTAGGACGCATATTTAAGGAGATATGGGCAAAAGAAGTTTTTCATATAAAAATTTAATTTTTTTTAGGTTTTGGGTGGATTTTTCAATTTTTTTGGGGTGGTCATGAATTAAAGTCCTTTTCGCTCTAGGACGCATATTTAAGGAGATATGGGCAAAAAAAGTTTTTCATATAAAAATTTCAATTTTTTTAGGTTTTGGGTGGATTTTTCAATTTTTTGGGGGTGGTCACGAATTAAAGTCCTTTTCGCTCTAGGACGCTTAGTTTAGGAGATATGGACAAAAGAAGTTTTTCATATAAAAATTTCAATTTTTTTAGGTTTTGGGTGGATTTTTCAATTTTTTGGGGTGGTCATGAATTAAAGTCCTTTTCGCTCTAGGGCGCTTAGTTTAGGAGATATGGGCAAAAGAAGTTTTTCATATAAAAATTTCAAGTTTTTTATGTTTTGGGTGACTTTTTCAATTGTTTGGGGTGGTCACGAATTAAAGTCCTTTTCGCTCTAGGACGCTTAGTTTAGGAGATATGGGCAAAAGAAGGTTTTCATATAAAAATTTCAATTTTTTTTTTGGTTTTGGGTGGATTTTTCAATTTTTTGCGGTGGTCACGAATTAAAGTCCTTTTCGCTCTAGGACGCTTAGTTTAGGAGATATGGACAAAAGAAGTTTTTCATATAAAAATTTCAATTTTTTTAGGTTTTGGGTGGATTTTTCAATTTTTTGGGGTGGTCACGAATTAAAGTCCTTTTCGCTCTAGGACGCTTAGTTTAGGAGATATGGGCAAAAGAAGTTTTTCATATAAAAATAAAATTTAATTTTTTTTAGGTTTTGGGTGGATTTTTCAATTTTTTGGGGGGTGGTCACGAATTAAAGTCCTTTTCGCTCTAGGACGCTTAGTTTAGGAGATATGGGCAAAAGAAGTTTTTCATATACAAATTTCAATTTTTTTTAGGTTTTGGGTGGATTTTTCAATTTTTTGGGGGTGGTCACGAATTAAAGTCCTTTTCGCTCTAGGACGCATATTTAAGGAGATATGGACAAAAGAAGTTTTTCATATAAAAATTTCAATTTTTTTAGGTTTTTGGGTGGATTTTTAAATTTTTTGGGGTGGTCATGAATTAAAGTCCTTTTCGCTCTAGGACGCATATTTAAGGAGATATGGGCAAAAGAAGTTTTTCATATAAAAATTTCAATTTTTTTAGGTTTTGGGTGGATTTTTCAATTTTTGGGGGTGGTCACGAATTAAAGTCCTTTTCGCTCTAGGACGCTTAGTTTAGGAGAT
The DNA here is from genome assembly GCF_050003625.1 of Haematobia irritans. Lineage (NCBI taxonomy): Eukaryota > Metazoa > Arthropoda > Insecta > Diptera > Muscidae > Haematobia > Haematobia irritans. Next base: position 99,806,621 of record NC_134400.1, on the reverse strand, counting down.
ATGGGCAAAAGAAGTTTTTCATATAAAAATTTCAATTTTTTTAGGTTTTGGGTGGATTTTTCAATTTTTTGGGGTGGTCACGAATTAAAGTCCTTTTCGCTCTAGGACGCTTAGTTTAGGAGATATGGACAAAAGAAGTTTTTCATATAAAAATTTCAATTTTTTAGGTTTTGGGTGGATTTTTCAATTTTTTGGGGTGGTCACGAATTAAAGTCCTTTTCGCTCTAGGACGCTTAGTTTAGGAGATATGGGCAAAAGAAGTTTTTCATATAAAAATTTCAATTTTTTAGGTTTTGGGTGGATTTTTCAATTTTTTGGGGGTGGTCACGAATTAAAGTCCTTTTCGCTCTAGGACGCATATTTAAGGAGATATAGGCAAAAGAAGTTTTTCATATAAAAATTTCAATTTTTTAGGTTTTGGGTGGATTTTTCAATTTTTTGGGGTGGTCACGAATTAAAGTCCTTTTCGCTCTAGGACGCTTAGTTTAGGAGATATGGGCAAAAGAAGTTTTTCATATAAAAATTTCAATTTTTTACGTTTTGGGTGGATTTTTCAATTTTTTGGGGTGGTCACGAATTAAAGTCCTTTTCGCTGTAGGACGCTTAGTTTAGGAGATATGGGCAAAAGAAGTTTTTCATATAAAAATTTCAATTTTTTAGGTTTTGGGTGGATTTTTCAATTTTTTGGGGGTGGTCAAGAATTAAAGTCCTTTTCGCTCTAGGACGCATATTTAAGGAGATATAGGCAAAAGAAGTTTTTCATATAAAAATTTCAATTTTTTTAGGTTTTGGGTGGATTTTTCAATTTTTTGGGGTGGTCACGAATTAAAGTCCTTTTCGCTCTAGGACGCTTAGTTTAGGAGATATGGGCAAAAGAAGTTTTTCATATAAAAATTTCAATTTTTTTAGGTTTTGGGTGGATTTTTCAATTTTTTGGGGTGGTCACGAATTAAAGTCCTTTTCGCTCTAGGACGCTTAGTTTAGGAGATATGGGCAAAAGAAGTTTTTCATATAAAAATTTCAATTTTTTTAGGTTTTGGGTGGATTTTTCAATTTTTTGGGGTGGTCACGAATTAAAGTCCTTTTCGCTCTAGGACGCTTAGTTTAGGAGATATGGGCAAAAGAAGTTTTTCATATAAAAATTTCAATTTTTTAGGTTTTGGGTGGATTTTTCAATTTTTTGGGGTGGTCACGAATTAAAGTCTTTTTCGCTCTAGGACGCATATTTAAGGAGATATGGGCAAAAGAAGGTTTTCATATACAAATTTCAATTTTTTTAGGTTTTGGGTAGATTTTTCAATTTTTTGGGGGTGGTCACGAATTAAAGTCCTTTTCGCTCTAGGACGCATATTTAAGGAGATATTTGCAAAAGAAGTTTTTCATATAAAAATTTAAATTTTTTTAGGTTTTGGGTGGATTTTTCAATTTTTTGGGGGTGGTCATGAATTAAAGTCCTTTTCGCTCTAGGACGCATATTTAAGGAGATATGGGCAAGAGAAATTTTTCATATAAAAATTTCAATTTTTTTAGGTTTTGGGTGGATTTTTAAATTTTTTGGGGGTGGTCACGGATTAAAGTCCTTTTCGCTCTAGGACGCTTAGTTTAGGAGATATGGACAAAAGAAGTTTTTCATATAAAAATTTCAATTTTTTTAGGTTTTGGGTGGATTTTTCAATTTTTTGGGGGTGGTCACGAATTAAAGTCCTATTCGCTCTAGGACGCATATTTAAGGAGATATGGGCAAAATAAGTTTTTCATATAAAAATTTCAATTTTTTTTAGGTTTTGGGTGGATTTTTCAATTTTTTGAGGGTGGTCACGAATTAAAGTCCTTTTTGCTCTAGGACGCATATTTAAGGAGATATGGGCAAAAGAAGTTTTTCATATAAAAATTTAAATTTTTTTAGGTTTTGGGTGGATTTATCAATTTTTTGGGGGTGGTCACGAATTAAAGTCCTATTCGCTCTAGGACGCATATTTAAGGAGATATGGGCAAAATAAGTTTTTCATATAAAAATTTCAATTTTTTTAGGTTTGGGTGGATTTTTCAATTTTTTGAGGGTGGTCACGAATTAAAGTCCTTTTTGCTCTAGGACGCATATTTAAGGAGATATGGGCAAAAGAAGTTTTTCATATAAAAATTTAAATTTTTTTAGGTTTTGGGTACATTTTTCAATTTTTTGGGGGTGGTCACGAATTAAAGTCCTTTTCGCTCTAGGACGCATATTTAAGGAGATATGGGCAAAAGAAGTTTTTCATATAAAAATTTCAATTTTTTTAGGTTTTGGGTAGATTTTTCAATTTTTTGGGGGTGGTCATGAATTAAAGACCTTTTCGCTCTAGGACGCTTAGTTTAGGAGATATGGGCAAAAGAAGTTTTTCATATAAAAATTTCAATTTTTTTAGGTTTTGGGTGGATTTTTCAATTTTTTGGGGTGGTCACGAATTAAAGTCCTTTTCGCTCTAGGACGCTTAGTTTAGGAGATATGGGCAAAAGAAGTTTTTCATATAAAAATTTCAATTTTTTTAGGTTTTGGGTGGATTTTTCAATTTTTTGGGGGTGGTCATGAATTAAAGTCCTTTTCGCTCTAGGACGCTTAGTTTAGGAGATATGGGCAAAAGAAGTTTTTCATATAAAAATTTCAATTTTTTTAGGTTTTGGGTGGATTTTTCAATTTTTTGGGGGTGGTCACGAATTAAAGTCCTTTTCGCTCTAGGACGTTTAGTTTAGGAGATATGGACAAAAGAAGGTTTTCATATAAAAATTTAAATTTTTTTAGGTTTTGGGTGGATTTTTAAATTTTTTGGGGGGTGGTCACGAATTAAAGTCCTTTTCGCTCTAGGACGCTTAGTTTAGGAGATATGGGCAAAAGAAGGTTTTCATATAAAAATTTCAATTTTTTTAGGTTTTGGGTGGATTTTTCAATTTTTTGGGGGTGGTCACGAATTAAAGTCCTTTTCGCTCTAGGACGCTTAGTTTAGGAGATATGGGCAAAAGAAGTTTTTCATATAAAAATTTCAATTTTTTTAGGTTTTGGGTGGATTTTTCAATTTTTTGGGGGTGGTCACGAATTAAAGTCCTTTTCGCTCTAGGACGCATATTTACGGAGATATGGGCAAGAGAAATTTTTCATATAAAAATTTCAATTTTTTTAGGTTTTGGGTGGATTTTTAAATTTTTTGGGGGTGGTCACGAATTAAAGTCCTTTTCGCTCTAGGACGCTTAGTTTAGGAGATATGGACAAAAGAAGTTTTTCATATAAAAATTTCAATTTTTTTAGGTTTTGGGTGGATTTTTCAATTTTTTGGGGGTGGTCACGAATTAAAGTCCTATTCGCTCTAGGACGCATATTTAAGGAGATATGGGCAAAATAAGTTTTTCATATAAAAATTTCAATTTTTTTAGGTTTTGGGTGGATTTTTCAATTTTTTGAGGGTGGTCACGAATTAAAGTCCTTTTTGCTCTAGGACGCATATTTAAGGAGATATGGGCAAAAGAAGTTTTTCATATAAAAATTTAAATTTTTTTAGGTTTTGGGTGGATTTTTCAATTTTTTGGGGGTGGTCACGAATTAAAGTCCTATTCGCTCTAGGACGCATATTTAAGGAGATATGGGCAAAATAAGTCTTTCATATAAAAATTTCAATTTTTTTAGGTTTTGGGTGGATTTTTCAATTTTTTGAGGGTGGTCACGAATTAAAGTCCTTTTTGCTCTAGGACGCATATTTAAGGAGATATGGGCAAAAGAAGTTTTTCATATAAAAATTTAATTTTTTTTAGGTTTTGGGTGGATTTTTCAATTTTTTGGGGGTGGTCACGAATTAAAGTCCTTTTCGCTCTAGGACGCATATTTAAGGAGATATAGGCAAAAGAAGTTTTTCATATAAAAATTTCAATTTTTTTAGGTTTTGGGTAGATTTTTCAATTTTTTGGGGGTGGTCATGAATTAAAGTCCTTTACGCTCTAGGACGCTTAGTTTAGGAGATATGGACAAAAGAAGGTTTTCATATAAAAATTTCAATTTTTTTAGGTTTTGGGTGGATTTTTAAATTTTTTGGGGGGTGGTCACGAATTAAAGTCCTTTTCGCTCTAGGACGCTTAGTTTAGGAGATATGGGCAAAAGAAGGTTTTCATATAAAAATTTCAATTTTTTTAGGTTTTGGGTGGATTTTTCAATTTTTTGGGGGTGGTCACGAATTAAAGTCCTTTTCGCTGTAGGACGCTTAGTTTAGGAGATATGGGCAAAAGAAGTTTTTCATATAAAAATTTCAATTTTTTTAGGTTTTGGGTGGATTTTTCAATTTTTTGGGGGTGGTCACGAATTAAAGTCCTTTTCGCTCTAGGACGCATATTTACGGAGATATGGGCAAGAGAAATTTTTCATATAAAAATTTCAATTTTTTTAGGTTTTGGGTGGATTTTTAAATTTTTTGGGGGTGGTCACGAATTAAAGTCCTTTTCGCTCTAGGACGCTTAGTTTAGGAGATATGGACAAAAGAAGTTTTTCATATAAAAATTTCAATTTTTTTAGGTTTTGGGTGGATTTTTCAATTTTTTGGGGTGGTCATGAATTAAAGTCCTTTTCGCTCTAGGACGCATATTTACGGAGATATGGGCAAGAGAAATTTTTCATATAAAAATTTCAATTTTTTTAGGTTTTGGGTGGATTTTTAAATTTTTTGGGGGTGGTCACGAATTAAAGTCCTTTTCGCTCTAGGACGCTTAGTTTAGGAGATATGGACAAAAGAAGTTTTTCATATAAAAATTTCAATTTTTTTAGGTTTTGGGTGGATTTTTCAATTTTTTGGGGTGGTCATGAATTAAAGTCCTTTTCGCTCTAGGACGCTTAGTTTAGGAGATATATGCAAAAGAAGGTTTTCATATAAAAATTTCAATTTTTTATGTTTTGGGTGGATTTTTCAATTTTTTGGGGGTGGTCACGAATTAAAGTCCTTTTCGCTCTAGGACGCATATTGAAGGAGATATGGGCAAAAGAAATTTTTCATATAAAAATTTCAATTTTTTTAGGTTTTGGGTGGATTTGTCAATTTTTTGGGGGTGGTCACGAATTAAAGTCCTATTCGCTCTAGGACGCATATTTAAGGAGATATGGGCAAAATAAGTTTTTCATATAAAAATTTCAATTTTTTTAGGTTTTGGGTGGATTTTTCAATTTTTTGAGGGTGGTCACGAATTAAAGTCCTTTTTGCTCTAGGACGCATATTTAAGGAGATATGGGCAAAAGAAGTTTTTCATATAAAAATTTAAATTTTTTTAGGTTTTGGGTGGATTTTTCAATTTTTTGGGGGTGGTCACGAATTAAAGTCCTTTTCGCTCTAGGACGCTTAGTTTAGGAGATATGGGCAAAAGAAGTTTTTCATATAAAAATTTCAATTTTTTTAGGTTTTGGGTGGATTTTTCAATTTTTTGGGGGTGGTCATGAATTAAAGTCCTTTTCGCTCTAGGACGCTTAGTTTAGGAGATATGGGCAAAAGAAGTTTTTCATATAAAAATTTCAATTTTTTTAGGTTTTGGGTGGATTTTTAAATTTTTTGGGGGTGGTCACGAATTAAAGTCCTTTTCGCTCTAGGACGCTTAGTTTAGGAGATATGGGCAAAAGAAGGTTTTCATATAAAAATTTCAATTTTTTTAGGTTTTGGGTGGATTTTTAAATTTTTTGGGGGGTGGTCACGAATTAAAGTCCTTTTCGCTCTAGGACGCATATTTAAGGAGATATTTGCAAAAGAAGTTTTTCATATAAAAATTTCAATTTTTTTAGGTTTTGGGTGGATTTTTCAATTTTTTGGGGTGGTCATGAATTAAAGTCCTTTTCGCTCTAGGACGCTTAGTTTAGGAGATATGGGCAAAAGAAGTTTTTCATATAAAAATTTCAATTTTTTTAGGTTTTGGGTAGATTTTTCAATTTTTTGGGGGTGGTCACGAATTAAAGTCCTTTTCGCTCTAGGACGCATATTTAAGGAGATATTTGCAAAAGAAGTTTTTCATATAAAAATTTCAATTTTTTTAGGTTTTGGGTGGATTTTTAAATTTTTTGGGGGTGGTCACGAATTAAAGTCCTTTTCGCTCTAGGACGCATATTTACGGAGATATGGGCAAAAGAAATTTTTCATATAAAAATTTCAATTTTTTAAGGTTTTGGGTGGATTTTTCAATTTTTTGGGGGTGGTCACGAATTAAAGTCCTTTTCGCTCTAGGACGCTTGGTTTAGGAGATATGGGCAAAAGAAGTTTTTCATATAAAAATTTCAATTTTTTTAGGTTTTGGGTGGATTTTTCAATTTTTTGGGGGTGGTCACGAATTAAAGTCCTTTTTCGCTCTAGGACGCTTAGTTTAGGAGATATGGACAAAAGAAGTTTTTCATATAAAAATTTCAATTTTTTTAGGTTTTGGGTAGATTTTGCAATTTTTTGGGGGTGGTCACGAATTAAAGTCCTTTTCGCTCTAGGACGCATATTTAAGGAGATATTTGCAAAAGAAGTTTTTCATATAAAAATTTCAATTTTTTTAGGTTTTGGGTGGATTTTTCAATTTTTTGGGGTGGTCATGAATTAAAGTCCTTTTCGCTCTAGGACGCTTAGTTTAGGAGATATGGGCAAAAGAAGTTTTTCATATAAAAATTTCAATTTTTTTAGGTTTTGGGTAGATTTTTCAATTTTTTGGGGGTGGTCACGAATTAAAGTCCTTTTCGCTCTAGGACGCATATTTAAGGAGATATTTGCAAAATAAGTTTTTCATATAAAAATTTCAATTTTTTTAGGTTTTGGGTGGATTTTTCAATTTTTTGGGGGTGGTCATGAATTAAAGTCCTTTTCGCTCTAGGACGCATATTTAAGGAGATATGGGCAAAAGAAGTTTTTCATATAAAAATTTCAATTTTTTTAGGTTTTGGGTGGATTTTTCAATTTTTTGGGGTGGTCATGAATTAAAGTCCTTTTCGCTCTAGGACGCATATTTAAGGAGATATGGGCAAAAGAAGTTTTTCATATAAAAATTTCAATTTTTTTAGGTTTTGGGTGGATTTTTAAATTTTTTGGGGGTGGTCACGAATTAAAGTCCTTTTCGCTCTAGGACGCTTAGTTTAGGAGATATGGGCAAAAGAAGGTTTTCATATAAAAATTTCAATTTTTTAGGTTTTGGGTGGATTTTTCAATTTTTTGGGGGTGGTCACGAATTAAAGTCCTTTTCGCTCTAGGACGCATATTTAAGGAGATATGGGCAAAAGAAGTTTTTCATATAAAAATTTCAATTTTTTTAGGTTTTGGGTGGATTTTTCAATTTTTTGGGGTGGTCACGAATTAAAGTCCTTTTCGCTCTAGGACGCTTAGTTTAGGAGATATGGGCAAAAGAAGGTTTTCATATAAAAATTTCAATTTTTTTAGGTTTTGGGTGGATTTTTCAATTTTTTGGGGGTGGTCACGAGTTAAAGTCCTTTTCGCTCTAGGACGCATATTTAAGGAGATATGGGCAAAAGAAATTTTTCATATAAAAATTTAAATTTTTTTAGGTTTTGGGTGGATTTTTAAATTTTTTGGGGGTGGTCACGAATTAAAGTCCTTTTCGCTCTAGGACGCTTAGTTTAGGAGATATGGACAAAAGAAGTTTTTCATATAAAAATTTCAATTTTTTTAGGTTTTGGGTGGATTTTTCAAATTTTTGGGGTGGTCATGAATTAAAGTCCTTTTCGCTCTAGGACGCTTAGTTTAGGAGATATATGCAAAAGAAGGTTTTCATATAAAAATTTCAATTTTTTTAGGTTTTGGGTGGATTTTTAAATTTTTTGGGGGTGGTCACGAATTAAAGTCCTTTTCGCTCTAGGACGCATATTTAAGGAGATATGGGCAAAAGAAATTTTTCATATAAAAATTTCAATTTTTTTAGGTTTTGGGTGGATTTTTCAATTTTTTGGGGGTGGTCACGAATTAAAGTCCTTTTCGCTCTAGGACGCTTAGTTTAGGAGATATGGGCAAAAGAAGTTTATCATATAAAAATTTCAATTTTTTTAGGTTTTGGGTGGATTTTTCAATTTTTTGGGGGTGGTCACGAATTAAAGTCCTTTTTCGCTCTAGGACGCTCAGTTTAGGAGATATGGACAAAAGAAGTTTATCATATAAAAATTTCAATTTTTTTATGTTTTGGGTGAATTTTTCAATTTTTTGGGGGTGGTCACGAATTAAAGTCCTTTTCGCTCTAGGACGCTTAGTTTAGGAGATATGGGCAAAATAATTTTTTCATATAAAAATTTAAATGTTTTTAGGTTTTGGGTGGATTTTTCAATTTTTTGAGGGTGGTCATGAATTAAAGTCCTTTTCGCTCTAGGACGCTTAGTTTAGGAGATATGGGCAAAAGAAGGTTTTCATATAAAAATTTCAATTTTTTTAGGTTTTCGGTGGATTTTTCAATTTTTTGGGGGTGGTCACGAATTAAAGTCCTTTTCGCTCTAGGACGCTTAGTTTAGGAGATATGGGCAAAAGAAGTTTTTCATATAAAAATTTAAATTTTTTTAGGTTTTGGGTGGATTTTTCAATTTTTTGGGGGTGGTCACGAATTAAAGTCCTTTTCGCTCTAGGACGCTTAGTTTAGGAGATATGGGCAAAAGAAGTTTATCATATAAAAATTTCAATTTTTTTAGGTTTTGGGTGGATTTTTCAATTTTTTGGGGGTGGTCACGAATTAAAGTCCTTTTTCGCTCTAGGACGCTTAGTTTAGGAGATATGGACAAAAGAAGTTTTTCATATAAAAATTTCAATTTTTTTAGGTTTTGGGTAGATTTTTCAATTTTTTGGGGGTGGTCACGAATTAAAGTCCTTTTCGCTCTAGGACGCATATTTAAGGAGATATGGGCAAAAGAAGTTTTTCATATAAAAATTTCAATTTTTTTAGGTTTTGGGTGGATTTTTCAATTTTTTGGGGTGGTCATGAATTAAAGTCCTTTTCGCTCTAGGACGCTTAGTTTAGGAGATATGGGCAAAAGAAGTTTTTCATATAAAAATTTCAATTTTTTTAAGTTTTGGGTAGATTTTTCAATTTTTTGGGGGTGGTCACGAATTAAAGTCCTTTTCGCTCTAGGACGCATATTTAAGGAGATATTTGCAAAAGAAGTTTTTCATATAAAAATTTCACTTTTTTTTTGGTTTTGGGTGGATTTTTCAATTTTTTGGGGGTGGTCATGAATTAAAGTCCTTTTCGCTCTAGGACGCATATTTAAGGAGATATGGGCAAAAGAAGTTTTTCATATAAAAATTTCAATTTTTTTAGGTTTTGGGTGGATTATTCAATTTTTTGGGGTGGTCACGAATTAAGGTCCTTTTTCGCTCTAGGACGCGTAGTTTAGGAGATATTTGCAAAAGAAGTTTTTCATATAAAAATTTCAATTTTTTTAGGTTTTGGGTGGATTTTTCAATTTTTTGGGGGTGGTCATGAATTAAAGTCCTTTTCGCTCTAGGACGCATATTTAAGGAGATATGGGCAAAAGAAGTTTTTCATATAAAAATTTCAATTTTTTTAGGTTTTGGGTCGATTTTTCAATTTTTTGGGGTGGTCATGAATTAAAGTCCTTTTCGCTCTAGGACGCATATTTAAGGAGATATGGGCAAAAGAAGTTTTTCATATAAAAATTTCAATTTTTTAGGTTTTGGGTAGATTTTTCAATTTTTTGGGGGTGGTCATGAATTAAAGTCCTTTTCGCTCTAGGACGCTTAGTTTAGGAGATATGGGCAAAAGAAGTTTTTCATATAAAAATTTCAATTTTTTTAGGTTTTGGGTGGATTTTTCAATTTTTTGGGGGTGGTCACGAATTAAAGTCCTTTTCGCTCTAGGACGCTTAGTTTAGGAGATATGGGCAAAAGAAGTTTTTCATATAAAAATTTCAATTTTTTTAGGTTTTGGGTGGATTTTTCAATTTTTTGGGGGTGGTCATGGATTAAAGTCCTTTTCGCTCTAGGACGCTTAGTTTAGGAGATATGGGCAAAAGAAGTTTTTCATATAAAAATTTCAATTTTTTTAGGTTTTGGGTGGATTTTTAAATTTTTTGGGGGTGGTCACGAATTAAAGTCCTTTTCGCTCTAGGACGCTTAGTTTAGGAGATATGGGCAAAAGAAGGTTTTCATATAAAAATTTCAATTTTTTTAGGTTTTGGGTGGATTTTTCAATTTTTTTGGGGTGGTCACGAATTAAAGTCCTTTTCGCTCTAGGACGCATATTTAAGGAGATATGGGCAAAAGAAATTTTTCATATAAAAATTTCAATTTTTTTAGGTTTTGGGTGGATTTTTAAATTTTTTGGGGGTGGTCACGAATTAAAGTCCTTTTCGCTCTAGGACGCTTAGTTTAGGAGATATGGACAAAAGAAGTTTTTCATATAAAAATTTCAATTTTTTTAGGTTTTGGGTGGATTTTTCAATTTTTTGGGGGTGGTCATGAATTAAAGTCCTTTTCGCTCTAGGACGCTTAGTTTAGGAGATATATGCAAAAGAAGGTTTTCATATAAAAATTTAAATTTTTTTAGGTTTTGGGTGGATTTTTCAATTTTTTGGGGGTGGTCACGAATTAAAGTCCTTTTCGCTCTAGGACGCATATTTAAGGAGATATGGGCAAAAGAAATTTTTCATATAAAAATTTCAATTTTTTTAGGTTTTGGGTGGATTTTTCAATTTTTTGGGGGTGGTCACGAATTAAAGTCCTTTTCGCTCTAGGACGCTTAGTTTAGGAGATATGGGCAAAAGAAGTTTTTCATATAAAAATTTCAATTTTTTTAGGTTTTGGGTGGATTTTTCAATTTTTTGGGGTGGTCATGAATTAAAGTCCTTTTCGCTCTAGGACGCTTAGTTTAGGAGATATATGCAAAAGAAGGTTTTCATATAAAAATTTCAATTTTTTTAGGTTTTGGGTGGATTTTTCAATTTTTTGGGGGTGGTCACGAAATAAAGTCCTTTTCGCTCTAGGACGCTTAGTTTATCAGATATGGGCAAAAGAAGTTTTTCATATAAAAATTTCAATTTTTTTAGGTTTTGGGTGGATTTTTCAATTTTTTGGGGGTGGTCACGAATTAAAGTCCTTTTCGCTCTAGGACGCTTAGTTTAGGAGATATGGGCAAAAGAAGTTTATCATATAAAAATTTCAATTTTTTTAGGTTTTGGTTGGATTTTTCAATTTTTTGGGGGTGGTCACGAATTAAAGTCCTTTTTCGCTCTAGGACGCTTAGTTTAGGAGATATGGACAAAAGAAGTTTTTCATATAAAAATTTCATTTTTTTTATGTTTTGGGTGAATTTTTCAATTTTTTGGGGTGGTCATGAATTAAAGACCTTTTCGCTCTAGGACGCTTAGTTTAGGAGATATGGACAAAAGAAGTTTTTCATATAAAAATTTCAATTTTTTTAGGTTTTGGGTGGATTTTTCAATTTTTTGGGGGTGGTCATGAATTAAAGTCCTTTTCGCTCTAGGACGCTTAGTTTAGGAGATATGGGCAAAAGAAGGTTTTCATATAAAAATTTCAATTTTTTTAGGTTTTGGGTGGATTTTTCAATTTTTTGGGGGTGGTCACGAATTAAAGTCCTTTTCGCTCTAGGACGCTTAGTTTAGGAGATATGGGCAAAAGAAGTTTTTCATATAAAAATTTCAATTTTTTTAGGTTTTGGGTGGATTATTCAATTTTTTGGGGTGGTCACGAATTAAGGTCCTTTTTCGCTCTAGGACGCGTAGTTTAGGAGATATTTGCAAAAGAAGTTTTTCATATAAAAATTTCAATTTTTTTAGGTTTTGGGTGGATTTTTCAATTTTTTGGGGGTGGTCACGAATTAAAGTCCTTTTCGCTCTAGGACGCATATTTAAGGAGATATTTGCAAAAGAAGTTTTTCATATAAAAATTTCACTTTTTTTTTGGTTTTGGGTGGATTTTTCAATTTTTTGGGGGTGGTCATGAATTAAAGTCCTTTTCGCTCTAGGACGCATATTTAAGGAGATATGGGCAAAAGAAGTTTTTCATATAAAAATTTCAATTTTTTAGGTTTTGGGTAGATTTTTCAATTTTTTGGGGGTGGTCATGAATTAAAGTCCTTTTCGCTCTAGGACGCTTAGTTTAGGAGATATGGGCAAAAGAAGTTTTTCATATAAAAATTTCAATTTTTTTAGGTTTTGGGTGGATTTTTCAATTTTTTGGGGGTGGTCACGAATTAAAGTCCTTTTCGCTCTAGGACGCTTAGTTTAGGAGATATGGGCAAAAGAAGTTTTTCATATAAAAATTTCAATTTTTTTAGGTTTTGGGTGGATTTTTCAATTTTTTGGGGGTGGTCATGGATTAAAGTCCTTTTCGCTCTAGGACGCTTAGTTTAGGAGATATGGGCAAAAGAAGTTTTTCATATAAAAATTTCAATTTTTTTAGGTTTTGGGTGGATTTTTAAATTTTTTGGGGGTGGTCACGAATTAAAGTCCTTTTCGCTCTAGGACGCTTAGTTTAGGAGATATGGGCAAAAGAAGGTTTTCATATAAAAATTTCAATTTTTTTAGGTTTTGGGTGGATTTTTCAATTTTTTTGGGGTGGTCACGAATTAAAGTCCTTTTCGCTCTAGGACGCATATTTAAGGAGATATGGGCAAAAGAAATTTTTCATATAAAAATTTCAATTTTTTTAGGTTTTGGGTGGATTTTTAAATTTTTTGGGGGTGGTCACGAATTAAAGTCCTTTTCGCTCTAGGACGCTTAGTTTAGGAGATATGGGCAAAAGAAGTTTTTCATATAAAAATTTCAATTTTTTTAGGTTTTGGGTGGATTTTTCAATTTTTTGGGGTGGTCATGAATTAAAGTCCTTTTCGCTCTAGGACGCTTAGTTTAGGAGATATATGCAAAAGAAGGTTTTCATATAAAAATTTCAATTTTTTTAGGTTTTGGGTGGATTTTTCAATTTTTTGGGGGTGGTCACGAATTAAAGTCCTTTTCGCTCTAGGACGCTTAGTTTATCAGATATGGGCAAAAGAAGTTTTTCATATAAAAATTTCAATTTTTTTAGGTTTTGGGTGGATTTTTCAATTTTTTGGGGGTGGTCACGAATTAAAGTCCTTTTCGCTCTAGGACGCTTAGTTTAGGAGATATGGGCAAAAGAAGTTTATCATATAAAAATTTCAATTTTTTTAGGTTTTGGTTGGATTTTTCAATTTTTTGGGGGTGGTCACGAATTAAAGTCCTTTTTCGCTCTAGGACGCTTAGTTTAGGAGATATGGACAAAAGAAGTTTATCATATAAAAATTTCAATTTTTTTATGTTTTGGGTGAATTTTTCAATTTTTTGGGGGTGGTCACGAATTAAAGTCCTTTTCGCTCTAGGACGCTTAGTTTAGGAGATATGGGCAAAAGAAGTTTTTCATATAAAAATTTAAATGTTTTTAGGTTTTGGGTGGATTTTTCAATTTTTTGAGGGTGGTCATGAATTAAAGTCCTTTTCGCTCTAGGACGCTTAGTTTAGGAGATATGGGCAAAAGAAGGTTTTCATATAAAAATTTCAATTTTTTTAGGTTTTGGGTGGATTTTTCAATTTTTTGGGGGTGTCATGAATTAATGTCCTTTTCGCTCTAGGACGCTTAGTTTAGGAGATATGGGCAAAAGAAGTTTTTCATATAAAAATTGCAATTTTTTTAGGTTTTGGGTGGATTTTTAAATTTTTTGGGGGTGGTCACGAATTAAAGTCCTTTTCGCTCTAGGACGCTTAGTTTAGGAGATATGGACAAAAGAAGTTTTTCATATAAAAATTTCATTTTTTTAGGTTTTGGGTGGATTTTTCAATTTTTTGGGGTGGTCATGAATTAAAGTCCTTTTCGCTCTAGGACGCTTAGTTTAGGAGATATGGGCAAAAGAAGGTTTTCATATAAAAATTTCAATTTTTTAGGTTTTGGGTGGATTTTTCAATTTTTTGGGGGTGGTCACGAATTAAAGTCCTTTTCGCTCTAGGACGCTTAGTTTAGGAGATATATGCAAAAGAAGTTTTTCATATAAAAATTTCATTTTTTTTATGTTTTGGGTGAATTTTTCAATTTTTTGGGGTGGTCATGAATTAAAGACCTTTTCGCTCTAGGACGCTTAGTTTAGGAGATATGGACAAAAGAAGTTTTTCATATAAAAATTTCAATTTTTTTAGGTTTTGGGTGGATTTTTCAATTTTTTGGGGGTGGTCATGAATTAAAGTCCTTTTCGCTCTAGGACGCTTAGTTTAGGAGATATGGGCAAAAGAAGGTTTTCATATAAAAATTTCAATTTTTTTAGGTTTTGGGTGGATTTTTCAATTTTTTGGGGGTGGTCACGAATTAAAGTCCTTTTCGCTCTAGGACGCTTAGTTTAGGAGATATGGGCAAAAGAAGTTTTTCATATAAAAATTTAAATTTTTTTAGGTTTTGGGTGGATTTTTAAATTTTTTGGGGGTGGTCATGAATTAAAGTCCTTTTCGCTCTAGGAGGCTTAGTTTAGGAGATATGGACAAAAGAAGTTTTTCATATAAAAATTTCAATTTTTTTAGGTTTTGGGTGGATTTTTCAATTTTTTGGGGTGGTCATGAATTAAAGTCCTTTTCGCTCTAGGACGCTTAGTTTAGGAGATATGGGCAAAAGAAGTTTTTCATACAAAAATTTCAATTTTTTTTTTAGGTTTTGGGTGGATTTTTCAATTTTTTGAGGGTGGTCATGAATTAAAGTCCTTTTCGCTCTAGGACGCATATTTAAGGAGATATGGGCAAAAGAAGTTTTTCATATAAAAATTTCAATTTTTTTAGGTTTTGGGTGGATTTTTCAATTTTTTGGGGTGGTCAATTTTTTTAGGTTTTGGGTGGATTTTTCAATTTTTTGGGGGTGGTCACGAATTAAAGTCCTTTTCGCTCTAGGACGCTTAGTTTAGGAGATATGGGCAAAAGAAGTTTTTCATATAAAAATTTCAATTTTTTAGGTTTTGGGTGGATTTTTCAATTTTTTGGGGTGGTCACGAATTAAAGTCCTTTTCGCTCTAGGACGCTTAGTTTAGGAGATATGGGCAAAAGAAGTTTTTCATATAAAAATTTCAATTTTTTAGGTTTTGGGTGGATTTTTCAATTTTTTGGGGGTGGTCACGAATTAAAGTCCTTTTCGCTCTAGGACGCATATTTAAGGAGATATGGGCAAAAGAAGTTTTTCATATAAAAATTTCAATTTTTTTAGGTTTTGGGTGGATTTTTCAATTTTTTGGGGTGGTCATGAATTAAAGTCCTTTTCGCTCTAGGACGCTTAGTTTAGGAGATATGGGCAAAAGAAGTTTTTCATATAAAAATTTCAATTTTTTTAGGTTTTGGGTAGATTTTTCAATTTTTTGGGGGTGGTCACGAATTAAAGTCCTTTTCGCTCTAGGACGCATTTTTAAGGAGATATTTGCAAAAGAAGTTTTTCATATAAAAATTTCAATTTTTTTAGGTTTTGGGTGGATTTTTCAATTTTTTGGGGGTGGTCATGAATTAAAGTCCTTTTCGCTCTAGGACGCATATTTAAGGAGATATGGGCAAAAGAAGTTTTTCATATAAAAATTTCAATTTTTTTAGGTTTTGGGTGGATTTTTCAATTTTTTGGGGTGGTCATGAATTAAAGTCCTTTTCGCTCTAGGACGCATATTTAAGGAGATATGGGCAAAAGAAGTTTTTCATATAAAAATTTCAATTTTTTTAGGTTTTGGGTAGATTTTTCAATTTTTTGGGGGTGGTCATGAATTAAAGTCCTTTTCGCTCTAGGACGCTTAGTTTAGGAGATATGGGCAAAAGAAGTTTTTCATATAAAAATTTCAATTTTTTTAGGTTTTGGGTGGATTTTTCAATTTTTTGGGGTGGTCACGAATTAAAGTCCTTTTCGCTCTAGGACGCTTAGTTTAGGAGATATGGGCAAAAGAAGTTTTTCATATAAAAATTTCAATTTTTTTAGGTTTTGGGTGGATTTTTCAATTTTTTGGGGGTGGTCATGAATTAAAGTCCTTTTCGCTCTAGGACGCTTAGTTTAGGAGATATGGGCAAAAGAAGTTTTTCATTTAAAAATTTCAATTTTTTTAGGTTTTGGGTGGATTTTTAAATTTTTTGGGGTGGTCACGAATTAAAGTCCTTTTCGCTCTAGGACGCTTAGTTTAGGAGATATGGGCAAAAGAAGGTTTTCATATAAAAATTTCAATTTTTTTAGGTTTTGGGTGGATTTTTAAATTTTTTGGGGGTGGTCACGAATTAAAGTCCTTTTCGCTCTAGGACGCTTAGTTTAGGAGATATGGGCAAAAGAAGGTTTTCATATAAAAATTTCAATTTTTTTAGGTTTTGGGTGGATTTTTCAATTTTTTGGGGGTGGTCACGAATTAAAGTCCTTAGTTTAGGAGATATGGGCAAAAGAAGTTTTTCATATAAAAATTTCAATTTTTTTAGGTTTTGGGTGGATTTTTCAATTTTTTGGGGGTGGTCACGAATTAAAGTCCTTTTCGCTCTAGGACGCATATTTAAGGAGATATGGGCAAAAGAAATTTTTCATATAAAAATTTCAATTTTTTTAGGTTTTGGGTGGATTTTTAAATTTTTTGGGAGTGGTCACGAATTAAAGTCCTTTTCGCTCTAGGACGCTTAGTTTAGGAGATATGGACAAAAGAAGTTTTTCATATAAAAATTTCAATTTTTTTAGGTTTTGGGTGGATTTTTCAATTTTTTGGGGTGGTCGTGAATTAAAGTCCTTTTCGCTCTAGGACGCTTAGTTTAGGAGATATGGGCAAAAGAAGGTTTTCATATAAAAATTTCAATTTTTTTAGGTTTTGGGTGGATTTTTCAATTTTTTGGGGGTGGTCACGAATTAAAGTCCTTAGTTTAGGAGATATGGACAAAAGAAGTTTTTCATATAAAAATTTCAATTTTTTTAGGTTTTGGGTGGATTTTTCAATTTTTTGGGGGTGGTCACGAATTAAAGTCCTTTTCGCTCTAGGACGCATATTTAAGGAGATATGGGCAAAAGAAATTTTACATATAAAAATTTCAATTTTTTTAGGTTTTGGGTGGATTTTTAAATTTTTTGGGAGTGGTCACGAATTAAAGTCCTTTTCGCTCTAGGACGCTTAGTTTAGGAGATATGGACAAAAGAAGTTTTTCATATAAAAATTTCAATTTTTTTAGGTTTTGGGTGGATTTTTCAATTTTTTGGGGTGGTCGTGAATTAAAGTCCTTTTCGCTCTAGGACGCTTAGTTTAGGAGATATATGTAAAAGAAGGTTTTCATATAAAAATTTCAATTTTTTTAGGTTTTGGGTGGATTTTTCAATTTTTTGGGGGTGGTCACGAATTAAAGTCCTTTTCGCTCTAGGACGCATATTTAAGGAGATATGGGCAAAAGAAATTTTCATATAAAAATTTCAATTTTTTTAGGTTTTGGGTGGATTTTTCAATTTTTTGTGGGTGGTCACGAATTAAAGTCCTTTTCGCTCTAGGACGCATATTTAAGGAGATATGGGCAAAAGAAGTTTTTCATATAAAAATTTAATTTTTTTTAGGTTTTGGGTGGATTTTTCAATCTTTTGGGGGTGGTCACGAATTAAAGTCCTTTTCGCTCTAGGACGCTTAGTTTAGGAGATATGGGCAAAAGAAGTTTATCATATAAAAATTTAAATTTTTTTAGGTTTTGGGTGGATTTTTCAATTTTTTGGGGGTGGTCACGAATTAAAGTCCTTTTTCGCTCTAGGACGCTTAGTTTAGGAGATATGGACAAAAGAAGTTTATCATATAAAAATTTCAATTTTTTTATGTTTTGGGTGAATTTTTCAATTTTTTGGGGGTGGTCACGAATTAAAGTCCTTTTCGCTCTAGGACGCTTAGTTTAGGAGATATGGGCAAAAGAAGTTTTTCATATAAAAATTTAAATGTTTTTAGGTTTTGGGTGGATTTTTCAATTTTTTGAGGGTGGTCATGAATTAAAGTCCTTTTCGCTCTAGGACGCTTAGTTTAGGAGATATGGGCAAAAGAAGGTTTTCATATAAAAATTTCAATTTTTTTTAGGTTTTGGGTGGATTTTTCAATTTTTTGGGGGTGGTCATGAATTAAAGTCCTTTTCGCTCTAGGACGCTTAGTTTAGGAGATATGGGCAAAAGAAGTTTTTCATATAAAAATTTCAATTTTTTTAGGTTTTGGGTGGATTTTTCAATTTTTTGGGGGTGGTCACGAATTAAAGTCCTTTTCGCTCTAGGACGCTTAGTTTAGGAGATATGGACAAAAGAAGTTTTTCATATAAAAATTTCAATTTTTTTAGGTTTTGGGTGGATTTTTCAACTTTTTGGGGTGGTCATGAATTAAAGTCCTTTTCGCTCTAGGACGCTTAGTTTAGGAGATATGGGCAAAAGAAGGTTTTCATATAAAAATTTCAATTTTTTAGGTTTTGGGTGGATTTTTCAATTTTTTGGGGGTGGTCACGAATTAAAGTCCTTTTCGCTCTAGGACGCTTAGTTTAGGAGATATATGCAAAAGAAGTTTTTCATATAAAAATTTCATTTTTTTTATGTTTTGGGTGAATTTTTCAATTTTTTGGGGGTGGTCATGAATTAAAGTCCTTTTCGCTCTAGGACGCTTAGTTTAGGAGATATGGACAAAAGAAGTTTTTCATATAAAAATTTCAATTTTTTTAGGTTTTGGGTGGATTTTTCAATTTTTTGGGGGTGGTCATGAATTAAAGTCCTTTTCGCTCTAGGGCGCTTAGTTTAGGAGATATGGGCAAAAGAAGGTTTTCATATAAAAATTTCAATTTTTTTAGGTTTTGGGTGGATTTTTCAATTTTTTGGGGGTGGTCACGAATTAAAGTCCTTTTCGCTCTAGGACGCTTAGTTTAGGAGATATGGGCAAAAGAAGTTTTTCATATAAAAATTTCAATTTTTTTAGGTTTTGGGTGGATTTTTCAATTTTTTGGGGTGGTCACGAATTAAAGTCCTTTTCGCTCTAGGACGCTTAATTTAGGAGATATGGGCAAAAGAAGTTTTTCATATAAAAATTTCAATTTTTTTAGGTTTTGGGTGGATTTTTCAATTTTTTGGGGGTGGTCATGAATTAAAGTCCTTTTCGCTCTAGGACGCATATTTAAGGAGATATGGGCAAAAGAAATTTTTCATATCAAAATTTCAATTTTTTTAGGTTTTGGGTGGATTTTTAAATTTTTTGGGGGTGGTCACGAATTAAAGTCCTTTTCGCTCTAGGACGCTTAGTTTAGGAGATATGGACAAAAGAAGTTTTTCATATAAAAATTTCAATTTTTTTAGGTTTTGGGTGATTTTTCAATTTTTTGGGGTGGTCATGAATTAAAGTCCTTTTCGCTCTAGGACGCTTAGTTTAGGAGATATATGCAAAAGAAGGTTTTCATATAAAAATTTCAATTTTTTTAGGTTTTGGGTGGATTTTTCAATTTTTTGGGGGTGGTCACGAATTAAAGTCCTTTTCGCTCTAGGACGCATATTTAAGGAGATATGGGCAAAAGAAATTTTTCACGAATTAAAGTCCTTTTCGCTCTAGGACGCTTAGTTTAGGAGATATGGACAAAAGAAGTTTTTCATATAAAAATTTCAATTTTTTTAGGTTTTGGGTGGATTTTTCAATTTTTTGTGGGTGGTCACGAATTAAAGTCCTTTTCGCTCTAGGACGCATATTTAAGGAGATATGGGCAAAAGAAGTTTTTCATATAAAAATTTCAATTTTTTTAGGTTTTGGGTGGATTTTTCAATTTTTTGAGGGTGGTCACGAATTAAAGTCCTTTTCGCTCTAGAACGCATATTTAAGGAGATATGGGCAAAAGAAGTTTTTCATATAAAAATTTCAATTTTTTTAGGTTTTGGGTGGATTTTTCAATTTTTTGTGGGTGGTCACGAATTAAAGTCCTTTTCGCTCTAGGACGCTTAGTTTAGGAGATATGGGCAAAAGAAGTTTATCATATAAAAATTTCAATTTTTTTAGGTTTTGGGTGGATTTTTCAATTTTTTGGGGGTGGTCACGAATTAAAGTCCTTTTTCTCTCTAGGACGCTTAGTTTAGGAGATATGGACAAAAGAAGTTTATCATATAAAAATTTCAATTTTTTTATGTTTTGGGTGAATTTTTCAATTTTTTGGGGGTGGTCACGAATTAAAGTCCTTTTCGCTCTAGGACGCTTAGTTTAGGAGATATGGGCAAAAGAAGTTTTTCATATAAAAATTTCAATTTTTTAGGTTTTGGGTGGATTTTTCAATTTTTTGGGGGTGGTCACGAATTAAAGTCCTTTTCGCTCTAGGACGCATATTTAAGGAGATATGGGCAAAAGAAGTTTTTCATATAAAAATTTCAATTTTTTTAGGTTTTGGGTGGATTTTTCAATTTTTTGGGGTGGTCATGAATTAAAGTCCTTTTCGCTCTAGGACGCTTAGTTTAGGAGATATGGGCAAAAGAAGTTTTTCATATAAAAATTTCAATTTTTTTAGGTTTTGGGTAGATTTTTCAATTTTTTGGGGGTGGTCACGAATTAAAGTCCTTTTCGCTCTAGGACGCATATTTAAGGAGATATTTGCAAAAGAAGTTTTTCATATAAAAATTTCAATTTTTTAAGTTTTGGGTGGGTTTTTCAATTTTTTGGCGGTGGTCATGAATTAAAGTCCTTTTCGCTCTAGGGCGCTTAGTTTAGGAGATATGGGCAAAAGAAGGTTTTCATATAAAAATTTCAATTTTTTTAGGTTTTGGGTGGATTTTTCAATTTTTTGGGGGTGGTCACGAATTAAAGTCCTTTTCGCTCTAGGACGCATATTTAAGGAGATATGGGCAAAAGAAATTTTTCATATAAAAATTTCAATTTTTTTAGGTTTTGGGTGGATTTTTCAATTTTTTGTGGGTGGTCACGAATTAAAGTCCTTTTCGCTCTAGGACGCATATTTAAGGAGATATGGGCAAAAGAAGTTTATCATATAAAAATTTCAATTTTTTTAGGTTTTGGGTGGATTTTTCAATTTTTTGAGGGTGGTCACGAATTAAAGTCCTTTTCGCTCTAAAACGCATATTTAAGGAGATATGGGCAAAAGAAGTTTTTCATATAAAAATTTAAATTTTTTTAGGTTTTGGGTGGATTTTTCAATTTTTTGGGGGTGGTCACGAATTAAAGTCCTTTTCGCTCTAGGACGCTTAGCTTAGGAGATATGGGCAAAAGAAGTTTTTCATATAAAAATTTCAATTTTTTTAGGTTTTGGGTGGATTTTTCAATTTTTTGGGGTGGTCATGAATTAAAGTCCTTTTCGCTCTAGGACGCTTAGTTTAGGAGATATATGCAAAAGAAGGTTTTCATATAAAAATTTCAATTTTTTTAGGTTTTGGGTGGATTTTTCAATTTTTTGGGGGTGGTCACGAATTAAAGTCCTTTTCGCTCTAGGACGCATATTTAAGGAGATATGGGCAAAAGAAATTTTTCACGAATTAAAGTCCTTTTCGCTCTAGGACGCTTAGTTTAGGAGATATGGACAAAAGAAGTTTTTCATATAAAAATTTCAATTTTTTTAGGTTTTGGGTGGATTTTTCAATTTTTTGTGGGTGGTCACGAATTAAAGTCCTTTTCGCTCTAGGACGCATATTTAAGGAGATATATGCAAAAGAAGTTTTTCATATAAAAATTTCAATTTTTTTAGGTTTTGGGTGGATTTTTCAATTTTTTGAGGGTGGTCACGAATTAAAGTCCTTTTCGCTCTAGAACGCATATTTAAGGAGATATGGGCAAAAGAAGTTTTTCATATAAAAATTTCAATTTTTTTAGGTTTTGGGTGGATTTTTCAATTTTTTGTGGGTGGTCACGAATTAAAGTCCTTTTCGCTCTAGGACGCTTAGTTTAGGAGATATGGGCAAAAGAAGTTTATCATATAAAAATTTCAATTTTTTTAGGTTTTGGGTGGATTTTTCAATTTTTTGGGGGTGGTCACGAATTAAAGTCCTTTTTCTCTCTAGGACGCTTAGTTTAGGAGATATGGACAAAAGAAGTTTATCATATAAAAATTTCAATTTTTTTATGTTTTGGGTGAATTTTTCAATTTTTTGGGGGTGGTCACGAATTAAAGTCCTTTTCGCTCTAGGACGCTTAGTTTAGGAGATATGGGCAAAAGAAGTTTTTCATATAAAAATTTCAATTTTTTAGGTTTTGGGTGGATTTTTCAATTTTTTGGGGGTGGTCACGAATTAAAGTCCTTTTCGCTCTAGGACGCATATTTAAGGAGATATGGGCAAAAGAAGTTTTTCATATAAAAATTTCAATTTTTTTAGGTTTTGGGTGGATTTTTCAATTTTTTGGGGTGGTCATGAATTAAAGTCCTTTTCGCTCTAGGACGCTTAGTTTAGGAGATATGGGCAAAAGAAGTTTTTCATATAAAAATTTCAATTTTTTTAGGTTTTGGGTAGATTTTTCAATTTTTTGGGGGTGGTCACGAATTAAAGTCCTTTTCGCTCTAGGACGCATATTTAAGGAGATATTTGCAAAAGAAGTTTTTCATATAAAAATTTCAATTTTTTAAGTTTTGGGTGGGTTTTTCAATTTTTTGGCGGTGGTCATGAATTAAAGTCCTTTTCGCTCTAGGGCGCTTAGTTTAGGAGATATGGGCAAAAGAAGGTTTTCATATAAAAATTTCAATTTTTTCAGGTTTTGGGTGGATTTTTCAATTTTTTGGGGGTGGTCACGAATTAAAGTCCTTTTCGCTCTAGGACGCATATTTAAGGAGATATGGGCAAAAGAAATTTTTCATATAAAAATTTCAATTTTTTTAGGTTTTGGGTGGATTTTTCAATTTTTTGTGGGTGGTCACGAATTAAAGTCCTTTTCGCTCTAGGACGCATATTTAAGGAGATATGGGCAAAAGAAGTTTATCATATAAAAATTTCAATTTTTTTAGGTTTTGGGTGGATTTTTCAATTTTTTGAGGGTGGTCACGAATTAAAGTCCTTTTCGCTCTAGAACGCATATTTAAGGAGATATGGGCAAAAGAAGTTTTTCATATAAAAATTTAAATTTTTTTAGGTTTTGGGTGGATTTTTCAATTTTTTGGGGGTGGTCACGAATTAAAGTCCTTTTCGCTCTAGGACGCTTAGCTTAGGAGATATGGGCAAAAGAAGTTTTTCATATAAAAATTTCAATTTTTTTAGGTTTTGGGTGGATTTTTCAATTTTTTGGGGTGGTCATGAATTAAAGTCCTTTTCGCTCTAGGACGCTTAGTTTAGGAGATATATGCAAAAGAAGGTTTTCATATAAAAATTTCAATTTTTTTAGGTTTTGGGTGGATTTTTCAATTTTTTGGGGGTGGTCACGAATTAAAGTCCTTTTCGCTCTAGGACGCATATTTAAGGAGATATGGGCAAAAGAAATTTTTCACGAATTAAAGTCCTTTTCGCTCTAGGACGCTTAGTTTAGGAGATATGGACAAAAGAAGTTTTTCATATAAAAATTTCAATTTTTTTAGGTTTTGGGTGGATTTTTCAATTTTTTGTGGGTGGTCACGAATTAAAGTCCTTTTCGCTCTAGGACGCATATTTAAGGAGATATATGCAAAAGAAGTTTTTCATATAAAAATTTCAATTTTTTTAGGTTTTGGGTGGATTTTTCAATTTTTTGAGGGTGGTCACGAATTAAAGTCCTTTTCGCTCTAGAACGCATATTTAAGGAGATATGGGCAAAAGAAGTTTTTCATATAAAAATTTCAATTTTTTTAGGTTTTGGGTGGATTTTTCAATTTTTTGTGGGTGGTCACGAATTAAAGTCCTTTTCGCTCTAGGACGCTTAGTTTAGGAGATATGGGCAAAAGAAGTTTATCATATAAAAATTTCAATTTTTTTAGGTTTTGGGTGGATTTTTCAATTTTTTGGGGGTGGTCACGAATTAAAGTCCTTTTTCTCTCTAGGACGCTTAGTTTAGGAGATATGGACAAAAGAAGTTTATCATATAAAAATTTCAATTTTTTTATGTTTTGGGTGAATTTTTCAATTTTTTGGGGGTGGTCACGAATTAAAGTCCTTTTCGCTCTAGGACGCTTAGTTTAGGAGATATGGGCAAAAGAAGTTTTTCATATAAAAATTTCAATTGTTTAGGTTTTGGGTGGATTTTTCAATTTTTTGGGGGTGGTCACGAATTAAAGTCCTTTTCGCTCTAGGACGCATATTTAAGGAGATATGGGCAAAAGAAGTTTTTCATATAAAAATTTCAATTTTTTAAGTTTTGGGTGGGTTTTTCAATTTTTTGGCGGTGGTCATGAATTAAAGTCCTTTTCGCTCTAGGGCGCTTAGTTTAGGAGATATGGGCAAAAGAAGGTTTTCATATAAAAATTTCAATTTTTTTAGGTTTTGGGTGGATTTTTCAATTTTTTGGGGGTGGTCACGAATTAAAGTCCTTTTCGCTCTAGGACGCATATTTAAGGAGATATGGGCAAAAGAAATTTTTCATATAAAAATTTCAATTTTTTTAGGTTTTGGGTGGATTTTTCAATTTTTTGTGGGTGGTCACGAATTAAAGTCCTTTTCGCTCTAGGACGCATATTTAAGGAGATATGGGCAAAAGAAGTTTATCATATAAAAATTTCAATTTTTTTAGGTTTTGGGTGGATTTTTCAATTTTTTGAGGGTGGTCACGAATTAAAGTCCTTTTCGCTCTAGAACGCATATTTAAGGAGATATGGGCAAAAGAAGTTTTTCATATAAAAATTTAAATTTTTTTAGGTTTTGGGTGGATTTTTCAATTTTTTGGGGGTGGTCACGAATTAAAGTCCTTTTCGCTCTAGGACGCTTAGCTTAGGAGATATGGGCAAAAGAAGTTTATCATATAAAAATTTCAATTTTTTTAGGTTTTGGGTGGATTTTTCAATTTTTTGGGGGTGGTCACGAATTAAAGTCCTTTTTCTCTCTAGGACGCTTAGTTTAGGAGATATGGGCAAAAGAAGTTTTTCATATAAAAATTTCAATTTTTTAGGTTTTGGGTGGATTTTTCAATTTTTTGGGGGTGATCACGAATTAAAGTCCTTTTCGCTCTAGGACGCTTAGTTTAGGAGATATATGGAAAAGAAGTTTTTCATATAAAAATTTCATTTTTTTTATGTTTTGGGTGAATTTTTCAATTTTTTGGGGTGGTCATGAATTAAAGTCCTTTTCGCTCTAGGAAGCTTAGTTTAGGAGATATGGACAAAAGAAGTTTTTCATATAAAAATTTCAATTTTTTTAGGTTTTGGGTGGATTTTTTAATTTTTTGGGGGTGGTCACGAATTAAAGTCCTTTTCGCTCTAGGACGCATATTTAAGGAGATATGGGCAAAAGAAATTTTTCATATCAAAATTTCAATTTTTTTAGGTTTTGGGTGGATTTTTAAATTTTTTGGGGGTGGTCACGAATTAAAGTCCTTTTCGCTCTAGGACGCTTAGTTTAGGAGATATGGACAAAAGAAGTTTTTCATATAAAAATTTCAATTTTTTTAGGTTTTGGGTGGATTTTTCAATTTTTTGGGGTGGTCATGAATTAAAGTCCTTTTCGCTCTAGGACGCTTAGTTTAGGAGATATATGCAAAAGAAGGTTTTCATATAAAAATTTCAATTTTTTTAGGTTTTGGGTGGATTTTTCAATTTTTTGGGGGTGGTCACGAATTAAAGTCCTTTTCGCTCTAGGACGCATATTTAAGGAGATATGGGCAAAAGAAATTTTTCATATAAAAATTTCAATTTTTTTAGGTTTTGGGTGGATTTTTCAATTTTTTGTGGGTGGTCACGAATTAAAGTCCTTTTCGCTCTAGGACGCATATTTAAGGAGATATGGGCAAAAGAAGTTTTTCATATAAAAATTTCAATTTTTTTAGGTTTTGGGTGGATTTTTCAATTTTTTGAGGGTGGTCACGAATTAAAGTCCTTTTCGCTCTAGAACGCATATTTAAGGAGATATGGGCAAAAGAAGTTTTTCATATAAAAATTTCAATTTTTTTAGGTTTTGGGTGGATTTTTCAATTTTTTGTGGGTGGTCACGAATTAAAGTCCTTTTCGCTCTAGGACGCTTAGTTTAGGAGATATGGGCAAAAGAAGTTTATCATATAAAAATTTCAATTTTTTTAGGTTTTGGGTGGATTTTTCAATTTTTTGGGGGTGGTCACGAATTAAAGTCCTTTTTCTCTCTAGGACGCTTAGTTTAGGAGATATGGGCAAAAGAAGTTTATCATATAAAAATTTCAATTTTTTTATGTTTTGGGTGAATTTTTCAATTTTTTGGGGGTGGTCACGAATTAAAGTCCTTTTCGCTCTAGGACGCTTAGTTTAGGAGATATGGGCAAAAGAAGTTTTTCATATAAAAATTTCAATTTTTTAGGTTTTGGGTGGATTTTTCAATTTTTTGGGGGTGGTCAAGAATTAAAGTCCTTTTCGCTCTAGGACGCATATTTAAGGAGATATGGGCAAAAGAAGTTTTTCATATAAAAATTTCAATTTTTTTAGATTTTGGGTAGATTTTTCAATTTTTTGGGGGTGGTCACGAATTAAAGTCCTTTTCGCTCTAGGACGCATATTTAAGGAGATATTTGCAAAAGAAGTTTTTCATATAAAAATTTCAATTTTTTAGGTTTTGGGTGGATTTTTCAATTTTTTGGGGGTGGTCATGAATTAAAGTCCTTTTCGCTCTAGGACGCTTAGTTTAGGAGATATGGACAAAAGAAGTTTTTCATATAAAAATTTCAATTTTTTTAGGTTTTGGGTGGATTTTTCAATTTTTTGGGGTGGTCATGAATTAAAGTCCTTTTCGCTCTAGGACGCTTAGTTTAGGAGATATGGGCAAAAGAAGGTTTTCATATAAAAATTTCAATTTTTTAGGTTTTGGGTGGATTTTTCAATTTTTTGGGGGTGGTCACGAATTAAAGTCCTTTTCGCTCTAGGACGCTTAGTTTAGGAGATATATGCAAAAGAAGTTTTTCATATAAAAATTTCATTTTTTTTATGTTTTGGGTGAATTTTTCAATTTTTTGGGGTGGTCATGAATTAAAGTCCTTTTCGCTCTAGGACGCTTAGTTTAGGAGATATGGACAAAAGAAGTTTTTCATATAAAAATTTCAATTTTTTTAGGTTTTGGGTGGATTTTTCAATTTTTTGGGGGTGGTCATGAATTAAAGTCCTTTTCGCTCTAGGGCGCTTAGTTTAGGAGATATGGGCAAAAGAAGGTTTTCATATAAAAATTTCAATTTTTTTAGGTTTTGGGTGGATTTTTCAATTTTTTGGGGGTGGTCACGAATTAAAGTCCTTTTCGCTCTAGGACGCTTAGCTTAGGAGATATGGGCAAAAGAAGTTTATCATATAAAAATTTCAATTTTTTTAGGTTTTGGGTGGATTTTTCAATTTTTTGGGGGTGGTCACGAATTAAAGTCCTTTTCGCTCTAGGACGCATATTTAAGGAGATATGGGCAAAAGAAATTTTTCATATAAAAATTTCAATTTTTTTAGGTTTTGGGTGGATTTTTCAATTTTTTGGGGGTGGTCATGAATTAAAGTCCTTTTCGCTCTAGGGCGCTTAGTTTAGGAGATATGGGCAAAAGAAGGTTTTCATATAAAAATTTCAATTTTTTTAGGTTTTGGGTGGATTTTTCAATTTTTTGGGGGTGGTCACGAATTAAAGTCCTTTTCGCTCTAGGACGCTTAGTTTAGGAGATATATGCAAAAGAAGTTTTTCATATAAAAATTTCATTTTTTTTATGTTTTGGGTGAATTTTTCAATTTTTTGGGGTGGTCATGAATTAAAGTCCTTTTCGCTCTAGGACGCTTAGTTTAGGAGATATGGACAAAAGAAGTTTTTCATATAAAAATTTAAATTTTTTTAGGTTTTGGGTGGATTTTTCAATTTTTTGGGGTGGTCATGAATTAAAGTCCTTTTCGCTCTAGGACGCTTAGTTTAGGAGATATGGGCAAAAGAAGGTTTTCATATAAAAATTTCAATTTTTTAGGTTTTGGGTGGATTTTTCAATTTTTTGGGGGTGGTCACGAATTAAGTCCTTTTCGCTCTAGGACGCTTAGTTTAGGAGATATATGCAAAAGAAGTTTTTCATATAAAAATTTCATTTTTTTTATGTTTTGGGTGAATTTTTCAATTTTTTGGGGTGATCATGAATTAAAGTCCTTTTCGCTCTAGGACGCTTAGTTTTGGAGATATGGACAAAAGAAGTTTTTCATATAAAATTTTCAATTTTTTTAGGTTTTGGGTGGATTTTTCAATTTTTTGGGGGTGGTCATGAATTAAAGTCCTTTTCGCTCTAGGGCGCTTAGTTTAGGAGATATGGGCAAAAGAAGGTTTTCATATAAAAATTTCAATTTTTTTAGGTTTTGGGTGGATTTTTCAATTTTTTGGGGGTGGTCACGAATTAAAGTCCTTTTCGCTCTAGGACGCTTAGTTTAGGAGATATGGGCAAAAGAAGTTTTTCATATAAAAATTTAAATTTTTTTAGGTTTTGGGTGGATTTTTCAATTTTTTGGGGTGGTCACGAATTAAAGTCCTTTTCGCTCTAGGACGCTTAATTTAGGAGATATGGGCAAAAGAAGTTTTTCATATAAAAATTTCAATTTTTTTAGGTTTTGGGTGGATTTTTCAATTTTTTGGGGGTGGTCATGAATTAAAGTCCTTTTCGCTCTAGGACGCATATTTAAGGAGATATGGGCAAAAGAAATTTTTCATATCAAAATTTCAATTTTTTTAGGTTTTGGGTGGATTTTTAAATTTTTTGGGGGTGGTCACGAATTAAAGTCCTTTTCGCTCTAGGACGCTTAGTTTAGGAGATATGGACAAAAGAAGTTTTTCATATAAAAATTTCAATTTTTTTAGGTTTTGGGTGGATTTTTCAATTTTTTGGGGTGGTCATGAATTAAAGGCCTTTTCGCTCTAGGACGCTTAGTTTAGGAGTTATATGCAAAAGAAGGTTTTCATATAAAAATTTCAATTTTTTTAGGTTTTGGGTGGATTTTTCAATTTTTTGAGGGTGGTCACGAATTAAAGTCCTTTTCGCTCTAGAACGCATATTTAAGGAGATATGGGCAAAAGAAGTTTTTCATATAAAAATTTCAATTTTTTTAGGTTTTGGGTGGATTTTTCAATTTTTTGGGGGTGGTCACGAATTAAAGTCCTTTTCGCTCTAGGACGCTTAGTTTAGGAGATATGGACAAAAGAAGTTTATCATATAAAAATTTCAATTTTTTTATGTTTTGGGTGAATTTTTCAATTTTTTGGGGGTGGTCACGAATTAAAGTCCTTTTCGCTCTAGGACGCTTAGTTTAGGAGATATGGGCAAAAGAAGTTTTTCATATAAAAATTTCAATTTTTTAGGTTTTGGGTGGATTTTTCAATTTTTTGGGGGTGGTCACGAATTAAAGTCCTTTTCGCTCTAGGACGCATATTTAAGGAGATATGGGCAAAAGAAGTTTCTCATATAAAAATTTCAATTTTTTTAGGTTTTGGGTGGATTTTTCAATTTTTTGGGGTGGTCATGAATTAAAGTCCTTTTCGCTCTAGGACGCTTAGTTTAGGAGATATGGGCAAAAGAAGTTTTTCATATAAAAATTTCAATTTTTTTAGGTTTTGGGTAGATTTTTCAATTTTTTGGGGGTGGTCACGAATTAAAGTCCTTTTCGCTCTAGGACGCATATTTAAGAAGATATTTGCAAAAGAAGTTTTTCATATAAAAATTTAAATTTTTTAGGTTATGGGCGGATTTTTCAATTTTTTGGGGGTGGTCATGAATTAAAATCCTTTTCGCTCTAGGACGCTTAGTTTAGGAGATATGGACAAAAGAAGTTTTTCATATAAAAATTTCAATTTTTTTAGGTTTTGGGTGGATTTTTAAATTTTTTGGGGTGGTCATGAATTAAAGTCCTTTTCGCTCTAGGACGCTTAGTTTAGGAGATATGGGCAAAAGAAGGTTTTCATATAAAAATTTCAATTTTTTAGGTTTTGGGTGGATTTTTCAATTTTTTGGGGGTGGTCACGAATTAAAGTCCTTTTCGCTCTAGGACGCTTAGTTTAGGAGATATATGCAAAAGAAGTTTTTCATATAAAAATTTCATTTTTTTTATGTTTTGGGTGAATTTTTCAATTTTTTGGGGTGGTCATGAATTAAAGTCCTTTTCGCTCTAGGACGCTTAGTTTAGGAGATATGGACAAAAGAAGTTTTTCATATAAAAATTTCAATTTTTTTAGGTTTTGGGTGGATTTTTCAATTTTTTGGGGGTGGTCATGAATTTAAGTCCTTTTCGCTCTAGGGCGCTTAGTTTAGGAGATATGGGCAAAAGAAGGTTTTCATATAAAAATTTCAATTTTTTTAGGTTTTGGGTGGATTTTTCAATTTTTTGGGGGTGGTCACGAATTAAAGTCCTTTTCGCTCTAGGACGCATATTTAAGGAGATATGGGCAAAAGAAATTTTTCATATAAAAATTTCAATTTTTTTAGGTTTTGGGTGGATTTTTCAATTTTTTGGGGTGGTCACGAATTAAAGTCCTTTTCGCTCTAGGACGCTTAATTTAGGAGATATGGGCAAAAGAAGTTTTTCATATAAAAATTTCAATTTTTTTAGGTTTTGGGTGGATTTTTCAATTTCTTGGGGGTGGTCATGAATTAAAGTCCTTTTCGCTCTAGGACGCATATTTAAGGAGATATGGGCAAAAGAAATTTTTCATATAAAAATTTCAATTTTTTTAGGTTTTGGGTGGATTTTTCAATTTTTTGGGGGTGGTCATGAATTAAAGTCCTTTTCGCTCTAGGGCGCTTAGTTTAGGAGATATGGGCAAAAGAAGGTTTTCATATAAAAATTTCAATTTTTTTAGGTTTTGGGTGGATTTTTCAATTTTTTGGGGGTGGTCACGAATTAAAGTCCTTTTCGCTCTAGGACGCTTAGTTTAGGAGATATATGCAAAAGAAGTTTTTCATATAAAAATTTCATTTTTTTATGTTTTGGGTGAATTTTTCAATTTTTTGGGGTGGTCATGAATTAAAGTCCTTTTCGCTCTAGGACGCTTAGTTTAGGAGATATGGACAAAAGAAGTTTTTCATATAAAAATTTCAATTTTTTTAGGTTTTGGGTGGATTTTTCAATTTTTTGGGGTGGTCATGAATTAAAGTCCTTTTCGCTCTAGGACGCTTAGTTTAGGAGATATGGGCAAAAGAAGGTTTTCATATAAAAATTTCAATTTTTTAGGTTTTGGGTGGATTTTTCAATTTTTTGGGGGTGGTCACGAATTAAGTCCTTTTCGCTCTAGGACGCTTAGTTTAGGAGATATATGCAAAAGAAGTTTTTCATATAAAAATTTCATTTTTTTTATGTTTTCGCTCTAGGACGCTTAGTTTTGGAGATATGGACAAAAGAAGTTTTTCATATAAAATTTTCAATTTTTTTAGGTTTTGGGCGGATTTTTCAATTTTTTGGGGGTGGTCATGAATTAAAGTCCTTTTCGCTCTAGGGCGCTTAGTTTAGGAGATATGGGCAAAAGAAGGTTTTCATATAAAAATTTCAATTTTTTTAGGTTTTGGGTGGATTTTTCAATTTTTTGGGGGTGGTCACGAATTAAAGTCCTTTTCGCTCTAGGACGCTTAGTTTAGGAGATATGGGCAAAAGAAGTTTTTCATATAAAAATTTCAATTTTTTTAGGTTTTGGGTGGATTTTTCAATTTTTTGGGGTGGTCACGAATTAAAGTCCTTTTCGCTCTAGGACGCTTAATTTAGGAGATATGGGCAAAAGAAGTTTTTCATATAAAAATTTCAATTTTTTTAGGTTTTGGGTGGATTTTTAAATTTTTTGGGGGTGGTCATGAATTAAAGTCCTTTTCGCTCTAGGACGCATATTTAAGGAGATATGGGCAAAAGAAATTTTTCATATCAAAATTTCAATTTTTTTAGGTTTTGGGTGGATTTTTAAATTTTTTGGGGGTGGTCACGAATTAAAGTCCTTTTCGCTCTAGGACGCTTAGTTTAGGAGATATGGACAAAAGAAGTTTTTCATATAAAAATTTCAATTTTTTTAGGTTTTGGGTGGATTTTTCAATTTTTTGGGGTGGTCATGAATTAAAGGCCTTTTCGCTCTAGGACGCTTAGTTTAGGAGATATATGCAAAAGAAGGTTTTCATATAAAAATTTCAATTTTTTTAGGTTTTGGGTGGATTTTTCAATTTTTTGGGGGTGGTCACGAATTAAAGTCCTTTTCGCTCTAGGACGCATATTTAAGGAGATATGGGCAAAAGAAATTTTTCATATAAAAATTTCAATTTTTTTAGGTTTTGGGTGGATTTTTCAATTTTTTGTGGGTGGTCACGAATTAAAGTCCTTTTCGCTCTAGGACGCATATTTAAGGAGATATGGGCAAAAGAAGTTTTTCATATAAAAATTTCAATTTTTTTAGGTTTTGGGTGGATTTTTCAATTTTTTGAGGGTGGTCACGAATTAAAGTCCTTTTCGCTCTAGAACGCATATTTAAGGAGATATGGGCAAAAGGAGTTTTTCATATAAAAATTTCAATTTTTTTAGGTTTTGGGTGGATTTTTCAATTTTTTGGGGGTGGTCACGAATTAAAGTCCTTTTTCTCTCTAGGACGCTTAGTTTAGGAGATATGGACAAAAGAAGTTTATCATATAAAAATTTCAATTTTTTTATGTTTTGGGTGAATTTTTCAATTTTTTTGGGGTGGTCACGAATTAAAGTCCTTTTCGCTCTAGGACGCTTAGTTTAGGAGATATGGGCAAAAGAAGTTTTTCATATAAAAATTTCAATTTTTTAGGTTTTGGGTGGATTTTTCAATTTTTTGGGGGTGGTCACGAATTAAAGTCCTTTTCGCTCTAGGACGCATATTTAAGGAGATATGGGCAAAAGAAGTTTCTCATATAAAAATTTCAATTTTTTTAGGTTTTGGGTGGATTTTTCAATTTTTTGGGGTGGTCATGAATTAAAGTCCTTTTCGCTCTAGGACGCTTAGTTTAGGAGATATGGGCAAAAGAAGTTTTTCATATAAAAATTTCAATTTTTTTAGGTTTTGGGTAGATTTTTCAATTTTTTGGGGGTGGTCACGAATTAAAGTCCTTTTCGCTCTAGGACGCATATTTAAGAAGATATTTGCAAAAGAAGTTTTTCATATAAAAATTTAAATTTTTTAGGTTTTGGGCGGATTTTTCAATTTTTTGGGGGTGGTCATGAATTAAAGTCCTTTTCGCTCTAGGACGCTTAGTTTAGGAGATATGGACAAAAGAAGTTTTTCATATAAAAATTTCAATTTTTTTAGGTTTTGGGTGGATTTTTAAATTTTTTGGGGTGGTCATGAATTAAAGTCCTTTTCGCTCTAGGACGCTTAGTTTAGGAGATATGGGCAAAAGAAGGTTTTCATATAAAAATTTCAATTTTTTAGGTTTTGGGTGGATTTTTCAATTTTTTGGGGGTGGTCACGAATTAAAGTCCTTTTCGCTATAGGACGCTTAGTTTAGGAGATATATGCAAAAGAAGTTTTTCATATAAAAATTTCATTTTTTTTATGTTTTGGGTGAATTTTTCAATTTTTTGGGGTGGTCATGAATTAAAGTCCTTTTCGCTCTAGGACGCTTAGTTTAGGAGATATGGACAAAAGAAGTTTTTCATATAAAAATTTCAATTTTTTTAGGTTTTGGGTGGATTTTTCAATTTTTTGGGGGTGGTCATGAATTAAAGTCCTTTTCGCTCTAGGGCGCTTAGTTTAGGAGATATGGGCAAAAGAAGGTTTTCATATAAAAATTTCAATTTTATTAGGTTTTGGGTGGATTTTTCAATTTTTTGGGGGTGGTCACGAATTAAAGTCCTTTTCGCTCTAGGACGCTTAGCTTAGGAGATATGGGCAAAAGAAGTTTATCATATAAAAATTTCAATTTTTTTAGGTTTTGGGTGGATTTTTCAATTTTTTGGGGGTGGTCACGAATTAAAGTCCTTTTCGCTCTAGGACGCATATTTAAGGAGATATGGGCAAAAGAAATTTTTCATATAAAAATTTCAATTTTTTTAGGTTTTGGGTGGATTTTTCAATTTTTTGGGGGTGGTCATGAATTAAAGTCCTTTTCGCTCTAGGACGCTTAGTTTAGGAGATATGGACAAAAGAAGTTTTTCATATAAAAATTTCAATTTTTTTAGGTTTTGGGTGGATTTTTCAATTTTTTGGGGTGGTCATGAATTAAAGTCCTTTTCGCTCTAGGACGCTTAGTTTAGGAGATATGGGCAAAAGAAGGTTTTCATATAAAAATTTCAATTTTTTAGGTTTTGGGTGGATTTTTCAATTTTTTGGGGGTGGTCACGAATTAAAGTCCTTTTCGCTCTAGGACGCTTAGTTTAGGAGATATATGCAAAAGAAGTTTTTCATATAAAAATTTCATTTTTTTTATGTTTTGGGTGAATTTTTCAATTTTTTGGGGTGGTCATGAATTAAAGTCCTTTTCGCTCTAGGACGCTTAGTTTAGGAGATATGGACAAAAGAAGTTTTTCATATAAAAATTTCAATTTTTTTAGGTTTTGGGTGGATTTTTCAATTTTTTGGGGGTGGTCATGAATTAAAGTCCTTTTCGCTCTAGGGCGCTTAGTTTAGGAGATATGGGCAAAAGAAGGTTTTCATATAAAAATTTCAATTTTTTAAGGTTTTGGGTGGATTTTTCAATTTTTTGGGGGTGGTCACGAATTAAAGTCCTTTTCGCTCTAGGACGCTTAGCTTAGGAGATATGGGCAAAAGAAGTTTATCATATAAAAATTTCAATTTTTTTAGGTTTTGGGTGGATTTTTCAATTTTTTGGGGGTGGTCACGAATTAAAGTCCTTTTCGCTCTAGGACGCATATTTAAGGAGATATGGGCAAAAGAAATTTTTCATATAAAAATTTCAATTTTTTTAGGTTTTGGGTGGATTTTTCAATTTTTTGGGGGTGGTCATGAATTAAAGTCCTTTTCGCTCTAGGGCGCTTAGTTTAGGAGATATGGGCAAAAGAAGGTTTTCATATAAAAATTTCAATTTTTTTAGGTTTTGGGTGGATTTTTCAATTTTTTGGGGGTGGTCACGAATTAAAGTCCTTTTCGCTCTAGGACGCTTAGTTTAGGAGATATATGCAAAAGAAGTTTTTCATATAAAAATTTCATTTTTTTTATGTTTTGGGTGAATTTTTCAATTTTTTGGGGTGGTCATGAATTAAAGTCCTTTTCGCTCTAGGACGCCTAGTTTAGGAGATATGGACAAAAGAAGTTTTTCATATAAAAATTTCAATTTTTTTAGGTTTTGGGTGGATTTTTCAATTTTTTGGGGTGGTCATGAATTAAAGTCCTTTTCGCTCTAGGACGCTTAGTTTAGGAGATATGGGCAAAAGAAGGTTTTCATATAAAAATTTCAATTTTTTAGGTTTTGGGTGGATTTTTCAATTTTTTGGGGGTGGTCACGAATTAAGTCCTTTTCGCTCTAGGACGCTTAGTTTAGGAGATATATGCAAAAGAAGTTTTTCATATAAAAATTTCATTTTTTTTATGTTTTGGGTGAATTTTTCAATTTTTTGGGGTGGTCATGAATTAAAGTCCTTTTCGCTCTAGGACGCTTAGTTTTGGAGATATGGACAAAAGAAGTTTTTCATATAAAATTTTCAATTTTTTTAGGTTTTGGGTGGATTTTTCAATTTTTTGGGGGTGGTCATGAATTAAAGTCCTTTTCGCTCTAGGGCGCTTAGTTTAGGAGATATGGGCAAAAGAAGGTTTTCATATAAAAATTTCAATTTTTTTAGGTTTTGGGTGGATTTTTCAATTTTTTGGGGGTGGTCACGAATTAAAGTCCTTTTCGCTCTAGGACGCTTAGTTTAGGAGATATGGGCAAAAGAAGTTTTTCATATAAAAATTTAAATTTTTTTAGGTTTTGGGTGGATTTTTCAATTTTTTGGGGTGGTCACGAATTAAAGTCCTTTTCGCTCTAGGACGCTTAATTTAGGAGATATGGGCAAAAGAAGTTTTTCATATAAAAATTTCAATTTTTTTAGGTTTTGGGTGGATTTTTCAATTTTTTGGGGGTGGTCATGAATTAAAGTCCTTTTCGCTCTAGGACGCATATTTAAGGAGATATGGGCAAAAGAAATTTTTCATATCAAAATTTCAATTTTTTTAGGTTTTGGGTGGATTTTTAAATTTTTTGGGGGTGGTCACGAATTAAAGTCCTTTTCGCTCTAGGACGCTTAGTTTAGGAGATATGGACAAAAGAAGTTTTTCATATAAAAATTTCAATTTTTTTAGGTTTTGGGTGGATTTTTCAATTTTTTGGGGTGGTCATGAATTAAAGGCCTTTTCGCTCTAGGACGCTTAGTTTAGGAGATATATGCAAAAGAAGTTTTTCATATAAAAATTTCATTTTTTTTATGTTTTGGGTGAATTTTTCAATTTTTTGGGGTGGTCATAAATTAAAGTCCTTTTCGCTCTAGGACGCTTAGTTTAGGAGATATGGACAAAAGAAGTTTTTCATATAAAAATTTCAATTTTTTTAGGTTTTGGGTGGATTTTTCAATTTTTTGGGGTGGTCATGAATTAAAGTCCTTTTCGCTCTAGGACGCTTAGTTTAGGAGATATGGGCAAAAGAAGGTTTTCATATAAAAATTTCAATTTTTTAGGTTTTGGGTGGATTTTTCAATTTTTTGGGGGTGGTCACGAATTAAGTCCTTTTCGCTCTAGGACGCTTAGTTTAGGAGATATGGGCAAAAGAAGTTTTTCATATAAAAATTTCATTTTTTTATGTTTTGGGTGAATTTTTCAATTTTTTGGGGTGGTCATGAATTAAAGTCCTTTTCGCTCTAGGACGCTTAGTTTTGGAGATATGGACAAAAGAAGTTTTTCATATAAAATTTTCAATTTTTTTAGGTTTTGGGTGGATTTTTCAATTTTTTGGGGGTGGTCATGAATTAAAGTCCTTTTCGCTCTAGGGCGCTTAGTTTAGGAGATATGGGCAAAAGAAGGTTTTCATATAAAAATTTCAATTTTTTTAGGTTTTGGGTGGATTTTTCAATTTTTTGGGGGTGGTCACGAATTAAAGTCCTTTTCGCTCTAGGACGCTTAGTTTAGGAGATATGGGCAAAAGAAGTTTTTCATATAAAAATTTCAATTTTTTTAGGTTTTGGGTGGATTTTTCAATTTTTTGGGGTGGTCACGAATTAAAGTCCTTTTCGCTCTAGGACGCTTAATTTAGGAGATATGGGCAAAAGAAGTTTTTCATATAAAAATTTCAATTTTTTTAGGTTTTGGGTGGATTTTTCAATTTTTTGGGGGTGGTCATGAATTAAAGTCCTTTTCGCTCTAGGACGCATATTTAAGGAGATATGGGCAAAAGAAATTTTTCATATCAAAATTTCAATTTTTTTAGGTTTTGGGTGGATTTTTAAATTTTTTGGGGGTGGTCACGAATTAAAGTCCTTTTCGCTCTAGGACGCTTAGTTTAGGAGATATGGACAAAAGAAGTTTTTCATATAAAAATTTCAATTTTTTTAGGTTTTGGGTGGATTTTTCAATTTTTTGGGGTGGTCATGAATTAAAGGCCTTTTCGCTCTAGGACGCTTAGTTTAGGAGATATATGCAAAAGAAGGTTTTCATATAAAAATTTCAATTTTTTTAGGTTTTGGGTGGATTTTTCAATTTTTTGGGGGTGGTCACGAATTAAAGTCCTTTTCGCTCTAGGACGCATATTTAAGGAGATATGGGCAATAGAAATTTTTCATGTAAAAATTTCAATTTTTTTAGGTTTTGGGTGGATTTTTCAATTGTTTGTGGGTGGTCACGAATTAAAGTCCTTTTCGCTCTAGGACGCATATTTAAGGAGATATGGGCAAAAGAAGTTTTTCATATAAAAATTTCAATTTTTTTAGGTTTTGGGTGGATTTTTCAATTTTTTGAGGGTGGTCACGAATTAAAGTCCTTTTCGCTCTAGAACGCATATTTAAGGAGATATGGGCAAAAGAAGTTTTTCATATAAAAATTTCAATTTTTTTAGGTTTTGGGTGGATTTTTCAATTTTTTGGGGGTGGTCACGAATTAAAGTCCTTTTTCTCTCTAGGACGCTTAGTTTAGGAGATATGGACAAAAGAAGTTTATCATATAAAAATTTCAATTTTTTTATGTTTTGGGTGAATTTTTCAATTTTTTGGGGGTGGTCACGAATTAAAGTCCTTTTCGCTCTAGGACGCTTAGTTTAGGAGATATGGGCAAAAGAAGTTTTTCATATAAAAATTTCAATTTTTTAGGTTTTGGGTGGATTTTTCAATTTTTTGGGGGTGGTCACGAATTAAAGTCCTTTTCGCTCTAGGACGCATATTTAAGGAGATATGGGCAAAAGAAGTTTCTCATATAAAAATTTCAATTTTTTTAGGTTTTGGGTGGATTTTTCAATTTTTTGGGGTGGTCATGAATTAAAGTCCTTTTCGCTCTAGGACGCTTAGTTTAGGAGATATGGGCAAAAGAAGTTTTTCATATAAAAATTTCAATTTTTTTAGGTTTTGGGTAGATTTTTCAATTTTTTGGGGGTGGTCACGAATTAAAGTCCTTTTCGCTCTAGGACGCATATTTAAGAAGATATTTGCAAAAGAAGTTTTTCATATAAAAATTTAAATTTTTTAGGTTTTGGGCGGATTTTTCAATTTTTTGGGGGTGGTCATGAATTAAAGTCCTTTTCGCTCTAGGACGCTTAGTTTAGGAGATATGGACAAAAGAAGTTTTTCATATAAAAATTTCAATTTTTTTAGGTTTTGGGTGGATTTTTAAATTTTTTGGGGTGGTCATGAATTAAAGTCCTTTTCGCTCTAGGACGCTTAGTTTAGGAGATATGGGCAAAAGAAGGTTTTCATATAAAAATTTCAATTTTTTAGGTTTTGGGTGGATTTTTCAATTTTTTGGGGGTGGTCACGAATTAAAGTCCTTTTCGCTCTAGGACGCTTAGTTTAGGAGATATATGCAAAAGAAGTTTTTCATATAAAAATTTCATTTTTTTTATGTTTTGGGTGAATTTTTCAATTTTTTGGGGTGGTCATGAATTAAAGTCCTTTTCGCTCTAGGACGCCTAGTTTAGGAGATATGGACAAAAGAAGTTTTTCATATAAAAATTTCAATTTTTTTAGGTTTTGGGTGGATTTTTCAATTTTTTTGGGGTGGTCATGAATTAAAGTCCTTTTCGCTCTAGGGCGCTTAGTTTAGGAGATATGGGCAAAAGAAGGTTTTCATATAAAAATTTCAATTTTTTTAGGTTTTGGGTGGATTTTTCAATTTTTTGGGGGTGGTCACGAATTAAAGTCCTTTTCGCTCTAGGACGCATATTTAAGGAGATATGGGCAAAAGAAATTTTTCATATAAAAATTTCAATTTTTTTAGGTTTTGGGTGGATTTTTCAATTTTTTGGGGTGGTCACGAATTAAAGTCCTTTTCGCTCTAGGACGCTTAATTTAGGAGATATGGGCAAAAGAAGTTTTTCATATAAAAATTTCAATTTTTTTAGGTTTTGGGTGGATTTTTCAATTTTTTGGGGGTGGTCATGAATTAAAGTCCTTTTCGCTCTAGGACGCATATTTAAGGAGATATGGGCAAAAGAAATTTTTCATATCAAAATTTCAGTTTTTTTAGGTTTTGGGTGGATTTTTAAATTTTTTGGAGGTGGTCACGAATTAAAGTCCTTTTCGCTCTAGGACGCTTAGTTTAGGAGAT
Organism: Haematobia irritans; assembly: GCF_050003625.1. Classification (NCBI taxonomy): domain Eukaryota; kingdom Metazoa; phylum Arthropoda; class Insecta; order Diptera; family Muscidae; genus Haematobia; species Haematobia irritans. The sequence continues at coordinate 99,766,938 of NC_134400.1, read as the reverse complement.
ATGGACAAAAGAAGTTTTTCATATAAAAATTTCAATTTTTTTAGGTTTTGGGTGGATTTTTCAATTTTTTGGGGTGGTCATGAATTAAAGTCCTTTTCGCTCTAGGACGCTTAGTTTAGGAGATATATGCAAAAGAAGGTTTTCATATAAAAATTTCAATTTTTTTAGGTTTTGGGTGGATTTTTCAATTTTTTGGGGGTGGTCACGAATTAAAGTCCTTTTCGCTCTAGGACGCATATTTAAGGAGATATGGGCAAAAGAAATTTTTCATATAAAAATTTCAATTTTTTTAGGTTTTGGGTGGATTTTTCAATTTTTTGTGGGTGGTCACGAATTAAAGTCCTTTTCGCTCTAGGACGCATATTTAAGGAGATATGGGCAAAAGAAGTTTTTCATATAAAAATTTCAATTTTTTTAGGTTTTGGGTGGATTTTTCAATTTTTTGAGGGTGGTCACGAATTAAAGTCCTTTTCGCTCTAGAACGCATATTTAAGGAGATATGGGCAAAAGAAGTTTTTCATATAAAAATTTCAATTTTTTTAGGTTTTGGGTGGATTTTTCAATTTTTTGTGGGTGGTCACGAATTAAAGTCCTTTTCGCTCTAGGACGCTTAGTTTAGGAGATATGGGCAAAAGAAGTTTATCATATAAAAATTTCAATTTTTTTAGGTTTTGGGTGGATTTTTCAATTTTTTGGGGGTGGTCACGAATTAAAGTCCTTTTTCTCTCTAGGACGCTTAGTTTAGGAGATATGGACAAAAGAAGTTTATCATATAAAAATTTCAATTTTTTATGTTTTGGGTGAATTTTTCAATTTTTTGGGGGTGGTCACGAATTAAAGTCCTTTTCGCTCTAGGACGCTTAGTTTAGGAGATATGGGCAAAAGAAGTTTTTCATATAAAAATTTCAATTTTTTAGGTTTTGGGTGGATTTTTCAATTTTTTGGGGGTGGTCACGAATTAAAGTCCTTTTCGCTCTAGGACGCATATTTAAGGAGATATGGGCAAAAGAAGTTTCTCATATAAAAATTTCAATTTGTTTAGGTTTTGGGTGGATTTTTCAATTTTTTGGGGTGGTCATGAATTAAAGTCCTTTTCGCTCTAGGACGCTTAGTTTAGGAGATATGGGCAAAAGAAGTTTTTCATATAAAAATTTCAATTTTTTTAGGTTTTGGGTAGATTTTTCAATTTTTTGGGGGTGGTCACGAATTAAAGTCCTTTTCGCTCTAGGACGCATATTTAAGAAGATATTTGCAAAAGAAGTTTTTCATATAAAAATTTAAATTTTTTAGGTTTTGGGCGGATTTTTCAATTTTTTGGGGGTGGTCATGAATTAAAGTCCTTTTCGCTCTAGGACGCTTAGTTTAGGTGATATGGACAAAAGAAGTTTTTCATATAAAAATTTCAATTTTTTTAGGTTTTGGGTGGATTTTTCAATTTTTTGGGGTGGTCATGAATTAAAGTCCTTTTCGCTCTAGGACGCTTAGTTTAGGAGATATGGGCAAAAGAAGGTTTTCATATAAAAATTTCAATTTTTTTAGGTTTTGGGTGGATTTTTAAATTTTTTGGGGTGGTCACGAATTAAAGTCCTTTTCGCTCTAGGACGCTTAATTTAGGAGATATGGGCAAAAGAAGTTTTTCATATAAAAATTTCAATTTTTTTAGGTTTTGGGTGGATTTTTCAATTTTTTGGGGGTGGTCATGAATTAAAGTCCTTTTCGCTCTAGGACGCTTAGTTTAGGAGATATGGGCAAAAGAAGTTTATCATATAAAAATTTCAATTTTTTTAGGTTTTGGGTGGATTTTTCAATTTTTTGGGGGTGGTCATGAATTAAAGTCCTTTTCGCTCTAGGACGCTTAGTTTAGGAGATATGGGCAAAAGAAGGTTTTCATATAAAAATTTCAATTTTTTTAGGTTTTGGGTGGATTTTTCAATTTTTTGGGGGTGGTCACGAATTAAAGTCCTTTTCGCTCTAGGACGCTTAGTTTAGGAGATATATGCAAAAGAAGTTTTTCATATAAAAATTTCATTTTTTTTATGTTTTGGGTGAATTTTTCAATTTTTTGGGGTGGTCATGAATTAAAGTCCTTTTCGCTCTAGGACGCTTAGTTTAGGAGATATGGACAAAAGAAGTTTTTCATATAAAAATTTCATTTTTTTTATGTTTTGGGTGAATTTTTCAATTTTTTGGGGTGGTCATGAATTAAAGTCCTTTTCGCTCTAGGGCGCTTAGTTTAGGAGATATGGACAAAAGAAGTTTTTCATATAAACATTTCATTTTTTTTATGTTTTGGGTGAATTTTTCAATTTTTTGGGGTGGTCATGAATTAAAGTCCTTTTCGCTCTAGGGCGCTTAGTTTAGGAGATATGGGCAAAAGAAGGTTTTCATATAAAAATTTCAATTTTTTTAGGTTTTGGGTGGATTTTTCAATTTTTTGGGGGTGGTCACGAATTAAAGTCCTTTTCGCTCTAGGACGCATATTTAAGGAGATATGGGCAAAAGAAATTTTTCATATAAAAATTTCAATTTTTTTAGGTTTTGGGTGGATTTTTCAATTTTTTGTGGGTGGTCACGAATTAAAGTCCTTTTCGCTCTAGAACGCATATTTAAGGAGATATGGGCAAAAGAAGTTTTTCATATAAAAATTTAAATTTTTTTAGGTTTTGGGTGGATTTTTCAATTTTTTGGGGGTGGTCACGAATTAAAGTCCTTTTCGCTCTAGGACGCTTAGCTTAGGAGATATGGGCAAAAGAAGTTTATCATATAAAAATTTCAATTTTTTTAGGTTTTGGGTGGATTTTTCAATTTTTTGGGGGTGGTCACGAATTAAAGTCCTTTTTCTCTCTAGGACGCTTAGTTTAGGAGATATGGACAAAAGAAGTTTATCATATAAAAATTTCAATTTTTTTATGTTTTGGGTGAATTTTTCAATTTTTTGGGGGTGGTCACGAATTAAAGTCCTTTTCGCTCTAGGACGCTTAGTTTAGGAGATATGGGCAAAAGAAGTTTTTCATATAAAAATTTCAATTTTTTTAAGTTTTGGGTGGATTTTTCAATTTTTTGGGGTGGTCACGAATTAAAGTCCTTTTCGCTCTAGGACGCTTAGTTTAGGAGATGTGGGCAAAAGAAGTTTTTCATATAAAAATTTCATTTTTTTTAGGTTTTGGGTGGATTTATCAATTTTTTGGGGGTGGTCATGAATTAAAGTCCTTTTCGCTCTAGGACGCTTAGTTTAGGAGATATGGGCAAAAGAAGTTTTTCATATAAAAATTTCAATTTTTTTAGGTTTTGGGTGGATTTTTAAATTTTTTGGGGGTGGTCACGAATTAAAGTCCTTTTCGCTCTAGGACGCTTAGTTTAGGAGATATGGGCAAAAGAAGGGTTTTCATATAAAAATTTCAATTTTTTTAGGTTTTGGGTGGATTTTTAAATTTTTTGGGGGTGGTCACGAATTAAAGTCCTTTTCGCTCTAGGACGCTTAGTTTAGGAGATATGGGCAAAAGAAGGTTTTCATATAAAAATTTCAATTTTTTTAGGTTTTGGGTGGATTTTTCAATTTTTTGGGGGTGGTCACGAATTAAAGTCCTTTTCGCTCTAGGTTAGGTTAGGTTAGGTTAAAGTGGCAGCCCGATTAAGATTCAGGCTCACTTAGACTATTCAGTCCATTGTGATACCACATTAACTAAAAGTACCTATTACATATGGGCACTTCTAGTTTTAACCGCTGAACCTTCTTGATTATTTTTCTTTGTTGAACCAACCAGATTGTTCCAAAAATATTAGCAGACTGCTTAAGTTAACGTTTTCCAGATCCGCCAGTAATCTGAAGCTATATGCTCCTAAAAGTTGCTTGCGCTTTACACAAAATGCAGGACACTCACACAAGAGGTGTTTAATTGATTCTTTTTCCTCCGCATCATGACAGCTCATACAATAGTCATTATACTTCGCGCCAATAGTTTTTGCAAAATCTCCTATCAGGCAGCGACCCGTTATAGCAGATATCAGGAGTGATACCTGACGTCTCAAGAACATTAGCATATCTAGTGTGCGGTTTAAGTTGAAATGGGGCCATATTTGCTTGGTGTCGTTACAACCCTTGCAATTCTCCCATCGAACATTTGCCATCATAACAGCCTTCTCACGCAGCATGAGCTTGCAGGTAGCTAGGGGCATACCAACAAATTCTAGTTCCCCTGGAATATGTAAGGTAGTCCCTAGCCTTGCCAACTCATCGGCTTCGCAGTTCCCCGGTATGTTCCTATGGCCAGGCACCCATATTAGGTGAATATTGTACTGCTCAGCCATCTCATTGAGAGATTTGCGGCAATCGATGGCCGTTTTCGAGTTGAGGAACACAGAGTCCAAGGATTTTATTGCAGGTTGACTGTCTGAGTATATATTAATGCCCACATTTTTTGGAACATTACTTCTCAGCCAATTCGCCACCTCTCTTATTGCTAATATTTCAGCCTGAAAAACACTACAGTGATTAGGTAATCTTTTCGCTATTTGAAGTTCCAGATCATTAGAATATACTCCGAAACCCACTTGTCCATCCAATTTGGAGCCATCAGTGTAGAAATCTATATATTCTTTATTCCCCGGGGTATGTGTGCACCACGCCTCACTGTTGGGGATTAGAGTCTCAAACTTTTTGTCGAAAAGTGGACTCGCCAAAGTGTAATCCACTACGTTAGGCACATCTGACATTATTTTGAGGACAGAACTGTGACCGTAACCATTTTCCGACCACAGCGATAGTTCGCGCAACCGCACAGCCGTTGTTGCAGCTGACTGTTTGGCCAAAATGTCTAAAGGCAATAGATGCATCATGACATTAAGGGAATTTGTTCCTGTCTTGCTGAATGCGCCTGAAATACACAAACACGCCATACGCTGAACTTTATCTAAACCAGTCGGTTTCTGAAGTGCCGGCCACCAGACTACAACACCATATAGCATTATAGGTCTAACCACTGCCGTGTATAGCCAATGCACAATTTTTGGTTTTAGTCCCCACTTTTTTCCTATTGCCTTTTTGCACGAGTACAAAGCTACAGTTGCCTTCCTCGCCCTTTCTTCAATATTAAGCTTAAAGTTCAGCTTCCTGTCCAAAATAACGCCAAGGTATTTTGCACAATCACCAAAGGGAATTTCAATACCCCCTAAGGAAATAGGCCTAACCGTGGGAGTTTTGCGATCTTTGCAGTACATGACTAATTCTGTCTTTGCAGGATTTACCCCAAGACCATTGTCTTTCGCCCATTGTTCAGTCATCCGGAGGGCCCTCTGAATAATATATCTGATTGTGGATGGGAATTTTCCCCTGACTGCCAGAGCTACATCATCTGCGTATGCCACCACTTTTATCCTTTCTTTTTCTAGAGTAACCAGAAGGCTATTTATAGCAACATTCCAAAGAAGAGGTGATAGAACTCCTCCTTGGGGAGTGCCTCTGTTCACATACTTTTGTATGTTTGCTTGTCCTAGTGTGGCTGAAATACGTCTCTTCATTAGCAGTTCGTCTAACAGCCTGAGTATACATGGATCAACATTCAGAGTTGTCAGTCCATTTAATATCGAGCTCGGATGGACATTATTGAACGCCCCTTCGATGTCTAGAAACGCCACGATTGTGTATTCTTTGACAGATAGTGAGCTTTCAATAAAGCTGACTAGTTCATGTAGTGCGGTCTCAGTAGACCTGCCCTTCGAGTATGCATGCTGTCGTTTCGAGAACAAACTTGAATCGATGCTAGTTCTAAGATAAATATATATCATCCTCTCCAGAGTCTTAAGTAGGAATGAGGATAAACTGATTGGTCGGAAATCCTTCGCCCTCGAGTGAGAGGCTTTTCCCGCTTTAGGTATGAAAACGACTTTTGTTTCCCTCCACTTTCCTGGGATATATGATAAGTTGATACATCCTTTATCACCGACAACCAGGGGATAATTTTGTCAGTTACAGCTTGTAACTCCGCCGGAGTAATTCCATCAGGTCCAGGGGATTTGAATGGTCCAAAGCTATTTAGCGCCCATCTTATTCTAGTTTCCGATACAATGTCCTCGACAGGAAACGACCGCTGAGCAACTGTGGCACCGCCAGTACATGGTTCAACCGTCTGATTTCCAGGAAAATGTGTGTCCAATAGTACCTCCAGCGTCTCCTCACTGGACGTTGTCCAATTGCCCTCCGATGTTTTAATGAAACCTGGAGCGGAGTTGGTGGATGCTAGAACCTTCCGTAGTCTGGAAGCCTCGGACGTATTCTCAATACTGCTGCAGTAAGCATTCCAAGAGTTATGCTGAGCCTTTCTCAGTTCTCGCTTGTATCCTCTCAGATTCTTCTTGTAAGCGTCCCAGTCCTCAGGGGCTCTGGTGGACTTTGCCTTGTTAAAGAGCTTCCTGCAGGATTTCCTCATATTACTTATTTCCGTAGACCACCATGGTGGTCGATGTTTCCCCCTTGGCTTTCCTCTAGGGCATGCAGCTTTCAGTGAGATGTTGAAGGCCTTAGTAATCCGCTCCACTGCGTGTTCGATATCTTGCACATTTCTCATATTTGTCTCTGTTATTTCCGGTATCATCATATTGAACGATTCCCTATACCTATTCCAGTCAGCTTTCCTAACATTTGGCGGAAATATGATCTTGGTGATATGAACATCAAATTTGAAACTGATGTAGCGATGATCTGAGAAGCTGTGTTCACTTAAAACCTGCCACTCAGATATCATTTCATTCAGTTCTTGCGAGGCCAAGGTGATGTCCAAAACCTCTTGCCTGTTTTTAGTGACAAAGGTTGGGACATCTCCCTTGTTGCAAACTACCAGATTAGTACGCAAAATAAACTCTATTAGCGACTCTCCCCTTGCATTAGTATCACTACTTCCCCATATACTATGATGTGCATTCGCATCGCATAATGAGTTTCGTCTTTGTTTTCAGTGACTCCTCCACTAAGGTCTTAACGGCATATGGAGGCATCTCCCTGTCATGTCCCATGTAGACCGAAGATACCCAATATTTGCATTTGGCTATTTCTAAACTTGCAACGACAGTGTCTGTATTGCACATTGAAGGAAGCAGAAACAAGTTGAGCTCGTTTTTAGCAATTATACAGGCTCGATTTACATCATTACCAGTATACTGCAATAGTTTGAACCCCGGAGTACTTAATTCACATATTTTGTTTCTATAAACATATGGTTCTTGAATAAGAACTATGTCTATGTCCCCTTTCATCAGGAGAACTTTTAAGGCAGCACATGCAGCCTTACAATGATGAAGATTTATCTGGAGGATCCGTAGGACCATCGAGATTTTCAACAACCGTCACATCAGCCGTTTCAATCGAGTCATCAAGAATGTCCCCTTCAGAGATATCGGTGACTCTCGCAATAACCATAGGTTCAACTTTGGTGAGTTCTGAGGCAGTAGAAGCCTCCTCACGCATACGGTATCTATCCATGTCTTCAAATGTCTTGGTATCCCCCTCGACTTCGCAAGAGGATCCGCTTACTTCTGATTCAGACAGAGGCTTGTCCATTTCTGAATCCTTTAGCTGATCGTTTTTATACACCTTCATTTGGATATAATGAAAGCCATAACATACACGGCCCTGGGACTTTGCTAGATGTGGCAAAGACTGAGTGTTCAATATAAACACTGCATGCCGTCTTGGCCCATCCACTTCATCCAAACGGCCAACCTTCCAATCAGCTGTTGGAAGATCTGGATTGCATTGTTTCAGTCTATTTAAAATAGATTCAGGGTCAGGAGGGTTTGCAGGTATCCACGCATGTGCTCTTGGTCTAGCCGGTATGTCTTTCTTCTCGACTAACTCTAGAGCAGCTCCTTCCCAAACTTCACCAATTAGTATCAGAGCAGCTTTAAAACATTCTATAGACCTCTGGTCCTCAAATGCGACTAGCTTAAATCGTCCTTGATACCAACCAGCCTCTTGGTGTCGAGGATCTGGGCCGGGAAACTTTTCCAGCACCTGTGAGTAGACGCCAGACAAAGCATTCTCAATTTCCCCCCATTTTTGCTTTGGAGTCATACCGTCCAATGCTCCTTTATTTATGATAGCCATCACAAGGCTGTCTTTAGCAACTGAGACAAACGATCGTTGATCCCTTTTGGAGGATGGCAGCTCATCCGGTGATCGTTCCCTTTTTCCAGCCTCAAGAATTCCTTGAGCCCATTTTAAGGAATCGCTTTGTTTAGCCGACAACGTGCTTGGGTCGACTGATCCTAATTTCTTTAGGATAAACAAAGCATTTCTGCGTTCTTTGAATCTCTTTCGTGAGGGATTACCTCCTTTTGATGCCGTTACCTTGGAAAAGGTCCGACTTGTCAAATTGTCGCCACCTGTCGACCCGTCTACAGGTCGACTAATTGGGCCTAACTCTTGGTCATTGCCCAAATTTATAACTCCAGTCGATACCCGTCCACTGGGCCCTGAAGTTAGCAACCCAGTGGATGTCTTTGAATTTCTCTGCATGGTGGCCTAATATACCACCACACTTGAAATTCGTAGTAGGTACTTATTACGATGATTTTATCCGCTATTAAAAAACACGTCCGTTCCGTTCGACGGTTGAAATTATATCATTCGCTCTAGGACGCTTAGTTTAGGAGATATGGGCAAAAGAAGTTTTTCATATAAAAATTTCAATTTTTTTAGGTTTTGGGTGGATTTTTCAATTTTTTGGGGGTGGTCACGAATTAAAGTCCTTTTCGTTCTAGGACGCATATTTAAGGAGATATGGGCAAAAGAAATTTTTCATATAAAAATTTCAATTTTTTTAGGTTTTGGGTGGATTTTTAAATTTTTTGGGGGTGGTCACGAATTAAAGTCCTTTTCGCTCTAGGATGCTTAGTTTAGGATATATATGCAAAAGAAGGTTTTCATATAAAAATTTCAATTTTTTTAGGTTTTGGGTGGATTTTTCAATTTTTTGGGGGTGGTCACGAATTAAAGTCCTTTTCGCTCTAGGACGCATATTTAAGGAGATATGGGCAAAAGAAATTTTTCATATAAAAATTTCAATTTTTTTAGGTTTTGGGTGGATTTTTCAATTTTTTGTGGGTGGTCACGAATTAAAGTCCTTTTCGCTCTAGGACGCATATTTAAGGAGATATGGGCAAAAGAAGTTTTCAATATAAAAATTTCAATTTTTTTAGGTTTTGGGTGGATTTTTAAATTTTTTGAGGGTGGTCACGAATTAAAGTCCTTTTCGCTCTAGGACGCATATTTAAGGAGATATGGGCAAAAGAAGTTTTTCATATAAAAATTTAAATTTTTTTAGGTTTTGGGTGGATTTTTCAATTTTTTGGGGGTGGTCACGAATTAAAGTCCTTTTCGCTCTAGGACGCTTAGTTTAGGAGATATATGCAAAAGAAGTTTTTCATATAAAAATTTCATTTTTTTTAGGTTTTGGGTGGATTTGTAAATTTTTTGGGGGTGGTCACGAATTAAAGTCCTTTTTCGCTCTAGGACGCTTAGTTTAGGAGATATGGACAAAAGAAGTTTATCATATAAAAATTTCAATTTTTTTATGTTTTGGGTGAATTTGTCATTTTTTTGGGGGTGGTCACGAATTAAAGTCCTTTTCGCTCTAGGGCGCTTAGTTTAGGAGATATGGGCAAAAGAAGGTTTTCATATAAAAATTTCAATTTTTTTAGGTTTTGGGTGGATTTTTCAATTTTTGGGGGTGGTCACGAATTAAAGTCCGTTTCGCTCTAGGACGCTTTGTTTAGGAGATATGGGCAAAAGAAGTTTTTCATATAAAAATTTCAATTTTTTTAGGGTTTGGCTGGATTTTTCAATTTTTTGGGGTGGTCACGAATTAAAGTCCTTTTCGCTCTAGGACGCTTAATTTAGGAGATATGGGCAAAAGAAGTTTTTCATATAAAAATTTCAATTTTTTTAGGTTTTGGGTGGATTTTTCAATTTTTTGGGGGTGGTCATGAATTAAAGTCCTTTTCGCTCTAGGACGCATATTTAAGGAGATATGGGCAAAAGAAATTTTTCATATAAAAATTTAAATTTTTTTAGGTTTGGGGTGGATTTTTAAATTTTTTGGGGGTGGTCACTAGATAGGGTCGCGAAAAAAAGTTCATGCAGTCACCCCCCAGTTTTGTAGCATATTTGAAGACAATTTCAGAACACTAAAACTTTTGTTTTTCCGTGCACCCTACGACCCCCCGAAATGCAATTTACTGTGCCGTGTCGTCATTTGAAGTCCGATCGAAAAGAAACGCATATCGTTGTTCATGGTTGATCAGGGGCTATATTTCGTGCATTGGTCATTTTTGACTCCAACGTCAAATTTTATTTTTAATTTTTTTATTTCGCTTCGTATACCCCTATGATGCCCATTTCTTATAACCATTATAAAGATCTTATCAAAATATGAAACTTTTGCTTTGGAAGTATTTAATTATATTCATAAACAAAAAAGTTACAGAGATTTTAAAAAGTCAATAGGTCACCCTACACCATCAAATAGCTTTTGCTGTGTTGTCATGATATCCGATCGAAACCACATGCACATCGTTATTCACATCTACGAAATTAATTTGAAAGGTATTTAATACACACAAACTGTTTATCTGTAAATTTCTAACCGTATCATTGTATACATACTCGTTGTGTGCACTACGGCATTTTCTGCGTTATGCAAAGTTCTTGTGTTTTGCCTTGAACAACTTGAGAGCCTACTGTTTTAAAATCTAACAATCAATCTAACAATAAAAGTAAGTGGTAACGGAATTGTGGAAAATTACGAAGATCGTTATGCTGCTTACACATTGGTTAAATTTCTGCCTTTCAACATCTGACTACGCCGTATTTTTTTTTTTGCGTTTTCTTGTCATCTTCACAATGGTGAGCAATGTTGTCACATGAGTAAATACTTTAAACAAGAAAATATTAGATTAGATTTGTATTTGATTTGAGTACATTTCATGTTTATTAATTGTACAATTTTATTATGCGGCTAACAACTTTTTAGAATTAATTTATAACAAATCCTGTCGAGAATCAAGTTTACTATGTTGTTGGCGACTTTTAATTTTAATCGTTTATCGTCTGTAACATGACTAGTAGATTCATTAACAACTCGCACAAATCGTTCGGTATTTTGAGAGTGGCATGGGAATTCTGCAAAGTAGGTGATAGTAAGAACGCACTCATAATTGATAACAAATATATATTACCTGGTATTTTTATGATATTATCTGATGAATATTGATATAACACTAACTGCTCATCTGTATAAAAATGCAAACAGGGAGGTTCGGTTATTTGAACATTATCCCAATTTATTGCTTCAGTATAGGTGTCACAATCAAAATTAATGTGATGTTTGGGTACGCGAAACTCGCGAATTGAAGCGGGTGGATCACTACGAACAGTTCTTATTATTTCGTATGCTCGAAATCGTACTCTTTTGTCCAAATCTGTTACCATAGCCAATAGTATATTTTCTGGATGAAAATAATAACTATTGTTCTCGATTGTTGGCCGAATTATCATTTGTATATTATTGGGTAACTCTCGGATCCAGAGTATGTATTTGAATAAATGCTGACTTCCATAAATACATTGAGGTTGGCTCTTGACGAGAAACCAGAAAGGAGCATACACTTTCACTTTTTTCAAATACTATCAACAGCCTTCTCTCACAAAAATATGGACAGACTTAAGAAATCATGTAGCGAAAGTGTTTGTTAGATTTTTTGCTAGAACAATTTGAGAGCCTACTGTTCTCAAATTGTTCTAGCAAAAACACATGCACTTTGTATAACGCAGAAAATGCCGTAGTGCACACAACGAGTATGTATACAATGATACGGTTAGAAATTTACAGATAAACAGTTTGTGTGTATTAAATACCTTTCAAATTAATTTCGTAGATGTGAATAACGATGTGCATGTGGTTTCGATCGGATATCATGACAACACAGCAAAAGCTATTTGATGGTGTAGGGTGACCTATTGACTTTTTAAAATCTCTGTAACTTTTTTGTTTATGAATATAATTAAATACTTCCAAAGCAAAAGTTTCATATTTTGATAAGATCTTTATAATGGTTATAAGAAATGGGCATCATAGGGGTATACGAAGCGAAATAAAAAAATTAAAAATCAAATTTGACGTCGGAGTCAAAAATGACCAATGCACGAAATATAGCCCCTGATCAACCATGAACAACGATATGCGTTTCTTTTCGATCGGACTTCAAATGACGACACAGCACAGTAAATTGTATTTCGGGGGGTCGTAGGGTGCACGAAAAAAAAAAGTTTTAGTGTTCTGAAATTGTCTTCAAATATGCTACAAAACTGGGGGGTGACTGCATCAACTTTTTTTTTTGCCTTAGGCCGTGACCCTACCTAGTGGTCACGAATTAAAGTCCTTTTCGCTCTAGGACGCTTAGTTTAGGAGATATGGACAAAAGAAGTTTTTCATATAAAAATTTCAATTTTTTTGGTTTTTGGGTGGATTTTTCAATTTTTTGGGGTGGTCATGAATGAAAGTCCTTTTCGCTCTAGGACGCTTAGTTTAGGAGATATATGCAAAAGAAGGTTTTCATATAAAAATTTCAATTTTTTTAGGTTTTGGGTGGATTTTTCAATTTTTTTGGGGGTGGTCACGAATTAAAGTCCTTTTCGCTCTAGGACGCATATTTAAGGAGATATGGGCAAAAGAAATTTTTCATATAAAAATTTCAATTTTTTTAGGTTTTGGGTGGATTTTTCAATTTTTTGTGGGTGGTCACGAATTAAAGTCCTTTTCGCTCTAGGACGCATATTTAAGGAGATATGGGCAAAAGAAGTTTTTCATATAAAAATTTCAATTTTTTTAGGTTTTGGGTGGATTTTTCAATTTTTTGAGGGTGGTCACGAATTAAAGTCCTTTTCGCTCTAGAACGCATATTTAAGGAGATATGGGCAAAAGAAGTTTTTCATATAAAAATTTAAATTTTTTTAGGTTTTGGGGGGATTTTTCAATTTTTTGGGGGTGGTCACGAATTAAAGTCCTTTTCGCTCTAGGACGCTTAGTTTAGGAGATATGGGCAAAAGAAGTTTTTCATATAAAAATTTAAATTTTTTTAGGTTTTGGGTGGATTTTTAAATTTTTTGGGGGTGGTCACGAATTAAAGTCCTTTTCGCTCTAGGACGCTTAGTTTAGGAGATATGGGCAAAAGAAGTTTTTCATATAAAAATTTCAATTTTTTTAGGTTTTGGGTGGATTCTTAAATTTTTTGGGGGTGGTCACGAATTAAAGTCCTTTTTCGCTCTAGGACGCTTAGTTTAGGAGATATGGACAAAAGAAGTTTATCATATAAAAATTTCAATTTTTTTATGTTTTGGGTGAATTTGTCAATTTTTTGGGGGTGGTCACGAATTAAAGTCCTTTTCGCTCTAGGACGCTTAGTTTAGGAGATATGGGCAAAAGAAGTTTTTCATATAAAAATTTAAATGTTTTTAGGTTTTGGGTGGGTTTTTTCAATTTTTTGAGGGTGGTCATGAATTAAAGTCCTTTTCGCTCTAGGACGCTTAGTTTAGGAGATATGGGCAAAAGAAGGTTTTCATATAAAAATTTCAATTTTTTAGGTTTTGGGTGGATTTTCCAATTTTTTGGGGGTGGTCATGAATTAAAGTCCTTTTCGCTCTAGGACGCTTTGTTTAGGAGATATGGGCAAAAGAAGTTTTTCATATAAAAATTTAAATTTTTTTAGGTTTTGGGTGGATTTTTCAATTTTTTGGGGTGGTCACGAATTAAAGTCCTTTTCGCTCTAGGACGCTTAGTTTAGGAGATATGGACAAAAGAAGTTTTTCATATAAAAATTTCAATTTTTTTAGGTTTTGGGTGGATTTTTCAATTTTTTGGGGTGGTCATGAATTAAAGTCCTTTTCGCTCTAGGACGCTTAGTTTAGGAGATATGGGCAAAAGAAGGTTTTCATATAAAAATTTCAATTTTTTAGGTTTTGGGTGGATTTTTCAATTTTTTGGGGGTGGTCACGAATTAAAGTCCTTTTCGCTCTAGGACGCTTAGTTTAGGAGATATATGCAAAAGAAGTTTTTCATATAAAAATTTCATTTTTTTTTATGTTTTGGGTGAATTTTTCAATTTTTTGGGGTGGTCATGAATTAAAGTCCTTTTCGCTCTAGGACGCTTAGTTTAGGAGATATGGACAAAAGAAGTTTTTCATATAAAAATTTCAATTTTTTTAGGTTTTGGGTGGATTTTTCAATTTTTTGGGGGTGGTCATGAATTAAAGTCCTTTTCGCTCTAGGGCGCTTAGTTTAGGAGGTAGGGGCAAAAGAAGGTTTTCATATAAAAATTTCAATTTTTTTAGGTTTTGGGTGGATTTTTCAATTTTTTGGGGGTGGTCACGAATTAAAGTCCTTTTCGCTCTAGGACGCTTTGTTTAGGAGATATGGGCAAAAGAAGTTTTTCATATAAAAATTTCAATTTTTTTAGGTTTTGGGTGGATTTTTCAATTTTTTGGGGTGGTCACGAATTAAAGTCCTTTTCGCTCTAGGACGCTTAATTTAGGAAATATGGGCAAAAGAAGTTTTTCATATAAAAATTTCAATTTTTTTAGGTTTTGGGTGGATTTTTCAATTTTTTGGGGGTGGTCACGAATTAAAGTCCTTTTCGCTCTAGGACGCTTAGTTTAGGAGATATGGACAAAAGAAGTTTTTCATATAAAAATTTCAATTTTTTTAGGTTTTGGGTGGATTTTTCAATTTTTTGGGGGTGGTCACGAATTAAAGTCCTTTTCGCTCTAGGACGCTTTGTTTAGGAGATATGGGCAAAAGAAGTTTTTCATATAAAAATTTCAATTTTTTTAGGTTTTGGGTGGATTTTTCAATTTTTTGGGGTGGTCACGAATTAAAGTCCTTTTCGCTCTAGGACGCTTAATTTAGGAAATATGGGCAAAAGAAGTTTTTCATATAAAAATTTCAATTTTTTTAGGTTTTGGGTGGATTTTTCAATTTTTTGGGGGTGGTCACGAATTAAAGTCCTTTTCGCTCTAGGACGCTTAGTTTAGGAGATATGGACAAAAGAAGTTTTTCATATAAAAATTTCAATTTTTTTAGGTTTTGGGTGGATTTTTCAATTTTTTGGGGTGGTCATGAATGAAAGTCCTTTTCGCTCTAGGACGCTTAGTTTAGGAGATATATGCAAAAGAAGGTTTTCATATAAAAATTTCAATTTTTTTAGGTTTTGGGTGGATTTTTCAATTTTTTGGGGGTGGTCACGAATTAAAGTCCTTTTCGCTCTAGGACGCATATTTAAGGAGATATGGGCAAAAGAAATTTTTCATATAAAAATTTCACTTTTTTTAGTTTTTGGGTGGATTTTTCAATTTTTTGTGGGTGGTCACGAATTAAAGTACTTTTCGCTCTAGGACGCATATTTAAGGAGATATGGGCAAAAGAAGTTTTTCATATAAAAATTTCAATTTTTTTAGGTTTTGGGTGGATTTTTCAATTTTTTGAGGGTGGTCACGAATTAAAGTCCTTTTCGCTCTAGGACGCATATTTAAGGAGATATGGGCAAAAGAAGTTTTTCATATAAAAATTTAAATTTTTTTAGGTTTTGGGGGGATTTTTCAATTTTTTGGGGGTGGTCACGAATTAAAGTCCTTTTCGCTCTAGGACGCTTAGTTTAGGAGATATGGGCAAAAGAAGTTTATCATATAAAAATTTCAATTTTTTTAGGTTTTGGGTGGATTTTTCAATTTTTTGGGGGTGGTCACGAATTAAAGTCCTTTTTCGCTCTAGGACGCTTAGTTTAGGAGATATGGACAAAAGAAGTTTATCATATAAAAATTTCAATTTTTTTATGTTTTGGGTGAATTTTTCAATTTTTTGGGGGTGGTCACGAATTAAAGTCCTTTTCGCTCTAGGACGCTTAGTTTAGGAGATATGGGCAAAAGAAGGTTTTCATATAAAAATTTCAATTTTTTTAGGTTTTGGGTGGATTTTTCAATTTTTTGGGGGTGGTCATGAATTGAAGTCCTTTTCGCTCTAGGACGCTAAGTTAGGAGATATGGGCAAAAGAAGTTTTTCATATAAAAATTTCAATTTTTTTAGGTTTTGGGTGGATTTTTCAATTTTTTGGGGGTGGTCACGAATTAAAGTCCTTTTCGCTCTAGGACGCTTAGTTTAGGAGATATGGACAGAAGAAGTTTTTCATATAAAAATTTCAATTTTTTTAGGTTTTGGGTGGATTTTTCAATTTTTTTGGGGTGGTCATGAATTAAAGTCCTTTTCGCTCTAGGACGCTTAGTTTAGGAGATATGGGCAAAAGAAGGTTTTCATATAAAAATTTCAATTTTTTAGGTTTTGGGTGGATTTTTCAATTTTTTGGGGGTGGATTTTTCAATTTTTTGGGGGTAGTTTAGGAGATATATGCAAAAGAAGTTTTTCATATAAAAATTTCATTTTTTTATGTTTTGGGTGAATTTTTCAATTTTTTGGGGTGGTCATGAATTAAAGTCCTTTTCGCTCTAGGACGCTTAGTTTAGGAGATATGGACAAAAGAAGTTTTTCATATAAAAATTTCAATTTTTTTAGGTTTTGGGTGGATTTTTCAATTTTTTGGGGGTGGTCATGAATTAAAGTCCTTTTCGCTCTAGGACGCTTAGTTTATGAGATATGGGCAAAAGAAGGTTTTCATATAAAAATTTCAATTTTTTTAGGTTTTGGGTGGATTTTTCAATTTTTTGGGGGTGGTCACGAATTAAAGTCCTTTTCGCTCTAGGACGCTTAGTTTAGGAGATATGGGCAAAAGAAGGTTTTCATATAAAAATTTCAATTTTTTTAGGTTTTGGGTGGATTTTTCAATTTTTTGGGGTGGTCACGAATTAAAGTCCTTTTCGCTCTAGGACGCTTAATTTAGGAGATATGGGCAAAAGAAGTTTTTCATATAAAAATTTCAATTTTTTTAGGTTTTTGGGTGGATTTTTCAATTTTTTGGGGGTGGTCATGAATTAAAGTCCTTTTCGCTCTAGGAGGCTTAGTTTAGGAGATATGGACAAAAGAAGTTTTTCATATAAAAATTTCAATTTTTTTAGTTTTTGGGTGGATTTTTCAATTTTTTGGGGTGGTCATGAATTAAAGTCCTTTTCGCTCTAGGAGGCATATTTAAGGAGATATGGACAAAAGAAGTTTTTCATATAAAAATTTCAATTTTTTTAGGTTTTGGGTGGATTTTTCAATTTTTTGGGGGTGGTCATGAATTAAAGTCCTTTTCGCTCTAGGACGCTTAGTTTAGGAGATATGGGCAACAGAAGTTTTTCATATAAAAATTTCAATTTTTTTAGATTTTTTGAGGTGGTCATGAATTAAAGTCCTTTTCGCTCTAGGACGCTTAGTTTAAGAGATATGGGCAAAAGAAGTTTTTCATATAAAAATTTAAATTTTTTAGGTTTTGGGTGGATTTTTCAATTTTTTAGGGGTGGTCACGAATTAAAGTCCTTTTCGCTCTAGGACGCATATTTAAGGAGATATGGGCAAAAGAAGTTTTTCATATAAAAATTAAAATTTTTTTAGGTTTTGGGTGGATTTTTCAATTTTTTGGGGGTGATCACGAATTAAAGTCCTTTTCGCTCTAGGACGCATATTTAAGGAGATATGGGCAAAAGAAGTTTTTCATATAAAAATTTCAATTTTTTTTAGGTTTTGGGTGGATTTTTTAAATTTTTGGGGGTGGTCACGAATTAAAGTCCTTTTCGCTCTAGGACGCATTTTTAAGGAGATATGGGCAAAAGAAGTTTTTCATATAAAAATTTCAATTTTATTTTAGGTTTTGGGTGGATTTTTCAATTTTTTGAGGGTGGTCATGAATTAAAGTCCTTTTCGCTCTAGGACGCATATTTAAGGAGATATGGGCAAAAGAAGTTTTTCATATAAAAATTTCAATTTTTTAGGTTTTGGGTGGATTTTTCAATTTTTTGGGGTGGTCATGAATTAAAGTCCTTTTCGCTCTAGGACGCTTAGTTTAGGAGATATGGGCAAAAGAAGTTTTTCATATAAAAATTTCATTTTTTTTAGGTTTTGGGTGGATTTTTCAATTTTTTGGGGGTGGTCACGAATTAAAGTCCTTTTCGCTCTAGGACGCTTAGTTTAGGAGATATGGGCAAAAGAAGTTTTTCATATAAAAATTTCAATTTTTTTAGATTTTGGGTGGATTTTTCAATTTTTTGGGGGTGGTCACGAATTAAAGTCCTTTTCGCTCTAGGACGCATATTTAAGGAGATATGGGCAAAAGAAATTTTTCATATAAAAATTTCAATTTTTTTAGGTTTTGGGTGGATTTTTCAATTTTTTTGGGGTGGTCACGAATTAAAGTCCTTTTCGCTCTAGGACGCATAGTTTAGGAGACATGGGCAAAAGAAGGTTTTCATATAAAAATTTCAATTTTTTTAGGTTTTGGGTGGATTTTTCAATTTTTTGGGGTGGTCACGAATTAAAGTCCTTTTCGCTCTAGGACGCTTAATTTAGGAGATATGGGCAAAAGAAGTTTTTCATATAAAAATTTCAATTTTTTTAGGTTTTGGGTGGATTTTTCAATTTTTTGGGGGTGGTCATGAATTAAAGTCCTTTTCGCTCTAGGAGGCTTAGTTTAGGAGATATGGACAAAAGAAGTTTTTCATATAAAAATTTCAATTTTTTTAGGTTTTGGGTGGATTTTTCAATTTTTTGGGGTGGTCATGAAGTAAAGTCCTTTTCGCTCTAGGACGCTTAGTTTAGGAGATATGGGCAAAAGAAGTTTTTCATATAAAACTTTCAATTTTATTTTAGGTTTTGGGTGGATTTTTCAATTTTTTGAGGGTGGTCATGAATTAAAGTCCTTTTCGCTCTAGGACGCATATTTAAGGAGATATGGGCAAAAGAAGTTTTTCATATAAAAATTTCAATTTTTTTAGGTTTTGGGTGGATTTTTCAATTTTTTGGGGTGGTCATGAATTAAAGTCCTTTTCGCTCTAGGACGCTTAGTTTAGGAGATATGGGCAAAAGAAGTTTTTCATATAAAAATTTCATTTTTTTTAGGTTTTGGGTGGATTTTTCAATTTTTTGGGGGTGGTCACGAATTAAAGTCCTTTTCGCTCTAGGACGCTTAGTTTAGGAGATATGGGCAAAAGAAGTTTTTCATATAAAAATTTCAATTTTTTTAGATTTTGGGTGGATTTTTCAATTTTTTGGGGGTGGTCACGAATTAAAGTCCTTTTCGCTCTAGGACGCATATTTAAGGAGATATGGGCAAAAGAAATTTTTCATATAAAAATTTCAATTTTTTTAGGTTTTGGGTGGATTTTTCATTTTTTTGGGGGTGGTCACGAATTAAAGTCCTTTTCGCTCTAGGACGCTTAGTTTAGGAGATATGGGCAAAAGAATTTTTTCATATAAAAATTTCAATTTTTTTAGGTTTTGGGTGGATTTTTCAATTTTTTTGGGGGTGGTCACGAATTAAAGTCCTTTTCGCTCTAGGACGCTTAGTTTAGGAGATATAGGCAAAAGAAGTTTTTCATATAAAAATTTTAATTTTTTTAGGTTTTGGGTGGATTTTTCAATTTTTTGGGGTGGTCACGAATTAAAGTCCTTTTCGCTCTAGGACGCTTAATTTGGGAGATATGGGCAAAAGAAGTTTTTCATATAAAAATTTCAATTTTTTTAGGTTTTGGGTGGATTTTTCAATTTTTTGCTGGTGGTCATGAATTAAAGTCCTTTTCGCTCTAGGACGCATATTTAAGGAGATATGGGCAAAAGAAATTTTTCATATAAAAATTTCAATTTTTTTAGGTTTTGGGTGGATTTTTCAATTTTTTGGGGGTGGTCACGAATTAAAGTCCTTTTCGCTCTAGGACGCTTAGTTTAGGAGATATGGACAAAAGAAGTTTTTCATATAAAAATTTCAATTTTTTAGGTTTTGGGTGGATTTTTCAATTTTTTGGGGGTGGTCACGAATTAAAGTCCTTTTCGCTCTAGGACGCTTAGTTTAGGAGATATATGCAAAAGAAGTTTTTCATATAAAAATTTCATTTTTTTTTATGTTTTGGGTGAATTTTTCAATTTTTTGGGGGTGGTCACGAATTAAAGTCCTTTTCGCTCTAGGACGCATATTTAAGGAGATATGGGCAAAAGAAATTTTTCATATAAAAATTTCAATTTTTTTAGGTTTTGGGTGGATTTTTCAATTTTTTGTGGGTGGTCACGAATTAAAGTCCTTTTCGCTCTAGGACGCATATTTAAGGAGATATGGGCAGAAGAAGTTTTTCATATAAAAATTTCAATTTTTTTAGGTTTTGGGTGGATTTTTCAATTTTTTGAGGGTGGTCACGAATTAAAGTCCTTTTCGCTCTAGAACGCATATTTAAGGAGATATGGGCAAAAGAAGTTTTTCATATAAAAATTTAAATTTTTTTAGGTTTTGGGTGGATTTTTCAATTTTTTGGGGGTGGTCACGAATTAATGTCCTTTTCGCTCTAGGACGCTTAGTTTAGGAGATATGGGCAAAAGAAGTTTATCATATAAAAATTTCAATTTTTTTAGGTTTTGGGTGGATTTTTCAATTTTTTGGGGGTGGTCATTAATTAAAGTCCTTTTCGCTCTAGGACGCTTAGTTTAGGAGATATGGACAAAAGAAGTTTTTCATATAAAAATTTCAATTTTTTTAGGTTTTGGGTGGATTTTTCAATTTTTTGGGGGTGGTCATGAATTAAAGTCCTTTTCGCTCTAGGACGCTTAGTTTAGGAGATATGGGCAAAAGAAGGTTTTCATATAAAAATTTCAATTTTTTAGGTTTTGGGTGGATTTTTAAATTTTTTGGGGGTGGTCACGAATTAAAGTCCTTTTCGCTCTAGGACGCTTAGTTTAGGAGATATGGGCAAAAGAAGTTTTTCATATAAAAATTTCAATTTTTTTAGGTTTTGGGTGGATTCTTAAATTTTTTGGGGGTGGTCACGAATTAAAGTCCTTTTTCGCTCTAGGACGCTTAGTTTAGGAGATATGGACAAAAGAAGTTTATCATATAAAAATTTCAATTTTTTTATGTTTTGGGTGAATTTGTCAATTTTTTGGGGGTGGTCACGAATTAAAGTCCTTTTCGCTCTAGGACGCTTAGTTTAGGAGATATGGGCAAAAGAAGTTTTTCATATAAAAATTTAAATGTTTTTAGGTTTTGGGTGGATTTTTCAATTTTTTGAGGGTGGTCATGAATTAAAGTCCTTTTCGCTCTAGGACGCTTAGTTTAGGAGATATGGGCAAAAGAAGGTTTTCATATAAAAATTTCAATTTTTTAGGTTTTGGGTGGATTTTCCAATTTTTTGGGGGTGGTCATGAATTAAAGTCCTTTTCGCTCTAGGACGCTTAGTTTAGGAGATATGGGCAAAAGAAGTTTTTCATATAAAAATTTAAATTTTTTTAGGTTTTGGGTGGATTTTTAAATTTTTGGGGGTGGTCACGAATTAAAGTCCTTTTCGCTCTAGGACGCTTAGTTTAGGAGATATGGACAAAAGAAGTTTTTCATATAAAAATTTCAATTTTTTTAGGTTTTGGGTGGATTTTTCAATTTTTTGGGGTGGTCATGAATTAAAGTCCTTTTCGCTCTAGGACGCTTAGTTTAGGAGATATGGGCAAAAGAAGGTTTTCATATAAAAATTTCAATTTTTTAGGTTTTGGGTGGATTTTTCAATTTTTTGGGGTGGTCACGAATTAAAGTCCTTTTCGCTCTAGGACGCTTAGTTTAGGAGATATATGCAAAAGAAGTTTTTCATATAAAAATTTCATTTTTTTTTATGTTTTGGGTGAATTTTTCAATTTTTTGGGGTGGTCATGAATT
Source organism: Haematobia irritans (assembly GCF_050003625.1). NCBI lineage: Eukaryota > Metazoa > Arthropoda > Insecta > Diptera > Muscidae > Haematobia > Haematobia irritans. The sequence continues at coordinate 99,745,062 of NC_134400.1, read as the reverse complement.
AAAGTCCTTTTCGCTCTAGGACGCTTAGTTTAGGAGATATGGACAAAAGAAGTTTTTCATATAAAAATTTCAATTTTTTTAGGTTTTGGGTGGATTTTTCAATTTTTTGGGGGTGGTCATGAATTAAAGTCCTTTTCGCTCTAGGGCGCTTAGTTTAGGAGGTATGGGCAAAAGAAGGTTTTCATATAAAAATTTCAATTTTTTTAGGTTTTGGGTGGATTTTTCAATTTTTTGGGGGTGGTCACGAATTAAAGTCCTTTTCGCTCTAGGGCGCTTAGTTTAGGAGGTATGGGCAAAAGAAGGTTTTCATATAAAAATTTCAATTTTTTTAGGTTTTGGGTGGATTTTTCAATTTTTTGGGGGTGGTCACGAATTAAAGTCCTTTTCGCTCTAGGACGCATATTTAAGGAGATATGGGCAAAAGAAATTTTTCATATAAAAATTTCAATTTTTTTAGGTTTTGGGTGGATTTTTCAATTTTTTGTGGGTGGTCACGAATTAAAGTCCTTTTCGCTCTAGGACGCATATTTAAGGAGATATGGGCAGAAGAAGTTTTTCATATAAAAATTTCAATTTTTTTAGGTTTTGGGTGGATTTTTCAATTTTTTGAGGGTGGTCACGAATTAAAGTCCTTTTCGCTCTAGAACGCATATTTAAGGAGATATGGGCAAAAGAAGTTTTTCATATAAAAATTTAAATTTTTTTAGGTTTTGGGTGGATTTTTCAATTTTTTGGGGGTGGTCACGAATTAAAGTCCTTTTCGCTCTAGGACGCTTAGTTTAGGAGATATGGGCAAAAGAAGTTTATCATATAAAAATTTCAATTTTTTTAGGTTTTGGGTGGATTTTTCAATTTTTTGGGGGTGGTCATTAATTAAAGTCCTTTTCGCTCTAGGACGCTTAGTTTAGGAGATATGGACAAAAGAAGTTTTTCATATAAAAATTTCAATTTTTTTAGGTTTTGGGTGGATTTTTCAATTTTTTGGGGGTGGTCATGAATTAAAGTCCTTTTCGCTCTAGGACGCTTAGTTTAGGAGATATGGGCAAAAGAAGGTTTTCATATAAAAATTTCAATTTTTTAGGTTTTGGGTGGATTTTTAAATTTTTTGGGGGTGGTCACGAATTAAAGTCCTTTTCGCTCTAGGACGCTTAGTTTAGGAGATATGGGCAAAAGAAGTTTTTCATATAAAAATTTCAATTTTTTTAGGTTTTGGGTGGATTCTTAAATTTTTTGGGGGTGGTCACGAATTAAAGTCCTTTTTCGCTCTAGGACGCTTAGTTTAGGAGATATGGACAAAAGAAGTTTATCATATAAAAATTTCAATTTTTTTATGTTTTGGGTGAATTTGTCAATTTTTTGGGGGTGGTCACGAATTAAAGTCCTTTTCGCTCTAGGACGCTTAGTTTAGGAGATATGGGCAAAAGAAGGTTTTCATATAAAAATTTAAATGTTTTTAGGTTTTGGGTGGATTTTTCAATTTGTTGAGGGTGGTCATGAATTAAAGTCCTTTTCGCTCTAGGACGCTTAGTTTAGGAGATATGGGCAAAAGAAGGTTTTCATATAAAAATTTCAATTTTTTAGGTTTTGGGTGGATTTTCCAATTTTTTGGGGGTGGTCATGAATTAAAGTCCTTTTCGCTCTAGGACGCTTAGTTTAGGAGATATGGGCAAAAGAAGTTTTTCATATAAAAATTTAAATTTTTTTAGGTTTTGGGTGGATTTTTAAATTTTTGGGGGTGGTCACGAATTAAAGTCCTTTTCGCTCTAGGACGCTTAGTTTAGGAGATATGGACAAAAGAAGTTTTTCATATAAAAATTTCAATTTTTTTAGGTTTTGGGTGGATTTTTCAATTTTTTGGGGTGGTCATGAATTAAAGTCCTTTTCGCTCTAGGACGCTTAGTTTAGGAGATATGGGCAAAAGAAGGTTTTCATATAAAAATTTCAATTTTTTAGGTTTTGGGTGGATTTTTCAATTTTTTGGGGGTGGTCACGAATTAAAGTCCTTTTCGCTCTAGGACGCTTAGTTTAGGAGATATATGCAAAAGAAGTTTTTCATATAAAAATTTCATTTTTTTTTATGTTTTGGGTGAATTTTTCAATTTTTTGGGGTGGTCATGAATTAAAGTCCTTTTCGCTCTAGGACGCTTAGTTTAGGAGATATGGACAAAAGAAGTTTTTCATATAAAAATTTCAATTTTTTTAGGTTTTGGGTGGATTTTTCAATTTTTTGGGGGTGGTCATGAATTAAAGTCCTTTTCGCTCTAGGGCGCTTAGTTTAGGAGGTATGGGCAAAAGAAGGTTTTCATATAAAAATTTCAATTTTTTTAGGTTTTGGGTGGATTTTTCAATTTTTTGGGGGTGGTCACGAATTAAAGTCCTTTTCGCTCTAGGACGCTTTGTTTAGGAGATATGGGCAAAAGAAGTTTTTCATATAAAAATTTCACTTTTTTTAGTTTTTGGGTGGATTTTTCAATTTTTTGTGGGTGGTCACGAATTAAAGTACTTTTCGCTCTAGGACGCATATTTAAGGAGATATGGGCAAAAGAAGTTTTTCATATAAAAATTTCAATTTTTTTAGGTTTTGGGTGGATTTTTCAATTTTTTGAGGGTGGTCACGAATTAAAGTCCTTTTCGCTCTAGGACGCATATTTAAGGAGATATGGGCAAAAGAAGTTTTTCATATAAAAATTTAAATTTTTTTAGGTTTTGGGGGGATTTTTCAATTTTTTGGGGGTGGTCACGAATTAAAGTCCTTTTCGCTCTAGGACGCTTAGTTTAGGAGATATGGGCAAAAGAAGTTTATCATATAAAAATTTCAATTTTTTTAGGTTTTGGGTGGATTTTTCAATTTTTTGGGGGTGGTCACGAATTAAAGTCCTTTTCGCTCTAGGACGCTTAGTTTAGGAGATATATGCAAAAGAAGTTTTTCATATAAAAATTTCATTTTTTTATGTTTTGGGTGAATTTTTCAATTTTTTGGGGTGGTCATGAATTAAAGTCCTTTTCGCTCTAGGACGCTTAGTTTAGGAGATATGGACAAAAGAAGTTTTTCATATAAAAATTTCAATTTTTTTAGGTTTTGGGTGGATTTTTCAATTTTTTGGGGGTGGTCATGAATTAAAGTCCTTTTCGCTCTAGGACGCTTAGTTTATGAGATATGGGCAAAAGAAGGTTTTCATATAAAAATTTCAATTTTTTTAGGTTTTGGGTGGATTTTTCAATTTTTTGGGGGTGGTCACGAATTAAAGTCCTTTTCGCTCTAGGACGCTTAGTTTAGGAGATATGGGCAAAAGAAGGTTTTCATATAAAAATTTCAATTTTTTTAGGTTTTGGGTGGATTTTTCAATTTTTTGGGGTGGTCACGAATTAAAGTCCTTTTCGCTCTAGGACGCTTAATTTAGGAGATATGGGCAAAAGAAGTTTTTCATATAAAAATTTCATTTTTTTTAGGTTTTGGGTGGATTTTTCAATTTTTTGGGGGTGGTCATGAATTAAAGTCCTTTTCGCTCTAGGAGGCTTAGTTTAGGAGATATGGACAAAAGAAGTTTTTCATATAAAAATTTCAATTTTTTTAGTTTTTGGGTGGATTTTTCAATTTTTTGGGGGTGGTCATGAATTAAAGTCCTTTTCGCTCTAGGACGCATATTTAAGGAGATATGGGCAAAAGAAGGTTTTCATATAAAAATTTCAATTTTTTTAGGTTTTGGGTGGATTTTTCAATTTTTTGGGGTGGTCATGACTTAAAGTCCTTTTCGCTCTAGGACGCTTAGTTTAGGAGATATGGGCAAAAGAAGGTTTTCATATAAAAATTTCAATTTTTTTAGGTTTTGGGTGGATTTTTAAATTTTTTGGGGTGGTCATGAATTAAAGTCCTTTTCGCTCTAGGAGGCATATTTAAGGAGATATGGACAAAAGAAGGTTTTCATATAAAAATTTCAATTTTTTTAGGTTTTGGGTGGATTTTTCAATTTTTTGGGGGTGGTCATGAATTAAAGTCCTTTTCGCTCTAGGACGCTTAGTTTAGGAGATATGGGCAACAGAAGTTTTTCATATAAAAATTTCAATTTTTTTAGGTTTTGGGTGGATTTTTCAATTTTTTTGGGGGTGGTCACGAATTAAAGGCCTTTTCGCTCTAGGACGCATATTTAAGGAGATATGGGCAAAAGAAGTTTTTCATATAAAAATTTCAATTTTTTTTAGGTTTTGGGTGGATTTTTCAATTTTTTGAGGGTGGTCATGAATTAAAGTCCTTTTCGCTCTAGGACGCTTAGTTTAGGAGATATGGGCAAAAGAAGGTTTTCATATAAAAATTTAAATTTTTTTAGGTTTTGGGTGGATTTTTCAATTTTTTGAGGGTGGTCATGAATTAAAGTCCTTTTCGCTCTAGGACGCTTAGTTTAGGAGATATGGGCAACAGAAGTTTTTCATATAAAAATTTCAATTTTTTTAGATTTTTTGAGGTGGTCATGAATTAAAGTCCTTTTCGCTCTAGGAGGCTTAGTTTAGGAGATATGGGCAAAAGAAGTTTTTCATATAAAAATTTAAATTTTTTAGGTTTTGGGTGGATTTTTCAATTTTTTAGGGGTGGTCACGAATTAAAGTCCTTTTCGCTCTAGGACGCATATTTAAGGAGATATGGGCAAAAGAAGTTTTTCATATAAAAATTAAAATTTTTTTAGGTTTTGGGTGGATTTTTCAATTTTTTGGGGGTGATCACGAATTAAAGTCCTTTTCGCTCTAGGACGCATATTTAAGGAGATATGGGCAAAAGAAGTTTTTCATATAAAAATTTCAATTTTTTTTAGGTTTTGGGTGGATTTTTCAAATTTTTGGGGGTGGTCACGAATTAAAGTCCTTTTCGCTCTAGAACGCATTTTTAAGGAGATATGGGCAAAAGAAGTTTTTCATATAAAAATTTCAATTTTATTTTAGGTTTTGGGTGGATTTTTCAATTTTTTGAGGGTGGTCATGAATTAAAGTCCTTTTCGCTCTAGGACGCATATTTAAGGAGATATGGGCAAAAGAAGTTTTTCATATAAAAATTTCAATTTTTTAGGTTTTGGGTGGATTTTTCAATTTTTTGGGGTGGTCATGAATTAAAGTCCTTTTCGCTCTAGGACGCTTAGTTTAGAAGATATGGGCAAAAGAAGTTTTTCATATAAAAATTTCATTTTTTTTAGGTTTTGGGTGGATTTTTCAATTTTTTGGGGGTGGTCATGAATTAAAGTCCTTTTCGCTCTAGGAGGCTTAGTTTAGGAGATATGGACAAAAGAAGTTTTTCATATAAAAATTTCAATTTTTTTAGGTTTTGGGTGGATTTTTCAATTTTTTGGGGTGGTCATGAAGTAAAGTCCTTTTCGCTCTAGGACGCTTAGTTTAGGAGATATGGGCAAAAGAAGTTTTTCATATAAAACTTTCAATTTTATTTTAGGTTTTGGGTGGATTTTTCAATTTTTTGAGGGTGGTCATGAATTAAAGTCCTTTTCGCTCTAGGACGCATATTTAAGGAGATATGGGCAAAAGAAATTTTTCATATAAAAATTTCAATTTTTTTAGGTTTTGGGTGGATTTTTCAATTTTTTGGGGTGGTCATGAATTAAAGTCCTTTTCGCTCTAGGACGCTTAGTTTAGGAGATATGGGCAAAAGAAGTTTTTCATATAAAAATTTCATTTTTTTTAGGTTTTGGGTGGATTTTTCAATTTTTTGGGGGTGGTCACGAATTAAAGTCCTTTTCGCTCTAGGACGCTTAGTTTAGGAGATATGGGCAAAAGAAGTTTTTCATATAAAAATTTCAATTTTTTTAGATTTTGGGTGGATTTTTCAATTTTTTGGGGGTGGTCACGAATTAAAGTCCTTTTCGCTCTAGGACGCATATTTAAGGAGATATGGGCAAAAGAAATTTTTCATATAAAAATTTCAATTTTTTTAGGTTTTGGGTGGATTTTTCATTTTTTTGGGGGTGGTCACGAATTAAAGTCCTTTTCGCTCTAGGACGCTTAGTTTAGGAGATATGGGCAAAAGAATTTTTTCATATAAAAATTTCAATTTTTTTAGGTTTTGGGTGGATTTTTCAATTTTTTTGGGGGTGGTCACGAATTAAAGTCCTTTTCGCTCTAGGACGCTTAGTTTAGGAGATATAGGCAAAAGAAGTTTTTCATATAAAAATTTTAATTTTTTTAGGTTTTGGGTGGATTTTTCAATTTTTTGGGGTGGTCACGAATTAAAGTCCTTTTCGCTCTAGGACGCTTAATTTAGGAGATATGGGCAAAAGAAGTTTTTCATATAAAAATTTCAATTTTTTTAGGTTTTGGGTGGATTTTTCAATTTTTTGGGGGTGGTCATGAATTAAAGTCCTTTTCGCTCTAGGACGCATATTTAAGGAGATATGGCCAAAAGAAATTTTTCATATAAAAATTTCAATTTTTTTAGGTTTTGGGTGGATTTTTCAATTTTTTTGGGGGTGGTCACGAATTAAAGTCCTTTTCGCTCTAGGACGCTTAGTTTAGGAGATATGGACAAAAGAAGTTTTTCATATAAAAATTTCAATTTTTTTAGGTTTTGGGTGGATTTTTCAATTTTTTGGGGTGGTCATGAATTAAAGTCCTTTTCGCTCTAGGACGCTTAGTTTAGGAGATATATGCAAAAGAAGGTTTTCATATAAAAATTTCAATTTTTTTAGGTTTTGGGTGGATTTTTCAATTTTTTGGGGGTGGTCACGAATTAAAGTCCTTTTCGCTCTAGGACGCATATTTAAGGAGATATGGGCAAAAGAAATTTTTCATATAAAAATTTCAATTTTTTTAGGTTTTGGGTGGATTTTTCAATTTTTTGTGGGTGGTCACGAATTAAAGTCCTTTTCGCTCTAGGACGCATATTTAAGGAGATATGGGCAGAAGAAGTTTTTCATATAAAAATTTCAATTTTTTTAGGTTTTGGGTGGATTTTTCAATTTTTTGAGGGTGGTCACGAATTAAAGTCCTTTTCGCTCTAGAACGCATATTTAAGGAGATATGGGCAAAAGAAGTTTTTCATATAAAAATTTAAATTTTTTTAGGTTTTGGGTGGATTTTTCAATTTTTTGGGGGTGGTCACGAATTAAAGTCCTTTTCGCTCTAGGACGCTTAGTTTAGGAGATATGGGCAAAAGAAGTTTATCATATAAAAATTTCAATTTTTTTAGGTTTTGGGTGGATTTTTCAATTTTTTGGGGGTGGTCATGAATTAAAGTCCTTTTCGCTCTAGGACGCTTAGTTTAGGAGATATGGACAAAAGAAGTTTTTCATATAAAAATTTCAATTTTTTTAGGTTTTGGGTGGATTTTTCAATTTTTTGGGGGTGGTCATGAATTAAACTCCTTTTCGCTCTAGGACGCTTAGTTTAGGAGATATGGGCAAAAGAAGGTTTTCATATAAAAATTTCAATTTTTTTAGGTTTTGGGTGGATTTTTCAATTTTTTGGGGGTGGTCATGAATTAAAGTCCTTTTCGCTCTAGGAGGCTTAGTTTAGGAGATATGGACAAAAGAAGTTTTTCATATAAAAATTTCAATTTTTTTAGGTTTTGGGTGGATTTTTCAATTTTTTGGGGTGGTCATGAATTAAAGTCCTTTTCGCTCTAGGACGCTTAGTTTAGGAGATATGGGCAAAAGAAGTTTTTCATATAAAAATTTCAATTTTATTTTAGGTTTTGGGTGGATTTTTCAATTTTTTGAGGGTGGTCATGAATTAAAGTCCTTTTCGCTCTAGGACGCATATTTAAGGAGATATGGGCAAAAGAAGTTTTTCATATAAAAATTTCAATTTTTTTAGGTTTTGGGTGGATTTTTCAATTTTTTGGGGTGGTCATGAATTAAAGTCCTTTTCGCTCTAGGACGCTTAGTTTAGGAGATATGGGCAAAAGAAGGTTTTCATATAAAAATTTCAATTTTTTTAGGTTTTGGGTGGATTTTTCAATTTTTTGGGGTGGTCATGAATTAAAGTCCTTTTCGCTCCAGGAGGCATATTTAAGGAGATATGGACAAAAGAAGTTTTTCATATAAAAATTTCAATTTTTTTAGGTTTTGGGTGGATTTTTCAGTTTTTTGGGGTGGTCATGAATTAAAGTCCTTTTCGCTCTAGGACGCTTAGTTTAGGAGATATGGGCAAAAGAAGGTTTTCATATAAAAATTTCAATTTTTTTAGGTTTTGGGTGGATTTTTCAATTTTTTGGGGTGGTCACGAATTAAAGTCCTTTTCGCTCTAGGACGCTTAGTTTAGGAGATATGGACAAAAGAAGTTTTTCATATAAAAATTTCAATTTTTTTAGGTTTTGGGTGGATTTTTCAATTTTTTGGGGTGGTCATGAATTAAAGTCCTTTTCGCTCTAGGACGCTTAGTTTAGGAGATATATGCAAAAGAAGGTTTTCATATAAAAATTTCAATTTTTTTAGGTTTTGGGTGGATTTTTCAATTTTTTGGGGGTGGTCACGAATTAAAGTCCTTTTCGCTCTAGGACGCATATTTAAGGAGATATGGGCAAAAGAAATTTTTCATATAAAAATTTCAATTTTTTTAGGTTTTGGGTGGATTTTTCAATTTTTTGTGGGTGGTCACGAATTAAAGTCCTTTTCGCTCTAGGACGCATATTTAAGGAGATATGGGCAGAAGAAGTTTTTCATATAAAAATTTCAATTTTTTTAGGTTTTGGGTGGATTTTTCAATTTTTTGAGGGTGGTCACGAATTAAAGTCCTTTTCGCTCTAGAACGCATATTTAAGGAGATATGGGCAAAAGAAGTTTTTCATATAAAAATTTAAATTTTTTTAGGTTTTGGGTGGATTTTTCAATTTTTTGGGGGTGGTCACGAATTAAAGTCCTTTTCGCTCTAGGACGCTTAGTTTAGGAGATATGGGCAAAAGAAGTTTATCATATAAAAATTTCAATTTTTTTAGGTTTTGGGTGGATTTTTCAATTTTTTGGGGGTGGTCATGAATTAAAGTCCTTTTCGCTCTAGGACGCTTAGTTTAGGAGATATGGACAAAAGAAGTTTTTCATATAAAAATTTCATTTTTTTTAGGTTTTGGGTGGATTTTTCAATTTTTTGGGGGTGGTCATGAATTAAAGTCCTTTTCGCTCTAGGACGCTTAGTTTAGGAGATATGGGCAAAAGAAGGTTTTCATATAAAAATTTCAATTTTTTTAGGTTTTGGGTGGATTTTTCAATTTTTTGGGGGTGGTCACGAATTAAAGTCCTTTTCGCTCTAGGACGCTTAGTTTAGGAGATATGGGCAAAAGAAGGTTTTCATATAAAAATTTCAATTTTTTTAGGTTTTGGGTGGATTTTTCAATTTTTTGGGGTGGTCACGAATTAAAGTCCTTTTCGCTCTAGGACGCTTAATTTAGGAGATATGGGCAAAAGAAGTTTTTCATATAAAAATTTCAATTTTTTTAGGTTTTGGGTGGATTTTTCAATTTTTTGGGGGTGGTCATGAATTAAAGTCCTTTTCGCTCTAGGAGGCTTAGTTTAGGAGATATGGACAAAAGAAGTTTTTCATATAAAAATTTCAATTTTTTTAGGTTTTGGGTGGATTTTTCAATTTTTTGGGGTGGTCATGAATTAAAGTCCTTTTCGCTCTAGGACGCTTAGTTTAGGAGATATGGGCAAAAGAAGTTTTTCATATAAAAATTTCAATTTTATTTTAGGTTTTGGGTGGATTTTTCAATTTTTTGTGGGTGGTCATGAATTAAAGTCCTTTTCGCTCTAGGACGCATATTTAAGGAGATATGGGCAAAAGAAGTTTTTCATATAAAAATTTCAATTTTTTTAGGTTTTGGGTGGATTTTTCAATTTTTTGGGGTGGTCATGAATTAAAGTCCTTTTCGCTCTAGGACGCTTAGTTTAGGAGATATGGGCAAAAGAAGGTTTTCATATAAAAATTTCAATTTTTTTAGGTTTTGGGTGGATTTTTCAATTTTTTGGGGTGGTCATGAATTAAAGTCCTTTTCGCTCTAGGAGGCATATTTAAGGAGATATGGACAAAAGAAGTTTTTCATATAAAAATTTCAATTTTTTTAGGTTTTGGGTGGATTTTTCAGTTTTTTGGGGTGGTCATGAATTAAAGTCCTTTTCGCTCTAGGACGCTTAGTTTAGGAGATATGGGCAAAAGAAGTTTTTCATATAAAAATTTCATTTTTTTTAGGTTTTGGGTGGATTTTTCAATTTTTTGGGGGTGGTCACGAATTAAAGTCCTTTTCGCTCTAGGACGCTTAGTTTAGGAGATATGGGCAAAAGAAGTTTTTCATATAAAAATTTCAATTTTTTTAGATTTTGGGTGGTTTTTTCAATTTTTTGGGGGTGGTCACGAATTAAAGTCCTTTTCGCTCTAGGACGCTTAATTTAGGAGATATGGGCAAAAGAAGTTTTTCATATAAAAATTTCAATTTTTTTAGGTTTTGGGTGGATTTTTCAATTTTTTGGGGGTGGTCACGAATTAAAGTCCTTTTCGCTCTAGGACGCATATTTAAGGAGATATGGGCAAAAGAAGTTTTTCATATAAAAATTAAAATTTTTTTAGGTTTTGGGTGGATTTTTCAATTTTTTGGGGGTGATCACGAATTAAAGTCCTTTTCGCTCTAGGACGCATATTTAAGGAGATATGGGCAAAAGAAGTTTTTCATATAAAAATTTCAATTTTTTTTAGGTTTTGGGTGGATTTTTCAAATTTTTGTGGGTGGTCACGAATTAAAGTCCTTTTCGCTCTAGGACGCATTTTTAAGGAGATATGGGCAAAAGAAGTTTTTCATATAAAAATTTCAATTTTATTTTAGGTTTTGGGTGGATTTTTCAATTTTTTGAGGGTGGTCATGAATTAAAGTCCTTTTCGCTCTAGGACGCATATTTAAGGAGATATGGGCAAAAGAAGTTTTTCATATAAAAATTTCAATTTTTTTAGGTTTTGGGTGGATTTTTCAATTTTTTGGGGTGGTCATGAATTAAAGTCCTTTTCGCTCTAGGACGCTTAGTTTAGGAGATATGGGCAAAAGAAGTTTTTCATATAAAAATTTCATTTTTTTTAGGTTTTGGGTGGATTTTTCAATTTTTTGGGGGTGGTCACGAATTAAAGTTCTTTTCGCTCTAGGACGCTTAGTTTAGGAGATATGGGCAAAAGAAGTTTTTCATATAAAAATTTCAATTTTTTTAGATTTTGGGTGGATTTTTCAATTTTTTGGGGGTGGTCACGAATTAAAGTCCTTTTCGCTCTAGGACGCATATTTAAGGAGATATGGGCAAAAGAAATTTTTCATATAAAAATTTCAATTTTTTTAGGTTTTGGGTGGATTTTTCAATTTTTTTGGGGTGGTCACGAATTAAAGTCCTTTTCGCTCTAGGACGCTTAGTTTAGGAGATATGGGCAAAATAAGGTTTTCATATAAAAATTTCAATTTTTTTAGGTTTTGGGTGGATTTTTCAATTTTTTGGGGTGGTCACGAATTAAAGTCCTTTTCGCTCTAGGACGCTTAATTTAGGAGATATGGGCAAAAGAAGTTTTTCATATAAAAATTTCAATTTTTTTAGGTTTTGGGTGGATTTTTCAATTTTTTGGGGGTGGTCATGAATTAAAGTCCTTTTCGCTCTAGGAGGCTTAGTTTAGGAGATATGGACAAAAGAAGTTTTTCATATAAAAATTTCAATTTTTTTAGGTTTTGGGTGGATTTTTCAATTTTTTGGGGTGGTCATGAATTAAAGTCCTTTTCGCTCTAGGACGCTTAGTTTAGGAGATATGGGCAAAAGAAGTTTTTCATATAAAAATTTCAATTTTATTTTAGGTTTTGGGTGGATTTTTCAATTTTTTGAGGGTGGTCATGAATTAAAGTCCTTTTCGCTCTAGGACGCATATTTAAGGAGATATGGGCAAAAGAAGTTTTTCATATAAAAATTTCAATTTTTTTAGGTTTTGGGTGGATTTTTCAATTTTTTGGGGTGGTCATGAATTAAAGTCCTTTTCGCTCTAGGACGCTTAGTTTAGGAGATATGGGCAAAAGAAGGTTTTCATATAAAAATTTCAATTTTTTTAGGTTTTGGGTGGATTTTTCAATTTTTTGGGGTGGTCATGAATTAAAGTCCTTTTCGCTCCAGGAGGCATATTTAAGGAGATATGGACAAAAGAAGTTTTTCATATAAAAATTTCAATTTTTTTAGGTTTTGGGTGGATTTTTCAGTTTTTTGGGGTGGTCATGAATTAAAGTCCTTTTCGCTCTAGGACGCTTAGTTTAGGAGATATGGGCAAAAGAAGGTTTTCATATAAAAATTTCAATTTTTTTAGGTTTTGGGTGGATTTTTCAATTTTTTGGGGTGGTCACGAATTAAAGTCCTTTTCGCTCTAGGACGCTTAGTTTAGGAGATATGGACAAAAGAAGTTTTTCATATAAAAATTTCAATTTTTTTAGGTTTTGGGTGGATTTTTCAATTTTTTGGGGTGGTCATGAATTAAAGTCCTTTTCGCTCTAGGACGCTTAGTTTAGGAGATATATGCAAAAGAAGGTTTTCATATAAAAATTTCAATTTTTTTAGGTTTTGGGTGGATTTTTCAATTTTTTGGGGGTGGTCACGAATTAAAGTCCTTTTCGCTCTAGGACGCATATTTAAGGAGATATGGGCAAAAGAAATTTTTCATATAAAAATTTCAATTTTTTTAGGTTTTGGGTGGATTTTTCAATTTTTTGTGGGTGGTCACGAATTAAAGTCCTTTTCGCTCTAGGACGCATATTTAAGGAGATATGGGCAGAAGAAGTTTTTCATATAAAAATTTCAATTTTTTTAGGTTTTGGGTGGATTTTTCAATTTTTTGAGGGTGGTCACGAATTAAAGTCCTTTTCGCTCTAGAACGCATATTTAAGGAGATATGGGCAAAAGAAGTTTTTCATATAAAAATTTAAATTTTTTTAGGTTTTGGGTGGATTTTTCAATTTTTTGGGGGTGGTCACGAATTAAAGTCCTTTTCGCTCTAGGACGCTTAGTTTAGGAGATATGGGCAAAAGAAGTTTATCATATAAAAATTTCAATTTTTTTAGGTTTTGGGTGGATTTTTCAATTTTTTGGGGGTGGTCATGAATTAAAGTCCTTTTCGCTCTAGGACGCTTAGTTTAGGAGATATGGACAAAAGAAGTTTTTCATATAAAAATTTCATTTTTTTTAGGTTTTGGGTGGATTTTTCAATTTTTTGGGGGTGGTCATGAATTAAAGTCCTTTTCGCTCTAGGACGCTTAGTTTAGGAGATATGGGCAAAAGAAGGTTTTCATATAAAAATTTCAATTTTTTTAGGTTTTGGGTGGATTTTTCAATTTTTTGGGGGTGGTCACGAATTAAAGTCCTTTTCGCTCTAGGACGCTTAGTTTAGGAGATATGGGCAAAAGAAGGTTTTCATATAAAAATTTCAATTTTTTTAGGTTTTGGGTGGATTTTTCAATTTTTTGGGGTGGTCACGAATTAAAGTCCTTTTCGCTCTAGGACGCTTAATTTAGGAGATATGGGCAAAAGAAGTTTTTCATATAAAAATTTCAATTTTTTTAGGTTTTGGGTGGATTTTTCAATTTTTTGGGGGTGGTCATGAATTAAAGTCCTTTTCGCTCTAGGAGGCTTAGTTTAGGAGATATGGACAAAAGAAGTTTTTCATATAAAAATTTCAATTTTTTTAGGTTTTGGGTGGATTTTTCAATTTTTTGGGGTGGTCATGAATTAAAGTCCTTTTCGCTCTAGGACGCTTAGTTTAGGAGATATGGGCAAAAGAAGTTTTTCATATAAAAATTTCAATTTTATTTTAGGTTTTGGGTGGATTTTTCAATTTTTTGTGGGTGGTCATGAATTAAAGTCCTTTTCGCTCTAGGACGCATATTTAAGGAGATATGGGCAAAAGAAGTTTTTCATATAAAAATTTCAATTTTTTTAGGTTTTGGGTGGATTTTTCAATTTTTTGGGGTGGTCATGAATTAAAGTCCTTTTCGCTCTAGGACGCTTAGTTTAGGAGATATGGGCAAAAGAAGGTTTTCATATAAAAATTTCAATTTTTTTAGGTTTTGGGTGGATTTTTCAATTTTTTGGGGTGGTCATGAATTAAAGTCCTTTTCGCTCTAGGAGGCATATTTAAGGAGATATGGACAAAAGAAGTTTTTCATATAAAAATTTCAATTTTTTTAGGTTTTGGGTGGATTTTTCAGTTTTTTGGGGTGGTCATGAATTAAAGTCCTTTTCGCTCTAGGACGCTTAGTTTAGGAGATATGGGCAAAAGAAGTTTTTCATATAAAAATTTCATTTTTTTTAGGTTTTGGGTGGATTTTTCAATTTTTTGGGGGTGGTCACGAATTAAAGTCCTTTTCGCTCTAGGACGCTTAGTTTAGGAGATATGGGCAAAAGAAGTTTTTCATATAAAAATTTCAATTTTTTTAGATTTTGGGTGGTTTTTTCAATTTTTTGGGGGTGGTCACGAATTAAAGTCCTTTTCGCTCTAGGACGCTTAATTTAGGAGATATGGGCAAAAGAAGTTTTTCATATAAAAATTTCAATTTTTTTAGGTTTTGGGTGGATTTTTCAATTTTTTGGGGGTGGTCACGAATTAAAGTCCTTTTCGCTCTAGGACGCATATTTAAGGAGATATGGGCAAAAGAAGTTTTTCATATAAAAATTAAAATTTTTTTAGGTTTTGGGTGGATTTTTCAATTTTTTGGGGGTGATCACGAATTAAAGTCCTTTTCGCTCTAGGACGCATATTTAAGGAGATATGGGCAAAAGAAGTTTTTCATATAAAAATTTCAATTTTTTTTAGGTTTTGGGTGGATTTTTCAAATTTTTGTGGGTGGTCACGAATTAAAGTCCTTTTCGCTCTAGGACGCATTTTTAAGGAGATATGGGCAAAAGAAGTTTTTCATATAAAAATTTCAATTTTATTTTAGGTTTTGGGTGGATTTTTCAATTTTTTGAGGGTGGTCATGAATTAAAGTCCTTTTCGCTCTAGGACGCATATTTAAGGAGATATGGGCAAAAGAAGTTTTTCATATAAAAATTTCAATTTTTTTAGGTTTTGGGTGGATTTTTAAATTTTTTGGGGTGGTCATGAATTAAAGTCCTTTTCGCTCTAGGACGCTTAGTTTAGGAGATATGGGCAAAAGAAGTTTTTCATATAAAAATTTCATTTTTTTTAGGTTTTGGGTGGATTTTTCAATTTTTTGGGGGTGGTCACGAATTAAAGTTCTTTTCGCTCTAGGACGCTTAGTTTAGGAGATATGGGCAAAAGAAGTTTTTCATATAAAAATTTCAATTTTTTTAGATTTTGGGTGGATTTTTCAATTTTTTGGGGGTGGTCACGAATTAAAGTCCTTTTCGCTCTAGGACGCTTAGTTTAGGAGATATGGGCAAAATAAGGTTTTCATATAAAAATTTCAATTTTTTTAGGTTTTGGGTGGATTTTTCAATTTTTTGGGGTGGTCACGAATTAAAGTCCTTTTCGCTCTAGGACGCTTAATTTAGGAGATATGGGCAAAAGAAGTTTTTCATATAAAAATTTCAATTTTTTTAGGTTTTGGGTGGATTTTTCAATTTTTTGGGGGTGGTCATGAATTAAAGTCCTTTTCGCTCTAGGAGGCTTAGTTTAGGAGATATGGACAAAAGAAGTTTTTCATATAAAAATTTCAATTTTTTTAGGTTTTGGGTGGATTTTTCAATTTTTTGGGGTGGTCATGAAGTAAAGTCCTTTTCGCTCTAGGACGCTTAGTTTAGGAGATATGGGCAAAAGAAGTTTTTCATATAAAACTTTCAATTTTATTTTAGGTTTTGGGTGGATTTTTCAATTTTTTGAGGGTGGTCATGAATTAAAGTCCTTTTCGCTCTAGGACGCATATTTAAGGAGATATGGGCAAAAGAAGTTTTTCATATAAAAATTTCAATTTTTTTAGGTTTTGGGGGGATTTTTCAATTTTTTGGGGTGGTCATGAATTAAAGTCCTTTTCGCTCTAGGACGCTTAGTTTAGGAGATATGGGCAAAAGAAGTTTTTCATATAAAAATTTCATTTTTTTTAGGTTTTGGGTGGATTTTTCAATTTTTTGGGGGTGGTCACGAATTAAAGTCCTTTTCGCTCTAGGACGCTTAGTTTAGGAGATATGGGCAAAAGAAGTTTTTCATATCAAAATTTCAATTTTTTTAGATTTTGGGTGGATTTTTCAATTTTTTGGGGGTGGTCACGAATTAAAGTCCTTTTCGCTCTAGGACGCATATTTAAGGAGATATGGGCAAAAGAAATTTTTCATATAAAAATTTCAATTTTTTTAGGTTTTGGGTGGACTTTTCATTTTTTTGGGGGTGGTCACGAATTAAAGTCCTTTTCGCTCTAGGACGCTTAGTTTAGGAGATATGGGCAAAAGAATTTTTTCATATAAAAATTTCAATTTTTTTAGGTTTTGGGTGGATTTTTCAATTTTTTTGGGGGTGGTCACGAATTAAAGTCCTTTTCGCTCTAGGACGCTTAGTTTAGGAGATATAAGCAAAAGAAGTTTTTCATATAAAAATTTTAATTTTTTAGGTTTTGGGTGGATTTTTCAATTTTTTGGGGTGGTCACGAATTAAAGTCCTTTTCGCTCTAGGACGCTTAATTTAGGAGATATGGGCAAAAGAAGTTTTTCATATAAAAATTTCAATTTTTTTAGGTTTTGGGTGGATTTTTCAATTTTTTGGGGGTGGTCATGAATTAAAGTCCTTTTCGCTCTAGGACGCATATTTAAGGAGATATGGGCAAAAGAAATTTTTCATATAAAAATTTCAATTTTTTTAGGTTTTGGGTGGATTTTTCAATTTTTTGGGGGTGGTCACGAATTAAAGTCCTTTTCGCTCTAGGACGCTTAGTTTAGGAGATATGGACAAAAGAAGTTTTTCATATAAAAATTTCAATTTTTTAGGTTTTGGGTGGATTTTTCAATTTTTTGGGGTGGTCATGAATTAAAGTCCTTTTCGCTCTAGGACGCTTAGTTTAGGAGATATATGCAAAAGAAGGTTTTCATATAAAAATTTCAATTTTTTTAGGTTTTGGGTGGATTTTTCAATTTTTTGGGGGTGGTCACGAATTAAAGTCCTTTTCGCTCTAGGACGCTTAGTTTAGGAGATATGGGCAAAAGAAGTTTATCATATAAAAATTTCAATTTTTTTAGGTTTTGGGTGGATTTTTCAATTTTTTGGGGGTGGTCATGAATTAAAGTCCTTTTCGCTCTAGGACGCTTAGTTTAGGAGATATGGACAAAAGAAGTTTTTCATATAAAAAATTCAATTTTTTTAGGTTTTGGGTGGATTTTTCAATTTTTTGGGGGTGGTCACGAATTAAAGTCCTTTTCGCTCTAGGACGCTTAGTTTAGGAGATATGGGCAAAAGAAGTTTTTCATATAAAAATTTCAATTTTTTTAGATTTTGGGTGGTTTTTTCAATTTTTTGGGGGTGGTCACGAATTAAAGTCCTTTTCGCTCTAGGACGCTTAATTTAGGAGATATGGGCAAAAGAAGTTTTTCATATAAAAATTTCAATTTTTTTAGGTTTTGGGTGGATTTTTCAATTTTTTGGGGGTGGTCACGAATTAAAGTCCTTTTCGCTCTAGGACGCATATTTAAGGAGATATGGGCAAAAGAAGTTTTTCATATAAAAATTAAAATTTTTTTAGGTTTTGGGTGGATTTTTCAATTTTTTGGGGGTGATCACGAATTAAAGTCCTTTTCGCTCTAGGACGCATATTTAAGGAGATATGGGCAAAAGAAGTTTTTCATATAAAAATTTCAATTTTTTTTAGGTTTTGGGTGGATTTTTCAAATTTTTGTGGGTGGTCACGAATTAAAGTCCTTTTCGCTCTAGGACGCATTTTTAAGGAGATATGGGCAAAAGAAGTTTTTCATATAAAAATTTCAATTTTATTTTAGGTTTTGGGTGGATTTTTCAATTTTTTGAGGGTGGTCATGAATTAAAGTCCTTTTCGCTCTAGGACGCATATTTAAGGAGATATGGGCAAAAGAAGTTTTTCATATAAAAATTTCAATTTTTTTAGGTTTTGGGTGGATTTTTCAATTTTTTGGGGTGGTCATGAATTAAAGTCCTTTTCGCTCTAGGACGCTTAGTTTAGGAGATATGGGCAAAAGAAGTTTTTCATATAAAAATTTCATTTTTTTTAGGTTTTGGGTGGATTTTTCAATTTTTTGGGGGTGGTCACGAATTAAAGTTCTTTTCGCTCTAGGACGCTTAGTTTAGGAGATATGGGCAAAAGAAGTTTTTCATATAAAAATTTCAATTTTTTTAGATTTTGGGTGGATTTTTCAATTTTTTGGGGGTGGTCACGAATTAAAGTCCTTTTCGCTCTAGGACGCATATTTAAGGAGATATGGGCAAAAGAAATTTTTCATATAAAAATTTCAATTTTTTTAGGTTTTGGGTGGATTTTTCAATTTTTTTGGGGTGGTCACGAATTAAAGTCCTTTTCGCTCTAGGACGCTTAGTTTAGGAGATATGGGCAAAATAAGGTTTTCATATAAAAATTTCAATTTTTTTAGGTTTTGGGTGGATTTTTCAATTTTTTGGGGTGGTCACGAATTAAAGTCCTTTTCGCTCTAGGACGCTTAATTTAGGAGATATGGGCAAAAGAAGTTTTTCATATAAAAATTTCAATTTTTTTAGGTTTTGGGTGGATTTTTCAATTTTTTGGGGGTGGTCATGAATTAAAGTCCTTTTCGCTCTAGGAGGCTTAGTTTAGGAGATATGGACAAAAGAAGTTTTTCATATAAAAATTTCAATTTTTTTAGGTTTTGGGTGGATTTTTCAATTTTTTGGGGTGGTCATGAATTAAAGTCCTTTTCGCTCTAGGACGCTTAGTTTAGGAGATATGGGCAAAAGAAGTTTTTCATATAAAAATTTCAATTTTATTTTAGGTTTTGGGTGGATTTTTCAATTTTTTGAGGGTGGTCATGAATTAAAGTCCTTTTCGCTCTAGGACGCATATTTAAGGAGATATGGGCAAAAGAAGTTTTTCATATAAAAATTTCAATTTTTTTAGGTTTTGGGTGGATTTTTCAATTTTTTGGGGTGGTCATGAATTAAAGTCCTTTTCGCTCTAGGACGCTTAGTTTAGGAGATATGGGCAAAAGAAGGTTTTCATATAAAAATTTCAATTTTTTTAGGTTTTGGGTGGATTTTTCAATTTTTTGGGGTGGTCACGAATTAAAGTCCTTTTCGCTCCAGGAGGCATATTTAAGGAGATATGGACAAAAGAAGTTTTTCATATAAAAATTTCAATTTTTTTAGGTTTTGGGTGGATTTTTCAATTTTTTGGGGTGGTCATGAATTAAAGTCCTTTTCGCTCTAGGACGCTTAGTTTAGGAGATATATGCAAAAGAAGGTTTTCATATAAAAATTTCAATTTTTTTAGGTTTTGGGTGGATTTTTCAATTTTTTGGGGGTGGTCACGAATTAAAGTCCTTTTCGCTCTAGGACGCATATTTAACGAGATATGGGCAAAAGAAATTTTTCATATAAAAATTTCAATTTTTTTAGGTTTTGGGTGGATTTTTCAATTTTTTGTGGGTGGTCACGAATTAAAGTCCTTTTCGCTCTAGGACGCATATTTAAGGAGATATGGGCAGAAGAAGTTTTTCATATAAAAATTTCAATTTTTTTAGGTTTTGGGTGGATTTTTCAATTTTTTGAGGGTGGTCACGAATTAAAGTCCTTTTCGCTCTAGAACGCATATTTAAGGAGATATGGGCAAAAGAAGTTTTTCATATAAAAATTTAAATTTTTTTAGGTTTTGGGTGGATTTTTCAATTTTTTGGGGGTGGTCACGAATTAAAGTCCTTTTCGCTCTAGGACGCTTAGTTTAGGAGATATGGGCAAAAGAAGTTTATCATATAAAAATTTCAATTTTTTTAGGTTTTGGGTGGATTTTTCAATTTTTTGGGGGTGGTCATGAATTAAAGTCCTTTTCGCTCTAGGACGCTTAGTTTAGGAGATATGGACAAAAGAAGTTTTTCATATAAAAATTTCATTTTTTTTAGGTTTTGGGTGGATTTTTCAATTTTTTGGGGGTGGTCATGAATTAAAGTCCTTTTCGCTCTAGGACGCTTAGTTTAGGAGATATGGGCAAAAGAAGGTTTTCATATAAAAATTTCAATTTTTTTAGGTTTTGGGTGGATTTTTCAATTTTTTGGGGGTGGTCACGAATTAAAGTCCTTTTCGCTCTAGGACGCTTAGTTTAGGAGATATGGGCAAAAGAAGGTTTTCATATAAAAATTTCAATTTTTTTAGGTTTTGGGTGGATTTTTCAATTTTTTGGGGTGGTCACGAATTAAAGTCCTTTTCGCTCTAGGACGCTTAATTTAGGAGATATGGGCAAAAGAAGTTTTTCATATAAAAATTTCAATTTTTTTAGGTTTTGGGTGGATTTTTCAATTTTTTGGGGGTGGTCATGAATTAAAGTCCTTTTCGCTCTAGGAGGCTTAGTTTAGGAGATATGGACAAAAGAAGTTTTTCATATAAAAATTTCAATTTTTTTAGGTTTTGGGTGGATTTTTCAATTTTTTGGGGTGGTCATGAATTAAAGTCCTTTTCGCTCTAGGACGCTTAGTTTAGGAGATATGGGCAAAAGAAGTTTTTCATATAAAAATTTCAATTTTATTTTAGGTTTTGGGTGGATTTTTCAATTTTTTGTGGGTGGTCATGAATTAAAGTCCTTTTCGCTCTAGGACGCATATTTAAGGAGATATGGGCAAAAGAAGTTTTTCATATAAAAATTTCAATTTTTTTAGGTTTTGGGTGGATTTTTCAATTTTTTGGGGTGGTCATGAATTAAAGTCCTTTTCGCTCTAGGACGCTTAGTTTAGGAGATATGGGCAAAAGAAGGTTTTCATATAAAAATTTCAATTTTTTTAGGTTTTGGGTGGATTTTTCAATTTTTTGGGGTGGTCATGAATTAAAGTCCTTTTCGCTCTAGGAGGCATATTTAAGGAGATATGGACAAAAGAAGTTTTTCATATAAAAATTTCAATTTTTTTAGGTTTTGGGTGGATTTTTCAGTTTTTTGGGGTGGTCATGAATTAAAGTCCTTTTCGCTCTAGGACGCTTAGTTTAGGAGATATGGGCAAAAGAAGTTTTTCATATAAAAATTTCATTTTTTTTAGGTTTTGGGTGGATTTTTCAATTTTTTGGGGGTGGTCACGAATTAAAGTCCTTTTCGCTCTAGGACGCTTAGTTTAGGAGATATGGGCAAAAGAAGTTTTTCATATAAAAATTTCAATTTTTTTAGATTTTGGGTGGTTTTTTCAATTTTTTGGGGGTGGTCACGAATTAAAGTCCTTTTCGCTCTAGGACGCTTAATTTAGGAGATATGGGCAAAAGAAGTTTTTCATATAAAAATTTCAATTTTTTTAGGTTTTGGGTGGATTTTTCAATTTTTTGGGGGTGGTCACGAATTAAAGTCCTTTTCGCTCTAGGACGCATATTTAAGGAGATATGGGCAAAAGAAGTTTTTCATATAAAAATTAAAATTTTTTTAAGGTTTTGGGTGGATTTTTCAATTTTTTGGGGGTGATCACGAATTAAAGTCCTTTTCGCTCTAGGACGCATATTTAAGGAGATATGGGCAAAAGAAGTTTTTCATATAAAAATTTCAATTTTTTTTAGGTTTTGGGTGGATTTTTCAAATTTTTGTGGGTGGTCACGAATTAAAGTCCTTTTCGCTCTAGGACGCATTTTTAAGGAGATATGGGCAAAAGAAGTTTTTCATATAAAAATTTCAATTTTATTTTAGGTTTTGGGTGGATTTTTCAATTTTTTGAGGGTGGTCATGAATTAAAGTCCTTTTCGCTCTAGGACGCATATTTAAGGAGATATGGGCAAAAGAAGTTTTTCATATAAAAATTTCAATTTTTTTAGGTTTTGGGTGGATTTTTAAATTTTTTGGGGTGGTCATGAATTAAAGTCCTTTTCGCTCTAGGACGCTTAGTTTAGGAGATATGGGCAAAAGAAGTTTTTCATATAAAAATTTCATTTTTTTTAGGTTTTGGGTGGATTTTTCAATTTTTTGGGGGTGGTCACGAATTAAAGTTCTTTTCGCTCTAGGACGCTTAGTTTAGGAGATATGGGCAAAAGAAGTTTTTCATATAAAAATTTCAATTTTTTTAGATTTTGGGTGGATTTTTCAATTTTTTGGGGGTGGTCACGAATTAAAGTCCTTTTCGCTCTAGGACGCTTAGTTTAGGAGATATGGGCAAAATAAGGTTTTCATATAAAAATTTCAATTTTTTTAGGTTTTGGGTGGATTTTTCAATTTTTTGGGGTGGTCACGAATTAAAGTCCTTTTCGCTCTAGGACGCTTAATTTAGGAGATATGGGCAAAAGAAGTTTTTCATATAAAAATTTCAATTTTTTTAGGTTTTGGGTGGATTTTTCAATTTTTTGGGGGTGGTCATGAATTAAAGTCCTTTTCGCTCTAGGAGGCTTAGTTTAGGAGATATGGACAAAAGAAGTTTTTCATATAAAAATTTCAATTTTTTTAGGTTTTGGGTGGATTTTTCAATTTTTTGGGGTGGTCATGAAGTAAAGTCCTTTTCGCTCTAGGACGCTTAGTTTAGGAGATATGGGCAAAAGAAGTTTTTCATATAAAACTTTCAATTTTATTTTAGGTTTTGGGTGGATTTTTCAATTTTTTGAGGGTGGTCATGAATTAAAGTCCTTTTCGCTCTAGGACGCATATTTAAGGAGATATGGGCAAAAGAAGTTTTTCATATAAAAATTTCAATTTTTTTAGGTTTTGGGGGGATTTTTCAATTTTTTGGGGTGGTCATGAATTAAAGTCCTTTTCGCTCTAGGACGCTTAGTTTAGGAGATATGGGCAAAAGAAGTTTTTCATATAAAAATTTCATTTTTTTTAGGTTTTGGGTGGATTTTTCAATTTTTTGGGGGTGGTCACGAATTAAAGTCCTTTTCGCTCTAGGACGCTTAGTTTAGGAGATATGGGCAAAAGAAGTTTTTCATATCAAAATTTCAATTTTTTTAGATTTTGGGTGGATTTTTCAATTTTTTGGGGGTGGTCACGAATTAAAGTCCTTTTCGCTCTAGGACGCATATTTAAGGAGATATGGGCAAAAGAAATTTTTCATATAAAAATTTCAATTTTTTTAGGTTTTGGGTGGACTTTTCATTTTTTTGGGGGTGGTCACGAATTAAAGTCCTTTTCGCTCTAGGACGCTTAGTTTAGGAGATATGGGCAAAAGAATTTTTTCATATAAAAATTTCAATTTTTTTAGGTTTTGGGTGGATTTTTCAATTTTTTTGGGGGTGGTCACGAATTAAAGTCCTTTTCGCTCTAGGACGCTTAGTTTAGGAGATATAAGCAAAAGAAGTTTTTCATATAAAAATTTTAATTTTTTAGGTTTTGGGTGGATTTTTCAATTTTTTGGGGTGGTCACGAATTAAAGTCCTTTTCGCTCTAGGACGCTTAATTTAGGAGATATGGGCAAAAGAAGTTTTTCATATAAAAATTTCAATTTTTTTAGGTTTTGGGTGGATTTTTCAATTTTTTGGGGGTGGTCATGAATTAAAGTCCTTTTCGCTCTAGGACGCATATTTAAGGAGATATGGGCAAAAGAAATTTTTCATATAAAAATTTCAATTTTTTTAGGTTTTGGGTGGATTTTTCAATTTTTTGGGGGTGGTCACGAATTAAAGTCCTTTTCGCTCTAGGACGCTTAGTTTAGGAGATATGGACAAAAGAAGTTTTTCATATAAAAATTTCAATTTTTTAGGTTTTGGGTGGATTTTTCAATTTTTTGGGGTGGTCATGAATTAAAGTCCTTTTCGCTCTAGGACGCTTAGTTTAGGAGATATATGCAAAAGAAGGTTTTCATATAAAAATTTCAATTTTTTTAGGTTTTGGGTGGATTTTTCAATTTTTTGGGGGTGGTCACGAATTAAAGTCCTTTTCGCTCTAGGACGCTTAGTTTAGGAGATATGGGCAAAAGAAGTTTATCATATAAAAATTTCAATTTTTTTAGGTTTTGGGTGGATTTTTCAATTTTTTGGGGGTGGTCATGAATTAAAGTCCTTTTCGCTCTAGGACGCTTAGTTTAGGAGATATGGACAAAAGAAGTTTTTCATATAAAAAATTCAATTTTTTTAGGTTTTGGGTGGATTTTTCAATTTTTTGGGGGTGGTCATGAATTAAAGTCCTTTTCGCTCTAGGACGCTTAGTTTAGGAGATATGGGCAAAAGAAGGTTTTCATATAAAAATTTCAATTTTTTTAGGTTTTGGGTGGATTTTTCAATTTTTTGGGGGTGGTCACGAATTAAAGTCCTTTTCGCTCTAGGACGCTTAGTTTAGGAGATATGGGCAAAAGAAGGTTTTCATATAAAAATTTCAATTTTTTTAGGTTTTGGGTGGATTTTTCAATTTTTTGGGGTGGTCACGAATTAAAGTCCTTTTCGCTCTAGGACGCTTAATTTAGGAGATATGGGCAAAAGAAGTTTTTCATATAAAAATTTCAATTTTTTTAGGTTTTGGGTGGATTTTTCAATTTTTTGGGGGTGGTCATGAATTAAAGTCCTTTTCGCTCTAGGAGGCTTAGTTTAGGAGATATGGACAAAAGAAGTTTTTCATATAAAAATTTCAATTTTTTTAGGTTTTGGGTTGATTTTTCAATTTTTTGGGGTGGTCATGAATTAAAGTCCTTTTCGCTCTAGGACGCTTAGTTTAGGAGATATGGGCAAAAGAAGTTTTTCATATAAAAATTTCAATTTTATTTTAGGTTTTGGGTGGATTTTTCAATTTTTTGAGGGTGGTCATGAATTAAAGTCCTTTTCGCTCTAGGACGCATATTTAAGGAGATATGGGCAAAAGAAGTTTTTCATATAAAAATTTCAATTTTTTTAGGTTTTGGGTGGATTTTTCAATTTTTTGGGGGTGGTCATGAATTAAAGTCCTTTTCGCTCTAGGACGCTTAGTTTAGGAGATATGGGCAAAAGAAGGTTTTCATATAAAAATTTCAATTTTTTTAGGTTTTGGGTGGATTTTTCAATTTTTTGGGGTGGTCATGAATTAAAGTCCTTTTCGCTCTAGGAGGCATATTTAAGGAGATATGGACAAAAGAAGTTTTTCATATAAAAATTTCAATTTTTTTAGGTTTTGGGTGGATTTTTCAATTTTTTGGGGTGGTCATGAATTAAAGTCCTTTTCGCTCTAGGACGCTTAGTTTAGGAGATATGGGCAAAAGAAGTTTTTCATATAAAAATTTCATTTTTTTTAGGTTTTGGGTGGATTTTTCAATTTTTTGGGGGTGGTCACGAATTAAAGTCCTTTTCGCTCTAGGACGCTTAGTTTAGGAGATATGGGCAAAAGAAGTTTTTCATATAAAAATTTCAATTTTTTTAGATTTTGGGTGGATTTTTCAATTTTTTGGGGGTGGTCACGAATTAAAGTCCTTTTCGCTCTAGGACGCATATTTAAGGAGATATGGGCAAAAGAAATTTTTCATATAAAAATTTCAATTTTTTTAGGTTTTGGGTGGATTTTTCAATTTTTTGGGGGTGGTCACGAATTAAAGTCCTTTTCGCTCTAGGACGCTTAGTTTAGGAGATATGGGCAAAAGAATTTTTTCATATAAAAATTTCAATTTTTTTAGGTTTTGGTTGGATTTTTCCATTTTTTTGGGGGTGGTCACGAATTAAAGTCCTTTTCGCTCTAGGACGCTTAGTTTAGGAGATATAGGCAAAAGAAGTTTTTCATATAAAAATTTTAATTTTTTTAGGTTTTGGGTGGATTTTTCAATTTTTTGGGGTGGTCACGAATTAAAGTCCTTTTCGCTCTAGGACGCTTAATTTAGGAGATATGGGCAAAAGAAGTTTTTCATATAAAAATTCCAATTTTTTTAGGTTTTGGGTGGATTTTTCAATTTTTTGGGGGTGGTCATGAATTAAAGTCCTTTTCGCTCTAGGACGCATATTTAAGGAGATATGGGCAAAAGAAATTTTTCATATAAAAATTTCAATTTTTTTAGGTTTTGGGTGGATTTTTAAATTTTTTGGGGGTGGTTAGTTTAGGAGATATGGACAAAAGAAGTTTTTCATATAAAAATTTCAATTTTTTTAGGTTTTGGGTGGATTTGTCAATTTTCAATTTTTTTAGGTTTTGGGTGGATTTTTCAATTTTTTGAGGGTGGTCACGAATTAAAGTCCTTTTCGCTCTAGAACGCATATTTAAGGAGATATGGGCAAAAGAAGTTTTTCATATAAAAATTTAAATTTTTTTAGGTTTTGGGTGGATTTTTCAATTTTTTGGGGGTGGTCACGAATTAAAGTCCTTTTCGCTCTAGGACGCTTAGTTTAGGAGATATGGGCAAAAGAAGTTTATCATATAAAAATTTCAATTTTTTTAGGTTTTGGGTGGATTTTTCAATTTTTTGGGGATGGTCATGAATTAAAGTCCTTTTCGCTCTAGGACGCTTAGTTTAGGAGATATGGACAAAAGAAGTTTTTCATATAAAAAATTCAATTTTTTTAGGTTTTGGGTGGATTTTTCAATTTTTTGGGGGTGGTCATGAATTAAAGTCCTTTTCGCTCTAGGACGCTTAGTTTAGGAGATATGGGCAAAAGAAGGTTTTCATATAAAAATTTCAATTTTTTTAGGTTTTGGGTGGATTTTTCAATTTTTTGGGGGTGGTCACGAATTAAAGTCCTTTTCGCTCTAGGACGCTTAGTTTAGGAGATATGGGCAAAAGAAGTTTATCATATAAAAATTTCAATTTTTTTAGGTTTTGGGTGGATTTTTCAATTTTTTGGGGGTGGTCATGAATTAAAGTCCTTTTCGCTCTAGGACGCTTAGTTTAGGAGATATGGGCAAAAGAAGGTTTTCATATAAAAATTTCAATTTTTTTAGGTTTTGGGTGGATTTTTCAATTTTTTGGGGTGGTCATGAATTAAAGTCCTTTTCGCTCTAGGACGCTTAGTTTAGGAGATATGGGCAAAAGAATTTTTTCATATAAAAATTTCAATTTTTTTAGGTTTTGGGTGGATTTTTCAATTTTTTGGGGGTGGTCACGAATTAAAGTCCTTTTCGCTCTAGGACGCTTAGTTTAGGAGATATGGGCAAAAGAAGTTTTTCATATAAAAATTTCAATTTTTTTAGATTTTGGGTGGATTTTTCAATTTTTTGGGGGTGGTCACGAATTAAAGTCCTTTTCGCTCTAGGACGCATATTTAAGGAGATATGGGCAAAAGAAATTTTTCATATAAAAATTTCAATTTTTTTAGGTTTTGGGTTGATTTTTCAATTTTTTGGGGTGGTCATGAATTAAAGTCCTTTTCGCTCTAGGACGCTTAGTTTAGGAGATATGGACAAAAGAAGTTTTTCATATAAAAAATTCAATTTTTTTAGGTTTTGGGTGGATTTTTCAATTTTTTGGGGGTGGTCATGAATTAAAGTCCTTTTCGCTCTAGGACGCTTAGTTTAGGAGATATGGGCAAAAGAAGGTTTTCATATAAAAATTTCAATTTTTTTAGGTTTTGGGTGGATTTTTCAATTTTTTGGGGGTGGTCACGAATTAAAGTCCTTTTCGCTCTAGGACGCTTAGTTTAGGAGATATGGGCAAAAGAAGTTTATCATATAAAAATTTCAATTTTTTTAGGTTTTGGGTGGATTTTTCAATTTTTTGGGGGTGGTCATGAATTAAAGTCCTTTTCGCTCTAGGACGCTTAGTTTAGGAGATATGGGCAAAAGAAGGTTTTCATATAAAAATTTCAATTTTTTTAGGTTTTGGGTGGATTTTTCAATTTTTTGGGGTGGTCACGAATTAAAGTCCTTTTCGCTCTAGGACGCTTAATTTAGGAGATATGGGCAAAAGAAGTTTTTCATATAAAAATTTCAATTTTTTTAGGTTTTGGGTGGATTTTTCAATTTTTTGGGGGTGGTCATGAATTAAAGTCCTTTTCGCTCTAGGACGCTTAGTTTAGGAGATATGGGCAAAAGAAGTTTATCATATAAAAATTTCAATTTTTTTAGGTTTTGGGTGGATTTTTCAATTTTTTGGGGGTGGTCATGAATTAAAGTCCTTTTCGCTCTAGGACGCTTAGTTTAGGAGATATGGGCAAAAGAAGGTTTTCATATAAAAATTTCAATTTTTTTAGGTTTTGGGTGGATTTTTCAATTTTTTGGGGTGGTCACGAATTAAAGTCCTTTTCGCTCTAGGACGCTTAATTTAGGAGATATTGGCAAAAGAAGTTTTTCATATAAAAATTTCAATTTTTTTAGGTTTTGGGTGGATTTTTCAATTTTTTGGGGGTGGTCATGAATTAAAGTCCTTTTCGCTCTAGGAGGCTTAGTTTAGGAGATATGGACAAAAGAAGTTTTTCATATAAAAATTTCAATTTTTTTAGGTTTTGGGTTGATTTTTCAATTTTTTGGGGTGGTCATGAATTAAAGTCCTTTTCGCTCTAGGACGCTTAGTTTAGGAGATATGGGCAAAAGAAGTTTTTCATATAAAAATTTCAATTTTATTTTAGGTTTTGGGTGGATTTTTCAATTTTTTGAGGGTGGTCATGAATTAAAGTCCTTTTCGCTCTAGGACGCATATTTAAGGAGATATGGGCAAAAGAAGTTTTTCATATAAAAATTTCAATTTTTTTAGGTTTTGGGTGGATTTTTCAATTTTTTGGGGGTGGTCATGAATTAAAGTCCTTTTCGCTCTAGGACGCTTAGTTTAGGAGATATGGGCAAAAGAAGGTTTTCATATAAAAATTTCAATTTTTTTAGGTTTTGGGTGGATTTTTCAATTTTTTGGGGTGGTCATGAATTAAAGTCCTTTTCGCTCTAGGAGGCATATTTAAGGAGATATGGACAAAAGAAGTTTTTCATATAAAAATTTCAATTTTTTTAGGTTTTGGGTGGATTTTTCAATTTTTTGGGGTGGTCATGAATTAAAGTCCTTTTCGCTCTAGGACGCTTAGTTTAGGAGATATGGGCAAAAGAAGTTTTTCATATAAAAATTTCAATTTTTTTAGGTTTTGGGTGGATTTTTCAATTTTTTGGGGGTGGTCACGAATTAAAGTCCTTTTCGCTCTAGGACGCTTAGTTTAGGAGATATGGGCAAAAGAAGTTTTTCATATAAAAATTTCAATTTTTTTAGATTTTGGGTAGATTTTTCAATTTTTTGGGGGTGGTCACGAATTAAAGTCCTTTTCGCTCTAGGACGCATATTTAAGGAGATATGGGCAAAAGAAATTTTTCATATAAAAATTTCAATTTTTTTAGGTTTTGGGTGGATTTTTCAATTTTTTGGGGGTGGTCACGAATTAAAGTCCTTTTCGCTCTAGGACGCTTAGTTTAGGAGATATGGGCAAAAGAATTTTTTCATATAAAAATTTCAATTTTTTTAGGTTTTGGGTGGATTTTTCCATTTTTTTGGGGGTGGTCACGAATTAAAGTCCTTTTCGCTCTAGGACGCTTAGTTTAGGAGATATAGGCAAAAGAAGTTTTTCATATAAAAATTTTAATTTTTTTAGGTTTTGGGTGGATTTTTAAATTTTTTGGGGGTGGTTAGTTTAGGAGATATGGACAAAAGAAGTTTTTCATATAAAAATTTCAATTTTTTTAGGTTTTGGGTGGATTTTTCAATTTTTTGGGGGTGGTCACGAATTAAAGTCCTTTTCGCTCTAGGACGCTTAGTTTAGGAGATATGGACAAAAGAAGTTTTTCATATAAAAATTTCAATTTTTTTAGGTTTTGGGTGGATTTTTCAATTTTTTGGGGTGGTCATGAATTAAAGTCCTTTTCGCTCTAGGACGCTTAGTTTAGGAGATATATGCAAAAGAAGGTTTTCATATAAAAATTTCAATTTTTTTAGGTTTTGGGTGGATTTTTCAATTTTTTGGGGGTGGTCACGAATTAAAGTCCTTTTCGCTCTAGGACGCATATTTAAGGAGATATGGGCAAAAGAAATTTTTCATATAAAAATTTCAATTTTTTTAGGTTTTGGGTGGATTTTTCAATTTTTTGTGGGTGGTCACGAATTAAAGTCCTTTTCGCTCTAGGACGCATATTTAAGGAGATATGGGCAGAAGAAGTTTTTCATATAAAAATTTCAATTTTTTTAGGTTTTGGGTGGATTTTTCAATTTTTTGAGGGTGGTCACGAATTAAAGTCCTTTTCGCTCTAGGACGCTTAGTTTAGGAGATATGGGCAAAAGAAGGTTTTCATATAAAAATTTCAATTTTTTTAGGTTTTGGGTGGATTTTTCAATTTTTTGGGGTGGTCACGAATTAAAGTCCTTTTCGCTCTAGGACGCTTAATTTAGGAGATATTGGCAAAAGAAGTTTTTCATATAAAAATTTCAATTTTTTTAGGTTTTGGGTGGATTTTTCAATTTTTTGGGGGTGGTCATGAATTAAAGTCCTTTTCGCTCTAGGAGGCTTAGTTTAGGAGATATGGACAAAAGAAGTTTTTCATATAAAAATTTCAATTTTTTTAGGTTTTGGGTTGATTTTTCAATTTTTTGGGGTGGTCATGAATTAAAGTCCTTTTCGCTCTAGGACGCTTAGTTTAGGAGATATGGGCAAAAGAAGTTTTTCATATAAAAATTTCAATTTTATTTTAGGTTTTGGGTGGATTTTTCAATTTTTTGAGGGTGGTCATGAATTAAAGTCCTTTTCGCTCTAGGACGCATATTTAAGGAGATATGGGCAAAAGAAGTTTTTCATATAAAAATTTCAATTTTTTTAGGTTTTGGGTGGATTTTTCAATTTTTTGGGGGTGGTCATGAATTAAAGTCCTTTTCGCTCTAGGACGCTTAGTTTAGGAGATATGGGCAAAAGAAGGTTTTCATATAAAAATTTCAATTTTTTTAGGTTTTGGGTGGATTTTTCAATTTTTTGGGGTGGTCATGAATTAAAGTCCTTTTCGCTCTAGGAGGCATATTTAAGGAGATATGGACAAAAGAAGTTTTTCATATAAAAATTTCAATTTTTTTAGGTTTTGGGTGGATTTTTCAATTTTTTGGGGGTGGTCACGAATTAAAGTCCTTTTCGCTCTAGGACGCTTAGTTTAGGAGATATGGGCAAAAGAAGTTTTTCATATAAAAATTTCAATTTTTTTAGATTTTGGGTGGATTTTTCAATTTTTTGGGGGTGGTCACGAATTAAAGTCCTTTTCGCTCTAGGACGCATATTTAAGGAGATATGGGCAAAAGAAATTTTTCATATAAAAATTTCAATTTTTTTAGGTTTTGGGTTGATTTTTCAATTTTTTGGGGTGGTCATGAATTAAAGTCCTTTTCGCTCTAGGACGCTTAGTTTAGGAGATATGGACAAAAGAAGTTTTTCATATAAAAAATTCAATTTTTTTAGGTTTTGGGTGGATTTTTCAATTTTTTGGGGGTGGTCATGAATTAAAGTCCTTTTCGCTCTAGGACGCTTAGTTTAGGAGATATGGGCAAAAGAAGGTTTTCATATAAAAATTTCAATTTTTTTAGGTTTTGGGTGGATTTTTCAATTTTTTGGGGGTGGTCACGAATTAAAGTCCTTTTCGCTCTAGGACGCTTAGTTTAGGAGATATGGGCAAAAGAAGTTTATCATATAAAAATTTCAATTTTTTTAGGTTTTGGGTGGATTTTTCAATTTTTTGGGGGTGGTCATGAATTAAAGTCCTTTTCGCTCTAGGACGCTTAGTTTAGGAGATATGGGCAAAAGAAGGTTTTCATATAAAAATTTCAATTTTTTTAGGTTTTGGGTGGATTTTTCAATTTTTTGGGGTGGTCACGAATTAAAGTCCTTTTCGCTCTAGGACGCTTAATTTAGGAGATATGGGCAAAAGAAGTTTTTCATATAAAAATTTCAATTTTTTTAGGTTTTGGGTGGATTTTTCAATTTTTTGGGGGTGGTCATGAATTAAAGTCCTTTTCGCTCTAGGACGCTTAGTTTAGGAGATATGGGCAAAAGAAGTTTATCATATAAAAATTTCAATTTTTTTAGGTTTTGGGTGGATTTTTCAATTTTTTGGGGGTGGTCATGAATTAAAGTCCTTTTCGCTCTAGGACGCTTAGTTTAGGAGATATGGGCAAAAGAAGGTTTTCATATAAAAATTTCAATTTTTTTAGGTTTTGGGTGGATTTTTCAATTTTTTGGGGTGGTCACGAATTAAAGTCCTTTTCGCTCTAGGACGCTTAATTTTGGAGATATTGGCAAAAGAAGTTTTTCATATAAAAATTTCAATTTTTTTAGGTTTTGGGTGGATTTTTCAATTTTTTGGGGGTGGTCATGAATTAAAGTCCTTTTCGCTCTAGGAGGCTTAGTTTAGGAGATATGGACAAAAGAAGTTTTTCATATAAAAATTTCAATTTTTTTAGGTTTTGGGTTGATTTTTCAATTTTTTGGGGTGGTCATGAATTAAAGTCCTTTTCGCTCTAGGACGCTTAGTTTAGGAGATATGGGCAAAAGAAGTTTTTCATATAAAAATTTCAATTTTATTTTAGGTTTTGGGTGGATTTTTCAATTTTTTGAGGGTGGTCATGAATTAAAGTCCTTTTCGCTCTAGGACGCATATTTAAGGAGATATGGGCAAAAGAAGTTTTTCATATAAAAATTTCAATTTTTTTAGGTTTTGGGTGGATTTTTCAATTTTTTGGGGGTGGTCATGAATTAAAGTCCTTTTCGCTCTAGGACGCTTAGTTTAGGAGATATGGGCAAAAGAAGGTTTTCATATAAAAATTTCAATTTTTTTAGGTTTTGGGTGGATTTTTCAATTTTTTGGGGTGGTCATGAATTAAAGTCCTTTTCGCTCTAGGAGGCATATTTAAGGAGATATGGACAAAAGAAGTTTTTCATATAAAAATTTCAATTTTTTTAGGTTTTGGGTGGATTTTTCAATTTTTTGGGGTGGTCATGAATTAAAGTCCTTTTCGCTCTAGGACGCTTAGTTTAGGAGATATGGGCAAAAGAAGTTTTTCATATAAAAATTTCATTTTTTTTAGGTTTTGGGTGGATTTTTCAATTTTTTGGGGGTGGTCACGAATTAAAGTCCTTTTCGCTCTAGGACGCTTAGTTTAGGAGATATGGGCAAAAGAAGTTTTTCATATAAAAATTTCAATTTTTTTAGATTTTGGGTGGATTTTTCAATTTTTTGGGGGTGGTCACGAATTAAAGTCCTTTTCGCTCTAGGACGCATATTTAAGGAGATATGGGCAAAAGAAATTTTTCATATAAAAATTTCAATTTTTTTAGGTTTTGGGTGGATTTTTCAATTTTTTGGGGGTGGTCACGAATTAAAGTCCTTTTCGCTCTAGGACGCTTAGTTTAGGAGATATGGGCAAAAGAATTTTTTCATATAAAAATTTCAATTTTTTTAGGTTTTGGGTGGATTTTTCCATTTTTTTGGGGGTGGTCACGAATTAAAGTCCTTTTCGCTCTAGGACGCTTAGTTTAGGAGATATAGGCAAAAGAAGTTTTTCATATAAAAATTTTAATTTTTTTAGGTTTTGGGTGGATTTTTAAATTTTTTGGGGGTGGTTAGTTTAGGAGATATGGACAAAAGAAGTTTTTCATATAAAAATTTCAATTTTTTTAGGTTTTGGGTGGATTTTTCAATTTTTTGGGGGTGGTCACGAATTAAAGTCCTTTTCGCTCTAGGACGCTTAGTTTAGGAGATATGGACAAAAGAAGTTTTTCATATAAAAATTTCAATTTTTTTAGGTTTTGGGTGGATTTTTCAATTTTTTGGGGTGGTCATGAATTAAAGTCCTTTTCGCTCTAGGACGCTTAGTTTAGGAGATATATGCAAAAGAAGGTTTTCATATAAAAATTTCAATTTTTTTAGGTTTTGGGTGGATTTTTCAATTTTTTGGGGGTGGTCACGAATTAAAGTCCTTTTCGCTCTAGGACGCATATTTAAGGAGATATGGGCAAAAGAAATTTTTCATATAAAAATTTCAATTTTTTTAGGTTTTGGGTGGATTTTTCAATTTTTTGTGGGTGGTCACGAATTAAAGTCCTTTTCGCTCTAGGACGCATATTTAAGGAGATATGGGCAGAAGAAGTTTTTCATATAAAAATTTCAATTTTTTTAGGTTTTGGGTGGATTTTTCAATTTTTTGAGGGTGGTCACGAATTAAAGTCCTTTTCGCTCTAGGACGCTTAGTTTAGGAGATATGGGCAAAAGAAGGTTTTCATATAAAAATTTCAATTTTTTTAGGTTTTGGGTGGATTTTTCAATTTTTTGGGGTGGTCACGAATTAAAGTCCTTTTCGCTCTAGGACGCTTAATTTAGGAGATATTGGCAAAAGAAGTTTTTCATATAAAAATTTCAATTTTTTTAGGTTTTGGGTGGATTTTTCAATTTTTTGGGGGTGGTCATGAATTAAAGTCCTTTTCGCTCTAGGAGGCTTAGTTTAGGAGATATGGACAAAAGAAGTTTTTCATATAAAAATTTCAATTTTTTTAGGTTTTGGGTTGATTTTTCAATTTTTTGGGGTGGTCATGAATTAAAGTCCTTTTCGCTCTAGGACGCTTAGTTTAGGAGATATGGGCAAAAGAAGTTTTTCATATAAAAATTTCAATTTTATTTTAGGTTTTGGGTGGATTTTTCAATTTTTTGAGGGTGGTCATGAATTAAAGTCCTTTTCGCTCTAGGACGCATATTTAAGGAGATATGGGCAAAAGAAGTTTTTCATATAAAAATTTCAATTTTTTTAGGTTTTGGGTGGATTTTTCAATTTTTTGGGGGTGGTCATGAATTAAAGTCCTTTTCGCTCTAGGACGCTTAGTTTAGGAGATATGGGCAAAAGAAGGTTTTCATATAAAAATTTCAATTTTTTTAGGTTTTGGGTGGATTTTTCAATTTTTTGGGGTGGTCATGAATTAAAGTCCTTTTCGCTCTAGGAGGCATATTTAAGGAGATATGGACAAAAGAAGTTTTTCATATAAAAATTTCAATTTTTTTAGGTTTTGGGTGGATTTTTCAATTTTTTGGGGTGGTCATGAATTAAAGTCCTTTTCGCTCTAGGAGGCATATTTAAGGAGATATGGACAAAAGAAGTTTTTCATATAAAAATTTCAATTTTTTTAGGTTTTGGGTGGATTTTTCAATTTTTTGGGGTGGTCATGAATTAAAGTCCTTTTCGCTCTAGGACGCTTAGTTTAGGAGATATGGGCAAAAGAAGTTTTTCATATAAAAATTTCATTTTTTTTAGGTTTTGGGTGGATTTTTCAATTTTTTGGGGGTGGTCACGAATTAAAGTCCTTTTCGCTCTAGGACGCTTAGTTTAGGAGATATGGGCAAAAGAAGTTTTTCATATAAAAATTTCAATTTTTTTAGATTTTGGGTGGATTTTTCAATTTTTTGGGGGTGGTCACGAATTAAAGTCCTTTTCGCTCTAGGACGCATATTTAAGGAGATATGGGCAAAAGAAATTTTTCATATAAAAATTTCAATTTTTTTAGGTTTTGGGTGGATTTTTCAATTTTTTGGGGGTGGTCACGAATTAAAGTCCTTTTCGCTCTAGGACGCTTAGTTTAGGAGATATGGGCAAAAGAATTTTTTCATATAAAAATTTCAATTTTTTTAGGTTTTGGGTGGATTTTTCCATTTTTTTGGGGGTGGTCACGAATTAAAGTCCTTTTCGCTCTAGGACGCTTAGTTTAGGAGATATAGGCAAAAGAAGTTTTTCATATAAAAATTTTAATTTTTTTAGGTTTTGGGTGGATTTTTCAATTTTTTGGGGTGGTCACGAATTAAAGTCCTTTTCGCTCTAGGACGCTTAATTTAGGAGATATGGGCAAAAGAAGTTTTTCATATAAAAATTCCAATTTTTTTAGGTTTTGGGTGGATTTTTCAATTTTTTGGGGGTGGTCATGAATTAAAGTCCTTTTCGCTCTAGGACGCATATTTAAGGAGATATGGGCAAAAGAAATTTTTCATATAAAAATTTCAATTTTTTTAGGTTTTGGGTGGATTTTTAAATTTTTTGGGGGTGGTTAGTTTAGGAGATATGGACAAAAGAAGTTTTTCATATAAAAATTTCAATTTTTTTAGGTTTTGGGTGGATTTGTCAATTTTCAATTTTTTTAGGTTTTGGGTGGATTTTTCAATTTTTTGAGGGTGGTCACGAATTAAAGTCCTTTTCGCTCTAGAACGCATATTTAAGGAGATATGGGCAAAAGAAGTTTTTCATATAAAAATTAAAATTTTTTTAGGTTTTGGGTGGATTTTTCAATTTTTTGGGGGTGGTCACGAATTAAAGTCCTTTTCGCTCTAGGACGCTTAGTTTAGGAGATATGGGCAAAAGAAGTTTATCATATAAAAATTTCAATTTTTTTAGGTTTTGGGTGGATTTTTCAATTTTTTGGGGGTGGTCATGAATTAAAGTCCTTTTCGCTCTAGGACGCTTAGTTTAGGAGATATGGACAAAAGAAGTTTTTCATATAAAAAATTCAATTTTTTTAGGTTTTGGGTGGATTTTTCAATTTTTTGGGGGTGGTCATGAATTAAAGTCCTTTTCGCTCTAGGACGCTTAGTTTAGGAGATATGGGCAAAAGAAGGTTTTCATATAAAAATTTCAATTTTTTTAGGTTTTGGGTGGATTTTTCAATTTTTTGGGGGTGGTCACGAATTAAAGTCCTTTTCGCTCTAGGACGCTTAGTTTAGGAGATATGGGCAAAAGAAGTTTATCATATAAAAATTTCAATTTTTTTAGGTTTTGGGTGGATTTTTCAATTTTTTGGGGGTGGTCATGAATTAAAGTCCTTTTCGCTCTAGGACGCTTAGTTTAGGAGATATGGGCAAAAGAAGGTTTTCATATAAAAATTTCAATTTTTTTAGGTTTTGGGTGGATTTTTCAATTTTTTGGGGTGGTCATGAATTAAAGTCCTTTTCGCTCTAGGACGCTTAGTTTAGGAGATATGGGCAAAAGAAGTTTTTCATATAAAAATTTCATTTTTTTTAGGTTTTGGGTGGATTTTTCAATTTTTTGGGGGTGGTCACGAATTAAAGTCCTTTTCGCTCTAGGACGCTTAGTTTAGGAGATATGGGCAAAAGAAGTTTTTCATATAAAAATTTCAATTTTTTTAGATTTTGGGTGGATTTTTCAATTTTTTGGGGGTGGTCACGAATTAAAGTCCTTTTCGCTCTAGGACGCATATTTAAGGAGATATGGGCAAAAGAAATTTTTCATATAAAAATTTCAATTTTTTTAGGTTTTGGGTTGATTTTTCAATTTTTTGGGGTGGTCATGAATTAAAGTCCTTTTCGCTCTAGGACGCTTAGTTTAGGAGATATGGACAAAAGAAGTTTTTCATATAAAAAATTCAATTTTTTTAGGTTTTGGGTGGATTTTTCAATTTTTTGGGGGTGGTCATGAATTAAAGTCCTTTTCGCTCTAGGACGCTTAGTTTAGGAGATATGGGCAAAAGAAGGTTTTCATATAAAAATTTCAATTTTTTTAGGTTTTGGGTGGATTTTTCAATTTTTTGGGGGTGGTCACGAATTAAAGTCCTTTTCGCTCTAGGACGCTTAGTTTAGGAGATATGGGCAAAAGAAGTTTATCATATAAAAATTTCAATTTTTTTAGGTTTTGGGTGGATTTTTCAATTTTTTGGGGGTGGTCATGAATTAAAGTCCTTTTCGCTCTAGGACGCTTAGTTTAGGAGATATGGGCAAAAGAAGGTTTTCATATAAAAATTTCAATTTTTTTAGGTTTTGGGTGGATTTTTCAATTTTTTGGGGTGGTCACGAATTAAAGTCCTTTTCGCTCTAGGACGCTTAATTTAGGAGATATGGGCAAAAGAAGTTTTTCATATAAAAATTTCAATTTTTTTAGGTTTTGGGTGGATTTTTCAATTTTTTGGGGGTGGTCATGAATTAAAGTCCTTTTCGCTCTAGGACGCTTAGTTTAGGAGATATGGGCAAAAGAAGTTTATCATATAAAAATTTCAATTTTTTTAGGTTTTGGGTGGATTTTTCAATTTTTTGGGGGTGGTCATGAATTAAAGTCCTTTTCGCTCTAGGACGCTTAGTTTAGGAGATATGGGCAAAAGAAGGTTTTCATATAAAAATTTCAATTTTTTTAGGTTTTGGGTGGATTTTTCAATTTTTTGGGGTGGTCACGAATTAAAGTCCTTTTCGCTCTAGGACGCTTAATTTAGGAGATATTGGCAAAAGAAGTTTTTCATATAAAAATTTCAATTTTTTTAGGTTTTGGGTGGATTTTTCAATTTTTTGGGGGTGGTCATGAATTAAAGTCCTTTTCGCTCTAGGAGGCTTAGTTTAGGAGATATGGACAAAAGAAGTTTTTCATATAAAAATTTCAATTTTTTTAGGTTTTGGGTTGATTTTTCAATTTTTTGGGGTGGTCATGAATTAAAGTCCTTTTCGCTCTAGGACGCTTAGTTTAGGAGATATGGGCAAAAGAAGTTTTTCATATAAAAATTTCAATTTTATTTTAGGTTTTGGGTGGATTTTTCAATTTTTTGAGGGTGGTCATGAATTAAAGTCCTTTTCGCTCTAGGACGCATATTTAAGGAGATATGGGCAAAAGAAGTTTTTCATATAAAAATTTCAATTTTTTTAGGTTTTGGGTGGATTTTTCAATTTTTTGGGGGTGGTCATGAATTAAAGTCCTTTTCGCTCTAGGACGCTTAGTTTAGGAGATATGGGCAAAAGAAGGTTTTCATATAAAAATTTCAATTTTTTTAGGTTTTGGGTGGATTTTTCAATTTTTTGGGGTGGTCATGAATTAAAGTCCTTTTCGCTCTAGGAGGCATATTTAAGGAGATATGGACAAAAGAAGTTTTTCATATAAAAATTTCAATTTTTTTAGGTTTTGGGTGGATTTTTCAATTTTTTGGGGTGGTCATGAATTAAAGTCCTTTTCGCTCTAGGACGCTTAGTTTAGGAGATATGGGCAAAAGAAGTTTTTCATATAAAAATTTCATTTTTTTTAGGTTTTGGGTGGATTTTTCAATTTTTTGGGGGTGGTCACGAATTAAAGTCCTTTTCGCTCTAGGACGCTTAGTTTAGGAGATATGGGCAAAAGAAGTTTTTCATATAAAAATTTCAATTTTTTTAGATTTTGGGTGGATTTTTCAATTTTTTGGGGGTGGTCACGAATTAAAGTCCTTTTCGCTCTAGGACGCATATTTAAGGAGATATGGGCAAAAGAAATTTTTCATATAAAAATTTCAATTTTTTTAGGTTTTGGGTGGATTTTTCAATTTTTTGGGGGTGGTCACGAATTAAAGTCCTTTTCGCTCTAGGACGCTTAGTTTAGGAGATATGGGCAAAAGAATTTTTTCATATAAAAATTTCAATTTTTTTAGGTTTTGGGTGGATTTTTCCATTTTTTTGGGGGTGGTCACGAATTAAAGTCCTTTTCGCTCTAGGACGCTTAGTTTAGGAGATATAGGCAAAAGAAGTTTTTCATATAAAAATTTTAATTTTTTTAGGTTTTGGGTGGATTTTTAAATTTTTTGGGGGTGGTTAGTTTAGGAGATATGGACAAAAGAAGGTTTTCATATAAAAATTTCAATTTTTTTAGGTTTTGGGTGGATTTTTCAATTTTTTGGGGGTGGTCACGAATTAAAGTCCTTTTCGCTCTAGGACGCTTAGTTTAGGAGATATGGACAAAAGAAGTTTTTCATATAAAAATTTCAATTTTTTTAGGTTTTGGGTGGATTTTTCAATTTTTTGGGGTGGTCATGAATTAAAGTCCTTTTCGCTCTAGGACGCTTAGTTTAGGAGATATATGCAAAAGAAGGTTTTCATATAAAAATTTCAATTTTTTTAGGTTTTGGGTGGATTTTTCAATTTTTTGGGGGTGGTCACGAATTAAAGTCCTTTTCGCTCTAGGACGCATATTTAAGGAGATATGGGCAAAAGAAATTTTTCATATAAAAATTTCAATTTTTTTAGGTTTTGGGTGGATTTTTCAATTTTTTGTGGGTGGTCACGAATTAAAGTCCTTTTCGCTCTAGGACGCATATTTAAGGAGATATGGGCAGAAGAAGTTTTTCATATAAAAATTTCAATTTTTTTAGGTTTTGGGTGGATTTTTCAATTTTTTGAGGGTGGTCACGAATTAAAGTCCTTTTCGCTCTAGGACGCTTAGTTTAGGAGATATGGGCAAAAGAAGGTTTTCATATAAAAATTTCAATTTTTTTAGGTTTTGGGTGGATTTTTCAATTTTTTGGGGTGGTCACGAATTAAAGTCCTTTTCGCTCTAGGACGCTTAATTTAGGAGATATTGGCAAAAGAAGTTTTTCATATAAAAATTTCAATTTTTTTAGGTTTTGGGTGGATTTTTCAATTTTTTGGGGGTGGTCATGAATTAAAGTCCTTTTCGCTCTAGGAGGCTTAGTTTAGGAGATATGGACAAAAGAAGTTTTTCATATAAAAATTTCAATTTTTTTAGGTTTTGGGTTGATTTTTCAATTTTTTGGGGTGGTCATGAATTAAAGTCCTTTTCGCTCTAGGACGCTTAGTTTAGGAGATATGGGCAAAAGAAGTTTTTCATATAAAAATTTCAATTTTATTTTAGGTTTTGGGTGGATTTTTCAATTTTTTGAGGGTGGTCATGAATTAAAGTCCTTTTCGCTCTAGGACGCATATTTAAGGAGATATGGGCAAAAGAAGTTTTTCATATAAAAATTTCAATTTTTTTAGGTTTTGGGTGGATTTTTCAATTTTTTGGGGGTGGTCATGAATTAAAGTCCTTTTCGCTCTAGGACGCTTAGTTTAGGAGATATGGGCAAAAGAAGGTTTTCATATAAAAATTTCAATTTTTTTAGGTTTTGGGTGGATTTTTCAATTTTTTGGGGTGGTCATGAATTAAAGTCCTTTTCGCTCTAGGAGGCATATTTAAGGAGATATGGACAAAAGAAGTTTTTCATATAAAAATTTCAATTTTTTTAGGTTTTGGGTGGATTTTTCAATTTTTTGGGGTGGTCATGAATTAAAGTCCTTTTCGCTCTAGGACGCTTAGTTTAGGAGATATGGGCAAAAGAAGTTTTTCATATAAAAATTTCATTTTTTTTAGGTTTTGGGTGGATTTTTCAATTTTTTGGGGGTGGTCACGAATTAAAGTCCTTTTCGCTCTAGGACGCTTAGTTTAGGAGATATGGGCAAAAGAAGTTTTTCATATAAAAATTTCAATTTTTTTAGATTTTGGGTGGATTTTTCAATTTTTTGGGGGTGGTCACGAATTAAAGTCCTTTTCGCTCTAGGACGCATATTTAAGGAGATATGGGCAAAAGAAATTTTTCATATAAAAATTTCAATTTTTTTAGGTTTTGGGTGGATTTTTCAATTTTTTGGGGGTGGTCACGAATTAAAGTCCTTTTCGCTCTAGGACGCTTAGTTTAGGAGATATGGGCAAAAGAATTTTTTCATATAAAAATTTCAATTTTTTTAGGTTTTGGGTGGATTTTTCCATTTTTTTGGGGGTGGTCACGAATTAAAGTCCTTTTCGCTCTAGGACGCTTAGTTTAGGAGATATAGGCAAAAGAAGTTTTTCATATAAAAATTTTAATTTTTTTAGGTTTTGGGTGGATTTTTAAATTTTTTGGGGGTGGTTAGTTTAGGAGATATGGACAAAAGAAGTTTTTCATATAAAAATTTCAATTTTTTTAGGTTTTGGGTGGATTTTTCAATTTTTTGGGGGTGGTCACGAATTAAAGTCCTTTTCGCTCTAGGACGCTTAGTTTAGGAGATATGGACAAAAGAAGTTTTTCATATAAAAATTTCAATTTTTTTAGGTTTTGGGTGGATTTTTCAATTTTTTGGGGTGGTCATGAATTAAAGTCCTTTTCGCTCTAGGACGCTTAGTTTAGGAGATATATGCAAAAGAAGGTTTTCATATAAAAATTTCAATTTTTTTAGGTTTTGGGTGGATTTTTCAATTTTTTGGGGGTGGTCACGAATTAAAGTCCTTTTCGCTCTAGGACGCATATTTAAGGAGATATGGGCAAAAGAAATTTTTCATATAAAAATTTCAATTTTTTTAGGTTTTGGGTGGATTTTTCAATTTTTTGTGGGTGGTCACGAATTAAAGTCCTTTTCGCTCTAGGACGCATATTTAAGGAGATATGGGCAGAAGAAGTTTTTCATATAAAAATTTCAATTTTTTTAGGTTTTGGGTGGATTTTTCAATTTTTTGAGGGTGGTCACGAATTAAAGTCCTTTTCGCTCTAGGACGCTTAGTTTAGGAGATATGGGCAAAAGAAGGTTTTCATATAAAAATTTCAATTTTTTTAGGTTTTGGGTGGATTTTTCAATTTTTTGGGGTGGTCACGAATTAAAGTCCTTTTCGCTCTAGGACGCTTAATTTAGGAGATATTGGCAAAAGAAGTTTTTCATATAAAAATTTCAATTTTTTTAGGTTTTGGGTGGATTTTTCAATTTTTTGGGGGTGGTCATGAATTAAAGTCCTTTTCGCTCTAGGAGGCTTAGTTTAGGAGATATGGACAAAAGAAGTTTTTCATATAAAAATTTCAATTTTTTTAGGTTTTGGGTTGATTTTTCAATTTTTTGGGGTGGTCATGAATTAAAGTCCTTTTCGCTCTAGGACGCTTAGTTTAGGAGATATGGGCAAAAGAAGTTTTTCATATAAAAATTTCAATTTTATTTTAGGTTTTGGGTGGATTTTTCAATTTTTTGAGGGTGGTCATGAATTAAAGTCCTTTTCGCTCTAGGACGCATATTTAAGGAGATATGGGCAAAAGAAGTTTTTCATATAAAAATTTCAATTTTTTTAGGTTTTGGGTGGATTTTTCAATTTTTTGGGGGTGGTCATGAATTAAAGTCCTTTTCGCTCTAGGACGCTTAGTTTAGGAGATATGGGCAAAATAAGGTTTTCATATAAAAATTTCAATTTTTTTAGGTTTTGGGTGGATTTTTCAATTTTTTGGGGTGGTCATGAATTAAAGTCCTTTTCGCTCTAGGAGGCATATTTAAGGAGATATGGACAAAAGAAGTTTTTCATATAAAAATTTCAATTTTTTTAGGTTTTGGGTGGATTTTTCAATTTTTTGGGGGTGGTCACGAATTAAAGTCCTTTTCGCTCTAGGACGCTTAGTTTAGGAGATATGGGCAAAAGAAGTTTTTCATATAAAAATTTCATTTTTTTTAGGTTTTGGGTGGATTTTTCAATTTTTTGGGGGTGGTCACGAATTAAAGTCCTTTTCGCTCTAGGACGCTTAGTTTAGGAGATATGGGCAAAAGAAGTTTTTCATATAAAAATTTCAATTTTTTTTAGATTTTGGGTGGATTTTTCAATTTTTTGGGGGTGGTCACGAATTAAAGTCCTTTTCGCTCTAGGACGCATATTTAAGGAGATATGGGCAAAAGAAAT
Source organism: Haematobia irritans (assembly GCF_050003625.1). Lineage (NCBI taxonomy): Eukaryota > Metazoa > Arthropoda > Insecta > Diptera > Muscidae > Haematobia > Haematobia irritans. The sequence goes on along the minus strand of NC_134400.1, from coordinate 99,701,704 downwards.
TTTTCATATAAAAATTTCAATTTTTTTAGGTTTTGGGTGGATTTTTCAATTTTTTGGGGGTGGTCACGAATTAAAGTCCTTTTCGCTCTAGGACGCTTAGTTTAGGAGATATGGGCAAAAGAATTTTTTCATATAAAAATTTCAATTTTTTTAGGTTTTGGGTGGATTTTTCCATTTTTTTGGGGGTGGTCACGAATTAAAGTCCTTTTCGCTCTAGGACGCTTAGTTTAGGAGATATAGGCAAAAGAAGTTTTTCATATAAAAATTTTAATTTTTTTAGGTTTTGGGTGGATTTTTAAATTTTTTGGGGGTGGTTAGTTTAGGAGATATGGACAAAAGAAGTTTTTCATATAAAAATTTCAATTTTTTTAGGTTTTGGGTGGATTTTTCAATTTTTTGGGGGTGGTCACGAATTAAAGTCCTTTTCGCTCTAGGACGCTTAGTTTAGGAGATATGGACAAAAGAAGTTTTTCATATAAAAATTTCAATTTTTTTAGGTTTTGGGTGGATTTTTCAATTTTTTGGGGTGGTCATGAATTAAAGTCCTTTTCGCTCTAGGACGCTTAGTTTAGGAGATATATGCAAAAGAAGGTTTTCATATAAAAATTTCAATTTTTTTAGGTTTTGGGTGGATTTTTCAATTTTTTGGGGGTGGTCACGAATTAAAGTCCTTTTCGCTCTAGGACGCATATTTAAGGAGATATGGGCAAAAGAAATTTTTCATATAAAAATTTCAATTTTTTTAGGTTTTGGGTGGATTTTTCAATTTTTTGTGGGTGGTCACGAATTAAAGTCCTTTTCGCTCTAGGACGCATATTTAAGGAGATATGGGCAGAAGAAGTTTTTCATATAAAAATTTCAATTTTTTTAGGTTTTGGGTGGATTTTTCAATTTTTTGAGGGTGGTCACGAATTAAAGTCCTTTTCGCTCTAGAACGCATATTTAAGGAGATATGGGCAAAAGAAGTTTTTCATATAAAAATTTAAATTTTTTTAGGTTTTGGGTGGATTTTTCAATTTTTTGGGGGTGGTCACGAATTAAAGTCCTTTTCGCTCTAGGACGCTTAGTTTAGGAGATATGGGCAAAAGAAGTTTATCATATAAAAATTTCAATTTTTTTAGGTTTTGGGTGGATTTTTCAATTTTTTGGGGGTGGTCATGAATTAAAGTCCTTTTCGCTCTAGGACGCTTAGTTTAGGAGATATGGACAAAAGAAGTTTTTCATATAAAAATTTCAATTTTTTTAGGTTTTGGGTGGATTTTTCAATTTTTTGGGGGTGGTCATGAATTAAAGTCCTTTTCGCTCTAGGACGCTTAGTTTAGGAGATATGGGCAAAAGAAGGTTTTCATATAAAAATTTCAATTTTTTTAGGTTTTGGGTGGATTTTTCAATTTTTTGGGGTGGTCACGAATTGAAGTCCTTTTCGCTCTAGGACGCTTAATTTAGGAGATATGGGCAAAAGAAGTTTTTCATATAAAAATTTCAATTTTTTATACCCACCACCATAGGATGGGGGGTATATTAACTTTGTCATTCCGTTTGTAACACATCGAAATATTGCTCTAAGACCCCATAAAGTATATATATTCTGGGTCGTGGTGAAATTCTGAGTCGATCTGAGCATGTCCGTCCGTCCGTCCGTCCGTCCGTCCGTCCGTCCGTCCGTCCGTCCGTCCGTCTGTTGAAATCACGCTAACTTCCGAACGAAACAAGTTATCGACTTGAAACTTGGCACAAGTAGTTGTTATTGATGTAGGTCGGATGGTATTGCAAATGGGCCATATCGGTCCACTTTTACGTATAGCCCCCATATAAACGGACCCCAAAATTTGGCTTGCGAGGCCTCTAAGAGAAGCAAATTTCATCCGATCCGGCTGAAATTTGGTACATGGTGTTAGTATATGGTTTCTAACAACCATGCAAAAATTGGTCCACATCGGTCCATAATTATATATAGCCCCCATATAAACCGATCCCCCGATTTGGCTTGCGAGGCCCCTAAGAGAAGCAAATTTCATCCGATCCGGCTGAAATTTGGTACATGGTGTCAATATATGGTCTCTAACAACCATGCAAAAATTGGTCCACATCGGTCCATAATTATATATAGCCCCCATATAAACCGATCCCCCGATTTGGCTTGCGAGGCCTCTAAGAGAAGCAAATTTCATCCGATCCGGCTGAAATTTGGTACATGGTGTTAGTATATGGTCTCTAACAATCATGCAAAAATTGGTCGACATCGGTCCATAATTATATATAGCCCCCATATAAACCGATCCCCCGATTTGGCTTGCGAGGCCGCTAAGAGAAGCAAATTTCATCCGATCCGGCTGAAATTTTGTACGTTATGTTAGTATATGGTCTATAACAACCATGCAAAAATTGGTCCACATCGGTTCATAATTATATATAGCCCCCATATAAACCGATCACCAGATTTGACCTCCGGAACCTCTTGGAAGACCAAAATTCATCTGATTCAGTTGAAATTTGGTATGTGGTGTTAATATATGGCCTCAAACTCCCATGCAAAAATTGGTCGACCTCCGGTGCCTTTTGGAGAAGCAAAATTCATCCGATCTGCTTGAAATACGTGGTGGTAGTATATATTTAACAACCATGCCAAAAGTGGTCCATATCAGTCAATAATCGTACATAGCCCCATATAAACCTATCCCGAGATTTGGTTTTGGAACCTCTTGGAGGAGCAAATTTCATCCGAGTGAGTTGAAATTTGGTACATTGTGCTAGTATATGGTCGTTAACAACCATGCCTAACTAGGTCCATATCGGTCTATAGTTATATATGGCCCTCAGATAAATCGATCCCCAATCACACAAAAATTGGTCCATATCAAGTTCATAATTGTATACAGCCCCCATATAAGCGACCCCCATATTTCAATTCTGGCTCTCTACGTACAAAAAGTCCATATCGATTCGTAATTATTTGTAGACTTAACTATACATAACTTTTTTGTCTAATATATACCATATATGGACTAAATCACAGTCTTTCGTAGAAGTTTCTACGCAATCCATGGTGGTGGGTACATAAGATTCGGCCTGGCCGAACTTGCGGCCGTATGTACTTGTTTAGGTTTTGGGTGGATTTTTCAATTTTTTGGGGGTGTTCATGAATTAAAGTCCTTTTCGCTCTAGGAGGCTTAGTGTAGGAGATATGGACAAAAGAAGTTTTTCATATAAAAATTTCAATTTTTTAGGTTTTGGGTGGATTTTTCAATTTTTTGGGGGTGGTCATGAATTAAAGTCCTTTTCGCTCTAGGACGCTTAGTTTAGGAGATATGGGCAAAAGAAGTTTTTCATATAAAAATTTAAATTTTTTTAGGTTTTGGGTGGATTTTTAAATTTTTGGGGGTGGTCACGAATTAAAGTCCTTTTCGCTCTAGGACGCTTAGTTTAGGAGATATGGACAAAAGAAGTTTTTCATATAAAAATGTCAATTTTTTTAGGTTTTGGGTGGATTTTTCAATTTTTTGAGGGTGGTCATGAATTAAAGTCCTTTTCGCTCTAGGACGCTTAGTTTAGGAGATATGGGCAAAAGAAGTTTTTCATATAAAAATTTAAATGTTTTTAGGTTTTGGGTGGATTTTTCAATTTTTTGAGGGTGGTCATGAATTAAAGTCCTTTTCGCTCTAGGACGCTTAGTTTAGGAGATATGGGCAAAAGAAGGTTTTCATATAAAAATTTCAATTTTTTAGGTTTTGGGTGGATTTTCCAATTTTTTGGGGGTGGTCATGAATTAAAGTCCTTTTCGCTCTAGGACGCTTAGTTTAGGAGATATGGGCAAAAGAAGTTTTTCATATAAAAATTTAAATTTTTTTAGGTTTTGGGTGGATTTTTAAATTTTTGGGGGTGGTCACGAATTAAAGTCCTTTTCGCTCTAGGACGCTTAGTTTAGGAGATATGGACAAAAGAAGTTTTTCATATAAAAATTTCAATTTTTTTAGGTTTTGGGTGGATTTTTCAATTTTTTGGGGTGGTCATGAATTAAAGTCCTTTTCGCTCTAGGACGCTTAGTTTAGGAGATATGGGCAAAAGAAGGTTTTCATATAAAAATTTCAATTTTTTAGGTTTTGGGTGGATTTTTCAATTTTTTGGGGGTGGTCACGAATTAAAGTCCTTTTCGCTCTAGGACGCTTAGTTTAGGAGATATATGCAAAAGAAGTTTTTCATATAAAAATTTCATTTTTTTTTATGTTTTGGGTGAATTTTTCAATTTTTTGGGGTGGTCATGAATTAAAGTCCTTTTCGCTCTAGGACGCTTAGTTTAGGAGATATGGACAAAAGAAGTTTTTCATATAAAAATTTCAATTTTTTTAGGTTTTGGGTGGATTTTTCAATTTTTTGGGGGTGGTCATGAATTAAAGTCCTTTTCGCTCTAGGGCGCTTAGTTTAGGAGGTATGGGCAAAAGAAGGTTTTCATATAAAAATTTCAATTTTTTTAGGTTTTGGGTGGATTTTTCAATTTTTTGGGGGTGGTCACGAATTAAAGTCCTTTTCGCTCTAGGACGCTTTGTTTAGGAGATATGGGCAAAAGAAGTTTTTCATATAAAAATTTCAATTTTTTTAGGTTTTGGGTGGATTTTTCAATTTTTTGGGGTGGTCACGAATTAAAGTCCTTTTCGCTCTAGGACGCTTAATTTAGGAAATATGGGCAAAAGAAGTTTTTCATATAAAAATTTCAATTTTTTTAGGTTTTGGGTGGATTTTTCAATTTTTTGGGGGTGGTCACGAATTAAAGTCCTTTTCGCTCTAGGACGCTTAGTTTAGGAGATATGGACAAAAGAAGTTTTTCATATAAAAATTTCAATTTTTTTAGGTTTTGGGTGGATTTTTCAATTTTTTGGGGTGGTCATGAATGAAAGTCCTTTTCGCTCTAGGACGCTTAGTTTAGGAGATATATGCAAACGAAGGTTTTCATATAAAAATTTCAATTTTTTTAGGTTTTGGGTGGATTTTTCAATTTTTTGGGGGTGGTCACGAATTAAAGTCCTTTTCGCTCTAGGACGCATATTTAAGGAGATATGGGCAAAAGAAATTTTTCATATAAAAATTTCACTTTTTTTAGTTTTTGGGTGGATTTTTCAATTTTTTGTGGGTGGTCACGAATTAAAGTACTTTTCGCTCTAGGACGCATATTTAAGGAGATATGGGCAAAAGAAGTTTTTCATATAAAAATTTCAATTTTTTTAGGTTTTGGGTGGATTTTTCAATTTTTTGAGGGTGGTCACGAATTAAAGTCCTTTTCGCTCTAGGACGCATATTTAAGGAGATATGGGCAAAAGAAGTTTTTCATATAAAAATTTAAATTTTTTTAGGTTTTGGGGGGATTTTTCAATTTTTTGGGGGTGGTCACGAATTAAAGTCCTTTTCGCTCTAGGACGCTTAGTTTAGGAGATATGGGCAAAAGAAGTTTATCATATAAAAATTTCAATTTTTTTAGGTTTTGGGTGGATTTTTCAATTTTTTGGGGGTGGTCACGAATTAAAGTCCTTTTTCGCTCTAGGACGCTTAGTTTAGGAGATATGGACAAAAGAAGTTTATCATATAAAAATTTAAATTTTTTTATGTTTTGGGTGAATTTTTCAATTTTTTGGGGGTGGTCACGAATTAAAGTCCTTTTCGCTCTAGGACGCTTAGTTTAGGAGATATGGGCAAAAGAAGGTTTTCATATAAAAATTTCAATTTTTTTAGGTTTTGGGTGGATTTTTCAATTTTTTGGGGGTGGTCATGAATTGAAGTCCTTTTCGCTCTAGGACGCTAAGTTAGGAGATATGGGCAAAAGAAGTTTTTCATATAAAAATTTCAATTTTTTTAAGGTTTTGGGTGGATTTTTCAATTTTTTGGGGGTGGTCACGAATTAAAGTCCTTTTCGCTCTAGGACGCTTAGTTTAGGAGATATGGACAAAAGAAGTTTTTCATATAAAAATTTCAATTTTTTTAGGTTTTGGGTGGATTTTTCAATTTTTTGGGGTGGTCATGAATTAAAGTCCTTTTCGCTCTAGGACGCTTAGTTTAGGAGATATGGGCAAAAGAAGGTTTTCATATAAAAATTTCAATTTTTTAGGTTTTGGGTGGATTTTTCAATTTTTTGGGGGTGGTCACGAATTAAAGTCCTTTTCGCTCTAGGACGCTTAGTTTAGGAGATATATGCAAAAGAAGTTTTTCATATAAAAATTTCATTTTTTTATGTTTTGGGTGAATTTTTCAATTTTTTGGGGTGGTCATGAATTAAAGTCCTTTTCGCTCTAGGACGCTTAGTTTAGGAGATATGGACAAAAGAAGTTTTTCATATAAAAATTTCAATTTTTTTAGGTTTTGGGTGGATTTTTCAATTTTTTGGGGGTGGTCATGAATTAAAGTCCTTTTCGCTCTAGGACGCTTAGTTTATGAGATATGGGCAAAAGAAGGTTTTCATATAAAAATTTCAATTTTTTTAGGTTTTGGGTGGATTTTTCAATTTTTTGGGGGTGGTCACGAATTAAAGTCCTTTTCGCTCTAAGACGCTTAGTTTAGGAGATATGGGCAAAAGAAGGTTTTCATATAAAAATTTCAATTTTTTTAGGTTTTGGGTGGATTTTTCAATTTTTTGGGGTGGTCACGAATTAAAGTCCTTTTCGCTCTAGGACGCTTAATTTAGGAGATATGGGCAAAAGAAGTTTTTCATATAAAAATTTCAATTTTTTTAGGTTTTGGGTGGATTTTTCAATTTTTTGGGGGTGGTCATGAATTAAAGTCCTTTTCGCTCTAGGAGGCTTAGTTTAGGAGATATGGACAAAAGAAGTTTTTCATATAAAAATTTCAATTTTTTTAGTTTTTGGGTGGATTTTTCAATTTTTTGGGGGTGGTCATGAATTAAAGTCCTTTTCGCTCTAGGACGCATATTTAAGGAGATATGGGCAAAAGAAGGTTTTCATATAAAAATTTCAATTTTTTTAGGTTTTGGGTGGATTTTTCAATTTTTTGGGGTGGTCATGACTTAAAGTCCTTTTCGCTCTAGGACGCTTAGTTTAGGAGATATGGGCAAAAGAAGGTTTTCATATAAAAATTTCAATTTTTTTAGGTTTTGGGTGGATTTTTAAATTTTTTGGGGTGGTCATGAATTAAAGTCCTTTTCGCTCTAGGAGGCATATTTAAGGAGATATGGACAAAAGAAGTTTTTCATATAAAAATTTCAATTTTTTTAGGTTTTGGGTGGATTTTTCAATTTTTTGGGGGTGGTCATGAATTAAAGTCCTTTTCGCTCTAGGACGCTTAGTTTAGGAGATATGGGCAACAGAAGTTTTTCATATAAAAATTTCAATTTTTTTAGGTTTTGGGTGGATTTTTCAATTTTTTTGGGGGTTGTCACGAATTAAAGTCCCTTTCGCTCTAGGACGCATATTTAAGGAGATATGGGCAAAAGAAGTTTTTCATATAAAAATTTCAATTTTTTTTAGGTTTTGGGTGGATTTTTCAATTTTTTGAGGGTGGTCATGAATTAAAGTCCTTTTCGCTCTAGGACGCTTAGTTTAGGAGATATGGGCAAAAGAAGGTTTTCATATAAAAATTTAAATTTTTTTAGGTTTTGGGTGGATTTTTCAATTTTTTGAGGGTGGTCATGAATTAAAGTCCTTTTCGCTCTAGGACGCTTAGTTTAGGAGATATGGGCAACAGAAGTTTTTCATATAAAAATTTCAATTTTTTTAGATTTTTTGAGGTGGTCATGAATTAAAGTCCTTTTCGCTCTAGGACGCTTAGTTTAAGAGATATGGGCAAAAGAAGTTTTTCATATAAAAATTTAAATTTTTTAGGTTTTGGGTGGATTTTTCAATTTTTTAGGGGTGGTCACGAATTAAAGTCCTTTTCGCTCTAGGACGCATATTTAAGGAGATATGGGCAAAAGAAGTTTTTCATATAAAAATTAAAATTTTTTTAGGTTTTGAGTGGATTTTTCAATTTTTTGGGGGTGATCACGAATTAAAGTCCTTTTCGCTCTAGGACGCATATTTAAGGAGATATGGGCAAAAGAAGTTTTTCATATAAAAATTTCAATTTTTTTTAGGTTTTGGGTGGATTTTTCAAATTTTTGGGGGTGGTCACGAATTAAAGTCCTTTTCGCTCTAGGACGCATTTTTAAGGAGATATGGGCAAAAGAAGTTTTTCATATAAAAATTTCAATTTTATTTTAGGTTTTGGGTGGATTTTTCAATTTTTTGAGGGTGGTCATGAATTAAAGTCCTTTTCGCTCTAGGACGCATATTTAAGGAGATATGGGCAAAAGAAGTTTTTCATATAAAAATTTAAATTTTTTAGGTTTTGGGTGGATTTTTCAATTTTTTGGGGTGGTCATGAATTAAAGTCCTTTTCGCTCTAGGACGCTTAGTTTAGGAGATATGGGCAAAAGAAGTTTTTCATATAAAAATTTCATTTTTTTTAGGTTTTGGGTGGATTTTTCAATTTTTTGGGGGTGGTCACGAATTAAAGTCCTTTTCGCTCTAGGACGCTTAGTTTAGGAGATATGGGCAAAAGAAGTTTTTCATATAAAAATTTCAATTTTTTTAGATTTTGGGTGGATTTTTCAATTTTTTGGGGGTGGTCACGAATTAAAGTCCTTTTCGCTCTAGGACGCATATTTAAGGAGATATGGGCAAAAGAAATTTTTCATATAAAAATTTCAATTTTTTTAGGTTTTGGGTGGATTTTTCAATTTTTTTGGGGTGGTCACGAATTAAAGTCCTTTTCGCTCTAGGACGCTTAGTTTAGGAGATATGGGCAAAAGAAGTTTTTCATATAAAAATTTAAATTTTTTAGGTTTTGGGTGGATTTTTCAATTTTTTGGGGTGGTCATGAATTAAAGTCCTTTTCGCTCTAGGACGCTTAGTTTAGGAGATATGGGCAAAAGAAGTTTTTCATATAAAAATTTCATTTTTTTTAGGTTTTGGGTGGATTTTTCAATTTTTTGGGGGTGGTCACGAATTAAAGTCCTTTTCGCTCTAGGACGCTTAGTTTAGGAGATATGGGCAAAAGAAGTTTTTCATATAAAAATTTCAATTTTTTTAGGTTTTGGGTGGATTTTTCAATTTTTTGGGGGTGGTCATGAATTAAAGTCCTTTTCGCTCTAGGAGGCTTAGTTTAGGAGATATGGACAAAAGAAGTTTTTCATATAAAAATTTCAATTTTTTTAGTTTTTGGGTGGATTTTTCAATTTTTTGGGGGTGGTCATGAATTAAAGTCCTTTTCGCTCTAGGACGCATATTTAAGGAGATATGGGCAAAAGAAGGTTTTCATATAAAAATTTCAATTTTTTTAGGTTTTGGGTGGATTTTTCAATTTTTTGGGGTGGTCATGACTTAAAGTCCTTTTCGCTCTAGGACGCTTAGTTTAGGAGATATGGGCAAAAGAAGGTTTTCATATAAAAATTTCAATTTTTTTAGGTTTTGGGTGGATTTTTAAATTTTTTGGGGTGGTCATGAATTAAAGTCCTTTTCGCTCTAGGAGGCATATTTAAGGAGATATGGACAAAAGAAGTTTTTCATATAAAAATTTAAATTTTTTTAGGTTTTGGGTGGATTTTTCAATTTTTTGGGGGTGGTCATGAATTAAAGTCCTTTTCGCTCTAGGACGCTTAGTTTAGGAGATATGGGCAACAGAAGTTTTTCATATAAAAATTTCAATTTTTTTAGGTTTTGGGTGGATTTTTCAATTTTTTTGGGGGTTGTCACGAATTAAAGTCCCTTTCGCTCTAGGACGCATATTTAAGGAGATATGGGCAAAAGAAGTTTTTCATATAAAAATTTCAATTTTTTTTAGGTTTTGGGTGGATTTTTCAATTTTTTGAGGGTGGTCATGAATTAAAGTCCTTTTCGCTCTAGGACGCTTAGTTTAGGAGATATGGGCAAAAGAAGGTTTTCATATAAAAATTTAAATTTTTTTAGGTTTTGGGTGGATTTTTCAATTTTTTGAGGGTGGTCATGAATTAAAGTCCTTTTCGCTCTAGGACGCTTAGTTTAGGAGATATGGGCAACAGAAGTTTTTCATATAAAAATTTCAATTTTTTTAGATTTTTTGAGGTGGTCATGAATTAAAGTCCTTTTCGCTCTAGGACGCTTAGTTTAAGAGATATGGGCAAAAGAAGTTTTTCATATAAAAATTTAAATTTTTTAGGTTTTGGGTGGATTTTTCAATTTTTTAGGGGTGGTCACGAATTAAAGTCCTTTTCGCTCTAGGACGCATATTTAAGGAGATATGGGCAAAAGAAGTTTTTCATATAAAAATTAAAATTTTTTTAGGTTTTGAGTGGATTTTTCAATTTTTTGGGGGTGATCACGAATTAAAGTCCTTTTCGCTCTAGGACGCATATTTAAGGAGATATGGGCAAAAGAAGTTTTTCATATAAAAATTTCAATTTTTTTTAGGTTTTGGGTGGATTTTTCAAATTTTTGGGGGTGGTCACGAATTAAAGTCCTTTTCGCTCTAGGACGCATTTTTAAGGAGATATGGGCAAAAGAAGTTTTTCATATAAAAATTTCAATTTTATTTTAGGTTTTGGGTGGATTTTTCAATTTTTTGAGGGTGGTCATGAATTAAAGTCCTTTTCGCTCTAGGACGCATATTTAAGGAGATATGGGCAAAAGAAGTTTTTCATATAAAAATTTAAATTTTTTAGGTTTTGGGTGGATTTTTCAATTTTTTGGGGTGGTCATGAATTAAAGTCCTTTTCGCTCTAGGACGCTTAGTTTAGGAGATATGGGCAAAAGAAGTTTTTCATATAAAAATTTCATTTTTTTTAGGTTTTGGGTGGATTTTTCAATTTTTTGGGGGTGGTCACGAATTAAAGTCCTTTTCGCTCTAGGACGCTTAGTTTAGGAGATATGGGCAAAAGAAGTTTTTCATATAAAAATTTCAATTTTTTTAGATTTTGGGTGGATTTTTCAATTTTTTGGGGGTGGTCACGAATTAAAGTCCTTTTCGCTCTAGGACGCATATTTAAGGAGATATGGGCAAAAGAAATTTTTCATATAAAAATTTCAATTTTTTTAGGTTTTGGGTGGATTTTTCAATTTTTTTGGGGTGGTCACGAATTAAAGTCCTTTTCGCTCTAGGACGCTTAGTTTAGGAGATATGGGCAAAAGAAGGTTTTCATATAAAAATTTCAATTTTTTTAGGTTTTGGGTGGATTTTTCAATTTTTTGGGGTGGTCACGAATTAAAGTCCTTTTCGCTCTAGGACGCTTAATTTAGGAGATATGGGCAAAAGAAGTTTTTCATATAAAAATTTCAATTTTTTTAGGTTTTGGGTGGATTTTTCAATTTTTTGGGGGTGGTCATGAATTAAAGTCCTTTTCGCTCTAGGAGGCTTAGTTTAGGAGATATGGACAAAAGAAGTTTTTCATATAAAAATTTCAATTTTTTTAGGTTTTGGGTGGATTTTTCAATTTTTTGGGGTGGTCATGAAGTAAAGTCCTTTTCGCTCTAGGACGCTTAGTTTAGGAGATATGGGCAAAAGAAGTTTTTCATATAAAACTTTCAATTTTATTTTAGGTTTTGGGTGGATTTTTCAATTTTTTGAGGGTGGTCATGAATTAAAGTCCTTTTCGCTCTAGGACGCATATTTAAGGAGATATGGGCAAAAGAAGTTTTTCATATAAAAATTTCAATTTTTTTAGGTTTTGGGTGGATTTTTCAATTTTTTGGGGTGGTCATGAATTAAAGTCCTTTTCGCTCTAGGACGCTTAGTTTAGGAGATATGGGCAAAAGAAGTTTTTCATATAAAAATTTCATTTTTTTTAGGTTTTGGGTGGATTTTTCAATTTTTTGGGGGTGGTCACGAATTAAAGTCCTTTTCGCTCTAGGACGCTTAGTTTAGGAGATATGGGCAAAAGAAGTTTTTCATATAAAAATTTCAATTTTTTTAGATTTTGGGTGGATTTTTCAATTTTTTGGGGGTGGTCACGAATTAAAGTCCTTTTCGCTCTAGGACGCATATTTAAGGAGATATGGGCAAAAGAAATTTTTCATATAAAAATTTCAATTTTTTTAGGTTTTGGGTGGATTTTTCATTTTTTTGGGGGTGGTCACGAATTAAAGTCCTTTTCGCTCTAGGACGCTTAGTTTAGGAGATATGGGCAAAAGAATTTTTTCATATAAAAATTTCAATTTTTTTAGGTTTTGGGTGGATTTTTCAATTTTTTGGGGGTGGTCACGAATTAAAGTCCTTTTCGCTCTAGGACGCTTAGTTTAGGAGATATAGGCAAAAGAAGTTTTTCATATAAAAATTTTAATTTTTTTAGGTTTTGGGTGGATTTTTCAATTTTTTGGGGTGGTCACGAATTAAAGTCCTTTTCGCTCTAGGACGCTTAATTTAGGAGATATGGGCAAAAGAAGTTTTTCATATAAAAATTTCAATTTTTTTAGGTTTTGGGTGGATTTTTCAATTTTTTGGGGGTGGTCATGAATTAAAGTCCTTTTCGCTCTAGGACGCATATTTAAGGAGATATGGGCAAAAGAAATTTTTCATATAAAAATTTCAATTTTTTTAGGTTTTGGGTGGATTTTTCAATTTTTTGGGGGTGGTCACGAATTAAAGTCCTTTTCGCTCTAGGACGCTTAGTTTAGGAGATATGGACAAAAGAAGTTTTTCATATAAAAATTTCAATTTTTTTAGGTTTTGGGTGGATTTTTCAATTTTTTGGGGTGGTCATGAATTAAAGTCCTTTTCGCTCTAGGACGCTTAGTTTAGGAGATATATGCAAAAAAAGGTTTTCATATAAAAATTTCAATTTTTTTAGGTTTTGGGTGGATTTTTCAATTTTTTGGGGGTGGTCACGAATTAAAGTCCTTTTCGCTCTAGGACGCATATTTAAGGAGATATGGGCAAAAGAAATTTTTCATATAAAAATTTAAATTTTTTTAGGTTTTGGGTGGATTTTTCAATTTTTTGTGGGTGGTCACGAATTAAAGTCCTTTTCGCTCTAGGACGCATATTTAAGGAGATATGGGCAAAAGAAGTTTTTCATATAAAAATTTCAATTTTTTTAGGTTTTGGGTGGATTTTTCAATTTTTTGAGGGTGGTCACGAATTAAAGTCCTTTTCGCTCTAGAACGCATATTTAAGGAGATATGGGCAAAAGAAGTTTTTCATATAAAAATTTAAATTTTTTTAGGTTTTGGGTGGATTTTTCAATTTTTTGGGGGTGGTCACGAATTAAAGTCCTTTTCGCTCTAGGACGCTTAGTTTAGGAGATATGGGCAAAAGAAGTTTATCATATAAAAATTTCAATTTTTTTAGGTTTTGGGTGGATTTTTCAATTTTTTGGGGGTGGTCATGAATTAAAGTCCTTTTCGCTCTAGGACGCTTAGTTTAGGAGATATGGACAAAAGAAGTTTTTCATATAAAAATTTCAATTTTTTTAGGTTTTGGGTGGATTTTTCAATTTTTTGGGGGTGGTCATGAATTAAAGTCCTTTTCGCTCTAGGACGCTTAGTTTAGGAGATATGGGCAAAAGAAGGTTTTCATATAAAAATTTCAATTTTTTTAGGTTTTGGGTGGATTTTTCAATTTTTTGGGGGTGGTCACGAATTAAAGTCCTTTTCGCTCTAGGACGCTTAGTTTAGGAGATATGGGCAAAAGAAGGTTTTCATATAAAAATTTCAATTTTTTTAGGTTTTGGGTGGATTTTTCAATTTTTTGGGGTGGTCACGAATTAAAGTCCTTTTCGCTCTAGGACGCTTAATTTAGGAGATATGGGCAAAAGAAGTTTTTCATATAAAAATTTCAATTTTTTTAGGTTTTGGGTGGATTTTTCAATTTTTTGGGGGTGGTCATGAATTAAAGTCCTTTTCGCTCTAGGAGGCTTAGTTTAGGAGATATGGACAAAAGAAGTTTTTCATATAAAAATTTCAATTTTTTTAGGTTTTGGGTGGATTTTTCAATTTTTTGGGGTGGTCATGAATTAAAGTCCTTTTCGCTCTAGGACGCTTAGTTTAGGAGATATGGGCAAAAGAAGTTTTTCATATAAAAATTTCAATTTTATTTTAGGTTTTGGGTGGATTTTTAAATTTTTTGAGGGTGGTCATGAATTAAAGTCCTTTTCGCTCTAGGACGCATATTTAAGGAGATATGGGCAAAAGAAGTTTTTCATATAAAAATTTCAATTTTTTTAGGTTTTGGGTGGATTTTTCAATTTTTTGGGGTGGTCATGAATTAAAGTCCTTTTCGCTCTAGGACGCTTAGTTTAGGAGATATGGGCAAAAGAAGGTTTTCATATAAAAATTTCAATTTTTTTTAGGTTTTGGGTGGATTTTTCAATTTTTTGGGGTGGTCATGAATTAAAGTCCTTTTCGCTCTAGGAGGCATATTTAAGGAGATATGGACAAAAGAAGTTTTTCATATAAAAATTTCAATTTTTTTAGGTTTTGGGTGGATTTTTCAATTTTTTGGGGTGGTCATGAATTAAAGTCCTTTTCGCTCTAGGACGCTTAGTTTAGGAGATATGGGCAAAAGAAGTTTTTCATATAAAAATTTCATTTTTTTTAGGTTTTGGGTGGATTTTTCAATTTTTTGGGGGTGGTCACGAATTAAAGCCCTTTTCGCTCTAGGACGCTTAGTTTAGGAGATATAGGCAAAAGAAGTTTTTCATATAAAAATTTTAATTTTTTTAGGTTTTGGGTGGATTTTTCCATTTTTTGGGGTGGTCACGAATTAAAGTCCTTTTCGCTCTAGGACGCTTAATTTAGGAGATATGGGCAAAAGAAGTTTTTCATATAAAAATTTCAATTTTTTTAGGTTTTGGGTGGATTTTTCAATTTTTTGGGGGTGGTCACGAATTAAAGTCCTTTTCGCTCTAGGACGCTTAGTTTAGGAGATATGGGCAAAAGAATTTTTTCATATAAAAATTAAAATTTTTTTAGGTTTTGGGTGGATTTTTCAATTTTTTGGGGGTGATCACGAATTAAAGTCCTTTTCGCTCTAGGACGCATATTTAAGGAGATATGGGCAAAAGAAGTTTTTCATATAAAAATTTCAATTTTTTTTAAGGTTTTGGGTGGATTTTTCAAATTTTTGGGGGTGGTCACGAATTAAAGTCCTTTTCGCTCTAGGACGCATTTTTAAGGAGATATGGGCAAAAGAAGTTTTTCATATAAAAATTTCAATTTTATTTTAGGTTTTGGGTGGATTTTTCAATTTTTTGAGGGTGGTCATGAATTAAAGTCCTTTTCGCTCTAGGACGCATATTTAAGGAGATATGGGCAAAAGAAATTTTTCATATAAAAATTTCAATTTTTTTAGGTTTTGGGTGGATTTTTCAATTTTTTGGGGGTGGTCACGAATTAAAGTCCTTTTCGCTCTAGGACGCTTAGTTTAGGAGATATGGGCAAAAGAATTTTTTCATATAAAAATTTCAATTTTTTTAGGTTTTGGGTGGATTTTTCCATTTTTTTGGGGGTGGTCACGAATTAAAGTCCTTTTCGCTCTAGGACGCTTAGTTTAGGAGATATAGGCAAAAGAAGTTTTTCATATAAAAATTTTAATTTTTTTAGGTTTTGGGTGGATTTTTCAATTTTTTGGGGTGGTCACGAATTAAAGTCCTTTTCGCTCTAGGACGCTTAATTTAGGAGATATGGGCAAAAGAAGTTTTTCATATAAAAATTTCAATTTTTTTAGGTTTTGGGTGGATTTTTCAATTTTTTGGGGGTGGTCACGAATTAAAGTCCTTTTCGCTCTAGGACGCATATTTAAGGAGATATGGGCAAAAGAAGTTTTTCATATAAAAATTAAAATTTTTTTAGGTTTTGGGTGGATTTTTCAATTTTTTGGGGGTGATCACGAATTAAAGTCCTTTTCGCTCTAGGACGCATATTTAAGGAGATATGGGCAAAAGAAGTTTTTCATATAAAAATTTCAATTTTTTTTAGGTTTTGGGTGGATTTTTCAAATTTTTGGGGGTGGTCACGAATTAAAGTCCTTTTCGCTCTAGGACGCATTTTTAAGGAGATATGGGCAAAAGAAGTTTTTCATATAAAAATTTCAATTTTATTTTAGGTTTTGGGTGGATTTTTCAATTTTTTGAGGGTGGTCATGAATTAAAGTCCTTTTCGCTCTAGGACGCATATTTAAGGAGATATGGGCAAAAGAAGTTTTTCATATAAAAATTTCAATTTTTTTAGGTTTTGGGTGGATTTTTCAATTTTTTGGGGTGGTCATGAATTAAAGTCCTTTTCGCTCTAGGACGCTTAGTTTAGGAGATATGGGCAAAAGAAGTTTTTCATATAAAAATTTCATTTTTTTTAGGTTTTGGGTGGATTTTTCAATTTTTTGGGGGTGGTCACGAATTAAAGTTCTTTTCGCTCTAGGACGCTTAGTTTAGGAGATATGGGCAAAAGAAGTTTTTCATATAAAAATTTCAATTTTTTTAGATTTTGGGTGGATTTTTCAATTTTTTGGGGGTGGTCACGAATTAAAGTCCTTTTCGCTCTAGGACGCATATTTAAGGAGATATGGGCAAAAGAAATTTTTCATATAAAAATTTCAATTTTTTTAGGTTTTGGGTGGATTTTTCAATTTTTTTGGGGTGGTCACGAATTAAAGTCCTTTTCGCTCTAGGACGCTTAGTTTAGGAGATATGGGCAAAATAAGGTTTTCATATAAAAATTTCAATTTTTTTAGGTTTTGGGTGGATTTTTCAATTTTTTGGGGTGGTCACGAATTAAAGTCCTTTTCGCTCTAGGACGCTTAATTTAGGAGATATGGGCAAAAGAAGTTTTTCATATAAAAATTTCAATTTTTTTAGGTTTTGGGTGGATTTTTCAATTTTTTGGGGGTGGTCATGAATTAAAGTCCTTTTCGCTCTAGGAGGCTTAGTTTAGGAGATATGGACAAAAGAAGTTTTTCATATAAAAATTTCAATTTTTTTAGGTTTTGGGTGGATTTTTCAATTTTTTGGGGGTGGTCATGAAGTAAAGTCCTTTTCGCTCTAGGACGCTTAGTTTAGGAGATATGGGCAAAAGAAGTTTTTCATATAAAACTTTCAATTTTATTTTAGGTTTTGGGTGGATTTTTCAATTTTTTGAGGGTGGTCATGAATTAAAGTCCTTTTCGCTCTAGGACGCATATTTAAGGAGATATGGGCAAAAGAAGTTTTTCATATAAAAATTTCAATTTTTTTAGGTTTTGGGGGGATTTTTCAATTTTTTGGGGTGGTCATGAATTAAAGTCCTTTTCGCTCTAGGAGGCTTAGTTTAGGAGATATGGACAAAAGAAGTTTTTCATATAAAAATTTCAATTTTTTTAGGTTTTGGGTGGATTTTTCAATTTTTTGGGGGTGGTCATGAAGTAAAGTCCTTTTCGCTCTAGGACGCTTAGTTTAGGAGATATGGGCAAAAGAAGTTTTTCATATAAAACTTTCAATTTTATTTTAGGTTTTGGGTGGATTTTTCAATTTTTTGAGGGTGGTCATGAATTAAAGTCCTTTTCGCTCTAGGACGCATATTTAAGGAGATATGGGCAAAAGAAGTTTTTCATATAAAAATTTCAATTTTTTTAGATTTTGGGTGGATTTTTCAATTTTTTGGGGGTGGTCACGAATTAAAGTCCTTTTCGCTCTAGGACGCATATTTAAGGAGATATGGGCAAAAGAAATTTTTCATATAAAAATTTCAATTTTTTTAGGTTTTGGGTGGATTTTTCATTTTTTTGGGGGTGGTCACGAATTAAAGTCCTTTTCGCTCTAGGACGCTTAGTTTAGGAGATATGGGCAAAAGAATTTTTTCATATAAAAATTTCAATTTTTTTAGGTTTTGGGTGGATTTTTCAATTTTTTTGGGGGTGGTCACGAATTAAAGTCCTTTTCGCTCTAGGACGCTTAGTTTAGGAGATATAGGCAAAAGAAGTTTTTCATATAAAAATTTTAATTTTTTTAGGTTTTGGGTGGATTTTTCAATTTTTTGGGGTGGTCACGAATTAAAGTCCTTTTCGCTCTAGGACGCTTAATTTAGGAGATATGGGCAAAAGAAGTTTTTCATATAAAAATTTCAATTTTTTTAGGTTTTGGGTGGATTTTTCAATTTTTTGGGGGTGGTCATGAATTAAAGTCCTTTTCGCTCTAGGACGCATATTTAAGGAGATATGGACAAAAGAAATTTTTCATATAAAAATTTCAATTTTTTTAGGTTTTGGGTGGATTTTTCAATTTTTTGGGGGTGGTCACGAATTAAAGTCCTTTTCGCTCTAGGACGCTTAGTTTAGGAGATATGGACAAAAGAAGTTTTTCATATAAAAATTTCAATTTTTTAGGTTTTGGGTGGATTTTTCAATTTTTTGGGGTGGTCATGAATTAAAGTCCTTTTCGCTCTAGGACGCTTAGTTTAGGAGATATATGCAAAAGAAGGTTTTCATAT
This sequence comes from Haematobia irritans, assembly GCF_050003625.1. NCBI lineage: Eukaryota > Metazoa > Arthropoda > Insecta > Diptera > Muscidae > Haematobia > Haematobia irritans. Next base: position 99,683,300 of record NC_134400.1, on the reverse strand, counting down.
AAAAATTTCAATTTTTTTAGGTTTTGGGTGGATTTTTCAATTTTTTGGGGGTGGTCACGAATTAAAGTCCTTTTCGCTCTAGGACGCATATTTAAGGAGATATGGGCAAAAGAAATTTTTCATATAAAAATTTCAATTTTTTTAGGTTTTGGGTGGATTTTTCAATTTTTTGTGGGTGGTCACGAATTAAAGTCCTTTTCGCTCTAGGACGCATATTTAAGGAGATATGGGCAGAAGAAGTTTTTCATATAAAAATTTCAATTTTTTTAGGTTTTGGGTGGATTTTTCAATTTTTTGAGGGTGGTCACGAATTAAAGTCCTTTTCGCTCTAGAACGCATATTTAAGGAGATATGGGCAAAAGAAGTTTTTCATATAAAAATTTAAATTTTTTTAGGTTTTGGGTGGATTTTTCAATTTTTTGGGGGTGGTCACGAATTAAAGTCCTTTTCGCTCTAGGACGCTTAGTTTAGGAGATATGGGCAAAAGAAGTTTATCATATAAAAATTTCAATTTTTTTAGGTTTTGGGTGGATTTTTCAATTTTTTGGGGGTGGTCATGAATTAAAGTCCTTTTCGCTCTAGGACGCTTAGTTTAGGAGATATGGACAAAAGAAGTTTTTCATATAAAAATTTCAATTTTTTTAGGTTTTGGGTGGATTTTTCAATTTTTTGGGGGTGGTCATGAATTAAAGTCCTTTTCGCTCTAGGACGCTTAGTTTAGGAGATATGGGCAAAAGAAGGTTTTCATATAAAAATTTAAATTTTTTTAGGTTTTGGGTGGATTTTTCAATTTTTTGGGGGTGGTCACGAATTAAAGTCCTTTTCGCTCTAGGACGCTTAGTTTAGGAGATATGGGCAAAAGAAGGTTTTCATATAAAAATTTCAATTTTTTTAGGTTTTGGGTGGATTTTTCAATTTTTTGGGGTGGTCACGAATTAAAGTCCTTTTCGCTCTAGGACGCTTAATTTAGGAGATATGGGCAAAAGAAGTTTTTCATATAAAAATTTCAATTTTTTTAGGTTTTGGGTGGATTTTTCAATTTTTTGGGGGTGGTCATGAATTAAAGTCCTTTTCGCTCTAGGAGGCTTAGTTTAGGAGATATGGACAAAAGAAGTTTTTCATATAAAAATTTCAATTTTTTTAGGTTTTGGGTGGATTTTTCAATTTTTTGGGGTGGTCATGAATTAAAGTCCTTTTCGCTCTAGGACGCTTAGTTTAGGAGATATGGGCAAAAGAAGTTTTTCATATAAAAATTTCAATTTTATTTTAGGTTTTGGGTGGATTTTTCAATTTTTTGAGGGTGGTCATGAATTAAAGTCCTTTTCGCTCTAGGACGCATATTTAAGGAGATATGGGCAAAAGAAGTTTTTCATATAAAAATTTCAATTTTTTTAGGTTTTGGGTGGATTTTTCAATTTTTTGGGGTGGTCATGAATTAAAGTCCTTTTCGCTCTAGGACGCTTAGTTTAGGAGATATGGGCAAAAGAAGGTTTTCATATAAAAATTTCAATTTTTTTAGGTTTTGGGTGGATTTTTCAATTTTTTGGGGTGGTCATGAATTAAAGTCCTTTTCGCTCTAGGAGGCATATTTAAGGAGATATGGACAAAAGAAGTTTTTCATATAAAAATTTCAATTTTTTTAGGTTTTGGGTGGATTTTTCAATTTTTTGGGGTGGTCATGAATTAAAGTCCTTTTCGCTCTAGGACGCTTAGTTTAGGAGATATGGGCAAAAGAAGTTTTTCATATAAAAATTTCATTTTTTTTAGGTTTTGGGTGGATTTTTCAATTTTTTGGGGGTGGTCACGAATTAAAGTCCTTTTCGCTCTAGGACGCTTAGTTTAGGAGATATGGGCAAAAGAAGTTTTTCATATAAAAATTTCAATTTTTTTAGATTTTGGGTGGATTTTTCAATTTTTTGGGGGTGGTCACGAATTAAAGTCCTTTTCGCTCTAGGACGCATATTTAAGGAGATATGGGCAAAAGAAATTTTTCATATAAAAATTTCAATTTTTTTAGGTTTTGGGTGGATTTTTCAATTTTTTGGGGGTGGTCACGAATTAAAGTCCTTTTCGCTCTAGGACGCTTAGTTTAGGAGATATGGGCAAAAGAATTTTTTCATATAAAAATTTCAATTTTTTTAGGTTTTGGGTGGATTTTTCCATTTTTTTGGGGGTGGTCACGAATTAGAGTCCTTTTCGCTCTAGGACGCTTAGTTTAGGAGATATAGGCAAAAGAAGTTTTTCATATAAAAATTTTAATTTTTTTAGGTTTTGGGTGGATTTTTCAATTTTTTGGGGTGGTCACGAATTAAAGTCCTTTTCGCTCTAGGACGCTTAATTTAGGAGATATGGGCAAAAGAAGTTTTTCATATAAAAATTTCAATTTTTTTAGGTTTTGGGTGGATTTTTCAATTTTTTGGGGGTGGTCATGAATTAAAGTCCTTTTCGCTCTAGGACGCATATTTAAGGAGATATGGGCAAAATAAATTTTTCATATAAAAATTTCAATTTTTTTAGGTTTTGGGTGGATTTTTAAATTTTTTGGGGGTGGTCACGAATTAAAGTCCTTTTCGCTCTAGGACGCTTAGTTTAGGAGATATGGACAAAAGAAGTTTTTCATATAAAAATTTCAATTTTTTTAGGTTTTGGGTGGATTTTTCAATTTTTTGGGGTGGTCATGAATTAAAGTCCTTTTCGCTCTAGGACGCTTAGTTTAGGAGATATATGCAAAAGAAATTTTTCATATAAAAATTTCAATTTTTTTAGGTTTTGGGTGGATTTTTCAATTTTTTGTGGGTGGTCACGAATTAAAGTCCTTTTCGCTCTAGGACGCATATTTAAGGAGATATGAGCAGAAGAAGTTTTGCATATAAAAATTTCAATTTTTTTAGGTTTTGGGTGGATTTTTCAATTTTTTGAGGGTGGTCACGAATTAAAGTCCTTTTCGCTCTTGAACGCATATTTAAGGAGATATGGGCAAAAGAAGTTTTTCATATAAAAATTTAAATTTTTTTAGGTTTTGGGTGGATTTTTCAATTTTTTGGGGGTGGTCACGAATTAAAGTCCTTTTCGCTCTAGGACGCTTAGTTTAGGAGATATGGGCAAAAGAAGTTTATCATATAAAAATTTCAATTTTTTTAGGTTTTGGGTGGATTTTTCAATTTTTTGGGGGTGGTCACGAATTAAAGTCCTTTTCGCTCTAGGACGCTTAGTTTAGGAGATATGGGCAAAAGAAGGTTTTCATATAAAAATTTAAATTTTTTTAGGTTTTGGGTGGATTTTTCAATTTTTTTGGGGGTGGTCACGAATTAAAGTCCTTTTCGCTCTAGGACGCTTAGTTTAGGAGATATGGGCAAAAGAAGTTTTTCATATAAAAATTTAAATGTTTTTAGGTTTTGGGTGGATTTTTCAATTTTTTGAGGGTGGTCATGAATTAAAGTCCTTTTCGCTCTAGGACGCTTAGTTTAGGAGATATGGGCAAAAGAAGGTTTTCATATAAAAATTTCAATTTTTTTAGGTTTTGGGTGGATTTTTCAATTTTTTGGGGGTGGTCATGAATTAAAGTCCTTTTCGCTCTAGGACGCTTAGTTTAGGAGATATGGGCAAAAGAAGTTTTTCATATAAAAATTTCAATTTTTTTAGGTTTTGGGTGGATTTTTCAATTTTTTGGGGGTGGTCACGAATTAAAGTCCTTTTCGCTCTAGGACGCTTAGTTTAGGAGATATGGACAAAAGAAGTTTTTCATATAAAAATTTCAATTTTTTTAGGTTTTGGGTGGATTTGTCAATTTTTTGGAGGTGGTCATGAATTAAAGTCCTTTTCGCTCTAGGAGGCTTAGTTTAGGAGATATGGACAAAAGAAGTTTTTCATATAAAAATTTCAATTTTTTAGGTTTTGGGTGGATTTTTCAATTTTTTGGGGGTGGTCACGAATTAAAGTCCTTTTCGCTCTAGGACGCTTAGTTTAGGAGATATGGGCAAAAGAAGGTTTTCATATAAAAATTTCAATTTTTTTAGGTTTTGGGTGGATTTTTCAATTTTTTGGGGTGGTCATGAATTAAAGTCCTTTTCGCTCTAGGAGGCATATTTAAGGAGATATGGACAAAAGAAGTTTTTCATTTAAAAATTTCAATTTTTTTAGGTTTTGGGTGGATTTTTCAATTTTTTGGGGTGGTCATGAATTAAAGTCCTTTTCGCTCTAGGACGCTTAGTTTAGGAGATATGGGCAAAAGAAGTTTTTCATATAAAAAGTTCATTTTTTTTAGGTTTTGGGTGGATTTTTCAATTTTTTGGGGGTGGTCACGAATTAAAGTCCTTTTCGCTCTAGGACGCTTAGTTTAGGAGATATATGCAAAAGAAGTTTTTCATATAAAAATTTCAATTTTTTTTGGTTTTGGGTGGATTTTTCAATTTTTTGGGGGTGGTCACGAATTAAAGTCCTTTTCGCTCTAGGACGCATATTTAAGGAGATATGGGCAAAAGAAATTTTTCATATAAAAATTTCAATTTTTTTAGGTTTTGGGTGGATTTTTCAATTTTTTGGGGGTGGTCACGAATTAAAGTCCTTTTCGCTCTAGGACGCTTAGTTTAGGAGATATGGGCAAAATAATTTTTTCATATAAAAATTTCAATTTTTTTAGGTTTTGGGTGGGTTTTTCCATTTTTTTGGGGGTGGTCACGAATTAAAGTCCTTTTCGCTCTAGGACGCTTAGTTTAGGAGATATAGGCAAAAGAAGTTTTTCATATAAAAATTTTAATTTTTTTAGGTTTTGGGTGGATTTTTCAATTTTTTGGGGTGGTCACGAATTAAAGTCCTTTTCGCTCTAGGACGCTTAATTTAGGAGATATGGGCAAAAGAAGTTTTTCATATAAAAATTTCAATTTTTTTAGGTTTTGGGTGGATTTTTCAATTTTTTGGGGGTGGTCATGAATTAAAGTCCTTTTCGCTCTAGGTCGCATATTTAAGAAGATATGGGCAAAAGAAATTTTTCATATAAAAATTTCAATTTTTTTAGGTTTTGGGTGGATTTTTAAATTTTTTGGGGGTGGTCACGAATTAAAGTCCTTTTCGCTCTAGGACGCTTAGTTTAGGAGATATGGACAAAAGAAGTTTTTCATATAAAAATTTCAATTTTTTTAGGTTTTGGGTGGATTTTTCAATTTTTTGGGGTGGTCATGAATTAAGGTCCTTTTCGCTCTAGGACGCTTAGTTTAGGAGATATATGCAAAAGAAGGTTTTCATATAAAAATTTCAATTTTTTTAGGTTTTGGGTGGATTTTTCAATTTTTTGGGGGTGGTCACGAATTAAAGTCCTTTTCGCTCTAGGACGCATATTTAAGGAGATATGGGCAAAATAAATTTTTCATATAAAAATTTCAATTTTTTTAGGTTTTGGGTGGATTTTTCAATTTTTTGTGGGTGGTCACGAATTAAAGTCCTTTTCGCTCTAGGACGCATATTTAAGGAGATATGGGCAGTAGAAGTTTTTCATATAAAAATTTCAATTTTTTTAGGTTTTGGGTGGATTTTTCAATTTTTTGAGGGTGGTCACGAATTAAAGTCCTTTTCGCTCTAGAACGCATATTTAAGGAGATATGGGCAAAAGAAGTTTTTCATATAAAAATTTCAATTTTTTTAGGTTTTGGGTGGATTTTTCAATTTTTTGGGGGTGGTCACGAATTAAAGTCCTTTTCGCTCTAGGACGCTTAGTTTAGGAGATATGGGCAAAAGAAGTTTATCATATAAAAATTTCAATTTTTTTAGGTTTTGGGTGGATTTTTAAATTTTTTGGGGGTGGTCACGAATTAAAGTCCTTTTCGCTCTAGGACGCATAGTTTAGGAGGTATGGGCAAAAGAAGGTTTTCATATAAAAATTTAAATTTTTTTAGGTTTTGGGTGGATTTTTCAATTTTTTGGGGGTGGTCACGAATTAAAGTCCTTTTCGCTCTAGGACGCTTAGTTTAGGAGATATGGGCAAAAGAAGTTTTTCATATAAAAATTTAAATGTTTTTAGGTTTTGGGTGGATTTTTCAATTTTTTGAGGGTGGTCATGAATTAAAGTCCTTTTCGCTCTAGGACGCTTAGTTTAGGAGATATGGGCAAAAGAAGGTTTTCATATAAAAATTTCAATTTTTTTAGGTTTTGGGTGGATTTTTCAATTTTTTGGGGGTGGTCATGAATTAAAGTCCTTTTCGCTCTAGGACGCTTAGTTTAGGAGATATGGGCAAAAGAAGTTTTTCATATAAAAATTTCAATTTTTTTAGGTTTTGGGTGGATTTTTCAATTTTTTGGGGGTGGTCACGAATTAAAGTCCTTTTCGCTCTAGGACGCTTAGTTTAGGAGATATGGACAAAAGAAGTTTTTCATATAAAAATTTCAATTTTTTTAGGTTTTGGGTGGATTTTTCAATTTTTTGGGGTGGTCATGAATTAAAGTCCTTTTCGCTCTAGGACGCTTAGTTTAGGAGATATGGGCAAAAGAAGGTTTTCATATAAAAATTTCAATTTTTTAGGTTTTGAGTGGATTTTTCAATTTTTTGTGGGTGGTCACGAATTAAAGTCCTTTTCGCTCTAGGACGCTTAGTTTAGGAGATATATGCAAAAGAAGTTTTTCATATAAAAATTTCATTTTTTTATGTTTTGGGTGAATTTTTCAATTTTTTGGGGTGGTCATGAATTAAAGTCCTTTTCGCTCTAGGACGCTTAGTTTAGGAGATATGGGCAAAAGAAGGTTTTCATATAAAAATTTCAATTTTTTTAGGTTTTGGGTGGATTTTTCAATTTTTTGGGGTGGTCACGAATTAAAGTCCTTTTCGCTCTAGGACGCTTAATTTAGGAGATATGGGCAAAAAAAGTTTTTCATATAAAAATTTCATTTTTTTTAGGTTTTGGGTGGATTTGTCAATTTTTTGGGGGTGGTCATGAATTAAAGTCCTTTTCGCTCTAGGAGGCTTAGTTTAGGAGATATGGACAAAAGAAGTTTATCATATAAAAATTTCAATTTTTTTAGGTTTTGGGTCGATTTTGCAATTTTTTGGGGTGGTCACGAATTGAAGTCCTTTTCGCTCTAGGACGCTTAATTTAGGAGATATGGGCAAAAGAAGTTTTTCATATAAAAATTTCAATTTTTTTAGGTTTTGGGTGGATTTTTCAATTTTTTGGGGGTGTTCATGAATTAAAGTCCTTTTCGCTCTAGGAGGCTTAGTTTAGGAGATATGGACAAAAGAAGTTTTTCATATAAAAATTTAAATTTTTTAGGTTTTGGGTGGATTTTTCAATTTTTTGGGGTGGTCATGAATTAAAGTCCTTTTCGCTCTAGGACGCTTAGTTTAGGAGATATGGGCAAAAGAAGTTTTTCATATAAAAATTTCAATTTTATTATAGGTTTTGGGTGGATTTTTCAATTTTTTGAGGGTGGTCATGAATTAAAGTCCTTTTCGCTCTAGGACGCAAAAGAAGTTTTTCATATAAAAATTTCAATTTTTTTAGGTTTTGGGTGGATTTTTCAATTTTTTGGGGTGGTCATGAATTAAAGTCCTTTTCGCTCTAGGACGCTTAGTTTAGGAGATATGGGCAAAAGAAGGTTTTCATATAAAAATTTCAATTTTTTTAGGTTTTGGGTGGATTTTTCAATTTTTTGGGGTGGTCATGAATTAAAGTCCTTTTCGCTCTAGGAGGCATATTTAAGGAGATATGGACAAAAGAAGTTTTTCATTTAAAAATTTCAATTTTTTTAGGTTTTGGGTGGATTTTTCAATTTTTTGGGGTGGTCATGAATTAAAGTCCTTTTCGCTCTAGGACGCTTAGTTTAGGAGATATGGGCAAAAGAAGTTTTTCATATAAAAAGTTCATTTTTTTTAGGTTTTGGGTGGATTTTTCAATTTTTTGGGGGTGGTCACGAATTAAAGTCCTTTTCGCTCTAGGACGCTTAGTTTAGGAGATATATGCAAAAGAAGTTTTTCATATAAAAATTTAAATGTTTTTAGGTTTTGGGTGGATTTTTCAATTTTTTGAGGGTGGTCATGAATTAAAGTCCTTTTCGCTCTAGGACGCTTAGTTTAGGAGATATGGGCAAAAGAAGGTTTTCATATAAAAATTTCAATTTTTTTAGGTTTTGGGTGGATTTTTCAATTTTTTGGGGGTGGTCATGAATTAAAGTCCTTTTCGCTCTAGGACGCTTAGTTTAGGAGATATGGGAAAAAGAAGTTTTTCATATAAAAATTTCAATTTTTTTAGGTTTTGGGTGGATTTTTCAATTTTTTGGGGGTGGTCACGAATTAAAGTCCTTTTCGCTCTAGGACGCTTAGTTTAGGAGATATGGACAAAAGAAGTTTTTCATATAAAAATTTCAATTTTTTTAGGTTTTGGGTGGATTTTTCAATTTTTTGGGGTGGTCATGAATTAAAGTCCTTTTCGCTCTAGGACGCTTAGTTTAGGAGATATGGGCAAAAGAAGGTTTTCATATAAAAATTTCAATTTTTTAGGTTTTGAGTGGATTTTTCAATTTTTTGTGGGTGGTCACGAATTAAAGTCCTTTTCGCTCTAGGACGCTTAGTTTAGGAGATATATGCAAAAGAAGTTTTTCATATAAAAATTTCATTTTTTTATGTTTTGGGTGAATTTTTCAATTTTTTGGGGTGGTCATGAATTAAAGTCCTTTTCGCTCTAGGACGCTTAGTTTAGGAGATATGGACAAAAGAAGGTTTTCATATAAAAATTTCAATTTTTTTAGGTTTTGGGTGGATTTTTCAATTTTTTGGGGGTGGTCACGAATTAAAGTCCTTTTCGCTCTAGGACGCTTAGTTTAGGAGATATGGGCAAAAGAATTTTTTCATATAAAAATTTCAATTTTTTTAGGTTTTGGGTGGATTTTTCCATTTTTTTGGGGGTGGTCACGAATTAAAGTCCTTTTCGCTCTAGGACGCTTAGTTTAGGAGATATAGGCAAAAGAAGTTTTTCATATAAAAATTTTAATTTTTTTAGGTTTTGGGTGGATTTTTCAATTTTTTGGGGTGGTCACGAATTAAAGTCCTTTTCGCTCTAGGACGCTTAATTTAGGAGATATGGGCAAAAGAAGTTTTTCATATAAAAATTTCAATATTTTTAGGTTTTGGGTGGATTTTTCAATTTTTTGGGGGTGGTCATGAATTAAAGTCCTTTTCGCTCTAGGTCGCATATTTAAGGAGATATGGGCAAAAGAAATTTTTCATATAAAAATTTCAATTTTTTTAGGTTTTGGGTGGATTTTTAAATTTTTTGGGGGTGGTCACGAATTAAAGTCCTTTTCGCTCTAGGACGCTTAGTTTAGGAGATATGGACAAAAGAAGTTTTTCACATAAAAATTTCAATTTTTTTAGGTTTTGGGTGGATTTTTCAATTTTTTGGGGTGGTCATGAATTAAGGTCCTTTTCGCTCTAGTACGCTTAGTTTAGGAGATATATGCAAAAGAAGGTTTTCATATAAAAATTTCAATTTTTTTAGGTTTTGGGTGGATTTTTCAATTTTTTGGGGGTGGTCACGAATTAAAGTCCTTTTCGCTCTAGGACGCATATTTAAGGAGATATGGGCAAAATAAATTTTTCATATAAAAATTTCAATTTTTTAGGTTTTGGGTGGATTTTTCAATTTTTTGTGGGTGGTCACGAATTAAAGTCCTTTTCGCTCTAGGACGCATATTTAAGGAGATATGGGCAGAAGAAGTTTTTCATATAAAAATTTCAATTTTTTTAGGTTTTGGGTGGACTTTTCAATTTTTTGAGGGTGGTCACGAATTAAAGTCCTTTTCGCTCTAGAACGCATATTTAAGGAGATATGGGCAAAAGAAGTTTTTCATATAAAAATTTAAATTTTTTTAGGTTTTGGGTGGATTTTTCAATTTTTTGGGGGTGGTCACGAATTAAAGTCCTTTTCGCTCTAGGACGCTTAGTTTAGGAGATATGGGCAAAAGAAGTTTATCATATAAAAATTTCAATTTTTTTAGGTTTTGGGTGGATTTTTAAATTTTTTGGGGGTGGTCACGAATTAAAGTCCTTTTCGCTCTAGGACGCATAGTTTAGGAGGTATGGGCAAAAGAAGGTTTTCATATAAAAATTTAAATTTTTTTAGGTTTTGGGTGGATTTTTCAATTTTTTGGGGGTGGTCACGAATTAAAGTCCTTTTCGCTCTAGGACGCTTAGTTTAGGAGATATGGGCAAAAGAAGTTTTTCATATAAAAATTTAAATGTTTTTAGGTTTTGGGTGGATTTTTCAATTTTTTGAGGGTGGTCATGAATTAAAGTCCTTTTCGCTCTAGGACGCTTAGTTTAGGAGATATGGGCAAAAGAAGGTTTTCATATAAAAATTTCAATTTTTTTAGGTTTTGGGTGGATTTTTCAATTTTTTGGGGGTGGTCATGAATTAAAGTCCTTTTCGCTCTAGGACGCTTAGTTTAGGAGATATGGGCAAAAGAAGTTTTTCATATAAAAATTTCAATTTTTTTAGGTTTTGGGTGGATTTTTCAATTTTTTGGGGGTGGTCACGAATTAAAGTCCTTTTCGCTCTAGGACGCTTAGTTTAGGAGATATGGACAAAAGAAGTTTTTCATATAAAAATTTCAATTTTTTTAGGTTTTGGGTGGATTTTGCAATTTTTTGGGGTGGTCATGAATTAAAGTCCTTTTCGCTCTAGGACGCTTAGTTTAGGAGATATGGGCAAAAGAAGGTTTTCATATAAAAATTTCAATTTTTTAGGTTTTGAGTGGATTTTTCAATTTTTTGTGGGTGGTCACGAATTAAAGTCCTTTTCGCTCTAGGACGCTTAGTTTAGGAGATATATGCAAAAGAAGTTTTTCATATAAAAATTTCATTTTTTTATGTTTTGGGTGAATTTTTCAATTTTTTGGGGTGGTCATGAATTAAAGTCCTTTTCGCTCTAGGACGCTTAGTTTAGGAGATATGGACAAAAGAAGGTTTTCATATAAAAATTTCAATTTTTTTAGGTTTTGGGTGGATTTTTCAATTTTTTGGGGGTGGTCACGAATTAAAGTCCTTTTCGCTCTAGGACGCTTAGTTTAGGAGATATGGGCAAAAGAAGGTTTTCATATAAAAATTTCAATTTTTTTAGGTTTTGGGTGGATTTTTCAATTTTTTGGGGTGGTCACGAATTAAAGTCCTTTTCGCTCTAGGACGCTTAATTTAGGAGATATGGGCAAAAAAAGTTTTTCATATAAAAATTTCATTTTTTTTAGGTTTTGGGTGGATTTGTCAATTTTTTGGGGGTGGTCATGAATTAAAGTCCTTTTCGCTCTAGGAGGCTTAGTTTAGGAGATATGGACAAAAGAAGTTTTTCATATAAAAATTTCAATTTTTTTAGGTTTTGGGTCGATTTTGCAATTTTTTGGGGTGGTCACGAATTAAAGTCCTTTTCGCTCTAGGACGCTTAGTTTAGGAGATATGGGCAAAAGAAGTTTTTCATATAAAAATTTCAATTTTATTTTAGGTTTTGGGTGGATTTTTCAATTTTTTGAGGGTGGTCATGAATTAAAGTCCTTTTCGCTCTAGGACGCATATTTAAAAAGACATGGGCAAAAGAAGTTTTTCATATAAAAATTTCAATTTTTTTAGGTTTTGGGTGGATTTTTCAATTTTTTGGGGTGGTCATGAATTAAAGTCCTTTTCGCTCTAGGACGCTTAGTTTAGGAGATATGGGCAAAAGAAGGTTTTCATATAAAAATTTCAATTTTTTTAGGTTTTGGGTGGATTTTTCAATTTTTTGGGGTGGTCACGAATTAAAGTCCTTTTCGCTCTAGGACGCATATTTAAGGAGATATGGGCAAAAGAAGTTTTTCATATAAAAATTTCAATTTTTTTAGGTTTTGGGTGGATTTTTCAATTTTTTGGGGTGGTCATGAATTAAAGTCCTTTTCGCTCTAGGAGGCATATTTAAGGAGATATGGACAAAAGAAGTTTTTCATATAAAAATTTAAATTTTTTTAGGTTTTGGGTGGATTTTTCAATTTTTTGGGGTGGTCATGAATTAAAGTCCTTTTCGCTCTAGGACGCTTAGTTTAGGAGATATGGGCAAAAGAAGTTTTTCATATAAAAATTTCAATTTTTTTAGATTTTGGGTGGATTTTTCAATTTTTTGGGGGTGGTCACGAATTAAAGTCCTTTTCGCTCTAGGACGCTTAGTTTAGGAGATATGGGCAAAAGAAGTTTTTCATATAAAAATTTCAATTTTTTTAGGTTTTGGGTGGATTTTTCAATTTTTTGGGGGTGGTCACGAATTAAAGTCCTTTTCGCTCTAGGACGCTTAGTTTAGGAGAAATGGGCAAAAGAAGTTTTTCATATAAAAATTTCAATTTTTTTAGGTTTTGGGTGGATTTTTCAATTTTTTGGGGGTGGTCATGAATTAAAGTCCTTTTCGCTCTAGGAGGCTTAGTTTAGGAGATATGGACAAAAGAAGTTTTTCATATAAAAATTTCAATTTTTTTAGGTTTTGGGTGGATTTTTCAATTTTTTGGGGTGGTCATGAATTAAAGTCCTTTTCGCTCTAGTTTAGGAGATATGGGCAAAAGAAGTTTTTCATATAAAAATTTCAATTTTTTTAGGTTTTGGGTGGATTTTTCAATTTTTTGGGGGTGGTCACGAATTAAAGTCCTTTTCGCTCTAGGACGCATATTTAAGGAGATATGGGCAAAAGAAGTTTTTCATATAAAAATTTCAATTTTTTTAGGTTTTGGGTGGATTTTTCAATTTTTTGGGGTGGTCACGAATTAAAGTCCTTTTCGCTCTAGGACGCTTAGTTTAGGAGATATGGGCAACAGAAGGTTTTCATATAAAAATTTCAATTTTTTTAGGTTTTGGGTGGATTTTTCAATTTTTTGGGGTGGTCACGAATTAAAGTCCTTTTCGCTCTAGGACGCATATTTAAGGAGATATGGGCAAAAGAAGTTTTTCATATAAAAATTTCAATTTTTTTAGGTTTTGGGTGGATTTTTCAATTTTTGGGGGTGGTCATGAATTAAAGTCCTTTTCGCTCTAGGAGGCTTAGTTTAGGAGATATGGGCAAAAGAAGGTTTTCATATAAAAATTTCAATTTTTTTAGGTTTTGGGTGGATTTTTCAATTTTTTGGGGTGGTCACGAATTAAAGTCCTTTTCGCTCTAGGACGCATATTTAAGGAGATATGGGCAAAAGAAGTTTATCATATAAAAATTTCAATTTTTTTAGGTTTTGGTGGATTTTTCAATTTTTTGAGGGTGGACATGAATTAAAGTCCTTTTCGCTCTAGGACGCATATTTAAGGAGATATGGGCAAAAGAAGTTTTTCATATAAAAATTTCAATTTTTTTAGGTTTTGGGTGGATTTTTCAATTTTTTGGGGGTGGTCACGAATTAAAGTCCTTTTCGCTCTAGGAGGCTTAGTTTATGAGATATGGGCAAAAGAAGGTTTTCATATAAAAATTTCAATTTTTTTAGGTTTTTGGTGGATTTTTCAATTTTTTGGGGGTGGTCACGAATTAAAGTCCTTTTCGCCCTAGGACGCATATTTAAGGAGATATGGGCAAAAGAAGTTTTTCATATAAAAATTTCAATTTTTTTAGGTTTTGGGTGGATTTTTCAATTTTTTGGGGGTGGTCACGAATTAAAGTCCTTTTCGCTCTAGGACGCTTAGTTTAGGAGATATGGGCAAAAAAAGTTTTTCATATAAAAATTTCAATTTTTTTAGGTTTTGGGTGGATTTTTCAATTTTTTTGGGGGTGGCCACGAATTAAAGTCCTTTTCGCTCTAGGACGCTTAGTTTAGGAGATATGGGCAAAAGAAGTTTTTCATATAAAAATTTCAATTTTTTTAGGTTTTGGGTGGATTTTTCAATTTTTTGGGGGTGGTCATGAATTAAAGTCCTTTTCGCTCTAGGACGCATATTTAAGGAGATATGGGCAAAAGAAGTTTTTCATATAAAAATTTTAATTTTTTAGGTTTTGGGTGGATTTTTCAATTTTTTGGGGGTGGTCACGAATTACAGTCCTTTTCGCTCTAGGACGCATATTTAAGGAGATATGGGCAAAAGAAGTTTTTCATATAAAAATTTCAATTTTTTTAGGTTTTGGGTGGATTTTTCAATTTTTTGCGGTGGTCACGAATTAAAGTCCTTTTCGCTCTAGGACGCTTAGTTTAGGATATATGGGCAAAAGAAGTTTATCATATAAAAATTTCAATTTTTTTAGGTTTTGGGTGAATTTTTAAATTTTTTGGGGGTGGTCATGACTTAAAGTCCTTTTCGCTCTAGGACGCATATTTAAGGAGATATGGGCAAAAGAAGTTTTTCATATAAAAATTTCAATTTTTTAGGTTTTGGGTGGATTTTTCAATTTTTTGGGGGTGGTCACGAATTAAAGTCCTTTTCGCTCTAGGACGCTTAGTTTAGGAGATATGGGAAAAAGAAGGTTTTCATATAAAAATTTCAATTTTTTTAGGTTTTGGGTGGATTTTTCAATTTTTTGGGGGTGGTCACGAATTAAAGTCCTTTTCGCTCTAGGACGCATATTTAAGGAGATATGGACAAAAGAAGTTTTTCATATAAAAATTTGAATGAAAGTCCTTTTCGCTCTAGGACGCATATTTAAGGAGATATGGGCAAAAGAAGTTTTTCATATAAAAATTTCAATTTTTTTTGGTTTTGGGTGGATTTTTCAATTTTTTTGGGGTGGTCATGAATTAAAGTCCTTTTCGCTCTAGGACGCTTAGTCTATGAGATATGGGCAAAAGAAGTTTTTCATATAAAAATTTCAATTTTTTTAGGTTTTGGGTGGATTTTTCAATTTTTTGGGGGTGGTCATGAATTAAAGTCCTTTTCGCTCTAGGACGCATATTTAAGGAGATATGGGCAAAAGAAGTTTTTCATATAAAAATTTTAATTTTTTAGGTTTTGGGTGGATTTTTCAATTTTTTGGGGGTGGTCACGAATTACAGTCCTTTTCGCTCTAGGACGCATATTTAAGGAGATATGGGCAAAAGAAGTTTTTCATATAAAAATTTCAATTTTTTTAGGTTTTGGGTGGATTTTTCAATTTTTTGCGGTGGTCACGAATTAAAGTCCTTTTCGCTCTAGGACGCTTAGTTTAGGATATATGGGCAAAAGAAGTTTATCATATAAAAATTTCAATTTTTTTAGGTTTTGGGTGAATTTTTAAATTTTTTGGGGGTGGTCATGACTTAAAGTCCTTTTCGCTCTAGGACGCATATTTAAGGAGATATGGGCAAAAGAAGTTTTTCATATAAAAATTTCAATTTTTTAGGTTTTGGGTGGATTTTTCAATTTTTTGGGGGTGGTCACGAATTAAAGTCCTTTTCGCTCTAGGACGCTTAGTTTAGGAGATATGGGAAAAAGAAGGTTTTCATATAAAAATTTCAATTTTTTTAGGTTTTGGGTGGATTTTTCAATTTTTTGGGGGTGGTCACGAATTAAAGTCCTTTTCGCTCTAGGACGCTTAGTTTAGGAGATATGGGCAAAAGAAGTTTATCATATAAAAATTTCAATTTTTTTAGGTTTTGGGTGGATTTTTCAATTTTTTGGGGGTGGTCACGAATTAAAGTCCTTTTCGCTCTAGGACGCTTAGTTTAGGAGATATGGGCAAAAGAAGTTTTTCATATACAAATTTCAATTTTTTTAGGTTTTGGGTGGATTTTTCAATTTTTGGGGTGGTCACGAATTAAAGTCCTTTTCGCTCTAGGACGCTTAGTTTAGGAGATATGGACAAAAGAAGTTTTTCATATAAAAATTTAAATTTTTTTAGGTTTTGGGTGGATTTTTCAATTTTTTGGGGTGGTCATGAATTAAAGTCCTTTTCGCTCTAGGACGCTTAGTTTAGGACATATGGGCAAAAGAAGTTTTTCATATAAAAATTTAAATTTTTTTAGGTTTTGGGTGGATTTTTCAATTTTTTGGGGGTGGTCACGTATTAAAGTCCTTTTCGCTCTAGGACGCATATTTAAGGAGATATGGACAAAAGAAGTTTTTCATATAAAAATTTCAATTTTTTTAGGTTTTGGGTGGATTTTTCAATTTTTTGGGGGTGGTCACGAATTAAAGTCCTTTTCGCTCTAGGACGCTTAGTTTAGGAGATATGGGCAAAAGAAGTTTATCATATAAAAATTTCAATTTTTTTAGGTTTTGGGTGGATTTTTCAATTTTTTGGGGTGGTCATGAATTAAAGTCCTTTTCGCTCTAGGACGCTTAGTTTAGGAGATATGGGCAAAAGAAGGTTTTCATATAAAAATTTCAATTTTTTTAGGTTTTGGGTGGATTTTTCAATTTTTTGGGGTGGTCACGAATTAAAGTCCTTTTCGCTCTAGGACGCTTAGTTTAGGATATATGGGCAAAAGAAGTTTATCATATAAAAATTTCATTTTTTTTAGGTTTTGGGTGGATTTTTCAATTTTTTGGGGGTGGTCATGAATTAAAGTCCTTTTCGCTCTAGGACGCATATTTAAGGAGATATGGGCAAAAGAAGTTTTTCATATAAAAATTTCAATTTTTTTAGGTTTTGGGTGGATTTTTCAATTTTTTGGGGTGGTCATGAATTAAAGTCCTTTTCGCTCTAGGACGCTTAGTTTAAGAGATATGGGCAAAAGAAGGTTTTCATATAAAAATTTCAATTTTTTTAGGTTTTGGGTGGATTTTTCAATTTTTTGGGGTGGTCACGAATTAAAGTCCTTTTCGCTCTAGGACGCTTAGTTTAAGAGATATGGGCAAAAGAAGGTTTTCATATAAAAATTTCAATTTTTTTAGGTTTTGCGTGGATTTTTCAATTTTTTGGGGTGGTCACGAATTAAAGTCCTTTTCGCTCTAGGACGCATATTTAAGGAGATATGGGCAAAAGAAATTTTTCATATAAAAATTTCAATTTTTTTAGGTTTTGGGTGGATTTTTCAATTTTTTGGGGTGATCACGAATTAAAGTCCTTTTCGGTCTAGGACGCTTCGTTTAGGAGATATGGGTAAAAGAAGTTTTTCATATAAAAATTTCAATTTTTTTAGGTTTTGGGTGGATTTTTCAATTTTTTGGGGGTGGTCACGAATTCAAGTCCTTTTCGCTCTAGGACGCATATTTAAGGAGATATGGGCAAAAGAAATTTTTCATATAAAAATTTCAATTTTTTTAGGTTTTGGGTGGATTTTTCAATTTTTTGGGGGTGGTCACGAATTAAAGTCCTTTTCGCTCTAGGACGCATATTTAAGGAGATATGGGCAAAAGAAATTTTTCATATAAAAATTTCAATTTTTTTAGGTTTTGGGTGGATTTTTCAATTTTTTGGGGTTGGTCACGAATTAAAGTCCTTTTCGCTCTAGGACGCTTAGTTTAGGAGATATGGGCAAAAGAAGTTTTTCATATAAAAATTTCAATTTTTTTTAAGTTTTAGGTGGATTTTTCAATTTTTTTAGGGTGGTCACGAATTAAAGTCCTTTTCGCTCTAGGACGCATATTTAAGGAGATATGGACAAAAGAAGTTTTTCATATAAAAATTTCAATTTTTTTAGGTTTTGGGTGGATTTTTCAATTTTTTGGGGTGGTCATGAATTAAAGTCCTTTTCGCTCTAGGACGCTTAGTTTAGGAGATATGGGCAAAAGAAGGTTTTCATATAAAAATTTCAAGTTTTTTAGGTGGATTTTTCAATTTTTTGGGGTGGTCACGAATTAAAATCCTTTTCGCTCTAGGACGCTTAGTTTAGGAGATATGGACAAAAGAAGTTTTTCATATAAAAATTTCAATTTTTTTAGGTTTTGGGTGGATTTTTCAATTTTTTGGGGTGGTCATGAATTAAAGTCCTTTTCGCTCTAGGACGCATATTTAAGGAGATATGGGCAAAAGAAGTTTTTCATATAAAAATTTCAATTTTTTTAGGTTTTGGGTGGATTTTGCAATTTTTTGGGGGTGGTCACGAATTAAAGTCCTTTTCGCTCTAGGACGCATATTTAAGGAGATATGGACAAAAGAAGTTTTTCATATAAAAATTTAAATTTTTTAGGTTTTGGGTGGATTTTTCAATTTTTTGGGGGTGGTCACGAATTAAAGTCCTTTTCGCTCTAGGACGCTTAGTTTAGGAGATATGGGCAAAAGAAGTTTTTCATATAAAAATTTCAATTTTTTTAGGTTTTGGGTGGATTTTTCAATTTTTGGGGGTGGTCATGAATTAAAGTCCTTTTCGCTCTAGGAGGCTTAGTTTAGGAGATATGGGCAAAAGAAGGTTTTCATATAAAAATTTCAATTTTTTTAGGTTTTGGGTGGATTTTTCAATTTTTTGGGGTGGTCACGAATTAAAGTCCTTTTCGCTCTAGGACGCATATTTAAGGAGATATGGACAAAAGAAGTTTTTCATATAAAAATTTGAATGAAAGTCCTTTTCGCTCTAGGACGCATATTTAAGGAGATATGGGCAAAAGAAGTTTTTCATATAAAAATTTCAATTTTTTTAGGTTTTGGGTGGATTTTTCAATTTTTTGGGGGTGGTCACGAATTAAAGTCCTTTTCGCTCTAGGAGGCTTAGTTTATGAGATATGGGCAAAAGAAGGTTTTCATATAAAAATTTCAATTTTTTTAGGTTTTTGGTGGATTTTTCAATTTTTTGGGGGTGGTCACGAATTAAAGTCCTTTTCGCTCTAGGACGCATATTTAAGGAGATATGGGCAAAAGAAGTTTTTCATATAAAAATTTCATTTTTTTTAGGTTTTGGGTGGATTTTTCAATTTTTTGGGGGTGGTCACGAATTAAAGTCCTTTTCGCTCTAGGACGCTTAGTTTAGGAGATATGGGCAAAAAAAGTTTTTCATATAAAAATTTCAATTTTTTTAGGTTTTGGGTGGATTTTTCAATTTTTTGGGGTGATCACGAATTAAAGTCCTTTTCGGTCTAGGACGCTTCGTTTAGGAGATATGGGTAAAAGAAGTTTTTCATATAAAAATTTCAATTTTTTTAGGTTTTGGGTGGATTTTTCAATTTTTTGGGGGTGGTCACGAATTCAAGTCCTTTTCGCTCTAGGACGCATATTTAAGGAGATATGGGCAAAAGAAATTTTTCATATAAAAATTTCAATTTTTTTAGGTTTTGGGTGGATTTTTCAATTTTTTGGGGGTGGTCACGAATTAAAGTCCTTTTCGCTCTAGGACGCATATTTAAGGAGATATGGGCAAAAGAAATTTTTCATATAAAAATTTCAATTTTTTTAGGTTTTGGGTGGATTTTTCAATTTTTTGGGGTGATCACGAATTAAAGTCCTTTTCGCTCTAGGACGCTTAGTTTAGGAGATATGGGCAAAAGAAGTTTTTCATATAAAAATTTCAATTTTTTTTAAGTTTTAGGTGGATTTTTCAATTTTTTTAGGGTGGTCACGAATTAAAGTCCTTTTCGCTCTAGGACGCATATTTAAGGAGATATGGACAAAAGAAGTTTTTCATATAAAAATTTCAATTTTTTTAGGTTTTGGGTGGATTTTTCAATTTTTTGGGGTGGTCATGAATTAAAGTCCTTTTCGCTCTAGGACGCTTAGTTTAGGAGATATGGGCAAAAGAAGGTTTTCATATAAAAATTTCAAGTTTTTTAGGTGGATTTTTCAATTTTTTGGGGTGGTCACGAATTAAAATCCTTTTCGCTCTAGGACGCTTAGTTTAGGAGATATGGACAAAAGAAGTTTTTCATATAAAAATTTCAATTTTTTTAGGTTTTGGGTGGATTTTTCAATTTTTTGGGGTGGTCATGAATTAAAGTCCTTTTCGCTCTAGGACGCATATTTAAGGAGATATGGGCAAAAGAAGTTTTTCATATAAAAATTTCAATTTTTTTAGGTTTTGGGTGGATTTTTCAATTTTTTGGGGTGGTCATGAATTAAAGTCCTTTTCGCTCTAGGACGCTTAGTTTAAGAGATATGGGCAAAAGAAGGTTTTCATATAAAAATTTCAATTTTTTTAGGTTTTGGGTGGATTTTTCAATTTTTTGGGGTGGTCACGAATTAAAGTCCTTTTCGCTCTAGGACGCTTAGTTTAAGAGATATGGGCAAAAGAAGGTTTTCATATAAAAATTTCAATTTTTTTAGGTTTTGCGTGGATTTTTCAATTTTTTGGGGTGGTCACGAATTAAAGTCCTTTTCGCTCTAGGACGCATATTTAAGGAGATATGGGCAAAAGAAATTTTTCATATAAAAATTTCAATTTTTTTAGGTTTTGGGTGGATTTTTCAATTTTTTGGGGTGATCACGAATTAAAGTCCTTTTCGGTCTAGGACGCTTCGTTTAGGAGATATGGGTAAAAGAAGTTTTTCATATAAAAATTTCAATTTTTTTAGGTTTTGGGTGGATTTTTCAATTTTTTGGGGGTGGTCACGAATTCAAGTCCTTTTCGCTCTAGGACGCATATTTAAGGAGATATGGGCAAAAGAAATTTTTCATATAAAAATTTCAATTTTTTTAGGTTTTGGGTGGATTTTTCAATTTTTTGGGGGTGGTCACGAATTAAAGTCCTTTTCGCTCTAGGACGCATATTTAAGGAGATATGGGCAAAAGAAATTTTTCATATAAAAATTTCAATTTTTTTAGGTTTTGGGTGGATTTTTCAATTTTTTGGGGTTGGTCACGAATTAAAGTCCTTTTCGCTCTAGGACGCTTAGTTTAGGAGATATGGGCAAAAGAAGTTTTTCATATAAAAATTTCAATTTTTTTTAAGTTTTAGGTGGATTTTTCAATTTTTTTAGGGTGGTCACGAATTAAAGTCCTTTTCGCTCTAGGACGCATATTTAAGGAGATATGGACAAAAGAAGTTTTTCATATAAAAATTTCAATTTTTTTAGGTTTTGGGTGGATTTTTCAATTTTTTGGGGTGGTCATGAATTAAAGTCCTTTTCGCTCTAGGACGCTTAGTTTAGGAGATATGGGCAAAAGAAGGTTTTCATATAAAAATTTCAAGTTTTTTAGGTGGATTTTTCAATTTTTTGGGGTGGTCACGAATTAAAATCCTTTTCGCTCTAGGACGCTTAGTTTAGGAGATATGGACAAAAGAAGTTTTTCATATAAAAATTTCAATTTTTTTAGGTTTTGGGTGGATTTTTCAATTTTTTGGGGTGGTCATGAATTAAAGTCCTTTTCGCTCTAGGACGCATATTTAAGGAGATATGGGCAAAAGAAGTTTTTCATATAAAAATTTCAATTTTTTTAGGTTTTGGGTGGATTTTGCAATTTTTTGGGGGTGGTCACGAATTAAAGTCCTTTTCGCTCTAGGACGCATATTTAAGGAGATATGGACAAAAGAAGTTTTTCATATAAAAATTTAAATTTTTTAGGTTTTGGGTGGATTTTTCAATTTTTTGGGGGTGGTCACGAATTAAAGTCCTTTTCGCTCTAGGACGCTTAGTTTAGGAGATATGGGCAAAAGAAGTTTTTCATATAAAAATTTCAATTTTTTTAGGTTTTGGGTGGATTTTTCAATTTTTGGGGGTGGTCATGAATTAAAGTCCTTTTCGCTCTAGGAGGCTTAGTTTAGGAGATATGGGCAAAAGAAGGTTTTCATATAAAAATTTCAATTTTTTTAGGTTTTGGGTGGATTTTTCAATTTTTTGGGGTGGTCACGAATTAAAGTCCTTTTCGCTCTAGGACGCATATTTAAGGAGATATGGACAAAAGAAGTTTTTCATATAAAAATTTGAATGAAAGTCCTTTTCGCTCTAGGACGCATATTTAAGGAGATATGGGCAAAAGAAGTTTTTCATATAAAAATTTCAATTTTTTTAGGTTTTGGGTGGATTTTTCAATTTTTTGGGGGTGGTCACGAATTAAAGTCCTTTTCGCTCTAGGAGGCTTAGTTTATGAGATATGGGCAAAAGAAGGTTTTCATATAAAAATTTCAATTTTTTTAGGTTTTTGGTGGATTTTTCAATTTTTTGGGGGTGGTCACGAATTAAAGTCCTTTTCGCTCTAGGACGCATATTTAAGGAGATATGGGCAAAAGAAGTTTTTCATATAAAAATTTCATTTTTTTTAGGTTTTGGGTGGATTTTTCAATTTTTTGGGGGTGGTCACGAATTAAAGTCCTTTTCGCTCTAGGACGCTTAGTTTAGGAGATATGGGCAAAAAAAGTTTTTCATATAAAAATTTCAATTTTTTTAGGTTTTGGGTGGATTTTTCAATTTTTTGGGGTGATCACGAATTAAAGTCCTTTTCGGTCTAGGACGCTTCGTTTAGGAGATATGGGTAAAAGAAGTTTTTCATATAAAAATTTCAATTTTTTTAGGTTTTGGGTGGATTTTTCAATTTTTTGGGGGTGGTCACGAATTCAAGTCCTTTTCGCTCTAGGACGCATATTTAAGGAGATATGGGCAAAAGAAATTTTTCATATAAAAATTTCAATTTTTTTAGGTTTTGGGTGGATTTTTCAATTTTTTGGGGGTGGTCACGAATTAAAGTCCTTTTCGCTCTAGGACGCATATTTAAGGAGATATGGGCAAAAGAAATTTTTCATATAAAAATTTCAATTTTTTTAGGTTTTGGGTGGATTTTTCAATTTTTTGGGGTGATCACGAATTAAAGTCCTTTTCGCTCTAGGACGCTTAGTTTAGGAGATATGGGCAAAAGAAGTTTTTCATATAAAAATTTCAATTTTTTTTAAGTTTTAGGTGGATTTTTCAATTTTTTTAGGGTGGTCACGAATTAAAGTCCTTTTCGCTCTAGGACGCATATTTAAGGAGATATGGACAAAAGAAGTTTTTCATATAAAAATTTCAATTTTTTTAGGTTTTGGGTGGATTTTTCAATTTTTTGGGGTGGTCATGAATTAAAGTCCTTTCCGCTCTAGGACGCTTAGTTTAGGAGATATGGGCAAAAGAAGGTTTTCATATAAAAATTTCAAGTTTTTTAGGTGGATTTTTCAATTTTTTGGGGTGGTCACGAATTAAAATCCTTTTCGCTCTAGGACGCTTAGTTTAGGAGATATGGACAAAAGAAGTTTTTCATATAAAAATTTAAATTTTTTTAGGTTTTGGGTGGATTTTTCAATTTTTTGGGGTGGTCATGAATTAAAGTCCTTTTCGCTCTAGGACGCATATTTAAGGAGATATGGGCAAAAGAAGTTTTTCATATAAAAATTTCAATTTTTTTAGGTTTTGGGTGGATTCTGCAATTTTTTGGGGGTGGTCACGAATTAAAGTCCTTTTCGCTCTAGGACGCATATTTAAGGAGATATGGACAAAAGAAGTTTTTCATATAAAAATTTAAATTTTTTAGGTTTTGGGTGGATT
The DNA here is from genome assembly GCF_050003625.1 of Haematobia irritans. Classification (NCBI taxonomy): domain Eukaryota; kingdom Metazoa; phylum Arthropoda; class Insecta; order Diptera; family Muscidae; genus Haematobia; species Haematobia irritans. The sequence continues at coordinate 99,660,046 of NC_134400.1, read as the reverse complement.
TTTCAATTTTTTGGGGGTGGTCACGAATTAAAGTCCTTTTCGCTCTAGGACGCATATTTAAGGAGATATGGGCAAAAGAAGTTTTTCATATAAAAATTTCAATTTTTTTAGGTTTTGGGTGGATTTTTCAATTTTTGGGGGTGGTCATGAATTAAAGTCCTTTTCGCTCTAGGAGGCTTAGTTTAGGAGATATGGGCAAAAGAAGGTTTTCATATAAAAATTTCAATTTTTTTAGGTTTTGGGTGGATTTTTCAATTTTTTGGGGTGGTCACGAATTAAAGTCCTTTTCGCTCTAGGACGCATATTTAAGGAGATATGGACAAAAGAAGTTTTTCATATAAAAATTTGAATGAAAGTCCTTTTCGCTCTAGGACGCATATTTAAGGAGATATGGGCAAAAGAAGTTTTTCATATAAAAATTTCAATTTTTTTAGGTTTTGGGTGGATTTTTCAATTTTTTGGGGGTGGTCACGAATTAAAGTCCTTTTCGCTCTAGGAGGCTTAGTTTATGAGATATGGGCAAAAGAAGGTTTTCATATAAAAATTTCAATTTTTTTAGGTTTTTGGTGGATTTTTCAATTTTTTGGGGGTGGTCACGAATTAAAGTCCTTTTCGCTCTAGGACGCATATTTAAGGAGATATGGGCAAAAGAAGTTTTTCATATAAAAATTTCATTTTTTTTAGGTTTTGGGTGGATTTTTCAATTTTTTGGGGGTGGTCACGAATTAAAGTCCTTTTCGCTCTAGGACGCTTAGTTTAGGAGATATGGGCAAAAAAAGTTTTTCATATAAAAATTTCAATTTTTTTAGGTTTTGGGTGGATTTTTCAATTTTTTTGGGGGTGGCCACGAATTAAAGTCCTTTTCGCTCTAGGACGCTTAGTTTAGGAGATATGGGCAAAAGAAGTTTTTCATATAAAAATTTCAATTTTTTTAGGTTTTGGGTGGATTTTTCAATTTTTTGGGGGTGGTCACGAATTAAAGTCCTTTTCGCTCTAGGACGCATATTTAAGGAGATATGGACAAAAGAAGTTTTTCATATAAAAATTTGAATGAAAGTCCTTTTCGCTCTAGGACGCATATTTAAGGAGATATGGGCAAAAGAAGTTTTTCATATAAAAATTTCAATTTTTTTTGGTTTTGGGTGGATTTTTCAATTTTTTTGGGGTGGTCATGAATTAAAGTCCTTTTCGCTCTAGGACGCTTAGTCTATGAGATATGGGCAAAAGAAGTTTTTCATATAAAAATTTCAATTTTTTTAGGTTTTGGGTGGATTTTTCAATTTTTTGGGGGTGGTCATGAATTAAAGTCCTTTTCGCTCTAGGACGCATATTTAAGGAGATATGGGCAAAAGAAGTTTTTCATATAAAAATTTTAATTTTTTAGGTTTTGGGTGGATTTTTCAATTTTTTGGGGGTGGTCACGAATTAAAGTCCTTTTCGCTCTAGGACGCATATTTAAGGAGATATGGGCAAAAGAAGTTTTTCATATAAAAATTTCAATTTTTTTAGGTTTTGGGTGGATTTTTCAATTTTTTGCGGTGGTCACGAATTAAAGTCCTTTTCGCTCTAGGACGCTTAGTTTAGGATATATGGGCAAAAGAAGTTTATCATATAAAAATTTCAATTTTTTTATGTTTTGGGTGAATTTTTAAATTTTTTGGGGGTGTTCATGAATTAAAGTCCTTTTCGCTCTAGGACGCATATTTAAGGAGATATGGGCAAAAGAAGTTTTTCATATAAAAATTTAAATTTTTTAGGTTTTGGGTGGATTTTTCAATTTTTTGGGGGTGGTCACGAATTAAAGTCCTTTTCGCTCTAGGACGCTTAGTTTAGGAGATATGGGCAAAAGAAGGTTTTCATATAAAAATTTCAATTTTTTTAGGTTTTGGGTGGATTTTTCAATTTTTTGGGGGTGGTCACGAATTAAAGTCCTTTTCGCTCTAGGACGCTTAGTTTAGGAGATATGGGCAAAAGAAGTTTATCATATAAAAATTTCAATGTTTTTAGGTTTTGGGTGGATTTTTCAATTTTTTGGGGGTGGTCACGAATTAAAGTCCTTTTCGCTCTAGGACGCTTAGTTTAGGAGATATGGGCAAAAGAAATTTTTCATATAAAAATTTCAATTTTTTTAGGTTTTGGGTGGATTTTTCAATTTTTGGGGTGGTCACGAATTAAAGTCCTTTTCGCTCTAGGACGCTTAGTTTAGGAGATATGGACAAAAGAAGTTTTTCATATAAAAATTTAAATTTTTTTAGGTTTTGGGTGGATTTTTCAATTTTTTGGGGTGGTCATGAATTAAAGTCCTTTTCGCTCTAGGACGCTTAGTTTAGGACATATGGGCAAAAGAAGTTTTTCATATAAAAATTTAAATTTTTTTAGGTTTTGGGTGGATTTTTCAATTTTTTGGGGGTGGTCACGTATTAAAGTCCTTTTCGCTCTAGGACGCATATTTAAGGAGATATGGACAAAAGAAGTTTTTCATATAAAAATTTCAATTTTTTTAGGTTTTGGGTGGATTTTTCAATTTTTTGGGGGTGGTCACGAATTAAAGTCCTTTTCGCTCTAGGACGCTTAGTTTAGGAGATATGGGCAAAAGAAGTTTATCATATAAAAATTTCAATTTTTTTAGGTTTTGGGTGGATTTTTCAATTTTTTGGGGTGGTCATGAATTAAAGTCCTTTTCGCTCTAGGACGCTTAGTTTAGGAGATATGGGCAAAAGAAGGTTTTCATATAAAAATTTCAATTTTTTTAGGTTTTGGGTGGATTTTTCAATTTTTTGGGGTGGTCACGAATTAAAGTCCTTTTCGCTCTAGGACGCTTAGTTTAGGATATATGGGCAAAAGAAGTTTATCATATAAAAATTTCATTTTTTTTAGGTTTTGGGTGGATTTTTCAATTTTTTGGGGGTGGTCACGAATTAAAGTCCTTTTCGCTCTAGGACGCATATTTAAGAAGATATGGGCAAAAGAAGGTTTTCATATAAAAATTTAAATTTTTTTAGGTTTTGGGTGGATTTTTCAATTTTTTGGGGTGATCACGAATTAAAGTCCTTTTCGGTCTAGGACGCTTCGTTTAGGAGATATGGGTAAAAGAAGTTTTTCATATAAAAATTTCAATTTTTTTAGGTTTTGGGTGGATTTTTCAATTTTTTGGGGGTGGTCACGAATTAAAGTCCTTTTCGCTCTAGGACGCTTAGTTTAGGAGATATGGACAAAAGAAGTTTTTCATATAAAAATTTCAATTTTTTTAGGTTTTGGGTGGATTTTTCAATTTTTTGGGGTGGTCATGAATTAAAGTCCTTTTCGCTCTAGGACGCTTAGTTTAGGAGATATGGGCAAAAGAAGGTTTTCATATAAAAATTTCAATTTTTTTAGGTTTTGGGTGGATTTTTCAATTTTTTGGGGGTGGTCACGAATTAAAGTCCTTTTCGCTCTAGGACGCATATTTAAGGAGATATGGGCAAAAGAAATTTTTCATATAAAAATTTCAATTTTTGTAGGTTTTGGGTGGATTTTTCAATTTTTTGGGGGTGGTCATGAATTAAAGTCCTTTTCGCTCTAGGACGCATATTTAAGGAGATATGGGCAAAAGAAATTTTTCATATAAAAATTTCAATTTTTTTAGGTTTTGGGTGGATTTTTCAATTTTTTGGGGTTGGTCACGAATTAAAGTCCTTTTCGCTCTAGGACGCTTAGTTTAGGAGATATGGGCAAAAGAAGTTTTTCATATAAAAATTTCAATTTTTTTTAAGTTTTAGGTGGATTTTTCAATTTTTTGAGGGTGGTCACGAATTAAAGTCCTTTTCGCTCTAGGACGCATATTTAAGGAGATATGGACAAAAGAAGTTTTTCATATAAAAATTTCAATTTTTTTAGGTTTTGGGTGGATTTTTCAATTTTTTGGGGTGGTCATGAATTAAAGTCCTTTTCGCTCTAGGACGCTTAGTTTAGGAGATATGGGCAAAAGAAGGTTTTCATATAAAAATTTTAAGTTTTTTAGGTGGATTTTTCAATTTTTTGGGGTGGTCACGAATTAAAGTCCTTTTCGCTCTAGGACGCTTAGTTTAGGAGATATGGACAAAAGAAGTTTTTCATATAAAAATTTCAATTTTTTTAGGTTTTGGGTGGATTTTTCAATTTTTTGGGGTGGTCATGAATTAAAGTCCTTTTCGCTCTAGGACGCATATTTAAGGAGATATGGGCAAAAGAAGTTTTTCATATAAAAATTTCAATTTTTTTAGGTTTTGGGTGGATTTTGCAATTTTTTGGGGGTGGTCACGAATTAAAGTCCTTTTCGCTCTAGGACGCATATTTAAGGAGATATGGACAAAAGAAGTTTTTCATATAAAAATTTCAATTTTTTTAGTTTTTGGGTGGATTTTTAAATTTTTTGGGGGTGGTCACGAATTAAACTCCTTTTCGCTCTAGGACGCTTAGTTTAGAAGATATGGACAAAAGAAGTTTTTCATATAAAAATTTCAATTTTTTTAGGTTTTGGGTGGATTTTGCAATTTTTTGAGGGTGGTCATGAATTAAAGTCCTTTTCGCTCTAGGACGCTTAGTTTAGGAGATATGGGCAAAAGAAGTTTTTCATATAAAAATTTCGATTTTTTTAGGTTTTGGGTGGATTTTTCAATTTTTTGGGGGTGGTCACGAATTAAAGTCCTTTTCGCTCTAGGACGCATATTTAAGGAGATATGGGCAAAAGAAGTTTTTCATATAAAAATTTAAATTTTTTTAGGTTTTGGGTGGATTTTTCAATTTTTTGGGGTGGTCATGAATTAAAGTCCTTTTCGCTCTAGGACGCTTAGTTTAGGAGATATGGGCAACAGAAGGTTTTCATATAAAAATTTCAATTTTTTTAGGTTTTGGGTAGATTTATCAATTTTTTGGGGTGGTCACGAATTAAAGTCCTTTTCGCTCTAGGACGCTTAGTTTAGGAGATATGGGCAATAGAAGTTTTTCATATAAAAATTTCAATTTTTTTAGGTTTTGGGTGGATTTTTCAATTTTTTGGGGGTGGTCACGAATTAAAGTCCTTTTCGCTCTAGGACGCATATTTAAGGAGATATGGACAAAAGAAGGTTTTCATATAAAAATTTCAATTTTTTTAGGTTTTGGGTGGATTTTTCAATTTTTTGGGGTGGTCACGAATTAAAGTCCTTTTCGATCTAGGAGGCTTAGTTTAGGAGATATGGGCAAAAGAAGTTTATCATATAAAAATTTCAATTTTTTTATGTTTTGGGTGAATTTTTCAATTTTTTGGGGGTGGTCACGAATTAAAGTCCTTTTCGCTCTAGGACGCATATTTAAGGAGATATGGGCAAAAGAAGGTTTTCATATAAAAATTTCAATTTTTTTAGGTTTTGGGTGGATTTTTCAATTTTTTGGGGGTGGTCATGAATTAAAGTCCTTTTCGCTCTAGGACGCATATTTAAGGAGATATGGACAAAAGAAGTTTTTCATATAAAAATTTCAATTTTTTTAGGTTTTGGGTGGAATTTTCAATTTTTTGGGGGTGGTCACGAATTAAAGTCCTTTTCGCTCTAGGACGCTTAGTTTAGGAGATATGGGCAAAAGAAGTTTTTCATATAAAAATTTAAATTTTTTTAGGTTTTGGGTGGATTTTTCAATTTTTTGGGGTGGTCATGAATTAAAGTCCTTTTCGCTCTAGGAGGCTTAGTTTAGGAGATACGGGCAAAAGAAGGTTTTCATATATAAATTTCAATTTTTTTAGGTTTTGGGTGGATTTTTCAATTTTTTTGGGGTGGTCACGAATTAAAGTCCTTTTCGCTTTAGGAGGCTTAGTTTAGGAGATATGGGCAAAAGAAGTTTTTCATATAAAAATTTCAATTTTTTTAGGTTTTGGGTGGATTTTTCAATTTTTTGGGGTGGTCACGAATTAAAGTCCTTTTCGCTCTAGGACGCTTAGTTTAGGAGATATGGACAAAAGAAGTTTTTCATATAAAAATTTCAATTTTTTTAGGTTTTGGGTGGATTTTTCAATTTTTTGGGGGTGGTCACGAATTAAAGTCCTTTTCGCTCTAGGACGCTTAGTTTAGGAGATATGGACAAAAGGAGTTTTTCATATAAAAATTTCAATTTTTTTAGGTTTTGGGAGGATTTTTCAATTTTTTGAGGGTGGTCACGAATTAAAGTCCTTTTCGCTCTAGGACGCATATTTAAGGAGATATGGGCAAAAGAAGTTTTTCATATAAAAATTTCAATTTTTTTAGGTTTTGGGTGGATTTTTCAATTTTTTGGGGGTGGTCACGAAATAAAGTCCTTTTCGCTCTAGGACGCTTAGTTTAGGAGATATATGCAAAAGAAGTTTTTCATATAAAAATTTCAATTTTTTTAGGTTTTGTTTGGATTTTTAAATTTTTTGAGGGTGGTCATGAATTAAAGTCCTTTTCGCTCTAGGACGCATATTTAAGGAGATATGGGCAAAAGAAGTTTTTCATATAAAAATTTCAATTTTTTTAGGTTTTGGGTGGATTTTTCAATTTTTTGGGGGTGGTCACGAATTAAAGTCCTTTTCGCTCTAGGAAGCTTAGTTTAGGAGATATGGGCAAAAGAAGTTTTTCATATAAAAACTTCAATTTTTTTAGGTTTTGGGTGGATTTTTCAATTTTTTGGGGTGGTCACGAATTAAAGTCCTTTTCGCTCTAGGACGCTTAGTTTAGGAGATATGGGCAAAAGAAGTTTTTCATATAAAAATTTCAATTTTTTTAGGTTTTGGGTGGATTTTTCAATTTTTTGGGGGTGGTCACGAATTAAAGTCCTTTTCGCTCTAGGACGCTTACTTTAGGAGATATGGACAAAAGAAGTTTTTCATATAGAAATTTCAATTTTTTTAGGTTTTGGGAGGATTTTTCAATTATTTGAGGGTGGTCACGAATTAAAGTCCTTTTCGCTCTAGGACGCATATTTAAGGAGATATGGGCAAAAGAAGTTTTTCATATAAAAATTTCAATTTGTTTAGGTTTTGGGTGGATTTTTCAATTTTTTGGGGTGGTCACGAATTAAAGTCCTTTTCGCTCTAGGACGCTTAGTTTAGGAGATATATGCAAAAGAAGTTTTTCATATAAAAATTTCAATTTTTTTAGGTTTTGGGTGGATTTTTCAATTTTTTGAGGGTGGTCATGAATTAAAGTCCTTTTCGCTCTAGGACGCATATTTAAGGAGATATGGGCAAAACAAGTTTTTCATATAAAAATTTCAATTTTTTAGGTTTTGGGTGGATTTTTCAATTTTTTGGGGGTGGTCACGAATTAAAGTCCTTTTCGCTCTAGGACGCTTAGTTTAGGAGATATGGGCAAAAGAAGTTTTTCATATAAAAATTTCAATTTTTTAGGTTTTGGGTGAATTTTTCAATTTTTTGGGGTGGTCATGAATTAAAGTCCTTTTCGCTCTATGACGCATATTTAAGGAGATATGGGCAAAAGAAGTTTTTCATATAAAAATTTCAATTTTTGTAGGTTTTGGGTGGAATTTTCAATTTTTTGGGGGTGGTCACGAATTAAAGTCCTTTTCGCTCTAGGACGCTTAGTTTAGGAGATATGGGCAAAAGAAGTTTTTCATATAAAAATTTAAATTTTTTTAGGTTTTGGGTGGATTTTTCAATTTTTTGGGGTGGTCATGAATTAAAGTCCTTTTCGCTCTAGGAGGCTTAGTTTAGGAGATATGGGCAAAAGAAGGTTTTCATATATAAATTTCAATTTTTTTAGGTTTTGGGTGGATTTTTCAATTTTTTGGGGTGGTCACGAATTAAAGTCCTTTTCGCTCTAGGACGCTTAGTTTAGGAGATATGGACAAAAGAAGTTTTTCATATAAAAATTTCAATTTTTTTAGGTTTTGGGTGGATTTTTCAATTTTTTGGGGGTGGTCACGAATTAAAGTCCTTTTCGCTCTAGGACGCTTAGTTTAGGAGATATGGACAAAAGGAGTTTTTCATATAAAAATTTCAATTTTTTTAGGTTTTGGGTGGATTTTTCAATTTTTTGAGGGTGGTCACGAATTAAAGTCCTTTTCGCTCTAGGACGCATATTTAAGGAGATATGGGCAAAAGAAGTTTTTCATATAAAAATTTCAATTTTTTTAGGTTTTGGGTGGATTTTTCAATTTTTTGGGGGTGGTCACGAATTAAAGTCCTTTTCGCTCTAGGACGCTTAGTTTAGGAGATATATGCAAAAGAAGTTTTTCATATAAAAATTTCAATTTTTTTAGGTTTTGGGTGGATTTTTAAATTTTTTGAGGGTGGTCATGAATTAAAGTCCTTTTCGCTCTAGGACGCATATTTAAGGAGATATGGGCAAAAGAAGTTTTTCATATAAAAATTTCAATTTTTTAGGTTTTGGGTGGATTTTTCAATTTTTTGGGGGTGGTCACGAATTAAAGTCCTTTTCGCTCTAGGAAGCTTAGTTTAGGAGATATGGGCAAAAGAAGTTTTTCATATAAAAATTTCAATTTTTTTAGGTTTTGGGTGGATTTTTCAATTTTTTGGGGTGGTCACGAATTAAAGTCCTTTTCGCTCTAGGACGCTTAGTTTAGGAGATATGGGCAAAAGAAGTTTTTCATATAAAAATTTCAATTTTTTTAGGTTTTGGGTGGATTTTTCAATTTTTTGGGGGTGGTCACGAATTAAAGTCCTTTTCGCTCTAGGACGCTTACTTTAGGAGATATGGACAAAAGAAGTTTTTCATATAGAAATTTCAATTTTTTTAGGTTTTGGGAGGATTTTTCAATTATTTGAGGGTGGTCACGAATTAAAGTCCTTTTCGCTCTAGGACGCATATTTAAGGAGATATGGGCAAAAGAAGTTTTTCATATAAATATTTCAATTTGTTTAGGTTTTGGGTGTATTTTTCAATTTTTTGGGGTGGTCACGAATTAAAGTCCTTTTCGCTCTAGGACGCTTAGTTTAGGAGATATATGCAAAAGAAGTTTTTCATATAAAAATTTCAATTTTTTTAGGTTTTGGGTGGATTTTTCAATTTTTTGAGGGTGGTCATGAATTAAAGTCCTTTTCGCTCTAGGACGCATATTTAAGGAGATATGGGCAAAACAAGTTTTTCATATAAAAATTTCAATTTTTTAGGTTTTGGGTGGATTTTTCAATTTTTTGGGGGTGGTCACGAATTAAAGTCCTTTTCGCTCTAGGACGCTTAGTTTAGGAGATATGGGCAAAAGAAGTTTTTCATATAAAAATTTCAATTTTTTAGGTTTTGGGTGAATTTTTCAATTTTTTGGGGTGGTCATGAATTAAAGTCCTTTTCGCTCTATGACGCATATTTAAGGAGATATGGGCAAAAGAAGTTTTTCATATAAAAATTTCAATTTTTTTAGGTTTTGGGTGGATTTTTCAATTTTTTGGGGGTGGTCACGAATTAAAGTCCTTTTCGCTCTAAGACGCTTAGTTTAGGAGATATGGGCAAAAGAAGTTTTTCATATAAAAATTTCAATTTTTTTAGGTTTTGGGTGGATTTTTCAATTTTTTGGGGGTGGTCACGAATTAAAGTCCTTTCCGCTCTAGGACGCATATTTAAGGAGATATGGGCAAAAGAAGTTTTTCATATAAAAATTTCAATTTTTTTATGTTTTGGGTGAATTTTTCAATTTTTTGGGGTGGTCATGAATTAAAGTCCTTTTCGCTCTAGGACGCTTAGTTTAGGAGATATGGGCAAAAGAAGTTTTTCATATAAAAATTTCAATTTTTTTAGGTTTTGGGTGGATTTTGCAATTTTTTGAGGGTGGTCATGAATTAAAGTCCTTTTCGCTCTAGGACGCTTAGTTTAGGAGAGATGGGCAAAAGAAGTTTTTCATATACAAATTTCAATTTTTTTAGGTTTTGGGTGGATTTTTCAATTTTTTGGGGTGGTCACGAATTAAAGTCCTTTTCGCTCTAGGACGCTTAATTTAGGAGATATATGCAAAAGAAGTTTTTCCTATAAAAATTTCAATTTTTTTTAGGTTTTGGGTGGATTTTTCAATTTTTTGAGGGTGGTCATGACTTAAAGTCATTTTCGCTCTAGGACGCATATTTAAGGAGATATGGACAAAAGAAGTTTTTCATATAAAAATTTCAATTTTTTTAGGTTTTGGGTGGATTTTTCAAATTTTTGGGGTGGTCATGAATTAAAGTCCTTTTCGCTCTAGGACGCTTAGTTTAGGAGATATGGGCAAAAGAAGGTTTTCATATAAAAATTTCAATTTTTTTAGGTTTTGGGTGGATTTTTAAATTTTTTGGGGGTGGTCACGAATTAAAGTCCTTTTCGCTCTAGGACGCTTAGTTTAGGAGATATGGGCAAAAGAAGTTTATCATATAAAAATTTCAATTTTTTTATGTTTTGGGTGAATTTTTCAATTTTTTGGGGTGGTCACGAATTAAAGTCCTTTTCGCTCTAGGACGCATATTTAAGGAGATATGGGCAAAAGAGGTTTTCATATAAAACTTTCAATTTTTTTAGGTTTTGGGTGGATTTTTCAACTTTTTGGGGTGGTCACGAATTAAAGTCCTTTTCGCTCTAGGACGCTTAGTTTAGGAGATATGGGCAAAAGAAGTTTTTCATATAAAAATTTCAATTTTTTTAGGTTTTGGGTGGATTTTTCAATTTTTTGGGGATGGTCATGAATTAAAGTCCTTTTCGCTCTAGGACGCATATTTAAGGAGATATGGACAAAAGAAGTTTTTCATATAAAAATTTCAATTTTTTTAGGTTTTGGGTGGATTTTTCAATTTTTTGGGGGTGGTCACGAATTAAAGTCCTTTTCGCTCTAGGACGCTTAGTTTAGGAGATATGGGCAAAAGAAGTTTTTCATATAAAAATTTCAATTTTTTTAGGTTTTGGGTGGATTTTTCAATTTTTTGGGGGTGGTCACGAATTAAAGTCCTTTTCGCTCTAGGACGCATATTTAAGGAGATATGGACAAAAGAAGTTTTTCATATAAAAATTTCAATTTTTTTAGGTTTTGGGTGGATTTTTCAATTTTTTGGGGGTGGTCACGAATTAAAGTCCTTTTCGCTCTAGGACGCATATTTAAGGAGATATGGACAAAAGAAGTTTTTCATATAAAAATTTCAATTTTTTTAGGTTTTGGGTGGATTTTTCAATTTTTTGGGGTGGTCATGAATTAAAGTCCTTTTCGCTCTAGGAGGCTTAGTTTAGGAGATATGGGCAAAAGAAGGTTTTCATATAAAAATTTCAATTTTTTTAGGTTTTGGGTGGATTTTTCAATTTTTTGGGGTGGTCACGAATTAAAGTCCTTTTCGCTCTAGGAGGCTTAGTTTAGGAGATATATGCAAAAGAAGTTTTTCATATAAAAATTTCAATTTTTTTAGGTTTTGGGTGGATTTTTCAATTTTTTGGGGGTGGTCACGAATTAAACTCCTTTTCGCTCTAGGACGCTTAGTTTAGGAGATATGGGCAAAAGAAGTTTATCATATAAAAATTTCAATTTTTTTATGTTTTGGGTGGATTTTTCAATTTTGTGGGGGTGGTCACGAATTAAAGTCCTTTTCGCTCTAGGACGCATATTTATGGAGATATGGGAAAAAGAAGTTTTTCATATAAAAATTTCAATTTTTTTAGGTTTTGGGTGGATTTTTCAATTTTTTGGGGTGGTCACGAATTAAAGTCCTTTTCGCTCTAGGACGCTTAGTTTAGGAGATATGGGCAAAAGAAGTTTTTCATATAAAAATTTCAATTTTTTTAGGTTTTGGGTGGATTTTTCAATTTTTTGGGGGTGGTCACGAATTAAAGTCCTTTTCGCTCTAGGACGCTTAGTTTAGGAGATATGGACAAAAGAAGTTTTTCATATAAAAATTTCAATTTGTTTAGGTTTTGGGTGGATTTTTCAATTTTTTGAGGGTGGTCACGAATTAAAGTCCTTTTCGCTCTAGGACGCTTAATTTAGGAGATATGGACAAAAGAAGTTTTTCCTATAAAAATTTCAATTTTTTTTAGGTTTTGGGTGGATTTTTCAATTTTTTGAGGGTGGTCATGACTTAAAGTCCTTTTCGCTCTAGGACGCATATTTAAGGAGATATGGGCAAAAGAAGTTTTTCATATAAAAATTTCAATTTTTTAGGTTTTGGGTGGATTTTTCAATTTTTTGGGGGTGTTCACGAATTAGTCCTTTTCGCTCTAGGACGCTTAGTTTAGGAGATATGGGCAAAAGAAGTTTTTCATATAAAAATTTCAATTTTTTTAGGTTTTGGGTGAATTTTTAAATTTTTTGGGGTGGTCATGAATTAAAGTCCTTTTCGCTCTAGGACGCATATTTAAGGAGATATGGGCAAAAGAAGTTTTTCATATAAAAATTTAAATTTGTTTAGGTTTTGGGTGGATTTTTCAATTTTTTGGGGGTGGTCACGAATTAAAGTCCTTTTCGCTCTAGGACGCATATTTAAGGAGATATGGGCAAAAGAAGGTTTTCATATAAAAATTTCAATTTTTTTAGGTTTTGGGTGGATTTTTCAACTTTTTGGGGTGGTCACCAATTAAAGTCCTTTTCGCTCTATGACGCTTAGTTTAGGAGATATTGGCAAAGGAAGTTTTTCATATAAAAATTTAAATTTTTTTAGGTTTTGGGTGGATTTTTCAATTTTTTGGGGGTGGTCATGAATTAAAGTCCTTTTCGCTCTAGGACGCATATTTAAGGAGATATGGACAAAAGAAGTTTTTCATATAAAAATTTCAATTTTTTTAGGTTTTGGGTGGATTTTTAAATTTTTTGGGGATGGTCACGAATTAAAGTCCTTTTCGCTCTAGGACGCTTAGTTTAGGAGATATGGGCAAAAGAAGTTTATCATATACAAATTTCAATTTTTTTATGTTTTGGGTGAATTTTTCAATTTTTTGGGGTGGTCATGAATTAAAGTCCTTTTCGCTCTAGGACGCTTAGTTTAGGAGATATGGGCAAAAGAAGTTTTTCATATAAAAATTTCAATTTTTTTAGGTTTTGGGTGGATTTTGCAATTTTTTGAGGGTGGTCATGAATTAAAGTCCTTTTCGCTCAAGGACGCTTAGTTTAGGAGATATGGGCAAAAGAAGTTTTTCATAAAGGGTGATTTGTTAAGAGCTTGATAACTTTTTTTTAAAAAAAAACGCCTAAAATTTGCAAAATCTCATCGGTTCTTTATTTGAAACGTTAGATTGGTCCATGACATTTACTTTTTGAAGATAATTTCATTTAAATGTTGACCGCGGCTGCGTCTTAGGTGGTCCATTCGGAAAGTCCAATTTTGGGCATTTTTTTCGAGCATTTCGGCCGGAATAGCCCGAATTTCTTCGGAAATGTTGTCTTCCAAAGCTGGAATAGTTGCTGGCTTATTTCTGTAGACTTTAGACTTGACGTAGCCCCACAAAAAATAGTCTAAAGGCGTCAAATCGCATGATCTTGGTGGCCAACTTACCGGTCCATTTCTTGAGATGAATTGTTCTCCGAAGTTTTCCCTCAAAATGGCCATAGAATCGCGAGCTGTGTGGCATGTAGCGCCATCTTGTTGAAACCACATGTCAACCAAGTTCAGTTCTTCCATTTTTGGCAACAAAAAGTTTGTTAGCATCGAACGATAGCGATCGCCATTCACCGTAACGTTGCGTCCAACAGCATCTTTGAAAAAATACGGTCCAATGATTCCACCAGCGTACAAACCACACCAAACAGTGCATTTTTCGGGATGCATGGGCAGTTCTTGAACGGCTTCTGGTTGCTCTTCATTCAACCAGAAATGAGCCTCATCGCTGAACAAAATTTGTCGATAAAAAAGCGGATTTTCTGCCAACTTTTCTAGGTAATAAAATTCAATGATTTGCAAGCGTTGCTCGTTAGTAAGTCTATTCATGATGAAATGTCAAAGCATACTGAGCATCTTTCTCTTTGACACCATGTCTGAAATCCCACGTGATCTGTCAAATACTAATGCATGAAAATCCTAACCTCAAAAGAATCACCCTTTATAAAAATTTCAATTTTTTTAGGTTTTGGGTGGATTTTTCAATTTTTTGGGGGTGGTCATGAATTAAAGTCCTTTTCGCTCTAGGACGCATATTTAAGGAGATATGGGCAAAAGAAATTTTTCATATAAAAATTTAAATTTTTTTAGGTTTTGGGTGGATTTTTCAATTTTTTGGGGTGGTCATGAATTAAAGTCCTTTTCGCTCTAGGAGGCTTAGTTTAGGAGATATGGGCAAAAGAAGGTTTTCATATAAAAATTTCAATTTTTTTAGGTTTTTGGTGGATTTTTCAATTTTTTGGGGTGGTCACGAATTAAAGTCCTTTTCGCTCTAGGACGCTTAGTTTAGGAGATATGGGCAAAAGAAGTTTTTCATATAAAAATTTCAATTTTTTTAGGTTTTGGGTGGATTTTTCAATTTTTTGGGGGTGGTCACGAATTAAAGTCATTTTCGCTCTAGGACGCATATTTAAGGAGATATGGACAAAAGAAGTTTTTCATATAAAAATTTCAATTTTTTTAGGTTTTGGGTGGATTTTTCAATTTTTTGGGGTGGTCATGAATTAAAGTCCTTTTCGCTGTAGGACGCTTAGTTTAGGAGATATGGGCAAAAGAAGGTTTTCATATAAAAATTTCAATTTTTTTAGGTTTTGGGTGGATTTTTAAATTTTTTGGGGGTGGTCACGAATTAAAGTCCTTTTCGCTCTAGGACGCTTAGTTTAGGAGATATGGGCAAAAGAAGTTTATCATATAAAAATTTCAATTTTTTTATGTTTTGGGTGAATTTTTCAATTTTTTGGGGTGGTCACGAATTAAAGTCCTTTTCGCTCTAGGACGCATATTTAAGGAGATATGGGCAAAAGAAGGTTTTCATATAAAACTTTCAATTTTTTTAGGTTTTGGGTGGATTTTTCAACTTTTTGGGGTGGTCATGAATTAAAGTCCTTTTCGCTCTAGGACGCTTAGTTTAGGAGATATGGGCAAAAGAAGTTTTTCATATAAAAATTTCAATTTTTTTAGGTTTTGGGTGGATTTTTCAATTTTTTGGGGATGGTCATGAATTAAAGTCCTTTTCGCTCTAGGACGCATATTTAAGGAGATATGGACAAAAGAAGTTTTTCATATAAAAATTTCAATTTTTTTAGGTTTTGGGTGGATTTTTCAATTTTTTGGGGGTGGTCACGAATTAAAGTCCTTTTCGCTCTAGGACGCTTAGTTTAGGAGATATGGGCAAAAGAAGTTTTTCATATAAAAATTTCAATTTTTTTTGGTTTTGGGTGGATTTTTCAATTTTTTGGGGGTGGTCACGAATTAAAGTCCTTTTCGCTCTAGGACGCTTAGTTTAGGAGATATGGGCAAAAGAAGTTTTTCATATAAAAATTTCAATTTTTTTAGGTTTTGGGTGGATTTTTCAATTTTTGGGGGGTGGTCACGAATTAAAGTCCTTTTCGCTCTAGGACGCATATTTAAGGAGATATGGACAAAAGAAGTTTTTCATATAAAAATTTCAATTTTTTTAGGTTTTGGGTGGATTTTTCAATTTTTTGGGGGTGGTCACGAATTAAAGTCCTTTTCGCTCTAGGACGCTTAGTTTAGGAGATATGGGCAAAAGAAGTTTTTCATATAAAAATTTCAATTTTTTTTGGTTTTGGGTGGATTTTTCAATTTTTTGGGGGTGGTCACGAATTAAAGTCCTTTTCGCTCTAGGAGGCTTAGTTTAGGAGATATATGCAAAAGAAGTTTTTCATATAAAAATTTCAATTTTTTTAGGTTTTGGGTGGATTTTTCAATTTTTTGGGGGTGGTCACGAATTAAACTCCTTTTCGCTCTAGGACGCTTAGTTTAGGAGATATGGGCAAAAGAAGTTTATCATATAAAAATTTCAATTTTTTAGGTTTTGGGTGGATTTTTCAATTTTGTGGGGGTGGTCACGAATTAAAGTCCTTTTCGCTCTAGGATGCATATTTATGGAGATATGGGAAAAAGAAGGTTTTCATATAAAAATTTCAATTTTTTTAGGTTTTGGGTGGATTTTTCAATTTTTTGGGGTGGTCACGAATTAAAGTCCTTTTCGCTCTAGGACGCTTAGTTTAGGAGATATGGGCAAAAGAAGTTTTTCATATAAAAATTTCAATTTTTTTAGGTTTTGGGTGGATTTTTCAATTTTTTGGGGGTGGTCACGAATTAAAGTCCTTTTCGCTCTAGGACGCTTAGTTTAGGAGATATGGACAAAAGAAGTTTCTCATATAAAAATTTCAATTTGTTTAGGTTTTGGGTGGATTTTTCAATTTTTTGAGGGTGGTCACGAATTAAAGTCCTTTTCGCTCTAGGACGCTTAATTTAGGAGATATATGCAAAAGAAGTTTTTCCTATAAAAATTTCAATTTTTTTTAGGTTTTGGGTGGATTTTTCAATTTTTTGAGGGTGGTCATGACTTAAAGTCCTTTTCGCTCTAGGACGCATATTTAAGGAGATATGGGCAAAAGAAGTTTTTCATATAAAAATTTCAATTTTTTAGGTTTTGGGTGGATTTTTCAATTTTTTGGGGGTGTTCACGAATTAGTCCTTTTCGCTCTAGGACGCTTAGTTTAGGAGATATGGGCAAAAGAAGTTTTTCATATAAAAATTTCAATTTTTTTAGGTTTTGGGTGAATTTTTCAATTTTTTGGGGTGGTCATGAATTAAAGTCCTTTTCGCTCTAGGACGCATATTTAAGGAGATATGGGCAAAAGAAGTTTTTCATATAAAAATTTAAATTTGTTTAGGTTTTGGGTGGATTTTTCAATTTTTTGGGGGTGGTCACGAATTAAAGTCCTTTTCGCTCTAGGACGCTTAGTTTAGGAGATATGGGCAAAAGAAGTTTATCATATAAAAATTTCAATTTTTTAGGTTTTGGGTGGATTTTTCAATTTTGTGGGGGTGGTCACGAATTAAAGTCCTTTTCGCTCTAGGATGCATATTTATGGAGATATGGGAAAAAGAAGGTTTTCATATAAAAATTTCAATTTTTTTAGGTTTTGGGTGGATTTTTCAATTTTTTGGGGTGGTCACGAATTAAAGTCCTTTTCGCTCTAGGACGCTTAGTTTAGGAGATATGGGCAAAAGAAGTTTTTCATATAAAAATTTCAATTTTTTTAGGTTTTGGGTGGATTTTTCAATTTTTTGGGGGTGGTCACGAATTAAAGTCCTTTTCGCTCTAGGACGCTTAGTTTAGGAGATATGGACAAAAGAAGTTTTTCATATAAAAATTTCAATTTGTTTAGGTTTTGGGTGGATTTTTCAATTTTTTGAGGGTGGTCACGAATTAAAGTCCTTTTCGCTCTAGGACGCTTAATTTAGGAGATATATGCAATAGAAGTTTTTCCTATAAAAATTTCAATTTTTTTTAGGTTTTGGGTGGATTTTTCAATTTTTTGAGGGTGGTCATGACTTAAAGTCCTTTTCGCTCTAGGACGCATATTTAAGGAGATATGGGCAAAAGAAGTTTTTCATATAAAAATTTCAATTTTTTAGGTTTTGGGTGGATTTTTCAATTTTTTGGGGGTGTTCACGAATTAGTCCTTTTCGCTCTAGGACGCTTAGTTTAGGAGATATGGGCAAAAGAAGTTTTTCATATAAAAATTTCAATTTTTTTAGGTTTTGGGTGAATTTTTCAATTTTTTGGGGTGGTCATGAATTAAAGTCCTTTTCGCTCTAGGACGCATATTTAAGGAGATATGGGCAAAAGAAGTTTTTCATATAAAAATTTAAATTTGTTTAGGTTTTGGGTGGATTTTTCAATTTTTTGGGGGTGGTCACGAATTAAAGTCCTTTTCGCTCTAGGACGCTTAGTTTAGGAGATATGGGCAAAAGAAGTTTTTCATATAAAAATTTCAATTTTTTTAGGTTTCGGGTGGATTTTTCAATTTTTTGGGGGTGGTCACGAATTAAAGTCCTTTTCGCTCTAGGACGCATATTTAAGGAGATATGGGCAAAAGAAGTTTTTCATATAAAAATTTCAATTTTTTTAGGTTTTGGGTGGATTTTTCAATTTTTTGGGGGTGGTCACGAATTAAAGTCCTTTTCGCTCTAGGACGCATATTTAAGGAGATATGGGCAAAAGAAGGTTTTCATATAAAAATTTCAATTTTTTTAGGTTTTGGGTGGATTTTTCAATTTTTTGGGGTGGTCACGAATTAAAGTCCTTTTCGCTCTAGGACGCTTAGTTTAGGAGATATGGGCAAAAGAAGTTTTTCATATAAAAATTTCAATTTTTTTAGGTTTTGGGTGGATTTTTCAATTTTTTGGGGGTGGTCACGAATTAAAGTCCTTTTCGCTCTAGGACGCTTAGTTTAGGAGATATGGGCAAAAGAAGTTTATCATATAAAAATTTCAATTTTTTTATGTTTTGGGTGAATTTTTCAATTTTTTGGGGGTGGTCACGAATTAAAGTCCTTTTCGCTCTAGGACGCATATTTAAGGAGATATGGGCAAAAGAAGGTTTTCATATAAAAATTTCAATTTTTTTAGGTTTTGGGTGGATTTTTCAATTTTTTGGGGTGGTCACGAATTAAAGTCCTTTTCGCTCTATGACGCTTAGTTTAGGAGATATGGGCAAAGGAAGTTTTTCATATAAAAATTTCAATTTTTTTAGGTTTTGGGTGGATTTTTCAATTTTTTGGGGGTGGTCATGAATTAAAGTCCTTTTCGCTCTAGGACGCATATTTAAGGAGATATGGACAAAAGAAGTTTTTCATATAAAAATTTCAATTTTTTTAGGTTTTGGGTGGAATTTTCAATTTTTTGGGGATGGTCACGAATTAAAGTCCTTTTCGCTCTAGGACGCTTAGTTTAGGAGATATGGGCAAAAGAAGTTTTTCATATAAAAATTTCAATTTTTTTAGGTTTTGGGTGGATTTTTCAATTTTTTGGGGGTGGTCACGAATTAATGTCCTTTTCGCTCTAGGACGCTTAGTTTAGGAGATATGGGCAAAAGAAGTTTTTCATATAAAAATTTCAATTTTTTTAGGTTTTGGGTGGATTTTTCAATTTTTTGGGGGTGGTCACGAATTAAAGTCCTTTTCGCTCTAGGACGCATATTTAAGGAGATATGGACAAAAGAAGTTTTTCATATAAAAATTTCATTTTTTTAGGTTTTGGGTGGATTTTTCAATTTTTTGGGGTGGTCATGAATTAAAGTCCTTTTCGCTCTAGGAGGCTTAGTTTAGGAGATATGGGCAAAAGAAGGTTTTCATATAAAAATTTCAATTTTTTTAGGTTTTGGGTGGATTTTTCAATTTTTTGGGGTGGTCACGAATTAAAGTCCTCTTCGCTCTAGGAGGCTTAGTTTAGGAGATATGGGCAAAAGAAGTTTTTCATATAAAAATTTCAATTTTTTTAGGTTTTGGGTGGATTTTTCAATTTTTTGGGGGTGGTCACGAATTAAACTCCTTTTCGCTCTAGGACGCTCAGTTTAGGAGATATGGGCAAAAGAAGTTTGTCATATAAAAATTTCAATTTTTTAGGTTTTGGTGGATTTTTAAATTTTTTGGGGGTGGTCACGAATTAAAGTCCTTTTCGCTCTAGGACGCATATTTAAGGAGATATGGGCAAAAGAAGGTTTTCATATAAAAATTTCATTTTTTTAGGTTTTGGGTGGATTTTTCAATTTTTTGGGGTGGTCACGAATTAAAGTCCTTTTCGCTCTAGGACGCTTAGTTTAGGAGATATGGGCAAAAGAAGTTTTTCATATAAAAATTTCAATTTTTTTTAAGTTTTGGGTGGATTTTTCAATTTTTTGGGGGTGGTCACGAATTAAAGTCCTTTTCGCTCTAGGACGCTTAGTTTAGGAGATATGGGCAAAAGAAGTTTTTCATATAAAAATTTCAATTTTTTAGGTTTTGGGTGGATTTTTCAATTTTTTGGGGGTGGTCACGAATTAAAGTCCTTTTCGCTCTAGGACGCTTAGTTTAGGAGATATGGGCAAAAGAAGTTTTTCATATAAAAATTTCAATTTTTTTAGGTTTTGGGTGAATTTTTCAATTTTTTGGGGTGGTCATGAATTAAAGTCCTTTTCGCTCTAGGACGCATATTTAAGGAGATATGGGCAAAAGAAGTTTTTCATATAAAAATTTAATTTTTTTTAGGTTTTGGGTGGATTTTTCAATTTTTTGCGGTGGTCACGAATTAAAGTCCTTTTCGCTCTAGGACGCTTAGTTTAGGAGATATGGGCAAAAGAAGTTTATCATATAAAAATTTCAATTTTTTATGTTTTGGGTGAACTTTTCAATTTTTTGGGGTGGTCATGAATTAAAGTCCTTTTCGCTCTAGGGCGCTTAGTTTAGGAGATATGGGCAAAAGAAGTTTTTCATATAAAAATTTCAATTTTTTTAGGTTTTGGGTGGATTTTTAAATTTTTTGGGGGTGGTCACGAATTAAACTCCTTTTCGCTCTAGGACGCTTAGTTTAGGAGATATGGGCAAAAGAAGTTTATCATATAAAAATTTCAATTTTTTTATGTTTTGGGTGAATTTTTCAATTTTTTGGGGTGGTCATGAATTAAAGTCCTTTTCGCTCTAGGACGCATATTTAAGGAGATATGGGCAAAAGAAGTTTTTCATATAAAAATTTCAATTTTTTAGGTTTTGGG
Organism: Haematobia irritans; assembly: GCF_050003625.1. Taxonomy (NCBI): domain Eukaryota; kingdom Metazoa; phylum Arthropoda; class Insecta; order Diptera; family Muscidae; genus Haematobia; species Haematobia irritans. The sequence continues at coordinate 99,639,458 of NC_134400.1, read as the reverse complement.
TGGATTTTTCAATTTTTTGGGGGTGTTCACGAATTAGTCCTTTTCGCTCTAGGACGCTTAGTTTAGGAGATATGGGCAAAAGAAGTTTTTCATATAAAAATTTCAATTTTTTTAGGTTTTGGGTGAATTTTTCAATTTTTTGGGGGTGTTCACGAATTAAAGTCCTTTTCGCTCTAGGACGCTTAGTTTAGGAGATATGGGCAAAAGAAGTTTTTCATATAAAAATTTCAATTTTTTTAGGTTTTGGGTGAATTTTTCAATTTTTTGGGGTGGTCATGAATTAAAGTCCTTTTCGCTCTAGGACGCATATTTAAGGAGATATGGGCAAAAGAAGTTTTTCATATAAAAATTTAAATTTTTTTAGGTTTTGGGTGGATTTTTCAATTTTTTGGGGGTGGTCACGAATTAAAGTCCTTTTCGCTCAAGGACGCTTAGTTTAGGAGATATGGGCAAAAGAAGTTTTTCATATAAAAATTTAAATTTTTTTAGGTTTTGGGTGGATTTTTCAATTTTTTGGGGGTGGTCACGAATTAAAGTCCTTTTCGCTCTAGGACGCATATTTAAGAAGATATGGGCAAAAGAAGGTTTTCATATAAAAATTTCAATTTTTTTAGGTTTTGGGTGGATTTTTCAATTTTTTGGGGTGGTCACGAATTAAAGTCCTTTTCGCTCTAGGACGCTTAGTTTAGGAGATATGGGCAAAAGAAGTTTTTCATATAAAAATTTCAATTTTTTTAGGTTTTGGGTGGATTTTTCAATTTTTTGGGGGTGGTCACGAATTAAAGTCCTTTTCGCTCTAGGACGCTTAGTTTAGGAGATATGGGCAAAAGAAGTTTATCATATAAAAATTTCAATTTTTTTATGTTTTGGGTGAATTTTTCAATTTTTTGGGGGTGGTCACGAATTAAAGTCCTTTTCGCTCTAGGACGCATATTTAAGGAGATATGGGCAAAAGAAGGTTTTCATATAAAAATTTCAATTTTTTTAGGTTTTGGGTGGATTTTTCAATTTTTTGGGGTGGTCACGAATTAAAGTCCTTTTCGCTCTATGACGCTTAGTTTAGGAGATATGGGCAAAGGAAGTTTTTCATATAAAAATTTCAATTTTTTTAGGTTTTGGGTGGATTTTTCAATTTTTTGGGGGTGGTCATGAATTAAAGTCCTTTTCGCTCTAGGACGCATATTTAAGGAGATATGGACAATTCAATTTTCAATTTTTTGGGGATGGTCACGAATTAAAGTCCTTTTCGCTCTAGGACGCTTAGTTTAGGAGATATGGGCAAAAGAAGTTTTTCATATAAAAATTTCAATTTTTTTTAGGTTTTGGGTGGATTTTTCAATTTTTTGGGGGTGGTCACGAATTAATGTCCTTTTCGCTCTAGGACGCTTAGTTTAGGAGATATGGGCAAAAGAAGTTTTTCATATAAAAATTTCAATTTTTTTTAGGGTTTGGGTGGATTTTTCAATTTTTTGGGGGTGGTCACGAATTAAAGTCCTTTTCGCTCTAGGACGCATATTTAAGGAGATATGGACAAAAGAAGTTTTTCATATAAAAATTTCATTTTTTTAGGTTTTGGGTGGATTTTTCAATTTTTTGGGGTGGTCATGAATTAAAGTCCTTTTCGCTCTAGGAGGCTTAGTTTAGGAGATATGGGCAAAAGAAGGTTTTCATATAAAAATTTCAATTTTTTTAGGTTTTGGGTGGATTTTTCAATTTTTTGGGGTGGTCACGAATTAAAGTCCTTTTCGCTCTAGGAGGCTTAGTTTAGGAGATATGGGCAAAAGAAGTTCTTCAAATAAAAATTTAAATTTTTTTAGGTTTTGGGTGGATTTTTCAATTTTTTGGGGGTGGTCACGAATTAAACTCCTTTTCGCTCTAGGACGCTTAGTTTAGGAGATATGGGCAAAAGAAGTTTATCATATAAAAATTTCAATTTTTTAGGTTTTGGGTGGATTTTTCAATTTTTTGGGGGTGGTCACGAATTAAAGTCCTTTTCGCTCTAGGACGCATATTTAAGGAGATATGGGCAAAAGAAGGTTTTCATATAAAAATTTCATTTTTTGTAGGTTTTGGGTGGATTTTTCAATTTTTTGGGGTGGTCACGAATTAAAGTCCTTTTCGCTCTAGGACGCTTAGTTTAGGAGATATGGGCAAAAGAAGTTTTTCATATAAAAATTTCAATTTTTTTTAAGTTTTGGGTGGATTTTTCAATTTTTTGGGGGTTGTCACGAATTAAAGTCCTTTTCGCTCTAGGACGCTTAGTTTAGGAGATATGGGCAAAAGAAGTTTTTCATATAAAAATTTCAATTTTTTAGGTTTTGGGTGGATTTTTCAATTTTTTGGGGGTGGTAACGAATTAAAGTCCTTTTCGCTCTAGGACGCATATTTAAGGAGATATGGGCAAAAGAAGGTTTTCATATAAAAATTTCAATTTTTTTAGGTTTTGGGTGGATTTTTCAATTTTTTGGGGTGGTCACGAATTAAAGTCCTTTTCGCTCTAGGACGCTTAGTTTAGGAGATATGGGCAAAAGAAGTTTTTCATATAAAAATTTCAATTTTTTTAGGTTTTGGGTGGATTTTTCAATTTTTTGGGGGTGGTCACGAATTAAAGTCCTTTTCGCTCTAGGACGCTTAGTTTAGGAGATATGGGCAAAAGAAGTTTATCATATAAAAATTTCAATTTTTTTTAAGTTTTGGGTGGATTTTTCAATTTTTTGGGGGTTGTCACGAATTAAAGTCCTTTTCGCTCTAGGACGCTTAGTTTAGGAGATATGGGCAAAAGAAGTTTTTCATATAAAAATTTCAATTTTTTTTAAGTTTTGGGTGGATTTTTCAATTTTTTGGGGGTTGTCACGAATTAAAGTCCTTTTCGCTCTAGGACGCTTAGTTTAGGAGATATGGGCAAAAGAAGTTTTTCATATAAAAATTTCAATTTTTTTAGGTTTTGGGTGGATTTTTCAATTTTTTGGGGGTGGTCACGAATTAAAGTCCTTTTCGCTCTAGGACGCATATTTAAGGAGATATGGACAAAAGAAGTTTTTCATATAAAAATTTCATTTTTTTAGGTTTTGGGTGGATTTTTCAATTTTTTGGGGTGGTCATGAATTAAAGTCCTTTTCGCTCTAGGAGGCTTAGTTTAGGAGATATGGGCAAAAGAAGGTTTTCATATAAAAATTTCAATTTTTTTAGGTTTTGGGTGGATTTTTCAATTTTTTGGGGTGGTCACGAATTAAAGTCCTCTTCGCTCTAGGAGGCTTAGTTTAGGAGATATGGGCAAAAGAAGTTTTTCATATAAAAATTTCAATTTTTTTAGGTTTTGGGTGGATTTTTCAATTTTTTGGGGGTGGTCACGAATTAAACTCCTTTTCGCTCTAGGACGCTCAGTTTAGGAGATATGGGCAAAAGAAGTTTGTCATATAAAAATTTCAATTTTTTAGGTTTTGGTGGATTTTTAAATTTTTTGGGGGTGGTCACGAATTAAAGTCCTTTTCGCTCTAGGACGCATATTTAAGGAGATATGGGCAAAAGAAGGTTTTCATATAAAAATTTCATTTTTTTAGGTTTTGGGTGGATTTTTCAATTTTTTGGGGTGGTCACGAATTAAAGTCCTTTTCGCTCTAGGACGCTTAGTTTAGGAGATATGGGCAAAAGAAGTTTTTCATATAAAAATTTCAATTTTTTTTAAGTTTTGGGTGGATTTTTCAATTTTTTGGGGGTGGTCACGAATTAAAGTCCTTTTCGCTCTAGGACGCTTAGTTTAGGAGATATGGGCAAAAGAAGTTTTTCATATAAAAATTTCAATTTTTTAGGTTTTGGGTGGATTTTTCAATTTTTTGGGGGTGGTCACGAATTAAAGTCCTTTTCGCTCTAGGACGCTTAGTTTAGGAGATATGGGCAAAAGAAGTTTTTCATATAAAAATTTCAATTTTTTTAGGTTTTGGGTGAATTTTTCAATTTTTTGGGGTGGTCATGAATTAAAGTCCTTTTCGCTCTAGGACGCATATTTAAGGAGATATGGGCAAAAGAAGTTTTTCATATAAAAATTTAATTTTTTTTAGGTTTTGGGTGGATTTTTCAATTTTTTGCGGTGGTCACGAATTAAAGTCCTTTTCGCTCTAGGACGCTTAGTTTAGGAGATATGGGCAAAAGAAGTTTATCATATAAAAATTTCAATTTTTTATGTTTTGGGTGAACTTTTCAATTTTTTGGGGTGGTCATGAATTAAAGTCCTTTTCGCTCTAGGGCGCTTAGTTTAGGAGATATGGGCAAAAGAAGTTTTTCATATAAAAATTTCAATTTTTTTAGGTTTTGGGTGGATTTTTAAATTTTTTGGGGGTGGTCACGAATTAAACTCCTTTTCGCTCTAGGACGCTTAGTTTAGGAGATATGGGCAAAAGAAGTTTATCATATAAAAATTTCAATTTTTTTATGTTTTGGGTGAATTTTTCAATTTTTTGGGGTGGTCATGAATTAAAGTCCTTTTCGCTCTAGGACGCATATTTAAGGAGATATGGGCAAAAGAAGTTTTTCATATAAAAATTTCAATTTTTTAGGTTTTGGGTGGATTTTTCAATTTTTTGGGGGTGTTCACGAATTAGTCCTTTTCGCTCTAGGACGCTTAGTTTAGGAGATATGGGCAAAAGAAGTTTTTCATATAAAAATTTCAATTTTTTTAGGTTTTGGGTGAATTTTTCAATTTTTTGGGGGTGTTCACGAATTAAAGTCCTTTTCGCTCTAGGACGCTTAGTTTAGGAGATATGGGCAAAAGAAGTTTTTCATATAAAAATTTCAATTTTTTTAGGTTTTGGGTGAATTTTTCAATTTTTTGGGGTGGTCATGAATTAAAGTCCTTTTCGCTCTAGGACGCATATTTAAGGAGATATGGGCAAAAGAAGTTTTTCATATAAAAATTTAAATTTTTTTAGGTTTTGGGTGGATTTTTCAATTTTTTGGGGGTGGTCACGAATTAAAGTCCTTTTCGCTCAAGGACGCTTAGTTTAGGAGATATGGGCAAAAGAAGTTTTTCATATAAAAATTTAAATTTTTTTAGGTTTTGGGTGGATTTTTCAATTTTTTGGGGGTGGTCACGAATTAAAGTCCTTTTCGCTCTAGGACGCATATTTAAGAAGATATGGGCAAAAGAAGGTTTTCATATAAAAATTTCAATTTTTTTAGGTTTTGGGTGGATTTTTCAATTTTTTGGGGTGGTCACGAATTAAAGTCCTTTTCGCTCTAGGACGCTTAGTTTAGGAGATATGGGCAAAAGAAGTTTTTCATATAAAAATTTCAATTTTTTTAGGTTTTGGGTGGATTTTTCAATTTTTTGGGGGTGGTCACGAATTAAAGTCCTTTTCGCTCTAGGACGCTTAGTTTAGGAGATATGGGCAAAAGAAGTTTATCATATAAAAATTTCAATTTTTTTATGTTTTGGGTGAATTTTTCAATTTTTTGGGGGTGGTCACGAATTAAAGTCCTTTTCGCTCTAGGACGCATATTTAAGGAGATATGGGCAAAAGAAGGTTTTCATATAAAAATTTCAATTTTTTTAGGTTTTGGGTGGATTTTTCAATTTTTTGGGGTGGTCACGAATTAAAGTCCTTTTCGCTCTATGACGCTTAGTTTAGGAGATATGGGCAAAGGAAGTTTTTCATATAAAAATTTCAATTTTTTTAGGTTTTGGGTGGATTTTTCAATTTTTTGGGGGTGGTCATGAATTAAAGTCCTTTTCGCTCTAGGACGCATATTTAAGGAGATATGGACAATTCAATTTTCAATTTTTTGGGGATGGTCACGAATTAAAGTCCTTTTCGCTCTAGGACGCTTAGTTTAGGAGATATGGGCAAAAGAAGTTTTTCATATAAAAATTTCAATTTTTTTTAGGTTTTGGGTGGATTTTTCAATTTTTTGGGGGTGGTCACGAATTAATGTCCTTTTCGCTCTAGGACGCTTAGTTTAGGAGATATGGGCAAAAGAAGTTTTTCATATAAAAATTTCAATTTTTTTTAGGGTTTGGGTGGATTTTTCAATTTTTTGGGGGTGGTCACGAATTAAAGTCCTTTTCGCTCTAGGACGCATATTTAAGGAGATATGGACAAAAGAAGTTTTTCATATAAAAATTTCATTTTTTTAGGTTTTGGGTGGATTTTTCAATTTTTTGGGGTGGTCATGAATTAAAGTCCTTTTCGCTCTAGGAGGCTTAGTTTAGGAGATATGGGCAAAAGAAGGTTTTCATATAAAAATTTCAATTTTTTTAGGTTTTGGGTGGATTTTTCAATTTTTTGGGGTGGTCACGAATTAAAGTCCTTTTCGCTCTAGGAGGCTTAGTTTAGGAGATATGGGCAAAAGAAGTTCTTCAAATAAAAATTTAAATTTTTTTAGGTTTTGGGTGGATTTTTCAATTTTTTGGGGGTGGTCACGAATTAAACTCCTTTTCGCTCTAGGACGCTTAGTTTAGGAGATATGGGCAAAAGAAGTTTATCATATAAAAATTTCAATTTTTTAGGTTTTGGGTGGATTTTTCAATTTTTTGGGGGTGGTCACGAATTAAAGTCCTTTTCGCTCTAGGACGCATATTTAAGGAGATATGGGCAAAAGAAGGTTTTCATATAAAAATTTCATTTTTTGTAGGTTTTGGGTGGATTTTTCAATTTTTTGGGGTGGTCACGAATTAAAGTCCTTTTCGCTCTAGGACGCTTAGTTTAGGAGATATGGGCAAAAGAAGTTTTTCATATAAAAATTTCAATTTTTTTTAAGTTTTGGGTGGATTTTTCAATTTTTTGGGGGTTGTCACGAATTAAAGTCCTTTTCGCTCTAGGACGCTTAGTTTAGGAGATATGGGCAAAAGAAGTTTTTCATATAAAAATTTCAATTTTTTAGGTTTTGGGTGGATTTTTCAATTTTTTGGGGGTGGTAACGAATTAAAGTCCTTTTCGCTCTAGGACGCATATTTAAGGAGATATGGGCAAAAGAAGGTTTTCATATAAAAATTTCAATTTTTTTAGGTTTTGGGTGGATTTTTCAATTTTTTGGGGTGGTCACGAATTAAAGTCCTTTTCGCTCTAGGACGCTTAGTTTAGGAGATATGGGCAAAAGAAGTTTTTCATATAAAAATTTCAATTTTTTTAGGTTTTGGGTGGATTTTTCAATTTTTTGGGGGTGGTCACGAATTAAAGTCCTTTTCGCTCTAGGACGCTTAGTTTAGGAGATATGGGCAAAAGAAGTTTATCATATAAAAATTTCAATTTTTTTATGTTTTGGGTGGATTTTTCAATTTTTTGGGGGTGGTCACGAATTAAAGTCCTTTTCGCTCTAGGACGCATATTTAAGGAGATATGGGCAAAAGAAGGTTTTCATATAAAAATTTCAATTTTTTTAGGTTTTGGGTGGATTTTTCAATTTTTTGGGGGTGGTCACGAATTAAAGTCCTTTTCGCTCTAGGAGGCTTAGTTTAGGAGATATGGGCAAAAGAAGTTTTTCATATAAAAATATCAATTTTTTTAGGTTTTGGGTGGATTTTTCAATTTTTTGGGGGTGGTCACGAATTAAACTCCTTTTCGCTCTAGGACGCTTAGTTTAGGAGATATGGGCAAAAGAAGTTTATCATATAAAAATTTCAATTTTTTAGGTTTTGGGTGGATTTTTCAATTTTTTGGGGGTGGTCACGAATTAAACTCCTTTTCGCTCTAGGACGCATATTTAAGGAGATATGGGCAAAAGAAGGTTTTCATATAAAAATTTCATTTTTTTTAGGTTTTGGGTGGATTTTTCAATTTTTTGGGGTGGTCACGAATTAAAGTCCTTTTCGCTCTAGGACGCTTAGTTTAGGAGATATGGGCAAAAGAAGTTTTTCATATAAAAATTTCAATTTTTTTTAAGTTTTGGGTGGATTTTTCAATTTTTTGGGGGTGGTCACGAATTAAAGTCCTTTTCGCTGTAGGACGCTTAGTTTAGGAGATATGGGCAAAAGAAGTTTTTCATATAAAAATTTCAATTTTTTAGGTTTTGGGTGGATTTTTCAATTTTTTGGGGGTGGTAACGAATTAAAGTCCTTTTCGCTCTAGGACGCATATTTAAGGAGATATGGGCAAAAGAAGGTTTTCATATAAAAATTTCAATTTTTTTAGGTTTTGGGTGGATTTTTCAATTTTTTGGGGTGGTCACGAATTAAAGTCCTTTTCGCTCTAGGACGCTTAGTTTAGGAGATATGGGCAAAAGAAGTTTTTCATATAAAAATTTCAATTTTTTTAGGTTTTGGGTGGATTTTTCAATTTTTTGGGGGTGGTCACGAATTAAAGTCCTTTTCGCTCTAGGACGCTTAGTTTAGGAGATATGGGCAAAAGAAGTTTATCATATAAAAATTTCAATTTTTTTATTTTTTGGGTGAATTTTTCAATCTTTTGGGGGTGGTCACGAATTAAAGTCCTTTTCGCTCTAGGACGCATATTTAAGGAGATATGGGCAAAAGAAGTTTTTCATATAAAAATTTCATTTTTTTAGGTTTTGGGTGGATTTTTCAATTTTTTGGGGTGGTCATGAATTAAAGTCCTTTTCGCTCTAGGAGGCTTAGTTTAGGAGATATGGGCAAAAGAAGGTTTTCATATAAAAATTTCAATTTTTTTAGGTTTTGGGTGGATTTGTCAATTTTTTGGGGTGGTCACGAATTAAAGTCCTTTTCGCTCTAGGAGGCTTAGTTTAGGAGATATGGGCAAAAGAAGTTTTTCATATAAAAATTTCAATTTTTTTAGGTTTTGGGTGGATTTTTCAATTTTTTGGGGGTGGTCACGAATTAAACTCCTTTTCGCTCTAGGACGCTTAGTTTAGGAGATATGGGCAAAAGAAGTTTATCATATAAAAATTTCAATTTTTTAGGTTTTGGGTGGATTTTTCAATTTTTTGGGGGTGGTCACGAATTAAAGTCCCTTTCGCTCTAGGGCGCATATTTAAGGAGATATGGGCAAAAGAAGGTTTTCATATAAAAATTTCATTTTTTTTAGGTTTTGGGTGGATTTTTCAATTTTTTGGGGTGGTCACGAATTAAAGTCCTTTTCGCTCTAGGACGCTTAGTTTAGGAGATATGGGCAAAAGAAGTTTTTCATATAAAAATTTCAATTTTTTTTAAGTTTTGGGTGGATTTTTCAATTTTTTGGGGGTGGTCACGAATTAAAGTCCTTTTCGCTCTAGGACGCTTAGTTTAGGAGATATGGGCAAAAGAAGTTTTTCATATAAAAATTTCAATTTTTTAGGTTTTGGGTGGATTTTTCAATTTTTTGGGGGTGGTAACGAATTAAAGTCCTTTTCGCTCTAGGACGCTTAGTTTAGGAGATGTGGGCAAAAGAAGTTTTTCATATAAAAATTTCAATTTTTTTTAGGTTTTGGGTGAATTTTTCAATTTTTTGGGGTGGTCATGAATTAAAGTCCTTTTCGCTCTAGGACGCTTAGTTTAGGAGATATGGGCAAAAGAAGTTTTTCATATAAAAATTTCAATTTTTTTAGGGTTTGGGTGGATTTTTCAATTTTTTGGGGGTGGTCACGAATTAAAGTCCTTTTCGCTCTAGGACGCATATTTAAGGAGATATGGACAAAAGAAGTTTTTCATATAAAAATTTCATTTTTCTAGGTTTTGGGTGGATTTTTCAATTTTTTGGGGTGGTCATGAATTAAAGTCCTTTTCGCTCTAGGAGGCTTAGTTTAGGAGATATGGGCAAAAGAAGGTTTTCATATAAAAATTTCAATTTTTTTAGGTTTTGGGCGGATTTTTCAATTTTTTGGGGTGGTCATGAATTAAAGTCCTTTTCGCTCTAGGACGCTTAGTTTAGGAGATATGGGCAAAAGAAGTTTTTCATATAAAAATTTCAATTTTTTTAGGGTTTGGGTGGATTTTTCAATTTTTTGGGGGTGGTCACGAATTAAAGTCCTTTTCGCTCTAGGACGCATATTTAAGGAGATATGGACAAAAGAAGTTTTTCGTATAAAAATTTCATTTTTTTAGGTTTTGGGTGGATTTTTCAATTTTTTGGGGTGGTCATGAATTAAAGTCCTTTTCGCTCTAGGACGCATATTTAAGGAGATATGGACAAAAGAAGTTTTTCATATAAAAATTTCATTTTTTTAGGTTTTGGGTGGATTTTTCAATTTTTTGGGGTGGTCATGAATTAAAGTCCTTTTCGCTCTAGGAGGCTTAGTTTAGGAGATATGGGCAAAAGAAGGTTTTCATATAAAAATTTCAATTTTTTTAGGTTTTGGGTGGATTTTTCAATTTTTTGGGGTGGTCATGAATTAAAGTCCTTTTCGCTCTAGGACGCTTAGTTTAGGAGATATGGGCAAAAGAAGTTTTTCATATAAAAATTTCAATTTTTTTAGGGTTTGGGTGGATTTTTCAATTTTTTGGGGGTGGTCACGAATTAAAGTCCTTTTCGCTCTAGGACGCATATTTAAGGAGATATGGACAAAAGAAGTTTTTCGTATAAAAATTTCATTTTTTTAGGTTTTGGGTGGATTTTTCAACTTTTTGGGGTGGTCATGAATTAAAGTCCTTTTCGCTCTAGGAGGCTTAGTTTAGGAAATATGGGCAAAAGAAGGTTTTCATATAAAAATTTCAATTTTTTTAGGTTTTGGGTGGATTTTTCAATTTTTTGGGGTGGTCACGAATTAAAGTCCTTTTCGCTCTAGGACGCTTAGTTTAGGAGATATGGGCAAAAGAAGTTTTTCATATAAAAATTTCAATTTTTTTAGGGTTTGGGTGGATTTTTCAATTTTTTGGGGGTGGTCACGAATTAAAGTCCTTTTCGCTCTGGGACGCATATTTAAGGAGATATGGACAAAAGAAGGTTTTCATATAAAAATTTCAATTTTTTTAGGTTTTGGGTGGATTTTTCAATTTTTTGGGGTGGTCACGAATTAAAGTCCTTTTCGCTCTAGGAGGCTTAGTTTAGGAGATATGGGCAAAAGAAGTTTTTCATATAAAAATTTAAATTTTTTTAGGTTTTGGGTGGATTTTTCAATTTTTTGGGGGTGGTCACGAATTAAACTCCTTTTCGCTCTAGGACGCTTAGTTTAGGAGATATGGGCAAAAGAAGTTTATCATATAAAAATTTCAATTTTTTAGGTTTTGGGTGGATTTTTCAATTTTTTGGGGGTGGTCACGAATTAAAGTCCTTTTCGCTCTAGGACGCATATTTAAGGAGATATGGGCAAAAGAAGGTTTTCATATAAAAATTTCATTTTTTGTAGGTTTTGGGTGGATTTTTCAATTTTTTGGGGTGGTCACGAATTAAAGTCCTTTTCGCTCTAGGACGCTTAGTTTAGGAGATATGGGCAAAAGAAGTTTTTCATATAAAAATTTCAATTTTTTTTAAGTTTTGGGTGGATTTTTCAATTTTTTGGGGGTTGTCACGAATTAAAGTCCTTTTCGCTCTAGGACGCTTAGTTTAGGAGATATGGGCAAAAGAAGTTTTTCATATAAAAATTTCAATTTTTTAGGTTTTGGGTGGATTTTTCAATTTTTTGGGGGTGGTAACGAATTAAAGTCCTTTTCGCTCTAGGACGCATATTTAAGGAGATATGGGCAAAAGAAGGTTTTCATATAAAAATTTCAATTTTTTTAGGTTTTGGGTGGATTTTTCAATTTTTTGGGGTGGTCACGAATTAAAGTCCTTTTCGCTCTAGGACGCTTAGTTTAGGAGATATGGGCAAAAGAAGTTTTTCATATAAAAATTTCAATTTTTTTAGGTTTTGGGTGGATTTTTCAATTTTTTGGGGGTGGTCACGAATTAAAGTCCTTTTCGCTCTAGGACGCTTAGTTTAGGAGATATGGGCAAAAGAAGTTTATCATATAAAAATTTCAATTTTTTTATGTTTTGGGTGAATTTTTCAATTTTTTGGGGGTGGTCACGAATTAAAGTCCTTTTCGCTCTAGGACGCATATTTAAGGAGATATGGGCAAAAGAAGGTTTTCATATAAAAATTTCAATTTTTTTAGGTTTTGGGTGGATTTTTCAATTTTTTGGGGTGGTCACGAATTAAAGTCCTTTTCGCTCTAGGAGGCTTAGTTTAGGAGATATGGGCAAAAGAAGTTTTTCATATAAAAATATCAATTTTTTTAGGTTTTGGGTGGATTTTTCAATTTTTTGGGGGTGGTCACGAATTAAACTCCTTTTCGCTCTAGGACGCTTAGTTTAGGAGATATGGGCAAAAGAAGTTTATCATATAAAAATTTCAATTTTTTAGGTTTTGGGTGGATTTTTCAATTTTTTGGGGGTGGTCACGAATTAAACTCCTTTTCGCTCTAGGACGCATATTTAAGGAGATATGGGCAAAAGAAGGTTTTCATATAAAAATTTCATTTTTTTTAGGTTTTGGGTGGATTTTTCAATTTTTTGGGGTGGTCACGAATTAAAGTCCTTTTCGCTCTAGGACGCTTAGTTTAGGAGATATGGGCAAAAGAAGTTTTTCATATAAAAATTTCAATTTTTTTTAAGTTTTGGGTGGATTTTTCAATTTTTTGGGGGTGGTCACGAATTAAAGTCCTTTTCGCTCTAGGACGCTTAGTTTAGGAGATATGGGCAAAAGAAGTTTTTCATATAAAAATTTCAATTTTTTAGGTTTTGGGTGGATTTTTCAATTTTTTGGGGGTGGTAACGAATTAAAGTCCTTTTCGCTCTAGGACGCATATTTAAGGAGATATGGGCAAAAGAAGGTTTTCATATAAAAATTTCAATTTTTTTAGGTTTTGGGTGGATTTTTCAATTTTTTGGGGTGGTCACGAATTAAAGTCCTTTTCGCTCTAGGACGCTTAGTTTAGGAGATGTGGGCAAAAGAAGTTTTTCATATAAAAATTTCAATTTTTTTAGGTTTTGGGTGGATTTTTCAATTTTTTGGGGGTGGTCACGAATTAAACTCCTTTTCGCTCTAGGACGCTTAGTTTAGGAGATATGGGCAAAAGAAGTTTTTCATATAAAAATTTCAATTTTTTAGGTTTTGGGTGGATTTTTCAATTTTTTGGGGGTGGTAACGAATTAAAGTCCTTTTCGCTCTAGGACGCTTAGTTTAGGAGATATGGGCAAAAGAAGTTTTTCATATAAAAATTTCAATTTTTTTTAGGTTTTGGGTGAATTTTTCAATTTTTTGGGGTGGTCATGAATTAAAGTCCTTTTCGCTCTAGGACGCTTAGTTTAGGAGATATGGGCAAAAGAAGTTTTTCATATAAAAATTTCAATTTTTTTAGGGTTTGGGTGGATTTTTCAATTTTTTGGGGGTGGTCACGAATTAAAGTCCTTTTCGCTCTAGGACGCATATTTAAGGAGATATGGACAAAAGAAGTTTTTCATATAAAAATTTCATTTTTTTAGGTTTTGGGTGGATTTTTCAATTTTTTGGGGTGGTCATGAATTAAAGTCCTTTTCGCTCTAGGAGGCTTAGTTTAGGAGATATGGGCAAAAGAAGGTTTTCATATAAAAATTTCAATTTTTTTAGGTTTTGGGTGGATTTTTCAATTTTTTGGGGTGGTCATGAATTAAAGTCCTTTTCGCTCTAGGACGCTTAGTTTAGGAGATATGGGCAAAAGAAGTTTTTCATATAAAAATTTCAATTTTTTTTGGGTTTGGGTGGATTTTTCAATTTTTTAGGGGTGGTCACGAATTAAAGTCCTTTTCGCTCTGGGACGCATATTTAAGGAGATATGGACAAAAGAAGTTTTTCGTATAAAAATTTCATTTTTTTAGGTTTTGGGTGGATTTTTCAATTTTTTGGGGTGGTCATGAATTAAAGTCCTTTTCGCTCTAGGACGCATATTTAAGGAGATATGGACAAAAGAAGTTTTTCATATAAAAATTTCATTTTTTTAGGTTTTGGGTGGATTTTTCAATTTTTTGGGGTGGTCATGAATTAAAGTCCTTTTCGCTCTAGGAGGCTTAGTTTAGGAGATATGGGCAAAAGAAGGTTTTCATATAAAAATTTCAATTTTTTTAGGTTTTGGGTGGATTTTTCAATTTTTTGGGGTGGTCATGAATTAAAGTCCTTTTCGCTCTAGGACGCTTAGTTTAGGAGATATGGGCAAAAGAAGTTTTTCATATAAAAATTTCAATTTTTTTAGGGTTTGGGTGGATTTTTCAATTTTTTGGGGGTGGTCACGAATTAAAGTCCTTTTCGCTCTAGGACGCATATTTAAGGAGATATGGACAAAAGAAGTTTTTCGTATAAAAATTTCATTTTTTTAGGTTTTGGGTGGATTTTTCAATTTTTTGGGGTGGTCATGAATTAAAGTCCTTTTCGCTCTAGGAGGCTTAGTTTAGGAGATATGGGCAAAAGAAGGTTTTCATATAAAAATTTCAATTTTTTTAGGTTTTGGGTGGATTTTTCAATTTTTTGGGGTGGTCACGAATTAAAGTCCTTTTCGCTCTAGGAGGCTTAGTTTAGGAGATATGGGCAAAAGAAGTTTTTCATATAAAAATTTAAATTTTTTTAGGTTTTGGGTGGATTTTTCAATTTTTTGGGGGTGGTCACGAATTAAACTCCTTTTCGCTCTAGGACGCTTAGTTTAGGAGATATGGGCAAAAGAAGTTTATCATATAAAAATTTCAATTTTTTAGGTTTTGGGTGGATTTTTCAATTTTTTGGGGGTGGTCACGAATTAAAGTCCTTTTCGCTCTAGGACGCATATTTAAGGAGATATGGGCAAAAGAAGGTTTTCATATAAAAATTTCATTTTTTGTAGGTTTTGGGTGGATTTTTCAATTTTTTGGGGTGGTCACGAATTAAAGTCCTTTTCGCTCTAGGACGCTTAGTTTAGGAGATATGGGCAAAAGAAGTTTTTCATATAAAAATTTCAATTTTTTTTAAGTTTTGGGTGGATTTTTCAATTTTTTGGGGGTTGTCACGAATTAAAGTCCTTTTCGCTCTAGGACGCTTAGTTTAGGAGATATGGGCAAAAGAAGTTTTTCATATAAAAATTTCAATTTTTTAGGTTTGGGTGGATTTTTCAATTTTTTGGGGGTGGTAACGAATTAAAGTCCTTTTCGCTCTAGGACGCATATTTAAGGAGATATGGGCAAAAGAAGGTTTTCATATAAAAATTTCAATTTTTTTAGGTTTTGGGTGGATTTTTCAATTTTTTGGGGTGGTCACGAATTAAAGTCCTTTTCGCTCTAGGACGCTTAGTTTAGGAGATATGGGCAAAAGAAGTTTTTCATATAAAAATTTCAATTTTTTTAGGTTTTGGGTGGATTTTTCAATTTTTTGGGGGTGGTCACGAATTAAAGTCCTTTTCGCTCTAGGACGCTTAGTTTAGGAGATATGGGCAAAAGAAGTTTATCATATAAAAATTTCAATTTTTTTATGTTTTGGGTGAATTTTTCAATTTTTTGGGGGTGGTCACGAATTAAAGTCCTTTTCGCTCTAGGACGCATATTTAAGGAGATATGGGCAAAAGAAGGTTTTCATATAAAAATTTCAATTTTTTTAGGTTTTGGGTGGATTTTTCAATTTTTTGGGGTGGTCACGAATTAAAGTCCTTTTCGCTCTAGGAGGCTTAGTTTAGGAGATATGGGCAAAAGAAGTTTTTCATATAAAAATATCAATTTTTTTAGGTTTTGGGTGGATTTTTCAATTTTTTGGGGGTGGTCACGAATTAAACTCCTTTTCGCTCTAGGACGCTTAGTTTAGGAGATATGGGCAAAAGAAGTTTATCATATAAAAATTTCAATTTTTTAGGTTTTGGGTGGATTTTTCAATTTTTTGGGGGTGGTCACGAATTAAACTCCTTTTCGCTCTAGGACGCATATTTAAGGAGATATGGGCAAAAGAAGGTTTTCATATAAAAATTTCATTTTTTTTAGGTTTTGGGTGGATTTTTCAATTTTTTGGGGTGGTCACGAATTAAAGTCCTTTTCGCTCTAGGACGCTTAGTTTAGGAGATATGGGCAAAAGAAGTTTTTCATATAAAAATTTCAATTTTTTTTAAGTTTTGGGTGGATTTTTCAATTTTTTGGGGGTGGTCACGAATTAAAGTCCTTTTCGCTCTAGGACGCTTAGTTTAGGAGATATGGGCAAAAGAAGTTTTTCATATAAAAATTTCAATTTTTTAGGTTTTGGGTGGATTTTTCAATTTTTTGGGGGTGGTAACGAATTAAAGTCCTTTTCGCTCTAGGACGCATATTTAAGGAGATATGGGCAAAAGAAGGTTTTCATATAAAAATTTCAATTTTTTTAGGTTTTGGGTGGATTTTTCAATTTTTTGGGGTGGTCACGAATTAAAGTCCTTTTCGCTCTAGGACGCTTAGTTTAGGAGATATGGGCAAAAGAAGTTTTTCATATAAAAATTTCAATTTTTTTAGGTTTTGGGTGGATTTTTCAATTTTTTGGGGGTGGTCACGAATTAAAGTCCTTTTCGCTCTAGGACGCTTAGTTTAGGAGATATGGGCAAAAGAAGTTTATCATATAAAAATTTCAATTTTTTTATGTTTTGGGTGAATTTTTCAATTTTTTGGGGGTGGTCACGAATTAAAGTCCTTTTCGCTCTAGGACGCATATTTAAGGAGATATGGGCAAAAGAAGTTTTTCATATAAAAATTTCATTTTTTTAGGTTTTGGGTGGATTTTTCAATTTTTTGGGGTGGTCATGAATTAAAGTCCTTTTCGCTCTAGGAGGCTTAGTTTAGGAGATATGGGCAAAAGAAGGTTTTCATATAAAAATTTCAATTTTTTTAGGTTTTGGGTGGATTTGTCAATTTTTTGGGGTGGTCACGAATTAAAGTCCTTTTCGCTCTAGGAGGCTTAGTTTAGGAGATATGGGCAAAAGAAGTTTTTCATATAAAAATTTCAATTTTTTTAGGTTTTGGGTGGATTTTTCAATTTTTTGGGGGTGGTCACGAATTAAACTCCTTTTCGCTCTAGGACGCTTAGTTTAGGAGATATGGGCAAAAGAAGTTTATCATATAAAAATTTCAATTTTTTAGGTTTTGGGTGGATTTTTCAATTTTTTGGGGGTGGTCACGAATTAAAGTCCTTTTCGCTCTAGGGCGCATATTTAAGGAGATATGGGCAAAAGAAGGTTTTCATATAAAAATTTCATTTTTTTTAGGTTTTGGGTGGATTTTTCAATTTTTTGGGGTGGTCACGAATTAAAGTCCTTTTCGCTCTAGGACGCTTAGTTTAGGAGATATGGGCAAAAGAAGTTTTTCATATAAAAATTTCAATTTTTTTTAAGTTTTGGGTGGATTTTTCAATTTTTTGGGG
Organism: Haematobia irritans; assembly: GCF_050003625.1. Classification (NCBI taxonomy): domain Eukaryota; kingdom Metazoa; phylum Arthropoda; class Insecta; order Diptera; family Muscidae; genus Haematobia; species Haematobia irritans. The sequence continues at coordinate 99,622,229 of NC_134400.1, read as the reverse complement.
TTGGTCACGAATTAAAGTCCTTTTCGCTCTAGGACGCTTAGTTTAGGAGATATGGGCAAAAGAAGTTTTTCATATAAAAATTTCAATTTTTTAGGTTTTGGGTGGATTTTTCAATTTTTTGGGGGTGGTAACGAATTAAAGTCCTTTTCGCTCTAGGACGCTTAGTTTAGGAGATATGGGCAAAAGAAGTTTTTCATATAAAAATTTCAATTTTTTTAGGTTTTGGGTGAATTTTTCAATTTTTTGGGGTGGTCATGAATTAAAGTCCTTTTCGCTCTAGGACGCTTAGTTTAGGAGATATGGGCAAAAGAAGTTTTTCATATAAAAATTTCAATTTTTTTAGGGTTTGGGTGGATTTTTCAATTTTTTGGGGGTGGTCACGAATTAAAGTCCTTTTCGCTCTAGGACGCATATTTAAGGAGATATGGACAAAAGAAGTTTTTCATATAAAAATTTCATTTTTTTAGGTTTTGGGTGGATTTTTCAATTTTTTGGGGTGGTCATGAATTAAAGTCCTTTTCGCTCTAGGAGGCTTAGTTTAGGAGATATGGGCAAAAGAAGGTTTTCATATAAAAATTTCAATTTTTTTAGGTTTTGGGTGGATTTTTCAATTTTTTGGGGTGGTCATGAATTAAAGTCCTTTTCGCTCTAGGACGCTTAGTTTAGGAGATATGGGCAAAAGAAGTTTTTCATATAAAAATTTCAATTTTTTTAGGGGTTGGGTGGATTTTTCAATTTTTTGGGGGTGGTCACGAATTAAAGTCCTTTTCGCTCTAGGACGCATATTTAAGGAGATATGGACAAAAGAAGTTTTTCGTATAAAAATTTCATTTTTTTAGGTTTTGGGTGGATTTTTCAATTTTTTGGGGTGGTCATGAATTAAAGTCCTTTTCGCTCTAGGAGGCTTAGTTTAGGAGATATGGGCAAAAGAAGGTTTTCATATAAAAATTTCAATTTTTTTAGGTTTTGGGTGGATTTTTCAATTTTTTGGGGTGGTCACGAATTAAAGTCCTTTTCGCTCTAGGAGGCTTAGTTTAGGAGATATGGGCAAAAGAAGTTTTTCATATAAAAATTTCAATTTTTTTAGGTTTTGGGTGGATTTTTCAATTTTTTGGGGGTGGTCACGAATTAAACTCCTTTTCGCTCTAGGACGCTTAGTTTAGGAGATATGGGCAAAAGAAGTTTATCATATAAAAATTTCAATTTTTTAGGTTTTGGGTGGATTTTTCAATTTTTTGGGGGTGGTCACGAATTAAACTCCTTTTCGCTCTAGGACGCATATTTAAGGAGATATGGGCAAAAGAAGGTTTTCATATAAAAATTTCATTTTTTTTAGGTTTTGGGTGGATTTTTCAATTTTTTGGGGTGGTCACGAATTAAAGTCCTTTTCGCTCTAGGAGGCTTAGTTTAGGAGATATGGGCAAAAGAAGTTTTTCATATAAAAATTTCAATTTTTTTAGGTTTTGGGTGGATTTTTCAATTTTTTGGGGGTGGTCACGAATTAAAGTCCTTTTCGCTCTAGGACGCTTAGTTTAGGAGATATGGGCAAAAGAAGTTTATCATATAAAAATTTCAATTTCTTTAGGTTTTGGGTGGATTTTTCAATTTTTTGGGGGTGGTCACGAATTAAAGTCCTTTTCGCTCTAGGACGCATATTTAAGGAGATATGGGCAAAAGAAGTTTTTCATATAAAAATTTCAATTTTTTTAGGTTTTGGGTGGATTTTTCAATTTTTTGGGGGTGGTCACGAATTAAAGTCCTTTTCGCTCTAGGACGCTTAGTTTAGGAGATATATGCAAAAGAAGTTTTTCATATAAAAATTTCATTTTTTTTAGGTTTTGGGTGGATTTTTCAATTTTTTGGGGGTGGTCACGAATTAAAGTCCTTTTCGCTCTAGGACGCATATTTAAGGAGATATGGGAAAAAGAAGTTTTTCATATAAAAATTTCAATTTTTTTAGGTTTTGGGTGGATTTTTCAATTTTTTGGGGGTGGTCACGAATTAAAGTCCTTTTCGCTCTAGGACGCATATTTAAGGAGATATGGGCAAAAGAAGTTTTTCATATAAAAATTTAATTTTTTTTTAGGTTTTGGGTGGATTTTTCAATTTTTTGAGGGTGGTCACGAATTAAAGTCCTTTTCGCTCTAGGACGCATATTTAAGGAGATATGGGCAAAAGAAGTTTTTCATATAAAAATTTCAATTTTTTTAGGTTTTGGGTGGATTTTTCAATTTTTTGGGGGTGGTCACGAATTAAAGTCCTTTTCGCTCTAGGACGCATATTTAAGGAGATATGGGCAAAAGAAGTTTTTCATATAAAAATTTCAATTTTTTAGGTTTTGGGTGGATTTTTCAATTTTTTGGGGGTGGTCACGAATTAAAGTCCTTTTCGCTCTAGGACGCTTAGTTTAGGAGATATATGCAAAAGAAGTTTTTCATATAAAAATTTCAATTTTTTTAGGTTTTGGGTGGATTTTTCAATTTTTTGAGGGTTGGTCACGAATTAAAGTCCTTTTCGCTCTAGGACGCATATTTAAGGAGATATGGGCAAAAGAAGTTTTTCATATAAAAATTTCAATTTTTTTAGGTTTTGGGTGGATTTTTCAATTTTTTGGGGGTGGTCACGAATTAAAGTCCTTTTCGCTCTAGGACGTTTAGTTTAGGAGATATGGGCAAAAGAAGTTTTTCATATAAAAATTTCAATTTTTTTAGGTTTTGGGTGGATTTTTCAATTTTTTGGGGGTGGTCACGAATTAAAGTCCTTTTCGCTCTAGGACGCTTAGTTTAGGAGATATGGGCAAAAGAAGGTTTTCATATAAAAATTTCATTTTTTTTAGGTTTTGGGTGGATTTTTCAATTTTTTGGGGTGGTCACGAATTAAAGTCCTTTTCGCTCTAGGACGCTTAGTTTAGGAGATATGGGCAAAAGAAGGTTTTCATATAAAAATTTCAATTTTTTTAGGTTTTGGGTGGATTTTTCAATTTTTTGGGGTGGTCACGAATTAAAGTCCTTTTCGCTCTAGGACGCTTAGTTTAGGAGATATGGGCAAAGGAAGTTTTTCATATAAAAATTTCAATTTTTTTAGGTTTTGGGTGGATTTTTCAATTTTTTGGGGGTGGTCATGAATTAAAGTCCTTTTCGCTCTAGGACGCATATTTAAGGAGATATGGACAAAAGAAGTTTTTCATATAAAAATTTCAATTTTTTTCGGTTTTGGGTGGGATTTTCAATTTTTTGGGGATGGTCACGAATTAAAGTCCTTTTCGCTCTAGGACGCTTAGTTTAGGAGATATGGGCAAAAGAAGTTTTTCATATAAAAATTTCAATTTTTTTAGGTTTTGGGTGGATTTTTCAATTTTTTGGGGGTGGTCACGAATTAATGTCCTTTTCGCTCTAGGACGCTTAGTTTAGGAGATATGGGCAAAAGAAGTTTTTCATATAAAAATTTCAATTTTTTTAGGTTTTGGGTGGATTTTTCAATTTTTTGGGGGTGGTCACGAATTAAAGTTCTTTTCGCTCTAGGACGCATATTTAAGGAGATATGGACAAAAGAAGTTTTTCATATAAAAATTTCATTTTTTTAGGTTTTGGGTGGATTTTTCAATTTTTTGGGGTGGTCATGAATTAAAGTCCTTTTCGCTCTAGGAGGCTTAGTTTAGGAGATATGGGCAAAAGAAGTTTTTCATATAAAAATTTCAATTTTTTTAGGTTTTGGGTGGATTTTTCAATTTTTTGGGGGTGGTCACGAATTAAAGTCCTTTTCGCTCTAGGACGCTTAGTTTAGGAGATATGGGCAAAAGAAGGTTTTCATATAAAAATTTCAATTTTTTTAGGTTTTGGGTGGATTTTTAAATTTTTTGGGGGTGGTCACGAATTAAAGTCCTTTTCGCTCTAGGACGCTTAGTTTAGGAGATATGGGCAAAAGAAGTTTATCATATAAAAATTTCAATTTTTTTAGGTTTTGGGTGGATTTTTCAATTTTTTGGGGGTGGTCACGAATTAAAGTCATTTTCGCTCTAGGACGCATATTTAAGGAGATATGGACAAAAGAAGTTTTTCATATAAAAATTTCAATTTTTTTAGGTTTTGGGTGGATTTTTCAATTTTTTGGGGTGGTCATGAATTAAAGTCCTTTTCGCTCTAGGACGCTTAGTTTAGGAGATATGGGCAAAAGAAGGTTTTCATATAAAAATTTCAATTTTTTTAGGTTTTGGGTGGATTTTTCAATTTTTTGGGGGTGGTCACGAATTAAAGTCCTTTTCGCTCTAGGACGCTTAGTTTAGGAGATATGGGCAAAAGAAGTTTATCATATAAAAATTTCAATTTTTTTATGTTTTGGGTGAATTTTTCAATTTTTTGGGGTGGTCACGAATTAAAGTCCTTTTCGCTCTAGGACGCATATTTAAGGAGATATGGGCAAAAGAAGGTTTTCATATAAAAATTTCAATTTTTTTAGGTTTTGGGTGGATTTTTCAATTTTTTGGGGTGGTCACGAATTAAAGTCCTTTTCGCTCTAGGACGCTTAGTTTAGGAGATATGGGCAAAAAAAGTTTTTCATATAAAAATTTCAATTTTTTTAGGTTTTGGGTGGATTTTTCAATTTTTTGGGGATGGTCATGAATTAAAGTCCTTTTCGCTCTAGGACGCATATTTAAGGAGATATGGACAAAAGAAGTTTTTCATATAAAAATTTCAATTTTTTTAGGTTTTGGGTGGATTTTTCAATTTTTTGGGGGTGGTCACGAATTAAAGTCCTTTTCGCTCTAGGACGCTTAGTTTAGGAGATATGGGCAAAAGAAGTTTTTCATATAAAAATTTCAATTTTTTTAGGTTTTGGGTGGATTTTTCAATTTTTTGGGGTGGTCACGAATTAAAGTCCTTTTCGCTCTAGGACGCTTAGTTTAGGAGATATGGGCAAAAGAAGGTTTTCATATAAAAATTTCAATTTTTTTAGGTTTTGGGTGGATTTTTAAATTTTTTGGGGGTGGTCACGAATTAAAGTCCTTTTCGCTCTAGGACGCTTAGTTTAGGAGATATGGGCAAAAGAAGTTTATCATATAAAAATTTCAATTTTTTTATGTTTTGGGTGAATTTTTCAATTTTTTGGGGTGGTCACGAATTAAAGTCCTTTTCGCTCTAGGACGCATATTTAAGGAGATATGGGCAAAAGAAGGTTTTCATATAAAAATTTCAATTTTTTTAGGTTTTGGGTGGATTTTTCAATTTTTTGGGGTGGTCACGAATTAAAGTCCTTTTCGCTCTAGGACGTTTAGTTTAGGAGATATGGGCAAAAGAAGTTTTTCATATAAAAATTTCAATTTTTTTAGGTTTTGGGTGGATTTTTCAATTTTTTGGGGGTGGTCACGAATTAAAGTCCTTTTCGCTCTAGGACGCTTAGTTTAGGAGATATGGGCAAAAGAAGGTTTTCATATAAAAATTTCATTTTTTTTAGGTTTTGGGTGGATTTTTCAATTTTTTGGGGTGGTCACGAATTAAAGTCCTTTTCGCTCTAGGACGCTTAGTTTAGGAGATATGGGCAAAAGAAGGTTTTCATATAAAAATTTCAATTTTTTTAGGTTTTGGGTGGATTTTTCAATTTTTTGGGGTGGTCACGAATTAAAGTCCTTTTCGCTCTAGGACGCTTAGTTTAGGAGATATGGGCAAAGGAAGTTTTTCATATAAAAATTTCAATTTTTTTAGGTTTTGGGTGGATTTTTCAATTTTTTGGGGGTGGTCATGAATTAAAGTCCTTTTCGCTCTAGGACGCATATTTAAGGAGATATGGACAAAAGAAGTTTTTCATATAAAAATTTCAATTTTTTTAGGTTTTGGGTGGGATTTTCAATTTTTTGGGGATGGTCACGAATTAAAGTCCTTTTCGCTCTAGGACGCTTAGTTTAGGAGATATGGGCAAAAGAAGTTTTTCATATAAAAATTTCAATTTTTTTAGGTTTTGGGTGGATTTTTCAATTTTTTGGGGGTGGTCACGAATTAATGTCCTTTTCGCTCTAGGACGCTTAGTTTAGGAGATATGGGCAAAAGAAGTTTTTCATATAAAAATTTCAATTTTTTTAGGTTTTGGGTGGATTTTTCAATTTTTTGGGGGTGGTCACGAATTAAAGTTCTTTTCGCTCTAGGACGCATATTTAAGGAGATATGGACAAAAGAAGTTTTTCATATAAAAATTTCATTTTTTTAGGTTTTGGGTGGATTTTTCAATTTTTTGGGGTGGTCATGAATTAAAGTCCTTTTCGCTCTAGGAGGCTTAGTTTAGGAGATATGGGCAAAAGAAGTTTTTCATATAAAAATTTCAATTTTTTTAGGTTTTGGGTGGATTTTTCAATTTTTTGGGGGTGGTCACGAATTAAAGTCCTTTTCGCTCTAGGACGCTTAGTTTAGGAGATATGGGCAAAAGAAGGTTTTCATATAAAAATTTCAATTTTTTTAGGTTTTGGGTGGATTTTTAAATTTTTTGGGGGTGGTCACGAATTAAAGTCCTTTTCGCTCTAGGACGCTTAGTTTAGGAGATATGGGCAAAAGAAGTTTATCATATAAAAATTTCAATTTTTTTAGGTTTTGGGTGGATTTTTCAATTTTTTGGGGGTGGTCACGAATTAAAGTCATTTTCGCTCTAGGACGCATATTTAAGGAGATATGGACAAAAGAAGTTTTTCATATAAAAATTTCAATTGTTTTAGGTTTTGGGTGGATTTTTCAATTTTTTGGGGTGGTCATGAATTAAAGTCCTTTTCGCTCTAGGACGCTTAGTTTAGGAGATATGGGCAAAAGAAGGTTTTCATATAAAAATTTCAATTTTTTTAGGTTTTGGGTGGATTTTTAAATTTTTTGGGGGTGGTCACGAATTAAAGTCCTTTTCGCTCTAGGACGCTTAGTTTAGGAGATATGGGCAAAAGAAGTTTATCATATAAAAATTTCAATTTTTTTATGTTTTGGGTGAATTTTTCAATTTTTTGGGGTGGTCACGAATTAAAGTCCTTTTCGCTCTAGGACGCATATTTAAGGAGATATGGGCAAAAGAAGGTTTTCATATAAAAATTTCAATTTTTTTAGGTTTTGGGTGGATTTTTCAATTTTTTGGGGTGGTCACGAATTAAAGTCCTTTTCGCTCTAGGACGCTTAGTTTAGGAGATATGGGCAAAAAAAGTTTTTCATATAAAAATTTCAATTTTTTTAGGTTTTGGGTGGATTTTTCAATTTTTTGGGGATGGTCATGAATTAAAGTCCTTTTCGCTCTAGGACGCATATTTAAGGAGATATGGACAAAAGAAGTTTTTCATATAAAAATTTCAATTTTTTTAGGTTTTGGGTGGATTTTTCAATTTTTTGGGGGTGGTCACGAATTAAAGTCCTTTTCGCTCTAGGACGCTTAGTTTAGGAGATATGGGCAAAAGAAGTTTTTCATATAAAAATTTCAATTTTTTTAGGTTTTGGGTGGATTTTTCAATTTTTTGGGGTGGTCACGAATTAAAGTCCTTTTCGCTCTAGGACGCTTAGTTTAGGAGATATGGGCAAAAGAAGTTTTTCATATAAAAATTTCAATTTTTTTAGGTTTTGGGTGGATTTTTCAATTTTTTGGGGGTGGTCACGAATTAAAGTCCTTTTCGCTCTAGGACGCTTAGTTTAGGAGATATGGGCAAAAGAAGTTTATCATATAAAAATTTCAATTTTTTTATGTTTTGGGTGAATTTTTCAATTTTTTGGGGGTGGTCACGAATTAAAGTCCTTTTCGCTCTAGGACGCATATTTAAGGAGATATGGGCAAAAGAAGGTTTTCATATAAAAATTTCAATTTTTTTAGGTTTTGGGTGGATTTTTCAATTTTTTGGGGTGGTCACGAATTAAAGTCCTTTTCGCTCTAGGACGCTTAGTTTAGGAGATATGGGCAAAAGAAGTTTTTCATATAAAAATTTCAATTTTTTTAGGTTTTGGGTGGATTTTTCAATTTTTTGGGGGTGGTCACGAATTAAACTCCTTTTCGCTCTAGGACGCTTAGTTTAGGAGATATGGGCAAAAGAAGTTTATCATATAAAAATTTCAATTTTTTAGGTTTTGGGTGGATTTTTCAATTTTGTGGGGGTGGTCACGAATTAAAGTCCTTTTCGCTCTAGGACGCATATTTATGGAGATATGGGCAAAAGAAGTTTATCATATAAAAATTTCAATTTTTTTATGTTTTGGGTGAATTTTTCAATTTTTTGGGGGTGGTCACGAATTAAAGTCCTTTTCGCTCTAGGACGCATATTTAAGGAGATATGGGCAAAAGAAGGTTTTCATATAAAAATTTCAATTTTTTTAGGTTTTGGGTGGATTTTTCAATTTTTTGGGGTGGTCACGAATTAAAGTCCTTTTCGCTCTATGACGCTTAGTTTAGGAGATATGGGCAAAGGAAGTTTTTCATATAAAAATTTCAATTTTTTTAGGTTTTGGGTGGATTTTTCAATTTTTTGGGGGTGGTCATGAATTAAAGTCCTTTTCGCTCTAGGAGGCTTAGTTTAGGAGATATGGGCAAAAGAAGTTTTTCATATAAAAATTTCAATTTTTTTAGGTTTTGGGTGGATTTTTCAAATTTTTGGGGGTGGTCACGAATTAAAGTCCTTTTCGCTCTAGGACGCTTAGTTTAGGAGGTGGTCAATTTTTTGGGGTGGTCATGAATTAAAGTCCTTTTCGCTCTAGGACGCATATTTAAGGAGGTATGGGCAAAAGAAGTTTTTCATATAAAAATTTAATTTTTTTTAGGTTTTGGGTGGATTTTTCAATTTTTTGGGGGTGGTCACGAATTAAAGTCCTTTTCGCTCTAGGACGCTTAGTTTAGGAGATATGGGCAAAAGAAGTTTATCATATAAAAATTTCAATTTTTTGTGTTTTGGGTGAACTTTTCAATTTTTTGGGGTGGTCATGAATTAAAGTCCTTTTCGCTCTAGGGCGCTTAGTTTAGGAGATATGGGCAAAAGAAGTTTTTCATATAAAAATTTAAATTTGTTTAGGTTTTGGGTGGATTTTTCAATTTTTTGGGGGTGGTCACGAATTAAAGTCCTTTTCGCTCTAGGACGCTTAGTTTAGGAGATATGGGCAAAAGAAGTTTTTCATATAAAAATTTCAATTTTTTTAGGTTTTGGGTGGATTTTTCAATTTTTTGGGGGTGGTCACGAATTAAAGTCCTTTTCGCTCTAGGACGCATATTTAAGGAGATAGGGGCAAAAGAAGTTTTTCATATAAAAATTTCAATTTTTTTAGGTTTTGGGTGGATTTTTCAATTTTTTGGGGGTGGTCACGAATTAAAGTCCTTTTCGCTCTAGGACGCTTAGTTTAGGAGATATGGGCAAAAGAAGTTTATCATATAAAAATTTCAATTTTTTTATGTTTTGGGTGAATTTTTCAATTTTTTGGGGGTGGTCACGAATTAAAGTCCTTTTCGCTCTAGGACGCATATTTAAGGAGATATGGGCAAAAGAAGGTTTTCATATAAAAATTTCAATTTTTTTAGGTTTTGGGTGGATTTTTCAATTTTTTGGGGTGGTCACGAATTAAGGTCCTTTTCGATCTATGACGCTTAGTTTAGGAGATATGGGCAAAGGAAGTTTTTCATATAAAAATTTCAATTTTTTTAGGTTTTGGGTGGATTTTTCAATTTTTTGGGGGTGGTCATGAATTAAAGTCCTTTTCGCTCTAGCACGCATATTTAAGGAGATATGGACAATTCAATTTTCAATTTTTTGGGGATGGTCACGAATTAAAGTCCTTTTCGCTCTAGGACGCTTAGTTTAGGAGATATGGGCAAAAGAAGATTTTCATATAAAAATTTCAATTTTTTTAGGTTTTGGGTGGATTTTTCAATTTTTTGGGGGTGGTCACGAATTAATGTCCTTTTCGCTCTAGGACGCTTAGTTTAGGAGATATGGGCAAAAGAAGTTTTTCATATAAAAATTTCAATTTTTTTAGGGTTTGGGTGGATTTTTCAATTTTTTGGGGGTGGTCACGAATTAAAGTCCTTTTCGCTCTAGGACGCATATTTAAGGAGATATGGACAAAATAAGTTTTTCATATAAAAATTTCATTTTTTTAGGTTTTGGGTGGATTTTTCAATTTTTTGGGGTGGTCATGAATTAAAGTCCTTTTCGCTCTAGGAGGCTTAGTTTAGGAGATATGGGCAAAAGAAGGTTTTCATATGAAAATTTCAATTTTTTTAGGTTTTGGGTGGATTTTTCAATTTTTTGGGGTGGTCACGAATTAAAGTCCTTTTCGCTCTAGGAGGCTTAGTTTAGGAGATATGGGCAAAAGAAGTTTTTCATATAAAAATTTCAATTTTTTTAGGTTTTGGGTGGATTTTTCAATTTTTTGGGGGTGGTCACGAATTAAAGTCCTTTTCGCTCTAGGACGCTTAGTTTAGGAGATATGGGCAAAAGAAGTTTATCATATAAAAATTTCAATTTCTTTAGGTTTTGGGTGGATTTTTCAATTTTTTGGGGGTGGTCACGAATTAAAGTCCTTTTCGCTCTAGGACGCATATTTAGGAGGTATGGGCAAAAGAAGTTTTTCATATAAAAATTTAATTTTTTTTAGGTTTTGGGTGGATTTTTAAATTTTTTGGGGGTGGTCACGAATTAAAGTCCTTTTCGCTCTAGGACGCTTAGTTTAGGAGATATGGGCAAAAGAAGTTTATCATATAAAAATTTCAATTTTTTATGTTTTGGGTGAACTTTTCAATTTTTTGGGGTGGTCATGAATTAAAGTCCTTTTCGCTCTAGGGCGCTTAGTTTAGGAGATATGGGCAAAAGAAGTTTTTCATATAAAAATTTAAATTTGTTTAGGTTTTGGGTGGATTTTTCAATTTTTTGGGGGTGGTCACGAATTAAAGTCCTTTTCGCTCTAGGACGCTTAGTTTAGGAGGTGGTCAATTTTTTGGGGTGGTCATGAATTAAAGTCCTTTTCGCTCTAGGACGCATATTTAAGGAGGTATGGGCAAAAGAAGTTTTTCATATAAAAATTTAATTTTTTTTAGGTTTTGGGTGGATTTTTCAATTTTTTGGGGGTGGTCACGAATTAAAGTCCTTTTCGCTCTAGGACGCTTAGTTTAGGAGATATGGGCAAAAGAAGTTTATCATATAAAAATTTCAATTTTTTATGTTTTGGGTGAACTTTTCAATTTTTTGGGGTGGTCATGAATTAAAGTCCTTTTCGCTCTAGGGCGCTTAGTTTAGGAGATATGGGCAAAAGAAGTTTTTCATATAAAAATTTAAATTTGTTTAGGTTTTGGGTGGATTTTTCAATTTTTTGGGGGTGGTCACGAATTAAAGTCCTTTTCGCTCTAGGACGCTTAGTTTAGGAGATATGGGCAAAAGAAGTTTTTCATATAAAAATTTCAATTTTTTTAGGTTTTGGGTGGATTTTTCAATTTTTTGGGGGTGGTCACGAATTAAAGTCCTTTTCGCTCTAGGACGCATATTTAAGGAGATAGGGGCAAAAGAAGTTTTTCATATAAAAATTTCAATTTTTTTAGGTTTTGGGTGGATTTTTCAATTTTTTGGGGGTGGTCACGAATTAAAGTCCTTTTCGCTCTAGGACGCTTAGTTTAGGAGATATGGGCAAAAGAAGTTTATCATATAAAAATTTGAATTTTTTTATGTTTTGGGTGAATTTTTCAATTTTTTGGGGGTGGTCACGAATTAAAGTCCTTTTCGCTCTAGGACGCATATTTAAGGAGATATGGGCAAAAGAAGGTTTTCATATAAAAATTTCAATTTTTTTAGGTTTTGGGTGGATTTTTCAATTTTTTGGGGTGGTCACGAATTAAGGTCCTTTTCGATCTATGACGCTTAGTTTAGGAGATATGGGCAAAGGAAGTTTTTCATATAAAAATTTCAATTTTTTTAGGTTTTGGGTGGATTTTTCAATTTTTTGGGGGTGGTCATGAATTAAAGTCCTTTTCGCTCTAGGACGCATATTTAAGGAGATATGGACAATTCAATTTTCAATTTTTTGGGGATGGTCACGAATTAAAGTCCTTTTCGCTCTAGGACGCTTAGTTTAGGAGATATGGGCAAAAGAAGATTTTCATATAAAAATTTCAATTTTTTTAGGTTTTGGGTGGATTTTTCAATTTTTTGGGGGTGGTCACGAATTAATGTCCTTTTCGCTCTAGGACGCTTAGTTTAGGAGATATGGGCAAAAGAAGTTTTTCATATAAAAATTTCAATTTTTTTAGGGTTTGGGTGGATTTTTCAATTTTTTGGGGGTGGTCACGAATTAAAGTCCTTTTCGCTCTAGGACGCATATTTAAGGAGATATGGACAAAATAAGTTTTTCATATAAAAATTTCATTTTTTTAGGTTTTGGGTGGATTTTTCAATTTTTTGGGGTGGTCATGAATTAAAGTCCTTTTCGCTCTAGGAGGCTTAGTTTAGGAGATATGGGCAAAAGAAGGTTTTCATATGAAAATTTCAATTTTTTTAGGTTTTGGGTGGATTTTTCAATTTTTTGGGGTGGTCACGAATTAAAGTCCTTTTCGCTCTAGGAGGCTTAGTTTAGGAGATATGGGCAAAAGAAGTTTTTCATATAAAAATTTCAATTTTTTTAGGTTTTGGGTGGATTTTTCAATTTTTTGGGGGTGGTCACGAATTAAAGTCCTTTTCGCTCTAGGACGCTTAGTTTAGGAGATATGGGCAAAAGAAGTTTATCATATAAAAATTTCAATTTCTTTAGGTTTTGGGTGGATTTTTCAATTTTTTGGGGGTGGTCACGAATTAAAGTCCTTTTCTTTCTAGGACGCATATTTAAGGAGATATGGGCAAAAGAAGGTTTTCATATAAAAATTTCATTTTTTTTAGGTTTTGGGTGGATTTTTCAATTTTTTGGGGTGGTCACGAATTAAAGTCCTTTTCGCTCTAGGACGCTTAGTTTAGGAGATATGGGCAAAAGAAGTTTTTCATACAAAAATTTCAATTTTTTTTAAGTTTTGGGTGGATTTTTCAATTTTTTGGGGGTGGTCACGAATTAAAGTCCTTTTCGCTCTAGGACGCTTAGTTTAGGAGATATGGGCAAAAGAAGTTTTTCATATAAAAATTTCAATTTTTTAGGTTTTGGGTGGATTTTTCAATTTTTTGGGGGTGGTAACGAATTAAAGTCCTTTTCGCTCTAGGACGCTTAGTTTAGGAGATATGGGCAAAAGAAGTTTTTCATATAAAAATTTCAATTTTTTTAGGTTTTGGGTGAATTTTTCAATTTTTTGGGGTGGTCATGAATTAAAGTCCTTTTCGCTCTAGGACGCTTAGTTTAGGAGATATGGGCAAAAGAAGTTTTTCATATAAAAATTTCAATTTTTTTAGGGTTTGGGTGGATTTTTCAATTTTTTGGGGGTGGTCACGAATTAAAGTCCTTTTCGCTCTAGGACGCATATTTAAGGAGATATGGACAAAAGAAGTTTTTCATATAAAAATTTCATTTTTTTAGGTTTTGGGTGGATTTTTCAATTTTTTGGGGTGGTCATGAATTAAAGTCCTTTTCGCTCTAGGAGGCTTAGTTTAGGAGATATGGGCAAAAGAAGGTTTTCATATAAAAATTTCAATTTTTTTAGGTTTTGGGTGGATTTTTCAATTTTTTGGGGTGGTCACGAATTAAAGTCCTTTTCGCTCTAGGAGGCTTAGTTTAGGAGATATGGGCAAAAGAAGTTTTTCATATAAAAATTTCAATTTTTTTAGGTTTTGGGTGGATTTTTCAATTTTTTGGGGGTGGTCACGAATTAAACTCCTTTTCGCTCTAGGACGCTTAGTTTAGGAGATATGGGCAAAAGAAGTTTATCATATAAAAATTTCAATTTTTTAGGTTTTGGGTGGATTTTTCAATTTTTTGGGGGTGGTCACGAATTAAAGTCCTTTTCGCTCTAGGACGCATATTTAAGGAGATATGGGCAAAAGAAGGTTTTCATATAAAAATTTCTTTTTTTTTAGGTTTTGGGTGGATTTTTCAATTTTTTGGGGTGGTCACGAATTAAAGTCCTTTTCGCTCTAGGACGCTTAGTTTAGGAGATATGGGCAAAAGAAGTTTTTCATATAAAAATTTCAATTTTTTTAAAGTTTTGGGTGGATTTTTCAATTTTTTGGGGGTGGTCACGAATTAAAGTCCTTTTCGCTCTAGGACGCTTAGTTTAGGAGATATGGGCAAAAGAAGTTTTTCATACAAAAATTTCAATTTTTTAGGTTTTGGGTGGATTTTTCAATTTTTTGGGGGTGGTAACGAATTAAAGTCCTTTTCGCTCTAGGACGCTTAGTTTAGGAGATATGGGCAAAAGAAGTTTTTCATATAAAAATTTCAATTTTTTTAGGTTTTGGGTGAATTTTTCAATTTTTTGGGGGTGGTCATGAATTAAAGTCCTTTTCGCTCTAGGACGCATATTTAAGGAGATATGGGCAAAAGAAGTTTTTCATATAAAAATTTAATTTTTTTTAGGTTTTGGGTGGATTTTTCAATTTTTTGGGGGTGGTCACGAATTAAAGTCCTTTTCGCTCTAGGACGCTTAGTTTAGGAGATATGGGCAAAAGAAGTTTATCATATAAAAATTTCAATTTTTTATGTTTTGGGTGAACTTTTCAATTTTTTTGGGTGGTCATGAATTAAAGTCCTTTTCGCTCTAGGGCGCTTAGTTTAGGAGATATGGGCAAAAGAAGTTTTTCATATAAAAGTTTCAATTTTTTTAAGGTTTTGGGTGGATTTTTCAATTTTTTGAGGGTGGTCATGAATTAAAGTCCTTTTCGCTCTAGGACGCTTAGTTTAGGAGATATGGACAAAAGAAGTTTTTCATATAAAAATTTCAATTTTTTTAGGTTTTGGGTGGATTTTTCAATTTTTTGGGGTGGTCATGAATTAAAGTCCTTTTCGCTCTAGGAGGCTTAGTTTAGGAGATATGGGCAAAAGAAGGTTTTCATATAAAAATTTCAATTTTTTTAGGTTTTGGGTGGATTTTTCAATTTTTTGAGGGTGGTCATGAATTAAAGTCCTTTTCGCTCTAGGACGCTTAGTTTAGGAGATATGGGCAAAAGAAGTTTTTCATATAAAAATTTCAATTTTTTTAGGTTTTGGGTGGGTTTTTCAATTTTTTGGGGGTGGTCACGAATTAAAGTCCTTTTCGCTCTAGGACGCATATTTAAGGAGATATGGGCAAAAGAAGTTTTTCATATAAAAATTTAAACTTTTTTTAGGTTTTGGGTGGATTTTTCAATTTTATGGGGGTGGTCATGAATTAAAGTCCTTTTCGCTCTAGGACGCATATTTAAGGAGATATGGGCAAAAGAAGTTTTTCATATAAAAATTTCAATTTTTTTTAGGTTTTGGGTGGATTTTTCAATTTTTTGAGGGTGGTCATGAATTAAAGTCCTTTTCGCTCTAGGACGCATATTTAAGGAGATATGGGCAAAAGAAGTTTTTCATATAAAAATTTAAATTTTTTAGGTTTTGGGTGGATTTTTCAATTTTTTGGGGGTGGTCACGAATTAAAGTCCTTTTCGCTCTAGGACGCTTAGTTTAGGAGATATATGCAAAAGAAGTTTTTCATATAAAAATTTCATTTTTTTTAGGTTTTGGGTGGATTTTTAAATTTTTTGGGGGTGGTCACGAATTAAAGTCCTTTTCGCTCTAGGACGCATATTTAAGGAGATATGGGCAAAAGAAGTTTTTCATATAAAAATTTCAATTTTTTTAGGTTTTGGGTGGATTTTTCAATTTTTTGGGGGTGGTCACGAATTAAAGTCCTTTTCGCTCTAGGACGCATATTTAAGGAGATATGGGCAAAAGAAGTTTTTCATATAAAAATTTAAATTTTTTTTAGGTTTTGGGTGGATTTTTCAATTTTTTGAGGGTGGTCACGAATTAAAGTCCTTTTCGCTCTAGGACGCATATTTAAGGAGATATGGGCAAAAGAAGTTTTTCATATAAAAATTTTAATTTTTTAGGTTTTGGTGGATTTTTCAATTTTTTGGGGGTGGTCACTAATTAAAGTCCTTTTCGCTCTAGGACGCTTAGTTTAGGAGATATATGCAAAAGAAGTTTTTCATATAAAAATTTCAATTCTTTTAGGTTTTGGGTGGATTTTTCAATTTTTTGGGGGTGGTCACGAATTAAAGTCCTTTTCGCTCTAGGACGCATATTTAAGGAGATATGGGCAAAAGAAGTTTTTCATATAAAAATTTCAATTTTTTTAGGTTTTGGGTGGATTTTTCAATTTTTTGGGGGTGGTCACGAATTAAAGTCCTTTTCGCTCTAGGACGCTTAGTTTAGGAGATATGGGCAAAAGAAGTTTTTCATATAAAAATTTCATTTTTTTTAGGTTTTGGGTGGATTTTTCAATTTTTTGGGGATGGTCATGAATTAAAGTCCTTTTCGCTCTAGGACCCATATTTAAGGAGATATGGGTAAAAGAAGTTTTTCATATAAAAATTTCAATTTTTTAGGTTTTGGGTGGATTTTTCAATTTTTTGGGGGTGGTCACGAATTAAAGTCCTTTTCGCTCTAGGACGCTTAGTTTAGGAGATATGGGCAAAAGAAGTTTTTCATATAAAAATTTCAATTTTTTTAGGTTTTGGGTGGATTTTTTAATTTTTTGGGGGTGGTCACGAATTAAAGTCCTTTTCGCTCTAGGACGCTTAGTTTAGGAGATATGGGCAAAAGAAGTTTTTCATATAAAAATTTCAATTTTTTAGGTTTTGGGTGGATTTTTCAATTTTTTGGGGGTGGTCACGAATTAAAGTCATTTTCGCTCTAGGACGCTTAGTTTAGGAGATATGGGCAAAAGAAGTTTTTCATATAAAAATTTCAATTTTTTTAGGTTTTGGGTGGATTTTTCAATTTTTTGGGGGTGGTCACGAATTAATGTCCTTTTCGCTCTAGGACGTTTAGTTTAGGAGATATGGGCAAAAGAAGTTTTTCATATAAAAATTTCAATTTTTTTAGGTTTTGGGTGGATTTTTCAATTTTTTGGGGGTGGTCACGAATTAAAGTCCTTTTCGCTCTAGGACGCTTAGTTTAGGAGATATGGACAAAAGAAGTTTGTCATATAAAAATTTCAATTTTTTTATGTTTTGGGTGAATTTTTCAATTTTTTGGGGGTGGTCACGAATTAAAGTCCTTTTCGCTCTAGGACGCATATTTAAGGAGATATGGGCAAAAGAAGGTTTTCATATAAAAATTTCAATTTTTTAGGTTTTGGGTGGATTTTTCAATTTTTTGGGGTGGTCACGAATTAAAGTCCTTTTCGCTCTAGGACGCTTAGTTTAGGAGATATGGGCAAAGGAAGTTTTTCATATAAAAATTTCAATTTTTTTAGGTTTTGGGTGGATTTTTCAATTTTTTGGGGGTGGTCATGAATTAAAGTCCTTTTCGCTCTAGGACGCATATTTAAGGAGATATGGACAAAAGAAGTTTTTCATATAAAAATTTCAATTTTTTTAGGTTTTGGGTGGGATTTTCAATTTTTTGGGGATGGTCACGAATTAAAGTCCTTTTCGCTCTAGGACGCTTAGTTTAGGAGATATGGGCAAAAGAAGTTTTTCATATAAAAATTTCAATTTTTTTAGGTTTTGGGTGGATTTTTCAATTTTTTGGGGGTGGTCACGAATTAATGTCCTTTTCGCTCTAGGACGCTTAGTTTAGGAGATATGGGCAAAAGAAGTTTTTCATATAAAAATTTCAATTTTTTTAGGTTTTGGGTGGATTTTTCAATTTTTTGGGGGTGGTCACGAATTAAAGTCCTTTTCGCTCTAGGACGCATATTTAAGGAGATATGGACAAAAGAAGTTTTTCATATAAAAATTTCATTTTTTTAGGTTTTGGGTGGATTTTTAAATTTTTTGGGGTGGTCATGAATTAAAGTCCTTTTCGCTCTAGGACGCTTAGTTTAGGAGATATGGGCAAAAGAAGGTTTTCATATAAAACTTTCAATTTTTTTAGGTTTTGGGTGGATTTTTCAATTTTTTGGGGTGGTCACGAATTAAAGTCCTTTTCGCTCTAGGAGGCTTAGTTTAGGAGATATGGGCAAAAGAAGTTATTCATATAAAAATTTCAATTTTTTTAGGTTTTGGGTGGATTTTTCAATTTTTTGGGGGTGGTCACGAATTAAACTCCTTTTCGCTCTAGGACGCATACTTAAGGAGATATGGGCAAAAGAAGTTTTTCATATAAAAATTTAAATTTTTTTAGGTTTTGGGTGGATTTTTAATTTTTTTTGGGGGTGGTCACGAATTAAAGTCCTTTTCGCTCTAGGACGCTTAGTTTAGGAGATATGGGCAAAAGAAGGTTATCATATAAAAATTTCAATTTTTTTATGTTTTGGGTGAAATTTTCAATTTTTTGGGGTGGTCATGAATTAAAGTCCTTTTCGCTCTAGGACGCTTAGTTTAGGAGGTATGGACAAAAGAAGTTTTTCATATAAAAATTTCAATTTTTTTAGGTTTTGGGTGAATTTTTCAATTTTTTGGGGGTGGTCACGAATTAAAGTCCTTTTCGCTCTAGGACGCTTAGTTTAGGAGATATGGGCAAAAGAAGTTTTTCATATAAAAATTTCAATTTTTTTAGGTTTTGGGTGGATTTTTTAATTTTTTGGGGGTGGTCACGAATTAAAGTCCTTTTCGCTCTAGGACGCTTAGTTTAGGAGATATGGGCAAAAGAAGTTTTTCATATAAAAATTTCAATTTTTTAGGTTTTGGGTGGATTTTTCAATTTTTTTGGGGTGGTCACGAATTAAAGTGCTTTTCGCTCTAGGACGCTTAGTTTAGGAGATATGGGCAAAAGAAGTTTTTCATATAAAAATTTCAATTTTTTAGGTTTTGGGTGGATTTTTCAATTTTTTGGGGGTGGTCACGAATTAAAGTCCTTTTCGCTCTAGGACGCTTAGTTTAGGATATATGGGCAAAAGAAGTTTTTCATATAAAAATTTCAATTTTTTTAGGTTTTGGGTGGATTTTTTAATTTTTTGGGGGTGGTCACGAATTAAAGTCCTTTTCGCTCTAGGACGCTTAGTTTAGGAGATATGGGCAAAAGAAGTTTTTCATATAAAAATTTCACTTTTTTAGGTTTTGGGTGGATTTTTCAATTTTTTGGGGGTGGTCACGAATTAAAGTCCTTTTCGGTCTAGGACGCTTAGTTTAGGAGATATGGGCAAAAGAAGTTTTTCATATAAAAATTTCAATTTTTTTAGGTTTTGGGTGGTTTTTCAATTTTTTGGGGGTGGTCACGAATTAAAGTCCTTTTCGCTCTAGGACGCTTAGATTAGGAGATATGGGCAAAAGAAGTTTTTCATATAAAAATTACAATTTTTTTAGGTTTTGGGTGGATTTTTCAATTTTTTGGGGGTGGTCACGAATTAAAGTCATTTTCGTTCTAGGACGCTTAGTTTAGGAGATATGGGCAAAAGAAGTTTATCATATAAAAATTTCAATTTCTTTAGGTTTTGGGTGGATTTTTCAATTTTTTGGGGGTGGTCACGAATTAAAGTCCTTTTCGCTCTAGGACGCATATTTAAGGAGATATGGGCAAAAGAAGTTTTTCATATAAAAATTTCAATTTTTTAGGTTTTGGGTGGATTTTTCAATTTTTTTGGGGTGGTCACGAATTAAAGTGCTTTTCGCTCTAGGACGCTTAGTTTAGGAGATATGGGCAAAAGAAGTTTTTCATATAAAAATTTCAATTTTTTAGGTTTTGGGTGGATTTTTCAATTTTTTGGGGGTGGTCACGAATTAAAGTCCTTTTCGCTCTAGGACGCTTAGTTTAGGATATATGGGCAAAAGAAGTTTTTCATATAAAAATTTCAATTTTTTTAGGTTTTGGGTGGATTTTTTAATTTTTTGGGGGTGGTCACGAATTAAAGTCCTTTTCGCTCTAGGACGCTTAGTTTAGGAGATATGGGCAAAAGAAGTTTTTCATATAAAAATTTCACTTTTTTAGGTTTTGGGTGGATTTTTCAATTTTTTGGGGGTGGTCACGAATTAAAGTCCTTTTCGGTCTAGGACGCTTAGTTTAGGAGATATGGGCAAAAGAAGTTTTTCATATAAAAATTTCAATTTTTTTAGGTTTTGGGTGGTTTTTCAATTTTTTGGGGGTGGTCACGAATTAAAGTCCTTTTCGCTCTAGGACGCTTAGATTAGGAGATATGGGCAAAAGAAGTTTTTCATATAAAAATTTCAATTTTTTTAGGTTTTGGGTGGATTTTTCAATTTTTTGGGGGTGGTCACGAATTAAAGTCCTTTTCGCTCTAGGACGCTTAGTTTAGGAGATATGGGCAAAAGAAGTTTATCATATAAAAATTTCAATTTCTTTAGGTTTTGGGTGGATTTTTCAATTTTTTGGGGGTGGTCACGAATTAAAGTCCTTTTCGCTCTAGGACGCATATTTAAGGAGATATGGCCAAAAGAAGGTTTTCATATAAAAATTTCATTTTTTTTAGGTTTTGGGTGGATTTTTCAATTTTTTGGGGTGGTCACGAATTAAAGTCCTTTTCGCTCTAGGACGCTTAGTTTAGGAGATATGGGCAAAAGAAGTTTTTCATACAAAAATTTCAATTTTTTTTAAGTTTTGGGTGGATTTTTCAATTTTTTGGGGGTGGTCACGAATTAAAGTCCTTTTCGCTCTAGGACGCTTAGTTTAGGAGATATGGGCAAAAGAAGTTTTTCATATAAAAATTTCAATTTTTTAGGTTTTGGGTGGATTTTTCAATTTTTTGGGGGTGGTAACGAATTAAAGTCCTTTTCGCTCTAGGACGCTTAGTTTAGGAGATATGGGCAAAAGAAGTTTTTCATATAAAAATTTCAATTTTTTTAGGTTTTGGGTGAATTTTTCAATTTTTTGGGGTGGTCATGAATTAAAGTCCTTTTCGCTCTAGGACGCTTAGTTTAGGAGATATGGGCAAAAGAAGTTTTTCATATAAAAATTTCAATTTTTTTAGGGTTTGGGTGGATTTTTCAATTTTTTGGGGGTGG
This sequence comes from Haematobia irritans, assembly GCF_050003625.1. Classification (NCBI taxonomy): domain Eukaryota; kingdom Metazoa; phylum Arthropoda; class Insecta; order Diptera; family Muscidae; genus Haematobia; species Haematobia irritans. The sequence goes on along the minus strand of NC_134400.1, from coordinate 99,601,252 downwards.
TCACGAATTAAAGTCCTTTTCGCTCTAGGACGCATATTTAAGGAGATATGGACAAAAGAAGTTTTTCATATAAAAATTTCATTTTTTTAGGTTTTGGGTGGATTTTTCAATTTTTTGGGGTGGTCATGAATTAAAGTCCTTTTCGCTCTAGGAGGCTTAGTTTAGGAGATATGGGCAAAAGAAGGTTTTCATATAAAAATTTCAATTTTTTTAGGTTTTGGGTGGATTTTTCAATTTTTTGGGGTGGTCACGAATTAAAGTCCTTTTCGCTCTAGGAGGCTTAGTTTAGGAGATATGGGCAAAAGAAGTTTTTCATATAAAAATTTCAATTTTTTTAGGTTTTGGGTGGATTTTTCAATTTTTTGGGGGTGGTCACGAATTAAACTCCTTTTCGCTCTAGGACGCTTAGTTTAGGAGATATGGGCAAAAGAAGTTTATCATATAAAAATTTCAATTTTTTAGGTTTTGGGTGGATTTTTCAATTTTTTGGGGGTGGTCACGAATTAAAGTCCTTTTCGCTCTAGGACGCATATTTAAGGAGATATGGGCAAAAGAAGGTTTTCATATAAAAATTTCTTTTTTTTTAGGTTTTGGGTGGATTTTTCAATTTTTTGGGGTGGTCACGAATTAAAGTCCTTTTGCTCTAGGACGCTTAGTTTAGGAGATATGGGCAAAAGAAGTTTTTCATATAAAAATTTCAATTTTTTTAAAGTTTTGGGTGGATTTTTCAATTTTTTGGGGGTGGTCACGAATTAAAGTCCTTTTCGCTCTAGGACGCTTAGTTTAGGAGATATGGGCAAAAGAAGTTTTTCATACAAAAATTTCACTTTTTTAGGTTTTGGGTGGATTTTTCAATTTTTTGGGGGTGGTAACGAATTAAAGTCCTTTTCGCTCTAGGACGCTTAGTTTAGGAGATATGGGCAAAAGAAGTTTTTCATATAAAAATTTCAATTTTTTTAGGTTTTGGGTGAATTTTTCAATTTTTTGGGGTGGTCATGAATTAAAGTCCTTTTCGCTCTAGGACGCATATTTAAGGAGATATGGGCAAAAGAAGTTTTTCATATAAAAATTTAATTTTTTTTAGGTTTTGGGTGGATTTTTCAATTTTTTGGGGGTGGTCACGAAATAAAGTCCTTTTCGCTCTAGGACGCTTAGTTTAGGAGATATGGGCAAAAGAAGTTTATCATATAAAAATTTCAATTTTTTATGTTTTGGGTGAACTTTTCAATTTTTTTGGGTGGTCATGAATTAAAGTCCTTTTCGCTCTAGGGCGCTTAGTTTAGGAGATATGGGCAAAAGAAGTTTTTCATATAAAAATTTCAATTTTTTTAAGGTTTTGGGTGGATTTTTCAATTTTTTGAGGGTGGTCATGAATTAAAGTCCTTTTCGCTCTAGGACGCTTAGTTTAGGAGATATGGACAAAAGAAGTTTTTCATATAAAAATTTCAATTTTTTTAGGTTTTGGGTGGATTTTTCAATTTTTTGGGGGTGGTCACGAATTAAAGTCCTTTTCGCTCTAGGACGCATATTTAAGGAGATATGGGCAAAAGAAGTTTTTCATATAAAAATTTAAACTTTTTTTAGGTTTTGGGTGGATTTTTCAATTTTTTGAGGGTGGTCATGAATTAAAGTCCTTTTCGCTCTAGGACGCTTAGTTTAGGAGATATGGGCAAAAGAAGTTTTTCATATAAAAATTTCAATTTTTTTAGGTTTTGGGTGGGTTTTTCAATTTTTTGGGGGTGGTCACGAATTAAAGTCCTTTTCGCTCTAGGACGCATATTTAAGGAGATATGGGCAAAAGAAGTTTTTCATATAAAAATTTAAACTTTTTTTAGGTTTTGGGTGGATTTTTCAATTTTTTGGGGGTGGTCATGAATTAAAGTCCTTTTCGCTCTAGGACGCATATTTAAGGAGATATGGGCAAAAGAAGTTTTTCATATAAAAATTTCAATTTTTTTTAGGTTTTGGGTGGATTTTTCAATTTTTTGAGGGTGGTCATGAATTAAAGTCCTTTTCGCTCTAGGACGCATATTTAAGGAGATATGGGCAAAAGAAGTTTTTCATATAAAAATTTCAATTTTTTAGGTTTTGGGTGGATTTTTCAATTTTTTGGGGGTGGTCACGAATTAAAGTCCTTTTCGCTCTAGGACGCTTAGTTTAGGAGATATATGCAAAAGAAGTTTTTCATATAAAAATTTCATTTTTTTTAGGTTTTGGGTGGATTTTTCAATTTTTTGGGGGTGGTCACGAATTAAAGTCCTTTTCGCTCTAGGATGCATATTTAAGGAGATATGGGCAAAAGAAGTTTTTCATATAAAAATTTCAATTTTTTTAGGTTTTGGGTGGATTTTTCAATTTTTTGGGGGTGGTCACGAATTAAAGTCCTTTTCGCTCTAGGACGCATATTTAAGGAGATATGGGCAAAAGAAGTTTTTCATATAAAAATTTAAATTTTTTTTAGGTTTTGGGTGGATTTTTCAATTTTTTGAGGGTGGTCACGAATTAAAGTCCTTTTCGCTCTAGGACGCATATTTAAGGAGATATGGGCAAAAGAAGTTTTTCATATAAAAATTTCAATTTTTTTAGGTTTTGGGTGGATTTTTCAATTTTTTGGGGGTGGTCACGAATTAAAGTCCTTTTCGCTCTAGGACGCATATTTAAGGAGATATGGGCAAAAGAAGTTTTTCATATAAAAATTTCAATTTTTTAGGTTTTGGGTGGATTTTTCAATTTTTTGGGGGTGGTCACTAATTAAAGTCCTTTTCGCTCTAGGACGCTTAGTTTAGGAGATATATGCAAAAGAAGTTTTTCATATAAAAATTTCAATTTTTTTAGGTTTTGGGTGGATTTTTCAATTTTTTGGGGGTGGTCACGAATTAAAGTCCTTTTCGCTCTAGGACGCATATTTAAGGAGATATGGGCAAAAGAAGTTTTTCATATAAAAATTTCAATTTTTTTAGGTTTTGGGTGGATTTTTCAATTTTTTGGGGGTGGTCACGAATTAAAGTCCTTTTCGCTCCAGGACGCTTAGTTTAGGAGATATGGGCAAAAGAAGTTTTTCATATAAAAATTTCATTTTTTTTAGGTTTTGGGTGGATTTTTCAATTTTTTGGGGATGGTCATGAATTAAAGTCCTTTTCGCTCTAGGACCCATATTTAAGGAGATATGGGCAAAAGAAGTTTTTCATATAAAAATTTCAATTTTTTAGGTTTTGGGTGGATTTTTCAATTTTTTGGGGGTGGTCACGAATTAAAGTCCTTTTCGCTCTAGGACGCTTAGTTTAGGAGATATGGGCAAAAGAAGTTTTTCATATAAAAATTTCAATTTTTTTAGGTTTTGGGTGGATTTTTCAATTTTTTGGGGGTGGTCACGAATTAAAGTCCTTTTCGCTCTAGGACGCTTAGTATAGGAGATATGGGCAAAAGAAGTTTTTCATATAAAAATTTCAATTTTTTTAGGTTTTGGGTGGATTTTTTAATTTTTTGGGGGTGGTCACGAATTAAAGTCCTTTTCGCTCTAGGACGCTTAGTTTAGGAGATATGGGCAAAAGAAGCTTTTCATATAAAAATTTCAATTTTTTAGGTTTTGGGTGGATTTTTCAATTTTTTGGGGGTGGTCACGAATTAAAGTCATTTTCGCTCTAGGACGCTTAGTTTAGGAGATATGGGCAAAAGCAGTTTTTCATATAAAAATTTCAATTTTTTTAGGTTTTGGGTGGATTTTTCAATTTTTTGGGGGTGGTCACGAATTAAAGTCCTTTTCGCTCTAGGACGCATATTTAAGGAGATATGGGCAAAAGAAGGTTTTCATATAAAAATTTCAATTTTTTAGGTTTTGGGTGGATTTTTCAATTTTTTGGGGTGGTCACGAATTAAAGTCCTTTTCGCTCTAGGACGCTTAGTTTAGGAGATATGGGCAAAGGAAGTTTTTCATATAAAAATTTCAATTTTTTTAGGTTTTGGGTGGATTTTTCAATTTTTTGGGGGTGGTCATGAATTAAAGTCCTTTTCGCTCTAGGACGCATATTTAAGGAGATATGGACAAAAGAAGTTTTTCATATAAAAATTTCAATTTTTTTAGGTTTTGGGTGGGATTTTCAATTTTTTGGGGATGGTCACGAATTAAAGTCCTTTTCGCTCTAGGACGCTTAGTTTAGGAGATATGGGCAAAAGAAGTTTTTCATATAAAAATTTCAATTTTTTTAGGTTTTGGGTGGATTTTTCAATTTTTTGGGGGTGGTCACGAATTAAAGTCCTTTTCGCTCTAGGACGCATATTTAAGGAGATATGGACAAAAGAAGTTTTTCATATAAAAATTTCATTTTTTTAGGTTTTGGGTGGATTTTTCAATTTTTTGGGGTGGTCATGAATTAAAGTCCTTTTCGCTCTAGGAGGCTTAGTTTAGGAGATATGGGCAAAAGAAGGTTTTCATATAAAACTTTCAATTTTTTTAGGTTTTGGGTGGATTTTTCAATTTTTTGGGGTGGTCACGAATTAAAGTCCTTTTCGCTCTAGGAGGCTTAGTTTAGGAGATATGGGCAAAAGAAGTTATTCATATAAAAATTTCAATTTTTGTAGGTTTTGGGTGGATTTTTCAATTTTTTGGGGGTGGTCACGAATTAAACTCCTTTTCGCTCTAGGACGCATATTTAAGGAGATATGGGCAAAAGAAGTTTTTCATATAAAAATTTAAATTTTTTTAGGTTTTGGGTGGATTTTTAATTTTTTTTGGGGGTGGTCACGAATTAAAGTCCTTTTCGCTCTAGGACGCTTAGTTTAGGAGATATGGGCAAAAGAAGGTTATCATATAAAAATTTCAATTTTTTTATGTTTTGGGTGAAATTTTCAATTTTTTGGGGTGGTCATGAATTAAAGTCCTTTTCGCTCTAGGACGCTTAGTTTAGGAGATATGGACAAAAGAAGTTTTTCATATAAAAATTTCAATTTTTTTAGGTTTTGGGTGAATTTTTCAATTTTTTGGGGGTGGTCACGAATTAAAGTCCTTTTCGCTCTAGGACGCTTAGTTTAGGAGATATGGGCAAAAGAAGTTTTTCATATAAAAATTTCAATTTTTTTAGGTTTTGGGTGGATTTTTTAATTTTTTGGGGGTGGTCACGAATTAAAGTCCTTTTCGCTCTAGGACGCTTAGTTTAGGAGATATGGGCAAAAGAAGTTTTTCATATAAAAATTTCAATTTTTTAGGTTTTGGGTGGATTTTTCAATTTTTTTGGGGTGGTCACGAATTAAAGTGCTTTTCGCTCTAGGACGCTTAGTTTAGGAGATATGGGCAAAAGAAGTTTTTCATATAAAAATTTCAATTTTTTAGGTTTTGGGTGGATTTTTCAATTTTTTGGGGGTGGTCACGAATTAAAGTCCTTTTCGCTCTAGGACGCTTAGTTTAGGAGATATATGCAAAAGAAGTTTTTCATATAAAAATTTCAATTTTTTTAGGTTTTGGGTGGATTTTTCAATTTTTTGGGGGTGGTCACGAATTAAAGTCCTTTTCGCTCTAGGACGCATATTTAAGGAGATATGGGCAAAAGAAGTTTTTCATATAAAAATTTCAATTTTTTTAGGTTTTGGGTGGATTTTTCAATTTTTTGGGGGTGGTCACGAATTAAAGTCCTTTTCGCTCTAGGACGCTTAGTTTAGGATATATGGGCAAAAGAAGTTTTTCATATAAAAATTTCAATTTTTTTAGGTTTTGGGTGGATTTTTTAATTTTTTGGGGGTGGTCACGAATTAAAGTCCTTTTCGCTCTAGGACGCTTAGTTTAGGAGATATGGGCAAAAGAAGTTTTTCATATAAAAATTTCACTTTTTTAGGTTTTGGGTGGATTTTTCAATTTTTTGGGGGTGGTCACGAATTAAAGTCCTTTTCGGTCTAGGACGCTTAGTTTAGGAGATATGGGCAAAAGAAGTTTTTCATATAAAAATTTCAATTTTTTTAGGTTTTGGGTGGTTTTTCAATTTTTTGGGGGTGGTCACGAATTAAAGTCCTTTTCGCTCTAGGACGCTTAGATTAGGAGATATGGGCAAAAGAAGTTTTTCATATAAAAATTTCAATTTTTTTATGTTTTGGGTGAATTTTTCAATTTTTTGGGGTGGTCATGAATTAAAGTCCTTTTCGCTCTAGGACGCTTAGTTTAGGAGATATGGACAAAAGAAGTTTTTCATATAAAAATTTCAATTTTTTTAGGTTTTGGTTGAATTTTTCAATTTTTTGGGGGTGGTCACGAATTAAAGTATGCAAAAGAAGTTTTTCATATAAAAATTTAAATTTTTTTTAGGTTTTGGGTGGATTTTTCAATTTTTTGAGTGTGGTCACGAATTAAAGTCCTTTTCGCTCTAGGACGCATATTTAAGGAGATATGGGCAAAGGAAGTTTTTCATATAAAAATTTCAATTTTTTAGGTATTGGGTGGATTTTTCAATTTTTTGGGGGTGGTCATGAATTAAAGTCCTTTTCGCTCTAGGACGCATATTTAAGGAGATATGGACAAAAGAAGTTTTTCATATAAAAATTTCAATTTTTTTAGGTTTTGGGTGGGATTTTCAATTTTTTGGGGATGGTCACGAATTAAAGTCCTTTTCGCTCTAGGACGCTTAGTTTAGGAGATATGGGCAAAAGAAGTTTTTCATATAAAAATTTCAATTTTTTTAGGTTTTGGGTGGATTTTTCAATTTTTTGGGGGTGGTCATGAATTAAAGTCCTTTTCGCTCTAGGACGCATATTTAAGGAGATATGGACAAAAGAAGTTTATCATATAAAAATTTCAATTTTTTTATGTTTTGGGTGAATTTTTTTGTCACGAATTAAAGTCCTTTTCGCTCTAGGACGCTTAGTTTAGGAGATATGGGCAAAAGAAGTTTTTCATATAAAAATTTCAATTTTTTTAGGTTTTGGGTGGATTTTTCAATTTTTTGGGGGTGGTCACGAATTAAAGTACTTTTCGCTCTAGGACGCTTAGTTTAGGAGATATGGGCAAAAGAAGGTTTTCATATAAAAATTTCAATTTTTTTAGGTTTTGGGTGGATTTTTAAATTTTTTGGGGGTGGTCATGAATTAAAGTCCTTTTCGCTCTAGGACGCATATTTAAGGAGATATGGGCAAAAGAAGTTTTTCATATAAAAATTTAAATTTTTTTAGGTTTTGGGTGGATTTTTCAATTTTTTGGGGTGGTCACGAATTAAAGTCCTTTACGCTCTAGGACGCTTAGTTTAGAAGAAATGGGCAAAATAAGTTTATCAATTTTTTTATGTTTTGGGTGAATTTTTCAATTTTTTGGGGTGGTCATGAATTAAAGTCCTTTTCGCTCTAGGACGCTTAGTTTAGGAGATATGGGCAAAAGAAGGTTTTCATATAAAAATTTCAATTTTTTTAGGTTTTGGGTGGATTTTTCAATTTTTTGGGGGTGGTCACGAATTAAAGTCATTTTCGCTCTAGGACGCATATTTAAGGAGATATGGACAAAAGAAGTTTTTCATATAAAAATTTCAATTTTTTTTTGGGTTTTGGGTGGATTTTTCAATTTTTTGGGGTGGTCATGAATTAAAGTCCTTTTCGCTCTAGGAGGCTTAGTTTAGGAGATATGGGCAAAAGAAGGTTTTCATATAAAAATTTCAATTTTTTTAGGTTTCGGGTGGATTTTTCAATTTTTTGGGGTGGTCACGAATTAAAGCCCTTTTCGCTCTAGGACGCTTAGTTTAGGAGATATGGGCAAAAGAAGTTTATCATATAAAAATTTCAATTTTTTTATGTTTTGGGTGAATTTTTCAATTTTTTGGGGTGGTCATGAATTAAAGTCCTTTTCGCTCTAGGACGCTTAGTTTAGGAGATATGGACAAAAGAAGTTTTTCATATAAAAATTTCAATTTTTTTAGGTTTTGGGTGAATTTTTCAATTTTTTGGGGGTGGTCACGAATTAAAGTCCTTTTCGCTCTAGGACGCTTAGTTTAGGAGATATGGGCAAAAGAAGTTTTTCATATAAAATTTCAATTTTTTTAGGTTTTGGGTGGATTTTTCAATTTTTTGGGGGTGGTCACGAATTAAAGTCCTTTTCGCTTTAGGAGGCATATTTAAGGAGATATGGGCAAAAGAAGTTTCTCATATAAAAATTTAAATTTTTTTTAGGTTTTGGGTGGATTTTTCAATTTTTTTAGGGTGGTCACGAATTAAAGTCCTTTTCGCTCTAGGACGCATATTTAAGGAGATATGGGCAAAAGAAGTTTTTCATATAAAAATTTCAATTTTTTTAGGTTTTGGGTGGATTTTTCAATTTTTTGGGGGTGGTCACGAATTAAAGTCCTTTTCGCTCTAGGACGCTTAGTTTAGGAGATATATGCAAAAGAAGTTTTTCATATAAAAATTTCAATTTTTTTTAGGTTTTGGGTGGATTATTCAATTTTTTGAGGGTGGTTATGAATTAAAGTCCTTTTCGCTCTAGGACGCATATTTAAGGAGATATGGGCAAAATAAGTTTTTCATATAAAAATTTCAATTTTTTTTAGGTTTTGGGTGGATTTTTCAATTTTTTGAGGGTGGTCATGAATTAAAGTCCTTTTCGCTCTAGGACGCATATTTAAGGAGATATGGGCAAAAGAAGTTTTTCATATAAAAATTTCAATTTTTTAGGTTTTGGGTGGATTTTTCAATTTTTTGGGGGTGGTCACGAATTAAAGTCCTTTTCGCTCTAGGACGCATATTTAAGGAGATATGGGCAAAAGAAGTTTTTCATATAAAAATTTCAATTTTTTTAGGTTTTGGGTGGATTTTTCAATTTTTTGGGGGTGGTCACGAATTAAAGTCCTTTTCGCTCTAGGACGCTTAGTTTAGGAGATATGGGCAAAAGAAGTTTTTCATATAAAAATTTCAATTTTTTTAGGTTTTGGGTGGATTTTTTAATTTTTTGGGGGTGGTCACGAATTAAAGTCCTTTTCGCTCTAGGACGCTTAGTTTAGGAGATATGGGCAAAAGAAGTTTTTCATATAAAAATTTCAATTTTTTAGGTTTTGGGTGGATTTTTCAATTTTTTGGGGGTGGTCATGAATTAAAGTCCTTTTCGCTCTAGGACGCTTAGTTTAGGAGATATGGGCAAAAGAAGTTTTTCATATAAAAATTTAAATTTTTTTAGGTTTTGGGTGGATTTTTAAATTTTTTGGGGGTGGTCACGAATTAAAGTCCTTTTCGCTCTAGGACGCTTAGTTTAGGAGATATGGGCAAAAGAAGTTTTTCATATAAAAATTTCAATTTTTTTAGGTTTTGGGTGGATTTTTCAATTTTTGGGGGTGGTCATGAATTAAAGTCCTTTTCGCTCTAGGACGCATATTTAAGGAGATATGGGCAAAAGAAGTTTTTCATATAAAAATTTAAATTTTTTTTAGGTTTTGGGTGGATTTGTCAATTTTTTTAGGGTGGTCACGAATTAAAGTCCTTTTCGCTCTAGGACGCATATTTAAGGAGATATGGGCAAAAGAAGTTTTTCATATAAAAATTTAAATTTTTTTAGGTTTTGGGTGGATTTTTCAATTTTTTGGGGGTGGTCACGAATTAAAGTCCTTTTCGCTCTAGGACGCTTAGTTTAGGAGATATATGCAAAAGAAGTTTTTCATATAAAAATTTCAAATTTTTTTAGGTTTTGGGTGGATTTTTCAATTCTTTGAGGGTGGTCATGAATTAAAGTCCTTTTCGCTCTAGGACGCATATTTAAGGAGATATGGGCAAAAGAAGTTTTTCATATAAAAATTTCAATTTTTTTTAGGTTTTGGGTGGATTTTTCAATTTTTTGGGGGTGGTCACGAATTAAAGTCCTTTTCGCTCTAGGACGCTTAGTTTAGGAGATATGGGCAAAAGAAGTTTTTCATATAAAAATTTCAATTTTTTTAGGTTTTGGGTGGATTTTTCAATTTTTGGGGGTGGTCATGAATTAAAGTCCTTTTCGCTCTAGGACGCATATTTAAGGAGATATGGGCAAAAGAAGTTTTTCATATAAAAATTTAAATTTTTTTTAGGTTTTGGGTGGATTTGTCAATTTTTTTAGGGTGGTCACGAATTAAAGTCCTTTTCGCTCTAGGACGCATATTTAAGGAGATATGGGCAAAAGAAGTTTTTCATATAAAAATTTAAATTTTTTTTAGGTTTTAGTGGATTTGTCAATTTTTTTAAGGGTGGTCAAGAATTAAAGTCCTTTTCGCTCTAGGACGCATATTTAAGGAGATATGGGCAAAAGAAGTTTTTCATATAAAAATTTCAATTTTTTAGGTTTTGGGTGGATTTTTCAATTTTTTGGGGGTGGTCACGAATTAAAGTCCTTTTCGCTCTAGGACGCTTAGTTTAGGAGATATGGGCAAAAGAAGTTTTTCATATAAAAATTTCAATTTTTTTAGGTTTTGGGTGGTTTTTCAATTTTTTGGGGGTGGTCACGAATTAAAGTCCTTTTCGCTCTAGGACGCTTAGTTTAGGAGATATGGGCAAAAGAAGTTTTTCATATAAAAATTTCAATTTTTTTATGTTTTGGGTGAATTTTTCAATTTTTTGGGGTGGTCATGAATTAAAGTCCTTTTCGCTCTAGGACGCTTAGTTTAGGAGATATGGACAAAAGAAGTTTTTCATATAAAAATTTCAATTTTTTTAGGTTTTGGGTGAATTTTTCAATTTTTTGGGGGTGGTCACGAATTAAAGTATGCAAAAGAAGTTTTTCATATAAAAATTTAAATTTTTTTTAGGTTTTGGGTGGATTTTTCAATTTTTTGAGGGTGGTCACGAATTAAAGTCCTTTTCGCTCTAGGACGCATATTTAAGGAGATATGGGCAAAGGAAGTTTTTCATATAAAAATTTCAATTTTTTTAGATTTTGGGTGGATTTTTCAATTTTTTGGGGGTGGTCATGAATTAAAGTCCTTTTCGCTCTATGACGCATATTTAAGGAGATATGGACAAAAGAAGTTTTTCATATAAAAATTTCAATTTTTTTAGGTTTTGGGTGGGATTTTCAATTTTTTGGGGATGGTCACGAATTAAAGTCCTTTTCGCTCTAGGACGCTTAGTTTAGGAGATATGGGCAAAAGAAGTTTTTCATATAAAAATTTCAATTTTTTTAGGTTTTGGGTGGATTTTTCAATTTTTTGGGGGTGGTCATGAATTAAAGTCCTTTTCGCTCTAGGACGCATATTTAAGGAGATATGGACAAAAGAAGTTTATCATATAAAAATTTCAATTTTCTTATGTTTTGGGTGAATTTTTTGGTCACGAATTAAAGTCCTTTTCGCTCTAGGACGCTTAGTTTAGGAGATATGGGCAAAAGAAGTTTTTCATATAAAAATTTCAATTTTTTTAGGTTTTTGGTGGATTTTTCAATTTTTTGGGGGTGGTCACGAATTAAAGTCCTTTTCGCTCTAGGACGCTTAGTTTAGGAGATATGGGCAAAAGAAGTTTTTCATATAAAAATTTCAATTTTTTTAGGTTTTGGGTGGATTTTTAAATTTTTTGGGGGTGGTCATGAATTAAAGTCCTTTTCGCTCTAGGACGCATATTTAAGGAGATATGGGCAAAAGAAGTTTTTCATATAAAAATTTAAATTTTTTTAGGTTTTGGGTGGATTTTTCAATTTTTTGGGGTGGTCACGAATTAAAGTCCTTTACGCTCTAGGACGCTTAGTTTAGAAGAAATGGGCAAAATAAGTTTATCAATTTTTTTATGTTTTGGGTGAATTTTTCAATTTTTTGGGGTGGTCATGAATTAAAGTCCTTTTCGCTCTAGGACGCTTAGTTTAGGAGATATGGGCAAAAGAAGGTTTTCATATAAAAATTTCAATTTTTTTAGGTTTTGGGTGGATTTTTCAATTTTTTGGGGGTGGTCACGAATTAAAGTCATTTTCGCTCTAGGACGCATATTTAAGGAGATATGGACAAAAGAAGTTTTTCATATAAAAATTTCAATTTTTTTAGGTTTTGGGTGGATTTTTCAATTTTTTGGGGTGGCCATGAATTAAAGTCCTTTTCGCTCTAGGAGGCTTAGTTTAGGAGATATGGGCAAGAGAAGGTTTTCATATAAAAATTTCAATTTTTTTAGGTTTCGGGTGGATTTTTCAATTTTTTGGGGTGGTCACGAATTAAAGCCCTTTTCGCTCTAGGACGCTTAGTTTAGGAGATATGGGCAAAAGAAGTTTATCATATAAAAATTTCAATTTTTTTATGTTTTGGGTGAATTTTTGAATTTTTTGGGGTGGTCATGAATTAAAGTCCTTTTCGCTCTAGGACGCTTAGTTTAGGAGATATGGACAAAAGAAGTTTTTCATATAAAAATTTCAATTTTTTTAGGTTTTGGGTGAATTTTTCAATTTTTTGGGGGTGGTCACGAATTAAAGTCCTTTTCGCTCTAGGACGCTTAGTTTAGGAGATATGGGCAAAAGAAGTTTTTCATATAAAAATTTCAATTTTTTTAGGTTTTGGGTGGATTTTTCAATTTTTTGGGGGTGGTCACGAATTAAAGTCCTTTTCGCTTTAGGACGCATATTTAAGGAGATATGGGCAAAAGAAGTTTTTCATATAAAAATTTAAATTTTTTTTAGGTTTTGGGTGGATTTTTCAATTTTTTGAGGGTGGTCACGAATTAAAGTCCTTTTCGCTCTAGGACGCATATTTAAGGAGATATGGGCAAAAGAAGTTTTTCATATAAAAATTTCAATTTTTTTAGGTTTTGGGTGGATTTTTCAATTTTTTGGGGGTGGTCACGAATTAAAGTCCTTTTCGCTCTAGGACGCTTAGTTTAGGAGATATATGCAAAAGAAGTTTCTCATATAAAAATTTCAATTTTTTTAGGTTTTGGGTGGATTTTTCAATTTTTTGAGGGTGGTTATGAATTAAAGTCCTTTTCGCTCTAGGACGCATATTTAAGGAGATATGGGCAAAATAAGTTTTTCATATAAAAATTTCAATTTTTTTTAGGTTTTGGGTGGATTTTTCAATTTTTTGAGGGTGGTCATGAATTAAAGTCCTTTTCGCTCTAGGACGCATATTTAAGGAGATATGGGCAAAAGAAGTTTTTCATATAAAAATTTCAATTTTTTAGGTTTTGGGTGGATTTTTCAATTTTTTGGGGGTGGTCACGAATTAAAGTCCTTTTCGCTCTAGGACGCATATTTAAGGAGATATGGGCAAAAGAAGTTTTTCATATAAAAATTTCAATTTTTTTAGGTTTTGGGTGGATTTTTCAATTTTTTGGGGGTGGTCACGAATTAAAGTCCTTTTCGCTCTAGGACGCTTAGTTTAGGAGATATGGGCAAAAGAAGTTTTTCATATAAAAATTTCAATTTTTTTAGGTTTTGGGTGGATTTTTTAATTTTTTGGGGGTGGTCACGAATTGAAGTCCTTTTCGCTCTAGGACGCTTAGTTTAGGAGATATGGGCAAAAGAAGTTTTTCATATAAAAATTTCAATTTTTTAGGTTTTGGGTGGATTTTTCAATTTTTTGGGGGTGGTCACGAATTAAAGTCCTTTTCGCTCTAGGACGCTTAGTTTAGGAGATATGGGCAAAAGAAGTTTTTCATATAAAAATTTAAATTTTTTTAGGTTTTGGGTGGATTTTTCAATTTTTTGGGGGTGGTCACGAATTAAAGTCCTTTTCGCTCTAGGACGCTTAGTTTAGGAGATATGGGCAAAAGAAGTTTTTCATATAAAAATTTCAATTTTTTTAGGTTTTGGGTGGATTTTTCAATTTTTGGGGGTGGTCATGAATTAAAGTCCTTTTCGCTCTAGGACGCATATTTAAGGAGATATGGGCAAAAGAAGTTTTTCATATAAAAATTTAAATTTTTTTTAGGTTTTGGGTGGATTTGTCAATTTTTTTAGGGTGGTCACGAATTAAAGTCCTTTTCGCTCTAGGACGCATATTTAAGGAGATATGGGCAAAAGAAGTTTTTCATATAAAAATTTAATTTTTTTTAGGTTTTGGGTGGATTTTTCAATTTTTTGGGGGTGGTCACGAATTAAAGTCCTTTTCGCTCTAGGACGCTTAGTTTAGGAGATATATGCAAAAGAAGTTTTTCATATAAAAATTTCAATATTTTTTAGGTTTTGGGTGGATTTTTCAATTTTTTGAGGGTGGTCATGAATTAAAGTCCTTTTCGCTCTAGGACGCATATTTAAGGAGATATGGGCAAAAGAAGTTTTTCATATAAAAATTTCAATTTTTTAGGTTTTGGGTGGATTTTTCAATTTTTTGGGGGTGGTCACGAATTAAAGTCCTTTTCGCTCTAGGACGCTTAGTTTAGGAGATATATGCAAAAGAAGTTTTTCATATAAAAATTTCAATTTTTTAGGTTTTGGGTGGATTTTTCAATTTTTTGGGGGTGGTCACGAATTAAAGTCCTTTTCGCTCTAGGACGCATATTTAAGGAGATATTTGCAAAAGAAGTTTTTCATATAAAAATTTCAATTTTTTTAGGTTTTGGGTGGATTTTTCAATTTTTTGGGGGTGGTCACGAATTAAAGTCCTTTTCGCTCTAGGACGCTTAGTTTAGGAGATATGGGCAAAAGAAGTTTTTCATATAAAAATTTCAATTTTTTTAGGTTTTGGGTGGATTTTTTAATTTTTTGGGGGTGGTCACGAATTAAAGTCCTTTTCGCTCTAGGACGCTTAGTTTAGGAGATATGGGCAAAAGAAGTTTTTCATATAAAAATTTCAATTTTTTTAGGTTTTGGGTGGATTTTTCAATTTTTTGGGGGTGGTCACGAATTAAAGTCCTTTTCGCTCTAGGACGCATATTTAAGGAGATATGGGCAAAAGAAGTTTTTCATATAAAAATTTCAATTTTTTTAGGTTTTGGGTGGATTTTTAAATTTTTTGAGGGTGGTCACGAATTAAAGTCCTTTTCGCTCTAGGACGCATATTTAAGGAGATATGGGCAAAAGAAGTTTTTCATATAAAAATTTCAATTTTTTTAGGTTTTGGGTGGATTTTTCAATTTTTTGGGGGTGGTCACGAATTAAAGTCCTTTTCGCACTAGGACGCTTAGTTTAGGAGATATATGCAAAAGAAGTTTGTCATATAAAAATTTCAATTTTTTTATGTTTTGGGTGAATTTTTCAATTTTTTGGGGGTGGTCACGAATTAAAGTCTTTTTCGCTCTAGGACGCATATTTAAGGAGATATGGGCAAAAGAAGTTTTTCATATAAAAATTTCAATTTTTTTAGGTTTTGGGTGGATTTTTAAATTTTTTGAGGGTGGTCACGAATTAAAGTCCTTTTCGCTCTAGGACGCATATTTAAGGAGATATGGGCAAAAGAAGTTTTTCATATAAAAATTTCAATTTTTTTAGGTTTTGGGTGGATTTTTTAATTTTTTGGGGGTGGTCACGAATTAAAGTCCTTTTCGCTCTAGGACGCTTAGTTTAGGAGATATGGGCAAAAGAAGGTTTTCATATAAAAATTTCAATTTTTTTAGGTTTTGGTGGATTTTTCAATTTTTTGGGGGTGGTCACGAATTAAAGTCCTTTTCGCTCTAGGACGCATATTTAAGGAGATATGGACAAAAGAAGTTTTTCATATAAAAATTTCAATTTTTTTAGGTTTTGGGTGGATCATGAATTAAAGTCCTTTTCGCTCTAGGAGGCTTAGTTTAGGAGATATGGGCAAAAGAAGGTTTTCATATAAAAATTTCAATTTTTTTAGGTTTTGGGTGGATTTTTCAATTTTTTGGGGTGGTCACGAATTAAAGTCCTTTTCGCTCTAGGAGGCTTAGTTTAGGAGATATGGGCAAAAGAAGTTTTTCATATAAAAATTTAAATTTTTTTAGGTTTTGGGTGGATTTTTAAATTTTTTGGGGTGGTCACGAATTAAAGTCCTTTTCGCTCTAGGACGCTTAGTTTAGAAGAAATGGGCAAAAGAAGTTTATCAATTTTTTTATGTTTTGGGTGAATTTTCAATTTTTTGGGGTGGTCATGAATTAAAGTCCTTTTCGCTCTAGGACGCTTAGTTTAGGAGATATGGGCAAAAGAAGGTTTTCATATAAAAATTTAAATTTTTTTAGGTTTTGGGTGGATTTTTCAATTTTTTGGGGGTGGTCACGAATTAAAGTCCTTTTCGCTCTAGGACGCTTAGTTTAGGAGATATGGGCAAAAGAAGTTTTTCATATAAAAATTTCAATTTTTTTAGGTTTTGGGTGGATTTTTCAATTTTTGGGGGTGGTCATGAATTAAAGTCCTTTTCGCTCTAGGACGCATATTTAAGGAGATATGGGCAAAAGAAGTTTTTCATATAAAAATTTAATTTTTTTTAGGTTTTGGGTGGATTTGTCAATTTTTTTTAGGGTGGTCACGAATTAAAGTCCTTTTCGCTCTAGGACGCATATTTAAGGAGATATGGGCAAAAGAAGTTTTTCATATAAAAATTTCAATTTTTTTAGGTTTTGGGTGGATTTTTCAATTTTTTGGGGGTGGTCACGAATTAAAGTCCTTTTCGCTCTAGGACGCTTAGTTTAGGAGATATATGCAAAAGAAGTTTTTCATATGAAAATTTCAATTTTTTTTAGGTTTTGGGTGGATTTTTCAATTTTTTGAGGGTGGTCATGAATTAAAGTCCTTTTCGCTCTAGGACGCATATTTAAGGAGATATGGGCAAAAGAAGTTTTTCATATAAAAATTTCAATTTTTTAGGTTTTGGGTGGATTTTTCAATTTTTTGGGGGTGGTCACGAATTAAAGTCCTTTTCGCTCTAGGACGCTTAGTTTAGGAGATATATGCAAAAGAAGTTTTTCATATAAAAATTTAAATTTTTTAGGTTTTGGGTGGATTTTTCAATTTTTTGGGGGTGGTCACGAATTAAAGTCCTTTTCGCTCTAGGACGCATATTTAAGGAGATATGGGCAAAAGAAGTTTTTCATATAAAAATTTAAATTTGTTTAGGTTTTGGGTGGATTTTTCAATTTTTTGGGTGTGGTCACGAATTAAAGTCCTTTTCGCTCTAGGACGCTTAGTTTAGGAGATATGGGCAAAAGAAGTTTTTCATATAAAAATTTCAATTTTTTTAGGTTTTGGGTGGATTTTTTAATTTTTTGGGGGTGGTCACGAATTAAAGTCCTTTTCGCTCTAGGACGCTTAGTTTAGGAGATATGGGCAAAAGAAGTTTTTCATATAAAAATTTCAATTTTTTAGGTTTTGGGTGGATTTTTCAATTTTTTGGGGGTGGTCACGAATTAAAGTCCTTTTCGCTCTAGGACGCTTAGTTTAGGAGATATGGGCAAAAGAAGTTTTTCATATAAAAATTTCAATTTTTTTAGGTTTTGGGTGGATTTTTAAATTTTTTGGGGGTGGTCATGAATTAAAGTCCTTTTCGCTCTAGGACGCATATTTAAGGAGATATGGGCAAAAGAAGTTTTTCATATAAAAATTTAAATTTTTTTAGGTTTTGGGTGGATTTTTAAATTTTTTGGGATGGTCACGAATTAAAGTCCTTTTCGCTCTAGGAGGCTTAGTTTAGGAGATATGGGCAAAAGAAGTTTTTCATATAAAAATTTCAATTTTTTTAGGTTTTGGGTGGATTTTTCAATTTTTTGGGGGTGGTCACGAATTAAAGTCCTTTTCGCTCTAGGACGCTTAGTTTAGGAGATATGGGCAAAAGAAGTTTATCATATAAAAATTTCAATTTCTTTATGTTTTGGGTGAATTTTTCAATTTTTTGGGGTGGTCACGAATTAAAGTCCTTTTCGCTCTAGGACGCATATTTAAGGAGATATGGGCAAAAGAAGTTTTTCATATAAAAATTTCAATTTTTTTAGGTTTTGGGTGGATTTTTCAATTTTTTGGGGGTGGTCACGAATTAAAGTCCTTTTCGCTCTAGGACGCTTAGTTTAGGAGATATGGACAAAAGAAGTTTTTCATATAAAAATTTCAATTTTTTTAGGTTTTGGGATTTTTCAGCTTTTTGGGGGTGGTCATGAATTAAAGTCCTTTTCGCTCTAGGACGCTTAGTTTAGGAGATATGGGCAAAAGAAGGTTTTCATATAAAAATTTCAATTTTTTTAGGTTTTGGGTGGATTTTTAAATTTTTTTGGGGTGGTCATGAATTAAAGTCCTTTTCGCTCTAGGACGCTTAGTTTAGGAGATATGGGCAAAAGAAGGTTTTCATATAAAAATTTCAATTTTTTTAGGTTTTGGGTGGATTTTTCAATTTTTTGGGGTGGTCACGAATTAAAGTCCTTTTCGCTCTAGGAGGCTTAGTTTAGGAGATATGGGCAAAAGAAGTTTTTCATATAAAAATTTCAATTTTTTTAGGTTTTGGGTGGATTTTTCAATTTTTTGGGGTGGTCATGAATTAAAGTCCTTTTCGCTCTAGGAGGCTTAGTTTAGGAGATATGGGCAAAAGAAGTTTTTCATATAAAAATTTCAATTTTTTAGGTTTTGGGTGGATTTTTCAATTTTTTGGGGGTGGTCACGAATTAAAGTCCTTTTCGCTCTAGGACGCATATTTAAGGAGATATGGGCAAAAGAAGGTTTTCATATAAAAATTTCAATTTTTTTAGGTTTTGGGTGGATTTTTCAATTTTTTGGGGTGGTCACGAATTAAAGTCCTTTTCGCTCTAGGACGCTTAGTTTAGGAGATATGGGCAAAAGAAGGTTTTCATATAAAAATTTCAATTTTTTTAGGTTTTGGGTTGATTTTTCAATTTTTTGGGGGTGGTCACGAATTAAAGTCCTTTTCGCTCTAGGACGCATATTTAAGGAGATATGGGCAAAAGAAGTTTTTCATATAAAAATTTCAATTTTTTTAGGTTTTGGGTGGATTTTTCAATTTTTTGAGGGTGGTCACGAATTAAAGTCCTTTTCGCTCTAGGACGCATATTTAAGGAGATATGGGCAAAAGAAGTTTTTCATATAAAAATTTCAATTTTTTTAGGTTTTGGGTGGATTTTTTAATTTTTTGGGGGTGGTCACGAATTAAAGTCCTTTTCGCTCTAGGACGTTTAGTTTAGGAGATATGGGCAAAAGAAGGTTTTCATATAAAAATTTCAATTTTTTTAGGTTTTGGGTTGATTTTTCAATTTTTTGAGGGTGGTCACGAATTAAAGTCCTTTTCGCTCTAGGACGCATATTTAAGGAGATATGGGCAAAAGAAGTTTTTCATATAAAAATTTCAATTTTTTTAGGTTTTGGGTGGATTTTTAAATTTTTTGAGGGTGGTCACGAATTAAAGTCCTTTTCGCTCTAGGACGCATATTTAAGGAGATATGGGCAAAAATTTTTTCATATAAAAATTTCAATTTTTTTAGGTTTTGGGTGGATTTTTCAATTTTTTGGGGGTGGTCACGAATTAAAGTCCTTTTCGCACTAGGACGCTTAGTTTAGGAGATATATGCAAAAGAAGTTTATCATATAAAAATTTCAATTTTTTTATGTTTTGGGTGAATTTTTCAATTTTTTGGGGGTGGTCACGAATTAAAGTCTTTTTCGCTCTAGGACGCATATTTAAGGAGATATGGGCAAAAGAAGTTTTTCATATAAAAATTTCAATTTTTTTAGGTTTTGGGTGGATTTTTTAATTTTTTGGGGGTGGTCACGAAGTAAAGTCCTTTTCGCTCTAGGACGCTTAGTTTAGGAGATATGGGCAAAAGAAGTTTTTCATATAAAAATTTCAATTTTTTAGGTTTTGGGTGGATTTTTCAATTTTTTGGGGGTGGTCACGAATTAAAGTCCTTTTCGCTCTAGGACGCTTAGTTTAGGAGATATGGGCAAAAGAAGTTTTTCATATAAAAATTTAAATTTTTTTAGGTTTTGGGTGGATTTTTCAATTTTTTGGGGGTGGTCACGAATTAAAGTCCTTTTCGCTCTAGGACGCTTAGTTTAGGAGATATGGGCAAAAGAAGTTTTTCATATAAAAATTTCAATTTTTTTAGGTTTTGGGTGGATTTTTCAATTTTTTGGGGGTGGTCACGAATTAAAGTCCTTTTCGCTCTAGGACGCATATTTAAGGAGATATGGGCAAAAGAAGTTTTTCATATAAAAATTTAAATTTTTTTAGGTTTTGGGTGGATTTTTCAATTTTTTGGGGGTGGTCACGAATTAAAGTCCTTTTCGCTCTAGGACGCTTAGTTTAGGAGATATGGGCAAAAGAAGTTTATCATATAAAAATTTCAATTTCTTTAGGTTTTGGGTGAATTTTTCAATTTTTTGGGGTGGTCACGAATTAAAGTCCTTTTCGCTCTAGGACGCATATTTAAGGAGATATGGGCAAAAGAAGTTTTTCATATAAAAATTTAAATTTTTTTAGGTTTTGGTTGGATTTTTCAATTTTTTGGGGGTGGTCACGAATTAAAGTCCTTTTCGCTTTAGGACGCTTAGTTTAGGAGATATGGACAAAAGAAGTTTTTCATATAAAAATTTCAATTTTTTTAGGTTTTGGGATTTTTCAGTTTTTTGGGGGTGGTCATGAATTAAAGTCCTTTTCGCTCTAGGACGCTTAGTTTAGGAGATATGGGCAAAAGAAGGTTTTCATATAAAAATTTCAATTTTTTTAGGTTTTGGGTGGATTTTTAAATTTTTTTTGGGGTGGTCATGAATTAAAGTCCTTTTCGCTCTAGGACGCTTAGTTTAGGAGATATGGGCAAAAGAAGGTTTTCATATAAAAATTTCAATTTTTTTAGGTTTTGGGTGGATTTTTCAATTTTTTGGGGTGGTCACGAATTAAAGTCCTTTTCGCTCTAGGAGGCTTAGTTTAGGAGATATGGGCAAAAGAAGTTTTTCATATAAAAATTTCAATTTTTTAGGTTTTGGGTGGATTTTTCAATTTTTTGGGGGTGGTCACGAATTAAAGTCCTTTTCGCTCTAGGACGCATATTTAAGGAGATATGGGCAAAAGAAGGTTTTCATATAAAAATTTCAATTTTTTTAGGTTTTGGGTGGATTTTTCAATTTTTTGGGGTGGTCACGAATTAAAGTCCTTTTCGCTCTAGGACGCTTAGTTTAGGAGATATGGGCAAAAGAAGTTTTTCATATAAAAATTTGAATTTTTTTAGGTTTTGGGTGGATTTTTCAATTGGGGGTGGGGGTGGTCATGAATTAAAGTCCTTTTCGCTCTAGGACGCTTAGTTTAGGAGATATGGGCAAAAGAAGTTTTTCATATAAAAATTTCATTTTTTTAGGTTTTGGGTGGATTTTTCAATTTTTTGGGGGTGGTCACGAATTAAAGTCCTTTTCGCTCTAGGACGCATATTTAAGGAGATATGGGCAAAAGAAGGTTTTCATATAAAAATTTCAATTTTTTTAGGTTTTGGGTTGATTTTTCAATTTTTTGGGGGTGGTCACGAATTAAAGTCCTTTTCGCTCTAGGACGCATATTTAAGGAGATATGGGCAAAAGAAGTTTTTCATATAAAAATTTCAATTTTTTTAGGTTTTGGGTGGATTTTTAAATTTTTTGAGGGTGGTCACGAATTAAAGTCCTTTTCGCTCTAGGACGCATATTTAAGGAGATATGGGCAAAAGAAGTTTTTCATATAAAAATTTCAATTTTTTTAGGTTTTGGGTGGATTTTTCAATTTTGTGGGGGTGGTCACGAATTAAAGTCCTTTTCGCACTAGGACGCGTAGTTTAGGAGATATATGCAAAAGAAGTTTATCATATAAAAATTTCAATTTTTTTAGGTTTTGGGTGAATTTTTCAATTTTTTGGGGGTGGTCACGAATTAAAGTCTTTTTCGCTCTAGGACGCATATTTAAGGAGATATGGGCAAAAGAAGTTTTTCATATAAAAATTTCAATTTTTTTAGGTTTTGGGTGGATTTTTTAATTTTTTGGGGGTGGTCACGAATTAAAGTCCTTTTCGCTCTAGGACGCTTAGTTTAGGAGATATGGGCAAAAGAAGTTTTTCATATAAAAATTTCAATTTTTTAGGTTTTGGGTGGATTTTTCAATTTTTTGGGGGTGGTCACGAATTAAAGTCCTTTTCGCTCTAGGACGCTTAGTTTAGGAGATATGGGCAAAAGAAGTTTTTCATATAAAAATTTCAATTTTTTTAGGTTTTGGGTGGATTTTTCAATTTTTTGGGGTGGTCACGAATTAAAGTCCTTTTCGCTCTAGGACGCTTAGTTTAGGAGATATGGGCAAAAGAAGTTTTTCATATAAAAATTTCAATTTTTTTAGGTTTTGGGTGGATTTTTCAATTTTTGGGGGTGGTCATGAATTAAAGTCCTTTTCGCTCTAGGACGCATATTTAAGGAGATATGGGCAAAAGAAGTTTTTCATATAAAAATTTAATTTTTTTTAGGGTTTGGGTGGATTTGTCAATTTTTTTAGGGTGGTCACGAATTAAAGTCCTTTTCGCTCTAGGACGCATATTTAAGGAGATATGGGCAAAAGAAGTTTTTCATATAAAAATTTCAATTTTTTTAGGTTTTGGGTGGATTTTTCAATTTTTTGGGGGTGGTCACGAATTAAAGTCCTTTTCGCTCTAGGACGCTTAGTTTAGGAGATATATGCAAAAGAAGTTTTTCATATAAAAATTTCAATTTTTTTTAGGTTTTGGGTGGATTTTTCAATTTTTTGAGGGTGGTCATGAATTAAAGTCCTTTTCGCTCTAGGACGCATATTTAAGGAGATATGGGCAAAAGAAGTTTTTCATATAAAAATTTCAATTTTTTAGGTTTTGGGTGGATTTTTAAATTTTTTGGGGGTGGTCACGAATTAAAGTCCTTTTCGCTCTAGGACGCATATTTAAGGAGATATGGGCAAAAGAAGTTTTTCATATAAAAATTTCAATTTTTTTAGGTTTTGGGTGGATTTTTCAATTTTTTGGGGGTGGTCACGAATTAAAGTCCTTTTCGCTCTAGGACGCTTAGTTTAGGAGATATGGGCAAAAGAAGTTTTTCAAATAAAAATTTCAATTTTTTTAGGTTTTGGGTGGATTTTTTAATTTTTTGGGGGTGGTCACGAATTAAAGTCCTTTTCGCTCTAGGACGCTTAGTTTAGGAGATATGGGCAAAAGAAGTTTTTCATATAAAAATTTCAATTTTTTAGGTTTTGGGTGGATTTTTCAATTTTTTGGGGGTGGTCACGAATTAAAGTCCTTTTCGCTCTAGGACGCTTAGTTTAGGAGATATGGGCAAAAGAAGTTTTTCATATAAAAATTTCAATTTTTTTAGGTTTTGGGTGGATTTTTCAATTTTTTGGGGGTGGTCATGAATTAAAGTCCTTTTCGCTCTAGGACGCATATTTAAGGAGATATGGGCAAAAGAAGTTTTTCATATAAAAATTTAAATTTTTTTAGGTTTTGGGTGGATTTTTAAATTTTTTGGGGGGTGGTCACGAATTAAAGTCCTTTTCGCTCTAGGACGCTTAGTTTAGGAGATATGGGCAAAAGAAGTTTTTCATATAAAAATTTCAATTTTTTAGGTTTTGGGTGGATTTTTCAATTTTTTGGGGGTGGTCACGAATTAAAGTCCTTTTCGCTCTAGGACGCATATTTAAGGAGATATGGGCAAAAGAAGGTTTTCATATAAAAATTTCAATTTTTTTAGGTTTTGGGTGGATTTTTCAATTTTTTGGGGTGGTCACGAATTAAAGTCCTTTTCGCTCTAGGACGCTTAGTTTAGGAGATATGGGCAAAAGAAGTTTTTCATATAAAAATTTGAATTTTTTTAGGTTTTGGGTGGATTTTTCAATTTTTTGGGGGTGGTCATGAATTAAAGTCCTTTTCGCTCTAGGACGCTTAGTTTAGGAGATATGGGCAAAAGAAGTTTTTCATATAAAAATTTCAATTTTTTTTAGGTTTTGGGTGGATTTTTCAATTTTTTGGGGTGGTCATGAATTAAAGTCCTTTTCGCTCTAGGACGCTTAGTTTAGGAGATATGGGCAAAAGAAAGTTTTCATATAAAAATTTCAATTTTTTTAGGTTTTGGGTTGATTTTTCAATTTTTTGGGGGTGGTCACGAATTAAAGTCCTTTTCGCTCTAGGACGCATATTTAAGGAGATATGGGCAAAAGAAGTTTTTCATATAAAAATTTCAATTTTTTTAGGTTTTGGGTGGATTTTTCAATTTTTTGAGGGTGGTCACGAATTAAAGTCCTTTTCGCTCTAGGACGCATATTTAAGGAGATATGGGCAAAAGAAGTTTTTCATATAAAAATTTCAATTTCTTTAGGTTTTGGGTGGATTTTTCAATTTTTTGGGGGTGGTCACGAATTAAAGTCTTTTTCGCTCTAGGACGCATATTTAAGGAGATATGGGCAAAAGAAGTTTTTCATATAAAAATTTCAATTTTTTTAGGTTTTGGGTGGATTTTTTAATTTTTTGGGGGTGGTCACGAATTAAAGTCCTTTTCGCTCTAGGACGCTTAGTTTAGGAGATATGGGCAAAAGAAGGTTTTCATATAAAAATTTAAATTTTTTTAGGTTTTGGGTTGATTTTTCAATTTTTTGGGGGTGGTCACGAATTAAAGTCCTTTTCGCTCTAGGACGCATATTTAAGGAGATATGGGCAAAAGAAGTTTTTCATATAAAAATTTCAATTTTTTTAGGTTTTGGGTGGATTTTTAAATTTTTTGAGGGTGGTCACGAATTAAAGTCCTTTTCGCTCTAGGACGCATATTTAAGGAGATATGGGCAAAAGAAGTTTTTCATATAAAAATTTCAATTTTTTTAGGTTTTGGGTGGATTTTTTAATTTTTTGGGGGTGGTCACGAATTAAAGTCCTTTTCGCACTAGGACGCGTAGTTTAGGAGATATATGCAAAAGAAGTTTATCATATAAAAATTTCAATTTTTTTATGTTTTGGGTGAATTTTTCAATTTTTTGGGGGTGGTCACGAATTAAAGTCTTTTTCGCTCTAGGACGCATATTTAAGGAGATATGGGCAAAAGAAGTTTTTCATATAAAAATTTCAATTTTTTAGGTTTTGGGTGGATTTTTCAATTTTTTGGGGGTGGTCACGAATTAAAGTCCTTTTCGCTCTAGGACGCTTAGTTTAGGAGATATGGGCAAAAGAAGTTTTTCATATAAAAATTTCAATTTTTTTAGGTTTTGGGTGGATTTTTCAATTTTTTGGGGGTGGTCATGAATTAAAGTCCTTTTCGCTCTAGGACGCATATTTAAGGAGATATGGGCAAAAGAAGTTTTTCATATAAAAATTTAAATTTTTTTAGGTTTTGGGTGGATTTTTAAATTTTTTGGGGGGTGGTCACGAATTAAAGTCCTTTTCGCTCTAGGACGCTTAGTTTAGGAGATATGGGCAAAAGAAGTTTTTCATATAAAAATTTCAATTTTTTAGGTTTTGGGTGGATTTTTCAATTTTTTGGGGGTAGTCACGAATTAAAGTCCTTTTCGCTCTAGGACGCATATTTAAGGAGATATGGGCAAAAGAAGGTTTTCATATAAAAATTTCAATTTTTTTAGGTTTTGGGTGGATTTTTCAATTTTTTGGGGTGGTCACGAATTAAAGTCCTTTTCGCTCTAGGACGCTTAGTTTAGGAGATATGGGCAAAAGAAGTTTTTCATATAAAAATTTGAATTTTTTTAGGTTTTGGGTGGATTTTTCAATTGGGGGTGGGGGTGGTCATGAATTAAAGTCCTTTTCGCTCTAGGACGCTTAGTTTAGGAGATATGGGCAAAAGAAGTTTTTCATATAAAAATTTCAATTTTTTTTAGGTTTTGGGTGGATTTTTCAATTTTTTGGGGTGGTCATGAATTAAAGTCCTTTTCGCTCTAGGACGCTTAGTTTAGGAGATATGGGCAAAAGAAGGTTTTCATATAAAAATTTCAATTTTTTTAGGTTTTGGGTTGATTTTTCAATTTTTTGGGGGTGGTCACGAATTAAAGTCCTTTTCGCTCTAGGACGCATATTTAAGGAGATATGGGCAAAAGAAGTTTTTCATATAAAAATTTCAATTTTTTTAGGTTTTGGGTGGATTTTTCAATTTTTTGAGGGTGGTCACGAATTAAAGTCCTTTTCGCTCTAGGACGCATATTTAAGGAGATATGGGCAAAAGAAGTTTTTCATATAAAAATTTAATTTTTTTTAGGTTTTGGGTGGATTTTTCAATTTTTTGGGGGTGGTCACGAATTAAAGTCTTTTTCGCTCTAGGACGCATATTTAAGGAGATATGGGCAAAAGAAGTTTTTCATATAAAAATTTCAATTTTTTTAGGTTTTGGGTGGATTTTTTAATTTTTTGGGGGTGGTCACGAATTAAAGTCCTTTTCGCTCTAGGACGCTTAGTTTAGGAGATATGGGCAAAAGAAGGTTTTCATATAAAAATTTAAATTTTTTTAGGTTTTGGGTTGATTTTTCAATTTTTTGGGGGTGGTCACGAATTAAAGTCCTTTTCGCTCTAGGACGCATATTTAAGGAGATATGGGCAAAAGAAGTTTTTCATATAAAAATTTCAATTTTTTTAGGTTTTGGGTGGATTTTTAAATTTTTTGAGGGTGGTCACGAATTAAAGTCCTTTTCGCACTAGGACGCGTAGTTTAGGAGATATATGCAAAAGAAGTTTATCATATAAAAATTTCAATTTTTTTATGTTTTGGGTGAATTTTTCAATTTTTTGGGGGTGGTCACGAATTAAAGTCTTTTTCGCTCTAGGACGCATATTTAAGGAGATATGGGCAAAAGAAGTTTTTCATATAAAAATTTCAATTTTTTTAGGTTTTGGGTGGATTTTTTAATTTTTTGGGGGTGGTCACGAATTAAAGTCCTTTTCGCTCTAGGACGCTTAGTTTAGGAGATATGGGCAAAAGAAGTTTTTCATATAAAAATTTAAATTTTTTAGGTTTTGGGTGGATTTTTCAATTTTTTGGGGGTGGTCACGAATTAAAGTCCTTTTCGCTCTAGGACGCTTAGTTTAGGAGATATGGGCAAAAGAAGTTTTTCATATAAAAATTTAAATTTTTTTAGGTTTTGGGTGGATTTTTCAATTTTTTGGGGGTGGTCACGAATTAAAGTCCTTTTCGCTCTAGGACGCTTAGTTTAGGAGATATGGGCAAAAGAAGTTTTTCATATAAAAATTTCAATTTTTTTAGGTTTTGGGTGGATTTTTCAATTTTTTGGGGGTGGTCATGAATTAAAGTCCTTTTCGCTCGAGGACGCATATTTAAGGAGATATGGGCAAAAGAAGTTTTTCATATAAAAATTTAATTTTTTTTAGGGTTTGGGTGGATTTGTCAATTTTTTTAGGGTGGTCACGAATTAAAGTCCTTTTCGCTCTAGGACGCATATTTAAGGAGATATGGGCAAAAGAAGTTTTTCATATAAAAATTTCAATTTTTTTAGGTTTTGGGTGGATTTTTCAATTTTTTGGGGGTGGTCACGAATTAAAGTCCTTTTCGCTCTAGGACGCTTAGTTTAGGAGATATGGGCAAAAGAAGTTTTTCATATAAAAATTTCAATTTTTTTAGGTTTTGGGTGGATTTTTCAATTTTTGGGGGTGGTCATGAATTAAAGTCCTTTTCGCTCTAGGACGCATATTTAAGGAGATATGGGCAAAAGAAGTTTTTCATATAAAAATTTAATTTTTTTTAGGGTTTGGGTGGATTTGTCAATTTTTTTAGGGTGGTCACGAATTAAAGTCCTTTTCGCTCTAGGACGCATATTTAAGGAGATATGGGCAAAAGAAGTTTTTCATATAAAAATTTCAATTTTTTTAGGTTTTGGGTGGATTTTTCAATTTTTTGGGGGTGGTCACGAATTAAAGTCCTTTTCGCTCTAGGACGCTTAGTTTAGAAGAAATGGGCAAAAGAAGTTTATCAATTTTTTTATGTTTTGGGTGAATTTTCAATTTTTTGGGGTGGTCATGAATTAAAGTCCTTTTCGCTCTAGGACGCTTAGTTTAGGAGATATGGGCAAAAGAAGGTTTTAATATAAAAATTTCATTTTTTTAGGTTTTGGGTGGATTTTTAAATTTTTTGGGGTGGTCACGAATTAAAGTCCTTTTCGCTCTAGGACGCATATTTAAGGAGATATGGGCAAAAGAAGTTTTTCATATAAAAATTTCAATTTTTTTAGATTTTGGGTGGATTTTTCAATTTTTTGGGGGTGGTCATGAATTAAAGTCCTTTTCGCTCGAGGACGCATATTTAAGGAGATATGGGCAAAAGAAGTTTTTCATATAAAAATTTCAATTTTTTTGAGGTTTTGGGTGGATTTTTCACTTTTTTGGGGGTGGTCACGAATTAAAGTCCTTTTCGCTCTAGGACGCATATTTAAGGAGATATGGGCAAAAGAAGTTTTTCATATAAAAATTTAAATTTTTTTAGGTTTTGGGTGGATTTTTCAATTTTTTGGGGGTGGTCACGAATTAAAGTCCTTTTCGCTCTAGCAGGCTTAGTTTAGGAGATATGGGCAAAAGAAGTTTTTTATATAAAAATTTAAATTTTTTTAGGTTTTGGGTGGATTTTTCAATTTTTTGGGGGTGGTCACGAATTAAAGTCCTTTTCGCTCTAGGACGCTTAGTTTAGGAGATATGGGCAAAAGAAGTTTATCATATAAAAATTTCAATTTTTTTAGGTTTTGGGTTGATTTTTCAATTTTTTGGGGGTGGTCACGAATTAAAGTCCTTTTCGCTCTAGGACGCATATTTAAGGAGATATGGGCAAAAGAAGTTTTTCATATAAAAATTTCAATTTTTTAGGTTTTGGGTGGATTTTTCAATTTTTTGGGGGTGGTCACGAATTAAAGTCCTTTTCGCTCTAGGACGCTTAGTTTAGGAGATATGGACAAAAGAAGTTTTTCATATAAAAATTTCAATTTTTGTAGGTTTTGGGATTTTTCAGTTTTTTGGGGGTGGTCATGAATTAAAGTCCTTTTCGCTCTAGGACGCTTAGTTTAGGAGATATGGGCAAAAGAAGGTTTTCATATAAAAATTTCAATTTTTTTAGGTTTTGGGTGGATTTTTAAATTTTTTTGGGGTGGTCATGAATTAAAGTCCTTTTCGCTCTAGGACGCTTAGTTTAGGAGATATGGGCAAAAGAAGTTTTTCATATAAAAATTTCAATTTTTTTAGGTTTTGGGTGGATTTTTCAATTTTTTGGGGGTGGTCACGAATTAAAGTCCTTTTCGCTCTAGGACGCATATTTAAGGAGATATGGGCAAAAGAAGTTTTTCATATAAAAATTTCAATTTTTTAGGTTTTGGGTGGATTTTTCAATTTTTTGGGGGTGGTCACGAATTAAAGTCCTTTTCGCTCTTGGACGCTTAGTTTAGGAGATATGGGCAAAAGAAGTTTTTCATATAAAAATTTCAATTTTTTAGGTTTTGGGTGGATTTTTCAATTTTTTTGGGGTGGTCATGAATTAAAGTCCTTTTCGCTTTAGGACGCATATTTAAGGAGATATGGGCAAAAGAAGTTTTTCATATAAAAATTTAAATTTTTTTAGGTTTTGGGTGGATTTTTAAATTTTTTGGGGGTGGTCACGAATTAAAGTCCTTTTCGCTCTAGGACGCTTAGTTTAGGAGATATGGGCAAAAGAAGGTTTTCATATAAAAATTTCAATTTTTTTAAGTTTTGGGTGGATTTT
Source organism: Haematobia irritans (assembly GCF_050003625.1). Taxonomy (NCBI): domain Eukaryota; kingdom Metazoa; phylum Arthropoda; class Insecta; order Diptera; family Muscidae; genus Haematobia; species Haematobia irritans. Next base: position 99,571,758 of record NC_134400.1, on the reverse strand, counting down.
TCAATTTTTTGGGGTGGTCACGAATTAAAGTCCTTTTCGCTCTAGGACGCATATATAAGGAGATATGGGCAAAATAAGTTTTTCATATAAAAATTTCAATTTTTTTAGGTTTTGGGTGGATTTTTCAATTTTTTGGGGTGGTCATGAATTAAAGTCCTTTTCGCTCTAGGACGCTTAGTTTAGGAGATATGGGCAAAAGAAGTTTTTCATATAAAAATTTAAATTTTTTTAGGTTTTGGGTGGATTTTTCAATTTTTTGGGGGTGGTCACGAATTAAAGTCCTTTTCGCTCTAGGACGCTTAGTTTAGGAGATATGGGCAAAAGAAGGTTTTCATATAAAAATTTCAATTTTTTTAGGTTTTGGGTGGATTTTTCAATTTTTTGGGGGTGGTCACGAATTAAAGTCCTTTTCGCTCTAGGACGCATATTTAAGGAGATATGGGCAAAAGAAGTTTTTCATATAAAAATTTCAATTTTTTTAGGTTTTGGGTGGATTTTTCAATTTTTTGGGGTGGTCACGAATTAGAGTCCTTTTCGCTCTAGGACGCTTAGTTTAGGATATATGGGCAAAAGAAGTTTATCATATAAAAATTTCAATTTTTTTAGGTTTTGGGTGGATTTTTCAATTTTTTGGGGGTGGTCACGAATTAAAGTCCTTTTCGCTCTAGGACGCATATTTAAGGAGATATGGGCAAAAGAAGTTTTTCATATAAAAATTTAAATTTTTTTAGGTTTTGGTGGATTTTTCAATTTTTTGGGGTGGTCATGAATTAAAGTCCTTTTCGCTCTAGGACGCTTAGTTTAGGAGATATGGGCAAAAGAAGGTTTTAATATAAAAATTTCAATTTTTTTAGGTTTTGGGTGGATTTTTAAATTTTTTGGGGTGGTCACGAATTAAAGTCCTTTTCGCTCTAGGACGCATATTTAAGGAGATATGGGCAAAAGAAGTTTTTCATATAAAAATTTCAATTTTTTTAGATTTTGGGTGGATTTTTCAATTTTTTGGGGGTGGTCATGAATTAAAGTCCTTTTCGCTCGAGGACGCATATTTAAGGAGATATGGGCAAAAGAAGTTTTTCATATAAAAATTTCAATTTTTTTGAGGTTTTGGGTGGATTTTTCACTTTTTTGGGGGTGGTCACGAATTAAAGTCCTTTTCGCTCTAGGACGCATATTTAAGGAGATATGGGCAAAAGAAGTTTTTCATATAAAAATTTAAATTTTTTTAGGTTTTGGGTGGATTTCTCAATTTTTTGGGGTGGTCACGAATTAAAGTCCTTTTCGCTCTAGGACGCTTAGTTTAGGAGATATGGGCAAAAGAAGGTTTTCATATAAAAATTTCAATTTTTTTAGGTTTTGGGTGGATTTTTCAATTTTTTGAGGGTGGTCATGAATTAAAGTCCTTTTCGCTCTAGGACGCATATTTAAGGAGATATGGGCAAAAGAAGTTTTTCATATAAAAATTTAAATTTTTTTAGGTTTTGGGTGGATTTCTCAATTTTTTGGGGTGGTCACGAATTAAAGTCCTTTTCGCTCTAGGACGCTTAGTTTAGGAGATATGGGCAAAAGAAGGTTTTCATATAAAAATTTCAATTTTTTTAGGTTTTGGGTGGATTTTTCAATTTTTTGGGGGTGGTCACGAATTAAAGTCCTTTTCGGTCTAGGACGCATATTTAAGGAGATATGGGCAAAAGAAGTTTTTCATATAAAAATTTAAATTTTTTTAGGTTTTGGGTGGATTTTTCAATTTTTTGGGGGTGGTCACGAATTAAAGTCCTTTTCGCTCTAGGACGCTTAATTTAGGAGATATGGACAAAAGAAGTTTTTCATATAAAAATTTCAATTTTTTTAGGTTTTGGGTGGATTTTTCAATTTTTTGGGGGTGGTCACGAATTAAAGTCCTTTTCGCTCTAGGACGCTTAGTTTACGAGATATGGGCAAAAGAAGTTTTTCATATAAAAATTTCAATTTTTTTAGGTTTTGGGTGGATTTTTCAATTTTTTGGGGTGGTCACGAATTAAAGTCCTTTTCGCTCTAGGACGCTTAGTTTAGGAGATATGGACAAAATAAGTTTTTCATATAAAAATTTCAATTTTTTTAGGTTTTGGGTGGATTTTTCAATTTTTTGGGGGTGGTCACGAATTAAAGTCCTTTTCGCTCTTGGACGCTTAGTTTAGGAGATATGGGCAAAAGAAGTTTTTCATATAAAAATTTCAATTTTTTTAGGTTTTGGGTGGATTTTTCAATTTTTTGGGGGTGGTCATGAATTAAAGTCCTTTTCGCTCTAGGACGCATATTTAAGGAGATATGGGCAAAAGAAGTTTTTCATATAAAAATTTAAATTTTTTTAGGTTTTGGGTGGATTTTTAAATTTTTTGGGGGTGGTCACGAATTAAAGTCCTTTTCGCTCTAGGACGCTTAGTTTAGGAGATATGGGCAAAAGAAGTTTTTCATATAAAAATTTCAATTTTTTTAGGTTTTGGGTGGATTTTTCAATTTTTTGGGGGTGGTCACGAATTAAAGTCCTTTTCGCTCTAGGACGCTTAGTTTAGGAGATATGGGCAAAAGAAGTTTTTCATATAAAAATTTCAATTTTTTTAGGTTTTGGGTGGATTTTTCAATTTTTTGGGGTGGTCATGAATTAAAGTCCTTTTCGCTCTAGGACGCATATTTAAGGAGATATGGGCAAAAGAAGTTTTTCATATAAAAATTTCAATTTTTTTAGGTTTTGGGTGGATTTTTCAATTTTTTGAGGGTGGTCACGAATTAAAGTCCTTTTCGCTCTAGGACGCATATTTAAGGAGATATGGGCAAAAGAAGTTTTTCATATAAAAAATTCAATTTTTTTAGGTTTTGGGTGGATTTTTCAATTTTTTGGGGTGGTCATGAATTAAAGTCCTTTTCGCTCTAGGACGCTTAGTTTAGGAGATATGGGCAAAAGAAGTTTTTCATATAAAAATTTCAATTTTTTTAGGTTTTGGGTGGATTTTTCAATTTTTTGGGGGTGGTCACGAATTAAAGTCCTTTTCGCTCTAGGACGCATATTTAAGGAGATATGGGCAGAAGAAGTTTTTCATATAAAAATTTCAATTTTTTTAGGTTTTGGGTGGATTTTTCAATTTTTTGGGGGTGGTCACGAATTAAAGTCCTTTTCGCTCTAGGACGCTTAGTTTAGGATATATGGGCAAAAGAAGTTTATCATATAAAAATTTCAATTTTTTTAGGTTTTGGGTGGATTTTTCAATTTTTTGGGGGTGGTCACGAATTAAAGTCCTTTTCGCTCTAGGACGCTTAGTTTAGGAGATATGGGCAAAAGAAGTTTTTCATATAAAAATTTCAATTTTTTTAGGTTTTGGGTGGATTTTTCAATTTTTTGGGGTGGTCATGAATTAAAGTCCTTTTCGCTCTAGGACGCTTAGTTTAGGAGATATATGCAAAAGAAGTTTTTCATATAAAAATTTTAATTTTTTTAGGTTTTGGGTGGATTTTTCAATTTTTTGAGGGTGGTCATGAATTAAAGTCCTTTTCGCTCTAGGACGCATATTTAAGGAGATATGGGCAAAAGAAGTTTTTCATATAAAAATTTCAATTTTTTAAGTTTTGGTGGATTTTTCAATTTTTTGGGGGTGGTCACGAATTAAAGTCCTTTTCGCTCTAGGACGCTTAGTTTAGGAGATATGGACAAAAGAAGTTTTTCATATAAAAATTTCAATTTTTTTAGGTTTTGGGTGGATTTTTCAATTTTTTGGGGTGGTCACGAATTAAAGTTCTTTTCGCTCTAGGACGCTTAGTTTAGGAGATATATGCAAAAGAAGTTTTTCATATAAAAATTTCAATTTTTTTAGGTTTTGGGTGGATTTTTCAATTTTTTGGGGGTGGTCACGAATTAAAGTCCTTTTCGCTCTAGGACGCTTAGTTTAGGAGATATGGGCAAAAGAAGGTTTTCATATAAAAATTTAAATTTTTTTAGGTTTTGGGTGAATTTCTCAATTTTTTGGGGTGGTCACGAATTAAAGTCCTTTTCGCTCTAGGACGCTTAGTTTAGGAGATATGGGCAAAAGAAGGTTTTCATATAAAAATTTCAATTTTTTTAGGTTTTGGGTGGATTTTTCAATTTTTTGGGGGTGGTCACGAATTAAAGTCCTTTTCGGTCTAGGACGCATATTTAAGGAGATATGGGCAAAAGAAGTTTTTCATATAAAAATTTCAATTTTTTTGGGTTTTGGGTGGATTTTTCAATTTTTTGGGGGTGGTCACGAATTAAAGTCCTTTTCGCTCTAGGACGCTTAATTTAGGAGATATGGACAAAAGAAGTTTTTCATATAAAAATTTCAATTTTTTTAGGTTTTGGGTGGATTTTTCAATTTTTTGGGGGTGGTCACGAATTAAAGCCCTTTTCGCTCTAAGACGCTTAGTTTACGAGATATGGGCAAAAGAAGTTTTTCATATAAAAATTTCAATTTTTTTAGGTTTTGGGTGGATTTTTCAATTTTTTGGGGGTGGTCACGAATTAAAGTCCTTTTCGCTCTAGGACGCATATTTAAGGAGATATGGGCAAAAGAAGTTTTTCATATAAAAATTTAAATTTTTTTAGGTTTTGGTGGATTTTTCAATTTTTTGGGGTGGTCATGAATTAAAGTCCTTTTCGCTCTAGGACGCTTAGTTTAGGAGATATGGGCAAAAGAAGGTTTTAATATAAAAATTTCAATTTTTTTAGGTTTTGGGTGGATTTTTAAATTTTTTGGGGGTGGTCACGAATTAAAGTCCTTTTCGCTCTAGGACGCATATTTAAGGAGATATGGGCAAAAGAAGTTTTTCATATAAAAATTTCAATTTTTTTAGGTTTTGGGTGGATTTTTCAATTTTTTGGGGGTGGTCACGAATTAAAGTCCTTTTCGCTCTAGGACGCATATTTAAGGAGATATGGGCAAAAGAAGTTTTTCATATAAAAATTTCAATTTTTTTAGGTTTTGGGTGGATTTTTAAATTTTTTGGGGTGGTCACGAATTAAAGTCCTTTTCGCTCTAGGACGCATATTTAAGGAGATATGGGCAAAAGAAGTTTTTCATATAAAAATTTCAATTTTTTTAGGTTTTGGGTGGATTTTTCAATTTTTTGGGGGTGGTCACGAATTAAAGTCCTTTTCGCTCTAGGACGCATATTTAAGGAGATATGGGCAAAAGAAGTTTTTCATATAAAAATTTAAATTTTTTTAGATTTTGGTGGATTTTTCAATTTTTTGGGGTGGTCATGAATTAAAGTCCTTTTCGCTCTAGGACGCTTAGTTTAGGAGATATGGGCAAAAGAAGGTTTTAATATAAAAATTTAAATTTTTTTAGGTTTTGGGTGGATTTTTAAATTTTTTGGGGTGGTCACGAATTAAAGTCCTTTTCGCTCTAGGACGCATATTTAAGGAGATATGGGCAAAAGAAGTTTTTCATATAAAAATTTCAATTTTTTTAGATTTTGGGTGGATTTTTCAATTTTTTGGGGGTGGTCATGAATTAAAGTCCTTTTCGCTCTAGGACGCATATTTAAGGAGATATGGGCAAAAGAAGTTTTTCATATAAAAATTTCAATTTTTTTAGGTTTTGGGTGGATTTTTCACTTTTTTGGGGGTGGTCACGAATTAAAGTCCTTTTCGCTCTAGGACGCTTAGTTTAGGAGATATGGGCAAAAGAAGGTTTTCATATAAAAATTTCAATTTTTTTAGGTTTTGGGTGGATTTTTAAATTTTTTGGGGGTGGTCACGAATTAAAGTCCTTTTCGCTCTAGGACGCTTAGTTTAGGAGATATATGCAAAAGAAGTTTTTCATATAAAAATTTCAATTTTTTTTAGGTTTTGGGTGAATTTTTCAATTTTTTGAGGGTGGTCATGAATTAAAGTCCTTTTCGCTCTAGGACGCATATTTAAGGAGATATGGGCAAAAGAAGTTTTTCATATAAAAATTTCAATTTTTTAAGTTGTGGGTGGATTTTTCAATTTTTTGGGGGTGGTCACGAATTAAAGTCTTTTTCGCTCTAGGACGCTTAGTTTAGGAGATATGGACAAAAGAAGTTTTTCATATAAAAATTTCAATTTTTTTAGGTTTTGGTTGGATTTTTCAATTTTTTGGGGGTGGTCACGAATTAAAGTCCTTTTCGCTCTAGGACGCTTAGTTTAGGAGATATATGCAAAAGAAGTTTTTCATATAAAAATTTCAATTTTTTTAGGTTTTGGGTGGATTTTTCAATTTTTTGGGGGTGTTCACGAATTAAAGTCCTTTTCGCTCTAGGACGCTTAGTTTAGGAGATATGGGCAAAAGAAGGTTTTCATATAAAAATTTAAATTTTTTTAGGTTTTGGGTGGATTTCTCAATTTTTTGGGGTGGTCACGAATTAAAGTCCTTTTCGCTCTAGGACGCTTAGTTTAGGAGATATGGGCAAAAGAAGTTTTTCATATAAAAATTTCAATTTTTTTAGGTTTTGGGTGGATTTTTCAATTTTTTGGGGATGGTCACGAATTAAAGTCCTTTTCGCTCTAGGACGCTTAGTATAGGAGATATGGGCAAAAAAAGTTTTTCATATAAAAATTTCAATTTTTTTAGGTTTTGGGTGGATTTTTCAATTTTTTGGGGGTGGTCACGAATTAAAGTCTTTTTCGCTCTAGGACGCTTAGTTTAGGAGATATGGACAAAAGAAGTTTTTCATATAAAAATTTCAATTTTTTTAGGTTTTGGGTGGATTTTTCAATTTTTTGGGGTGGTCACGAATTAAAGTTCTTTTCGCTCTAGGACGCTTAGTTTAGGAGATATATGCAAAAGAAGTTTTTCATATAAAAATTTCAATTTTTTTAGGTTTTGGGTGGATTTTTCAATTTTTTGGGGGTGGTCACGAATTAAAGTCCTTTTCGCTCTAGGACGCTTAGTTTAGGAGATATGGGCAAAAGAAGGTTTTCATATAAAAATTTAAATTTTTTTAGGTTTTGGGTGGATTTCTCAATTTTTTGGGGTGGTCACGAATTAAAGTCCTTTTCGCTCTAGGACGCTTAGTTTAGGAGATATGGGCAAAAGAAGTTTTTCATATAAAAATTTCAATTTTTTTAGGTTTTGGGTGGATTTTTCAATTTTTTGGGGGTGGTCACGAATTAAAGTCCTTTTCGCTCTAGGACGCTTAGTATAGGAGATATGGGCAAAAGAAGTTTTTCATATAAAAATTTCAATTTTTTAGGTTTTGGGTGGATTTTTCAATTTTTTGGGGGTGGTCACGAATTAAAGTCTTTTTATACCCTCCACCATAGGATGGGGGTATATTAACTTTGTCATTCCGTTTGTAACACATCGAAATATTGCTCTAAGACCCCATAAAGTATATATATTCTGGGTCGTGGTGAAATTCTGAGTCGATCTAAGCATGTCCGTCCGTCCGTCCGTCTGTCCGTCTGTCCGTCTGTCCGGCTGTCCGTCCGTCTGTGGAAATCACGCTAACTTCCGAACGAAACAAGCTATCGACTTGAAACTTGGCACAAGTAGTTGTTATTGATGTAGGTCGGATGGTATTGAAAATGGGCCATATCGGACCACGTTTACGTATAGCCCCCATATAAACCGATCCCCAAATTTGGCTTGGGGAGCCTCCCGGAGCAGCAAAATTCATCCGATCCGGTTGAAATTTGGTACGTGGTCTTAGTATACGGTCTCTAACAACCATGCAAAAATTGGTCCATATCGGTCCATAATTATATATAGCCCCCATATAAACCGATCCCCAGATTTGACCTCCGGAGCCTCTTGGAGGGGCAAAATTCATCCGATCCGATTGAAATTTGGTACCTGATGTAAGTATATGGTCTCTAACAACCATGCAAAAATTGGTCCATATCGGTCCATAATTATATATAGCCCCCATATAAACCGATCCCCAGATTTGACCTCCGGAGACTTTTGGAGGGGCAAAATTCATCCGATCCGGTTGAAATTTGGTACCTGATGTTAGTATACGGCCTCTAACTACCATGCAAAAATTGGTCCATATCGGTCCATAATTATATATAGCTCCCATATAAACCGATCCCCAGATTTGACCACCGGAGCCTCTTGGAGGAGCAAAATTCATCCGATCCGGTTGAAATTTAGTACATGGTCTTAGTATACGGTTTTTAACAACCATGCAAAAATTGGTCCATATCGGTCCATAATTATATATATCCCCTATATAAACCGATCCCCAGATTTGACCTCCGGAGCCTCTTGGAAGAGCAAAATTCATCCGATCCAGTTGAAATTTGGTACATGGTGTTAGTATATGGTCTCTAACAACCATGCAAAAATTGGTCCATATCGGTCCATAATTATATATAGTTCCCATATAAACCGTCCCCAGATTTGACGTCCGGAACCTCTTGGAGGAGCAAAAGTCATCCGATACGGTTGAAATTTGGTACATTTTGTCAATATATGGCCTGTAACAGCCATGTAAAAATTGGTCCATATCGGTCTTTAGTTATATATAGCCGATGACTTATTACACAAAAATTGGTCCATATCGCCAAAAATAATCTACCAAAACTTTATTTCCATAGAAAATTTTGTCAAATTTTATTACTATAGAAAGTTTTGTCAAAATTTCATTTCTATAGAAAGTTTTGTCAAAAGTTTATTTCTATACAAATGTTTGTCAAAATTTTATTTCCATAGAAAATTTTGTCAAAATTTTATTTCTATAGAAAATTTTGTAATCTACCAAAACTTTATTTCCATAGAAAATTTTGTCAAATTTTATTACTATAGAAAGTTTTGTTAAAATTTCATTTCTATAGAAAGTTTTGTCAAAAGTTTATTTCTATAGAAATGTTTGTCAAAATTTTATTTCTATAGAAAATTTTGTAAAAAAATTATTTCTGTAGAAAATTTTGTAAACATTTTATTTCTATACAAAATTTTGTCAAAATTTTATTTCTATACAAAATTTTGTCAACATTTTATTTCTATAGAAATTTTTGTCAAAATTGTATTGCTATAGAAAATTTTGTCAACATTTTACTTCCATAGAAAATTTTGTCAACATTTTATTTCTATAGAAAATTTTGTCAAGTTTTTATTTCTATAGAAAATTTTGTCAAATTTTTATTTCTATAGAAAATTTTGTCAAAATTTTATTTCTATAGAAATTTTTGTCAAGGTTTCATTTCTATAGAAAATTTTGTCAAAATTTTATTTCTATAGAAAATTTTGTCAAACTAGATTATATACGTATTTAATCTGCCTTTTTTTGTTTAATATATACCCCGTATGGGCTAACTTACAATTTAGAAGACAGTGTTAAAAAGTTTTACGATACCTTGCCATCGGCAAGTGTTATCGCAACCCAAGTAATTCGATTGTGGATGACAGCCTTTAGTAGAAGTTCCTACGCAATCCATGGTGGAGGGTATATAAGATTCGGCCTGGCCGAACTTACGGCCGTATATACTTGTTCGCTCTAGGACGCTTAGTTTAGGAGATATGGACAAAAGAAGTTTTTCATATAAAAATTTCAATTTTTTTAGGTTTTGGGTGGATTTTTCAATTTTTTGGGGGTGGTCACGAATTAAAGTCCTTTTCGCTCTAGGACGCTTAGTTTAGGAGATATGGGCAAAAGAAGGTTTTCATATAAAAATTTAAATTTTTTTAGGTTTTGGGTGGATTTCTCAATTTTTTGGGGTGGTCACGAATTAAAGTCCTTTTCGCTCTAGGACGCTTAGTTTAGGAGATATGGGCAAAAGAAGTTTTTCATATAAAAATTTCAATTTTTTTAGGTTTTGGGTGGATTTTTCAATTTTTTGGGGGTGGTCACGAATTAAAGTCCTTTTCGCTCTAGGACGCTTAGTATAGGAGATATGGGCAAAAGAAGTTTTTCATATAAAAATTTCAATTTTTTAGGTTTTGGGTGGATTTTTCAATTTTTTGGGGGTGGTCACGAATTAAAGTCTTTTTATACCCTCCACCATAGGATGGGGGTATATTAACTTTGTCATTCCGTTTGTAACACATCGAAATATTGCTCTAAGACCCCATAAAGTATATATATTCTGGGTCGTGGTGAAATTCTGAGTCGATCTAAGCATGTCCGTCCGTCCGTCCGTCTGTCCGTCTGTCCGTCTGTCCGGCTGTCCGTCCGTCTGTGGAAATCACGCTAACTTCCGAACGAAACAAGCTATCGACTTGAAACTTGGCACAAGTAGTTGTTATTGATGTAGGTCGGATGGTATTGAAAATGGGCCATATCGGACCACGTTTACGTATAGCCCCCATATAAACCGATCCCCAAATTTGGCTTGGGGAGCCTCCCGGAGCAGCAAAATTCATCCGATCCGGTTGAAATTTGGTACGTGGTCTTAGTATATGGTCTCTAACAACCATGCAAAAATTGGTCCATATCGGTCCATAATTATATATAGCCCCCATATAAACCGATCCCCAGATTTGACCTCCGGAGCCTCTTGGAGGGGCAAAATTCATCCGATCCGATTGAAATTTGGTACCTGATGTAAGTATATGGTCTCTAACAACCATGCAAAAATTGGTCCATATCGGTCCATAATTATATATAGCCCCCATATAAACCGATCCCCAGATTTGACCTCCGGAGACTTTTGGAGGGGCAAAATTCATCCGATCCGGTTGAAATTTGGTACCTGATGTTAGTATACGGCCTCTAACTACCATGCAAAAATTGGTCCATATCGGTCCATAATTATATATAGCTCCCATATAAACCGATCCCCAGATTTGACCACCGGAGCCTCTTGGAGGAGCAAAATTCATCCGATCCGGTTGAAATTTAGTACATGGTCTTAGTATACGGTTTTTAACAACCATGCAAAAATTGGTCCATATCGGTCCATAATTATATATATCCCCTATATAAACCGATCCCCAGATTTGACCTCCGGAGCCTCTTGGAAGAGCAAAATTCATCCGATCCAGTTGAAATTTGGTACATGGTGTTAGTATATGGTCTCTAACAACCATGCAAAAATTGGTCCATATCGGTCCATAATTATATATAGTTCCCATATAAACCGTCCCCAGATTTGACGTCCGGAACCTCTTGGAGGAGCAAAAGTCATCCGATACGGTTGAAATTTGGTACATTTTGTCAATATATGGCCTGTAACAGCCATGTAAAAATTGGTCCATATCGGTCTTTAGTTATATATAGCCGATGACTTATTACACAAAAATTGGTCCATATCGCCAAAAATAATCTACCAAAACTTTATTTCCATAGAAAATTTTGTCAAATTTTATTACTATAGAAAGTTTTGTCAAAAGTTTATTTCTATACAAATGTTTGTCAAAATTTTATTTCCATAGAAAATTTTGTCAAAATTTTATTTCTATAGAAAATTTTGTAATCTACCAAAACTTTATTTCCATAGAAAATTTTGTCAAATTTTATTACTATAGAAAGTTTTGTTAAAATTTCATTTCTATAGAAAGTTTTGTCAAAAGTTTATTTCTATAGAAATGTTTGTCAAAATTTTATTTCTATAGAAAATTTTGTAAAAAAATTATTTCTGTAGAAAATTTTGTAAACATTTTATTTCTATACAAAATTTTGTCAAAATTTTATTTCTATACAAAATTTTGTCAACATTTTATTTCTATAGAAATTTTTGTCAAAATTGTATTGCTATAGAAAATTTTGTCAACATTTTACTTCCATAGAAAATTTTGTCAACATTTTATTTCTATAGAAAATTTTGTCAAGTTTTTATTTCTATAGAAAATTTTGTCAAATTTTTATTTCTATAGAAAATTTTGTCAAAATTTTATTTCTATAGAAATTTTTGTCAAGGTTTCATTTCTATAGAAAATTTTGTCAAAATTTTATTTCTATAGAAAATTTTGTCAAACTAGATTATATACGTATTTAATCTGCCTTTTTTTGTTTAATATATACCCCGTATGGGCTAACTTACAATTTAGAAGACAGTGTTAAAAAGTTTTACGATACCTTGCCATCGGCAAGTGTTATCGCAACCCAAGTAATTCGATTGTGGATGACAGCCTTTAGTAGAAGTTCCTACGCAATCCATGGTGGAGGGTATATAAGATTCGGCCTGGCCGAACTTACGGCCGTATATACTTGTTCGCTCTAGGACGCTTAGTTTAGGAGATATGGACAAAAGAAGTTTTTCATATAAAAATTTCAATTTTTTTAGGTTTTGGGTGGATTTTTCAATTTTTTGGGGGTGGTCACGAATTAAAGTCCTTTTCGCTCTAGGACGCTTAGTTTAGGAGATATGGGCAAAAGAAGGTTTTCATATAAAAATTTAAATTTTTTTAGGTTTTGGGTGGATTTCTCAATTTTTTGGGGTGGTCACGAATTAAAGTCCTTTTCGCTCTAGGACGCTTAGTTTAGGAGATATGGGCAAAAGAAGTTTTTCATATAAAAATTTCAATTTTTTTAGGTTTTGGGTGGATTTTTCAATTTTTTGGGGGTGGTCACGAATTAAAGTCCTTTTCGCTCTAGGACGCTTAGTATAGGAGATATGGGCAAAAGAAGTTTTTCATATAAAAATTTCAATTTTTTAGGTTTTGGGTGGATTTTTCAATTTTTTGGGGGTGGTCACGAATTAAAGTCTTTTTATACCCTCCACCATAGGATGGGGGTATATTAACTTTGTCATTCCGTTTGTAACACATCGAAATATTGCTCTAAGACCCCATAAAGTATATATATTCTGGGTCGTGGTGAAATTCTGAGTCGATCTAAGCATGTCCGTCCGTCCGTCCGTCTGTCCGTCTGTCCGTCTGTCCGGCTGTCCGTCCGTCTGTGGAAATCACGCTAACTTCCGAACGAAACAAGCTATCGACTTGAAACTTGGCACAAGTAGTTGTTATTGATGTAGGTCGGATGGTATTGAAAATGGGCCATATCGGACCACGTTTACGTATAGCCCCCATATAAACCGATCCCCAAATTTGGCTTGGGGAGCCTCCCGGAGCAGCAAAATTCATCCGATCCGGTTGAAATTTGGTACGTGGTCTTAGTATATGGTCTCTAACAACCATGCAAAAATTGGTCCATATCGGTCCATAATTATATATAGCCCCCATATAAACCGATCCCCAGATTTGACCTCCGGAGCCTCTTGGAGGGGCAAAATTCATCCGATCCGATTGAAATTTGGTACCTGATGTAAGTATATGGTCTCTAACAACCATGCAAAAATTGGTCCATATCGGTCCATAATTATATATAGCCCCCATATAAACCGATCCCCAGATTTGACCTCCGGAGACTTTTGGAGGGGCAAAATTCATCCGATCCGGTTGAAATTTGGTACCTGATGTTAGTATACGGCCTCTAACTACCATGCAAAAATTGGTCCATATCGGTCCATAATTATATATAGCTCCCATATAAACCGATCCCCAGATTTGACCACCGGAGCCTCTTGGAGGAGCAAAATTCATCCGATCCGGTTGAAATTTAGTACATGGTCTTAGTATACGGTTTTTAACAACCATGCAAAAATTGGTCCATATCGGTCCATAATTATATATATCCCCTATATAAACCGATCCCCAGATTTGACCTCCGGAGCCTCTTGGAAGAGCAAAATTCATCCGATCCAGTTGAAATTTGGTACATGGTGTTAGTATATGGTCTCTAACAACCATGCAAAAATTGGTCCATATCGGTCCATAATTATATATAGTTCCCATATAAACCGTCCCCAGATTTGACGTCCGGAACCTCTTGGAGGAGCAAAAGTCATCCGATACGGTTGAAATTTGGTACATTTTGTCAATATATGGCCTGTAACAGCCATGTAAAAATTGGTCCATATCGGTCTTTAGTTATATATAGCCGATGACTTATTACACAAAAATTGGTCCATATCGCCAAAAATAATCTACCAAAACTTTATTTCCATAGAAAATTTTGTCAAATTTTATTACTATAGAAAGTTTTGTCAAAAGTTTATTTCTATACAAATGTTTGTCAAAATTTTATTTCCATAGAAAATTTTGTCAAAATTTTATTTCTATAGAAAATTTTGTAATCTACCAAAACTTTATTTCCATAGAAAATTTTGTCAAATTTTATTACTATAGAAAGTTTTGTTAAAATTTCATTTCTATAGAAAGTTTTGTCAAAAGTTTATTTCTATAGAAATGTTTGTCAAAATTTTATTTCTATAGAAAATTTTGTAAAAAAATTATTTCTGTAGAAAATTTTGTAAACATTTTATTTCTATACAAAATTTTGTCAAAATTTTATTTCTATACAAAATTTTGTCAACATTTTATTTCTATAGAAATTTTTGTCAAAATTGTATTGCTATAGAAAATTTTGTCAACATTTTACTTCCATAGAAAATTTTGTCAACATTTTATTTCTATAGAAAATTTTGTCAAGTTTTTATTTCTATAGAAAATTTTGTCAAATTTTTATTTCTATAGAAAATTTTGTCAAAATTTTATTTCTATAGAAATTTTTGTCAAGGTTTCATTTCTATAGAAAATTTTGTCAAAATTTTATTTCTATAGAAAATTTTGTCAAACTAGATTATATACGTATTTAATCTGCCTTTTTTTGTTTAATATATACCCCGTATGGGCTAACTTACAATTTAGAAGACAGTGTTAAAAAGTTTTACGATACCTTGCCATCGGCAAGTGTTATCGCAACCCAAGTAATTCGATTGAGGATGACAGCCTTTAGTAGAAGTTCCTACGCAATCCATGGTGGAGGGTATATAAGATTCGGCCTGGCCGAACTTACGGCCGTATATACTTGTTCGCTCTAGGACGCTTAGTTTAGGAGATATGGACAAAAGAAGTTTTTCATATAAAAATTTCAATTTTTTTAGGTTTTGGGTGGATTTTTCAATTTTTTGGGGGTGGTCACGAATTAAAGTCCTTTTCGCTCTAGGAAGCTTAGTTTAGGAGATATGGGCAAAAGAAGGTTTTCATATAAAAATTTAAATTTTTTTAGGTTTTGGGTGGATTTCTCAATTTTTTGGGGTGGTCACGAATTAAAGTCCTTTTCGCTCTAGGACGCTTAGTTTAGGAGATATGGGCAAAAGAAGTTTTTCATATAAAAATTTCAATTTTTTTAGGTTTTGGGTGGATTTTTCAATTTTTTGGGGGTGGTCACGAATTAAAGTCCTTTTCGCTCTAGGACGCTTAGTATAGGAGATATGGGCAAAAGAAGTTTTTCATATAAAAATTTCAATTTTTTAGGTTTTGGGTGGATTTTTCAATTTTTTGGGGGTGGTCACGAATTAAAGTCTTTTTCGCTCTAGGACGCTTAGTTTAGGAGATATGGACAAAAGAAGTTTTTCATATAAAAATTTCAATTTTTTTAGGTTTTGGGTGGATTTTTCAATTTTTTGGGGGTGGTCACGAATTAAAGTCCTTTTCGCTCTAGGACGCTTAGTATAGGAGATATGGGCAAAAAAAGTTTTTCATATAAAAATTTCAATTTTTTTAGGTTTTGGGTGGATTTTTCAATTTTTTGGGGGTGGTCACGAATTAAAGTCCTTTTCGCTCTAGGACGCTTAGTTTAGGAGATATGGGCAAAAGAAGGTTTTCATATAAAAATTTAAATTTTTTTAGGTTTTGGGTGGATTTCTCAATTTTTTGGGGTGGTCACGAATTAAAGTCCTTTTCGCTCTAGGACGCTTAGTTTAGGAGATATGGGCAAAAGAAGGTTTTCATATAAAAATTTCAATTTTTTTATGTTTTGGGTGAATTTTTCAATTTTTTGGGGGTGGTCACGAATTAAAGTCCTTTTCGCTCTAGGACGCTTAGTTTAGGAGATATGGGCAAAAGAAGTTTTTCATATAAAAATTTCAATTTTTTAGGTTTTGGGTGGATTTTTCAATTTTTTGGGGGTGGTCACGAATTAAAGTCCTTTTCGCTCTAGGACGCATATTTAAGGAGATATGGGCAAAATAAGTTTTTCATATAAAAATTTAAATTTTTTTAGGTTTTGGTGGATTTTTCAATTTTTTGGGGTGGTCATGAATTAAAGTCCTTTTCGCTCTAGGACGCTTAGTTTAGGAGATATGGGCAAAAGAAGGTTTTAATATAAAAATTTCAATTTTTTTAGATTTTGGGTGGATTTTTCAATTTTTTGGGGATGGTCATGAATTAAAGTCCTTTTCGCTCTAGGACGCATATTTAAGGAGATATGGGCAAAAGAAGTTTTTCATATAAAAATTTCAATTTTTTTAGGTTTTGGGTGGATTTTTCACTTTTTTGGGGGTGGTCACGAATTAAAGTCCTTTTCGCTCTAGGACGCTTAGTTTAGGAGATATGGGCAAAAGAAGGTTTTCATATAAAAATTTCAATTTTTTTAGATTTTGGGTGGATTTTTCAATTTTTTGGGGATGGTCATGAATTAAAGTCCTTTTCGCTCTAGGACGCATATTTAAGGAGATATGGGCAAAAGAAGTTTTTCATATAAAAATTTCAATTTTTTTAGGTTTTGGGTGGATTTTTCACTTTTTTGGGGGTGGTCACGAATTAAAGTCCTTTTCGCTCTAGGACGCTTAGTTTAGGAGATATGGGCAAAAGAAGGTTTTCATATAAAAATTTCAATTTTTTTAGGTTTTGGGTGGATTTTTAAATTTTTTGGGGGTGGTCACGAATTAAAGTCCTTTTCGCTCTAGGACGCTTAGTTTAGGAGATATATGCAAAAGAAGTTTTTCATATAAAAATTTCAATTTTTTTAGGTTTTGGGTGGATTTTTCAATTTTTTGAGGGTGGTCATGAATTAAAGTCCTTTTCGCTCTAGGACGCATATTTAAGGAGATATGGGCAAAAGAAGTTTTTCATATAAAAATTTCAATTTTTTAAGTTTTGGGTGGATTTTTCAATTTTTTGGGGGAGGTCACGAATTAAAGTCCTTTTCGCTCTAGGACGCTTAGTTTAGGAGATATGGACAAAAGAAGTTTTTCATATAAAAATTTCATTTTTTTTAGGTTTTGGGTGGATTTTTCAATTTTTTGGGGTGGTCACGAATTAAAGTTCTTTTCGCTCTAGGACGTTTAGTTTAGGAGATATATGCAAAAGAAGTTTTTCATATAAAAATTTCAATTTTTTTAGGTTTTGGGTGGATTTTTAAATTTTTTGGGGGTGGTCACGAATTAAAGTCCTTTTCGCTCTAGGACGCTTAGTTTAGGAGATATGGGTAAAAGAAGGTTTTCATATAAAAATTTAAATTTTTTTAGGTTTTGGGTGGATTTCTCAATTTTTTGGGGTGGTCACGAATTAAAGTCCTTTTCGCTCTAGGACGCTTAGTTTAGGAGATATGGGCAAAAGAAGGTTTTCATATAAAAATTTCAATTTTTTTAGGTTTTGGGTGGATTTTTCAATTTTTTGGGGGTGGTCACGAATTAAAGTCCTTTTCGGTCTAGGACGCATATTTAAGGAGATATGGGCAAAAGAAGTTTTTCATATAAAAATTTCAATTTTTTTAGGTTTTGGGTGGATTTTTCAACTTTTTGGGGGTGGTCACGAATTAAAGTCCTTTTCGCTCTAGGACGCTTAATTTAGGAGATATGGGCAAAAGAAGGTTTTCATATAAAAATTTCAATTTTTTTAGGTTTTGGGTGGATTTTTCAATTTTTTGGGGGTGGTCACGAATTAAAGTCCTTTTCGCTCTAGGACGCTTAGTTTAGGAGATATGGGCAAAAGAAGGTTTTCATATAAAAATTTAAATTTTTTTAGGTTTTGGGTGGATTTCTCAATTTTTTGGGGTGGTCACGAATTAAAGTCCTTTTCGCTCTAGGACGCTTAGTTTAGGAGATATGGGCAAAAGAAGGTTTTCATATAAAAATTTCAATTTTTTTATGTTTTGGGTGAATTTTTCAATTTTTTGGGGGTGGTCACGAATTAAAGTCCTTTTCGCTCTAGGACGCTTAGTTTAGGAGATATGGGCAAAAGAAGTTTTTCATATAAAAATTTCAATTTTTTAAGTTTTGGGTGGATTTTTCAATTTTTTGGGGGTGGTCACGAATTAAAGTCTTTTTCGCTCTAGGACGCTTAGTTTAGGAGATATGGACAAAAGAAGTTTTTCTTATAAAAATTTCAATTTTTTTAGGTTTTGGGTGGATTTTTCAATTTTTTGGGGTGGTCACGAATTAAAGTTCTTTTCGCTCTAGGACGCTTAGTTTAGGAGATATATGCAAAAGAAGTTTTTCATATAAAAATTTAAATTTTTTTAGGTTTTGGGTGGATTTTTCAATTTTTTGGGGGTGGTCACGAATTAAAGTCCTTTTCGCTCTAGGACGCTCAGTTTAGGAGATATGGGCAAAAGAAGGTTTTCATATAAAAATTTCAATTTTTTTAGGTTTTGGGTGGATTTCTCAATTTTTTGGGGTGGTCACGAATTAAAGTCCTTTTCGCTCTAGGACGCTTAGTTTAGGAGATATGGGCAAAAGAAGGTTTTCATATAAAAATTTCAATTTTTTTATGTTTTGGGTGAATTTTTCAATTTTTTGGGGGTGGTCACGAATTAAAGTCCTTTTCGCTCTAGGACGCTTAGTTTAGGAGATATGGGCAAACGAAGTTTTTCATATAAAAATTTCAATTTTTTAGGTTTTGGGTGGATTTTTCAATTTTTTGGGGGTGGTCACGAATTAAAGTCCTTTTCGCTC
This sequence comes from Haematobia irritans, assembly GCF_050003625.1. Lineage (NCBI taxonomy): Eukaryota > Metazoa > Arthropoda > Insecta > Diptera > Muscidae > Haematobia > Haematobia irritans. The sequence goes on along the minus strand of NC_134400.1, from coordinate 99,553,115 downwards.
TAGGACGCATATTTAAGGAGATATGGGCAAAATAAATTTTTCATATAAAAATTTAAATTTTTTTAGGTTTTGGTGGATTTTTCAATTTTTTGGGGTGGTCATGAATTAAAGTCCTTTTCGCTCTAGGACGCTTAGTTTAGGAGATATGGGCAAAAGAAGGTTTTAATATAAAAATTTCAATTTTTTTAGGTTTTGGGTGGATTTTTAAATTTTTTGGGGTGGTCACGAATTAAAGTCCTTTTCGCTCTAGGACGCATATTTAAGGAGATATGGGCAAAAGAAGTTTTTCATATAAAAATTTCAATTTTTTTAGATTTTGGGTGGATTTTTCAATTTTTTGGGGGTGGTCATGAATTAAAGTCCTTTTCGCTCGAGGACGCATATTTAAGGAGATATGGGCAAAAGAAGTTTTTCATATAAAAATTTCAATTTTTTTGAGGTTTTGGGTGGATTTTTCACTTTTTTGGGGGTGGTCACGAATTAAAGTCCTTTTCGCTCTAGGACGCATATTTAAGGAGATATGGGCAAAAGAAGTTTTTCATATAAAAATTTAAATTTTTTTAGGTTTTGGGTGGATTTCTCAATTTTTTGGGGTGGTCACGAATTAAAGTCCTTTTCGCTCTAGGACGCTTAGTTTAGGAGATATGGGCAAAAGAAGGTTTTCATATAAAAATTTCAATTTTTTTAGGTTTTGGGTGGATTTTTCAATTTTTTGAGGGTGGTCATGAATTAAAGTCCTTTTCGCTCTAGGACGCATATTTAAGGAGATATGGGCAAAAGAAGTTTTTCATATAAAAATTTAAATTTTTTTAGGTTTTGGGTGGATTTTTCACTTTTTTGGGGGTGGTCACGAATTAAAGTCCTTTTCGCTCTAGGACGCTTAGTTTAGGAGATATGGGCAAAAGAAGTTTTTCATATAAAAATTTCAATTTTTTAGGTTTTGGGTGGATTTTTCAATTTTTTGAGGGTGGTCATGAATTAAAGTCCTTTTCGCTCTAGGACGCATATTTAAGGAGATATGGGCAAAAGAAGTTTTTCATATAAAAATTTCAATTTTTTAAGTTTTGGGTGCATTTTTCAATTTTTTGGGGGTGGTCACGAATTAAAGTCCTTTTCGCTCTAGGACGCTTAGTTTAGTAGATATGGACAAAAGAAGTTTTTCATATAAAAATTTAAATTTTTTTAGGTTTTGGGTGGATTTTTCAATTTTTTGGGGTGGTCACGAATTAAAGTTCTTTTCGCTCTAGGACGTTTAGTTTAGGAGATATATGCAAAAGAAGTTTTTCATATAAAAATTTCAATTTTTTAGGTTTTGGGTGGATTTTTCAATTTTTTGGGGGTGGTCACGAATTAAAGTCCTTTTCGCTCTAGGACGCTTAGTTTAGGAGATATGGGCAAAAGAAGGTTTTCATATAAAAATTTAAATTTTTTTAGGTTTTGGGTGGATTTTTAAATTTTTTGGGGGTGGTCACGAATTAAAGTCCTTTTCGCTCTAGGACGCTTAGTTTAGGAGATATATGCAAAAGAAGTTTTTCATATAAAAATTTCAATTTTTTTTAGGTTTTGGGTGGATTTTTAAATTTTTTGGGGGTGGTCACGAATTAAAGTCCTTTTCGCTCTAGGACGCTTAGTTTAGGAGATATGGACAAAAGAAGTTTTTCATATAAAAATTTCAATTTTTTTAGGTTTTGGGTGGATTTTTCAATTTTTTGGGGTGGTCACGAATTAAAGTTCTTTTCGCTCTAGGACGTTTAGTTTAGGAGATATATGCAAAAGAAGTTTTTCATATAAAAATTTCAATTTTTTTAGGTTTTGGGTGGATTTTTCAATTTTTTGGGGGTGGTCACGAATTAAAGTCCTTTTCGCTCTAGGACGCTTAGTTTAGGAGATATGGGCAAAAGAAGGTTTTCATATAAAAATTTAAATTTTTTTAGGTTTTGGGTGGATTTCTCAATTTTTTGGGGTGGTCACGAATTAAAGTCCTTTTCGCTCTAGGACGCTTAGTTTAGGAGATATGGGCAAAAGAAGGTTTTCATATAAAAATTTCAATTTTTTTAGGTTTTGGGTGGATTTTTCAATTTTTTGGGGGTGGTCACGAATTAAAGTCCTTTTCGGTCTAGGACGCATATTTAAGGAGATATGGGCAAAAGAAGTTTTTCATATAAAAATTTCAATTGTTTTAGGTTTTGGGTGGATTTTTCAATTTTTTGGGGGTGGTCACGAATTAAAGTCCTTTTCGCTCTAGGACGCTTAGTTTAGGAGATATGGGCAAAAGAAGGTTTTCATATAAAAATTTAAATTTTTTTAGGTTTTGGGTGGATTTCTCAATTTTTTGGGGGTGGTCACGAAATAAAGTCCTTTTCGCTCTAGGACGCTTAGTTTAGGAGATATGGGCAAAAGAAGGTTTTCATATAAAAATTTCAATTTTTTTAGGTTTTGGGTGGATTTTTCAATTTTTTGGGGGTGGTCACGAATTAAAGTCCTTTTCGGTCTAGGACGCATATTTAAGGAGATATGGGCAAAAGAAGTTTTTCATATAAAAATTTCAATTTTTTTAGGTTTTGGGTGGATTTTTCAATTTTTTGGGGTGGTCACGAATTAAAGTCCTTTTCGCTCTAGGACGCTTAGTTTAGGATATATGGGCAAAAGAAGTTTATCATATAAAAATTTCAATTTTTTTAGGTTTTGGGTGGATTTTTCAATTTTTTGGGGGTGGTCACGAATTAAAGTCCTTTTCGCTCTAGGACGCATATTTAAGGAGATATGGGCAAAAGAAGTTTTTCATATAAAAATTTAAATTTTTTTAGGTTTTGGTGGATTTTTAAATTTTTTGGGGTGGTCATGAATTAAAGTCCTTTTCGCTCTAGGACGCTTAGTTTAGGAGATATGGGCAAAAGAAGGTTTTAATATAAAAATTTCAATTTTTTTAGGTTTTGGGTGGATTTTTAAATTTTTTGGGGTGGTCACGAATTAAAGTCCTTTTCGCTCTAGGACGCATATTTAAGGAGATATGGGCAAAAGAAGTTTTTCATATAAAAATTTCAATTTTTTTAGATTTTGGGTGGATTTTTCAATTTTTTGGGGGTGGTCATGAATTAAAGTCCTTTTCGCTCTAGGACGCATATTTAAGGAGATATGGGCAAAAGAAGTTTTTCATATAAAAATTTCAATTTTTTTAGGTTTTGGGTGGATTTTTCACTTTTTTGAGGGTGGTATATTTAAGGAGATATGGGCAAAAGAAGTTTTTCATATAAAAATTTCAATTTTTTAAGTTTTGGGTGGATTTTTCAATTGTTTTGGGGGTGGTCACGAATTAAAGTCCTTTTCGCTCTAGGACGCTTAGTTTAGGAGATATGGACAAAAGAAGTTTTTCATATAAAAATTTCAATTTTTTTAGGTTTTAGGTGGATTTTTCAATTTTTTGGGGTGGTCACGAATTAAAGTTCTTTTCGCTCTAGGACGCTTAGTTTAGGAGATATATGCAAAAGAAGTTTTTCATATAAAAATTTCAATTTTTTTAGGTTTTGGGTGGATTTTTCAATTTTTTGGGGGTGGTCACGAATTAAAGTCCTTTTCGCTCTAGGACGCTTAGTTTAGGAGATATGGGAAGGTTTTCATATAAAAATTTCAATTTTTTAAGTTTTGGGTGGATTTTTCAATTTTTTGGGGGTGGTCACGAATTAAAGTCCTTTTCGCTCTAGGACGCATATTTAAGGAGATATGGGCAAAAGAAGTTTTTCATATAAAAATTTCAATTTTTTTAGGTTTTGGGTGGATTTTTCAATTTTTTGGGGGTGGTCACGAATTAAAGTCCTTTTCGCTCTAGGACGCTTAATTTAGGAGATATGGACAAAAGAAGTTTTTCATATAAAAATTTCAATTTTTTTAGGTTTTGGGTGGATTTTTCAATTTTTTGGGGGTGGTCACGAATTAAAGTCCTTTTCGCTCTAGGACGCTTAGTTTACGAGATATGGGCAAAAGAAGTTTTTCATATAAAAATTTCAATTTTTTTAGGTTTTGGGTGGATTTTTCAATTTTTTGGGGTGGTCATGAATTAAAGTCCTTTTCGCTCTAGGACGCATATTTAAGGAGATATGGGCAAAAGAAGTTTCTTATATAAAAATTTCAATTTTTTTAGGTTTTGGGTGGATTTTTCAATTTTTTGGGGTGGTCACGAATTAAAGTCCTTTTCGCTCTAGGACGCTTAGTTTGGCAGATATGGACAAAAGAAGTTTTTCATATAAAAATTTCAATTTTTTAGGTTTTGGGTGGATTTTTCAATTTTTTGGGGTGGTCATGAATTAAAGTCCTTTTCGCTCTAGGACGCTTAGTTTAGGAGATATGGGCAAAAGAAGTTTTTCATATAAAAATTTCAATTTTTTTTAGTTTTTGGGTGGATTTTTCAATTTTTTGGGGGTGGTCACGAATTAAAGTCCTTTTCGCTCTAGGACGCATATTTAAGGAGATATGGGCAAAAGAAGTTTTTCATATAAAAATTTCAATTTTTTTAGGTTTTGGGTGGATTTTTCAATTTTTTGGGGGTGGTCACGAATTAAAGTCCTTTTCGCTCTAGGACGCTTAGTTTAGGAGATATGGGCAAAAGAAGCTTATCATATAAAAATTTCAATTTTTTTAGGTTTTGGGTGGATTTTTAAATTTTTTGAGGGTGGTCATGAATTAAAATCCTTTTCGCTCTAGGACGCTTAGTTTAGGAGATATATGCAAAAGAAGTTTTTCATATAAAAATTTCAATTTTTTTAGGTTTTGGGTGGATTTTTCAATTTTTTGGGGGTGGTCACGAATTAAAGTCCTTTTCGCTCTAGGACGCTTAGTTTAGGAGATATGGGCAAAAGAAGGTTTTCATATAAAAATTTAAATTTTTTTAGGTTTTGGGTGGATTTCTCAATTTTTTGGGGTGGTCACGAATTAAAGTCCTTTTCGCTCTAGGACGCTTAGTTTAGGAGATATGGGCAAAAGAAGGTTTTCATATAAAAATTTCAATTTTTTTAGGTTTTGGGTGGATTTTTCAATTTTTTGGGGGTGGTCACGAATTAAAGTCCTTTTCGGTCTAGGACGCATATTTAAGGAGATATGGGCAAAAGAAGTTTTTCATATAAAAATTTCAATTGTTTTAGGTTTTGGGTGGATTTTTCAATTTTTTGGGGGTGGTCACGAATTAAAGTCCTTTTCGCTCTAGGACGCTTAGTTTAGGAGATATGGGCAAAAGAAGGTTTTCATATAAAAATTTAAATTTTTTTAGGTTTTGGGTGGATTTCTCAATTTTTTGGGGTGGTCACGAAATAAAGTCCTTTTCGCTCTAGGACGCTTAGTTTAGGAGATATGGGCAAAAGAAGGTTTTCATATAAAAATTTCAATTTTTTTAGGTTTTGGGTGGATTTTTCAATTTTTTGGGGGTGGTCACGAATTAAAGTCCTTTTCGGTCTAGGACGCATATTTAAGGAGATATGGGCAAAAGAAGTTTTTCATATAAAAATTTCAATTTTTTTAGGTTTTGGGTGGATTTTTCAATTTTTTGGGGTGGTCACGAATTAAAGTCCTTTTCGCTCTAGGACGCTTAGTTTAGGATATATGGGCAAAAGAAGTTTATCATATAAAAATTTCAATTTTTTTAGGTTTTGGGTGGATTTTTCAATTTTTTGGGGGTGGTCACGAATTAAAGTCCTTTTCGCTCTAGGACGCATATTTAAGGAGATATGGGCAAAAGAAGTTTTTCATATAAAAATTTAAATTTTTTTAGGTTTTGGTGGATTTTTAAATTTTTTGGGGTGGTCATGAATTAAAGTCCTTTTCGCTCTAGGACGCTTAGTTTAGGAGATATGGGCAAAAGAAGGTTTTAATATAAAAATTTCAATTTTTTTAGGTTTTGGGTGGATTTTTAAATTTTTTGGGGTGGTCACGAATTAAAGTCCTTTTCGCTCTAGGACGCATATTTAAGGAGATATGGGCAAAAGAAGTTTTTCATATAAAAATTTCAATTTTTTTAGATTTTGGGTGGATTTTTCAATTTTTTGGGGGTGGTCATGAATTAAAGTCCTTTTCGCTCTAGGACGCATATTTAAGGAGATATGGGCAAAAGAAGTTTTTCATATAAAAATTTCAATTTTTTTAGGTTTTGGGTGGATTTTTCACTTTTTTGAGGGTGGTATATTTAAGGAGATATGGGCAAAAGAAGTTTTTCATATAAAAATTTCAATTTTTTAAGTTTTGGGTGGATTTTTCAATTGTTTTGGGGGTGGTCACGAATTAAAGTCCTTTTCGCTCTAGGACGCTTAGTTTAGGAGATATGGACAAAAGAAGTTTTTCATATAAAAATTTCAATTTTTTTAGGTTTTAGGTGGATTTTTCAATTTTTTGGGGTGGTCACGAATTAAAGTTCTTTTCGCTCTAGGACGCTTAGTTTAGGAGATATATGCAAAAGAAGTTTTTCATATAAAAATTTCAATTTTTTTAGGTTTTGGGTGGATTTTTCAATTTTTTGGGGGTGGTCACGAATTAAAGTCCTTTTCGCTCTAGGACGCTTAGTTTAGGAGATATGGGAAGGTTTTCATATAAAAATTTCAATTTTTTTAAGTTTTGGGTGGATTTTTCAATTTTTTGGGGGTGGTCACGAATTAAAGTCCTTTTCGCTCTAGGACGCATATTTAAGGAGATATGGGCAAAAGAAGTTTTTCATATAAAAATTTCAATTTTTTTAGGTTTTGGGTGGATTTTTCAATTTTTTGGGGGTGGTCACGAATTAAAGTCCTTTTCGCTCTAGGACGCTTAATTTAGGAGATATGGACAAAAGAAGTTTTTCATATAAAAATTTCAATTTTTTTAGGTTTTGGGTGGATTTTTCAATTTTTTGGGGGTGGTCACGAATTAAAGTCCTTTTCGCTCTAGGACGCTTAGTTTACGAGATATGGGCAAAAGAAGTTTTTCATATAAAAATTTCAATTTTTTTAGGTTTTGGGTGGATTTTTCAATTTTTTGGGGTGGTCATGAATTAAAGTCCTTTTCGCTCTAGGACGCTTAGTTTAGGAGATATGGGCAAAAGAAGCTTATCATATAAAAATTTCAATTTTTTTAGGTTTTGGGTGGATTTTTAAATTTTTTGAGGGTGGTCATGAATTAAAATCCTTTTCGCTCTAGGACGCTTAGTTTAGGAGATATATGCAAAAGAAGTTTTTCATATAAAAATTTCAATTTTTTTAGGTTTTGGGTGGATTTTTCAATTTTTTGGGGGTGGTCACGAATTAAAGTCATTTTCGCTCTATGACGCTTAGTTTAGGAGATATGGGCAAAAGAAGGTTTTAATATAAAAATTTAAATTTTTTTAGGTTTTGGGTGGATTTTTAAATTTTTTGGGGTGGTCACGAATTAAAGTCCTTTTCGCTCTAGGACGCATATTTAAGGAGATATGGGCAAAAGAAGTTTTTCATATAAAAATTTCAATTTTTTTAGATTTTGGGTGGATTTTTCAATTTTTTGGGGGTGGTCATGAATTAAAGTCCTTTTCGCTCTAGGACGCATATTTAAGGAGATATGGGCAAAAGAAGTTTTTCATATAAAAATTTTAATTTTTTTAGGTTTTGGGTGGATTTGTCACTTTTTTGGGGGTGGTCACGAATTAAAGTCCTTTTCGCTCTAGGACGCTTAGTTTAGGAGATATGGGCAAAAGAAGGTTTTCATATAAAAATTTCAATTTTTTTAGGTTTTGGGTGGATTTTTAAATTTTTTGGGGGTGGTCACGAATTAAAGTCCTTTTCGCTCTAGGACGCCTAGTTTAAGAGATATATGCAAAAGAAGTTTTTCATATAAAAATTTCAATTTTTTTTAGGTTTTGGGTGGATTTTTCAATTTTTTGGGGGTGGTCACGAATTAAAGTCCTTTTCGCTCTAGGACGCCTAGTTTAGGAGATATGGGCAAAACAAGGTTTTAATATAAAAATTTCAATTTTTTTAGGTTTTGGGTGGATTTTTAAATTTTTTGGAGTGGTCACGAATTAAAGTCCTTTTCGCTCTAGGACGCATATTTAAGGAGATATGGGCAAAAGAAGTTTTTCATATAAAAAATTTCAATTTTTTTAGGTTTTGGGTGGATTTTTCAATTTTTTGGGGGTGGTCACGAATTAAAGTCCTTTTCGCTCGAGGACGCATATTTAAGGAGATATGGGCAAAAGAAGTTTTTCATATAAAAATTTAAATTTTTTTAGGTTTTGGTGGATTTCTCAATTTTTTGGGGTGGTCATGAATTAAAGTCCTTTTCGCTCTAGGACGCTTAGTTTAGGAGATATGGGCAAAAGAAGTTTTTCATATAAAAATTTCAATTTTGTTAGGTTTTGGGTGGATTTTTAAATTTTTTGGGGTGGTCACGAATTAAAGTCCTTTTCGCTCTAGGACGCATATTTGAGGAGATATGGGCAAAAGAAGTTTTTCATATAAAAATTTCAATTTTTTTAGGTTTTGGTGGATTTCTCAATTTTTTGGGGTGGTCATGAATTAAAGTCCTTTTCGCTCTAGGACGCTTAGTTTAGGAGATATGGGCAAAAGAAGTTTTTCATATAAAAATTTCAATTTTGTTAGGTTTTGGGTGGATTTTTAAATTTTTTGGGGTGGTCACGAATTAAAGTCCTTTTCGCTCTAGGACGCATATTTGAGGAGATATGGGCAAAAGAAGTTTTTCATATAAAAATTTCAATTTTTTTAGATTTTGGGTGGATTTTTCAATTTTTTGGGGGTGGTCATGAATTAAAGTCCTTTTCGCTCTAGGACGCATATTTAAGGAGATATGGGCAAAAGAAGTTTTTCATATAAAAATTTCAATTTTTTTAGGTTTTTGGTGGATTTTTTAATTTTTTGGGGGTGGTCACGAATTAAAGTCCTTTTCGCTCTAGGACGCATATTTAAGGAGATATGGGCAAAAGAAGTTTTTCATATAAAAATTTAAATTTTTTTAGGTTTTGGTGGATTTCTCAATTTTTTGGGGTGGTCATGAATTAAAGTCCTTTTCGCTCTAGGACGCTTAGTTTAGGAGATATGGGCAAAAGAAGTTTTTCATATAAAAATTTCAATTTTTTTAGGTTTTGGGTGGATTTTTAAATTTTTTGGGGTGGTCACGAATTAAAGTCCTTTTCGCTCTAGGACGCATATTTGAGGAGATATGGGCAAAAGAAGTTTTTCATATAAAAATTTCAATTTGTTTAGATTTTGAGTGGATTTTTCAATTTTTTGGGGGTGGTCATGAATTAAAGTCCTTTTCGCTCTAGGACGCATATTTAAGGAGATATGGGCAAAAGAAGTTTTTCATATAAAAATTTCAATTTTTTTTAGGTTTTGGGTGGATTTTTCAATTTTTTGAGGGTGGTCATGAATTAAAGTCCTTTTCGCTCTAGGACGCATATTTAAGGAGATATGGGCAAAAGAAGTTTTTCATATAAAAATTTCAATTTTTTAAGTTTTGGGTGGATTTTTCAATTTTTTGGGGGTGGTCACGAATTAAAGTCCTTTTCGCTCTAGGACGCTTAGTTTAGGAGATATGGGCAAAAGAAGTTTTTCATATAAAAATTTCAATTTTTTTAGGTTTTGGGTGCATTTTTAAATTTGTTGGGGGTGGTCACGATTTAAAGTCCTTTTCGCTCTAGGACGCTTAGTTTAGGAGATATGGGCAAAAGAAGTTTATCATATAAAAATTTCAATTTTTTAGGTTTTGGGTGGATTTTAAATTTTTTGAGGGTGGTCATGAATTAAAGTCCTTTTCGCTCTAGGACGCTTAGTTTAGGAGATATATGCAAAAGAAGTTTTTCATATAAAAATTTCAATTTTTTTAGGTTTTGGGTGGATTTTTCAATTTTTTGGGGGTGGTCACGAATTAAAGTCCTTTTCGCTCTAGGACGCTTAGTTTAGGAGATATGGACAAAAGAAGTTTTTCATATAAAAATTTCAATTTTTTTAGGTTTTGGGTGGATTTTTCAATTTTTTGGGGGTGGTCACGAATTAAAGTCCTTTTCGCTCTAGGACGCTTAGTTTAGGAGATATGGGCAAAAGAAGTTTATCATATAAAAATTTAAATTTTTTTAGGTTTTGGGTGGATTTTTAAATTTTTTGAGGGTGGTCATGAATTAAAGTCTTTTTCGCTCTAGGACGCTTAGTTTAGGAGATATATGCAAAAGAAGTTTTTCATATAAAAATTTCAATTTTTTTAGGTTTTGGGTGGATTTTTCAATTTTTTGGGGGTGGTCACGAATTAAAGTCCTTTTCGCTCTAGGACGCTTAGTTTAGGAGATATGGATAAAAGAAGTTTTTCATATAAAAATTTCAATTTTTTTAGGTTTTGGGTGGAGTTTTCAATTTTTTGGGGGTGGTCACGAATTAAAGTCCTTTTCGCTCTAGGACGCATATTTAAGGAGATATGGGCAAAAGAAGTTTTTCATATAAAAATTTCAATTTTTTTAGGTTTTGGGTGGATTTTTTAATTTTTTGGGGGTGGTCACGAATTAAATTTTTTGGGGGTGGTCACGAATTAAAGTCCTTTTCGCTCTAGGACGCATATTTAAGGAGATATGGGCAAAAGAAGTTTTTCATATAAAAATTTAAATTTTTTTAGGTTTTGGTGGATTTCTCAATTTTTTGGGGTGGTCATGAATTAAAGTCCTTTTCGCTCTAGGACGCTTAGTTTAGGAGATATGGGCAAAAGAAGTTTTTCATATAAAAATTTCAATTTTTTTAGGTTTTGGGTGGATTTTTAAATTTTTTGGGGTGGTCACGAATTAAAGTCCTTTTCGCTCTAGGACGCATATTTGAGGAGATATGGGCAAAAGAAGTTTTTCATATAAAAATTTCAATTTTTTTAGATTTTGGGTGGATTTTTCAATTTTTTGGGGGTGGTCATGAATTAAAGTCCTTTTCGCTCTAGGACGCATAGTTAAGGAGATATGGGCAAAAGAAGTTTTTCATATAAAAATTTCAATTTTTTTTAGGTTTTGGGTGGATTTTTCAATTTTTTGAGGGTGGTCATGAATTAAAGTCCTTTTCGCTCTAGGACGCATATTTAAGGAGATATGGGCAAAAGAAGTTTTTCATATAAAAATTTCAATTTTTTAAGTTTTGGGTGGATTTTTCAATTTTTTGGGGGATTTTTCAATTTTTTGGGGGTGGTCACGAATTAAAGTCCTTTTCGCTCTAGGACGCTTAGTTTAGGAGATATGGGCAAAAGAAGTTTATCATATAAAAATTTAAATTTTTTTAGGTTTTGGGTGGATTTTTAAATTTTTTGAGGGTGGTCATGAATTAAAGTCTTTTTCGCTGTAGGACGCTTAGTTTAGGAGATATATGCAAAAGAAGTTTTTCATATAAAAATTTCAATTTTTTTAGGTTTTGGGTGGATTTTTCAATTTTTTGGGGGTGGTCACGAATTAAAGTACTTTTCGCTCTAGGACGCTTAGTTTAGGAGATATGGATAAAAGAAGTTTTTCATATAAAAATTTCAATTTTTTTAGGTTTTGGGTGGAGTTTTCAATTTTTTGGGGGTGGTCACGAATTAAAGTCCTTTTCGCTCTAGGACGCATATTTAAGGAGATATGGGCAAAAGAAGTTTTTCATATAAAAATTTCAATTTTTTTAGGTTTTGGGTGGATTTTTTAATTTTTTGGGGGTGGTCACGAATTAAATTTTTTGGGGGTGGTCACGAATTAAAGTCCTTTTCGCTCTAGGACGCATATTTAAGGAGATATGGGCAAAAGAAGTTTTTCATATAAAAATTTAAATTTTTTTAGGTTTTGGTGGATTTCTCAATTTTTTGGGGTGGTCATGAATTAAAGTCCTTTTCGCTCTAGGACGCTTAGTTTAGGAGATATGGGCAAAAGAAGTTTTTCATATAAAAATTTCAATTTTTTTAGGTTTTGGGTGGATTTTTAAATTTTTTGGGGTGGTCACGAATTAAAGTCCTTTTCGCTCTAGGACGCATATTTGAGGAGATATGGGCAAAAGAAGTTTTTCATATAAAAATTTCAATTTTTTTAGATTTTGGGTGGATTTTTCAATTTTTTGGGGGTGGTCATGAATTAAAGTCCTTTTCGCTCTAGGACGCATAGTTAAGGAGATATGGGCAAAAGAAGTCTTTCATATAAAAATTTCAATTTTTTTTAGGTTTTGGGTGGATTTTTCAATTTTTTGAGGGTGGTCATGAATTAAAGTCCTTTTCGCTCTAGGACGCATATTTAAGGAGATATGGGCAAAAGAAGTTTTTCATATAAAAATTTCAATTTTTTAAGTTTTGGGTGGATTTTTCAATTTTTTGGGGGTGGTCACGAATTAAAGTCCTTTTCGCTCTAGGACGCTTAGTTTAGGAGATATGGGCAAAAGAAGTTTTTCATATAAAAATTTCAATTTTTTTAGGTTTTGGGTGCATTTTTAAATTTGTTGGGGGTGGTCACGATTTAAAGTCCTTTTCGCTCTAGGACGCTTAGTTTAGGAGATATGGGCAAAAGAAGTTTATCATATAAAAATTTCAATTTTTTAGGTTTTGGGTGGATTTTAAATTTTTTGAGGGTGGTCATGAATTAAAGTCCTTTTCGCTCTAGGACGCTTAGTTTAGGAGATATTTGCAAAAGAAGTTTTTCATATAAAAATTTCAATTTTTTTAGGTTTTGGGTGGATTTTTCAATTTTTTGGGGGTGGTCACGAATTAAAGTCCTTTTCGCTCTAGGACGCTTAGTTTAGGAGATATGGACAAAAGAAGTTTTTCATATAAAAATTTCAATTTTTTTAGGTTTTGGGTGGATTTTTCAATTTTTTGGGGGTGGTCACGAATTAAAGTCCTTTTCGCTCTAGGACGCTTAGTTTAGGAGATATGGGCAAAAGAAGTTTATCATATAAAAATTTAAATTTTTTTAGGTTTTGGGTGGATTTTTAAATTTTTTGAGGGTGGTCATGAATTAAAGTCTTTTTCGCTCTAGGACGCTTAGTTTAGGAGATATATGCAAAAGAAGTTTTTCATATAAAAATTTCAATTTTTTTAGGTTTTGGGTGGATTTTTAAATTTTTTGGGGGTGGTCACGAATTAAAGCCCTTTTCGCTCTAGGACGCTTAGTTTAGGAGATATGGGCAAAAGAAGTTTTTCATATAAAAATTTCAATTTTTTTAGGTTTTGGGTGGATTTTTCAATTTTTTGGGGGTGGTCACGAATTAAAGTCCTTTTCGCTCTAGGACGCTTAGTTTAGGATATATGGACAAAAGAAGTTTTTCATATAAAAATTTCAATTTTTTTAGGTTTTGGGTGGATTTTGAATTTTTTGGGGGTGGTCACGAATTAAAGCCCTTTTCGCTCTAGGACGCTTAGTTTAGGAGATATGGGCAAAAGAAGTTTTTCATATAAAAATTTCAATTTTTTAGGTTTTGGGTGGATTTTTCAATTTTTTGGGGGTGGTCACGAATTAAAGTCCTTTTCGTTCTAGGACGCATATTTAAGGAGATATGGGCAAAAGAAGTTTTTCATATAAAAATTTCAATTTTTTTAGGTTTTGGGTGGATTTTGAATTTTTTGGGGGTGGTCACGAATTAAAGTCCTTTTCGCTCTAGGACGCTTAGTTTAGGAGATATGGGCAAAAGAAGTTTTTCATATAAAAATTTCAATTTTTTAGGTTTTGGGTGGATTTTTCAATTTTTTGGGGGTGGTCACGAATTAAAGTCCTTTTCGTTCTAGGACGCATATTTAAGGAGATATGGGCAAAAGAAGTTTTTCATATAAAAATTTTAATTTTTTTAGGTTTTGGGTGAATTTTTCAATTTTTTGGGGGTGGTCACGAATTAAAGTCCTTTTCGCTCTAGGACGCTTAGTTTAGGAGATATGGGCAAAAGAAGTTTTTCATATAAAAATTTCAATTTTTTTAGGTTTTGGGTGTATTTTTCAATTTTTTGGGGGTGTTCACGAATAAAAGTCCTTTTCGCTCTAGGACGCATATTTAAGGAGATATGGGCAAAAGAAGTTTTTCATATAAAAATTTAAATTTTTTTAGGTTTTGGGTGGATTTTTCAATTTTTTGGGGTGGTCATGAATTAAAGTCCTTTCCGCTCTAGGACGCTTAGTTTAGGAGATATGGGCAAAAGAAGTTTTTGATATAAAAATTTCAATTTTTTTAGGTTTTGGGTGGATTTTTCAATTTTTTGGGGGTGGTCACGAATTAAAGTCCTTTTCGCTCTAGGACGCTTAGTTTAGGAGATATATGCAAAAGAAGTTTTTCATATAAAAATTTCAATTTTTTTAAGTTTTGGGTGGATTTTTCAATTTTTTGGGGGTGGTCACGAATTAAAGTCCTTTTCGCTCTAGGACGCTTAGTTTAGGAGATATGGGCAAAAGAAGTTTATCATATAAAAATTTCAATTTTTTTAGGTTTTGGGTGGATTTTTCAATTTTTTGAGGGTGGTCATGAATTAAAGTCCTTTTCGCTCTAGGACGCTTAGTTTAGGAGATATGGGCAAAAGAAGTTTTTCATATAAAAATTTCAAAATTTTTAGGTTTTGGGTGGATTTTTCAATTTTTTGGGGGTGGTCACGAATTAAAGTCCTTTTCGCTCTAGGACGCATATTTAAGGATATATGGGCAAAAGAAGTTTTTCATATAAAAATTTCAATTTTTTAAGTTTTGGGTGGATTTTTCAATTTTTTGGGGTGGTCACGAATTAAAGTCCTTTTCGCTCTAGGACGCTTAGTTTAGGAGATATGGACAAAAGAAGTTTTTCATATAAAAATTTCAATTTTTTTAGGTTTTGGGTGGATTTTTCAATTTTTTGGGGTGGTCACGAATTAAAGTTCTTTTCGCTCTAGGACGCTTAGTTTAGGAGATATATGCAAAAGAAGTTTTTCATATAAAAATTTCAATTTTTTTAGGTTTTGGGTGGATTTTTCAATTTTTTGGGGGTGGTCACGAATTAAAGTCCTTTTCGCTCTAGGACGCTTAGTTTAGGAGATATGGGCAAAAGAAGGTTTTCATATAAAAATTTAAATTTTTTTAGGTTTTGGGTGGATTTCTCAATTTTTTGGGGTGGTCACGAATTAAAGTCCTTTTCGCTCTAGGACGCTTAGTTTAGGAGATATGGGCAAAAGAAGGTTTTCATATAAAAATTTCAGTTTTTTTATGTTTTGGGAGAATTTTTCAATTTTTTGGGGGTGGTCACGAATTAAAGTCCTTTTCGCTCTAGGACGCTTAGTTTAGGAGATATGGGCAAAAGAAGGTTTTAATATAAAAATTTCAATTTTTTTAGGTTTTGGGTGGATTTTTAAATTTTTTGGGGTGGTCACGAATTAAAGTCCTTTTCGCTCTAGGACGCATATTTAAGGAGATATGGGCAAAAGAAGTTTTTCATATAAAAATTTCAATTTTTTTAGATTTTGGGTGGATTTTGCAATTTTTTGGGGGTGGTCATGAATTAAAGTCCTTTTCGCTCTAGGACGCATATTTAAGGAGATATGGGCAAAAGAAGTTTTTCATATAAAAATTTCAATTTTTTTTAGGTTTTGGGTGGATTTTTCAATTTTTTGAGGGTGGTCATGAATTAAAGTCCTTTTCGCTCTAGGACGCATATTTAAGGAGATATGGGCAAAAGAAGTTTTTCATATAAAAATTTCAATTTTTTTAGGTTTTGGGTGGATTTTTCAATTTTTTGGGGGTGGTCACGAATTAAAGTCCTTTTCGCTCTAGGACGCTTAGTTTAGGAGATATGGGCAAAAGAAGTTTTTCATATAAAAATTTAAATTTTTTTAGGTTTTGAGTGGATTTTTCAATTTTTTGGGGTGGTCATGAATTAAAGTCCTTTTCGCTCTAGGACGCTTAGTTTAGGAGATATATGCAAAAGAGGTTTTTCATATAAAAATTTTAATTTTTTTAGGTTTTGGGTGGATTTTTCAATTTTTTGGGGGTGGTCACGAATTAAAGTCCTTTTCGCTCTAGGACGCATATTTAAGGAGATATGGGCAAAAGAAGTTTTTCATATAAAAATTTAAATTTTTTTAGGTTTTGGTGGATTTTTCAATTTTTTGGGGTGGTCATTAATTAAAGTCCTTTTCGCTCTAGGACGCTTAGTTTAGGAGATATGGGCAAAAGAAGGTTTTAATATAAAAATTTCAATTTTTTTAGGTTTTGGGTGGATTTTTAAATTTTTTGGGGTGGTCACGAATTAAAGTCCTTTTCGCTCTAGGACGCATATTTAAGGAGATATGGGCAAAAGAAGTTTTTCATATAAAAATTTAATTTTTTTTAGATTTTGGGTGGATTTTTCAATTTTTTGGGGGTGGTCATGAATTAAAGTCCTTTTCGCTCTAGAACGCATATTTAAGGAGATATGGGCAAAAGAAGTTTTTCATATAAAAATTTCAATTTTTTTAGGTTTTGGGTGGATTTTTCACTTTTTTGGGGGTGGTCACGAATTAAAGTCCTTTTCGCTCTAGGACGCTTAGTTTAGGAGATATGGGCAAAAGAAGGTTTTCATATAAAAATTTCAATTTTTTTAGGTTTTGGGTGGATTTTTAAATTTTTTGGGGGTGGTCACGAATTAAAGTCCTTTTCGCTCTAGGACGCTTAGTTTAGGAGATATATGCAAAATAAGTTTTTCATATAAAAATTTCAATTTTTTTTAGGTTTTGGGTGAATTTTTCAATTTTTTGAGGGTGGTCATGAATTAAAGTCCTTTTCGCTCTAGGACGCATATTTAAGGAGATATGGGCAAAAGAAGTTTTTCATATAAAAATTTCAATTTTTTAAGTTTTAAGTGGATTTTTCAATTTTTTGGGGGTGGTCACGAATTAAAGTCTTTTTCGCTCTAGGACGCTTAGTTTAGGAGATATGGACAAAAGAAGTTTTTCATATAAAAATTTCAATTTTTTTAGGTTTTGGGTGGATTTTTCAATTTTTTGGGGGTGGTCACGAATTAAAGTCCTTTTCGCTCTAGGACGCTTAGTTTAGGAGATATATGCAAAAGAAGTTTTTCATATAAAAATTTCAATTTTTTTAGGTTTTGGGTGGATTTTTCAATTTTTTGGGGGTGTTCACGAATTAAAGTCCTTTTCGCTCTAGGACGCTTAGTTTAGGAGATATGGGCAAAAGAAGGTTTTCATATAAAAATTTAAATTTTTTTAGGTTTTGGGTGGATTTCTCAATTTTTTGGGGTGGTCACGAATTAAAGTCCTTTTCGCTCTAGGACGCTTAGTTTAGGAGATATGGGCAAAAGAAGTTTTTCATATAAAAATTTAAATTTTTTTAGGTTTTGGGTGGATTTTTAAATTTTTTGGGGGTGGTCACGAATTAAAGTCCTTTTCGCTCTAGGACGCTTAGTATAGGAGATATGGGCAAAAAAAGTTTTTCATATAAAAATTTCAATTTTTTTAGGTTTTGGGTGGATTTTTTCAATTTTTTGGGGGTGGTCACGAATTAAAGTCTTTTTCGCTCTAGGACGCTTAGTTTAGGAGATATGGACAAAAGAAGTTTTTCATATAAAAATTTCAATTTTTTTAGGTTTTGGGTGGATTTTTCAATTTTTTGGGGTGGTCACGAATTAAAGTTCTTTTCGCTCTAGGACGCTTAGTTTAGGAGATATATGCAAAAGAAGTTTTTCATATAAAAATTTCAATTTTTTTAGGTTTTGGGTGGATTTTTCAATTTTTTGGGGGTGGTCACGAATTAAAGTCCTTTTCGCTCTAGGACGCTTAGTTTAGGAGATATGGGCAAAAGAAGGTTTTCATATAAAAATTTAAATTTTTTTAGGTTTTGGGTGGATTTCTCAATTTTTTGGGGTGGTCACGAATTAAAGTCCTTTTCGCTCTAGGACGCTTAGTTTAGGAGATATGGGCAAAAGAAGTTTTTCATATAAAAATTTCAATTTTTTTAGGTTTTGGGTGGATTTTTCAATTTTTTGGGGGTGGTCACGAATTAAAGTCCTTTTCGCTCTAGGACGCTTAGTATAGGAGATATGGGCAAAAGAAGTTTTTCATATAAAAATTTCAATTTTTTAGGTTTTGGGTGGATTTTTCAATTTTTTGGGGGTGGTCACGAATTAAAGTCTTTTTCGCTCTAGGACGCTTAGTTTAGGAGATATGGACAAAAGAAGTTTTTCATATAAAAATTTCAATTTTTTTAGGTTTTGGGTGGATTTTTCAATTTTTTGGGGGTGGTCACGAATTAAAGTCCTTTTCGCTCTAGGACGCTTAGTATAGGAGATATGGGCAAAAAAAGCTTTTCATATAAAAATTTCAATTTTTTTAGGTTTTGGGTGGATTTTTCAATTTTTTGGGGGTGGTCACGAATTAAAGTCCTTTTCGCTCTAGGACGCTTAGTTTAGGAGATATGGGCAAAAGAAGGTTTTCATATAAAAATTTAAATTTTTTTAGGTTTTGGGTGGATTTCTCAATTTTTTGGGGTGGTCACGAATTAAAGTCCTTTTCGCTCTAGGACGCTTAGTTTAGGAGATATGGGCAAAGAAGGTTTTCATATAAAAATTTCAATTTTTTTATGTTTTGGGTGAATTTTTCAATTTTTTGGGGGTGGTCACGAATTAAAGTCCTTTTCGCTCTAGGACGCTTAGTTTAG
Source organism: Haematobia irritans (assembly GCF_050003625.1). Lineage (NCBI taxonomy): Eukaryota > Metazoa > Arthropoda > Insecta > Diptera > Muscidae > Haematobia > Haematobia irritans. The sequence continues at coordinate 99,534,539 of NC_134400.1, read as the reverse complement.
GAGATATGGGCAAAAGAAGTTTTTCATATAAAAATTTCAATTTTTTAGGTTTTGGGTGGATTTTTCAATTTTTTGGGGGTGGTCACGAATTAAAGTCCTTTTCGCTCTAGGACGCATATTTAAGGAGATATGGGCAAAATAAGTTTTTCATATAAAAATTTAAATTTTTTTAGGTTTTGGTGGATTTTTCAATTTTTTGGGGTGGTCATGAATTAAAGTCCTTTTCGCTCTAGGACGCTTAGTTTAGGAGATATGGGCAAAAGAAGGTTTTAATATAAAAATTTCAATTTTTTTAGGTTTTGTGTGGATTTTTAAATTTTTTGGGGTGGTCACGAATTAAAGTCCTTTTCGCTCTAGGACGCATATTTAAGGAGATATGGGCAAAAGAAGTTTTTCATATAAAAATTTCAATTTTTTTAGATTTTGGGTGGATTTTTCAATTTTTTGGGGATGGTCATGAATTAAAGTCCTTTTCGCTCTAGGACGCATATTTAAGGAGATATGGGCAAAAGAAGTTTTTCATATAAAAATTTCAATTTTTTTAGGTTTTGGGTGGATTTTTCACTTTTTTGGGGGTGGTCACGAATTAAAGTCCTTTTCGCTCTAGGACGCTTAGTTTAGGAGATATGGGCAAAAGAAGGTTTTCATATAAAAATTTCAATTTTTTTAGGTTTTGGGTGGATTTTTAAATTTTTTGGGGGTGGTCACGAATTAAAGTCCTTTTCGCTCTAGGACGCTTAGTTTAGGAGATATATGCAAAAGAAGTTTTTCATATAAAAATTTCAATTTTTTTTAGGTTTTGGGTGGATTTTTCAATTTTTTGAGGGTGGTCATGAATTAAAGTCCTTTTCGCTCTAGGACGCATATTTAAGGAGATATGGGCAAAAGAAGTTTTTCATATAAAAATTTCAATTTTTTAAGTTTTGGGTGGATTTTTCAATTTTTTGGGGGTGGTCACGAATTAAAGTCCTTTTCGCTCTAGGACGCTTAGTTTAGGAGATATGGACAAAAGAAGTTTTTCATATAAAAATTTCATTTTTTTTAGGTTTTGGGTGGATTTTTCAATTTTTTGGGGTGGTCACGAATTAAAGTTCTTTTCGCTCTAGGACGTTTAGTTTAGGAGATATATGCAAAAGAAGTTTTTCATATAAAAATTTCAATTTTTTTAGGTTTTGGGTGGATTTTTAAATTTTTTGGGGGTGGTCACGAATTAAAGTCCTTTTCGCTCTAGGACGCTTAGTTTAGGAGATATGGGCAAAAGAAGGTTTTCATATAAAAATTTAAATTTTTTTAGGTTTTGGGTGGATTTCTCAATTTTTTGGGGTGGTCACGAATTAAAGTCCTTTTCGCTCTAGGACGCTTAGTTTAGGAGATATGGGCAAAAGAAGGTTTTCATATAAAAATTTCAATTTTTTTAGGTTTTGGGTGGATTTTTCAATTTTTTGGGGGTGGTCACGAATTAAAGTCCTTTTCGGTCTAGGACGCATATTTAAGGAGATATGGGCAAAAGAAGTTTTTCATATAAAAATTTCAATTTTTTTAGGTTTTGGGTGGATTTTTCAACTTTTTGGGGGTGGTCACGAATTAAAGTCCTTTTCGCTCTAGGACGCTTAATTTAGGAGATATGGGCAAAAGAAGGTTTTCATATAAAAATTTCAATTTTTTTAGGTTTTGGGTGGATTTTTCAATTTTTTGGGGGTGGTCACGAATTAGAGTCCTTTTCGCTCTAGGACGCTTAGTTTAGGAGATATGGGCAAAAGAAGGTTTTCATATAAAAATTTAAATTTTTTTAGGTTTTGGGTGGATTTCTCAATTTTTTGGGGTGGTCACGAATTAAAGTCCTTTTCGCTCTAGGACGCTTAGTTTAGGAGATATGGGCAAAAGAAGGTTTTCATATAAAAATTTCAATTTTTTTATGTTTTGGGTGAATTTTTCAATTTTTTGGGGGTGGTCACGAATTAAAGTCCTTTTCGCTCTAGGACGCTTAGTTTAGGAGATATGGGCAAAAGAAGTTTTTCATATAAAAATTTCAATTTTTTAAGTTTTGGGTGGATTTTTCAATTTTTTGGGGGTGGTCACGAATTAAAGTCTTTTTCGCTCTAGGACGCTTAGTTTAGGAGATATGGACAAAAGAAGTTTTTCTTATAAAAATTTCAATTTTTTTAGGTTTTGGGTGGATTTTTCAATTTTTTGGGGTGGTCACGAATTAAAGTTCTTTTCGCTCTAGGACGCTTAGTTTAGGAGATATATGCAAAAGAAGTTTTTCATATAAAAATTTCAATTTTTTTAGGTTTTGGGTGGATTTTTCAATTTTTTGGGGGTGGTCACGAATTAAAGTCCTTTTCGCTCTAGGACGCTTAGTTTAGGAGATATGGGCAAAAGAAGGTTTTCATATAAAAATTTAAATTTTTTTAGGTTTTGGGTGGATTTCTCAATTTTTTGGGGTGGTCACGAATTAAAGTCCTTTTCGCTCTAGGACGCTTAGTTTAGGAGATATGGGCAAAAGAAGGTTTTCATATAAAAATTTCAATTTTTTTATGTTTTGGGTGAATTTTTCAATTTTTTGGGGGTGGTCACGAATTAAAGTCCTTTTCGCTCTAGGACGCTTAGTTTAGGAGATATGGGCAAAAGAAGTTTTTCATATAAAAATTTCAATTTTTTAGGTTTTGGGTGGATTTTTCAATTTTTTGGGGGTGGTCACGAATTAAAGTCCTTTTCGCTCTAGGACGCTTAGTTTAGGAGATATGGGCAAAAGAAGTTTTTCATATAAAAATTTAAATGTTTTTAGGTTTTGGGTGGATTTTTCAATTTTTTGAGGGTGGTCATGAATTAAAGTCCTTTTCGCTCTAGGACGCTTAGTTTAGGAGATATGGGCAAAAGAAGGTTTTCATATAAAAATTTCAATTTTTTTAGGTTTTGGGTGGATTTTTCAATTTTTTGGGGGTGGTCATGAATTAAAGTCCTTTTCGCTCTAGGACGCTTAGTTTAGGAGATATGGGCAAAAGAAGTTTTTCATATAAAAATTTCAATTTTTTTAGGTTTTGGGTGGATTTTTCAATTTTTTGGGGGTGGTCACGAATTAAAGTCCTTTTCGCTCTAGGACGCTTAGTTTAGGAGATATGGACAAAAGAAGTTTTTCATATAAAAATTTCAATTTTTTTAGGTTTTGGGTGGATTTTTCAATTTTTTGGGGTGGTCATGAATTAAAGTCCTTTTCGCTCTAGGACGCTTAGTTTAGGAGATATGGGCAAAAGAAGGTTTTAATATAAAAATTTCAATTTTTTTAGGTTTTGGGTGGATTTTTAAATTTTTTGGGGTGGTCACGAATAGAGGTGTGCACGTGAGTAATATTTTACTCACGCTCACGCACACTCACGACGGAAAAATCTTACTCACGCACACTCACGCACGAAAAATTTTCGAACCGCTCACGCTCACGAACACTCACGAATGAATTTATTTTAAAAAATCACGCTCACGCACACTCACGATAGAAAAATTCTACTCACGCACACTCACGCACGAAAAAAATTCGAGGCATTCACGCTCACGCACACTCACGAAAGAAAATTTTTGCTCACGCACGAAAAATATTCGAGCCGCTCACACTCACGCACACTCACGAATGGATTTATTTTAAAAAATCACACACACTCACGAAAGAAATTTTTTGCTCACGCACGAAAAAATTTCAAGGCGCTCACGCACACTCACGAAGGAATTTATTTTCCAAAACTCACGCACGAAAATTGTTCTTGACGCTCACACTCGCGACAGAGAATTGTTACAAATGCACGAAAAATTTTGTGAAGAATTTACACACATTCACGACTGTAGAAATGCTAATTTGACGATAAATAATATATATACCCAACAAAAACTAGGCAACCACATCTCATTAGAATTGGCATTACCAGGAGTACAGCTGTCATTACACGTTGCATTACATTGCGGTGAGTTATAATGACTTATTTGTAATGACAAAAATAAATACTTCTTGGTAATTTTCGAATTGTTATTCTCAAATGTTTAGGCAGTTGGCTTAATTGAAAGGTTGAATACTTCTTAGTACGAATGAACTAAAATATTTTTCTATGCTAACTTAATGGAAATTAAAATACATATATACCGATCGACTCCGAATCACCTCCTGAGTTGATCTAACCCTTGGTGTCCGTCCGTCCATGTATTTGTTGTTCGCAGGATTCCGGTCGCAATTATTAACCGATTTTGATTAAATTTGGTATGTGGCTCTTTATTGGCACAAGGACGAACGCTATTGAATTTAGATATAGCTCCCATATACACAGTCTCACATAAGTTTACATACCCTTGAGGTTTTTACCTTATAACTAAACATGTTTCTTGTTGTTGTTTATAATCCAGACTAAAAACATCTTCTTGAAAATGGACAAATACTTTGTTTTTCAAATTAATTTACAAAATATAAAGCATATATATGCATATTTTATTATATTTTAATAATTAAAGAAAATACAATTTCTTAAACCGTATGTAAACTTGTGTAAGACTGTGTATATGTATCGCCCGATTTCGATAAATGGGGTCAGATTGCGCTCATTTACTAACCGATCGGCGTCAACTTTGTCACAATGTAATCCACTGACTCTATGTGCAAAATATCATCCAAATCGGTGCAGATTTGGATATAGCTGCCATATATATGTAGCGCCCAATTTTCAAAATTTGCCCCTTATAACCTTATTGTTGACCATTGTGGCCTCATTTATTAACCGATCTTACTCAAAGTTAGCACAAGGTAATCTCCTGTAATATCAACAAAACCTGCAAAATATAATCCAAATCGGGTCATATTTAGATATAGCTCTTATATATATTTTTCGCCCGTTTTTGAAAAATGTACCCCTTGTAACTTTATTTCTAACCATAGTAGCCTTATCTAATACCCGATCTTACTCTAATTTAGCACAAGGCAACCCTCTGTGGTATCAACCAATATATGGATATAGCTCCCATATAAATGCATCGATCGATTTTCCCAAATTTGACCATAATACTCTTATTTATTAACCTATGTTGCTCAAATTTCAAATAAACATGTATTAGCCGATCGTATTGAGACTTGTATGTAGCTATTACATAAATCTATTTTCAGAAATTTGAATTTATTACCCACACTAATTTTTTTAATAAAGGACTCAATATTAGTAGCATACTAAATAACTCTGTAGGTTCAGAATCAACTATACTCCTATGTTAATATCAGACATTTCTGTTCAGATTATGATAAAACTCCCATGTACCCAGTAATGTTATTAAATCTGGAAATGTGGTTTTCCCCAAACCTATATCATTGATACCCTACAAACAATGTTCACTAATTCAGTAGGGGTGATTTGGGGTATGATGTAGTCGGCCCGGCCCGACTTTCTACTTTACTCGTTAATTCGAATTTTATTTAATCTACCAATTTTTTATGGTACACTTTTTCGACAATATTTCTCATTTTCGTTAGAAAAAAAACAAAGCAATATTTTATAAAAGGTTTTATTGTTTAAGGAACGGCACTATACTCGGTTTTTGCACCGAAAACCAGCGCTTCAACATTACTTTTTTAATCAATTAATTTTAAATGAAAACAAGTATATACGGCCGTAAGTTCGGCCAGGCCGAATCTTATATACCCTCCACCATGGATTGCGTAGGAACTTCTACTAAAGGCTGTCATCCACAATCGAATTACTTGGGTTGCGATAACACTTGCCGATGGCAAGGTATCGTAAAACTTTTTAAGACTGTCTTCTAAATTGTAAGTTAGCCCATACGGGGTATATATTAAACAAAAAAAGGCAGATTAAATACGTATATAATCTAGTTTGACAAAATTTTCTATAGAAATAAAATTTTGACAAAATTTTCTATAGAAATGAAACCTTGACAAAAATTTCTATAGAAATAAAATTTTGACAAAATTTTCTATAGAAATAAAAATTTGACAAAATTTTCTATAGAAATAAAAACTTGACAAAATTTTCTATAGAAATAAAATGTTGACAAAATTTTCTATGGAAGTAAAATGTTGACAAAATTTTCTATAGCAATACAATTTTGACAAAAATTTCTATAGAAATAAAATGTTGACAAAATTTTGTATAGAAATAAAATTTTGACAAAATTTTGTATAGAAATAAAATGTTTACAAAATTTTCTACAGAAATAATTTTTTTACAAAATTTTCTATAGAAATAAAATTTTGACAAACATTTCTATAGAAATAAACTTTTGACAAAACTTTCTATAGAAATGAAATTTTAACAAAACTTTCTATAGTAATAAAATTTGACAAAATTTTCTATGGAAATAAAGTTTTGGTAGATTACAAAATTTTCTATAGAAATAAAATTTTGACAAAATTTTCTATGGAAATAAAATTTTGACAAACATTTGTATAGAAATAAACTTTTGACAAAACTTTCTATAGAAATGAAATTTTGACAAAACTTTCTATAGTAATAAAATTTGACAAAATTTTCTATGGAAATAAAGTTTTGGTAGATTATTTTTGGCGATATGGACCAATTTTTGTGTAATAAGTCATCGGCTATATATAACTAAAGACCGATATGGACCAATTTTTACATGGCTGTTACAGGCCATATATTGACAAAATGTACCAAATTTCAACCGTATCGGATGACTTTTGCTCCTCCAAGAGGTTCCGGACGTCAAATCTGGGGACGGTTTATATGGGAACTATATATAATTATGGACCGATATGGACCAATTTTTGCATGGTTGTTAGAGACCATATACTAACACCATGTACCAAATTTCAACTGGATCGGATGAATTTTGCTCTTCCAAGAGGCTCCGGAGGTCAAATCTGGGGATCGGTTTATATAGGGGATATATATAATTATGGACCGATATGGACCAATTTTTGCATGGTTGTTAAAAACCGTATACTAAGACCATGTACTAAATTTCAACCGGATCGGATGAATTTTGCTCCTCCAAGAGGCTCCGGTGGTCAAATCTGGGGATCGGTTTATATGGGAGCTATATATAATTATGGACCGATATGGACCAATTTTTGCATGGTAGTTAGAGGCCGTATACTAACATCAGGTACCAAATTTCAACCGGATCGGATGAATTTTGCCCCTCCAAAAGTCTCCGGAGGTCAAATCTGGGGATCGGTTTATATGGGGGCTATATATAATTATGGACCGATATGGACCAATTTTTGCATGGTTGTTAGAGACCATATACTTACATCAGGTACCAAATTTCAATCGGATCGGATGAATTTTGCCCCTCCAAGAGGCTCCGGAGGTCAAATCTGGGGATCGGTTTATATGGGGGCTATATATAATTATGGACCGATATGGACCAATTTTTGCATGGTTGTTAGAGACCGTATACTAAGACCACGTACCAAATTTCAACCGGATCGGATGAATTTTGCTGCTCCGGGAGGCTCCCCAAGCCAAATTTGGGGATCGGTTTATATGGGGGCTATACGTAAACGTGGTCCGATATGGCCCATTTTCAATACCATCCGACCTACATCAATAACAACTACTTGTGCCAAGTTTCAAGTCGATAGCTTGTTTCGTTCGGAAGTTAGCGTGATTTCCACAGACGGACGGACAGCCGGACAGACGGACAGACGGACAGACGGACGGACGGACGGACATGCTTAGATCGACTCAGAATTTCACCACGACCCAGAATATATATACTTTATGGGGTCTTAGAGCAATATTTCGATGTGTTACAAACGGAATGACAAAGTTAATATACCCCCATCCTATGGTGGAGGGTATAAAAAAACTATTACACAATCCATACATTGGAAGGTTTAGTGTGACCAAAGTCGTGAGTGTGACCAATGTCGTGAGCGTGATTAAAATCGTGGGCGTGACTAACATCGTGAGTGCGATTGACATCGTGATCGTGATTCAAATCGAGATCGTGATTCAACTCGTGAGCGTGATTCAAATCGTGAGCGTGATACAAGTCGTGAGCGTGATTCAAATCGTGAGCGTGATTAAAATCGTGAGCGTGATTTAAATCGTGAGCGTGATTAAACTAGTTATCGTGATTCAAATCGTGAGCGTGATTTTGTTTTCGTGAGTGTAATTATCAAACACTTTTACTCACGCACATTCACGAAGAATTTTTTTTCGTGACTCACGCTCACGCACGAAATTTTTCAGCTTGATCACGCTCACGCACGCTCACGAGATTGACTCCATCGTGACTCACGGCTCACGCGTGAGTCACGAAAATTTTCGTGAGTCACGAAAATTTCGTGTCACGTGCACACCTCTAGTCACGAATTAAAGTCCTTTTCGCTCTAGGACGCATATTTAAGGAGATATGGGCAAAAGAAGTTTTTCATATAAAAATTTCAATTTTTTTAGATTTTGGGTGGATTTTTCAATTTTTTGGGGGTGGTCATGAATTAAAGTCCTTTTCGCTCTAGGACGCATATTTAAGGAGATATGGGCAAAAGAAGTTTTTCATATAAAAATTTCAATTTTTTTAGGTTTTGGGTGGATTTTTCACTTTTTTGGGGGTGGTCACGAATTAAAGTCCTTTTCGCTCTAGGACGCTTAGTTTAGGAGATATGGGCAAAAGAAGGTTTTCATATAAAAATTTCAATTTTTTTAGGTTTTGGGTGGATTTTTAAATTTTTTGGGGGTGGTCACGAATTAAAGTCCTTTTCGCTCTAGGACGCTTAGTTTAGGAGATATATGCAAAAGAAGTTTTTCATATAAAAATTTCAATTTTTTTTAGGTTTTGGGTGGATTTTTCAATTTTTTGAGGGTGGTCATGAATTAAAGTCCTTTTCGCTCTAGGACGCTTAGTTTAGGAGATATGGACAAAAGAAGTTTTTCATATAAAAATTTCAATTTTTTTAGGTTTTGGGTGGATTTTTCAATTTTTTGGGGTGGTCACGAATTAAAGTTCTTTTCGCTCTAGGACGTTTAGTTTAGGAGATATATGCAAAAGAAGTTTTTCATATAAAAATTTAAATTTTTTTAGGTTTTGGGTGGATTTTTCAATTTTTTGGGGTGGTCACGAATTAAAGTTCTTTTCGCTCTAGGACGTTTAGTTTAGGAGATATATGCAAAAGAAGTTTTTCATATAAAAATTTCAATTTTTTTAGGTTTTGGGTGGATTTTTCAATTTTCTGGGGGTGGTCACGAATTAAAGTCCTTTTCGCTCTAGGACGCGTAGTTTAGGAGATATGGGCAAAAGAAGGTTTTCATATAAAAATTTAAATTTTTTTAGGTTTTGGGTGGATTTCTCAATTTTTTGGGGTGGTCACGAAATAAAGTCCTTTTCGCTCTAGGACGCTTAGTTTAGGAGATATGGGCAAAAGAAGGTTTTCATATAAAAATTTCAATTTTTTTAGGTTTTGGGTGGATTTTTCAATTTTTTGGGGGTGGTCACGAATTAAAGTCCTTTTCGGTCTAGGACGCATATTTAAGGAGATATGGGCAAAAGAAGTTTTTCATATAAAAATTTCAATTTTTTTAGGTTTTGGGTGGATTTTTCAATTTTTTGGGGTGGTCACGAATTAAAGTCCTTTTCGCTCTAGGACGCTTAGTTTAGGATATATGGGCAAAAGAAGTTTATCATATAAAAATTTCAATTTTTTTAGGTTTTGGGTGGATTTTTCAATTTTTTGGGGGTGGTCACGAATTAAAGTCCTTTTCGCTCTAGGACGCATATTTAAGGAGATATGGGCAAAAGAAGTTTTTCATATAAAAATTTAAATTTTTTTAGGTTTTGGTGGATTTTTAAATTTTTTGGGGTGGTCATGAATTAAAGTCCTTTTCGCTCTAGGACGCTTAGTTTAGGAGATATGGGCAAAAGAAGGTTTTAATATAAAAATTTCAATTTTTTTAGGTTTTGGGTGGATTTTTAAATTTTTTGGGGTGGTCACGAATTAAAGTCCTTTTCGCTCTAGGACGCATATTTAAGGAGATATGGGCAAAAGAAGTTTTTCATATAAAAATTTCAATTTTTTTAGATTTTGGGTGGATTTTTCAATTTTTTGGGGGTGGTCATGAATTAAAGTCCTTTTCGCTCTAGGACGCATATTTAAGGAGATATGGGCAAAAGAAGTTTTTCATATAAAAATTTCAATTTTTTAAGTTTTGGGTGGATTTTTCAATTGTTATGGGGGTGGTCACGAATTAAAGTCCTTTTCGCTCTAGGACGCTTAGTTTAGGAGATATGGACAAAAGAAGTTTTTCATATAAAAATTTCAATTTTTTTAGGTTTTAGGTGGATTTTTCAATTTTTTGGGGGTGGTCACGAATTAAAGTTCTTTTCGCTCTAGGACGCTTAGTTTAGGAGATATATGCAAAAGAAGTTTTTCATATAAAAATTTCAATTTTTTTAGGTTTTGGGTGGATTTTTCAATTTTTTGGGGGTGGTCACGAATTAAAGTCCTTTTCGCTCTAGGACGCTTAGTTTAGGAGATATGGGAAGGTTCTCATATAAAAATTTCAATTTTTTTAAGTTTTGGGTGGATTTTTCAATTTTTTGGGGGTGGTCACGAATTAAAGTCCTTTTCGCTCTAGGACGCATATTTAAGGAGATATGGGCAAAAGAAGTTTTTCATATAAAAATTTCAATTTTTTTAGGTTTTGGGTGGATTTTTCAATTTTTTGGGGGTGGTCACGAATTAAAGTCCTTTTCGCTCTAGGACGCTTAATTTAGGAGATATGGACAAAAGAAGTTTTTCATATAAAAATTTCAATTTTTTTAGGTTTTGGGTGGATTTTTCAATTTTTTGGGGGTGGTCACGAATTAAAGTCCTTTTCGCTCTAGGACGCTTAGTTTACGAGATATGGGCAAAAGAAGTTTTTCATATAAAAATTTCAATTTTTTTAGGTTTTGGGTGGATTTTTCAATTTTTTGGGGTGGTCATGAATTAAAGTCCTTTTCGCTCTAGGACGCATATTTAAGGAGATATGGGCAAAAGAAGTTTCTTATATAAAAATTTCAATTTTTTTAGGTTTTGGGTGGATTTTTCAATTTTTTGGGGTGGTCACGAATTAAAGTCCTTTTCGCTCTAGGACGCTTAGTTTGGCAGATATGGACAAAAGAAGTTTTTCATATAAAAATTTCAATTTTTTAGGTTTTGGGTGGATTTTTCAATTTTTTGGGGTGGTCATGAATTAAAGTCCTTTTCGCTCTAGGACGCTTAGTTTAGGAGATATGGGCAAAAGAAGTTTTTCATATAAAAATTTCAATTTTTTTTAGTTTTTGGGTGGATTTTTCAATTTTTTGGGGGTGGTCACGAATTAAAGTCCTTTTCGCTCTAGGACGCATATTTAAGGAGATATGGGCAAAAGAAGTTTTTCATATAAAAATTTCAATTTTTTTAGGTTTTGGGTGGATTTCTCAATTTTTTGGGGGTGGTCACGAATTAAAGTCCTTTTCGCTCTAGGACGCTTAGTTTAGGAGATATGGGCAAAAGAAGGTTTTCATATAAAAATTTCAATTTTTTTAGGTTTTGGGTGGATTTTTAAATTTTTTGGGGGTGGTCACGAATTAAAGTCCTTTTCGCTCTAGGACGCCTAGTTTAGGAGATATATGCAAAAGAAGTTTTTCATATAAAAATTTCAATTTTTTTTAGGTTTTGGGTGGATTTTTCACTTTTTTGGGGGTGGTCACGAATTAAAGTCCTTTTCGCTCTAGGACGCCTAGTTTAGGAGATATGGGCAAAACAAGGTTTTAATATAAAAATTTCAATTTTTTTAGGTTTTGGGTGGATTTTTAAATTTTTTGGGGTGGTCATGAATTAAAGTCCTTTTCGCTCTAGGATGCATATTTAAGGAGATATGGGCAAAAGAAGTTTTTCATATAAAAATTTCAATTTTTTAGGTTTTGGGTGGATTTTTTAATTTTTTGGGGGTGGTCACGAATTAAAGTCCTTTTCGCTCTAGGACGCATATTTAAGGAGATATGGGCAAAAGAAGTTTTTCATATAAAAATTTAAATTTTTTTAGGTTTTGGTGGATTTCTCAATTTTTTGGGGTGGTCATGAATTAAAGTCCTTTTCGCTCTAGGACGCTTAGTTTAGGAGATATGGGCAAAAGAAGTTTTTCATATAAAAATTTCAATTTTTTTAGGTTTTGGGTGGATTTTTAAATTTTTTGGGGTGGTCACGAATTAAAGTCCTTTTCGCTCTAGGACGCATATTTGAGGAGATATGGGCAAAAGAAGTTTTTCATATAAAAATTTCAATTTTTTTAGATTTTGGGTGGATTTTTCAATTTTTTGGGGGTGGTCATGAATTAAAGTCCTTTTCGCTCTAGGACGCATATTTAAGGAGATATGGGCAAAAGAAGTTTTTCATATAAAAATTTCAATTTTTTTAGGTTTTGGGTGGATTTTTCAATTTTTTGGGGGTGGTCACGAATTAAAGTCCTTTTCGCTCTAGGACGCTTAGTTTAGGAGATATGGGCAAAAGAAGTTTATCATATAAAAATTTCAATTTTTTTAGGTTTTGGGTGGATTTTTCAATTTTTTGAGGGTGGTCATGAATTAAAGTCCTTTTCGCTCTAGGACGCTTAGTTTAGGAGATATGGGCAAAAGAAGTTTTTCTTATAAAAATTTCAAAATTTTTAGGTTTTGGGTGGATTTTTCAATTTTTTGGGGGTGGTCACGAATTAAAGTTCTTTTCGCTCTAGGACGCTTAGTTTAGGAGATATGGGCAAAAGAAGTTTATCATATAAAAATTTCAATTTTTTAGGATTTGGGTGGATTTTAAATTTTTTGAGGGTGGTCATGAATTAAAGTCCTTTTCGCTCTAGGACGCTTAGTTTAGGAGATATATGCAAAAGAAGTTTTTCATATAAAAATTTCAATTTTTTTAGGTTTTGGGTGGATTTTTCAATTTTTTGGGGGTGGTCACGAATTAAAGTCCTTTTCGCTCTAGGAGGCTTAGTTTAGGAGATATGGATAAAAGAAGTTTTTCATATAAAAATTTCAATTTTTTTAGGTTTTGGGTGGAGTTTTCAATTTTTTGGGGGTGGTCACGAATTAAAGTCCTTTTCGCTCTAGGACGCATATTTAAGGAGATATGGGCAAAAGAAGTTTTTCATATAAAAATTTCAATTTTTTTAGGTTTTGGGTGGATTTTTTAATTTTTTGGGGGTGGTCGCGAATTAAATTTTTTGGGGGTGGTCACGAATTAAAGTCCTTTTCGCTCTAGGACGCATATTTAAGGAGATATGGGCAAAAGAAGTTTTTCATATAAAAATTTAAATTTTTTTAGGTTTTGGTGGATTTCTCAATTTTTTGGGGTGGTCATGAATTAAAGTCCTTTTCGCTCTAGGACGCTTAGTTTAGGAGATATGGGCAAAAGAAGTTTTTCATATAAAAATTTCAATTTTTTTAGGTTTTGGGTGGATTTTTAAATTTTTTGGGGTGGTCACGAATTAAAGTCCTTTTCGCTCTAGGACGCATATTTGAGGAGATATGGGCAAAAGAAGTTTTTCATATAAAAATTTCAATTTTTTTAGATTTTGGGTGGATTTTTCAATTTTTTGGGGGTGGTCATGAATTAAAGTCCTTTTCGCTCTAGGACGCATATTTAAGGAGATATGGGCAAAAGAAGTTTTTCATATAAAAATTTCAATTTTTTTAGGTTTTGGGTGGATTTTTCAATTTTTTGAGGGTGGTCATGAATTAAAGTCCTTTTCGCTCTAGGACGCATATTTAAGGAGATATGGGCAAAAGAAGTTTTTCATATAAAAATTTCAATTTTTTAAGTTTTGGGTGGATTTTTCAATTTTTTGGGGGTGGTCACGAATTAAAGTCCTTTTCGCTCTAGGACGCTTAGTTTAGGAGATATGGGCAAAAGAAGTTTTTCATATAAAAATTTCAATTTTTTTAGGTTTTGGGTGCATTTTTAAATTTGTTGGGGGTGGTCACGATTTAAAGTCCTTTTCGCTCTAGGACGCTTAGTTTAGGAGATATGGGCAAAAGAAGTTTATCATATAAAAATTTCAATTTTTTAGGTTTTGGGTGGATTTCAAATTTTTTGAGGGTGGTCATGAATTAAAGTCCTTTTCGCTCTAGGACGCTTAGTTTAGGAGATATATGCAAAAGAAGTTTTTCATATAAAAATTTCAATTTTTTTAGGTTTTGGGTGGATTTTTCAATTTTTTGGGGGTGGTCACGAATTAAAGTCCTTTTCGCTCTAGGACGCTTAGTTTAGGAGATATGGATAAAAGAAGTTTTTCATATAAAAATTTCAATTTTTTTAGGTTTTGGGTGAAGTTTTCAATTTTTTGGGGGTGGTCACGAATTAAAGTCCTTTTCGCTCTAGGACGCATATTTAAGGAGATATGGGCAAAAGAAGTTTTTCATATAAAAATTTCAATTTTTTTAGGTTTTGGGTGGATTTTTAAATTTTTTGGGGTGGTCACGAATTAAAGCCCTTTTCGCTCTAGGACGCTTAGTTTAGGAGATATGGGCAAAAGAAGTTTTTCATATAAAAATTTCAATTTTTTTAGGTTTTGGGTGGATTTTTCAATTTTTTGGGGGTGGTCACGAATTAAAGTCCTTTTCGCTCTAGGACGCTTAGTTTAGGATATATGGACAAAAGAAGTTTTTCATATAAAAATTTCAATTTTTTTACGTTTTGGGTGGATTTTGAATTTTTTGGGGGTGGTCACGAATTAAAGTCCTTTTCGCTCTAGGACGCTTAGTTTAGGAGATATGGGCAAAAGAAGTTTTTCATATAAAAATTTCAATTTTTTAGGTTTTGGGTGGATTTTTCAATTTTTTGGGGGTGGTCACGAATTAAAGTCCTTTTCGTTCTAGGACGCATATTTAAGGAGATATGGGCAAAAGAAGTTTTTCATATAAAAATTTCAATTTTTTTAGGTTTTGGGTGGATTTTGAATTTTTTGGGGGTGGTCACGAATTAAAGTCCTTTTCGCTCTAGGACGCTTAGTTTAGGAGATATGGGCAAAAGAAGTTTTTCATATAAAAATTTCAATTTTTTAGGTTTTGGGTGGATTTTTCAATTTTTGGGGGGTGGTCACGAATTAAAGTCCTTTTCGTTCTAGGACGCATATTTAAGGAGATATGGGCAAAAGAAGTTTTTCATATAAAAATTTCAATTTTTTTAGGTTTTGGGTGGATTTTTCAATTTTTTGGGGGTGGTCACGAATTAAAGTCCTTTTCGCTCTAGGACGCTTAGTTTAGGAGATATGGGCAAAAGAAGTTTTTCATATAAAAATTTAAATTTTTTTAGGTTTTGGGTGTATTTTTCAATTTTTTAGGGGTGGTCACGAATTAAAGTCCTTTCCGCTCTAGGACGCTTAGTTTAGGAGATATGGGCAAAAGAAGTTTTTGATATAAAAATTTCAATTTTTTTAGGTTTTGGGTGGATTTTTCAATTTTTTGGGGGTGGTCACGAATTAAAGTCCTTTTCGCTCTAGGACGCTTAGTTTAGGAGATATATGCAAAAGAAGTTTTTCATATAAAAATTTCAATTTTTTTAGGTTTTGGGTGGATTTTTCAATTTTTTGGGGGTGGTCACGAATTAAAGTCCTTTTCGCTCTAGGACGCTTAGTTTAGGAGATATATGCAAAAGAAGTTTTTCATATAAAAATTTCAATTTTTTTAGGTTTTGGGTGGATTTTTCAATTTTTTGGGGGTGGTCACGAATTAAAGTCCTTTTCGCTCTAGGACGCTTAGTTTAGGAGATATGGGCAAAAAAGTTTATCATATAAAAATTTCAATTTTTTTAGGTTTTGGGTGGATTTTTCAATTTTTTGAGGGTGGTCATGAATTAAAGTCCTTTTCGCTCTAGGACGCTTAGTTTAGGAGATATGGGCAAAAGAAGTTTTTCATATAAAAATTTCAAAATTTTTAGGTTTTGGGTGGATTTTTCAATTTTTTGGGGGTGGTCACGAATTAAAGTCCTTTTCGCTCTAGGACGCATATTTAAGGATATATGGGCAAAAGAAGTTTTTCATATAAAAATTTCAATTTTTTAAGTTTTGGGTGGATTTTTCAATTTTTTGGGGTGGTCACGAATTAAAGTTCTTTTCGCTCTAGGACGCTTAGTTTAGGAGATATGGACAAAAGAAGTTTTTCATATAAAATTTCAATTTTTTTAGGTTTTGGGTGGATTTTTCAATTTTTTGGGGTGGTCACGAATTAAAGTTCTTTTCGCTCTAGGACGCTTAGTTTAGGAGATATATGCAAAAGAAGTTTTTCATATAAAAATTTCAATTTTTTTAGGTTTTGGGTGGATTTTTCAATTTTTTGGGGGTGGTCACGAATTAAAGTCCTTTTCGCTCTAGGACGCTTAGTTTAGGAGATATGGGCAAAAGAAGGTTTTCATATAAAAATTTAAATTTTTTTAGGTTTTGGGTGGATTTCTCAATTTTTTGGGGTGGTCACGAATTAAAGTCCTTTTCGCTCTAGGACGCTTAGTTTAGGAGATATGGGCAAAAGAAGGTTTTCATATAAAAATTTCAATTTTTTATACCCTCCACCATAGGATGGGGGTATATTAACTTTGTCATTCCGTTTGTAACACATCGAAATATTGCTCTAAGACCCCATAAAGTATATATATTCTGGGTCGTGGTGAAATTCTGAGTCGATCTAAGCATGTCCGTCCGTCCGTCCGTCTGTCCGTCTGTCCGGCTGTCCGTCCGTCTGTGGAAATCACGCTAACTTCCGAACGAAACAAGCTATCGACTTGAAACTTGGCACAAGTAGTTGTTATTGATGTAGGTCGGATGGTATTGAAAATGGGCCATATCGGACCACGTTTACGTATAGCCCCCATATAAACCGATCCCCAAATTTGGCTTGGGGAGCCTCCCGGAGCAGCAAAATTCATCCGATCCGGTTGAAATTTGGTACGTGGTCTTAGTATACGGTCTCTAACAACCATGCAAAAATTGGTCCATATCGGTCCATAATTATATATAGCCCCCATATAAACCGATCCCCAGATTTGACCTCCGGAGCCTCTTGGAGGGGCAAAATTCATCCGATCCGATTGAAATTTGGTACCTGATGTAAGTATATGGTCTCTAACAACCATGCAAAAATTGGTCCATATCGGTCCATAATTATATATAACCCCCATATAAACCGATCCCCAGATTTGACCTCCGGAGACTTTTGGAGGGGCAAAATTCATCCGATCCGGTTGAAATTTGGTACCTGATGTTAGTATACGGCCTCTAACTACCATGCAAAAATTGGTCCATATCGGTCCATAATTATATATAGCTCCCATATAAACCGATCCCCAGATTTGACCACCGGAGCCTCTTGGAGGAGCAAAATTCATCCGATCCGGTTGAAATTTAGTACATGGTCTTATTATACGGTTTTTAACAACCATGCAAAAATTGGTCCATATCGGTCCATAATTATATATATCCCCTATATAAACCGATCCCCAGATTTGACCTCCGGAGCCTCTTGGAAGAGCAAAATTCATCCGATCCAGTTGAAATTTGGTACATGGTGTTAGTATATGGTCTCTAACAACCATGCAAAAATTGGTCCATATCGGTCCATAATTATATATAGTTCCCATATAAACCGTCCCCAGATTTGACGTCCGGAACCTCTTGGAGGAGCAAAAGTCATCCGATACGGTTGAAATTTGGTACATTTTGTCAATATATGGCCTGTAACAGCCATGTAAAAATTGGTCCATATCGGTCTTTAGTTATATATAGCCGATGACTTATTACACAAAAATTGGTCCATATCGCCAAAAATAATCTACCAAAACTTTATTTCCATAGAAAATTTTGTCAAATTTTATTACTATAGAAAGTTTTGTCAAAATTTCATTTCTATAGAAAGTTTTGTCAAAAGTTTATTTCTATACAAATGTTTGTCAAAATTTTATTTCCATAGAAAATTTTGTCAAAATTTTATTTCTATAGAAAATTTTGTAATCTACCAAAACTTTATTTCCATAGAAAATTTTGTCAAATTTTATTACTATAGAAAGTTTTGTTAAAATTTCATTTCTATAGAAAGTTTTGTCAAAAGTTTATTTCTATAGAAATGTTTGTCAAAATTTTATTTCTATAGAAAATTTTGTAAAAAAATTATTTCTGTAGAAAATTTTGTAAACATTTTATTTCTATACAAAATTTTGTCAAAATTTTATTTCTATACAAAATTTTGTCAACATTTTATTTCTATAGAAATTTTTGTCAAAATTGTATTGCTATAGAAAATTTTGTCAACATTTTACTTCCATAGAAAATTTTGTCAACATTTTATTTCTATAGAAAATTTTGTCAAGTTTTTATTTCTATAGAAAATTTTGTCAAATTTTTATTTCTATAGAAAATTTTGTCAAAATTTTATTTCTATAGAAATTTTTGTCAAGGTTTCATTTCTATAGAAAATTTTGTCAAAATTTTATTTCTATAGAAAATTTTGTCAAACTAGATTATATACGTATTTAATCTGCCTTTTTTTGTTTAATATATACCCCGTATGGGCTAACTTACAATTTAGAAGACAGTGTTAAAAAGTTTTACGATACCTTGCCATCGGCAAGTGTTATCGCAACCCAAGTAATTCGATTGTGGATGACAGCCTTTAGTAGAAGTTCCTACGCAATCCATGGTGGAGGGTATATAAGATTCGGCCTGGCCGAACTTACGGCCGTATATACTTGTTTATGTTTTGGGTGAATTTTTCAATTTTTTGGGGGTGGTCACGAATTAAAGTCCTTTTCGCTCTAGGACGCTTAGTTTAGGAGATATGGGCAAAAGAAGGTTTTAATATAAAAATTTCAATTTTTTTAGGTTTTGGGTGGATTTTTAAATTTTTTGGGGTGGTCACGAATTAAAGTCCTTTTCGCTCTAGGACGCATATTTAAGGAGATATGGGCAAAAGAAGTTTTTCATATAAAAATTTCAATTTTTTTAGATTTTGGGTGGATTTTGCAATTTTTTGGGGGTGGTCATGAATTAAAGTCCTTTTCGCTCTAGGACGCATATTTAAGGAGATATGGGCAAAAGAAGTTTTTCATATAAAAATTTCAATTTTTTTTAGGTTTTGGGTGGATTTTTCAATTTTTTGAGGGTGGTCATGAATTAAAGTCCTTTTCGCTCTAGGACGCATATTTAAGGAGATATGGGCAAAAGAAGTTTTTCATATAAAAATTTCAATTTTTTAAGTTTTGGGTGGATTTTTCAATTTTTTGGGGGTGGTCACGAATTAAAGTCCTTTTCGCTCTAGGACGCTTAGTTTAGGAGATATGGACAAAAGAAGTTTTTCATATAAAAATTTCAATTTTTTAGGTTTTGGGTGGATTTTTCAATTTTTTGGGGGTGGTCACGAATTAAAGTCCTTTTCGCTCTAGGACGCTTAGTTTAGGAGATATGGGCAAAAGAAGGTTTTCATATAAAAATTTAAATTTTTTTAGGTTTTGGGTGGATTTCTCAATTTTTTGGGGTGGTCACGAATTAAAGTCCTTTTCGCTCTAGGACGCTTAGTTTAGGAGATATGGGCAAAAGAAGGTTTTCATATAAAAATTTCAATTTTTTTATGTTTTGGGTGAATTTTTCAATTTTTTGGGGGTGGTCACGAATTAAAGTCCTTTTCGCTCTAGGACGCTTAGTTTAGGAGATATGGGCAAAAGAAGGTTTTCATATAAAAATTTAAATTTTTTTAGGTTTTGGGTGGATTTCTCAATTTTTTGGGGTGGTCACGAATTAAAGTCCTTTTCGCTCTAGGACGCTTAGTTTAGGAGATATATGCAAAAGAAGTTTTTCATATAAAAATTTCAATATTTTTTAGGTTTTGGGTGGATTTTTCAATTTTTTGAGGGTGGTCATGAATTAAAGTCCTTTTCGCTCTAGGACGCATATTTAAGGAGATATGGGCAAAAGAAGTTTTTCATATAAAAATTTCAATTTTTTAAGTTTTGGGTGGATTTTTCAATTTTTTGGGGGTGGTCACGAATTAAAGTCCTTTTCGCTCTAGGACGCTTAGTTTAGGAGATATGGACAAAAGAAGTTTTTCATATAAAAATTTCAATTTTTTTAGGTTTTGGGTGGATTTTTCAATTTTTTGGGGTGGTCACGAATTAAAGTTCTTTTCGCTCTAGGACGTTTAGTTTAGGAGATATATGCAAAAGAAGTTTTTCATATAAAAATTTCAATTTTTTTAGGTTTTGGGTGGATTTTTCAATTTTTTGGAGGTGGTCACGAATTAAAGTCCTTTTCGCTCTAGGACGCTTAGTTTATGAGATATGGGCAAAAGAAGGTTTTCATATAAAAATTTAAATTTTTTTAGGTTTGGGTGGATTTCTCAATTTTTTGGGGTGGTCACGAATTAAAGTCCTTTTCGCTCTAGGACGCTTAGTTTAGGAGATATGGGCAAAAGAAGGTTTTCATATAAAAATTTCAATTTTTTTAGGTTTTGGGTGGATTTTTCAATTTTTTGGGGGTGGTCACGAATTAAAGTCCTTTTCGGTCTAGGACGCATATTTAAGGAGATATGGGCAAAAGAAGTTTTTCATATAAAAATTTCAATTTTTTTAGGTTTTGGGTGGATTTTTCAACTTTTTGGGGGTGGTCACGAATTAAAGTCCTTTTCGCTCTAGGACGCTTAATTTAGGAGATATGGACAAAAGAAGTTTTTCATATAAAAATTTAAATTTTTTTTAGGTTTTGGGTGGATTTTTCAATTTTTTGGGGGTGGTCACGAATTAAAGCCCTTTTCGCTCTAGGACGCTTAGTTTACGAGATATGGGCAAAAGAAGTTTTTCATATAAAAATTTCAATTTTTTTAGGTTTTGGGTGGATTTTTCAAGTTTTTGGGGTGGTCACGAATTAAAGTCCTTTTCGCTCTAGGACGCTTAGTTTAGGAGATATGGACAAAAGAAGTTTTTCATATAAAAATTTCAATTTTTTTAGGTTTTGGGTGGATTTTTCAATTTTTTGGGGTGGTCATGAATTAAAGTCCTTTTCGCTCTAGGACGCTTAGTTTAGGAGATATGGGCAAAAGAAGTTTTTCGTATAAAAATTTCAATTTTTTTAGTTTTTGAGTGGATTTTTCAATTTTTTGGGGGTGGTCACGAATTAAAGTCCTTTTCGCTCTAGGACGCATATTTAAGGAGATATGGGCAAAAGAAGTTTTTCATATAAAAATTTCAATTGTTTTAGGTTTTGGGTGGATTTTTCAATTTTTTGGGGGTGGTCACGAATTAAAGTCCTTTTTGCTCTAGGACGCATATTTAAGGAGATATGGGCAAAAGAAGTTTTTCATATAAAAATTTCAATTTTTTTAGGTTTTGGGTGGATTTTTCAACTTTTTGGGGGTGGTCACGAATTAAAGTCCTTTTCGCTCTAGGACGCTTAATTTAGGAGATATGGACAAAAGAAGTTTTTCATATAAAAATTTCAATTTTTTTTAGGTTTTGGGTGGATTTTTCAATTTTTTGGGGGTGGTCACGAATTAAAGTCCTTTTCGCTCTAGGACGCATATTTAAGGAGATGTGGGCAAAAGAAGTTTTTCATATAAAAATTTAAATTTTTTAGGTTTTGGTGGATTTTTCAATTTTTGGGGGTGGTCATGAATTAAAGTCCTTTTCGCTCTAGGACGCTTAGTTTAGGAGATATGGGCAAAAGAAGGTTTTAATATAAAAATTTCAATTTTTTTAGGTTTTGGGTGGATTTTTAAATTTTTTGGGGTGGTCACGAATTAAAGTCCTTTTCGCTCTAGGACGCATATTTAAGGAGATATGGGCAAGAGAAGTTTTTCATATAAAAATTTCAATTTTTTTAGATTTTGGGTGGATTTTTCAATTTTTTGGGGGTGGTCATGAATTAAAGTCCTTTTCGCTCTAGGACGCATATTTAAGGAGATATGGGCAAAAGAAGTTTTTCATATAAAAATTTCAATTTTTTTAGGTTTTGGGTGGATTTTTCACTTTTTTGAGGGTGGTATATTTAAGGAGATATGGGCAAAAGAAGTTTTTCATATAAAAATTTCAATTTTTTAAGTTTTGGGTGGATTTTTCAATTTTTTGGGGGTGGTCACGAATTAAAGTCCTTTTCGCTCTAGGACGCTTAGTTTAGGAGATATGGACAAAAGAAGTTTTTCATATAAAAATTTCAATTTTTTTAGGTTTTGGGTGGATTTTTCAATTTTTTGGGGTGGTCACGAATTAAAGTTCTTTTCGCTCTAGGACGCTTAGTTTAGGAGATATATGCAAAAGAAGTTTTTCATATAAAAATTTCAATTTTTTTAGGTTTTGGGTGGATTTTTCAATTTTTTGGGGGTGGTCACGAATTAAAGTCCTTTTCGCTCTAGGACGCTTAGTTTAGGAGATATGGGAAGGTTTTCATATAAAAATTTAAATTTTTTTAGGTTTTGGGTGGATTTCTCAATATTTTGGGGTGGTCACGAATTAAAGTCCTTTTCGCTCTAGGACGCTTAGTTTAGGAGATATGGGCAAAAGAAGGTTTTCATATAAAAATTTAAATTTTTTTAGGTTTTGGGTGGATTTTTCAATTTTTTGGGGGTGGTCACGAATTAAAGTCCTTTTCGCTCTAGGACGCATATTTAAGGAGATATGGGCAAAAGAAGTTTTTCATATAAAAATTTCAATTTTTTTAGGTTTTGGGTGGATTTTTCAATTTTTTGGGGGTGGTCACGAATTAAAGTCCTTTTCGCTCTAGGACGCTTAATTTAGGAGATATGGACAAAAGAAGTTTTTCATATAAAAATTTCAATTTTTTTAGGTTTTGGGTGGATTTTTCAATTTTTTGGGGGTGGTCACGAATTAAAGTCCTTTTCGCTCTAGGACGCTTAGTTTACGAGATATGGGCAAAAGAAGGTTTTCATATAAAAATTTCAATTTTTTTAGGTTTTGGGTGGATTTTTCAATTTTTTGGGGTGGTCACGAATTAAAGTCGTTTTCGCTCTAGGACGCATATTTAAGGAGATATGGGCAAAAGAAGTTTTTCATATAAAAATTTCAATTTTTTTAGGTTTTGGGTGGATTTTTCAATTTTTTGGGGTTGGTCACGAATTAAAGTCCTTTTCGCTCTAGGACGCTTAGTTTAGGAGATATGGGCAAAAGAAGTTTTTCATATAAAAATTTCAATTTTTTTAGGTTTTGGGTGCATTTTTAAATTTTTTGGGGGTGGTCACGAATTAAAGTCCTTTTCGCTCTAGGACGCTTAGTTTAGGAGATATGGGCAAAAGAAGCTTATCATATAAAAATTTCAATTTTTTTAGGTTTTGGGTGGATTTTTAAATTTTTTGAGGTGGTCATGAATTAAAGTCCTTTTCGCTCTAGGACGCTTAGTTTAGGAGATATGGGCAAAAGAAGGTTTTCATATAAAAATTTCAATTTTTTTAGGTTTTGGGTGGATTTTTAAATTTTTTGGGGTGGTCACGAATTAAAGTCCTTTTCGCTCTAGGACGCATATTTAAGGAGATATGGGCAAGAGAAGTTTTTCATATAAAAATTTCATTTTTTTTAGATTTTGGGTGGATTTTTCAATTTTTTGGGGGTGGTCATGAATTAAAGTCCTTTTCGCTCTAGGACGCATATTTAAGGAGATATGGGCAAAAGAAGTTTTTCATATAAAAATTTCAATTTTTTTAGGTTTTGGGTGGATTTTTCACTTTTTTGAGGGTGGTATATTTAAGGAGATATGGGCAAAAGAAGTTTTTCATATAAAAATTTCAATTTTTTAAGTTTTGGGTGGATTTTTCAATTTTTTGGGGGTGGTCACGAATTAAAGTCCTTTTCGCTCTAGGACGCTTAGTTTAGGAGATATGGACAAAAGAAGTTTTTCATATAAAAATTTCAATTTTTTTAGGTTTTGGGTGGATTTTTCAATTTTTTGGGGTGGTCACGAATTAAAGTTCTTTTCGCTCTAGGACGCTTAGTTTAGGAGATATATGCAAAAGAAGTTTTTCATATAAAAATTTCAATTTTTTTAGGTTTTGGGTGGATTTTTCAATTTTTTGGGGGTGGTCACGAATTAAAGTCCTTTACGCTCTAGGACGCTTAGTTTAGGAGATATGGGAAGGTTTTCATATAAAAATTTAAATTTTTTTAGGTTTTGCGTGGATTTCTCAATATTTTGGGGTGGTCACGAATTAAAGTCCTTTTCGCTCTAGAACGCTTAGTTTAGGAGATATGGGCAAAAGAAGGTTTTCATATAAAAATTTCAATTTTTTTAGGTTTTGGGTGGATTTTTCAATTTTTTGGGGGTGGTCACGAATTAAAGTCCTTTTCGCTCTAGGACGCATATTTAAGGAGATATGGGCAAAAGAAGTTTTTCATATAAAAATTTCAATTTTTTTAGGTTTTGGGTGGATTTTTCAATTTTTTGGGGGTGGTCACGAATTAAAGTCCTTTTCGCTCTAGGACGCTTAATTTAGGAGATATGGACAAAAGAAGTTTTTCATATAAAAATTTCAATTTTTTTAGGTTTTGGGTGGATTTTTCAATTTTTTGGGGGTGGTCACGAATTAAAGTCCTTTTCGCTCTAGGACGCTTAGTTTACGAGATATGGGCAAAAGAAGTTTTTCATATAAAAATTTCAATTTTTTTAGGTTTTGGGTGGATTTTTCAATTTTTTGGGGTGGTCACGAATTAAAGTCGTTTTCGCTCTAGGACGCATATTTAAGGAGATATGGGCAAAAGAAGTTTTTCATATAAAAATTTCAATTTTTTTAGGTTTTGGGTGGATTTTTCAATTTTTTGGGGGTGGTCACGAATTAAAGTCCTTTTCGCTCTAGGACGCTTAGTTTAGGAGATATGGGCAAAAGAAGTTTTTCATATAAAAATTTCAATTTTTTTAGGTTTTGGGTGCATTTTTAAATTTTTTGGGGGTGGTCACGAATTAAAGTCCTTTTCGCTCTAGGACGCTTAGTTTAGGAGATATGGGCAAAAGAAGCTTATCATATAAAAATTTCAATTTTTTTAGGTTTTGGGTGGATTTTTAAATTTTTTGAGGGTGGTCATGAATTAAAGTCCTTTTCGCTCTAGGACGCTTAGTTTAGGAGATATATGCAAAAGAAGTTTTTCATATAAAAATTTCAATTTTTTTAGGTTTTGGGTGGATTTTTCAATTTTTTGGGGGTGGTCACGAATTAAAGTCCTTTTCGCTCTAGGACGCTTAGTTTAGGAGATATGGGCAAAAGAAGGTTTTAATATAAAAATTTAAATTTTTTTAGGTTTTGGGTGGATTTTTAAATTTTTTGGGGTGGTCACGAATTAAAGTCCTTTTCGCTCTAGGACGCATATTTAAGGAGATATGGGCAAAAGAAGTTTTTCATATAAAAATTTCAATTTTTTTAGATTTTGGGTGGATTTTTCAATTTTTTGGGGGTGGTCATGAATTAAAGTCCTTTTCGCTCTAGGACGCATATTTAAGGAGATATGGGCAAAAGAAGTTTTTCATATAAAAATTTCAATTTTTTTAGGTTTTGGGTGGATTTGTCACTTTTTTGGGGGTGGTCACGAATTAAAGTCCTTTTCGCTCTAGGACGCTTAGTTTAGGAGATATGGGCAAAAGAAGGTTTTCATATAAAAATTTCAATTTTTTTAGGTTTTGGGTGGATTTTTAAATTTTTTGGGGGTGGTCACGAATTAAAGTCCTTTTCGCTCTAGGACGCCTAGTTTAGGAGATATATGCAAAAGAAGTTTTTCATATAAAAATTTCAATTTTTTTTAGGTTTTGGGTGGATTTTTCAATTTTTTGGGGGTGGTCACGAATTAAAGTCCTTTTCGCTCTAGGACGCCTAGTTTAGGAGATATGGGCAAAACAAGGTTTTAATATAAAAATTTCAATTTTTTTAGGTTTTGGGTGGATTTTTAAATTTTTTGGGGTGGTCACGAATTAAAGTCCTTTTCGCTCTAGGACGCATATTTAAGGAGATATGGGCAAAAGAAGTTTTTCATATAAAAATTTCAATTTTTTTAGGTTTTGGGTGGATTTTTTAATTTTTTGGGGGTGGTCACGAATTAAAGTCCTTTTCGCTCTAGGACGCATATTTAAGGAGATATGGGCAAAAGAAGTTTTTCATATAAAAATTTAAATTTTTTTAGGTTTTGGTGGATTTTTCAATTTTTTGGGGTGGTCATGAATTAAAGTCCTTTTCGCTCTAGGACGCTTAGTTTAGGAGATATGGGAAAAAGAAGTTTTTCATATAAAAATTTCAATTTTTTTAGGTTTTGGGTGGATTTTTAAATTTTTTGGGGTGGTCACGAATTAAAGTCCTTTTCGCTCTAGGACGCATATTTAAGGAGATATGGGCAAAAGAAGTTTTTCATATAAAAATTTCAATTTTTTTAGATTTTGGGTGGATTTTTCAATTTTTTGGGGGTGGTCATGAATTAAAGTCCTTTTCGCTCTAGGACGCATATTTAAGGAGATATGGGCAAAAGAAGTTTTTCATATAAAAATTTCAATTTTTTTAGGTTTTGGGTGGATTTTTCAATTTTTTGAGGGTGGTCATGAATTAAAGTCCTTTTCGCTCTAGGACGCATATTTAAGGAGATATGGGCAAAAGAAGTTTTTCATATAAAAATTTCAATTTTTTAAGTTTTGGGTGGATTTTTCAATTTTTTGGGGGTGGTCACGAATTAAAGTCCTTTTCGCTCTAGGACGCTTAGTTTAGGAGATATGGGCAAAAGAAGTTTTTCATATAAAAATTTCAATTTTTTTAGGTTTTGGGTGGATTTTAAATTTTTTGAGGGTGGTCATGAATTAAAGTCCTTTTCGCTCTAGGACGCTTAGTTTAGGAGATATATGCAAAAGAAGTTTTTCATATAAAAATTTCAATTTTTTTAGGTTTTGGGTGGATTTTAAATTTTTTGAGGGTGGTCATGAATTAAAGTCCTTTTCGCTCTAGGACGCTTAGTTTAGGAGATATATGCAAAAGAAGTTTTTCATATAAAAATTTAAATTTTTTTAGGTTTTGGGTGGATTTTTCAATTTTTTGGGGGTGGTCACGAATTAAAGTCCTTTTCGCTCTAGGACGCTTAGTTTAGGAGATATGGACAAAAGAAGTTTTTCATATAAAAATTTCAATTTTTTTAGGTTTTGGGTGGATTTTTCACGAATTAAAGTCCTTTTCGCTCTAGGACGCTTAGTTTAGGAGATATGGGCAAAAGAAGTTTATCATATAAACATTTAAATTTTTTTAGGTTTTGGGTGGATTTTTAAATTTTTTGAGGGTGGTCATGAATTAAAGTCCTTTTCGCTCTAGGACGCTTAGTTTAGGAGATATATGCAAAAGAAGTTTTTCATATAAAAATTTCAATTTTTTTAGGTTTTGGGTGGAGTTTTCAATTTTTTGGGGGTGGTCACGAATTAAAGTCCTTTTCGCTCTAGGACGCATATTTAAGGAGATATGGGCAAAAGAAGTTTTTCATATAAAAATTTCAATTTTTTTAGGTTTTGGGTGGATTTTTCAATTTTTTGGGGGTGGTCACGAATTAAAGTCCTTTTCGCTCTAGGACGCTTAGTTTAGGAGATATGGGCAAAAGAAGGTTTTAATATAAAAATTTAAATTTTTTTAGGTTTTGGGTGGATTTTTAAATTTTTTGGGGTGGTCACGAATTAAAGTCCTTTTCGCTCTAGGACGCATATTTAAGGAGATATGGGCAAAAGAAGTTTTTCATATAAAAATTTCAATTTTTTTAGATTTTGGGTGGATTTTTCAATTTTTTGGGGGTGGTCATGAATTAAAGTCCTTTTCGCTCTAGGACGCATATTTAAGGAGATATGGGCAAAAGAAGTTTTTCATATAAAAATTTCAATTTTTTTAGGTTTTGGGTGGATTTGTCACTTTTTTGGGGGTGGTCACGAATTAAAGTCCTTTTCGCTCTAGGACGCTTAGTTTAGGAGATATGGGCAAAAGAAGGTTTTCATATAAAAATTTCAATTTTTTTAGGTTTTGGGTGGATTTTTAAATTTTTTGGGGGTGGTCACGAATTAAAGTCCTTTTCGCTCTAGGACGCCTAGTTTAGGAGATATATGCAAAAGAAGTTTTTCATATAAAAATTTCAATTTTTTTTAGGTTTTGGGTGGATTTTTCAATTTTTTGGGGGTGGTCACGAATTAAAGTCCTTTTCGCTCTAGGACGCCTAGTTTAGGAGATATGGGCAAAACAAGGTTTTAATATAAAAATTTCAATTTTTTTAGGTTTTGGGTGGATTTTTAAATTTTTTGGGGTGGTCACGAATTAAAGTCCTTTTCGCTCTAGGACGCATATTTAAGGAGATATGGGCAAAAGAAGTTTTTCATATAAAAATTTCAATTTTTTTAGGTTTTGGGTGGATTTTTTAATTTTTTGGGGGTGGTCACGAATTAAAGTCCTTTTCGCTCTAGGACGCATATTTAAGGAGATATGGGCAAAAGAAGTTTTTCATATAAAAATTTAAATTTTTTTAGGTTTTGGTGGATTTTTCAATTTTTTGGGGTGGTCATGAATTAAAGTCCTTTTCGCTCTAGGACGCTTAGTTTAGGAGATATGGGAAAAAGAAGTTTTTCATATAAAAATTTCAATTTTTTTAGGTTTTGGGTGGATTTTTAAATTTTTTGGGGTGGTCACGAATTAAAGTCCTTTTCGCTCTAGGACGCATATTTAAGGAGATATGGGCAAAAGAAGTTTTTCATATAAAAATTTCAATTTTTTTAGATTTTGGGTGGATTTTTCAATTTTTTGGGGGTGGTCATGAATTAAAGTCCTTTTCGCTCTAGGACGCATATTTAAGGAGATATGGGCAAAAGAAGTTTTTCATATAAAAATTTCAATTTTTTTTAGGTTTTGGGTGGATTTTTCAATTTTTTGAGGGTGGTCATGAATTAAAGTCCTTTTCGCTCTAGGACGCATATTTAAGGAGATATGGGCAAAAGAAGTTTTTCATATAAAAATTTCAAT
The DNA here is from genome assembly GCF_050003625.1 of Haematobia irritans. Classification (NCBI taxonomy): domain Eukaryota; kingdom Metazoa; phylum Arthropoda; class Insecta; order Diptera; family Muscidae; genus Haematobia; species Haematobia irritans. Next base: position 99,505,589 of record NC_134400.1, on the reverse strand, counting down.
TTTTTAAGTTTTGGGTGGATTTTTCAATTTTTTGGGGGTGGTCACGAATTAAAGTCCTTTTCGCTCTAGGACGCTTAGTTTAGGAGATATGGGCAAAAGAAGTTTTTCATATAAAAATTTCAATTTTTTTAGGTTTTGGGTGGATTTTAAATTTTTTGAGGGTGGTCATGAATTAAAGTCCTTTTCGCTCTAGGACGCTTAGTTTAGGAGATATATGCAAAAGAAGTTTTTCATATAAAAATTTCAATTTTTTTAGGTTTTGGGTGGATTTTAAATTTTTTGAGGGTGGTCATGAATTAAAGTCCTTTTCGCTCTAGGACGCTTAGTTTAGGAGATATATGCAAAAGAAGTTTTTCATATAAAAATTTAAATTTTTTTAGGTTTTGGGTGGATTTTTCAATTTTTTGGGGGTGGTCACGAATTAAAGTCCTTTTCGCTCTAGGACGCTTAGTTTAGGAGATATGGACAAAAGAAGTTTTTCATATAAAAATTTCAATTTTTTTAGGTTTTGGGTGGATTTTTCACGAATTAAAGTCCTTTTCGCTCTAGGACGCTTAGTTTAGGAGATATGGGCAAAAGAAGTTTATCATATAAACATTTAAATTTTTTTAGGTTTTGGGTGGATTTTTAAATTTTTTTAGGGTGGTCATGAATTAAAGTCCTTTTCGCTCTAGGACGCTTAGTTTAGGAGATATATGCAAAAGAAGTTTTTCATATAAAAATTTCAATTTTTTTAGGTTTTGGGTGGAGTTTTCAATTTTTTGGGGGTGGTCACGAATTAAAGTCCTTTTCGCTCTAGGACGCATATTTAAGGAGATATGGGCAAAAGAAGTTTTTCATATAAAAATTTCAATTTTTTTAGGTTTTGGGTGGATTTTTAAATTTTTTGGGGTGGTCACGAATTAAAGCCCTTTTCGCTCTAGGACGCTTAGTTTAGGAGATATGGGCAAAAGAAGTTTTTCATATAAAAATTTCAATTTTTTTAGGTTTTGGGTGGATTTTTCAATTTTTTGGGGGTGGTCACGAATTAAAGTCCTTTTCGCTCTAGGACGCTTAGTTTAGGATATATGGACAAAAGAAGTTTTTCATATAAAAATTTCAATTTTTTTAGGTTTTGGGTGGATTTTGAATTTTTTGGGGGTGGTCACGAATTAAAGTCCTTTTCGCTCTAGGACGCTTAGTTTAGGAGATATGGGCAAAAGAAGTTTTTCATATAAAAATTTCAATTTTTTTAGGTTTTGGGTGGATTTTTCAATTTTTTGGGGTGGTCATGAATTAAAGTCCTTTTCGCTCTAGGACGCATATTTAAGGAGATATGGGCAAAAGAAGTTTTTCATATAAAAATTTCAATTTTTTTAGGTTTTGGGTGGATTTTTAAATTTTTTGGGGGTGGTCACGAATTAAAGTCCTTTTCGCTCTAGGACGCTTAGTTTAGGAGATATGGGCAAAAGAAGTTTTTCATATAAAAATTTCTTTTTTTTAGGTTTTGGGTGGATTTTTCAATTTTTTGGGGTGGTCATGAATTAATGTCCTTTCGCTCTAGGACGCTTAGATTAGGAGATATGGGCTAAAGAAGGTTTTCATATAAAAATTTCAATTTTTTTAGGTTTTGGGTGGATTTTTCAATTTTTTGGGGGTGGTCACGAATTAAAGTCCTTTTCGCTCTAGGACGCTTGGTTTAGGAGATATGGGCAAAAGAAGTTTATCATATAAAAATTTCAATTTTTTTAGGTTTTGGGTGGATTTTTCAATTTTTTGAGGGTGGTCATAAAGTCCTTTTCGCTCTAGGACGCTTAGTTTAGGAGATATGGGCAAAAGAAGTTTTTCATATAAAAATTTGAAAATTTTTAGGTTTTGGGTGGATTTTTCAATTTTTTGGGGGTGGTCACGAATTAAAGTCCTTTTCGCTCTAGGACGCATATTTAAGGATATATGGGCAAAAGAAGTTTTTCATATAAAAATTTCAATTTTTTTAGGTTTTGGGTGGATTTTTCAATTTTTTGGGGGTGGTCACGAATTAAAGTCCTTTTCGCTCTAGGGCGCTTAGTTTAGGAGATATGGACAAAAGAAGTTTTTCATATAAAAATTTCAATTTTTTTAGGTTTTGGGTGGATTTTTCAATTTTTTGGGGTGGTCATGAATTAAAGTCCTTTTCGCTCTAGGACGCTTAGTTTAGGAGATATGGGCAAAAGAAGTTTTTGATATAAAAATTTCAATTTTTTTAGGTTTTGGGTGGATTTTTCAATTTTTTGGGGGTGGTCACGAATTAAAGTCCTTTTCGCTCTAGGACGCTTAGTTTAGGAGATATGGGCAAAAGAAGTTTTTCATATAAAAATTTCAATTTTTTTAGGTTTTGGGTGCATTTTTCAATTTTTTGGGGGTGGTCACGACTTAAAGTCCTTTTCGCTCTAGGACGCTTAGTTTAGGAGATATGGGCAAAAGAAGTTTTTCATATAAAAATTTCAATTTTTTTAGGTTTTGGGTGGATTTTTCAATTTTTTGGGGTGGTCATGAATTAAAGTCCTTTTCGCTCTAGGACGCTTAGTTTAGGAGATATGGGCAAAAGAAGTTTCTCATATAAAAATTTCAATTTTTTTAGGTTTTGGGTGGATTGTTCAATTTTTTGGGGGTGGTCACGAATTAAAGTCCTTTTCGCTCTAGGACGCTTAGTTTAGGAGATATGGGCAAAAGAAGTTTTTCATATAAAAATTTCAATTTTTTTAGGTTTTGGGTGGATTTTTCAATTTTTTGGGGGTGGTCACGAATTAAAGTCCTTTTCGCTCTAGGACGCTTAGTTTAGGAGATATGGGCAAAAGAAGTTTTTCATATAAAAATTTCAATTTTTTTAGGTTTTGGGTGGATTTTTAAATTTTTTGAGGGTGGTCATGAATTAAAGTCCTTTTCGCTCTAGGACGCTTAGTTTAGGAGATATATGCAAAAGAAGTTTTTCATATAAAAATTTCAATTTTTTTAGGTTTTGGGTGGATTTTTCAATTTTTTGGGGGTGGTCACGAATTAAAGTCCTTTTCGCTCTAGGACGCTTAGTTTAGGAGATATGGACAAAAGAAGTTTTTCATATAAAAATTTAAATTTTTTTAGGTTTTGGGTGGATTTTTCAATTTTTTGGGGGTGGTCACGAATTAAAGTCCTTTTCGCTCTAGGACGCTTAGTTTAGGAGATATGGGCAAAAGAAGTTTATCATATAAAAATTTAAATTTGTTTAGGTTTTAGGTGGATTTTTAAATTTTTTGAGGGTGGTCATGAATTAAAGTCCTTTTCGCTCTAGGACGCTTAGTTTAGGAGATATATGCAAAAGAAGTTTTTCATATAAAAATTTCAATTTTTTTAGGTTTTGGGTGGATTGTTCAATTTTTTGGGGGTGGTCACGAATTAAAGTCCTTTTCGCTCTAGGACGCTTAGTTTTTGGGGGTGGTCACGAATTAAAGTCCTTTTCGCTCTAGGACGCTTAGTTTAGGAGATATGGGCAAAAGAAGGTTTTCATATAAAAATTTCAATTTTTTTAGGTTTTGGGTGGATTTTTCAATTTTTTGGGGGTGGTCACGAATTAAAGTCCTTTTCGCTCTAGGACGCTTAGTTTAGGAGATATGGGCAAAAGAAGTTTATCATATAAAAATTTCAATTTTTTTAGGTTTTGGGTGGATTTTTCAATTTTTTGAGGGTGGTCATGAATTAAAGTCCTTTTCGCTCTAGGACGCTTAGTTTAGGAGATATGGGCAAAAGAAGTTTTCATATAAAAATTTAAATTTTTTTAGGTTTTGGGTGGATTTTTCAATTTTTTGGGGGTGGTCACGAATTAAAGTCCTTTTCGCTCTAGGACGCTTAGTTTAGGAGATATGGGCAAAAGAAGTTTTTCATATAAAAATTTCAATTTTTTTAGGTTTTGGGTGGATTTTTCAATTTTTTGGGGGTGGTCACGACTTAAAGTCCTTTTCGCTCTAGGACGCTTAGTTTAGGAGATATGGGCAAAAGAAGTTTTTCATATAAAAATTTCAATTTTTTTAGGTTTTGGGTGGATTTTTCAATTTTTTGGGGTGGTCATGAATTAAAGTCCTTTTCGCTCTAGGACGCTTAGTTTAGGAGATATGGGCAAAAGAAGTTTCTCATATAAAAATTTCAATTTTTTTAGGTTTTGGGTGGATTGTTCAATTTTTTGGGGGTGGTCACGAATTAAAGTCCTTTTCGCTCTAGGACGCTTAGTTTAGGAGATATGGGCAAAAGAAGTTTTTCATATAAAAATTTCAATTTTTTTAGGTTTTGGGTGCATTTTTAAATTTTTTGGGGGTGGTCACGAATTAAAGTCCTTTTCGCTCTAGGACGCTTAGTTTAGGAGATATGGGCAAAAGAAGTTTTTCATATAAAAATTTCAATTTTTTTAGGTTTTGGGTGGATTTTTAAATTTTTTGAGGGTGGTCATGAATTAAAGTCCTTTTCGCTCTAGGACGCTTAGTTTAGGAGATATATGCAAAAGAAGTTTTTCATATAAAAATTTCAATTTTTTTAGGTTTTGGGTGGATTTTTCAATTTTTTGGGGGTGGTCACGAATTAAAGTCCTTTTCGCTCTAGGACGCTTAGTTTAGGAGATATGGACAAAAGAAGTTTTTCATATAAAAATTTAAATTTTTTTAGGTTTTGGGTGGATTTTTCAATTTTTTGGGGGTGGTCACGAATTAAAGTCCTTTTCGCTCTAGGACGCTTAGTTTAGGAGATATGGGCAAAAGAAGTTTATCATATAAAAATTTAAATTTGTTTAGGTTTTAGGTGGATTTTTAAATTTTTTGAGGGTGGTCATGAATTAAAGTCCTTTTCGCTCTAGGACGCTTAGTTTAGGAGATATATGCAAAAGAAGTTTTTCATATAAAAATTTCAATTTTTTTAGGTTTTGGGTGGATTTTTCAATTTTTTGGGGTGGTCATGAATTAAAGTGGATTTTTCAATTTTTTGGGGTGGTCATGAATTAAAGTCCTTTTCGCTCTAGGACGCTTAGTTTAGGAGATATGGGCAAAAGAAGGTTTTCATATAAAAATTTCAATTTTTTTAGGTTTTGGGTGGATTTTTCAATTTTTTGGGGGTGGTCACGAATTAAAGTCCTTTTCGCTCTAGGACGCTTAGTTTAGGAGATATGGGCAAAAGAAGTTTATCATATAAAAATTTCAATTTTTTTAGGTTTTGGGTGGATTTTTCAATTTTTTGAGGGTGGTCATGAATTAAAGTCCTTTTCGCTCTAGGACGCTTAGTTTAGGAGATATGGGCAAAAGAAGTTTTCATATAAAAATTTAAATTTTTTTAGGTTTTGGGTGGATTTTTCAATTTTTTGGGGGTGGTCACGAATTAAAGTCCTTTTCGCTCTAGGACGCATATTTAAGGAGATATGGGCAAAAGAAGTTTTTCATATAAAAATTTCAATTTTTTTAGGTTTTGGGTGGAATTTTCAATTTTTTGGGGGTGGTCACGAATTAAAGTCCTTTTCGCTCTAGGGCGCTTAGTTTAGGAGATATGGTCATGAATTAAAGTCCTTTTCGCTCTAGGACGCTTAGTTTTTGGGGGTGGTCACGAATTAAAGTCCTTTTCGCTCTAGGACGCTTAGTTTAGGAGATATGGGCAAAAGAAGGTTTTCATATAAAAATTTCAATTTTTTTTAGGTTTTGGGTGGATTTTGCAATTTTTAGGGTGGTCATGAATTAAAGTCCTTTTCGCTCTAGGACGCTTAGTTTTTGGGGGTCGTCACGAATTAAAGTCCTTTTCGCTCTAGGACGCTTAGTTTAGGAGATATGGGCAAAAGAAGTTTTTCATATAAAAATTTCAATTTTTTTAGGTTTTGGGTGGATTTTTCAATTTTTTGGGGTGGTCATGAATTAAAGTCCTTTTCGCTCTAGGACGCTTAGTTTAGGAGATATGGGCAAAAGAAGTTTTTCATATAAAAATTTCAAATTTTTTAGGTTTTGGGTGGATTTTTCAATTTTTTGGGGGTGGTCACGAATTAAAGTCCTTTTCGTTCTAGGACGCTTAGTTTAGGAGATATGGACAAAAGAAGTTTTTCATATAAAAATTTCAATTTTTTTAGGTTTTGGGTGGATTTTTCAATTTTTTGGGGGTGGTCACGAATTAAAGTCCTTTTCGCTCTAGGACGCTTAGTTTAGGAGATATGGGCAAAAGAAGTTTTTCATATAAAAATTTCAATTTTTTTAGGTTTTGGGTGGATTTGTCAATTTTTTGGGGGTGGTCGCGAATTAAAGTCCTTTTCGCTCTAGGACGCTTAGTTTAGGAGATATGGGCAAAAGAAGTTTATCATATAAAAATTTCAATTTTTTTAGGTTTTGGGTGGATTTTTCAATTTTTTGGGGTGGTCATGAATTAAAGTCCTTTTCGCTCTAGGACGCATATTTAAGGAGATATGGGCAAAAGAAGTGTTTCATATAAAAATTTCAATTTTTTTAGGTTCTGGGTGGATTTTTCAATTTTTTGGGGGTGGTCACGAATTAAAGTCCTTTTCGCTCTAGGACGCATATATAAGGAGATATGGGCAAAAGAAGTTTTTCAAATAAAAATTTCAATTTTTTTAGGTTTTGGGTGGATTTTTCAATTTTTTGGGGGTGGTCACGAATTAAAGTCCTTTTCGCTCTAGGACGCTTAGTTTTTGGGGGTGGTCACGAATTAAAGTCCTTTTCGCTCTAGGACGCTTAGTTTAGGAGATATGGGCAAAAGAAGGTTTTCATATAAAAATTTCAATTTTTTTTAGGTTTTGGGTGGATTTTGCAATTTTTGGGGTGGTTATGAATTAAAGTCCTTTTCGCTCTAGGACGCTTAGTTTTTGGGGGTGGTCACGAATTAAAGTCCTTTTCGCTCTAGGACGCTTAGTTAAGAGAGAAGTTCACCACTGTGGTATCACAATGGGCTGAATAGTCTAAGTGAGCCTGATACATCGGGCTGCCACATAACCTAACCTAACCTAACCTAGGACGCTTAGTTTAGGAGATATGGGCAAAAGAAGTTTTTCATATAAAAATTTCAATTTTTTTAGGTTTTGGGTGGATTTTTCAATTTTTTGGGGTGGTCATGAATTAAAGTCCTTTTCGCTCTAGGACGCTTAGTTTAGGAGATATGGGCAAAAGAAGTTTTTCATATAAAAATTGCAAATTTTTTAGGTTTTGGGTGGATTTTTCAATTTTTTGGGGGTGGTCACGAATTAAAGTCCTTTTCGCTCTAGGACGCTTAGTTTAGGAGATATGGACAAAAGAAGTTTTTCATATAAAAATTTCAATTTTTTTAGGTTTTGGGTGGATTTTTCAATTTTTTGGGGGTGGTCACGAATTAAAGTCCTTTTCGCTCTAGGACGCTTAGTTTAGGAGATATGGGCAAAAGAAGTTTTTCATATAAAAATTTCAATTTTTTTAGGTTTTGGGTGGATTTTTCAATTTTTTGGGGGTGGTCACGAATTAAAGTCCTTTTCGCTCTAGGACGCTTAGTTTAGGAGATATGGGCAAAAGAAGTTTATCATATAAAAATTTCAATTTTTTTAGGTTTTGGGTGGATTTTTCAATTTTTTGGGGTGGTCATGAATTAAAGTCCTTTTCGCTCTAGGACGCATATTTAAGGAGATATGGGCAAAAGAAGTGTTTCATATAAAAATTTCAATTTTTTTAGGTTCTGGGGGCTTTTGGGGGTGGTCACGAATTAAAGTCCTTTTCGCTCTAGGACGCATATTTAAGGAGATATGGGCAAAAGAAGTTTTTCAAATAAAAATTTCAATTTTTTTAGGTTTTGGGTGGATTTTTCAATTTTTTGGGGGTGGTCACGAATTAAAGTCCTTTTCGCTCTAGGACGCTTAGTTTAGGAGATATGGGCAAAAGAAGGTTTTCATATAAAAATTTCAATTTTTTTTAGGTTTTGGGTGGATTTTGCAATTTTTTGGGGGTGGTCATGAATTAAAGTCCTTTTCGCTCTAGGACGCTTAGTTTTTGGGGGTGGTCACGAATTAAAGTCCTTTTCGCTCTAGGACGCTTAGTTTAGGAGATATGGGCAAAAGAAGTTTTTCATATAAAAATTTCAATTTTTTTAGGTTTTGGGTGGATTTTTCAATTTTTTGAGGGTGGTCACGAATTAAAGTCCTTTTCGCTCTAGGACGCATATTTAAGGAGATATGGGCAAAAGAAGTTTTTCATATAAAAATTTCAATTTTTTTAGGTTTTGGGTGGATTTTTCAATTTTTTGGGGGTGGTCACGAATTAAAGTCCTTTTCGCTCTAGGACGCATATTTAAGGAGATATGGGCAAAAGAAGTTTTTCATATAAAAATTTCAATTTTTTTAGGTTTTGGGTGGATTTTTCAATTTTTTGGGGGTGGTCAGGAATTAAAGTCCTTTTCGCTCTAGGACGCTTAGTTTAGGAGATATGGACAAAAGAAGTTTTTCATATAAAAATTTCAATTTTTTTAAGTTTTGGGTGGATTTTTCAATTTTTTGGGGTGGTCACGAATTAAAGTCCTTTTCGCTCTAGGACGCTTAGTTTAGGAGATATATGCAAAAGAAGTTTTTCATATAAAAATTTCAATTTTTTAGGTTTTGGGTGGATTTTTCAATTTTTTGGGGTGGTCATGAATTAAAGTCCTTTTCGCTCTAGGACGCATATTTAACGAGATATGGGCAAAAGAAGTTTTTCATATACAAATTTCAATTTTTTTAGGTTTTGGGTGGATTTTTCAATTTTTTGGGGGTGGTCACGAATTAAAGTCCTTTTCGCTCTAGGACGCATATTTAAGGAGATATGGGCAAAAGAAGGTTTTCATATAAAAATTTCAATTTTTTTAGGTTTTGGGTGGATTTTTCAATTTTTTGGGGTGGTCATGAATTAAAGTCCTTTTCGCTCTAGGACGCTTAGTTTAGTAGATATGGGCAAAAGAAGTTTTTCATATAAAAATTTCAATTTTTTTAGGTTTTGGGTGGATTTTTCAATTTTTTGGGGGTGGTCACGAATTAAAGTCCTTTTCGCTCTAGGACGCATATTTAAGGAGATATGGGCAAAAGAAGTTTTTCATATAAAAATTTCAATTTTTTTAGGTTTTGGGTGGATTTTTCAATTTTTTGGGGTGGTCATGAATTAAAGTCCTTTTCGCTCTAGGACGCTTAGTTTAGGAGATATGGACAAAAGAAGTTTTTCATATAAAAATTTCAATTTTTTTAGGTTTTGGGTGGATTTTTCAATTTTTTGAGGGTGGTCATGAATTAAAGTCCTTTTCGCTCTAGGACGCTTAGTTTAGGAGATATGGACAAAAGAAGTTTTTCATATAAAAATTTCAATTTTTTTAGGTTTTGGGTGGATTTTTCAATTTTTTGGGGGTGGTCACGAATTAAAGTCCTTTTCGCTCTAGGACGCATATTTAAGGAGATATTTGCAAAAGAAGTTTTTCATATAAAAATTTCAATTTTTTTAGGTTTTGGGCAGGGATCCGGAGCGGAGCGTGGAGCGGAGCGGGGCAAGCCTTTTTTTGCCGGAGCGGGAGCGGCATTTCTAAAATCCGGAGCGGAGCGGGAGCGGAGCGGTTTCCAAATGAAAAACCGCTCCGCTCCGAATAAAATATTACTTGAATGAAATGTGTAACGTTGAAATTACACTGTGTAGGTAATTTCAAATTTAGCTAGTACTTAGCGTAGTGTGAGTAAACGTTTAAAATGTACGATATGTATTTTTGTACGTACGTACATTGGGGAAAACACAACGTGTTTTTTTAGTAATTGTTTTCAAAAACAGCAAATGTCAAAATATATCTCTAGTATGTGTTGTAAAAGTAACAACAGTACTTTCGATCAATTTCATTCCGTATTACTACAAAGATGTTTGTAATGAACGTCAAATAAATGCAATTAAACGATCTTATTTATATTTAATTTTTTAGTTTTCTACACTGAAAAAAATATTGTCGTGAAGTCAAAGATTCCATGTCCATAGAATAAGAATGCAAATTTTGCTTAACATGGAAGACGCATTTCTCTAAAATAAAGTTTTTTTTCTTGTCCAAAAGGCAATAAACTTTTGAATGAAGTTGTAATGCCCTTATAATTAAGTGATTTTACTTAAAAATGTGTATCATAACATGAAAGATAAAATTTTTGAGGTAAGGTCAACGTGACTTTAATAATTAAGAAAAATTCTTTAAAATTAATAAAATTGTCTTTAAATTTGTTTCCTTTTTGCATCTTGCCTACAAAGCAAAAAATCGTTAAAAAATTAGACATGTTTTTCAACACTTTATTTCAAAGACGCTTTTTACTTGAAACATAGCATAATTTCTACTGCAAGTCGAGTCTTAATATGAAAAAAAATAACTCGTTACCTAGTTTTTAAAAGATTTTGATAACAACTGACGAAAAAAATCTAAAAAAATGAAAAATTAACATTTGCTTCCTAGAAGCAAGTACATAACCCCCAAATTTAAAAGAGAATTACGTCTTTAAAATATCCTTACGTGTATTCTCCGCTTCTTTGGCTCGGAATTAATACCCAAACTGTTAAAGTAAAGACAAAATCTTTGGAACCGGGAATGCTTTTTTCAGTGTAAGGACATTCATATTTGCTTTACTATTGTACTATATCCTAGCATTCTCTTACTTCTGATATTAGTTCTCGAAAATTTAATTAAAATTATGGATAGTTTCAATTTTGGTTGAAAAATGTGCGCATATACATTTATTATACAATAAAGGGGAAAAAAGCGAAATTAGGTAACACTAGATCTGAGTAAAAATATTCGTAGGTATACCACGGACTGATGTCGATGGAGGTTGTTGCAAACATAAACATACACACACACATTACAAATATAACAAAAACATTACAAATATAACAAGTATATACGGCCGTAAGTTCGGCCAGGCCGAAGCTTATGTACCCTCCATCATGGATTGCTTAGAAACTTCTTCTAAACACTGCCATCCACAATCGAATGACCTATGTTGCGGTAACGCTTGCTGATGGCAAGGTATCTTAAAACCTCCTAACACCATCTTCTAAATTGTATGTAAGTCCATACGTGGTATATATTAAATCAAAAAACATCGATCCAATACGTATATAATTCAGTTTGAAAAAGTAGAAATAAAATTTTAACAAAATTTTCTATAGAAATAAAATTTTCACAAAATTTTCTATAGAAATAAAAATTTTGACAAAATTTTCTATAGAAAGAAAATTTTGACAAAAATTTCTACAGACATAAAATTTTAAAAAAATTTTCTATAGAAATAAAATCTTGGTAGATTATTTTTGGCTCGAGTGGCAACCATGATTATGAACCGAATAAAATTTGAACAAAATTTTCTATAGAAATAAAATTTTGACAAAATTTTCTATAGAAATAAAATTCTGACAATGATGAAAATTTTATTATGAACCGAATAAAATTTTAACAAAATTTTCTCTAGAAATAAAATTTTGACAAAATTTTCTATAGAAATAAAATTTTGACAAAATTTTCTATAGAAATAAAATTTTGGTAGATTATTTTTGGCTCTAGTGGCAACCATGATTATGAACCGATATGGACCAATTTTTGTGTGATTAGACCAATTTTGGTATGGTTGTTAGCGACCATATACTAACACCACGTTCCCAATTTGAACCGGATCGGATGAATTTTGCTCCTCCAAGAGGCTCCGGAGGTCAAATCTGGAGAACGTTTTATATGGGGGCTATATATAATTATGGACCGATATGGACCAATTCTGCCACGGTTGTTAAAGATCATATACTAACACCATGTTCCAAATTACAACCGGATTGGAAGAAATTTGCTTCTCTTGGAGACTTCGCAAGCCAAATCTGGGGTCGGTTTATATGGGGGCTATATATAATTATGAACCGATGTGGACCAATTTCTGCATGGTTGTTAGAGACCATATACCAATATAATGTACCAAATTTCAGGCGGATCGGATGAAATTTGCTTCTCTTTGAGGCTCCGCAACCCAAATCTGGGGATCGGTTTATATGGGCGCTATATATAATTATGGACCGATGTGGACCAATTTTTGCATGGTTGTTATAGACCATATACCAACATCATGTACCAAATTTCAGCCGGATCGGATGAAATTTTCTTCTCTTTGAGGCTCGGCAAGCCAAATCTGGGGATCGGTTTATATGGGGGCTATATATAATTATGGACCGATGTGAACCAATTTTTGCACGGTTGTTAGCGACCATATACCAACATCATGTACCAAATTTCAGCCGGATCGGATGAAATTTGCTTCTCTTTGAGGCTCAGCAAGCCAAATCTGGGGATCGGTTTATATGGGGGCTATATATAATTAAGGACCGATATGGACCAATTTTTGCATGGTTATTAGAGACCATATACCAACATCACGTACCAAATTTCAGCCGGATCGGATGAAATTTTCTTCTCTTGGAGGCTCCACAAGCCAAATCTGGGGATCGGTTTATATGGGGGCTATATATAATTAAGGACCGATATGGACCAATTTTTGCATGGTTGTTAGAGACCATATACCAATATCATGTACCAAATTTCAGCCGGATCGGATGAAATTTTCTTCTCTTTGAGGCTCCGCAAGCCAAATCTGGGGATCGGTTTATATGGGGGCTATATATAATTATGGACCGATGTGGACCAATTTTTGCATGGTTATTAGAGACCATATACCAACACCATGTACCAAATTTCAGCCGGATCGGATGAAATTTGCTTCTCTTTTAGGCTCCGCAAGCCAAATCTGGGGATCGGTTTATATGGGGGCTATATATAATTATGGACCGATGTGGACCAATTTTTGCGTGGTTGTTAGGGACCATATACTAACACCATGTACCAAATTTCAGCCGCGTCGGATGAAATTTGCTTCTGTTAGAGGCTCCACAAGCCAAATCTGAGGGTCCCTTTATATGGGGGCTATACGTAAAAGTGGACCGATATGGCCTATTTGCAATACCATCCGACCTACATCGATAACAACTACTTGTGCCAAGTTTCAAGTCGATAGCTTGTTTCGTTCGGAAGTTAGCGTGATTTCAACAGACGGACGGACGGACGGACATGCTTAGATCGACTCAGAATTTCACCACGACCCAGAATATATATACTTTATGGGGTCTTAGAGCAATATTTCGATGTGTTACAAACGGAATGACAATGTTAATATACCCCCTTCTAAGCAGTGGCGATTTTACAAGGAAAATGTTGGTATTTTGACAATTTTTTTCGAAATCAGAAAAACATATATATGGGAGCGATATCTAAATCTGAACCGATTTCAACCAAATTTGGCACGCATAGCTACAATAGTAATTCTACTCCCTGTGCAAAATTTCAACTAAATCGGAGCAAAAAATTGCCCTCTGTGGTCGTATGAGTGTAAATCGGGCGAAAGCTATATATGGGAGCTATATCTAAATCTGAACCGATTTCAACTAAATTTGGCACGCATACCTACAATGCTAGTTCTACTCCCTGTGCATAATTTCAATTAAATTGGAGTAAAAGATTGCCCACTGTGGTCATATGAGTGTAAATTGGGCGAACGATATATATATATATATATATATATATATATATATATATATATATATATATATATATATATATATATATATATATATATATATATATATATATATATATATATATATATATATATATATATATATATATATATATATATATATATATATATATATATATATATATATATATATATATATATATATATATATATATATATATATATATATATATATATATATATATATATATATATATATATATATATATATATATATATATATATATGGGAACTATATCTAAATCTGAACCGATTTCAATAAAATTTGGCACACTTGACTACACTACTAATTGTACTCCTAGCGTAGAATTTCAACCAAATTGGGGTAAAACTCTGGCTTCTGGGACCGCATTAGTCCATATCGGGCGAAAGATATATATGGGAGCTATATCTAAATCTGAAGTCGATTAGACTAAAACTGTAATTTAGTCTTTGATTACAAACGGACATGGCAAGATCGATAGAGATAGACACACCATGTGTCTATCTCCTCTACTTCTGGGTATTGCAAACATATTCACTGACTGACACTGTCCCACGTTTCTCAAATACAAATCGATCGACCTATAAATCATAGTTATATGCACTTTTGCGAAATTGCATAATGACGGCTTTAGATTTAATTATCAGCAATCAACTGCGAAAATACTCATATTGATCTTAGATACGAGACTAGCATATCAGTTAAAGATATTAGCGCAACGCAAAAACCAAAACCGAAAAAATTTTGGTGGTTACATATATAGCTGCATATTTATTTTCTCTTTTATTTTCTAGACCTATCTTTTTTTTTTTTTTATTTAATACCCATCCAAAAGTGATGTTTTTTGTATATATTTTTCATTACAAATGTATATATTATTATTTCCTAAATAATTTAAAAATTGTAATCTTAAAAAAAAAAGAACTAGTTATAACATAATTATTATACTAGAGTGCCCTTGTATGGGACGTTGTATATATCTGCTACACAAAATATTGTTAACTTTTGTTTATTTAAGTTTATTCAAATTTATATTTTGAAAATAAATGAACACTTAAAAAAAAAAAAAAAAAAACGTAAAAGTGGACCGATATGGCCCATTTTCAATACCATCCGACCTACATCGATAACAACTACTTGTGCAAAGTTTCAAGTCGATAGCTTGTTTCGTTCGGAAGTTAGCGTGATTTCAACAGACGGACGGACGGACGGACGGACGGACGGACGGACATGCTTAGATCGACTCAGAATTTCACCACGACCCAGAATATATATACTTTATGGGGTCTTAGAGCAATATTTCGATGTGTTACAAACGGAATGACAAAGTTAATATACCCCCATCCTATGATGGAGGGTATAAAAAAAACTTTCGGAGAGTAGTTACTTCTACTCTGTGTATAGACTTTCAATTCCAATCAGCGTTGCCGTTTTGGTCCGATCGGACCAAAATTGGTCCAAAAGATTTCTAATTTTTAAAATTGGTCCGATGGTCAGACCAAACAGAATTTGGTCCATTTTGGTCCATTTTCATAAATTTGGTTTCTATCACATATTAAATAGTAGATGGTGCACCGCAAAGAATATTGTCGGGAGGCCAAATACTTCACATGCTTCAAATACGAATTTTGCTTAGAATAGAAGACGTATTTCTCTGAAAAAAAGTTTTTCCTTGTCTAAAAGTCTCTAAACTTTTCAATGAAGTCTGTTTGTCCTTATAGCTAAGTGATTCGACATAAAAATGTGTATCCTAACATGAATGCAAATTTCGTTTTAATGAAGTCAAAATGGATTTAATATTTCTGAAAAAATCTTCAAAATTAATAAAATATTTCAACACATTGTTTTAAAGTCATTATACCCTAAACCACATAGTGGTTAGGGTATAATAAGTTTGATCTGCCAAAAAATGTGCCTACAAGAAATATTGATTTTAGACCCCATAAAATATATACCGATCGACTCAGAATCACCTCCTGAGTCGATCTATCGCTTGGTGTCCGTCCGTCCATCCGTCCGTCTGTCCATGTATTTGTTGTTCACAGGATTTCGGTCGCAATTATTAACCGATTTTGATGAAATTTGGTACAGGGAGTTTTTTTGGGCACAAGGACGAACGTTATTGAATTTGGAAGAAATCGGATCAAATTTAGATATAGCTCCCATATATATGTATCGCCCGATTTCGACAAATGGGGTCACGTTGCACTTTTTTTACTAACCGATCGTCGTCAAATTTAGCACAAAATAATCTTCTGTATCACCCTTTAAGTCTGAAAATTTCATCGAAATCGGTTCAGATTTAGATATAGGTCCCATATATATGTATCGCCCGATTTTGTCAAATTAGGTCATAAAACCCTTATTTATCAACTGATCTTACTCAAAGTTGGCGAAATGTAATCTTCTATAGCACTAACTATATGTGCAAAAAATCATAGAAATCGGTTCAAATTTAGCTATAAAGGGTGATACGGTCAAAATTTGGTCAATATAAACTTGACGTATTTCTTTCAATTTTGCATTTAAAAAACCTGAACACCCCTCATTTTGAAGGTGTGTGTGTGTAGAATGTTGCTCCTATTTTGATTTTGGAATTCACACTTCAGTTGTCAAAATGCCGTCCAAGCAAGAAGAGCAGCGTATCAAAATTTTGCTCGCGCATCGCGAAAATCCGAGCTACTCGCACGCAAAGCTGGCAAAATCGCTAAAAGTTGCCAAATTAACCGTTACAAATGTAATTAAAGTGTATGGAGAACGTTTGTCGACAGCCAGGAAGTCTGGATCGGGGGGAAATCGAAAACCGGAAGCCGCTGAGACGACAAAGAGAGTTGCCGGTAGTTTCAAGCGAAACCCTAACCTCTCTCTCCGAGATGCCGCAAATAAGCTGGGTGTATCGTCTACAACCGTGCATCGAGCAGGACTATCGACTTACAAGAAGGTAGTGACTCCAAATCGCGATGATAAACAAAATACGACGGCCAAAGCGCGATCCCGGAGGCTGTACACGACGATGCTGACGAAGTTTGACTGCGTGGTAATGGACGACGAAACCTACGTCAAAGCCGACTACAAGCAGCTTCCGGGACAAAAGTTTTATACGGCAAAAGGAAGGGGAAAGGTAGCAGATATTTTCAAGCACATAAAACTGTCAAAGTTCGCAAATACATATCTGGTTTGGCAAGCCATCTGTACCTGTGGCTTGAAAAACAGCATTTTCATAGCTTTCGGGACTGTCAACCAAGAAATTTACGTGAAAGAGTGTTTGAATAAACGTCTGCTGCCTTTCCTGAAGAAACACGGTTGTTCCGTACTGTTTTGGCCGGATTTGGCATCTTGCCATTACGGTAAAAAGGCCATGGAGTGGTACGACGCCAACAACGTGCAGGTGGTTCCCAAGGACAAGAACCCTCCCAACACGCCAGAGCTCCGCCCAATTGAGAAATACTGGGCTATTGTCAAGTGGAACCTAAAGAAGACCAAAAAAACTGCTAAGGACGAGCAGCAGTTCAAAGCAAACTGGCTTTCTGCGGCGAAGAAGGTGGACAAGGTGGCTGTACAAAATCTGATGGCAGGTGTCAAGCGTGAGGCCCGGTAATTCGGATTTGGAAAAGCGAAAGCCTAACTGAATATTTTTCCTGAATTTTATACTAATTGAACTTGAAAAAAAAATTTAATTTGATTTTTTAAATAAACGATTTCACCGATTTACACGCGTTTTCCCTTGACCAAATTTTGACCGTATCACCCTTTAGCTCCCATATATGTACCACCCGATTTTTCTAAATAAAATAAAACTCAATTGAACAAATAATACAATGTTTGTACTATAATTTTCTCGAAGAGGAGCGTAGCGATTTTTTTTTTCTCGGAGCGGAGCGGTTTTTTTTTTCTCCGGAGCGGGAGCGGAGCGGAGCGAAAAAAATGGACCGCTCCGGATCCCTGGTTTTGGGTGGATTTTTCAATTTTTTGGGGTGGTCACGAATTAAAGTCCTTTTCGCTCTAGGACGCTTAGTTTAGGAGATATGGGCAAAAGAAGTTTTTCATATAAAAATTTCAATTTTTTTAAGTTTTGGGTGGATTTTGCAATTTTTTGGGGGTGGTCACGAATTAAAGTCCTTTTCGCTCTAGGACGCTTAGTTTAGGAGATATATGCAAAAGAAGTTTTTCATATAAAAATTTAATTTTTTTTAGGTTTTGGGTGGATTTTTCAATTTTTTGGGGGTGGTCACGAATTAAAGTCCTTTTCGCTCTAGGACGCTTAGTTTAGGAGATATATGCAAAAGAAGTTTTTCATATAAAAATTTAATTTTTTTTAGGTTTTGGGTGGATTTTTCAATTTTTTGGGGGTGGTCACGAATTAAAGTCCTTTTCGCTCTAGGACGCTTAGTTTAGGATATATGGGCAAAAGAAGTTTTTCATATAAAAATTTAAATTTTTTTTTAAATTTTTTTTTAAATTTAATTCGTGACTACCCCCAAAAAATTGAAAAATCCACCCAAAACCTAAAAAAATTGAAATTTTTATATGAAAAACTTCTTTTGCCCATATCTCCTTAAATATGCGTCCTAGAGCGAAAAGGACTTTAATTCATGACCACCCTCAAAAAATTGAAAAATCCACCCAAAACCTAAAAAAATTGAAATTTTTATATGAAAAACTTCTTTTGTCCATATCTCCTAAACTAAGCGTCCTAGAGCGAAAAGGACTTTAATTCGTGACCACCCTCAAAAAATTGAAAAATCCACCCAAAACCTAAAAAAATTGAAATTTTTATATGATAAACTTCTTTTGCCCATATATCCTAAACTAAGCGTCCTAGAGCGAAAAGGACTTTAATTCATGACCACCCCAAAAAATTGAAAAATCCACCCAAAACCTAAAAAAAATTGAAATTTTTATATGAAAAACTTCTTTTGCCCATATCTCCTTAAATATGCGTCCTAGAGCGAAAAGGACTTTAATTCGTGACCACCCCCAAAAAATTGAAAAATCCACCCAAAATCTAAAAAAATTGAAATTTTTATATGAAAAACTTCTTTTGCCCATATCTCCTTAAATATGCGTCCTAGAGCGAAAAGGACTTTAATTCATGACCACCCCCAAAAAATTGAAAAATCCACCCAAAATCTAAAAAAATTGAAATTTTTATATGAAAAACTTCTTTTGTCCATATCTCCTTAAATATGCGTCCTAGAGCGAAAAGGACTTTAATTCATGACCACCCCCAAAAAATTGAAAAATCCACCCAAAACCTAAAAAAATTGAAATTTTTATATGAAAAACTTCTTTTGCCCATATCTCCTTAAATATGCGTCCTAGAGCGAAAAGGACTTTAATTCATGACCACCCCAAAAAATTGAAAAATCCACCCAAAACCTAAAAAAATTGAAATTTTTATATGATAAACTTCTTTTGCCCATATCTCCTTAAATATGCGTCCTAGAGCGAAAAGGACTTTAATTCATGACCACCCCAAAAAATTGAAAAATTCACCCAAAACATAAAAAAATTGAAATTTTTATATGAAAAACTTCTTTTGCCCATATCTCCTTAAATATGCGCCCTAGAGCGAAAAGGACTTTAATTCGTGACCACCCCCAAAAAATTGAAAAATCCACCCAAAACCTAAAAAATTGAAATTTTTATATGAAAAACTTCTTTTGCCCATATCTCCTAAACTAAGCGTCCTAGAGCGAAAAGGACTTTAATTCGTGACCACCCCCAAAAAATTGAAAAATTCACCCAAAACATAAAAAAATTGAAATTTTTATATGATAAACTTCTTTTGCCCATATCTCCTTAAATATGCGTCCTAGAGCGAAAAGGACTTTAATTCGTGACCACCCCCAAAAAATTGAAAAATCCACCCAAAACCTAAAAAAATTGAAATTTTTATATGAAAAACTTCTTTTGCCCATATCTCCTAAACTAAGCGTTCTAGAGCGAAAAGGACTTTAATTCATTACCACCCCAAAAAATTGAAAAATTCACCCGGATCCGGAGCGGAGCGTGGAGCGGAGCGGAGCAAGCCCTTTTTTTGCCGGAGCGGGAGCGGAGCGGGAGCGGTATTTCTAAAATCCGGAGCGGAGCGGGAGCGGAGCGGTTTCCAAATGAAAAACCGCTCCGCTCCGAATAAAATATTACTTAAATGAAATGTGTAACGTTGAAATTACACTGTGTAGGTAATTTCAAATATAGCGTAGTGTGAGTAAACGTTTAAAATGTACGATATGTATTTTTGTACGTACGTACATTGGGGAAAACACAACGTTTTTTTTAGTAATTGTTTTCAAAAACGGCAAATGTCAAAATATTTCTCTAATATGTGTTGCAAAATTAAACAGTATTTTCGATCAATTTCATCCCGTATTGTTTGTAATGAACGTCAAATAAATGCAATTAAACGATCTTAATTATATTTAATTTTTTAGTTTTCTACACTGAAAAAAATATTGTCGTGAAGTCAAAGATTTCATGTCCTTAGAATAAGAATGCAAATTTTGCTTAAAATGGAAGACCCATTTCTCTAAAATTAAGTTTTTTTCCTTGTCCAAAGTCAATAAACTTTTGAATGAAGTTGTAATGTCCTTATAATTAAGTGATTTTACTTAAAAATGTGTATCATAACATGAAAGATAAAATTTTTGAGGTAAGGTCGACGTGACATTAATAATTGAGAAAAATTCTTTAAAATTAATAAAATTGTCTTTAAATTTGTTTCCTTTTTGCATCTTGCCTACAAAGCAAAAAATCGTTAAAAAATAAGACATGTTTTTCAACACTTTATTTTAAAGACGCTTTTTACTTGAAACATAGCATAATTTCTACTGCAAGTCGAGTCTTAATATGAAAAATAAAATTGTCGTTAACTCTCTTTTAAAGGATTTTGATAACAACTGACGAAAAAAATCTAAAAAAATTAAAAATTAACATTTGCTTCCTAGAAGCAAGTACATAACCCCCAAATTTAAAAGAGAATTGCGTCTTTAAAGTATCCTTACTTGTATTCTCCGCTTCTTTTGCTCGGAATTAATACCCAAACTGTTAAAGTAAAGACAAAATCTTTGGAACCAGGCATGCTTTTTTTCAGTATAAGGACATTCATATTTGATTTACTATTGTACTATATCCTAGTATTCTCTTACTTCTGATATTAGTTCTCGAAAATTTAATTATAATTATGGATAGTTTCAATTTTGGTTGGCATATACATTTATTTTAATTTTTTCTCACATTGAAAACTAATGACTTGATTTGTATTATTGCATGTTATCTACTTTTTTTGAGAACGAACATTTCTTAAAAACGCTGTTCGAAAATGTATTTTTACAATAAAGGGAGAAAAAGCGAAATTAGGTAACACTAGATCTGAGTAAGAATATTCGTAGGTATACCACGGACTGATTTCGAAGAAGTAGTTGCAAACATAAACATACACACACATTACAAATATAACAAAACCTCTTCTCTACGTCTGTTGCAAAACAAAAAAAAACTTTCGGAGAGTAGTTACTTCTACTCTGTGTATAGACTTTCAATTCCAATCAGCGTTGCCGTTTTGGTCCGATCGGACCAAAATTGGTCCAACAGATTTCTAATTTTTAAATTTGGTCCGATGCTCGGACCAAACAGAATTTGGTCCATTTTCGTAAAGTTGGTTTCTATCACATATTAAGTAGTAGATGGTGCACCGCAAAGAATATTGTCGGGAGGCCAAATATTTCACATGCTTAAAATACGAATACGAATTTTGCTTAGAATAGAAGACGTATTTCTCTGAAAGAAAGTTTTTTCCTTGTCTAAAAGTCTCTAAACTTTTCAATGAAATCTGTCCTTATAGCTAACTGATTCCACATAAAAATGTGTATCCTAATATGAATGAAAAATTCGTTTTAATGAAGTCAAAATGGATTTAATATTTCTGAAAAAATCTTCAAAATTAATAAAATGTTTCAACACATTGTTTTAAAGTCATTATACCCTAAACCACATAGTGGTTAGGGTATAATAAGTTTGATCTGCCAAAAAATGTGCCTACCAGAAATATTGATTTTAGACCCCATAGAATATATACCGATCGACTCAGAATCACCTCGATCTAGCGCTTGGTGTCCGTCCGTCTGTCCATGTATTTGTTGTTCACCGGATTCCGGTCGCAATTACTAACCGATTTTGATGAAATTTGGTACAGGGAGTTTTTTGGGCACAATGACGAACGCTATTGAATTTGGAAGAAATCGGATCAAATTTAGATATAGCTCCCATATATATGTATCGCCCGATTTCGACAAATGGGGTCACGCTGTGCCCCCATAAAATAAAACTCAATTGAACAAGTTATAAAGGGTGATTTGTTAAGAGCTTGATAACTTTTTTTTTTAAAAAAAACGCATAAAATTTGCAAAATCTCATCGGTTCTTTATTTGAAACGTTAGATTGGTCCATGACATTTACTTTTTGAAGATAATTTCATTTAAATGTTGACCGCGGCTGCGTCTTAGGTGG
The DNA here is from genome assembly GCF_050003625.1 of Haematobia irritans. Lineage (NCBI taxonomy): Eukaryota > Metazoa > Arthropoda > Insecta > Diptera > Muscidae > Haematobia > Haematobia irritans. Next base: position 99,483,504 of record NC_134400.1, on the reverse strand, counting down.
TCCATTCGGAAAGTCCAATTTTGGGCAACTTTTTCGAGCATTTCGGCCGGAATAGCCCGAATTTCTTCGGAAATGTTGTCTTCCAAAGCTGGAATAGTTGCTGGCTTATTTCTGTAGACTTTAGACTTGACGTAGCCCCACAAAAAATAGTCTAAAGGCGTCAAATCGCATGATCTTGGTGGCCAACTTACCGGTCCATTTCTTGAGATGAATTGTTCTCCGAAGTTTTCCCTCAAAATGGCCATAGAATCGCGAGCTGTGTGGCATGTAGCGCCATCTTGTTGAAACCACATGTCAACCAAGTTCAGTTCTTCCATTTTTGGCAACAAAAAGTTTGTTAGCATCGAACGATAGCGATCGCCATTCACCGTAACGTTGCGTCCAACAGCATCTTTGAAAAAATACGGTCCAATGATTCCACCAGCGTACAAACCACACCAAACAGTGCATTTTTCGGGATGCATGGGCAGTTCTTGAACGGCTTCTGGTTGCTCTTCACTCCAAATGCGGCAATTTTGCTTATTTACGTAGCCATTCAACCAGAAATGAGCCTCATCGCTGAACAAAATTTGTCGATAAAAAAGCGGATTTTCTGCCAACTTTTCTAGGGCCCATTCACTGAAAATTCGACGTTGTGGCAGATCGTTCGTCTATTCATGATGAAATGTCAAAGCATACTGAGCATCTTTCTCTTTGACACCATGTCTGAAATCCCACGTGATCTGTCAAATACTAATGCATGAAAATCCTAACCTCAAAAGAATCACCCTTTACAATGTTTGTACTATAATTTTCTCGAAGAGGAGCGGAGCGGAGCGTGGAGCGGAGCGATTTTTTTTTTCTCGGAGCGGAGCGTGGAGCGGAGCGGTTTTCTTTTCTCCGGAGCGGGAGCGGAGCGGAGCGAAAAAAATGGACCGCTCCGGATCCCTGCCCAAAACATAAAAAAATTGAAATTTTTATATGAAAAACTTCTTTTGCCCATATTGAAATTTTTATATGAAAAACTTTTTTTGCCCATATCTCCTTAAATATGCGTCCTAGAGCGAAAAGGACTTTCATTCATGACCACCCCCAAAAAATTGAAAAATCCACCCAAAACCTAAAAAAATTTAAATTTTTATATGAAAACCTTCTTTTGCCCATATCTCCTTAAATACGCGTCCTAGAGCGAAAAGGACTTTAATTCGTGACCACCCCCAAAAAATTGAAAAATTCACCCAAAACATAAAAAAATTGAAATTTTTATATGATAAACTTCTTTTGCCCATATATCCTAAACTAAGCGTCCTAGAGCGAAAAGGACTTTAATTCGTGACCACCCCAAAAAATTGAAAAATCCACCCAAAACCTAAAAAAATTGAAATTTTTATATGAAAACCTTCTTTTGCATATATCTCCTTAAATATGCGTCCTAGAGCGAAAAGGACTTTAATTCGTGACCACCCCAAAAAATTGAAAAATCCACCCAAAACCTAAAAAAATTGAAATTTTTATATGAAAAACTTCTTCTGTCCATATCTCCTAAACTAAGCGTCCTAGAGCGAAAAGGACTTTAATTCATGACCACCCCAAAAAATTGAAAAATCCACCCAAAACCTAAAAAAATTGAAATTTTTATATGAAAACCTTCTTTTGCCCATATCTCCTTAAATATGCGTCCTAGAGCGAAAAGGACATTAATTCGTGACCACCCCCAAAAAATTGAAAAATCCACCCAAAACCTAAAAAAATTGAAATTTTTATATGAAAACCTTCTTTTGCCCATATCTGAAATTGAAATTTTTATATGAAAACCTTCTTTTGCCCATATCTCCTTAAATATGCGTCCTAGAGCGAAAAGGACTTTAATTCGAGACCACCCCCAAAAAATTGAAAAATCCACCCAAAACCTAAAAAAATTGAAATTTTTATATGAAAACCTTCTTTTGCCCATATCTCCTAAACTAAGCGTCCTAGAGCGAAAAGGACTTTAATTCGTGACCACCCCCAAAAAATTGAAAAATCCACCCAAAACCTAAAAAAAATTGAAATTTTTATATGAAAAACTTCTTTTGTCGATATCTCCTAAACTAAGCGTCCTAGAGCGAAAAGGACTTTAATTCGTGACCACCCCCAAAAAATTGAAAAATCCACCCAAAACCTAAAAAAATTGAAATTTTTATATGAAAAATTTCTTTTGCCCATATCTCCTAAACTAAGCGTCCTAGAGCGAAAAGGACTTTAATTCATGACCACCCCAAAAAATTGAAAAATCCACCCAAAACCTAAAAAAATTGAAATTTTTATATGAAAACCTTCTTTTGCCCATTTCTCCTTAAATATGCATCCTAGAGCGAAAAGGACTTTAATTCGTGACCAACCCCAAAAAATTGAAAAATCCACCCAAAACCTAAAAAAATTTAAATTTTTATATGAAAACCTTCTTTTGCCCATATCTGAAATTGAAATTTTTATATGAAAACCTTCTTTTGCCCATATCTCCTTAAATATGCGTCCTAGAGCGAAAAGGACTTTAATTCGTGACCACCCCCAAAAAATGGAAAAATCCACCCAAAACCTAAAAAAATTGAAATTTTTATATGAAAACCTTCTTTTGCCCATATCTCCTAAACTAAGCGTCCTAGAGCGAAAAGGACTTTAATTCGTGACCACCCCCAAAAAATTGAAAAATCCACCCAAAACCTAAAAAAAAATTGAAATTTTTATATGAAAAACTTCTTTTGTCCATATCTCCTAAACTAAGCGTCCTAGAGCGAAAAGGACTTTAATTCGTGACCACCCCCAAAAAATTGAAAAATCCACCCAAAACCTAAAAAAATTGAAATTTTTATATGAAAAACTTCTTTTGCCCATATCTCCTAAACTAAGCGTCCTAGAGCGAAAAGGACTTTAATTCGTGACCACCCCAAAAAATTGAAAAATCCACCCAAAACCTAAAAAAATTGAAATTTTTATATGAAAAACTTCTTTTGCCCATATCTCCTAAACTAAGCGTCCTAGATCGAAAAGGACTTTAATTCATGACCACCCCAAAAAATTGAAAAATCCACCCAAAACCTAAAAAAATTGAAATTTTTATATGAAAAACTTCTTTTGCCCATATCTCCTTAAATATGCGTCCTAGAGCGAAAAGGACTTTAATTCGTGACCATCCCCAAAAAATTTAAAAATCCACCCAAAACCTAAAAAAATTGAAATTTTTATATGAAAAACTTCTTTTGCCCATATCTCCTAAACTAAGCGTCCTAGAGCGAAAAGGACTTTAATTCGTGACCACCCTCAAAAAATTGAAAAATCCACCCAAAACCTAAAAAAATTGAAATTTTTATATGAAAAACTTCTTTTGCCCATATCTCCTTAAATATGCGTCCTAGAGCGAAAAGGACTTTAATTCGTGACCACCCCCAAAAAATTGAAAAATCCACCCAAAACCTAAAAAAATTTTAATTTTTATATTAAAAACTTCTTTTGCCCATCTCTCCTAAACTAAGCGTCCTAGAGCGAAAAGGACTTTAATTCGTGACCACCCCAAAAAAATTGAAAAATCCACCCAAAACCTAAAAAAATTGAAATTTTTATATGAAAAACTTCTTTTGCCCATATCTCCTAAACTAAGCGTCCTAGAGCGAAAAGGACTTTAATTCGTGACCACACCCAAAAAATTGAAAAATCCACCCAAAACCTAAAAAATTGAAATTTTTATATGAAAAACTTCTTTTGCCCATATCTCCTTAAATATGCGTCCTACAGCGAAAAGGACTTTAATTCGTGACCACCCCCAAAAAATTGAAAAATCCACCCAAAACCTAAAAAAAATGAAATTTTTATATGAAAACCTTCTTTTGCCCATATCTCCTAAACTAAGCGTCCTAGAGCGAAAAGGACTTTAATTCGTGACCACCCCCAAAAAATTGAAAAATCCACCCAAAACCTAAAAAAATTGAAATTTTTATATGAAAACCTTCTTTTGCCCATATCTCCTAAACTAAGCGTCCTAGAGCGAAAAGGACTTTAATTCGTGACCACCCCCAAAAAATTGAAAAATCCACCCAAAACATAAAAAAATTGAAATTTTTATATGAAAACCTTCTTTTGCCCATATCTCCTAAACTAAGCGTCCTAGAGCGAAGAGGACTTTAATTCGTGACCACCCCCAAAAAATTGAAAAATCCACCCAAAACCTAAAAAAATTTAAATTTTTATATGAAAAACTTCTTTTGCCCATATCTCCTTAAATATGCGTCCTAGAGCGAAAAGGACTTTAATTCGTGACCACCCCCAAAAAATTGAAAAATCCACCCAAAACCTAAAAAAATTTAAATTTTTATATGAAAAACTTCTTTTGCCCATATCTCCTTAAATATGCGTCCTAGAGCGAAAAGGACTTTAATTCATGACCACCCCCAAAAAATTGAAATTTTTATATGAAAACCTTCTTTTGCCCATATCTCATAAACTAAGCGTCCTAGAGCGAAAAGGACTTTAATTCATGACCACCCCAAAAAATTGAAAAATCCACCCAAAACCTAAAAAAATTGAAATTTTTATATGAAAACCTTCTTTTGCCCATATCTCCTTAAATATGCGTCCTAGAGCGAAAAGGACTTTAATTCGTGACCACCCCAAAAAATTGAAAAATCCACCCAAAACCTAAAAAATTGAAATTTTTATATGAAAAACTTCTTTTGTCCATATCTCCTAAACTAAGCGTCCTAGAGCGAAAAGGACTTTAATTCGTGACCACCCCAAAAAATTGAAAAATCCACCCAAAACCTAAAAAATTGAAATTTTTATATGAAAAACTTCTTTTGCCCATATCTCCTAAACTAAGCGTCCTAGAGCGAAAAGGACATTAATTCGTGACCACCCCCAAAAAATTGAAAAATCCACCCAAAACCTAAAAAAATTTAAATTTTTATATGAAAAACTTCTTTTGCCCATATCTCCTAAACTAAGCGTCCTAGAGCGAAAAGGACTTTAATTCGTGACCACCCCAAAAAATTGAAAAATCCACCCAAAACCTAAAAAATTGAAATTTTTATATGAAAAACTTCTTTTGCCCATATCTCCTAAACTAAGCGTCCTAGAGCGAAAAGGACTTTAAATCGTGACCACCCCAAAAAATTGAGAAATCCACCCAAAACCTAAAAAATTGAAATTTTTATATGAAAAACTTCTTTTGCCCATATCTCCTAAACTAAGCGTCCTAGAGCGAAAAGGACTTTAATTCGTGACCACCCCCAAAAAATTGAAAAATCCACCCAAAACCTAAAAAATTGAAATTTTTATATGAAAAACTTCTTTTGTCCATATCTCCTAAACTAAGCGTCCTAGAGCGAAAAGGACTTTAATTCGTGACCACCCCAAAAAATTGAAAAATCCACCCAAAACCTAAAAAAATTTAAATTTTTATATGAAAACCTTCTTTTGCCCATATCTCCTTAAATATGCGTCCTAGAGCGAAAAGGACTTTAATTCGTGACCACCCCCAAAAAATTGAAAAATCCACCCAAAACCTAAAAAATTGAAATTTTTATATGAAAAACTTCTTTTGCCCATATCTCCTAAACTAATCGTCCTAGAGCGAAAAGGACTTTAATTCGTGACCACCCCCAAAAAATTGAAAAATCCACCCAAAACCTAAAAAAATTCAAATTTTTATATGAAAAACTTCTTTTGTCCATTTCTCCTAAACTAAGCGTCCTAGAGCGAAAAGGACTTTAATTCGTGACCACCATCAAAAAAATTGAAAAATCCACCCAAAACCTAAAAAAATTGAAATTTTTATATGAAAAACTTCTTTTGCCCATATCTCCTAAACTAAGCGTCCTAGAGCGAAAAGGACTTTAATTCGTGACCACCCCAAAAAATTGAAAAATCCACCCAAAACCCAAAAAAATTTAAATTTTTATATGAAAACCTTCTTTTGCCCATATCTCCTAAACTAAGCCTCCTAGAGCGAAAAGGACTTTAATTCATGACCACCCCAAAAAATTGAAAAATCCACCCAAAACCTAAAAAATTGAAATTTTTATATGAAAAACTTCTTTTGTCCATATCTCCTAAACTAAGCGTCCTAGAGCGAAAAGGACTTTAATTCGTGACCACCCCAAACAATTGAAAAATCCACCCAAAACCTAAAAAAATTTTAATTTTTATATGAAAACCTTCTTTTGCCCATATCTCCTAAACTAAGCGTCCTAGAGCGAAAAGGACTTTAATTCGTGACCACCCCAAAAAATTGAAAAATCCACCCAAAACCCAAAAAAATTTAAATTTTTATATGAAAACCTTCTTTTGCCCATATCTCCTAAACTAAGCGTCCTAGAGCGAAAAGGACTTTAAATCGTGACCACCCCAAAAAATTGAGAAATCCACCCAAAACCTAAAAAATTGAAATTTTTATATGAAAAACTTCTTTTGCCCATATCTCCTAAACTAAGCGTCCTAGAGCGAAAAGGACTTTAATTCGTGACCACCCCCAAAAAATTGAAAAATCCACCCAAAACCTAAAAAATTGAAATTTTTATATGAAAAACTTCTTTTGCCCATATCTCCTAAACTAAGCGTCCTAGAGCGAAAAGGACTTTAATTCGTGACCACCCCAAAAAATTGAAAAATCCACCCAAAACCTAAAAAAGTTTAAATTTTTATATGAAAAACTTCTTTTGCCCATATCTCCTAAACTAAGCGTCCTAGAGCGAAAAGGACATTAATTCGTGACCACCCCCAAAAAATTGAAAAATCCACCCAAAACCTAAAAAAATTGAATTTTTTATATGAAAAACTTCTTTTGCCCATATCTCCTAAACTAAGCGTCCTAGAGCGAAAAGGACTTTAATTCGTGACCACCCCAAAAAATTGAAAAATCCACCCAAAACCTAAAAAATTGAAATTTTTATATGAAAAACTTCTTTTGCCCATATCTCCTAAACTAAGCGTCCTAGAGCGAAAAGGACTTTAATTCGTGACCACCCCAAAAAATTGATAAATCCACCCAAAACCTAAAAAAATTGAATTTTTTATATGAAAAACTTCTTTTGCCCATATCTCCTAAACTAAGCGTCCTAGAGCGAAAAGGACTTTAATTCGTGACCACCCCAAAAAATTGAAAAATCCACCCAAAACCTAAAAAATTGAAATTTTTATATGAAAAACTTCTTTTGCCCATATCTCCTAAACTAAGCGTCCTAGAGCGAAAAGGACTTTAATTCGTGACCACCCCAAAAAATTGATAAATCCACCCAAAACCTAAAAAAATTGAAATTTTTATATGAAAAACTTCTTTTGCCCATATCTCCTAAACTAAGCGTCCTAGAGCGAAAAGGACTTTAATTCGTGACCACCCCCAAAAAATTGAAAAATCCACCCAAAACCTAAAAAATTGAAATTTTTATATGAAAAACTTCTTTTGCCCATATCTCCTAAACTAAGCGTCCTAGAGCGAAAAGGACTTTAATTCGTGACCACCCCCACAAAATTGAAAAATCCACCCAAATCCTAAAAAAATTTAAATTTTTATATGAAAAACTTTTTTTGCCAATATCTCCTAAACTAAGCGTCCTAGAGCGAAAAGGACTTTAATTCGTGACCACCCCAAAAAATTGAAAAATCCACCCAAAACCTAAAAAATTGAAATCTTTATATGAAAAACTTCTTTTGCCCATATCTCCTAAACTAAGCGTCCTAGAGCGAAAAGGACTTTAATTCGTGACCACCCCAAAAAATTGAAAAATCCACCCAAAACCTAAAAAATTGAAATTTTTATATGAAAAACTTCTTTTGCCCATATCTCCTAAACTAAGCGTCCTAGAGCGAAAAGGACTTTAAATCGTGACCACCCCAAAAAATTGAGAAATCCACCCAAAACCTAAAAAATTGAAATTTTTATATGAAAAACTTCTTTTGCCCATATCTCCTAAACTAAGCGTCCTAGAGCGAAAAGGACTTTAATTCGTGACCACCCCCAAAAAATTGAAAAATCCACCCAAAACCTAAAAAATTGAAATTTTTATATGAAAAACTTCTTTTGTCCATATCTCCTAAACTAAGCGTCCTAGAGCGAAAAGGACTTTAATTCGTGACCACCCCAAAAAATTGAAAAATCCACCCAAAACCTAAAAAAATTGAAATTTTTATATGAAAACCTTCTTTTGCCCATATCTCCTTAAATATGCGTCCTAGAGCGAAAAGGACTTTAATTCGTGACCACCCCCAAAAAATTGAAAAATCCACCCAAAACCTAAAAAATTGAAATTTTTATATGAAAAACTTCTTTTGCCCATATCTCCTAAACTAATCGTCCTAGAGCGAAAAGGACTTTAATTCGTGACCACCCCCAAAAAATTGAAAAATTCCACCCAAAACCTAAAAAAATTGAAATTTTTATATGAAAAACTTCTTTTGTCCATTTCTCCTAAACTAAGCGTCCTAGAGCGAAAAGGACTTTAATTCGTGACCACCCTCAAAAAATTGAAAAATCCACCCAAAACCTAAAAAAAAAATTGAAATTTTTATATGAAAAACTTCTTTTGCCCATATCTCCTAAACTAAGCGTCCTAGAGCGAAAAGGACTTTAATTCGTGACCACCCCAAAAAATTGAAAAATCCACCCAAAACCTAAAAAAAATTTAAATTTTTGTATGAAAAACTTCTTTTGCCCATATCTCCTAAACTAAGCGTCCTAGAGCGAAAAGGACTTTAATTCGTGACCACCCCCAAAAAATTGAAAAATCCACCCAAAACCTAAAAAAATTGAAATTTTTATATGAAAACCTTCTTTTGCCCATATCTCCTCAACTAAGCGTCCTAGAGCGAAAAGGACTTTAATTCATGACCACCCCAAAAAATTGCAAAATCCACCCAAAACCTAAAAAAATTTAAATTTTTATATGAAAAACTTCTTTTGCCCATATCTCCTAAACTAAGCGTCCTAGAGCGAAAAGGACTTTAATTCGTGACCACCCCAAAAAATTGAAAAATCCACCCAAAACCTAAAAAATTGAAATTTTTATATGAAAAACTTCTTTTGCCCATATCTCCTAAACTAGGCGTCCTAGAGCGAAAAGGACTTTAATTCGTGACCACCCCAAAAAATTGAAAAATCCACCCAAAACCTAAAAAAGTTTAAAGTTTTATATGAAAAACTTCTTTTGCCCATATCTCCTAAACTAAGCGTCCTAGAGCGAAAAGGACATTAATTCGTGACCACCCCCAAAAAATTGAAAAATCCACCCAAAACCTAAAAAAATTGAAATTTTTATATGAAAAACTTCTTTTGCCCATATCTCCTAAACTAAGCGTCCTAGAGCGAAAAGGACTTTAATTCGTGACCACCCCCAAAAAATTGAAAAATCCACCCAAAACCTAAAAAAAATTAAATTTTTATATGAAAAACTTTTTTTGCCCATATCTCCTAAACTAAGCGTCCTAGAGCGAAAAGGACTTTAATTCGTGACCACCCCAAAAAATTGAAAAATCCACCCAAAACCTAAAAAATTGAAATTTTTATATGAAAAACTTCTTTTGCCCATATCTCCTAAACTAAGCGTCCTAGAGCGAAAAGGACTTTAATTCGTGACCACCCCAAAAAATTGAAAAATCCACCCAAAACCTAAAAAAGTTTAAATTTTTATATGAAAAACTTCTTTTGCCCATATCTCCTAAACTAAGCGTCCTAGAGCAAAAAGGACATTAATTCGTGACCACCCCCAAAAAATTGAAAAATTCACCCAAAACCTAAAAAAATTGAAATTTTTATATGAAAAACTTCTTTTGCCCATATCTCCTAAACTAAGCGTCCTAGAGCGAAAAGGACCTTAATTCGTGACCACCCCAAAAAATTGAAAAATCCACCCAAAACCTAAAAAATTGAAATTTTTATATGAAAAACTTCTTTTGCCCATATCTCCTAAACTAAGCGTCCTAGAGCGAAAAGGACTTTAATTCGTGACCACCCCAAAAAATTGAAAAATCCACCCAAAACCTAAAAAAATTGAAATTTTTATATGAAAAACTTCTTTTGCCCATATCTCCTTAAATATGCGTCCTAGAGCGAAAAGGACTTTAATTCGTGACCACCCCCAAAAAATTGAAAAATCCACCCAAAACCTAAAAAATTGAAATTTTTATATGAAAAACTTATTTTGCCCATATCTCCTAAACTAAGCGTCCTAGAGCGAAAAGGACTTTAATTCGTGACCACCCCCAAAAAATTTAAAAATCCACCCAAAACCTAAAAAAATTTAAATTTTTATATGAAAAACTTCTTTTGCCCATTTCTCCTAAACTAAGCGTCCTAGAGCGAAAAGGACTTCAATTCGTGACCACCCTCAAAAAATTGAAAAATCCACCCAAAACCTAAAAAAAAATTGAAATTTTTATATGAAAAACTTCTTTTGCCCATATCTCCTAAACTAAGCGTCCTTGAGCGAAAAGGACATTAATTCGTGACCACCCCCAAAAAATTGAAAAATCCACCCAAAACCTAAAAAAATTGAAATTTTTATATGAAAAACTTCTTTTGCCCATATCTCCTAAACTAAGCGTCCTAGAGCGAAAAGGACTTTAATTCGTGACCACCCCAAAAAAATGAAAAATCCACCCAAAACCTAAAAAATTGAAATTTTTATATGAAAAACTTCTTTTGCCCATATCTCCTAAACTAAGCGTCCTAGAGCGAAAAGGACTTTAATTCGTGACCACCCCCAAAAAATTGAAAAATCCACCCAAAACCTAAAAAAATTGAAATTTTTATATGAAAAACTTCTTTTGCCCATATCTCCTTAAATATGCGTCCTAGAGCGAAAAGGACTTTAATTCGTGACCACCCCCAAAAAATTGAAAAATCCACCCAAAACCTAAAAAAATTTAAATTTTTATATGAAAAACTTCTTTTGCCCATTTCTCCTAAACTAAGCGTCCTAGAGCGAAAAGGACTTTAATTCGTGACCACCCTCAAAAAATTGAAAAATCCACCCAAAACCTAAAAAAATTGAAATTTTTATATGAAAAACTTCTTTTGCCCATATCTCCTAAACTAAGCGTCCTAGAGCGAGAAGGACTTTAATTCGTGACCACCCCAAAAAATTGAAAAATCCACCCAAAACCTAAAAAATTGAAATTTTTATATGAAAAATTTCTTTTGCCCATATCTCCTAAACTAAGCGTCCTAGAGCGAAAAGGACTTTAATTCATGACCACCCCAAAAAATTTAAAAATCCACCCAAAACCTAAAAAAATTGAAATTTTTATATGAAAACCTTCTTTTGCCCATATCTCCTAAACTAAGCGTCCTAGAGCGAAAAGGACTTTAATTCATGACCACCCCCAACAAATTTAAAAATCCACCCAAAACCTAAAAAAATTGAAATTTTTATATAAAAAACTTCTTTTGCCCATATCTCCTAAACTAAGCGTCCTAGAGCGAAAAGGACTTTAATTCGTGACCACCCCAAAAAATTGAAAAATCCACCCAAAACCTAAAAAATTTGAAATTTTTATATGAAAAACTTCTTTTGCCCATATCTCCTAAACTAAGCGTCCTAGAGCGAAAAGGACTTTAATTCGTGACCACCCCAAAAAATTGAAAAATCCACCCAAAACCTAAAAAAATTGAAATTTTTATATGAAAAACTTCTTTTGCCCATATCTCCTAAACTAAGCGTCCTAGAGCGAAAAGGACTTTAATTCATGATCACCCCCAAAAAATTTAAAAATCCACCCAAAACCTAAAAAAATTGAAATTTTTATATGAAAAACTTCTTTTGCATATATCTCCTAAACTAAGCGTCCTAGAGCGAAAAGGACTTTAATTCGTGACCACCCCAAAAAATTGAAAAATCCACCTAAAACCTAAAAAAATTTAAATTTTTATATGAATAACTTCTTTTGCCCATATCTCCTAAACTAAGCGTCCTAGAGCGAAAAGGACTTTAATTCGTGACCACCCCAAAAAATTGAAAAATCCACCCAAAACCTAAAAAAATTGAAACTTTTATATGAAAACCTTCTTTTGCCCATATCTCCTAAACTAAGCGTCCTAGAGCGAAAAGGACTTTAATTCGTGACCACCCCCAAAAAATTGAAAAATCAACCCAAAACCTAAAAAAATTGAAATTTTTATATGAAAAACTTCTTTTGCCCATATCTCCTAAACTAAGCGTCCTAGAGCGAAAAGGACTTTAATTCGTGACCACCCCCAAAAAATTGAAAAATCCACCCAAAACCTAAAAAAAATTAAATTTTTATATGAAAAACTTCTTTTGCCCATATCTCTTAAACTAAGCGTCCTAGAGCGAAAAGGACTTTAATTCGTGACCACCTCCAAAAAATTGAAAAATCCACCCAAAACCTAAAAAATTGAAATTTTTATATGAAAAACTTCTTTTGCCCATATCTCCTAAACTAAGCGTCCTAGAGCGAAAAGGACTTTAATTCGTGACCACCCCAAAAAATTGAAAAATCCACCCAAAACCTAAAGAAATTGAAATTTTTATATGAAAAACTTCTTTTGTCCATATCTCCTAAACTAAGCGTCCTAGAGCGAAAAGGACTTTAATTCGTGACCTCCCCCAAAAAATTGAAAAATCCACCCAAAACCTCAAAAAATTTAAATTTTTATATGAAAACCTTCTTTTGCCCATATCTCCTAAACTAAGCCTCCTAGAGCGAAAAGGACTTTAATTCATGACCACCCCAAAAAATTGAAAAATCCACCCAAAACCTAAAAAATTGAAATTTTTATATGAAAAACTTCTTTTGCCCATATCTGCTAAACTAAGCGTCCTAGAGCGAAAAGGACTTTAACTCGTGACCACCCCAAAAAATTGAAAAATCCACCCAAAACCTAAAAAAAATTGAAATTTTTATATGAAAACCTTCTTTTGCCCATATCTCCTAAACTAAGCGTCCTAGAGCGAAAAGGACTTTAATTCGTGACCACCCCCAAAAAATTTAAAAATCCACCCAAAACCTAAAAAAAATTGAAATTTTTATATGAAAACCTTCTTTTGCCCATATCTCCTAAACTAAGCGTCCTAGAGCGAAAAGGACTTTAATTCGTGACCACCCCAAAAAATTGAAAAATCCACCCAAAACCTAAAAAATTTGAAATTTTTATATGAAAAACTTCTTTTGCCCATATCTCCTAAACTAAGCGTCCTAGAGCGAAAAGGACTTTAATTCGTGACCACCCCAAAAAATTGAAAAATCCACCCAAAACCTAAAAAAATTGAAATTTTTATATGAAAAACTTCTTTTGCCCATATCTCCTAAACTAAGCGTCCTAGAGCGAAAAGGACTTTAATTCATGACCACCCCCAAAAAATTTAAAAATCCACCCAAAACCTAAAAAAATTGAAATTTTTATATGAAAAACTTCTTTTGCATATATCTCCTAAACTAAGCGTCCTAGAGCGAAAAGGACTTTAATTCGTGACCACCCCAAAAAATTGAAAAATCCACCCAAAACCTAAAAAAAATTTAAATTTTTATATGAAAAACTTCTTTTGCCCATATCTCCTAAACTAAGCGTCCTAGAGCGAAAAGGACTTTAATTCGTGACCACCCCAAAAAATTGAAAAATCCACCCAAAACCTAAAAAAATTGAAACTTTTATATGAAAACCTTCTTTTGCCCATATCTCCTAAACTAAGCGTCCTAGAGCGAAAAGGACTTTAATTCGTGACCACCCCCAAAAAATTGAAAAATCAACCCAAAACCTAAAAAAATTGAAATTTTTATATGAAAAACTTCTTTTGCCCATATCTCCTAAACTAAGCGTCCTAGAGCGAAAAGGACTTTAATTCGTGACCACCCCCAAAAAATTGAAAAATCCACCCAAAACCTAAAAAAATTTAAATTTTTATATGAAAAACTTCTTTTGCCCATATCTCTTAAACTAAGCGTCCTAGAGCGAAAAGGACTTTAATTCGTGACCACCCCCAAAAAATTGAAAAATCCACCCAAAACCTAAAAAATTGAAATTTTTATATGAAAAACTTCTTTTGCCCATATCTCCTAAACTAAGCGTCCTAGAGCGAAAAGGACTTTAATTCGTGACCACCCCAAAAAATTGAAAAATCCACCCAAAACCTAAAAAAATTGAAATTTTTATATGAAAAACTTCTTTTGTCCATATCTCCTAAACTAAGCGTCCTAGAGCGAAAAGGACTTTAATTCGTGACCACCCCAAAAAATTGAAAAATCCACCCAAAACCTAAAAAAAATTTAAATTTTTATATGAAAAACTTCTTTTGCCCATATCTCCTAAACTAAGCGTCCTAGAGCGAAAAGGACTTTAATTCGTGACCACCCCAAAAAATTGAAAAATCCACCCAAAACCTAAAAAAATTGAAACTTTTATATGAAAACCTTCTTTTGCCCATATCTCCTAAACTAAGCGTCCTAGAGCGAAAAGGACTTTAATTCGTGACCACCCCCAAAAAATTGAAAAATCAACCCAAAACCTAAAAAAATTGAAATTTTTATATGAAAAACTTCTTTTGCCCATATCTCCTAAACTAAGCGTCCTAGAGCGAAAAGGACTTTAATTCGTGACCACCCCCAAAAAATTGAAAAATCCACCCAAAACCTAAAAAAATTTAAATTTTTATATGAAAAACTTCTTTTGCCCATATCTCTTAAACTAAGCGTCCTAGAGCGAAAAGGACTTTAATTCGTGACCACCCCCAAAAAATTGAAAAATCCACCCAAAACCTAAAAAATTGAAATTTTTATATGAAAAACTTCTTTTGCCCATATCTCCTAAACTAAGCGTCCTAGAGCGAAAAGGACTTTAATTCGTGACCACCCCAAAAAATTGAAAAATCCACCCAAAACCTAAAAAAATTGAAATTTTTATATGAAAAACTTCTTTTGTCCATATCTCCTAAACTAAGCGTCCTAGAGCGAAAAGGACTTTAATTCGTGACCACCCCAAAAAATTGAAAAATCCACCCAAAACCTAAAAAATTGAAATTTTTATATGAAAAACTTCTTTTGCCCATATCTCCTAAACTAAGCGTCCTAGAGCGAAAAGGACATTAATTCGTGACCACCCCCAAAAAATTGAAAAATCCACCCAAAACCTAAAAAAATTTAAATTTTTATATGAAAAACTTCTTTTGCCCATATCTCCTAAACTAAGCGTCCTAGAGCGAAAAGGACTTTAATTCGTGACCACCCCAAAAAATTGAAAAATCCACCCAAAACCTAAAAAATTGAAATTTTTATATGAAAAACTTCTTTTGCCCATATCTCCTAAACTAAGCGTCCTAGAGCGAAAAGGACTTTAAATCGTGACCACCCCAAAAAATTGAGAAATCCACCCAAAACCTAAAAAATTGAAATTTTTATATGAAAAACTTCTTTTGCCCATATCTCCTAAACTAAGCGTCCTAGAGCGAAAAGGACTTTAATTCGTGACCACCCCCAAAAAATTGAAAAATCCACCCAAAACCTAAAAAATTGAAATTTTTATATGAAAAACTTCTTTTGTCCATATCTCCTAAACTAAGCGTCCTAGAGCGAAAAGGACTTTAATTCGTGACCACCCCAAAAAATTGAAAAATCCACCCAAAACCTAAAAAAATTTAAATTTTTATATGAAAACCTTCTTTTGCCCATATCTCCTTAAATATGCGTCCTAGAGCGAAAAGGACTTTAATTCGTGACCACCCCCAAAAAATTGAAAAATCCACCCAAAACCTAAAAAATTGAAATTTTTATATGAAAAACTTCTTTTGCCCATATCTCCTAAACTAATCGTCCTAGAGCGAAAAGGACTTTAATTCGTGACCACCCCCAAAAAATTGAAAAATCCACCCAAAACCTAAAAAAATTCAAATTTTTATATGAAAAACTTCTTTTGTCCATTTCTCCTAAACTAAGCGTCCTAGAGCGAAAAGGACTTTAATTCGTGACCACCATCAAAAAAATTGAAAAATCCACCCAAAACCTAAAAAAATTGAAATTTTTATATGAAAAACTTCTTTTGCCCATATCTCCTAAACTAAGCGTCCTAGAGCGAAAAGGACTTTAATTCGTGACCACCCCAAAAAATTGAAAAATCCACCCAAAACCCAAAAAAATTTAAATTTTTATATGAAAACCTTCTTTTGCCCATATCTCCTAAACTAAGCCTCCTAGAGCGAAAAGGACTTTAATTCATGACCACCCCAAAAAATTGAAAAATCCACCCAAAACCTAAAAAATTGAAATTTTTATATGAAAAACTTCTTTTGTCCATATCTCCTAAACTAAGCGTCCTAGAGCGAAAAGGACTTTAATTCGTGACCACCCCAAACAATTGAAAAATCCACCCAAAACCTAAAAAAATTTTAATTTTTATATGAAAACCTTCTTTTGCCCATATCTCCTAAACTAAGCGTCCTAGAGCGAAAAGGACTTTAATTCGTGACCACCCCAAAAAATTGAAAAATCCACCCAAAACCCAAAAAAATTTAAATTTTTATATGAAAACCTTCTTTTGCCCATATCTCCTAAACTAAGCGTCCTAGAGCGAAAAGGACTTTAAATCGTGACCACCCCAAAAAATTGAGAAATCCACCCAAAACCTAAAAAATTGAAATTTTTATATGAAAAACTTCTTTTGCCCATATCTCCTAAACTAAGCGTCCTAGAGCGAAAAGGACTTTAATTCGTGACCACCCCCAAAAAATTGAAAAATCCACCCAAAACCTAAAAAATTGAAATTTTTATATGAAAAACTTCTTTTGCCCATATCTCCTAAACTAAGCGTCCTAGAGCGAAAAGGACTTTAATTCGTGACCACCCCAAAAAATTGAAAAATCCACCCAAAACCTAAAAAAGTTTAAATTTTTATATGAAAAACTTCTTTTGCCCATATCTCCTAAACTAAGCGTCCTAGAGCGAAAAGGACATTAATTCGTGACCACCCCCAAAAAATTGAAAAATCCACCCAAAACCTAAAAAAATTGAATTTTTTATATGAAAAACTTCTTTTGCCCATATCTCCTAAACTAAGCGTCCTAGAGCGAAAAGGACTTTAATTCGTGACCACCCCAAAAAATTGAAAAATCCACCCAAAACCTAAAAAATTGAAATTTTTATATGAAAAACTTCTTTTGCCCATATCTCCTAAACTAAGCGTCCTAGAGCGAAAAGGACTTTAATTCGTGACCACCCCAAAAAATTGATAAATCCACCCAAAACCTAAAAAAATTGAATTTTTTATATGAAAAACTTCTTTTGCCCATATCTCCTAAACTAAGCGTCCTAGAGCGAAAAGGACTTTAATTCGTGACCACCCCAAAAAATTGAAAAATCCACCCAAAACCTAAAAAATTGAAATTTTTATATGAAAAACTTCTTTTGCCCATATCTCCTAAACTAAGCGTCCTAGAGCGAAAAGGACTTTAATTCGTGACCACCCCAAAAAATTGATAAATCCACCCAAAACCTAAAAAAATTGAAATTTTTATATGAAAAACTTCTTTTGCCCATATCTCCTAAACTAAGCGTCCTAGAGCGAAAAGGACTTTAATTCGTGACCACCCCCAAAAAATTGAAAAATCCACCCAAAACCTAAAAAATTGAAATTTTTATATGAAAAACTTCTTTTGCCCATATCTCCTAAACTAAGCGTCCTAGAGCGAAAAGGACTTTAATTCGTGACCACCCCCACAAAATTGAAAAATCCACCCAAATCCTAAAAAAATTTAAATTTTTATATGAAAAACTTTTTTTGCCAATATCTCCTAAACTAAGCGTCCTAGAGCGAAAAGGACTTTAATTCGTGACCACCCCAAAAAATTGAAAAATCCACCCAAAACCTAAAAAATTGAAATCTTTATATGAAAAACTTCTTTTGCCCATATCTCCTAAACTAAGCGTCCTAGAGCGAAAAGGACTTTAATTCGTGACCACCCCAAAAAATTGAAAAATCCACCCAAAACCTAAAAAATTGAAATTTTTATATGAAAAACTTCTTTTGCCCATATCTCCTAAACTAAGCGTCCTAGAGCGAAAAGGACTTTAAATCGTGACCACCCCAAAAAATTGAGAAATCCACCCAAAACCTAAAAAATTGAAATTTTTATATGAAAAACTTCTTTTGCCCATATCTCCTAAACTAAGCGTCCTAGAGCGAAAAGGACTTTAATTCGTGACCACCCCCAAAAAATTGAAAAATCCACCCAAAACCTAAAAAATTGAAATTTTTATATGAAAAACTTCTTTTGTCCATATCTCCTAAACTAAGCGTCCTAGAGCGAAAAGGACTTTAATTCGTGACCACCCCAAAAAATTGAAAAATCCACCCAAAACCTAAAAAAATTGAAATTTTTATATGAAAACCTTCTTTTGCCCATATCTCCTTAAATATGCGTCCTAGAGCGAAAAGGACTTTAATTCGTGACCACCCCCAAAAAATTGAAAAATCCACCCAAAACCTAAAAAATTGAAATTTTTATATGAAAAACTTCTTTTGCCCATATCTCCTAAACTAATCGTCCTAGAGCGAAAAGGACTTTAATTCGTGACCACCCCCAAAAAATTGAAAAATTCCACCCAAAACCTAAAAAAATTGAAATTTTTATATGAAAAACTTCTTTTGTCCATTTCTCCTAAACTAAGCGTCCTAGAGCGAAAAGGACTTTAATTCGTGACCACCCTCAAAAAATTGAAAAATCCACCCAAAACCTAAAAAAAAAATTGAAATTTTTATATGAAAAACTTCTTTTGCCCATATCTCCTAAACTAAGCGTCCTAGAGCGAAAAGGACTTTAATTCGTGACCACCCCAAAAAATTGAAAAATCCACCCAAAACCTAAAAAAAATTTAAATTTTTGTATGAAAAACTTCTTTTGCCCATATCTCCTAAACTAAGCGTCCTAGAGCGAAAAGGACTTTAATTCGTGACCACCCCCAAAAAATTGAAAAATCCACCCAAAACCTAAAAAAATTGAAATTTTTATATGAAAACCTTCTTTTGCCCATATCTCCTCAACTAAGCGTCCTAGAGCGAAAAGGACTTTAATTCATGACCACCCCAAAAAATTGCAAAATCCACCCAAAACCTAAAAAAATTTAAATTTTTATATGAAAAACTTCTTTTGCCCATATCTCCTAAACTAAGCGTCCTAGAGCGAAAAGGACTTTAATTCGTGACCACCCCAAAAAATTGAAAAATCCACCCAAAACCTAAAAAATTGAAATTTTTATATGAAAAACTTCTTTTGCCCATATCTCCTAAACTAGGCGTCCTAGAGCGAAAAGGACTTTAATTCGTGACCACCCCAAAAAATTGAAAAATCCACCCAAAACCTAAAAAAGTTTAAAGTTTTATATGAAAAACTTCTTTTGCCCATATCTCCTAAACTAAGCGTCCTAGAGCGAAAAGGACATTAATTCGTGACCACCCCCAAAAAATTGAAAAATCCACCCAAAACCTAAAAAAATTGAAATTTTTATATGAAAAACTTCTTTTGCCCATATCTCCTAAACTAAGCGTCCTAGAGCGAAAAGGACTTTAATTCGTGACCACCCCCAAAAAATTGAAAAATCCACCCAAAACCTAAAAAAAATTAAATTTTTATATGAAAAACTTTTTTTGCCCATATCTCCTAAACTAAGCGTCCTAGAGCGAAAAGGACTTTAATTCGTGACCACCCCAAAAAATTGAAAAATCCACCCAAAACCTAAAAAATTGAAATTTTTATATGAAAAACTTCTTTTGCCCATATCTCCTAAACTAAGCGTCCTAGAGCGAAAAGGACTTTAATTCGTGACCACCCCAAAAAATTGAAAAATCCACCCAAAACCTAAAAAAGTTTAAATTTTTATATGAAAAACTTCTTTTGCCCATATCTCCTAAACTAAGCGTCCTAGAGCAAAAAGGACATTAATTCGTGACCACCCCCAAAAAATTGAAAAATTCACCCAAAACCTAAAAAAATTGAAATTTTTATATGAAAAACTTCTTTTGCCCATATCTCCTAAACTAAGCGTCCTAGAGCGAAAAGGACCTTAATTCGTGACCACCCCAAAAAATTGAAAAATCCACCCAAAACCTAAAAAATTGAAATTTTTATATGAAAAACTTCTTTTGCCCATATCTCCTAAACTAAGCGTCCTAGAGCGAAAAGGACTTTAATTCGTGACCACCCCAAAAAATTGAAAAATCCACCCAAAACCTAAAAAAATTGAAATTTTTATATGAAAAACTTCTTTTGCCCATATCTCCTTAAATATGCGTCCTAGAGCGAAAAGGACTTTAATTCGTGACCACCCCCAAAAAATTGAAAAATCCACCCAAAACCTAAAAAATTGAAATTTTTATATGAAAAACTTATTTTGCCCATATCTCCTAAACTAAGCGTCCTAGAGCGAAAAGGACTTTAATTCGTGACCACCCCCAAAAAATTTAAAAATCCACCCAAAACCTAAAAAAATTTAAATTTTTATATGAAAAACTTCTTTTGCCCATTTCTCCTAAACTAAGCGTCCTAGAGCGAAAAGGACTTCAATTCGTGACCACCCTCAAAAAATTGAAAAATCCACCCAAAACCTAAAAAAAAATTGAAATTTTTATATGAAAAACTTCTTTTGCCCATATCTCCTAAACTAAGCGTCCTTGAGCGAAAAGGACATTAATTCGTGACCACCCCCAAAAAATTGAAAAATCCACCCAAAACCTAAAAAAATTGAAATTTTTATATGAAAAACTTCTTTTGCCCATATCTCCTAAACTAAGCGTCCTAGAGCGAAAAGGACTTTAATTCGTGACCACCCCAAAAAAATGAAAAATCCACCCAAAACCTAAAAAATTGAAATTTTTATATGAAAAACTTCTTTTGCCCATATCTCCTAAACTAAGCGTCCTAGAGCGAAAAGGACTTTAATTCGTGACCACCCCCAAAAAATTGAAAAATCCACCCAAAACCTAAAAAAATTGAAATTTTTATATGAAAAACTTCTTTTGCCCATATCTCCTTAAATATGCGTCCTAGAGCGAAAAGGACTTTAATTCGTGACCACCCCCAAAAAATTGAAAAATCCACCCAAAACCTAAAAAAATTTAAATTTTTATATGAAAAACTTCTTTTGCCCATTTCTCCTAAACTAAGCGTCCTAGAGCGAAAAGGACTTTAATTCGTGACCACCCTCAAAAAATTGAAAAATCCACCCAAAACCTAAAAAAATTGAAATTTTTATATGAAAAACTTCTTTTGCCCATATCTCCTAAACTAAGCGTCCTAGAGCGAGAAGGACTTTAATTCGTGACCACCCCAAAAAATTGAAAAATCCACCCAAAACCTAAAAAATTGAAATTTTTATATGAAAAATTTCTTTTGCCCATATCTCCTAAACTAAGCGTCCTAGAGCGAAAAGGACTTTAATTCATGACCACCCCAAAAAATTTAAAAATCCACCCAAAACCTAAAAAAATTGAAATTTTTATATGAAAACCTTCTTTTGCCCATATCTCCTAAACTAAGCGTCCTAGAGCGAAAAGGACTTTAATTCATGACCACCCCCAACAAATTTAAAAATCCACCCAAAACCTAAAAAAATTGAAATTTTTATATAAAAAACTTCTTTTGCCCATATCTCCTAAACTAAGCGTCCTAGAGCGAAAAGGACTTTAATTCGTGACCACCCCAAAAAATTGAAAAATCCACCCAAAACCTAAAAAATTTGAAATTTTTATATGAAAAACTTCTTTTGCCCATATCTCCTAAACTAAGCGTCCTAGAGCGAAAAGGACTTTAATTCGTGACCACCCCAAAAAATTGAAAAATCCACCCAAAACCTAAAAAAATTGAAATTTTTATATGAAAAACTTCTTTTGCCCATATCTCCTAAACTAAGCGTCCTAGAGCGAAAAGGACTTTAATTCATGATCACCCCCAAAAAATTTAAAAATCCACCCAAAACCTAAAAAAATTGAAATTTTTATATGAAAAACTTCTTTTGCATATATCTCCTAAACTAAGCGTCCTAGAGCGAAAAGGACTTTAATTCGTGACCACCCCAAAAAATTGAAAAATCCACCTAAAACCTAAAAAAATTTAAATTTTTATATGAATAACTTCTTTTGCCCATATCTCCTAAACTAAGCGTCCTAGAGCGAAAAGGACTTTAATTCGTGACCACCCCAAAAAATTGAAAAATCCACCCAAAACCTAAAAAAATTGAAACTTTTATATGAAAACCTTCTTTTGCCCATATCTCCTAAACTAAGCGTCCTAGAGCGAAAAGGACTTTAATTCGTGACCACCCCCAAAAAATTGAAAAATCAACCCAAAACCTAAAAAAATTGAAATTTTTATATGAAAAACTTCTTTTGCCCATATCTCCTAAACTAAGCGTCCTAGAGCGAAAAGGACTTTAATTCGTGACCACCCCCAAAAAATTGAAAAATCCACCCAAAACCTAAAAAAAATTAAATTTTTATATGAAAAACTTCTTTTGCCCATATCTCTTAAACTAAGCGTCCTAGAGCGAAAAGGACTTTAATTCGTGACCACCTCCAAAAAATTGAAAAATCCACCCAAAACCTAAAAAATTGAAATTTTTATATGAAAAACTTCTTTTGCCCATATCTCCTAAACTAAGCGTCCTAGAGCGAAAAGGACTTTAATTCGTGACCACCCCAAAAAATTGAAAAATCCACCCAAAACCTAAAGAAATTGAAATTTTTATATGAAAAACTTCTTTTGTCCATATCTCCTAAACTAAGCGTCCTAGAGCGAAAAGGACTTTAATTCGTGACCTCCCCCAAAAAATTGAAAAATCCACCCAAAACCTCAAAAAATTTAAATTTTTATATGAAAACCTTCTTTTGCCCATATCTCCTAAACTAAGCCTCCTAGAGCGAAAAGGACTTTAATTCATGACCACCCCAAAAAATTGAAAAATCCACCCAAAACCTAAAAAATTGAAATTTTTATATGAAAAACTTCTTTTGCCCATATCTGCTAAACTAAGCGTCCTAGAGCGAAAAGGACTTTAACTCGTGACCACCCCAAAAAATTGAAAAATCCACCCAAAACCTAAAAAAAATTGAAATTTTTATATGAAAACCTTCTTTTGCCCATATCTCCTAAACTAAGCGTCCTAGAGCGAAAAGGACTTTAATTCGTGACCACCCCCAAAAAATTTAAAAATCCACCCAAAACCTAAAAAAAATTGAAATTTTTATATGAAAACCTTCTTTTGCCCATATCTCCTAAACTAAGCGTCCTAGAGCGAAAAGGACTTTAATTCGTGACCACCCCAAAAAATTGAAAAATCCACCCAAAACCTAAAAAATTTGAAATTTTTATATGAAAAACTTCTTTTGCCCATATCTCCTAAACTAAGCGTCCTAGAGCGAAAAGGACTTTAATTCGTGACCACCCCAAAAAATTGAAAAATCCACCCAAAACCTAAAAAAATTGAAATTTTTATATGAAAAACTTCTTTTGCCCATATCTCCTAAACTAAGCGTCCTAGAGCGAAAAGGACTTTAATTCATGACCACCCCCAAAAAATTTAAAAATCCACCCAAAACCTAAAAAAATTGAAATTTTTATATGAAAAACTTCTTTTGCATATATCTCCTAAACTAAGCGTCCTAGAGCGAAAAGGACTTTAATTCGTGACCACCCCAAAAAATTGAAAAATCCACCCAAAACCTAAAAAAAATTTAAATTTTTATATGAAAAACTTCTTTTGCCCATATCTCCTAAACTAAGCGTCCTAGAGCGAAAAGGACTTTAATTCGTGACCACCCCAAAAAATTGAAAAATCCACCCAAAACCTAAAAAAATTGAAACTTTTATATGAAAACCTTCTTTTGCCCATATCTCCTAAACTAAGCGTCCTAGAGCGAAAAGGACTTTAATTCGTGACCACCCCCAAAAAATTG
The DNA here is from genome assembly GCF_050003625.1 of Haematobia irritans. Taxonomy (NCBI): domain Eukaryota; kingdom Metazoa; phylum Arthropoda; class Insecta; order Diptera; family Muscidae; genus Haematobia; species Haematobia irritans. The sequence continues at coordinate 99,459,608 of NC_134400.1, read as the reverse complement.
AAAAATCAACCCAAAACCTAAAAAAATTGAAATTTTTATATGAAAAACTTCTTTTGCCCATATCTCCTAAACTAAGCGTCCTAGAGCGAAAAGGACTTTAATTCGTGACCACCCCCAAAAAATTGAAAAATCCACCCAAAACCTAAAAAAATTTAAATTTTTATATGAAAAACTTCTTTTGCCCATATCTCTTAAACTAAGCGTCCTAGAGCGAAAAGGACTTTAATTCGTGACCACCCCCAAAAAATTGAAAAATCCACCCAAAACCTAAAAAATTGAAATTTTTATATGAAAAACTTCTTTTGCCCATATCTCCTAAACTAAGCGTCCTAGAGCGAAAAGGACTTTAATTCGTGACCACCCCAAAAAATTGAAAAATCCACCCAAAACCTAAAAAAATTGAAATTTTTATATGAAAAACTTCTTTTGTCCATATCTCCTAAACTAAGCGTCCTAGAGCGAAAAGGACTTTAATTCGTGACCACCCCCAAAAAATTGAAAAATCCACCCAAAACCTCAAAAAATTTAAATTTTTATATGAAAACCTTCTTTTGCCCATATCTCCTAAACTAAGCCTCCTAGAGCGAAAAGGACTTTAATTCATGACCACCCCAAAAAATTGAAAAATCCACCCAAAACCTAAAAAATTGAAATTTTTATATGAAAAACTTCTTTTGCCCATATCTGCTAAACTAAGCGTCCTAGAGCGAAAAGGACTTTAACTCGTGACCACCCCAAAAAATTGAAAAATCCACCCAAAACCTAAAAAAAATTGAAATTTTTATATGAAAACCTTCTTTTGCCCATATCTCCTAAACTAAGCGTCCTAGAGCGAAAAGGACTTTAATTCGTGACCACCCCAAAAAATTGAAAAATCCACCCAAAACCTAAAAAAATTGAAATTTTTATATGAAAAACTTCTTTTGCCCATATCTCCTAAACTAAGCGTCCTAGAGCGAAAAGGACTTTAATTCATGACCACCCCCAAAAAATTTAAAAATCCACCCAAAACCTAAAAAAATTGAAATTTTTATATGAAAAACTTCTTTTGCATATATCTCCTAAACTAAGCGTCCTAGAGCGAAAAGGACTTTAATTCGTGACCACCCCAAAAAATTGAAAAATCCACCCAAAACCTAAAAAAAATTTAAATTTTTATATGAAAAACTTCTTTTGCCCATATCTCCTAAACTAAGCGTCCTAGAGCGAAAAGGACTTTAATTCGTGACCACCCCAAAAAATTGAAAAATCCACCCAAAACCTAAAAAAATTGAAACTTTTATATGAAAACCTTCTTTTGCCCATATCTCCTAAACTAAGCGTCCTAGAGCGAAAAGGACTTTAATTCGTGACCACCCCCAAAAAATTGAAAAATCAACCCAAAACCTAAAAAAATTGAAATTTTTATATGAAAAACTTCTTTTGCCCATATCTCCTAAACTAAGCGTCCTAGAGCGAAAAGGACTTTAATTCGTGACCACCCCCAAAAAATTGAAAAATCCACCCAAAACCTAAAAAAATTTAAATTTTTATATGAAAAACTTCTTTTGCCCATATCTCTTAAACTAAGCGTCCTAGAGCGAAAAGGACTTTAATTCGTGACCACCCCCAAAAAATTGAAAAATCCACCCAAAACCTAAAAAATTGAAATTTTTATATGAAAAACTTCTTTTGCCCATATCTCCTAAACTAAGCGTCCTAGAGCGAAAAGGACTTTAATTCGTGACCACCCCAAAAAATTGAAAAATCCACCCAAAACCTAAAAAAATTGAAATTTTTATATGAAAAACTTCTTTTGTCCATATCTCCTAAACTAAGCGTCCTAGAGCGAAAAGGACTTTAATTCGTGACCACCCCCAAAAAATTGAAAAATCCACCCAAAACCTCAAAAAATTTAAATTTTTATATGAAAACCTTCTTTTGCCCATATCTCCTAAACTAAGCCTCCTAGAGCGAAAAGGACTTTAATTCATGACCACCCCAAAAAATTGAAAAATCCACCCAAAACCTAAAAAATTGAAATTTTTATATGAAAAACTTCTTTTGCCCATATCTGCTAAACTAAGCGTCCTAGAGCGAAAAGGACTTTAACTCGTGACCACCCCAAAAAATTGAAAAATCCACCCAAAACCTAAAAAAAATTGAAATTTTTATATGAAAACCTTCTTTTGCCCATATCTCCTAAACTAAGCGTCCTAGAGCGAAAAGGACTTTAATTCGTGACCACCCCCAAAAATTGAAAAATCCACCCAAAACCTAAAAAAATTGAAATTTTTATATGAAAACCTTCTTTTGCCCATATCTCCTAAACTAAGCCTCCTAGAGCGAAAAGGACTTTAATTCATGACCACCCCAAAAAATTGAAAAATCCACCCAAAACCTAAAAAAATTTAAATTTTTATATGAAAAACTTCTTTTGCCCATATCTCCTTAAATATGCGTCCTAGAGCGAAAAGGACTTTAATTCGTGACCACCCCCAAAAAATTTAAAAATTCACCCACCAGTTTTATATGAAAAACTCCTTTTTTTACCCATATCTCCTAAACTAAGCGTCCTAGAGCGAAAAGGACTTTAATTCGTGACCACCCCCAAAAAATTGAAAAATCCACCCAAAACCTAAAAAAATTTAAATTTTTATATGAAAAACTTCTTTTGCCCATATCTCTTAAACTAAGCGTCCTAGAGCGAAAAAGGACTTTAATTCGTGACCACCCCCAAAAAATTGACAAATCCACCCAAAACCTAAAAAATTGAAATTTTTATACGAAAAACTTCTTTTGCCCATATCTGCTAAACTAAGCGTCCTAGAGCGAAAAGGACTTTAACTCGTGACCACCCCAAAAAATTGAAAAATCCACCCAAAACCTAAAAAAAATTTAAATTTTTATATGAAAACCTTCTTTTGCCCATATCTCCTAAACTAAGCGTCCTAGAGCGAAAAGGACTTTAATTCGTGACCACCCCAAAAAATTGAAAAATCCACCCAAAACCTAAAAAAATTGAAATTTTTATATGAAAACCTTCTTTTGCCCATATCTCCTAAACTAAGCCTCCTAGAGCGAAAAGGACTTTAATTCATGACCACCCCAAAAAATTGAAAAATCCACCCAAAACCTAAAAAAATTTAAATTTTTATATGAAAAACTTCTTTTGCCCATATCTCCTTAAATATGCGTCCTAGAGCGAAAAGGACTTTAATTCGTGACCACCCCCAAAAAATTGAAAAATTCACCCACAACATAAAAAAATTGAAATTTTTATATGAAAAACTTCTTTTGCCCATATCTCCTAAACTAAGCGTCCTAGAGCGAAAAGGACTTTAATTCGTGACCACCCCCAAAAAATTGAAAAATTCACCCAAAACCTAAAAAAATTGAAATTTTTATATGAAAAACTTCTTTTGCCCATATCTCCTAAACTAAGCGTCCTAGAGCGGAAAGGACTTTAATTCATGACCACCCCAAAAAATTGAAAAATCAACCCAAAACCTAAAAAAATTGAAATTTTTATATGAAAAACTTCTTTTGCCCATATCTCCTTAAATATGCGTCCTAGAGCGAAAAGGACTTTAATTCGTGACCACCCCCAAAAAATTGAAAAATCCACCCAAAACCTCAAAAAATTTAAATTTTTATATGAAAACCTTCTTTTGCCCATATCTCCTAAACTAAGCCTCCTAGAGCGAAAAGGACTTTAATTCATGACCACCCCAAAAAATTGAAAAATCCACCCAAAACCTAAAAAATTGAAATTTTTATATGAAAAACTTCTTTTGCCCATATCTGCTAAACTAAGCGTCCTAGAGCGAAAAGGACTTTAACTCGTGACCACCCCAAAAAATTGAAAAATCCACCCAAAACCTAAAAAAAATTGAAATTTTTATATGAAAACCTTCTTTTGCCCATATCTCCTAAACTAAGCGTCCTAGAGCGAAAAGGACTTTAATTCGTGACCACCCCAAAAAATTGAAAAATCCACCCAAAACCTAAAAAAATTGAAATTTTTATATGAAAAACTTCTTTTGCCCATATCTCCTAAACTAAGCGTCCTAGAGCGAAAAGGACTTTAATTCATGACCACCCCCAAAAAATTTAAAAATCCACCCAAAACCTAAAAAAATTGAAATTTTTATATGAAAAACTTCTTTTGCATATATCTCCTAAACTAAGCGTCCTAGAGCGAAAAGGACTTTAATTCGTGACCACCCCAAAAAATTGAAAAATCCACCCAAAACCTAAAAAAAATTTAAATTTTTATATGAAAAACTTCTTTTGCCCATATCTCCTAAACTAAGCGTCCTAGAGCGAAAAGGACTTTAATTCGTGACCACCCCAAAAAATTGAAAAATCCACCCAAAACCTAAAAAAATTGAAACTTTTATATGAAAACCTTCTTTTGCCCATATCTCCTAAACTAAGCGTCCTAGAGCGAAAAGGACTTTAATTCGTGACCACCCCCAAAAAATTGAAAAATCAACCCAAAACTTAAAAAAATTGAAATTTTTATATGAAAAACTTCTTTTGCCCATATCTCCTAAACTAAGCGTCCTAGAGCGAAAAGGACTTTAATTCGTGACCACCCCCAAAAAATTGAAAAATCCACCCAAAACCTAAAAAAATTTAAATTTTTATATGAAAAACTTCTTTTGCCCATATCTCTTAAACTAAGCGTCCTAGAGCGAAAAGGACTTTAATTCGTGACCACCCCCAAAAAATTGAAAAATCCACCCAAAACCTAAAAAATTGAAATTTTTATATGAAAAACTTCTTTTGCCCATATCTCCTAAACTAAGCGTCCTAGAGCGAAAAGGACTTTAATTCGTGACCACCCCAAAAAATTGAAAAATCCACCCAAAACCTAAAAAAATTGAAATTTTTATATGAAAAACTTCTTTTGTCCATATCTCCTAAACTAAGCGTCCTAGAGCGAAAAGGACTTTAATTCGTGACCACCCCCAAAAAATTGAAAAATCCACCCAAAACCTCAAAAAATTTAAATTTTTATATGAAAACCTTCTTTTGCCCATATCTCCTAAACTAAGCCTCCTAGAGCGAAAAGGACTTTAATTCATGACCACCCCAAAAAATTGAAAAATCCACCCAAAACCTAAAAAATTGAAATTTTTATATGAAAAACTTCTTTTGCCCATATCTGCTAAACTAAGCGTCCTAGAGCGAAAAGGACTTTAACTCGTGACCACCCCAAAAAATTGAAAAATCCACCCAAAACCTAAAAAAAATTGAAATTTTTATATGAAAACCTTCTTTTGCCCATATCTCCTAAACTAAGCGTCCTAGAGCGAAAAGGACTTTAATTCGTGACCACCCCCAAAAATTGAAAAATCCACCCAAAACCTAAAAAAATTGAAATTTTTATATGAAAACCTTCTTTTGCCCATATCTCCTAAACTAAGCCTCCTAGAGCGAAAAGGACTTTAATTCATGACCACCCCAAAAAATTGAAAAATCCACCCAAAACCTAAAAAAATTTAAATTTTTATATGAAAAACTTCTTTTGCCCATATCTCCTTAAATATGCGTCCTAGAGCGAAAAGGACTTTAATTCGTGACCACCCCCAAAAAATTTAAAAATTCACCCACCAGTTTTATATGAAAAACTCCTTTTTTTACCCATATCTCCTAAACTAAGCGTCCTAGAGCGAAAAGGACTTTAATTCGTGACCACCCCCAAAAAATTGAAAAATCCACCCAAAACCTAAAAAAATTTAAATTTTTATATGAAAAACTTCTTTTGCCCATATCTCTTAAACTAAGCGTCCTAGAGCGAAAAGGACTTTAATTCGTGACCACCCCCAAAAAATTGACAAATCCACCCAAAACCTAAAAAATTGAAATTTTTATACGAAAAACTTCTTTTGCCCATATCTGCTAAACTAAGCGTCCTAGAGCGAAAAGGACTTTAACTCGTGACCACCCCAAAAAATTGAAAAATCCACCCAAAACCTAAAAAAAATTGAAATTTTTATATGAAAACCTTCTTTTGCCCATATCTCCTAAACTAAGCGTCCTAGAGCGAAAAGGACTTTAATTCGTGACCACCCCAAAAAATTGAAAAATCCACCCAAAACCTAAAAAAATTGAAATTTTTATATGAAAACCTTCTTTTGCCCATATCTCCTAAACTAAGCCTCCTAGAGCGAAAAGGACTTTAATTCATGACCACCCCAAAAAATTGAAAAATCCACCCAAAACCTAAAAAAATTTAAATTTTTATATGAAAAACTTCTTTTGCCCATATCTCCTTAAATATGCGTCCTAGAGCGAAAAGGACTTTAATTCGTGACCACCCCCAAAAAATTGAAAAATTCACCCACAACATAAAAAAATTGAAATTTTTATATGAAAAACTTCTTTTGCCCATATCTCCTAAACTAAGCGTCCTAGAGCGAAAAGGACTTTAATTCGTGACCACCCCCAAAAAATTGAAAAATCCACCCAAAACCTAAAAAAATTGAAATTTTTATATGAAAAACTTCTTTTGCCCATATCTCCTAAACTAAGCGTCCTAGAGCGGAAAGGACTTTAATTCATGACCACCCCAAAAAATTGAAAAATCAACCCAAAACCTAAAAAAATTGAAATTTTTATATGAAAAACTTCTTTTGCCCATATCTCCTTAAATATGCGTCCTAGAGCGAAAAGGACTTTAATTCGTGACCACCCTCAAAAAATTGAAAAATCCACCCAAAACCTAAAAAAATTGAAATTTTTATATGAAAAACTTCTTTTGCCCATATCTCCTTAAATATGCGTCCTAGAGCGAAAAGGACTTTAATTCGTGACCACCCCAAAAAATTGAAAAATCCACCCAAAACCTAAAAAAATTGAAATTTTTATATGAAAAACTTCTTTTGTCCATATCTCCTAAACTAAGCGTCCTAGAGCGAAAAGGACTTTAATTCGTGACCACCCCCAAAAAATTGAAAAATCCACCCAAAACCTAAAAAAATTGAAATTTTTATATGAAAAACTTCTTTTGTCCATATCTCCTAAACTAAGCGTCCTAGAGCGAAAAGGACTTTAATTCATGACCACCCCAAAAAATTGAAAAATCCACCCAAAACCTAAAAAAATTGAAATTTTTATATGAAAAACTTCTTTTGCCCATATCTCCTAAACTAAGCGTCCTAGAGCGAAAAGGACTTTAATTCGTGACCACCCCAAAAAATTGAAAAATCCACCCAAAACCTAAAAAATTGAAATTTTTATATGAAAAACTTCTTTTGCCCATATCTCCTAAACTAAGCGTCCTAGAGCGAAAAGGACTTTAATTCGTGACCACCCCCAAAAAATTGAAAAATCTACCCAAAACCTAAAAAAATTGAAATTTTTATATGAAAACCTTCTTTTGCCCATATCTCCTAAACTAAGCCTCCTAGAGCGAAAAGGACTTTAATTCGTGATCACCCCCAAAAAATTGAAAAATCCACCCAAAACCTAAAAAAATTTAAATTTTTATATGAAAAACTTCTTTTGCCCATATCTCCTAAACTAAGCGTCCTAGAGCGAAAAGGACTTTAATTCGTGACCACCCCCAAAAAATTGAAAAATCCACCCAAAACCTAAAAAATTGAAATTTTTATATGAAAAACTTCTTTTGCCCATATCTCCTAAACTAAGCGTCCTAGAGCGCAAAGGACTTTAATTCGTGACCACCCCAAAAAATTTAAAAATCCACCCAAAACCTAAAAAAATTGAAATTTTTATATGAAAAACTTCTTTTGCCCATATCTCCTAAACTAAGCGTCCTAGAGCGAAAAGGACTTTAATTCGTGACCACCCTCAAAAAATTGAAAAATCCACCCAAAACCTAAAAAAATTGAAATTTTTATATGAAAACCTTCTTTTGCCCATATCTCCTAAACTAAGCGTCCTAGAGCGAAAAGGACTTTAATTCGTGACCACCCCAAAAAATTGAAAAATCCACCCAAAACCTAAAAAAATTGAAATTTTTATATGAAAAACTTCTTTTGCCCATATCTCCTAAACTAAGCGTCCTAGAGCGAAAAGGACTTTAATTCGTGACCACCCCAAAAAATTTAAAAATCCACCCAAAACCTAAAAAAATTGAAATTTTTATATGAAAAACTTCTTTTGCCCATATCTCCTAAACTAAGCGTCCTAGAGCGAAAAGGACTTTAATTCGTGACCACCCCCAAAAAATTGAAAAATCCACCCAAAACCTAAAAAAATTGAAATTTTTATTTGAAAACCTTCTTTTGCCCATATCTCCTAAACTAAGCCTCCTAGAGCGAAAAGGACTTTAATTCGTGACCACCCCCAAAAAATTGAAAAATCCACCCAAAACCTAAAAAAATTGAAATTTTTATATGAAAAACTTCTTTTGCCCATATCTCCTAACCTAAGCGTCCTAGAGCGAAAAGGACTTTAATTCGTGACCACCCCCAAAAAATTGAAAAATCCACCCAAAACCTAAAAAAATTGAAATTTTTATATGAAAAACTTCTTTTGCCCATATCTCCTAAACTAAGCGTCCTAGAGCGAAAAGGACTTTAATTCGTGACCACCCCAAAAAATTGAAAAATCCACCCAAAACCTAAAAAATTTGAAATTTTTATATGAAAAACTTCTTTTGCCCATATCTCCTAAACTAAGCGTCCTAGAGCGAAAAGAACTTTAATTCGTGACCACCCCAAAAAATTGAAAAATCCACCCAAAACCTAAAAAAATTTAAATTTTTATATGAAAAACTTCTTTTGCCCATATCTCCTAAGCGTCCTAGAGCGAAAAGGACTTTAATTCGTGACCACCCCCAAAAAATTGGACTTTAATTCGTGACCACCCCCAAAAAATTGAAAAATCCACCCAAAACCTAAAAAAATTGAAACTTTTATATGAAAACCTTCTTTTGCCCATATCTCCTAAACTAAGCGTCCTAGAGCGAAAAGGACTTTAATTCGTGACCACCCCCAAAAAATTGAAAAATCAACCCAAAACCTAAAAAAATTGAAATTTTTATATGAAAAACTTCTTTTGCCCATATCTCCTAAACTAAGCGTCCTAGAGCGAAAAGGACTTTAATTCGTGACCACCCCCAAAAAATTGAAAAATCCACCCAAAACCTAAAAAAATTTAAATTTTTATATGAAAAACTTCTTTTGCCCATATCTCTTAAACTAAGCGTCCTAGAGCGAAAAGGACTTTAATTCGTGACCACCCCCAAAAAATTGAAAAATCCACCCAAAACCTAAAAAATTGAAATTTTTATATGAAAAACTTCTTTTGCCAATATCTCCTAAACTAAGCGTCCTAGAGCGAAAAGGACTTTAATTCGTGACCACCCCAAAAAATTGAAAAATCCACCCAAAACCTAAAAAAATTGAAATTTTTATATGAAAAACTTCTTTTGTCCATATCTCCTAAACTAAGCGTCCTAGAGCGAAAAGGACTTTAATTCGTGACCACCCCCAAAAAATTGAAAAATCCACCCAAAACCTCAAAAAATTTAAATTTTTATATGAAAACCTTCTTTTGCCCATATCTCCTAAACTAAGCCTCCTAGAGCGAAAAGGACTTTAATTCATGACCACCCCAAAAAATTGAAAAATCCACCCAAAACCTAAAAAATTGAAATTTTTATATGAAAAACTTCTTTTGCCCATATCTGCTAAACTAAGCGTCCTAGAGCGAAAAGGACTTTAACTCGTGACCACCCCAAAAAATTGAAAAATCCACCCAAAACCTAAAAAAAATTGAAATTTTTATATGAAAACCTTCTTTTGCCCATATCTCCTAAACTAAGCGTCCTAGAGCGAAAAGGACTTTAATTCGTGACCACCCCAAAAAATTGAAAAATCCACCCAAAACCTAAAAAAATTGAAATTTTTATATGAAAACCTTCTTTTGCCCATATCTCCTAAACTAAGCCTCCTAGAGCGAAAAGGACTTTAATTCATGACCACCCCAAAAAATTGAAAAATCCACCCAAAACCTAAAAAAATTTAAATTTTTATATGAAAAACTTCTTTTGCCCATATCTCCTTAAATATGCGTCCTAGAGCGAAAAGGACTTTAATTCGTGACCACCCCCAAAAAATTGAAAAATTCACCCACAACATAAAAAAATTGAAATTTTTATATGAAAAACTTCTTTTGCCCATATCTCCTAAACTAAGCGTCCTAGAGCGAAAAGGACTTTAATTCGTGACCACCCCCAAAAAATTGAAAAATCCACCCAAAACCTAAAAAAATTGAAATTTTTATATGAAAATCTTCTTTTGCCCATATCTCCTAAACTAAGCGTCCTAGAGCGGAAAGGACTTTAATTCATGACCACCCCAAAAAATTGAAAAATCAACCCAAAACCTAAAAAAATTGAAATTTTTATATGAAAAACTTCTTTTGCCCATATCTCCTTAAATATGCGTCCTAGAGCGAAAAGGACTTTAATTCGTGACCACCCTCAAAAAATTGAAAAATCCACCCAAAACCTAAAAAAATTGAAATTTTTATATGAAAAACTTCTTTTGCCCATATCTCCTTAAATATGCGTCCTAGAGCGAAAAGGACTTTAATTCGTGACCACCCCAAAAAATTTAAAAATCCACCCAAAACCTAAAAAAATTGAAATTTTTATATGAAAAACTTCTTTTGTCCATATCTCCTAAACTAAGCGTCCTAGAGCGAAAAGGACTTTAATTCGTGACCACCCCCAAAAAATTGAAAAATCCACCCAAAACCTAAAAAAATTGAAATTTTTATATGAAAAACTTCTTTTGTCCATATCTCCTAAACTAAGCGTCCTAGAGCGAAAAGGACTTTAATTCATGACCACCCCAAAAAATTGAAAAATCCACCCAAAACCTAAAAAAATTGAAATTTTTATATGAAAAACTTCTTTTGCCCATATCTCCTAAACTAAGCGTCCTAGAGCGAAAAGGACTTTAATTCGTGACCACCCCAAAAAATTGAAAAATCCACCCAAAACCTAAAAAATTGAAATTTTTATATGAAAAACTTCTTTTGCCCATATCTCCTAAACTAAGCGTCCTAGAGCGAAAAGGACTTTAATTCGTGACCACCCCCAAAAAATTGAAAAATCTACCCAAAACCTAAAAAAATTGAAATTTTTATATGAAAACCTTCTTTTGCCCATATCTCCTAAACTAAGCCTCCTAGAGCGAAAAGGACTTTAATTCGTGACCACCCCCAAAAAATTGAAAAATCCACCCAAAACCTAAAAAAATTGAAATTTTTATATGAAAAACTTCTTTTGCCCATATCTCCTAAACTAAGCGTCCTAGAGCGAAAAGGACTTTAATTCGTGACCACCCCCAAAAAATTGAAAAATCCACCCAAAACCTCAAAAAATTTAAATTTTTATATGAAAACCTTCTTTTGCCCATATCTCCTAAACTAAGCCTCCTAGAGCGAAAAGGACTTTAATTCATGACCACCCCAAAAAATTGAAAAATCCACCCAAAACCTAAAAAATTGAAATTTTTATATGAAAAACTTCTTTTGCCCATATCTGCTAAACTAAGCGTCCTAGAGCGAAAAGGACTTTAACTCGTGACCACCCCAAAAAATTGAAAAATCCACCCAAAACCTAAAAAAAATTGAAATTTTTATATGAAAACCTTCTTTTGCCCATATCTCCTAAACTAAGCGTCCTAGAGCGAAAAGGACTTTAATTCGTGACCACCCCAAAAAATTGAAAAATCCACCCAAAACCTAAAAAAATTGAAATTTTTATATGAAAACCTTCTTTTGCCCATATCTCCTAAACTAAGCCTCCTAGAGCGAAAAGGACTTTAATTCATGACCACCCCAAAAAATTGAAAAATCCACCCAAAACCTAAAAAAATTTATATTTTTATATGAAAAACTTCTTTTGCCCATATCTCCTTAAATATGCGTCCTAGAGCGAAAAGGACTTTAATTCGTGACCACCCCCAAAAAATTGAAAAATTCACCCACAACATAAAAAAATTGAAATTTTTATATGAAAAACTTCTTTTGCCCATATCTCCTAAACTAAGCGTCCTAGAGCGAAAAGGACTTTAATTCGTGACCACCCCCAAAAAATTGAAAAATCCACCCAAAACCTAAAAAAATTGAAATTTTTATATGAAAAACTTCTTTTGCCCATATCTCCTAAACTAAGCGTCCTAGAGCGGAAAGGACTTTAATTCATGACCACCCCAAAAAATTGAAAAATCAACCCAAAACCTAAAAAAATTGAAATTTTTATATGAAAAACTTCTTTTGCCCATATCTCCTTAAATATGCGTCCTAGAGCGAAAAGGACTTTAATTCGTGACCACCCCAAAAAATTGAAAAATCCACCCAAAACCTAAAAAAATTGAAATTTTTATATGAAAAACTTCTTTTGTCCATATCTCCTAAACTAAGCGTCCTAGAGCGAAAAGGACTTTAATTCGTGACCACCCCCAAAAAATTGAAAAATCCACCCAAAACCTAAAAAAATTGAAATTTTTATATGAAAAACTTCTTTTGTCCATATCTCCTAAACTAAGCGTCCTAGAGCGAAAAGGACTTTAATTCATGACCACCCCAAAAAATTGAAAAATCCACCCAAAACCTAAAAAAATTGAAATTTTTATATGAAAAACTTCTTTTGCCCATATCTCCTAAACTAAGCGTCCTAGAGCGAAAAGGACTTTAATTCGTGACCACCCCAAAAAATTGAAAAATCCACCCAAAACCTAAAAAATTGAAATTTTTATATGAAAAACTTCTTTTGCCCATATCTCCTAAACTAAGCGTCCTAGAGCGAAAAGGACTTTAATTCGTGACCACCCCCAAAAAATTGAAAAATCTACCCAAAACCTAAAAAAATTGAAATTTTTATATGAAAACCTTCTTTTGCCCATATCTCCTAAACTAAGCCTCCTAGAGCGAAAAGGACTTTAATTCGTGACCACCCCCAAAAAATTGAAAAATCCACCCAAAACCTAAAAAAATTGAAATTTTTATATGAAAAACTTCTTTTGCCCATATCTCCTAAACTAAGCGTCCTAGAGCGAAAAGGACTTTAATTCGTGACCACCCCCAAAAAATTGAAAAATCCACCCAAAACCTAAAAAAATTTAAATTTTTATATGAAAAACTTCTTTTGCCCATATCTCCTAAACTAAGCGTCCTAGAGCGAAAAGGACTTTAATTCGTGACCACCCCAAAAAATTGAAAAATCCACCCAAAACCTAAAAAATTGAAATTTTTATATGAAAAACTTCTTTTGCCCATATCTCCTAAACTAAGCGTCCTAGAGCGCAAAGGACTTTAATTCGTGACCACCCCAAAAAATTGAAAAATCCACCCAAAACCTAAAAAAATTGAAATTTTTATATGAAAAACTTCTTTTGCCCATATCTCCTAAACTAAGCGTCCTAGAGCGAAAAGGACTTTAATTCGTGACCACCCTCAAAAAATTGAAAAATCCACCCAAAACCTAAAAAAATTGAAATTTTTATATGAAAACCTTCTTTTGCCCATATCTCCTAAACTAAGCGTCCTAGAGCGAAAAGGACTTTAATTCGTGACCACCCCAAAAAATTGAAAAATCCACCCAAAACCTAAAAAAATTGAAATTTTTATATGAAAAACTTCTTTTGCCCATATCTCCTAAACTAAGCGTCCTAGAGCGAAAAGGACTTTAATTCGTGACCACCCCAAAAAATTTAAAAATCCACCCAAAACCTAAAAAAATTGAAATTTTTATATGAAAAACTTCTTTTGCCCATATCTCCTAAACTAAGCGTCCTAGAGCGAAAAGGACTTTAATTCGTGACCACCCCCAAAAAATTGAAAAATCCACCCAAAACCTAAAAAAATTGAAATTTTTATTTGAAAACCTTCTTTTGCCCATATCTCCTAAACTAAGCCTCCTAGAGCGAAAAGGACTTTAATTCGTGACCACCCCCAAAAAATTGAAAAATCCACCCAAAACCTAAAAAAATTGAAATTTTTATATGAAAAACTTCTTTTGCCCATATCTCCTAACCTAAGCGTCCTAGAGCGAAAAGGACTTTAATTCGTGACCACCCCCAAAAAATTGAAAAATCCACCCAAAACCTAAAAAAATTGAAATTTTTATATGAAAAACTTCTTTTGCCCATATCTCCTAAACTAAGCGTCCTAGAGCGAAAAGGACTTTAATTCGTGACCACCCCCAAAAAATTGAAAAATCCACCCAAAACCAAAAAAATTGAAATTTTTATATGAAAAACTTCTTTTGTCCATATCTCCTAAACTAAGCGTCCTAGAGCGAAAAGGACTTTAATTCGTGACCACCCCCAAAAAATTGAAAAATCCACCCAAAACCTAAAAAAATTGAAATTTTTATATTAAAACCTTCTTTTGCCCATATCTCCTAAACTAAGCCTCCTAGAGCGAAAAGGACTTTAATTCATGACCACCCCAAAAAATTGAAAAATCCACCCAAAACCTAAAAAAATTTAAATTTTTGTATGAAAAACTTCTTTTGCCCATATCTCCTAAACTAAGCGTCCTAGAGCGAAAAGGACTTTAATTCGTGACCACCCCAAAAAATTGAAAAATCCACCCAAAACCTACAAAATTGAAATTTTTATATGAAAAACTTCTTTTGCCCATATCTCCTAAACTAAGCGTCCTAGAGCGAAAAGGACTTTAATTCATGACCACCCCAAAAAATTGAAAAATCCACCCAAAACCTAAAAAAATTGAAATTTTTATATGAAAAACTTCTTTTGTCCATATCTCCTTAAATATGCGTCCTAGAGCGAAAAGGACTTTAATTCATGACCACCCCCAAAAAATTTAAAAATCCACCCAAAACCTAAAAAAATTGAAATTTTTATATGAAAAACGTCTTTTGCCCATATCTCCTAAACTAAGCGTCCTAGAGCGAAAAGGACTTTAACTCGTGACCACCCCAAAAAATTGAAAAATCCACCCAAAACCTAAAAAAATTTAAATTTTTATATGAAAACCTTCTTTTGCCCATATCTCCTAAACTAAGCCTCCTAGAGCGAAAAGGACTTTAATTCATGACCACCCCAAAAAATTGAAAAATCCAACCAAAACCTAAAAAAATTTAAATTTTTATATGAAAAACTTCTTTTGCCCATATCTCCTTAAATATGCGTCCTAGAGCGAAAAGGACTTCAATTCGTGACCACCCCCAAAAAATTGAAAAATTCACCCAAAACATAAAAAATTGAAATTTTTATATGAAAAACTTCTTTTGCCCATATCTCCTAAACTAAGCGTCCTAGAGCGAAAAGGACTTTAATTCGTGACCACCCCCAAAAAATTGAAAAATCCACCCAAAACCTAAAAAAATTTAAATTTTTATATGAAAACCTTCTTTTGCCCATATCTCCTAAACTAAGCGTCCTAGAGCGAAAAGGACTATAATTCATGACCACCCCAAAAAATTGAAAAATCCACCCAAAACCTAAAAAAATTGAAATTTTTATATGAAAAACTTCTTTTGCCCATATCTCCTAAACTAAGCGTCCTAGAGCGAAAAGGACTTTAATTCATGACCACCCCAAAAAATTGAAAAATCAACCCAAAACCTAACAAAATTGAAATTTTTATATGAAAAACTTCTTTTGCCCATATCTCCTTAAATATGCGTCCTAGAGCGAAAAGGACTTTAATTCGTGACCACCCTCAAAAAATTGAAAAATCCACCCAAAACCTAAAAAAATTGAAATTTTTATATGAAAAACTTCTTTTGCCCATATCTCCTAAACTAAGCGTCCTAGAGCGAAAAGGACTTTAATTCATGACCACCCCCAAAAAAATTTAAAAATCCACCCAAAACCTAAAAAAATTGAAATTTTTATATGAAAAACTTCTTTTGCATATATCTCCTAAACTAAGCGTCCTAGAGCGAAAAGGACTTTACTTCGTGACCACCCCAAAAAATTGAAAAATCCACCCAAAACCTAAAAAAATTGAAATTTTTATATGAAAAACTTCTTTTGTCCATATCTCCTTAAATATGCGTCCTAGAGCGAAAAGAACTTTAATTCGTGACCACCCCCAAAAAATTGAAAAATCCACCCAAAACCTACAAAAATTGAAATTTTTATATGAAAACCTTCTTTTGCCATATCTCCTAAACTAAGCCTCCTAGAGCGAAAAGGACTTTAATTCGTGACCACCCCCAAAAAATTGAAAAATCCACCCAAAACCTAAAAAAATTGAAATTTTTATATGAAAAACTTCTTTTACCCATATCTCCTAACTAAGCGTCCTAGAGCGAAAAGGACTTTAATTCGTGACCACCCCAAAAAATTGAAAAATCCACCCAAAACCTAAAAAAATTGAAATTTTTATATGAAAAACTTCTTTTGCCCATATCTCCTAAACTAAGCGTCCTAGAGCGAAAAGGACTTTAATTCGTGACCACCCCAAAAAATTGAAAAATCCACCCAAAACCTAAAAAAATTTAAATTTTTATATGAAAACCTTCTTTTGCCCATATCTCCTAAACTAAGCCTCCTAGAGCGAAAAGGACTTTAATTCATGACCACCCCAAAAAATTGAAAAATCCACCCAAAACCTAAAAAAATTTAAATTTTTATATGAAAAACTTCTTTTGCCCATATCTCCTAAACTAAGCGTCCTAGAGCGAAAAGGACTTTAATTCGTGACCACCCCAAAAAATTGAAAAATCCACCCAAAACCTAAAAAATTGAAATTTTTATATGAAAAACTTCTTTTGCCCATATCTCCTAAACTAAGCGTCCTAGAGCGAAAAGGACTTTAATTCATGACCACCCCAAAAAATTGAAAAATCCACCCAAAACCTAAAAAAATTTAAATTTTTATATGAAAAACTTCTTTTGTCCATATCTCCTTAAATATGCGTCCTAGAGCGAAAAGGACTATAATTCATGACCACCCCCAAAAAATTTAAAAATCCACCCAAAACCTAAAAAAATTGAAATTTTTATATGAAAAACTTCTTTTGTCCATATCTCCTAAACTAAGCGTCCTAGTGCGAAAAGGACTTTAACTCGTGAACACCCCAAAAAATTGAAAAATCCACCCAAAACCTAAAAAAATTGAAATTTTTATATGAAAACCTTCTTTTGCCCATATCTCCTAAACTAAGCGTCCTAGAGCGAAAAGGACTTTAATTCGTGACAACCCCAAAAAATTGAAAAATCCACCCAAAACCTAAAAAAATTGAAATTTTTATATGAAAAACTTCTTTTGCCCATATCTCCTAAACTAAGCGTCCTAGAGCGAAAAGGACTTTAATTCGTGACCACCCCCAAAAAATTGAAAAATCCACCCAAAACCTAAAAAAATTGAAATTTTTATATGAAAACCTTCTTTTGCCCATATCTCCTTAAATATGCGTCCTAGAGCGAAAAGGACCAGGTTCGTGACCACCCCAAAAAATTGAAAAATCCACCCAAAACCTAAAAAAATTGAAATTTCTATATGAAAACCTTCTTTTGCCCATATCTCCTAAACTAAGCGTCCTAGAGCGAAAAGGACTTTAATTCGTGACCACCCCCAAAAAATTGAAAAATCCACCCAAAACCTAAAAAAATTGAAATTTTTATATGAAAACCTTCTTTTGCCCATATCTCCTAAACTAAGCCTCCTAGAGCGAAAAGGACTATAATTCATGACCACCCCAAAAAATTGAAAAATCCACCCAAAACCTAAAAAAATTGAAATTTTTATTTGAAAAACTTCTTTTGTCCATATCTCCTTAAATATGCGTCCTAGAGCGAAAAGGACTTTAATTCGTGACCACCCCAAAAAATTGAAAAATCCACCCAAAACCTAAAAAAATTGAAATTTTTATATGGAAACCTTCTGTTGCCCATATCTCCTAAACTAAGCCTCCTAGAGCGAAAAGGACTTTAATTCATGACCACCCCAAAAAATTAATAAATCCACCCAAAACCTAAAAAAATTTAAATTTTTATATGAAAAACTTCTTTTGCCCATATCTCCTAAACTAAGCGTCCTAGAGCGAAAAGGTCTTTAATTCGTGACCACCCCCAAAAAATTGAAAAATTCACCCAAAACATAAAAAAATTGAAATTTTTATATGAAAAACTTCTTTTGCCCATATCTCCTAAACTAAGCGTCCTACAGCGAAAAGGACTTTAATTCGTGACCACCCCCAAAAAATTGAAAAATCCACCCAAAACCTCAAAAAATTGAAATTTTTATATGAAAACCTTCTTTTGCCCATATCTCCTAAACTAAGCCTCCTAGAGCGAAAAGGACTATAATTCATGACCACCCCAAAAAATCGAAAAATCCACCCAAAACCTAAAAAAATTAAAATTTTTATATGAAAAACTTCTTTTGTCCATATCTCCTTAAATATGCGTCCTAGAGCGAAAAGGACTTTAATTCGTGACCACCCCCAAAAAATTGAAAAATCCACCCAAAACCTAAAAAAATTGAAATTTTTATATGAAAAACTTCTTTTGCCCATATCTCCTAAACTAAGCGTCCTAGAGCGAAAAGGACTTTAATTCGTGACCACCCCAAAAAATTGAAAAATCCACCCAAAACCTAAAAAAATTTAAATTTTTATATGAAAACCTTCTTTTGCCCATATCTCCTAAACTAAGCCTCCTAGAGCGAAAAGGAATTTAATTCATGACCACCCCAAAAAATTGAAAAATCCACCCAAAACCTAAAAAAATTTAAATTTTTATATGAAAAACTTCTTTTGCCCATATCTCCTAAACTAAGCGTCCTAGAGCGAAAAGGACTTTAATTCGTGACCACCCCAAAAAATTGAAAAATCCACCCAAAACCTAAAAAATTGACATTTTTATATGAAAAACTTCTTTTGCCCATATCTCCTAAACTAAGCGTCCTAGAGCGAAAAGGACTTTAATTCATGACCACCCCAAAAAATTTAAAAATCCACCCAAAACCTAAAAAAATTTAAATTTTTATATGAAATACTTCTTTTGTCCATATCTCCTTAAATATGCGTCCTAGAGCGAAAATTACTTTAATTCATGACCACCCCCAAAAAATTTAAAAATCCACCCAAAACCTAAAAAAATTGAAATTTTTATATGAAAAACTTCTTTTGCCCATATCTCCTAAACTAAGCGTCCTAGTGCGGAAAGGACTTTAACTCGTGACCACCCCAAAAAATTGAAAAATCCACCCAAAACCTAAAAAAATTGAAATTTTTATATGAAAACCTTCTTTTGCCCATATCTCCTAAACTAAGCCTCCTAGAGCGAAAAGGACTTTAATTCATGACCACCCCAAAAAATTGAAAAATCCACCCAAAACCTAAAAAAATTTAAATTTTTATATGAAAAACTTCTTTTGCCCATATCTCCTTAAATATGCGTCCTAGAGCGAAAAGGACCAGGTTCGTGACCACCCCAAAAAATTGAAAAATCCACCCAAAACCTAAAAAAATTGAAATTTCTATATGAAAACCTTCTTTTGCCCATATCTCCTAAACTAAGCGTCCTAGAGCGAAAAGGACTTTAATTCGTGACCACCCCAAAAAATTGAAAAATCCACCCAAAACCTAAAAAAATTGAAATTTTTATATGGAAACCTTCTTTTGCCCATATCTCCTAAACTAAGCCTCCTAGAGCGAAAAGGACTTTAATTCATGACCACCCCAAAAAATTAATAAATCCACCCAAAACCTAAAAAAATTTAAATTTTTATATGAAAAACTTCTTTTGCCCATATCTCCTCAAATATGCGTCCTAGAGCGAAAAGGACTTTAATTCGTGACCACCCCCAAAAAATTGAAAAATTCACCCAAAACATAAAAAAATTTAAATTTTTATATGAAAAACTTCTTTTGCCCATATCTCCTAAACTAAGCGTCCTACAGCGAAAAGGACTTTAATTCGTGACCACCCCCAAAAAATTGAAAAATCCACCCAAAACCTAAAAAAATTGAAATTTTTATATGAAAACCTTCTTTTGCCCATATCTCCTAAACTAAGCCTCCTAGAGCGAAAAGGACTATAATTCATGACCACCCCCAAAAAATTGAAAAATCCACCCAAAACCTAAAAAAATTAAAATTTTTATATGAAAAACTTCTTTTGTCCATATCTCCTTAAATATGCGTCCTAGAGCGAAAAGGACTTTAATTCGTGACCACCCCCAAAAAATTTAAAAATCCACCCAAAACCTAAAAAAATTGAAATTTTTATATGAAAAACTTCTTTTGTCCATATCTCCTAAACTAAGCGTCCTAGAGCGAAAAGGACTTTAATTCATGACCACCCCAAAAAATTGAAAAATCCACCCAAAACCTAAAAAAATTTAAATTTTTATATGAAATACTTCTTTTGTCCATATCTCCTAAACTAAGCGTCCTAGAGCGAAAAGGACTTTAATTCATGACCACCCCAAAAAATTGAAAAATCAACCCAAAACCTAAAAAAATTGAAATTTTTATATGAAAAACTTCTTTTGCCCATATCTCCTAAACTAAGCGTCCTAGAGCGAAAAGCACTAGAGCGAATAGGACTTTAATTTAATTCAAAACCTAAAAAATTGAAATTTTTATATGAAAAACTTCTTTTGCCCATATCTCCTTAAATATGCGTCCTAGAGCGAAAACGACTTTAATTCGTGACCACCCTCAAAAAATTGAAAAATCCACCCAAAACCTAAAAATATTGAAATTTTTATATGAAAAACTTCTTTTGCCCATATCTCCTTAAATATGCGTCCTAGAGCGAAAAGGACTTTAATTGGTGACCACCCCAAAAAATTGAAAAATCCACCCAAAACCTAAAAAAATTGAAATTTTTATATGAAAAACTTCTTTTGTCCATATCTCCTAAACTAAGCGTCCTAGAGCGAAAAGGACTTTAATTCGTGACCACCCCCAAAAAATTGAAAAATCCACCCAAAACCTAAAAAAATTGAAATTTTTATATGAAAAATTTCTTTTGCCCATATCTCCGTAAATATGCGTCCTAGAGCGAAAAGGACTTTAATTCGTGACCACCCCCAAAAAATTGAAAAATCCACCCAAAACCTAAAAAAATTTAAATTTTTATATGAAAAACTTCTTTTGCCCATATCTCCTAAACTAAGCGTCCTAGAGCGAAAAGGACTTTAATTCGTGACCACCCCCAAAAAATTGAAAAATCCACCCAAAACCTAAAAAATTGAAATTTTTATATGAAAAACTTCTTTTGCCCATATCTCCTAAACTAAGCGTCCTAGAGCGAAAAGGACTTTAATTCGTGACCACCCCAAAAAATTGAAAAATCCACCCAAAACCTAAAAAAATTGAAATTTTTATATGAAAAACTTCTTTTGCCCATATCTCCTAAACTAAGCGTCCTAGAGCGAAAAGGACTTTAATTCGTGACCACCCCAAAAAATTGAAAAATCCACCCAAAACCTAAAAAAATTTAAATTTTTATATGAAAACCTTCTTTTGCCCATATCTCCTAAACTAAGCCTCCTAGAGCGAAAAGGACTTTAATTCATGACCACCCCAAAAAATTGAAAAATCCACCCAAAACCTAAAAAAATTTAAATTTTTATATGAAAAACTTCTTTTGCCCATATCTCCTAAACTAAGCGTCCTAGAGCGAAAAGGACTTTAATTCGTGACCACCCCAAAAAATTGAAAAATACACCCAAAACCTAAAAAATTGAAATTTTTATATGAAAAACTTCTTTTGCCCATATCTCCTAAACTAAGCGTCCTAGAGCGAAAAGGACTTTAATTCATGACCACCCCAAAAAAATGGAAAAATCCACCCAAAACCTAAAAAAATTGAAATTTTTATATGAAAAACTCCTTTGGTCCATATCTCCTTAAATATGCGTCCTAGAGCGAAAAGGACTTTAATTCATGACCACCCCCAAAAAAATTAAAAATCCACCCAAAACCTAAAAAAATTGAAATTTTTATATGAAAAACTTCTTTTGCCCATATCTCCTAAACTAAGCGTCCTAGTGCGAAAAGGACTTTAACTCGTGACCACCCCAAAAAATTGAAAAATCCACCCAAAACCTAAAAAAATTGAAATTTTTATATGAAAACCTTCTTTTGCCCATATCTCCTAAACTAAGCGTCCTAGAGCGAAAAGGACTTTAATTCGTGACCACCCCAAAAAATTTTAAAATCCACCCAAAACCTAAAAAAAATTGAAATTTTTATATGAAAACCTTCTTTTGCCCATATCTCCTTAACTAAGCCTCCTAGAGCGAATAGGACTTTAATTCATGACCACCCCAAAAAATTGAAAAATCCACCCAAAACCTAAAAAAATTAAATTTTTATATGAAAAACTTCTTTTGCCCATATCTCCTTAAATATGCGTCCTAGAGCGAAAAGGACCAGGTTCGTGACCACCCCAAAAAATTGAAAAATCCACCCAAAACCTAAAAAAATTGAAATTTTTATATGAAAACCTTCTTTTGCCCATATCTCCTAAACTAAGCGTCCTAGAGCGAAAAGGACTTTAATTCGTGACCACCCCCAAAAAATTGAAAAACCCACCCAAAACCTCAAAAAATTTAAATTTTTATATGAAAACCTTCTTTTGCCCATATCTCCTAAACTAAGCCTCCACCCCAAAAAATTAATAAATCCACCCAAAACCTAAAAAAATTTAAATTTTTATTTGAAAAACTTCTTTTGTCCATATCTCCTTAAATATGCGTCCTAGAGCGAAAAGGACTTTAATTCGTGACCACCCCAAAAAATTGAAAAATCCACCCAAAACCTAAAAAAATTGAAATTTTTATATGAAAACCTTCATTTGCCCATATCTCCTAAACTAAGCGTCCTACAGCGAAAAGGACTTTAATTCGTGACCACCCCCAAAAAATTGAAAAATCCACCCAAAACCTAAAAAAATTGAAGTTTTTATATGAAAACCTTCTTTTGCCCATATCTCCTAAACTAAGCCTCCTAGAGCGAAAAGGACTATAATTCATGACCACCCCAAAAAATTGAAAAATCCACCCAAAACCTAAAAAAATTGAAATTTTTATTTGAAAAACTTCTTTTGTCCATATCTCCTTAAATATGCGTCCTAGAGCGAAAAGGACTTTAATTCGTGACCACCCCCAAAAAATTGAAAAATTCACCCAAAACATAAAAAAATTGAAATTTTTATATGAAAAACTTCTTTTGCCCATATCTCCTAAACTAAGCGCCCTACAGCGAAAAGGACTTTAATTCGTGACCACCCCCAAAAAAATTGAAAAATCCACCCAAAACCTAAAAAAATTGAAGTTTTTATATGAAAACCTTCTTTTGCCCATATCTCCTAAACTAAGCCTCCTAGAGCGAAAAGGACTTTAATTCATGACCACCCCAAAAAATTGACAAATCCACCCAAAACCTAAAAAAAAATTAAATTTTTATATGAAAAACTTCTTTTGCCCATATCTCCTTAAATATGCGTCCTACAGCGAAAAGGACCAGGTTCGTGACCACCCCAAAAAATTGAAAAATCCACCCAAAGCCTAAAAAAATTGAAATTTTTATATGAAAACCTTCTTTTGCCCATATCACCTAAACTAAGCGTCCTAGAGCGAAAAGGACTTTAATTCGTGACCACCCCCAAAAAATTGAAAAATCCACCCAAAACCTAAAAAAATTGAAGTTTTTATATGAAAACCTTCTTTTGCCCATATCTCCTAAACTAAGCCTCCTAGAGCGAAAAGGACTTTAATTCATGACCACCCCAAAAAATTGAAAAATCAACCCAAAACCTAAAAAATTGAAATTTTTATATGAAAAACTTCTTTTGCCCATATCTCCTTAAATATGCGTCCTAGAGCGAAAACGACTTTAATTCGTGACCACCCTCAAAAAATTGAAAAATCCACCCAAAACCTAAAAATATTGAAATTTTTATATGAAAAACTTCTTTTGCCCATATCTCCTTAAATATGCGTCCTAGAGCGAAAAGGACTTTAATTCGTGACCACCCCAAAAAATTGAAAAATCCACCCAAAACCTAAAAAAATTGAAATTTTTATATGAAAAACTTCTTTTGCCCATATCTCCTAAACTAAGCGTCCTAGAGCGAAAAGGACTTTAATTCATGACCACCCCAAAAAATTAATAAATCCACCCAAAACCTAAAAAAATTTAAATTTTTATATGAAAAACTTCTTTTGCCCATATTTCCTAAACTAAGCGTCCTACAGCGAAAAGGACTTTAATTCGTGACCACCCCCAAAAATTGAAAAATCCACCCAAAACCTAAAAAATTGAAATTTTTATATGAAAACCTTCTTTTGCCCATATCTCCTAAACTAAGCCTCCTAGAGCGAAAAGGACTATAATTCATGACCACCCCAAAAAGTTGAAAAATCCACCCAAAACCTAAAAAAATTGAAATTTTTATATGAAAAACTTCTTTTGCCCATATCTCCTTAAATATGCGTCCTAGAGCGAAAAGGACTTTAATTCGTGACCACCCCCAAAAAATTGAAAAATCCACCCAAAACCTAAAAAAATTGAAATTTTTATATGAAAAACTCCTTTTGTCCATATCTCCTTAAATATGCGTCCTAGAGCGAAAAGGACTTTAATTCGTGACCACCCCCAAAAAATTGAAAAATCCACCCAAAACCTAAAAAAATTGAAATTTTTATATGAAAAACTTCTTTTGCCCATATCTCCTAAACTAAGCGTCCTAGAGCGAAAAGGACTTTAATTCATGACCACCCCAAAAAATTGAAAAATCAACCCAAAACCTAAAAAAATTGAAATTTTTATATGAAAAACTTCTTTTGCCCATATCTCCTAAACTAAGCGTCCTAGAGCGAAAAGGACTTTAATTCATGACCACCCCAAAAAATTGAAAAATCAACCCAAAACCTAAAAAATTGAAATTTTTATCTGAAAAACTTATTTTGCCTATATCTCCTTAAATATGCGTCCTAGAGCGAAAACGACTTTAATTCGTGACCACCCTCAAAAAATTGAAAAATCCACCCAAAACCTAAAAATATTGAAATTTTTATATGAAAAACTTCTTTTGCCCATATCTCCTTAAATATGCGTCCTAGAGCGAAAAGGACTTTAATTCGTGACCACCCCAAAAAATTGAAAAATCCACCCAAAACCTAAAAAAATTGAAATTTTTATATGAAACACTTCTTTTGTCCATATCTCCTAAACTAAGCGTCCTAGAGCGAAAAGGACTTTAATTCGTGACCACCCCCAAAAAATTGAAAAATCCACCCAAAACCTAAAAAAATTGAAATTTTTATATGAAAAACTTCTTTTGTCCATATCTCCTAAACTAAGCGTCCTAGAGCGAAAAGGACTTTAATTCATGACCACCCCAAAAAATTGAAAACTCCACCCAAAACCTAAAAAAATTTAAATTTTTATATGAAAAACTTCTTTTGCCCATATCTCCTAAACTAAGCGTCCTAGAGCGAAAAGGACTTTAATTCATGACCACCCCCAAAAAATTGAAAAATCCACCCAAAACCTAAAAAAATTGAATTTTTTATATGAAAAACTTCTTTTGCCCATATCTCCTAAACTAAGCGTCCTAGAGCGAAAAGGACTTTAATTCATGACCACCCCCAAAAAATTTAAAAATCCACCCAAAACCTAAAAAATTGAAATTTTTATATGAAAAACTTCTTTTGCATATATCTCCTAAACTAAGCGTCCTAGAGCGAAAAGGACTTTAATTCGTGACCACCCCAAAAAATTGAAAAATCCACCCAAAACCTAAAAAAATTGAAATTTTTATATGAACAACTTCTTTTGCCAATATCTCCTAAACTAAGCGTCCTAGAGCGAAAAGGACTTTAATTCGTGACCACCCCCAAAAAATTGAAAAATCCACCCAAAACCTAAAAAAATTGAAATTTTTATATGAAAACCTTCTTTTGCCCATATCTCCTAAACTAAGCCTCCTAGGGCGAAAAGGACTTTAATTCGTGACCACCCCCAAAAAATTGAAAAATCCACCCAAAACCTAAAAAAATTGAAATTTTTATATGAAAAACTTCTTTTGCCCATATCTCCTAAACTAAGCGTCCTAGAGCGAAAAGGACTTTAATTCGTGACCAACCCCAAAAAATTGAAAAATCCACCCAAAACCTAAAAAAATTGAAATTTTTATGTGAAAACCTTCTTTTGCCCATATCTCCTAAACTAAGCCTCCTAGAGCGAAAAGGACTTTAATTCATGACCACCCCAAAAAATTGAAAAATCCACCCAAAACCTAAAAAAATTTAAATTTTTATATGAAAAACTTCTTTTGCCCATATCTCCTAAACTAAGCGTCCTAGAGCGAAAAGGACTTTAATTCGTGACCACACCCAAAAAATTGAAAAATCCACCCAAAACCTAAAAAATTGACATTTTTATATGAAAAACTTCTTTTGCCCATATCTCCTAAACTAAGCGTCCTAGAGCGAAAAGGACTTTAATTCATGACCACCCCCAAAAAATTTAAAAATCCACCCAAAACCTAAAAAATTGGAATTTTTATATGAAAAACTTCTTTTGCATATATCTCCTAAACTAAGCGTCCTAGAGCGAAAAGGACTTTAATTCGTGACCACCCCAAAAAATTGAAAAATCCACCCAAAACCTAAAAAAATTGAAATTTTTATATGAAAAACTTCTTTTGCCAATATCTCCTAAACTAAGCGTCCTAGAGCGAAAAGGACTTTAATTCGTGACCACCCCCAAAAAATTGAAAAATCCACCCAAAACCTAAAAAAATTGAAATTTTTATATGAAAACCTTCTTTTGCCCATATCTCCTAAACTAAGCCACCTAGAGCGAAAAGGACTTTAATTCGTGACCACCCCCAAAAAATTGAAAAATCCACCCAAAACCTAAAAAAATTGAAATTTTTATATGAAAAACTTATTTTGCCCATATCTCCTAAACTAAGCGTCCTAGAGCGAAAAGGACTTTAATTCGTGACCAACCCCAAAAAATTGAAAAATCCACCCAAAACCTAAAAAAATTGAAATTTTTATGTGAAAACCTTCTTTTGCCCATATCTCCTAAACTAAGCCTCCTAGAGCGAAAAGGACTTTAATTCATGACCACCCCAAAAAATTGAAAAATCCACCCAAAACCTAAAAAAATTGAAATTTTTATATGAAAAACTTCTTTTGTCCATATCTCCTTAAATATGCGTCCTAGAGCGAAAAGGACTTTAATTCATGACCACCCCCAAAAAATTTAAAAATCCACCCAAAACCTAAAAAAATTGAAATTTTTATATGAAAAACTTCTTTTGTCCATATCTCCTTAAATATGCGTCCTAGAGCGAAAAGGACTTTAATTCATGACCACCCCAAAAAATTGACAAATCCACCCAAAACCTAAAAAAATTTAAATTTTTATATGAAAAACTTCTTTTGCCCATATCTCCTTAAATATGCGTCCTAGAGCGAAAAGGACTTTAACTCGTGACCACCCCAAAAAATTGAAAAATCCACCCAAACCCTAAAAAAATTGAAATTTTTATATGAAAACCTTCTTTTGCCCATATCTCCTAAACTAAGCGTCCTAGAGCGAAAAGGACTTTAATTCGTGACCAACCCCAAAAAATTGAAAAATCCACCCAAAACCTAAAAAATTTGAAATTTTTATGTGAAAACCTTCTTTTGCCCATATCTCCTAAACTAAGCCTCCTAGAGCGAAAAGGACTTTAATTCATGACCACCCCAAAAAATTGAAAAATCCACCCAAAACCTAAAAAAATTGAAATTTTTATATGAAAAACTTCTTTTGCCCATATCTCCTAAACTAAGCGTCCTAGAGCGAAAAGGACTTTAATTCGTGACCACACCCAAAAAATTGAAAAATCCACCCAAAACCTAAAAAATTGAAATTTTTATATGAAAAACTTCTTTTGCCCATATCTCCTAAACTAAGCGTCCTAGAGCGAAAAGGACTTTAATTCATGACCACCCCCAAAAAATTTAAAAATCCACCCAAAACCTAAAAAATTGAAATTTTTATATGAAAAACTTCTTTTGCATATATCTCCTAAACTAAGCGTCCTAGAGCGAAAAGGACTTTAATTCGTGACCACCCCAAAAAATTGAAAAATCCACCCAAAACCTAAAAAAATTGAAATTTTTATATGAAAAACTTCTTTTGCCAATATCTCCTAAACTAAGCGTCCTAGAGCGAAAAGGACTTTAATTCGTGACCACCCCCAAAAAATTGAAAAATCCACCCAAAACCTAAAAAAATTGAAATTTTTATATGAAAACCTTCTTTTGCCCATATCTCCTAAACTAAGCCACCTAGAGCGAAAAGGACTTTAATTCGTGACCACCCCCAAAAAATTGAAAAATCCACCCAAAACCTAAAAAAATTGAAATTTTTATATGAAAAACTTCTTTTGCCCATATCTCCTAAACTAAGCGTCCTAGAGCGAAAAGGACTTTAATTCGTGACCAACCCCAAAAAATTGAAAAATTCACCCAAAACCTAAAAAAATTGAAATTTTTATGTGAAAACCTTCTTTTGCCCATATCTCCTAAACTAAGCCTCCTAGAGCGAAAAGGACTTTAATTCATGACCACCCCAAAAAATTGAAAAATCCACCCAAAACCTAAAAAAATTGAAATTTTTATATGAAAAACTTCTTTTGCCCATATCTCCTAAACTAAGCGTCCTAGAGCGAAAAGGACTTTAATTCGTGACCACCCCCAAAAAATTGAAAAATCCACCCAAAACCTAAAAAATTGAAATTTTTATATGAAAAACTTCTTTTGCCCATATCTCCTAAACTAAGCGTCCTAGAGCGAAAAGGACTTTAATTCATGACCACCTCAAAAAATTGAAAAATCCACCCAAAACCTAAAAAATTGAAATTTTTATATGAAAAACTTCTTTTGTCCATATCTCCTTAAATATGCGTCCTAGAGCGAAAAGGACTTTAATTCATGACCACCCCCAAAAAATTTAAAAATCCACCCAAAGCCTAAAAAAATTGAAATTTTTATATGAAAACCTTCTTTTGCCCATATCTCCTAAACTAAGCCTCCTAGAGCGAAAAGGACTTTAATTCATGACCACCCCAAAAAATTGAAAAATCCACCCAAAACCTAAAAAATTGAAATTTTTATATGAAAAACTTCTTTTGTCCATATCTCCTTAAATATGCGTCCTAGAGCGAAAAGGACTTTAATTCATGACCACCCCCAAAAAATTTAAAAATCCACCCAAAACCTAAAAAAATTGAAATTTTTATATGAAAAACTTCTTTTGTCCATATCTCCTTAAATATGCGTCCTAGAGCGAAAAGGACTTTAATTCATGACCACCCCAAAAAATTGAAAAATCCACCCAAAACCTAAAAAAATTTAAATTTTTATATGAAAAACTTCTTTTGCCCATATCTCCTAAACTAAGCGTCCTAGAGCGAAAAGGACTTTAACTCGTGACCACCCCAAAAAATTGAAAAATCCACCCAAACCCTAAAAAAATTGAAATTTTTATATGAAAACCTTCTTTTGCCCATATCTCCTAAACTAAGCGTCCTAGAGCGAAAAGGACTTTAATTCGTGACCACCCCAAAAAATTGAAAAATCCACCCAAAACCTAAAAAAATTGAAATTTTTATATGAAAACCTTCTTTTGCCCATATCTCCTAAACTAAGCGTCCTAGAGCGAAAAGGACTTTAATTCGTGACCACCCCAAAAAATTGCAAAATCCACCCAAAACCTAAAAAAATTTAAATTTTTATATGAAAAACTTCTTTTGTCCATATCTCCTTAAATATGCGTCCTAGAGCGAAAAGGACTTTAATTCATGACCACCCCACAAAATTGAAAAATCCACCCAAAACCTAAAAAAATTTAAATTTTTATATGAAAAACTTCTTTTGCCCATATCTCCTAAACTAAGCGTCCTAGAGCGAAAAGGACTTTAATTCGTGACCACCCCCAAAAAATTGAAAAATCCACCCAAAACCTAAAAAAATTGAAATTTTTATATGAAAACCTTCTTTTGCCCATATCTCCTAAACTAAGCCACCTAGAGCGAAAAGGACTTTAATTCGTGACCACCCCCAAAAAATTGAAAAATCCACCCAAAACCTAAAAAAATTGAAATTTTTATATGAAAAACTTCTTTTGCCCATATCTCCTAAACTAAGCGTCCTAGAGCGAAAAGGACTTTAATTCGTGACCAACCCCAAAAAATTGAAAAATCCACCCAAAACCTAAAAAAATTGAAATTTTTATGTGAAAACCTTCTTTTGCCCATATCTCCTAAACTAAGCGTCCTAGAGCGAAAAGGACTTTAATTCGTGACCACCCCCAAAAAATTGAAAAATCCACCCAAAACCTAAAAAATTGAAATTTTTATATGAAAAACTTCTTTTGCCCATATCTCCTAAACTAAGCGTCCTAGAGCGAAAAGGACTTTAATTCATGACCACCTCAAAAAATTGAAAAATCCACCCAAAACCTAAAAAATTGAAATTTTTATATGAAAAACTTCTTTTGTCCATATCTCCTTAAATATGCGTCCTAGAGCGAAAAGGACTTTAATTCATGACCACCCCCAAAAAATTTAAAAATGCACCCAAAGCCTAAAAAAATTAAAATTTTTATATGAAAACCTTCTTTTGCCCATATCTCCTAAACTAAGCCTCCTAGAGCGAAAAGGACTTTAATTCATGACCACCCCAAAAAATTGAAAAATCCACCCAAAACCTAAAAAATTGAAATTTTTATATGAAAAACTTCTTTTGTCCATATCTCCTTAAATATGCGTCCTAGAGCGAAAAGGACTTTAATTCATGACCACCCCCAAAAAATTTAAAAATCCACCCAAAACCTAAAAAAATTTAAATTTTTATATGAAAAACTTCTTTTGTCCATATCTCCTTAAATATGCGTCCTAGAGCGAAAAGGACTTTAATTCATGACCACCCCAAAAAATTGAAAAATCCACCCAAAACCTAAAAAAATTTAAATTTTTATATGAAAAACTTCTTTTGCCCATATCTCCTAAACTAAGCGTCCTAGAGCGAAAAGGACTTTAATTCATGACCACCCCCAAAAAATTTAAAAATCCACCCAAAACCTAAAAAAATTGAAATTTTTATATGAAAAACTTCTTTTGCCCATATCTCCTAAACTAAGCGTCCTAGAGCGAAAAGGACTTTAACTCGTGACCACCCCAAAAAATTGAAAAATCCACCCAAAACCTAAAAAAATTGAAATTTTTATATGAAAACCTTCTTTTGCCCATATCTCCTAAACTAAGCGTCCTAGAGCGAAAAGGACTTTAATTCGTGACCACCCCAAAAAATTGAAAAATCCACCCAAAGCCTAAAAAAATTGAAATTTTTATATGAAAACCTTCTTTTGCCCATATCTCCTAAACTAAGCCTCCTAGAGCGAAAAGGACTTTAATTCATGACCACCCCAAAAAATTGAAAAATCCACCCAAAACCTAAAAAAATTTAAATTTTTATATGAAAAACTTCTTTTGCCCATATCTCCTTAAATATGCGTCCTAGAGCGAAAAGGACCAGGTTCGTGACCACCCCAAAAAATTGAAAAATCCACCCAAAACCTAAAAAAATTGAAATTTTTATATGAAAACCTTCTTTTGCCCATATCTCCTAAACTAAGCATCCTAGAGCGAAAAGGACTATAATTCATGACCACCCCAAAAAATTGAAAAATCCACCCAAAACCTAAAAAAATTGAAATTTTTATTTGAAAAACTTCTTTTGTCCATATCTCCTTAAATATGCGTCCTAGAGCGAAAAGGACTTTAATTCGTGACCACCCCAAAAAATTGAAAAATCCACCCAAAACCTAAAAAAATTGAAATTTTTATATGAAAACCTTCTTTTGCCCATATCTCCTAAACTAAGCCTCCTAGAGCGAAAAGGACTTTAATTCATGACCACCCCAAAAAATTGAAAAATCCACCCAAAACCTAAAAATATTGAAATTTTTATATGAAAAACTTCTTTTGCCTATATCTCCTTAAATATGCGTCCTAGAGCGAAAAGGACTTTAATTCGTGACCACCCCAAAAAATTGAAAAATCCACCCAAAACCTAAAAAAATTGAAATTTTTATATTAAAACCTTCTTTTGCCCATATCTCCTAAACTAAGCCTCCTAGAGCGAAAAGGACTTTAATTCATGACCACCCCAAAAAATTGAAAAATCCACCCAAAACCTAAAAAAATTTAAATTTTTATATGAAAAACTTCTTTTGCCCATATCTCCTAAACTAAGCGTCCTAGAGCGAAAAGGACTTTAATTCATGACCACCCCCAAAAAATTGAAAAATCCACCCAAAACCTAAAAAAATTGAAATTTTTATATGAAAACCTTCTTTTGCCCATATCTCCTTAAATATGCGTCCTAGAGCGAAAAGGACTTTAATTCGTGACCACCCCAAAAAAATGAAAAATCCACCCAAAACCTAAAAAAATTGAAGTTTTTATATGAAAAACTTCTTTTGTCCATATCTCCTAAACTAAGCGTCCTAGAGCGAAAAGGACTTTAATTCGTGACCACCCCCAAAAAATTGGAAAATCTACCCAAAACCTAAAAAAATTTAAATTTTTATATGAAAAACTTCTTTTGCCCATATCTCCTAAACTAAGCGTCCTAGAGCGAAAAGGACTTTAATTCATGACCACCCCCAAAAAATTGAAAAATCCACCCAAAACCTAAATTGAATTTTTTATATGAAAAACTTCTTTTGCCCATATCTCCTAAACTAAGCGTCCTAGAGCGAAAAGGACTTTAATTCATGACCACCCCCAAAAAATTTAAAAATCCACCCAAAACCTAAAAAATTGAAATTTTTATATGAAAAACTTATTTTGCATATATCTCCTAAACTAAGCGTCCTAGTGACCACCCCAAAAAATTGAAAAATCCACCCAAAACCTAAAAAAATTTAAATTTTTATATGAAAAACTTCTTTTGCCCATATCTCCTTAAATATGCGTCCTAGAGCGAAAAGGACCAGGTTCGTGACCACCCCAAAAAATTGAAAAATCCACCCAAAACCTAAAAAAATTGAAATTTTTATATGAAAACCTTCTTTTGCCCATATCTCCTAAACTAAGCATCCTAGAGCGAAAAGGACTATAATTCATGACCACCCCAAAAAATTGAAAAATCCACCCAAAACCTAAAAAAATTGAAATTTTTATTTGAAAAACTTCTTTTGTCCATATCTCCTTAAATATGCGTCCTAGAGCGAAAAGGACTTTAATTCGTGACCATTATTATTCAACCGTCGAACTGAACGGACGTGTTTTCTAATAGCGGAGGATTTCATCGTAATAAGTACTTATTACGAATTTCACGTGTGGTGGAAATAATAAACCACCATGCAGCGAAATTCAAAGTCATCCACTGGGTTGCTAACTTCAGGGCCCAGTGGACGGGTAACGACTGAAGTTATAAATTTGGGCAGCGACCAAGAGTCAGGCCCAATTAGTCGACCTGTAGACGGGTCGACTGGCGGTGACACTTTGGCAAGTCGAACCTTTTCTAAGGTGACAACATCAAAAGGAGGCAATCCCTCTCGAAAGAGATTCAAGGAACGAAGAAATGCTTTGTTTATCCTAAAGAAATTAGGATCAGTCGACCCAAGCACGTTGTCGGCTAAGCAAAGCGATTCCTTAAAATGGGCTCAAGGAATTCTTGAAGCTGGAAAAAGGGAACGATCACCGGATGAGCTACCATCCTCTAAACGGGATCAAAGATCGTTTGCCTCAGTTGCAAAAGACAGCCTTGTGATGGCTATTATTAATAAAGGAGCATTGGACGGTATGATTCCAAGGCAAAAATGGGGGGAAATTGAGAACGCGATGTCTGGTGTCTACTCAGAGGTGCGAAAAAAGTTTCCCGGACCAAGTCCTCGACGGCAAGATGCTGGATGGTATCAAGGACGATATAAGTTAATAGCTTTTGCAGACCAGAGGTCTATGGATTGCTTTAAAGCTGCATTGATGCTAATTGGTGAAGTTTGGGAAGGAGCCGCTTTGGAGTTAGTCGATAAAAAAGACATACCGGCTAAACCTAGAGCACATGCATGGATACCGGCAAACCCTCCTGATCCTGAGTCAATACTAGAGAGACTAAAAGAATGTAACCCAGATCTTCCAACCGCCGATTGGAAGGTTGGTCGTTTGGATGAGGTGGATGGACCAAGACGACATGCGGTGTTTATATTAAACATAGAGTCGCTGCCACATCTAGCCCAGACCCAAGGACGCGTAAGTTATGGCTTTCATGATATCCATATGAAGGTATACAAAAGCGATCAGTCAAAGGATACCGAAACGGACAAGCCTCCGGTAGAGTCAGCAGTGAAAAAATCTCCTAGCGAAGCCGAAGGAGACATAAAACCTGCAGACTATGGCGAAAATCATATGCGGGAAGTTTCTACAGGCTCAAGCCTCACCAAAGCTGAACCGCGGATTGTTGCGAGAGTCACCGAGATCTGTGAAGAGGAAGCCCTTGATGACTCAATTGAAGCGGCTGATGTGACGGTGGTTGAAAATTTGGATGGTTCTACGGTTCCTCCAGATAAATCTTCACCATTGTAAGGCCGCTTGTGCTGCCTTAAAAGTTCTCCTGATGAAAGGAGACATAGATATAGTTCTTATTCAAGAACCATACATATATAAGAACAAGATCTGTGAATTAAGCACTCCGGGTTTCAAACTTTTGCATAATACCGGTAACGATATAAATCGGGCATGTATAATTGCTAAAAACGAACTAAACTTGTTTCTGCTTCCTTCATTGAGCAATGCAGACACTGTCGTAGCCAGTCTAGAGATATCCACATGCAAATATTGGGTATCTTCGGTCTACATGGGACATGATAGGGATATGCCACCCTGTGCCGTTAAGACCTTAGTTGAGGAGTCACTAAAAACAAAGACAAAACTCATTATGGGATGCGATGCAAATGCACATCATAGTATTTGGGGAAGTAGTGATACTAATGCAAGGGGAGAGTCGCTAATAGAGTTTATTTTGCGTACTAACCTGGTAGTTTGCAATAAGGGAGATGCACCAACCTTCGTCACCAGGAACAGACAAGAGGTTTTGGACGTAACGTTGACCTCTCCGGAACTGAATGATAAGATATCTGAGTGGCAAGTTTTGAGGGAGCATAGCTTCTCAGATCATCGCTACATCAGTTTCAGATTGGCTGTTCGTACTTCAAAGACCATATTTCCGCCAAATGTTAGGAAAGCTGATTGGAATAGGTATAGGGAATCGTTCAATTTGATGATACCGGAAGTGCCGGAGACAATTATGAGCACTGTGCAAGATATCGAACACGCAGTGGAGCGGATTACTAAGGCCTTCAACATTTCACTGAAAGCTGCATGCCCTAGAGGAAAGCCAAGGGGAAAAAATCGGCCGCCATGGTGGACTACGGAGTTAAGTAATATGAGGAAATCCTGCAGGAAGCTCTTTAACAAAGCAAAGTCCACAAGAGCTCCGGAGGATTGGGACACTTACAAGATGAATCTGAGAGAATATAAACGAGAACTGAGAAGGTCTCAACAAAACTCTTGGGATGATTACTGTAGCAGTATTGAGAATACGTCAGAGGCTTCCAGACTACGGAAGGTACTAGCATCCACTAACACCGCTCCAGGTTTCATTAAAACATCGGAGGGAAATTGGACAACGTCCAGTGAGGAGACGTTGGAAGTACTTTTGGACACACACTTCCCTGGAAATCAGACGGTTGAACCATGTTCCGGCGGTGTAACAGAGGCTCAGCGATCATTTCCTATCGAGGAAATTGTGTCGGAATCTAGAATAAAATGGG
The DNA here is from genome assembly GCF_050003625.1 of Haematobia irritans. NCBI lineage: Eukaryota > Metazoa > Arthropoda > Insecta > Diptera > Muscidae > Haematobia > Haematobia irritans. The sequence goes on along the minus strand of NC_134400.1, from coordinate 99,423,787 downwards.
CTTTAAATAGCTTTGCACCATTCAAATCCCCCGGACCTGATGGAATTACTCCGGCGGAGTTACAGGCAGTGGCTGAAAGAATTATCCCCTGGTTGACGGTGATATATAAACAATGTGTAAACTTAGCATATATTCCAGAAAAGTGGAGGGAAACAAAGGTCGTCTTCATACCTAAAGCAGGAAAAGCCTCTCACTCGAGTGCGAAGGATTTCCGACCAATCAGCTTATCCTCATTCCTACTTAAGACCCTGGAGAGGATGATAGACATGTATCTTAGAACTAGCGTGGATTCAGGTTTGCTCTCGAAACGACAGCATGCATACTCGAAGGGCAGGTCTACTGAGACCGCATTGCATGAACTGGTCAGCTTTATTGAAAGCTCACTATCTGTCAAAGAATACACAATCGTGGCGTTTCTAGACATCGAAGGGGCGTTCAATAATGTCCATCCGAGCTCGATATTAAATGGACTGAAAACTCTGAATGTTGATCCAGGTATACTTAGGCTGTTAGACGAACTTCTAATGAAGAGACGTATTTCAGCCACACTAGGGCAAGCAAACATACAAAGGTATGTGAACAGAGGCACTCCCCAAGGAGGAGTTCTATCACCTCTTCTTTGGAATGTTGCTATAAACAACCTTTTGGTTTCTCTAGAAAAAGAAAGGATAAAAGTAGTGGCATACGCAGATGATGTGGCGCTAGCAGTCAGGGGAAAATTCCCATCCACAATCAGAGATATTATACAGAGAGCTCTCCGGATGACTGAGAAATGGGCGAAAGATAATGGTCTTGGTGTAAATCCAGCAAAGACAGAAATAGTCATGTACTGCAAAGATCGCAAAACTCCCACGGTTAGGCCCATTTCCTTAGGGGGTACTGAAATTCCCTTTGGTGAGTGTGCAAAATACCTTGGCGTTATTTTGGACAGGAAGCTGAATTTTAGGCTTAATATTGAAGAGAGGGCGAGAAAAGCCACGGTAGCTTTGTACTCGTGCAAAAAGGCAATAGGGAAAAAGTGGGGACTAAGACCAAAAATTGTGCATTGGCTATACACGGCAGTGGTTAGACCTATAATGCTATACGGTGTTGTAGTCTGGTGGCCGGCACTTCAGAAACCGACTTGTTTAGATAAAGTTCAGCGTATGGCGAGCTTATGTATCTCAGGCGCATTTAGTAAGACAGGAACAGACTCCCTTAATGTCATGCTACATCTATTGCCTTTAGACATTTTGGCCAAACAGTCAGCTGCAACAACGGCTGTGCGGTTGCGTGAGCTATCGCTATGGTCGGAAAAAATGTACGGTCATACTTCGGTCCTCAAAGTAATGCCAGATGTGCCTAACGTAGTGGATTACACCCTGGCAAAACCACTTTTCGACAAAAAGTTTGAAACTCTAATTCCCAACAGTGAGGCGTGGTGTACACAGACCCCGGGGAATAAAAGATATATAGATTTCTATACTGATGGCTCCAAATTGAATGGACAAGTGGGGTTCGGAGTATATTCTAAAGATCTGGAAATTCGAATAGCGAAAAGATTACCTAATCACTGTAGTGTTTTTCAGGCTGAAATATTGGCAATAAGAGAGGTGGTGAATTGGCTGAGAAGTAATGTTCCAACAAATATTGGCATTAATATATACTCAGACAGTCAACCTGCAATAAAATCCTTGGACTCTGTGTTCCTTAACTCAAAAACGGCCATAGACTGCCGCAAATCTCTCAACGAGATGGCTGAGCAGTACAATATTCACCTAATATGGGTGCCTGGTCATAGGAACATACCGGGGAACTGTGAAGCAGATGTGTTAGCAAGGCTAGGAACTACCTTACATATTCCAGGGGAACTAGAATCTGTTGGTATGCCTCTGGCCACCTGCAAGCTCTTACTGCGTGAGAAGGCTGTTATGATGGCCAATATTCGATGGGAAAATTGCAAGGGTTGTAACGACACCAAGCAAATATGGCCCCATTTAAACTTAAACCGCACACTAGATATGCTAGTGTTCTCAAGGCGTCAGATAGCACTCCTAATATCTGCTATAACGGGTCGCTGCCTGATAGGCGAATTTGCAAAAACTATAGGTGCGAAGTATAATGACTATTGTATAAGCTGTCATGACGTGGAGGAAAAGGAATCAATTAAACACCTCTTGTGTGAGTGTCCTGCTTTTTGTGTAAGGCGTAAGCGAATTTTAGGAGCATATAGCTTTAGATTACTGGCTGACCTGGAAAACGTTAACTTAAGTAGTTTGTTAATGTTTTTGGAGCAATCTGGTTGGTTCCACAAAAGTAAATAATAGAGAAGGTTCAGTGGTTAAGACTAGAAGTGCCCATATGTAATAGGTACTTTTAGTTAAATGTGGTATCACAATGGACTGAATAGTCTAAGTGAGCCTGAAATTTTATCGGGCTGCCACTTTAACCTAACCTAACCTAACCTAATTCGTGACCACCCCAAAAAATTGAAAAATCCACCCAAAACCTAAAAAAATTGAAATTTTTATATGAAAACCTTCTTTTGCCCATATCTCCTAAACTAAGCCTCCTAGAGCGAAAAGGACTTTAATTCATGACCACCCCAAAAAATTGAAAAATCCACCCAAAACCTAAAAATATTGAAATTTTTATATGAAAAACTTCTTTTGCCCATATCTCCTTAAATATGCGTCCTAGAGCGAAAAGGACTTTAATTCGTGACCACCCCAAAAAATTGAAAAATCCACCCAAAACCTAAAAAATTGAATTTTTTATATGAAAAACTTCTTTTGCCCATATCTCCTAAACTAAGCGTCCTAGAGCGAAAAAGACTTTAATTCATGACCACCCCCAAAAAATTTAAAAATCCACCCAAAACCTAAAAAATTGAAATTTTTATATGAAAAACTTCTTTTGCATATATCTCCTAAACTAAGCGTCCTAGAGCGAAAAGGACTTTAATTCGTGACCACCCCAAAAAATTGAAAAATCCACCCAAAACCTAAAAAAATTGAAATTTTTATATCAAAAACTTCTTTTGCCAATATCTCCTTAAATATGCGTCCTAGAGCGAAAAGGACCAGGTTCGTGACCACCCCAAAAAATTGAAAAATCCACCCAAAACCTAAAAAAATTGAAATTTTTATATGAAAACCTTCTTTTGCCCATATCTCCTAAACTAAGCGTCCTAGAGCGAAAAGGACTTTAATTCGTGACCACCCCCAAAAAATTGAAAAATCCACCCAAAACCTAAAAAAATTGAAATTTTTATATGAAAACCTTCTTTTGCCCATATCTCCTAAACTAAGCCTCCTAGAGCGAAAAGGACTTTAATTCATGACCACCCCAAAAAATTGAAAAATCCACCCAAAACCTAAAAAAATTTAAATTTTTATATGAAAAACTTCTTTTGCCCATATCTCCTAAAATATGCGTCCTAGAGCGAAAAGGACCAGGTTCGTGACCACCCCAAAAAATTGAAAAATCCACCCAAAACCTAAAAAAATTGAAATTTTTATATGAAAACCTTATTTTGCCCATATCTCCTAAACTAAGCGTCCTAGAGCGAAAAGGACTTTAATTCGTGACCACCCCCAAAAAATTGAAAAATCCACCCAAAACCTAAAAAAATTGAAATTTTTATATGAAAACCTTCTTTTGCCCATATCTCCTAAACTAAGCATCCTAGAGCGAAAAGGACTATAATTCATGACCACCCCAAAAAATTGAAAAATCCACCCAAAACCTAAAAAAATTGAAATTTTTATTTGAAAAACTTCTTTTGTCCATATCTCCTTAAATATGCGTCCTAGAGCGAAAAGGACTTTAATTCGTGACCACCCCAAAAAATTGAAAAATCCACCCAAAACCTAAAAAAATTGAAATTTTTATATGAAAACCTTCTTTTGCCCATATCTCCTAAACTAAGCCTCCTAGAGCGAAAAGGACTTTAATTCATGACCACCCCAAAAAATTGAAAAATCCACCCAAAACCTAAAAATATTGAAATTTTTATATGAAAAACTTCTTTTGCCCATATCTCCTTAAATATGCGTCCTAGAGCGAAAAGGACTTTAATTCGTGACCACCCCAAAAAATTGAAAAATCCACCCAAAACCTAAAAAAATTGAAATTTTTATATGAAAAACTTCTTTTGTCCATATCTCCTAAACTAAGCGTCCTAGAGCGAAAAGGACTTTAATTCGTGACCACCCCCAAAAAATTGAAAAACCTAAAAAAATTTAAATTTTTATATGAAAAACTTCTTTTGCCCATATCTCCTAAACTAAGCGTCCTAGAGCGAAAAGGACTTTAATTCATGACCACCCCCAAAAAATTGAAAAATCCACCCAAAACCTAAAAAAATTGAATTTTTTATATGAAAAACTTCTTTTGCCCATATCTCCTAAACTATGCGTCCTAGAGCGAAAAGGACTTTAATTCATGACCACCCCCAAAAAATTTAAAAATCCACCCAAAACCTAAAAAATTGAAATTTTTATATGAAAAACTTCTTTTGCATATATCTCCTAAACTAAGCGTCCTAGAGCGAAAAGGACTTTAATTCGTGACCACCCCAAAAAATTGAAAAATCCACCCAAAACCTAAAAAAATTGAAATTTTTATATGAAAAACTTCTTTTGCCCATATCTCCTTAAATATGCGTCCTAGAGCGAAAAGGACCAGGTTCGTGACCACCCCAAAAAATTGAAAAATCCACCCAAAACCTAAAAAAATTGAAATTTTTATATGAAAACCTTCTTTTGCCCATATCTCCTAAACTAAGCGTCCTAGAGCGAAAAGGACTTTAATTCGTGACCACCCCCAAAAAATTGAAAAATCCACCCACAAAAAAATTGAAATTTTTATATGAAAACCTTCTTTTGCCCATATCTCCTAAACTAAGCCTCCTAGAGCGAAAAGGACTATAATTCATGACCACCCCAAAAAATTGAAAAATCCACCCAAAACATAAAAAAATTGAAATTTTTATTTGAAAAACTTCTTTTGTCCATATCTCCTTAAATATGCGTCCTAGAGCGAAAAGGACTTTAATTCGTGACCACCCCAAAAAATTGAAAAATCCACCCAAAACCTAAAAGAATTGAAATTTTTATATGAAAACCTTCTTTTGCCCATATCTCCTAAACTAAGCCTCCTAGAGCGAAAAGGACTTTAATTCGTGACCACCCCAAAAAATTGAAAAATCCACCCAAAACCTAAAAAAATTGAAATTTTTATATGAAAAACTTCTTTTGCCCATATCTCCTTAAATATGCGTCCTAGAGCGAAAAGGACTTTAATTCATGACCACCCCCCAAAAATTAAAAAATTCACCCAACACATAAAAAAATTGAAATTTTTATATGATAAACTTCTTTTGCCCATATCTCCTAAACTAAGCCTCCTAGAGCGAAAAGGACTATAATTCATGACCACCCCAAAAAATTGAAAAATCCACCCAAAACCTAAAAAAATTGAAATTTTTATATGAAAAACTTCTTTTGTCCATATCTCCTTAAATATGCGTCCTAGAGCGAAAAGGACTTTAATTCGTGACCACCCCCAAAAAATTGAAAAATCCACCCAAAAACTAAAAAAATTGAAATTTTTATATGAAAAACTTCTTTTGTCCATATCTCCTTAAATATGCGTCCTAGAGCGAAAAGGACTTTAATTCGTGACCACCCCCAAAAAATTGAAAAATCCACCCAAAACCTAAAAATATTGAAATATTTATATGAAAAACTTCTTTTGCCCATATCTCCTAAACTAAGCGTCCTAGAGCGAAAAGGACTTTAATTCGTGACCACCCCAAAAAATTGAAAAATCCACCCAAAACCTAAAAAAATTGAAATTTTTATATGAAAAACTTCTTTTGTCCATATCTCCTAAACTAAGCGTCCTAGAGCGAAAAGGACTTTAATTCATGACCACCCCAAAAAATTTAAAAATCAACCCAAAACCTAAAAAAATTGAAATTTTTATATGAAAAACTTCTTTTGCCCATATCTCCTTAAATATGCGTCCTAGAGCGAAAACGACTTTAATTCGTGACCACCCTCAAAAAATTGAAAAATCCACCCAAAACCTAAAAATATTGAAATTTTTATATGAAAAACTTCTTTTGCCCATATCTCCTAAACTAAGCGTCCTAGAGCGAAAAGGACTTTAATTCGTGACCACCCCAAAAAATTGAAAAATCCACCCAAAACCTAAAAAAATTGAAATTTTTATATGAAAAACTTCTTTTGTCCATATCTCCTAAACTAAGCGTCCTAGAGCGAAAAGGACTTTAATTCGTGACCACCCCCAAAAAATTGAAAAATCCACCCAAAACCTAAAAAAATTGAAATTTTTATATGAAAAACTTCTTTTGTCCATATCTCCTAAACTAAGCGTCCTAGAGCGAAAAGGACTTTAATTCATGACCACCCCAAAAAATTGAAAAATCCACCCAAAACCTAAAAAAATTGAAATTTTTATATGAAAAACTTCTTTTGCCCATATCTCCTAAACTAAGCGTCCTAGAGCGAAAAGGACTTTAATTCATGACCACCCCCAAAAAATTGAAAAATCCACCCAAAACCTAAAAAAATTGAAATTTTGATATGAAAACCTTCTCTTGCCCATATCTCCTAAACTAAGCCTCCTAGAGCGAAAAGGACTTTAATTCGTGACCACCCCCAAAAAATTGAAAAATCCACCCAAAACCTAAAAAAATTGAAATTTTTATATGAAAAACTTCTTTTGCCCATATCTCCTAAATTAAGCGTCCTAGAGCGAAAAGGACTTTAATTCGTGACCACCCCCAAAAAATTGAAAAATCCACCCAAAACCTAAAAAAATTGAAATTTTTATATGAAAAACTTCTTTTGCATATATCTCCTAAACTAAGCGTCCTAGAGCGAAAAGGACTTTAATTCGTGACCACCCCAAAAAATTGAAAAATCCACCCAAAACCTAAAAAAATTGAAATTTTTATATGAAAAACTTCTTTTGCCCATATCTCCTAAACTAAGCGTCCTAGAGCGAAAAGGACTTTAATTCGTGACCACCCCCAAAAAATTGAAAAATCTACCCAAAACCTAAAAAAATTGAAATTTTTATATGAAAACCTTCTTTTGCCCATATCTCCTAAACTAAGCCTCCTAGAGCGAAAAGGACTTTAATTCGTGACCACCCCCAAAAAATTGAAAAATCCACCCAAAACCTAAAAAAATTGAAATTTTTATATGAAAAACTTCTTTTGCCCATATCTCCTAAACTAAGCGTCCTAGAGCGAAAAGGACTTTAATTCGTGACCACCCCCAAAAAATTGAAAAATCCACCCAAAACCTAAAAAAATTGAAATTTTTATGTGAAAACCTTCTTTTGCCCATATCTCCTAAACTAAGCCTCCTAGAGCGAAAAGAACTTTAATTCATGACCACCCCAAAAAATTGAAAAATCCACCCAAAACCTAAAAAAATTTAAATTTTTATATGAAAAACTTCTTTTGCCCATATCTCCTAAACTAAGCGTCCTAGAGCGAAAAGGACTTTAATTCGTGACCACCCCAAAAAATTGAAAAATCAACCCAAAACCTAAAAAATTGAAATTTTTATATGAAAAACTTCTTTTGCCCATATCTCCTAAACTAAGCGTCCTAGAGCGAAAAGGACTTTAATTCATGACCACCCCAAAAAATTGAAAAATCCACCCAAAACCTAAAAAAATTGAAATTTTTATATGAAAAACTTCTTTTGTCCATATCTCCTTAAATATGCGTCCTAGAGCGAAAAGGACTTTAATTCATGACCACCCCCAAAAAATTTAAAAATCCACCCAAAACCTAAAAAAATTGAAATTTTTATATGAAAAACTTCTTTTGCCCATATCTCCTAAACTAAGCGTCGTAGAGCGAAAAGGACTTTAACTCGTGACCACCCCAAAAAATTGAAAAATCCACCCAAACCCTAAAAAAATTGAAATTTTTATATGAAAACCTTCTTTTGCCCATATCTCCTAAACTAAGCGTCCTAGAACGAAAAGGACTTTAATTCGTGACCACCCCAAAAAATTGAAAAATCCACCCAAAACCTAAAAAAATTGAAATTTTTATATGAAAACCTTCTTTTGCCCATATCTCCTAAACTAAGCCTCCTAGAGCGAAACGGACTTTAATTCGTGACCACCCTCAAAAAATTGAAAAATCCACCCAAAACCTAAAAAAATTGAAATTTTTATATGAAAACCTTCTTTTGCCCATATCTCCTAAACTAAGCCTCCTAGAGCGAAAAGGACTATAATTCATGACCACCCCAAAAAATTGAAAAATCCACCCAAAACCTAAAAAAATTGAAATTTTTATATGAAAAACTTCTTTTGTCCATATCTCCTTAAATATGCGTCCTAGAGCGAAAAGGACTTTAATTCGAGACCACCCCCAAAAATTGAAAAATCCACCCAAAACCTAAAAAAATCGAAATTTTTATATGAAAAACTTATTTTGTCCATATCTCCTAAACTAAGCGTCCTAGAGCGAAAAGGACTTTAATTCGTGACCACCCCCAAAAAATTGAAAAATCCACCCAAAACCTAAAAAAATTGAAATTTTTATATGAAAAACTTCTTTTGTCCATATCTCCTTAAATATGCGTCCTAGAGCGAAAAGGACTTTAATTCATGACCACCCCCAAAAAATTGAAAAATCCACCCAAAACCTAAAAAAATTGAAATTTTTATATAAAAAACTTCTTTTGCCCATATCTCCTAAACTAAGCATTCTAGAGCGACAAGGACTTTAATTCATGACCACCCCAAAAAATTGAAAAATCAACCCTACAAAAATTGAAATTTTTATATGAAAAACTTCTTTTGTCCATATCTCCTAAACTAAGCCTCCTAGAGCGAAAAGGACTTCAATTCGTGACCACCCCAAAAAATTGAAAAATCCACCCAAAACCTAAAAAAATTGAAATTTTTATATGAAAAACTTCTTTTGTCCATATCTCCTTATATATGCGTCCTAGAGCGAAAAGGACTTTAATTCATGACCACCCCCAAAAAATTGAAAAATCCACCCAAAACCTAAAAAAATTGAAATTTTTATATGAAAACCTTCTTTTGCCCATATCTCCTAAACTAAGCCTCCGAGAGCGAAAAGGACTTTAATTCGTGACCACCCCCAAAAAATTGAAAAATCCACCCAAAACCTAAAAAAATTGAAATTTTTATATGAAAAACTTCTTTTGCCCATATCTCCTAAACTAAGCGTCCTAGAGCGAAAAGGACTTTAATTCGTGACCACCCCCAAAAAATTGAAAAATCAACCCAAAACCTAAAAAAATTTAAATTTTTATATGAAAAACTTCTTTTGCATATATCTCCTAAACTAAGCGTCCTAGAGCGAAAAGGACTTTAATTCGTGACCACCCCAAAAAATTGAAAAATCCACCCAAAACCTAAAAAAATTGAAATTTTTATATGAAAAACTTCTTTTTCCCATATCTCCTAAACTAAGCGTCCTAGAGCGAAAAGGACTTTAATTCATGACCACCCCAAAAAATTGAAAAATCCACCCAAAACCTAAAAAAATTTAAATTTTTATATGAAAAACTTCTTTTGTCCATATCTCCTTAAATATGCGTCCTAGAGCGAAAAGGACTTTAATTCATGACCGCCCCCAAAAAATTTAAAAATCCACCCAAAACCTAAAAAAATTGAAATTTTTATATGAAAAACTTCTTTTGCCCATATCTCCTAAACTAGAGCGAAAAGGACTATAATTCATGACCACCCCAAAAAATTGAAAAATCCACCCAAAACCTAAAAAAATTGAAATTTTTATATGAAAAACTTCTTTTGTCCATATCTCCTTAAATATGCGTCCTAGAGCGAAAAGGACTTTAATTCGTGACCACCCCCAAAAATTGAAAAATCCACCCAAAACCTAAAAAAATCTAAATTTTTATATGAAAAACTTATTTTGTCCATATCTCCTAAACTAAGCGTCCTAGAGCGAAAAAGACTTTAATTCGTGACCACCCCCAAAAAATTGAAAATCCACCCAAAACCTAAAAAAATTGAAATTTTTATATGAAAAACTTCTTTTGTCCATATCTCCTTAAAAATGCGTCCTAGAGCGAAAAGGACTTTAATTCGTGACCACCCCCAAAAAATTGAAAAATCCACCCAAAACCTAAAAAAATTGAAATTTTTATATGAAAAACTTCTTTTGTCCATATCTCCTTAAATATGCGTCCTAGAGCGAAAAGGACTTTAATTCATGACCACCCCCAAAAAATTGAAAAATCCACCCAAAACCTAAAAAAATTGAAATTTTTATATAAAAAACTTCTTTTGCCCATATCTCCTAAACTAAGCATCCTAGAGCGACAAGGACTTTAATTCATGACCACCCCAAAAAATTGAAAAATCAACCCTAAAAAAATTGAAATTTTTATATGAAAAACTTCTTTTGTCCATATCTCCTAAACTAAGCGTCCTAGAGCGAAAAGGACTTCAATTCGTGACCACCCCAAAAAATTGAAAAATCCACCCAAAACCTAAAAAAATTGAAATTTTTATATGAAAAACTTCTTTTGTCCATATCTCCTTATATATGCGTCCTAGAGCGAAAAGGACTTTAATTCATGACCACCCCCAAAAAATTGAAAAATCCACCCAAAACCTAAAAAAATTGAAATTTTTATATGAAAACCTTCTTTTGCCCATATCTCCTAAACTAAGCCTCCTAGAGCGAAAAGGACTTTAATTCGTGACCACCCCCAAAAAATTGAAAAATCCACCCAAAACCTAAAAAAATTGAAATTTTTATATGAAAAACTTCTTTTGCCCATATCTCCTAAACTAAGCGTCCTAGAGCGAAAAGGACTTTAATTCGTGACCACCCCCAAAAAATTGAAAAATCCACCCAAAACCTAAAAAAATTTAAATTTTTATATGAAAAACTTCTTTTGCATATATCTCCTAAACTAAGCGTCCTAGAGCGAAAAGGACTTTAATTCGTGACCACCCCAAAAAATTGAAAAATCCACCCAAAACCTAAAAAAATTGAAATTTTTATATGAAAAACTTCTTTTTCCCATATCTCCTAAACTAAGCGTCCTAGAGCGAAAAGGACTTTAATTCATGACCACCCCAAAAAATTGAAAAATCCACCCAAAACCTAAAAAAATTGAAATTTTTATATGAAAAACTTCTTTTGTCCATATCTCCTTAAATATGCGTCCTAGAGCGAAAAGGACTTTAATTCATGACCACCCCCAAAAAATTTAAAAATCCACCCAAAACCTAAAAAAATTGAAATTTTTATATGAAAAACTTCTTTTGCCCATATCTCCTAAACTAAGCGTCCTAGAGCGAAAAGGACTTTAACTCGTGACCACCCCAAAAAATTGAAAAATCCACCCAAACCCTAAAAAAATTGAAATTTTTATATGAAAACCATCTTTTGCCCATATCTCCTAAACTAAGCGTCCTAGAACGAAAAGGACTTTAATTCGTGACCACCCCAAAAAATTGAAAAATCCACCCAAAACCTAAAAAAATTTAAATTTTTATATGAAAACCTTCTTTTGCCCATATCTCCTAAACTAAGCCTCCTAGAGCGAAAAGGACTTTAATTCATGACCACCCCAAAAAATTGAAAAATCCACCCAAAACCTAAAAAAATTTAAATTTTTATATGAAAAACTTATTTTGCCCATATCTCCTTAAATATGCGTCCTAGAGCGAAAAGGACTTTAATTCGTGACCACCCCAAAAAATTGAAAAATCCACCCAAAACCTAAAAAAATTGAAATTTTTATATTAAAACCTTCTTTTGCCCATATCTCCTAAACTAAGCCTCCTAGAGCGAAAAGGACTATAATTCATGACCACCCCAAAAAATTGAAAAATCCACCCAAAACCTAAAAAAATTGAAATTTTTATATGAAAAACTTCTTTTGTCCATATCTCCTTAAATATGCGTCCTAGAGCGAAAAGGACTTTAATTCGTGACCACCCCCAAAAAATTGAAAAATCCACCCAAAACCTAAAAAAATCGAAATTTTTATATGAAAAACTTCTTTTGTCCATATCTCCTAAACTAAGCGTCCTAGAGCGAAAAGGACTTTAATTCGTGACCACCCCCAAAAAATTGAAAAATCCACCCAAAACCTAAAAAAATTGAAATTTTTATATGAAAAACTTATTTTGCCCATATCTCCTAAACTAAGCGTCCTAGAGCGAAAAGGACTTTAATTCGTGACCACCCCAAAAAATTGAAAAATCCACCCAAAACCTAAAAAATTGAAATTTTTATATGAAAAACTTCTTTTGCCCATATCTCCTAAACTAAGCGTCCTAGAGCGAAAAGGACTTTAATTCATGACCACCCCAAAAAATTGAAAAATCCACCCAAAACCTAAAAAAATTGAAATTTTTATATGAAAAACTTCTTTTGTCCATATCTCCTTAAATATGCGTCCTAGAGCGAAAAGGACTTTAATTCATGACCACCCCCAAAAAATTTAAAAATCCACCCAAAACCTAAAAAAATTGAAATTTTTATATGAAAAACTTCTTTTGCCCATATCTCCTAAACTAAGCGTCCTAGAGCGAAAAGGACTTTAACTCGTGACCACCCCAAAAAATTGAAAAATCCACCCAAACCCTAAAAAAATTGAAATTTTTATATGAAAACCTTCTTTTGCCCATATCTCCTAAACTAAGCGTCCTAGAGCGAAAAGGACTTTAATTCGTGACTACCCCAAAATATTGAAAAATCCACCCAAAACCTAAAAAAATTGAAATTTTTATATGAAAAACTTCTTTTGCCCATATCTCCTAAACTAAGCGTCCTAGAGCGAAAAGGACTTTAATTCATGACCACCCCAAAAAATTTAAAAATCCACCCAAAACCTAAAAAAATTGAAATTTTTATATGAAAAACTTCTTTTGTCCATATCTGCTTAAATATGCGTCCTAGAGCGAAAAGGACTTTAATTCATGACCACCCCCAAAAAAATTGAAAAATCCACCCAAAACCTAAAAAAATTGAAATTTTTATATGAAAAACTTCTTTTGCCCATATCTCCTAAACTAAGCGTCCTAGAGCGAAAAGGACTTTAATTCATGACCACCCCAAAAAATTGAAAAATCAACCCAAAACCTAAAAAAATTGAAATTTTTATATGAAAAACTTCTTTTGTCCATATCTCCTAAACTAAGCGTCCTAGAGCGAAAAGGACTTTAATTCGTGACCACCCCAAAAAATTGAAAAATCCACCCAAAACCTAAAAAAATTGAAATTTTTATATGAAAAACTTCTTTTGTCCATATCTCCTTAAATATGCGTCCTAGAGCGAAAAGGACTTTAATTCGTGACCACCCCCAAAAAATTGTAAAATCCACCCAAAACCTAAAAAAATTGAAATTTTTATATGAAAAACTTCTTTTGTCCATATCTCCTTAAATATGCGTCCTAGAGCGAAAAGGACTTTAATTCGTGACCACCCCAAAAAATTGAAAAATCCACCCAAAACCTAAAAAAATTGAAATTTTTATATGAAAACCTTCTTTTGCCCATATCTCCTAAACTAAGCCTCCTAGAGCGAAAAGGACTTTAATTCATGACCACCCCAAAAAATTGAAAAATCCACCCAAAACCTAAAAAAAATTAAATTTTTATATGAAAAACTTCTTTTGCCCATATCTCCTTAAATATGCGTCCTAGAGCGGAAAGGACTTTAATTCGTGACCACCCCCAAAAAATTGAAAAATCCACCCAAAACCTAAAAAAATTTAAATTTTTCTATGAAAAACTTCTTTTGCCCATATCTCCTTAAATATGCGTCCTAGAGCGAAAAGGACTTTAATTCGTGACCACCCCAAAAAATTGAAAAATCCACCCAAAACCTAAAAAAATTGAAACTTTTATATGAAAACCTTCTTTTGCCCATATCTCCTAAACTAAGCGTCCTAGAGCGAAAAGGACTTTAATTCGTGACCACCCCCAAAAAATTGAAAAATCCACCCAAAACCTAAAAAAATTGAAATTTTTATATGAAAACCTTCTTTTGCCCATATCTCCTAAACCAAGCGTCCTAGAGCGAAAAGGACTTTAATTCGTGACCACCCCCAAAAAATTGAAAAATCCACCCAAAACCTAAAAAATTGAAATTTTTATATGAAAAGCTTCTTTTGTCCATATCTCCTTAAGTATGCGTCCTAGAGCGAAAAGGACTTTAATTCGTGACCACCCCCAAAAAATTGAAAAATCCACCCAAAACCTAAAAAAATTGAAATTTTTATATAAAAAACTTCTTTTGCCCATATCTCCTAAACTAAGCGTCCTAGAGCGAAAAGGACTTTAATTCATGACCACCCCCAAAAAATTGAAAAATCAACCCAAAACCTAAAAAAATTGAAATTTTTATATGAAAAACTTCTGTTGCCTATATCTCCTTAAATATGCGTCCTAGAGCGAAAAGGACTTTAATTCGTGACCACCCTCAAAAAATTGAAAAATCCACCCAAAACCTAAAAAAATTGAAATTTTTATATGAAAAACTTCTTTTGCCCATATCTCCTTAAATATGCGTCCTAGAGCGAAGAGGACTTTAATTCGTGACCACCCCAAAAAATTGAAAAATCCACCCAAAACCTAAAAAAATTGAAATTTTTATATGAAAAAGTTCTTTTGTCCATATCTCCTAAACTAAGCCTCCTAGAGCGAAAAGGACTTTAATTCATGACCACCCCAAAAAATTGAAAAATCCACCCAAAACCTAAAAAAATTGAAATTTTTATATGAAAAACTTCTTTTGCCCATATCTCCTAAACTAAGCGTCCTAGAGCGAAAAGGACTTTAACTCGTGACCACCCCAAAAAATTGAAAAATCCACCCAAATCCTAAAAAAATTGAAATTTTTATATGAAAACCTTCTTTTGCCCATATCTCCTAAACTAAGCGTCCTAGAACGAAAAGGACTTTAATTCGTGACCACCCCAAAAAATTGAAAAATCCACCCAAAACCTAAAAAAAATTTAAATTTTTATATGAAAACCTTCTTTTGCCCATATCTCCTAAACTAAGCCTCCTAGAGCGAAAAGGACTTTAATTCATGACCACCCCAAAAAATTGAAAAATCCACCCAAAACCTAAAAAAATTTAAATTTTTATATGAAAAACTTATTTTGCCCATATCTCCTTAAATATGCGTCCTAGAGCGAAAAGGACTTTAATTCGTGACCACCCCAAAAAATTGAAAAATCCACCCAAAACCTAAAAAAATTGAAATTTTTATATGAAAACCTTCTTTTGCCCATATCTCCTAAACTAAGCGTCCTAGAGCGAAACGGACTTTAATTCGTGACCACCCCCAAAAAATTGAAAAATCCACCCAAAACCTAAAAAAATTGAAATTTTTATATGAAAACCTTCTTTTGCCCATATCTCCTAAACTAAGCCTCCTAGAGCGAAAAGGACTATAATTCATGACCACCCCAAAAAATTGAAAAATCCACCCAAAACCTAAAAAAATTGAAATTTTTATATGAAAAACTTCTTTTGTCCATATCTCCTTAAATATGCGTCCTAGAGCGAAAAGGACTTTAATTCGTGACCACCCCCAAAAAATTGAAAAATCCACCCAAAACCTAAAAAAATCGAAATTTTTATATGAAAAACTTCTTTTGCCCATATCTCCTAAACTAAGCGTCCTAGAGCGAAAAGGACTTTAATTCGTGACCACCCCCAAAAAATTGAAAAATCCACCCAAAACCTAAAAAAATTGAAATTTTTATATGAAAAACTTCTTTTGCCCATATCTCCTAAACTAAGCGTCCTAGAGCGAAAAGGACTTTAATTCGTGACCACCCCAAAAAATTGAAAAATCCACCCAAAACCTAAAAAATTGAAATTTTTATATGAAAAACTTCTTTTGCCCATATCTCCTAAACTAAGCGTCCTAGAGCGAAAAGGACTTTAATTCATGACCACCCCAAAAAATTGAAAAATCTACCCAAAACCTAAAAAAATTGAAATTTTTATATGAAAAACTTCTTTTGTCCATATCTCCTTAAATATGCGTCCTAGAGCGAAAAGGACTTTAATTCATGACCACCCCCAAAAAATTTAAAAATCCACCCAAAACCTAAAAAAATTGAAATTTTTATATGAAAAACTTCTTTTGCCCATATCTCCTAAACTAAGCGTCCTAGAGCGAAAAGGACTTTAACTCGTGACCACCCCAAAAAATTGAAAAATCCACCCAAACCCTAAAAAAATTGAAATTTTTATATGAAAACCTTCTTTTGCCCATATCTCCTAAACTAAGCGTCCTAGAGCGAAAAGGACTTTAATTCGTGACTACCCCAAAATATTGAAAAATCCACCCAAAACCTAAAAAAATTGAAATTTTTATATGAAAACCTTCTTTTGCCCATATCTCCTAAACTAAGCGTCCTAGAGCGAAAAGGACTTTAATTCATGACTACCCCAAAAAATTAAAAAATCCACCCAAAACCTAAAAAAATTGAAATTTTTATATGAAAAACTTCTTTTGTCCATATCTGCTTAAATATGCGTCCTAGAGCGAAAAGGACTTTAATTCATGACCACCCCCAAAAAAATTGAAAAATCCACCCAAAACCTAAAAAAATTGAAATTTTTATATGAAAAACTTCTTTTGCCCATATCTCCTAAACTAAGCGTCCTAGAGCGAAAAGGACTTTAATTCATGACCACCCCAAAAAATTGAAAAATCAACCCAAAACCTAAAAAAATTGAAATTTTTATATGAAAAACTTCTTTTGTCCATATCTCCTAAACTAAGCGTCCTAGAGCGAAAAGGACTTTAATTCGTGACCACCCCAAAAAATTGAAAAATCCACCCAAAACCTAAAAAAATTGAAATTTTTATATGAAAAACTTCTTTTGTCCATATCTCCTTAAATATGCGTCCTAGAGCGAAAAGGACTTTAATTCGTGACCACCCCAAAAAATTGAAAAATCCACCCAAAACCTAAAAAAATTGAAATTTTTATATGAAAAACTTCTTTTGTCCATATCTCCTTAAATATGCGTCCTAGAGCGAAAAGGACTTTAATTCGTGACCACCCCAAAAAATTGAAAAATCCACCCAAAACCTAAAAAAATTGAAATTTTTATATGAAAACCTTCTTTTGCCCATATCTCCTAAACTAAGCCTCCTAGAGCGAAAAGGACTTTAATTCATGACCACCCCAAAAAATTGAAAAATCCACCCAAAACCTAAAAAAAATTAAATTTTTATATGAAAAACTTCTTTTGCCCATATCTCCTTAAATATGCGTCCTAGAGCGAAAAGGACTTTAATTCGTGACCACCCCCAAAAAATTGAAAAATCCACCCAAAACCTAAAAAAATTTAAATTTTTCTATGAAAAACTTCTTTTGCCCATATCTCCTTAAATATGCGTCCTAGAGCGAAAAGGACTTTAATTCGTGACCACCCCAAAAAATTGAAAAATCCACCCAAAACCTAAAAAAATTGAAACTTTTATATGAAAACCTTCTTTTGCCCATATCTCCTAAACTAAGCGTCCTAGAGCGAAAAGGACTTTAATTCGTGACCACCCCCAAAAAAGTGAAAAATCCACCCAAAACCTAAAAAAATTGAAATTTTTATATGAAAACCTTCTTTTGCCCATATCTCCTAAACCAAGCGTCCTAGAGCGAAAAGGACTTTAATTCGTGACCACCCCCAAAAAATTGAAAAATCCACCCAAAACCTAAAAAAATTGAAATTTTTATATGAAAAGCTTCTTTTGTCCATATCTCCTTAAGTATGCGTCCTAGAGCGAAAAGGACTTTAATTCGTGACCACCCCCAAAAAATTGAAAAATCCACCCAAAACCTAAAAAAATTGAAATTTTTATATAAAAAACTTCTTTTGCCCATATCTCCTAAACTAAGCGTCCTAGAGCGAAAAGGACTTTAATTCATGACCACCCCCAAAAAATTGAAAAATCAACCCAAAACCTAAAAAAATTGAAATTTTTATATGAAAAACTTCTGTTGCCCATATCTCCTTAAATATGCGTCCTAGAGCGAAAAGGACTTTAATTCGTGACCACCCTCAAAAAATTGAAAAATCCACCCAAAACCTAAAAAAATTGAAATTTTTATATGAAAAACTTCTTTTGCCCATATCTCCTTAAATATGCGTCCTAGAGCGAAGAGGACTTTAATTCGTGACCACCCCAAAAAATTGAAAAATCCACCCAAAACCTAAAAAAATTGAAATTTTTATATGAAAAAGTTCTTTTGTCCATATCTCCTAAACTAAGCGTCCTAGAGCGAAAAGGACTTTAATTCGTGACCACCCCCCAAAAAATTGAAAAATCCACCCAAAACCTAAAAAAATTTAAATTTTTATATGAAAAACTTCTTTTGCCCATATCTCCTAAACTAAGCGTCCTAGAGCGAAAAGGACTTTAATTCATGACCACCCCCAAAAAATTGAAAAATCCACCCAAAACCTAAAAAAATTGAAATTTTTATATGAAAACCTTCTTTTGCCCATATCTCCTAAACTAAGCGTCCTAGAGCGAAAAGGACTTTAATTCGTGACCACCCCCAAAAAATTGAAAAATCCACCCAAAACCTAAAAAAATTGAAATTTTTATATGAAAAACTTCTTTTGCCCATATCTCCTTAAATATGCGTCCTAGAGCGAAAAGGACTTTAATTCGTGACCACCCCCAAAAAATTGAAAAATCCACCCAAAACCTAAAAAAATTGAAATTTTTATGTGAAAAACTTCTGTAACGGGTAAAGTCGGTACCCTCGTTTTCCCCGACACCAGTCATTATGAATTTTCTTTTATTTTCTTTTTAATTTGAATTAATTGCTTTCTTTGTTTTTTGTTTATGAATTTCTGAATTAAAACGACTTAAGTTGATTTTAACCCTAATACCAGTTAACTTTTAATTTACTAATCCCATGCTCTCAGCGAGAAGTTTTCCCCCATTATTTGCCGACCCTCATTCTTGTTTTGATACAAAACATCAAAACAAAGTACAGTTACTTTGACTGGAAGGGACACCTGCATTATGCTGGGCAAATTGTTGGTACCCTTTACGACAGCCAGCATTCATTTCCAATCAAACACGGCAGAGGGACGGCAGAAACATAATTCATAAAAGGCGGTAAAGTTGGAGTGGAGAAGAATTTTTAGAGTCAGTCTGTGAAAGAGGTTTGGAGTGTCAACAAGGCGAGCGGTAAGTAGAGTGATATTTGTGATTATTTTTTTTTGCTTGTGGCCAACAACAATATCAGTGCGACACGGGATAACTGGACATGTGGTTAACAAATTATTGAACCGAGAACACGTGCTTGTGTTAGTTTTCTTTACTGAATTTAGTTTTTTTTGCGTGACTTGCCCTCGCGTGTTCCTTTTGTTTAAATCACGGACTTAAACAGGTCGTGACGCGCCGTGACCCACCGTGACTTGCCCTCGCGTGTTCCTTTTGTCGAAATCACGGACTTAAACAGGTCGTGACGCGCCGTGACCCACCGTGACTTGCCCTCGCGTGTTCCTTTTGTCGAAATCACGGACTTAAATAGGTCGTGACGCGCCGTGACCCACCGTGACTTGCCCTCGCATGTTCCTTTTGTTTAAATCACGGACTTAAACAGGTCGTGACGCGCCGTGACCCACCGTGACTTGCCCTCGCGTGTTCCTTTTGTCGAAATCACGGACTTAAATAGGTCGTGACGCGCCGTGACCCACCGTGACCCACCGTGACCTGCCCTCGCGTGTTCCTTTCGTTTAAATCACGGACTTAAACAGGTCGTGACGCGCCGTGACCCACCGTGACTTGCCCTCGCGTGTTCCTTTTGTCGAAATCACGGACTTAAATAGGTCGTGACGCGCCGTGACCCACCGTGACTTGCCCTCGCGTGTTCCTTTTGTCGAAATCACGGACTTAAATAGGTCGTGACGCGCCGTGACCCACCGTGACTTGCCCTCGCGTGTTCCTTTTGTCGAAATCACGGACTTAAATCGGTCGTGACGCGCCGTGACCCACCGTGACTTGCCCTCGCGTGTTCCTTTTGTCTAAATCACGGACTTAAACAGGTCGTGACTCACCGTGACTTGCCTTCGTGTATTCTTTTCGTTGAAATCACGGACTTAAACAGGTCGTGACTCACCGTGACTTGCCTTCGCGTATTCTTTTCGTTGAAATCACGGACTTAAACAGGTCGTGACGCGCCGTGATCCACCGTGACTTGCCCTCGTGTGTTCCTTTGTTTAAATCACGGACTTAAACAGGTCGTGACGCGCCGTGACCCACCGTGACTTGCCCTCGCGTGTTCCTTTTGTCGAAATCACGGACTTAAATAGGTCGTGACGCGCCGTGACCCACCGTGACCTGCCCTCGCGTGTTCCTTTCGTTTAAATCACGGACTTAAACAGGTCGTGACGCGCCGTGACCCACCGTGACTTGCCCTCGCGTGTTCCTTTTGTCGAAATCACGGACTTAAATAGGTCGTGACGCGCCGTGACCCACCGTGACTTGCCCTCGCGTGTTCCTTTTGTCGAAATCACGGACTTAAATCGGTCGTGACGCGCCGTGACCCACCGTGACTTGCCCTCGCGTGTTCCTTTTGTCTAAATCACGGACTTAAACAGGTCGTGACTCACCGTGACTTGCCTTCGTGTATTCTTTTCGTTGAAATCACGGACGTAAACAGGTCGTGACTCACCGTGACTTGCCTTCGCGTATTCTTTTCGTTGAAATCACGGACTTAAACAGGTCGTGACGCGCCGTGATCCACCGTGACTTGCCCTCGTGTGTTCCTTTGTTTAAATCACGGACTTAAACAGGTCGTGACGCGCCGTGACCCACCGTGACTTACTCTCGCGCATTATCATTGTAGAAATCACGGACTTAGACAGGTCGTGGCCCGCCGTGACCCACCTCGACTTGACCCCGTGTATTCTTCCATTCCACTACGACTTTGGACGGACGTATCCCACATCTACACCTCGACTTGCCCAATTCACCACCCCGTCGGCCTCGGGCCCCACGATTAGTCCTGCCACGCTGCTGCCCCTACGTGCTTAGGAAGACCGTTATACGAGGTAGCCCCGCCCACTCACGGACTTACCCAAAGGTCGTGACCGACAAGTATACTGAATACCGAGCACTTAGCCAGGTCTTGGACGAATAGTGAAGGCCGTCGTGATCCCTAGCCCTAAGTATAGAATTAAGTCCAGCTACGTGAACTAGAATAAAACTTGAAGTTTGAAGTAAAACCACCTTCCGTCTCTCTGTCACCTTTCTATCTTTATAAATTTCTGTGGCGATCCCTTCCCCCCGCGAGCGTACCCCAGCAACCGGAGGAAACTCGTCGTTACACTTCTTTTGCCCATATCTCCTAAACTAAGCGTCCTAGAGCGAAAAGGACTTTAATTCATGACCACCCCCAAAAAATTGAAAAATCCACCCAAAACCTAAAAAAATTGAAATTTTTATATGAAAAACTTCTTTTGCCCATATCTCCTTAAATATGCGTCCTAGAGCGAAAAGGACTTTAATTCGTGACCACCCCCAAAAAATTGAAAAATCCACCCAAAACCTAAAAAAATGGAAATTTTTATATGAAAAACTCCTTTTGTCCATATCTCCTAAAATAAACGTCCTAGAGCGAAAAGGACTTTAATTCGTGACCACCCCCAAAAAATTGAAAAATCCACCCAAAACCTAAAAAAATTAAAATTTTTATATGAAAAACTTCTTTTGCCCATATCTCCTTAAATATGCGTCCTAGAGCGAAAAGGACTTTAATTCGTGACCACCCCCAAAAAATTGAAAAATCCACCCAAAACCTAAAAAAATTGAAATTTTTATATGAAAAACTTCTTTTGCCCATATCTCCTTAAATATGCGTCCTAGAGCGAAAAGGACTTTAATTCGTGACAACCCCCTAAAAATTGAAAAATCCACCCAAAACCTAAAAAAATTGAAATTTTTATATGAAAAACTTCTTTTGCCCATATCTCCTAAACTAAGCGTCCTAGAGCGAAAAGGACTTTAATTCGTGACCACCCCCAAAAAATTGAAAAATCCACCCAAAACCTAAAAAAATTGAAATTTTTATATGAAAACCTTCTTTTGCCCATATCTCCTAAACTAAGCGTCCTAGAGCGAAAAGGACTTTAATTCGTGACCACGCCCAAAAAATTGAAAAATCCACCCAAAACCTAAAAAAATTGAAATTTTTATATGAAAAACTTCTTTTGCCCATATCTCCTTAAATATGCGTCCTAGAGCGAAAAGGACTTTAATTCGTGACCACCCCGAAAAAATTGAAAAATCCACCCAAAACCTAAAAAAATTGAAATTTTTATATGAAAAACTTCTTTTACCCATATCTCCTAAACTAAGCGTCCTAGAGCGAAAAGGACTTTAATTCATGACCACCCCAAAAAATTGAAAAATCCACCCAAAACCTAAAAAAATTGAAATTTTTATATGAAAAACTTCTTTTGCCCATATCTCCTAAACTAAGCGTCCTAGAGCGAAAAGGACTTTAATTCATGACCACCCCAAAAAATTGAAAAATCCACCCAAAACCTAAAAAAATTGAAATTTTTATATGAAAAACTTCTTTTGCCCATATCTCCTAAACTAAGCGTCCTAGAGCGAAAAAGACTTTAATTCATGACCACCCCCAAAAAATTTAAAAATCAACCCAAAACCAAAAAAAAATTGAAATTTTTATATGAAAAACTTCTTTTGTCCATATCTCCTAAACTAAGCGTCCTAGGACTTTAATTCGTGACCACCCCCAAAAAATTGAAAAATTCACCCAAAACATAAAAAAATTGAAATTTTTATATGAAAAACTTCTTTTGCCCATATCTCCTTAAATATGCGTCTTAGAGCGAAAAGGACTTTAATTCGTGACCACCCCAAAAAATTGAAAAATCCACCCAAAACCTAAAAAAATTGAAATTTTTATATGAAAAACTTCTTTTGCCCATATCTCCTTAAATATGCGTCCTAGAGCGAAAAGGACTTTAATTCGTGACCACCCTCAAAAAATTGAAAAATCCACCCAAAACCTAAAAAATTGAAATTTTTATATGAAAAACTTCTTTTGCCCATATCTCCTAAACTAAGCGTCCTAGAGCGAAAAGGACTTTAATTCATGACCACCCCAAAAAATTGAAAAATCCACCCAAAACCTAAAAAAATTTAAATTTTTATATGAAAAACTTCTTTTGCCCATATCTCCTAAACTAAGCGTCCTAGAGCGAAAAGGACTTTAATTCATGACCACCCCCAAAAAATTTAAAAATCCACCCAAAACCTAAAAAAATTGAAATTTTTATATGAAAAACTTCTTTTGCCCATATCTCCTAAACTAAGCGTCCTAGAGCGAAAAGGACTTTAATTCGTGACCACCCCCAAAAAATTGAAAAATCCACCCAAAACCTAAAAAATTTAAATTTTTATATGAAAAACTTCTTTTGCCCATATCTCCTAAACTAAGCGTCCTAGAGCGAAAAGGACTTTAATTCATGACCACCCCAAAAAATTGAAAAATCCACCCAAAACCTAATAAAATTGAAATTTTTATATGAAAAACTTCTTTTGCCCATATCTCCTTATATATGCGTCCTAGAGCGAAAAGGACTTTAATTCGTGACCACCCCCAAAAAATTGAAAAATCCACCCAAAACCTAAAAAAATTTAAATTTTTATATGAAAAACTTCTTTTGCCCATATCTCCTAAACTAAGCGTCCTAGAGCGAAAAGGACATTAATTCGTGACCACCCTCAAAAAATTGAAAAATCCACCCAAAACCTAAAAAAATTGAAATTTTTATATGAAAAACTTCTTTTGCCCATATCTCCTAAACTAAGCGTCCTAGAGCGAAAAGGACTTTAATTCAAGACCACCCCCAAAAAATTTAAAAATCAACCCAAAACCTAAAAAAATTGAAATTTTTATATGAAAAACTTCTTTTGTCCATATCTCCTAAACTAAGCGTCCTAGAGCGAAAAGGACTTTAATTCGTGACCACCCCCAAAAAATTGAAAAATCCACCCAAAACCTAAAAAAATTTAAATTTTTATATGAAAAACTTCTTTTGCCCATATCTCCTAAACTAAGCGTCCTAGAGCGAAAAGGACTTTAATTCGTGACCACCCTCAAAAAATTGAAAAATCCACCCAAAACCTAAAAAAATTGAAATTTTTATATGAAAAACTTCTTTTGCCCATATCTCCTTAAATATGCGTCCTAGAGCGAAAAGGACTTTAATTCGTGACCACCCCCAAAAAATTGAAAAATCCACCCAAAACCTAAAAAAATTGAAATTTTTATATGAAAACCTTCTTTTGCCCATATCTCCTAAACCAAGCGTCCTAGAGCGAAAAGGACTTTAATTCGTGACCACCCCCAAAAAATTGAAAAATCCACCCAAAACCTAAAAAAATTTAAATTTTTATATGAAAAACTTCTTTTGTCCATATCTCCTAAACTAAGCGTCCTAGAGCGAAAAGGACTTTAATTCGTGACCACCCCCAAAAAATTGAAAAATCCACCCAAAACCTAAAAAAATTGAAATTTTTATATGAAAAACTTCTTTTGCCCATATCTCCTTAAATATGCGTCCTAGAGCGAAAAGGACTTTAATTCGTGACCACCCTCAAAAAATTGAAAAATCCACCCAAAACCTAAAAAAATTGAAATTTTTATATGAAAAACTTCTTTTGCCCATATCTCCTAAACTAAGCGTCCTAGAGCGAAAAGGACTTTAATTCGTGACCACCCCCAAAAAATTGAAAAATCCACCCAAAACCTAAAAAAATTGAAATTTTTATATGAAAAACTTCTTTTGCCCATATCTCCTTAAATATGCGTCCTAGAGCGAAAAGGACTTTAATTCGTGACCACCCCCAAAAAATTGAAAAATCCACCCAAAACCTAAACAAATTGAAATTTTTATATGAAAAACTTCTTTTGCCCATATCTCCTTAAATATGCGTCCTAGAGCGAAAAGGACTTTAATTCGTGACCACCCCCAAAAAATTGAAAAATCCACCCAAAACCTAAACAAATTGAAATTTTTATATGAAAAACTTCTTTTGCATATATCTCCTAAACTAAGCGTCCTAGAGCGAAAAGGACTTTAATTCGTGACCACCCCCAAAAAATTGAAAAATCCACCCAAAACCTAAAAAATTGAAATTTTTATATGAAAAACTTCTTTTGCCCATATCTCCTTAAATATGCGTCCTAGAGCGAAAAGGACTTTAATTCGTGACCACCCCCAAAAAATTGAAAAATCCACCCAAAACCTAAAAAAATTGAAATTTTTATATGAAAAACTTCTTTTGCCCATATCTCCTTAAATATGCGTCCTAGAGCGAAAAGGACTTTAATTCGTGACCACCCCCAAAAAATTTAAAAATCCACCCAAAACCTAAAAAAATTGAAATTTTTATATGAAAAACTTCTTTTGTCCATATCTCCTTAAATATGCGTCCTAGAGCGAAAAGGACTTTAATTCGTGACCACCCCCAAAAAATTGAAAAATCCACCCAAAACCTAAAAAAATTTAAATTTTTATATGAAAAACTTCTTTTGCCCATATCTCCTTAAATATGCGTCCTAGAGCGAAAAGGACTTTAATTCGTGACCACCCTCAAAAAATTGAAAAATCCGCCCAAAACCTAAAAAAATTGAAATTTTTATATGAAAAACTTCTTTTGCCCATATCTCCTAAACTAAGCGTCCTAGAGCGAAAAGGACTTTAATTCATGACCACCCCCAAAAAATTTAAAAATCCACCCAAAACCTAAAAAAATTGAAATTTTTATATGAAAAACTTCTTTTGTCCATATCTCCTAAACTAAGCGTCCTAGAGCGAAAAGGACTTTAATTCGTGACCACCCTCAAAAAATTGAAAAATCCACCCAAAACCTAAAAAAATTGAAATTTTTATATGAAAAACTTCTTTTGCCCATATCTCCTTCAATATGCGTCCTAGAGCGAAAAGGACTTTAATTCGTGACCACCCCCAAAAAATTGAAAAATCCACCCAAAACCTAAAAAAATTGAAATTTTTATATGAAAAACTACTTTTGCCCATATCTCCTTAAATATGCGTCCTAGAGCGAAAAGGACTTTAATTCATGACCACCCCCAAAAAATTTAAAAATCCACCCAAAACCTAAAAAAATTGAAATTTTTATATGAAAAACTTCTTTTGCCCATATCTCCTAAACTAAGCGTCCTAGAGCGAAAAGGACTTTAATTCATGACCACCCCAAAAAATTGAAAAATTCACCCAAAACTTAAAAAAATTGAAATTTTTATATGAAAAACTTCTTTTGCCCATATCTCCTAAACTAAGCGTCCTAGAGCGAAAAGGACTTTAATTCGTGACCACCCCCAAAAAATTGAAAAATCCACCCAAAACCTAAAAAAATTTAAATTTTTATATGAAAAACTTCTTTTGTCCATATCTCCTAAACTAAGCGTCCTAGAGCGAAAAGGACTTTAATTCGTGACCACCCCCAAAAAATTGAAAAATCCACCCAAAACCTAAAAAAATTGAAATTTTTATATGAAAAACTTCTTTTGTCCATATCTCCTAAACTAAGCGTCCTAGAGCGAAAAGGACTTTAATTCATGACCACCCCAAAAAATTGAAAAATTCACCCAAAACATAAAAAAATTGAAATTTTTATATGAAAAACTTCTTTTTCCCATATCTCCTAAACTAAGCGTCCTAGAGCGAAAAGGACTTTAATTCGTGACCACCCCCAAAAAATTGAAAAATCCACCCAAAACCTAAAAAAATTTAAATTTTTATATGAAAAACTTCTTTTGCCCATATCTCCTAAACTAAGCGTCCTAGAGCGAAAAGGACTTTAATTCATGACCACCCCAAAAAATTGAAAAATCCACCCAAAACCTAAAAAAAATTGAAATTTTTATATGAAAAACTTCTTTTGCCCATATCTCCTTAAATATGCGTCCTAGAGCGAAAAGGACTTTAATTCGTGACCACCCTCAAAAAATTGAAAAATCCACCCAAAACCTAAAAAAATTGAAATTTTTATATGAAAAACTTCTTTTGCCCATATCTCCTAAACTAAGCGTCCTAGAGCGAAAAGGACTTTAATTCGTGACCACCCCCAAAAAATTGAAAAATCCACCCAAAACCTAAAAAAATTGAAATTTTTATATGAAAAACTTCTTTTGCCCATATCTCCTAAACTAAGCGTCCTAGAGCGAAAAGGACTTTAATTCATGACCACCCCAAAAAATTTAAAAATTCACCCAAAACATAAAAAAATTGAAATTTTTATATGATAAACTTCTTTTGTCCATATCTCCTAAACTAAGCGTCCTAGAGCGAAAAGGACTTTAATTCGTGACCACCCCCAAAAAATTGAAAAATCCACCCAAAACCTAAAAAAATTGAAATTTTTATATGAAAAACTTCTTTTGTCCATATCTCCTAAACTAAGCGTCCTAGAGCGAAAAGGACTTTAATTCATGACCACCCCAAAAAATTGAAAAATCCACCCAAAACCTAAAAAAATTGAAATTTTTATATGAAAAACTTCTTTTGTCCATATCTCCTAAACTAAGCGTCCTAGAGCGAAAAGGACTTTAATTCATGACCACCCCAAAAAATTGAAAAATCCACCCAAAACCTAAACAAATTGAAATTTTTATATGAAAAACTTCTTTTGCATATATCTCCTAAACTAAGCGTCCTAGAGCGAAAAGGACTTTAATCCGTGACCACCCCCAAAAAATTGAAAAATCCACCTAAAACCTAAAAAAATTTAAATTTTTATATGAAAAACTTCTTTTGCCCATATCTCCTAAACTAAGCCTCCTAGGGCGAAAAGGACTTTAATTCGTGACCACCCCCAAAAAATTGAAAAATCCACCCAAAACCTAAAAAAATTGAAATTTTTATATGAAAAACTTCTTTTGCCCATATCTCCTAAACTAAGCGTCCTAGAGCGAAAAGGACTTTAATTCGTGACCAACCCCAAAAAATTGAAAAATCCACCCAAAACCTAAAAAAATTGAAATTTTTATGTGAAAACCTTCTTTTGCCCATATCTCCTAAACTAAGCCTCCTAGAGCGAAAAGGACTTTAATTCATGACCACCCCAAAAAATTGAAAAATCCACCCAAAACCTAAAAAAATTGAAATTTTTATATGAAAAACTTCTTTTGCCCATATCTCCTAAACTAAGCGTCCTAGAGCGAAAAGGACTTTAATTCGTGACCACACCCAAAAAATTGAAAAATCCACCCAAAACCTAAAAAATTGACATTTTTATATGAAAAACTTCTTTTGCCCATATCTCCTAAACTAAGCGTCCTAGAGCGAAAAGGACTTTAATCCGTGACCACCCCCAAAAAATTGAAAAATCCACCTAAAACCTAAAAAAATTTAAATTTTTATATGAAAAACTTCTTTTGCCCATATCTCCTAAACTAAGCGTCCTAGAGCGAAAAGGACTTTAATTCGTGACCACCCCAAAAAATTGAAAAATCCACCCAAAACCTAAAAAAATTGAAATTTTTATATGAAAAACTTCTTTTGCCAATATCTCCTAAACTAAGCGTCCTAGAGCGAAAAGGACTTTAATCCGTGACCACCCCCAAAAAATTGAAAAATCCACCTAAAACCTAAAAAAATTTAAATTTTTATATGAAAAACTTCTTTTGCCCATATCTCCTAAACTAAGCGTCCTAGAGCGAAAAGGACTTTAATTCATGACCACCCCAAAAAATTGAAAAATCCACCCAAAACCTAAAAAAAATTGAAATTTTTATATGAAAAACTTCTTTTGCCCATATCTCCTTAAATATGCGTCCTAGAGCGAAAAGGACTTTAATTCATGACCACCCTCAAAAAATTGAAAAATCCACCCAAAACCTAAAAAAATTGAAATTTTTATATGAAAAACTTCGTTTGTCCATATCTCCTAAACTAAGCGTCCTAGAGCGAAAAGGACTTTAATTCATGACCACCCCAAAAAATTGAAAAATCCACCCAAAACCTAAAAAAATTGAAATTTTTATATGAAAAACTTCTTTTGCCCATATCTCCTAAACTAAGCGTCCTAGAGCGAAAAGGACTTTAATTCATGACCACCCCCAAAAAATTTAAAAATCCGCCCAAAACCTAAAAAAATTGAAATTTTTATATGAAAAACTTCTTTTGCCCATATCTCCTAAACTAAGCATCCTAGAGCGAAAAGGACTTTAATTCGTGACCACCCCCAAAAAATTGAAAAATCCACCCAAAACCTAAAAAAATTTAAATTTTTATATGAAAAACTTCTTTTGCCCATATCTCCTAAACTAAGCGTCCTAGAGCGAAAAGGACTTTAATTCATGACCACCCCAAAAAATTGAAAAATCCACCCAAAACCTAATAAAATTGAAATTTTTATATGAAAAACTTCTTTTGCCCATATCTCCTTAAATATGCGTCCTAGAGCGAAAAGGACTTTAATTCGTGACCACCCCCAAAAAATTGAAAAATCCACCCAAAACCTAAAAAAATTTAAATTTTTATATGAAAAACTTCTTTTGCCCATATCTCCTAAACTAAGCGTCCTAGAGCGAAAAGGACATTAATTCGTGACCACCCTCAAAAAATTGAAAAATCCACCCAAAACCTAAAAAAATTGAAATTTTTATATGAAAAACTTCTTTTGCCCATATCTCCTAAACTAAGCGTCCTAGAGCGAAAAGGACTTTAATTCATGACCACCCCCAAAAAATTTAAAAATCAACCCAAAACCTAAAAAAATTGAAATTTTTATATGAAAAACTTCTTTTGTCCATATCTCCTAAACTAAGCGTCCTAGAGCGAAAAGGACTTTAATTCGTGACCACCCCCAAACAATTGAAAAATCCACCCAAAACCTAAAAAAATTTAAATTTTTATATGAAAAACTTCTTTTGCCCATATCTCCTAAACTAAGCGTCCTAGAGCGAAAAGGACTTTAATTCGTGACCACCCTCAAAAAATTGAAAAATCCACCCAAAACCTAAAAAAATTGAAATTTTTATATGAAAAACTTCTTTTGCCCATATCTCCTTAAATATGCGTCCTAGAGCGAAAAGGACTTTAATTCGTGACCACCCCCAAAAAATTGAAAAATCCACCCAAAACCTAAAAAAATTGAAATTTTTATATGAAAACCTTCTTTTGCCCATATCTCCTTAAATATGCGTCCTAGAGCGAAAAGGACTTTAATTCGTGACCACCCCCAAAAAATTGAAAAATCCACCCAAAACCTAAAAAAATTTAAATTTTTATATGAAAAACTTCTTTTGTCCATATCTCCTAAACTAAGCGTCCTAGAGTGAAAAGGACTTTAATTCGTGACCACCCCCAAAAAATTGAAAAATCCACCCAAAACCTAAAAAAATTGAAATTTTTATATGAAAAACTTCTTTTGCCCATATCTCCTTAAATATGCGTCCTAGAGCGAAAAGGACTTTAATTCGTGACCACCCCCAAAAAATTGAAAAATCCACCCAAAACCTAAAAAAATTGAAATTTTTATATGAAAAACTTCTTTTGCCCATATCTCCTTAAATATGCGTCCTAGAGCGAAAAGGACTTTAATTCGTGACCACCCCCAAAAAATTGAAAAATCCACCCAAAACCTAAACAAATTGAAATTTTTATATGAAAAACTTCTTTTGCATATATCTCCTAAACTAAGCGTCCTAGAGCGAAAAGGACTTTAATTCGTGACCACCCCCAAAAAATTGAAAAATCCACCCAAAACCTAAAAAAATTGAAATTTTTATATGAAAAACTTCTTTTGCCCATATCTCCTTAAATATGCGTCCTAGAGCGAAAAGGACTTTAATTCGTGACCACCCTCAAAAAATTGAAAAATCCACCCAAAACCTAAAAAAATTGAAATTTTTATATGAAAAACTTCTTTTGTCCATATCTCCTAAACTAAGCGTCCTAGAGCGAAAAGGACATTAATTCGTGACCACCCCCAAAAAATTGAAAAATCCACCCAAAACCTAAAAAAATTTAAATTTTTATATGAAAAACTTCTTTTGTCCATATCTCCTAAACTAAGCATCCTAGAGCGAAAAGGACTTTAATTCGTGACCACCCCCAAAAAATTGAAAAATCCACCCAAAACCTAATAAAATTGGAATTTTTATATGAAAAACTTCTTTTGCCCATATCTCCTTATATATGCGTCCTAGAGCGAAAAGGACTTTAATTCGTGACCACCCCCAAAAAATTGAAAAATCCACCCAAAACCTAAAAAAATTTAAATTTTTATATGAAAAACTTCTTTTGCCCATATCTCCTAAACTAAGCGTCCTAGAGCGAAAAGGACATTAATTCGTGACCACCCTCAAAAAATTTAAAAATCCACCCAAAACCTAAAAAAATTGAAATTTTTATATGAAAAACTTCTTTTGCCCATATCTCCTAAACTAAGCGTCCTAGAGCGAAAAGGACTTTAATTCATGACCACCCCCAAAAAATTTAAAAATCAACCCAAAACCTAAAAAAATTGAAATTTTTATATGAAAAACTTCTTTTGTCCATATCTCCTAAACTAAGCGTCCTAGAGCGAAAAGGACTTTAATTCGTGACCACCCCCAAACAATTGAAAAATCCACCCAAAACCTAAAAAAATTTAAATTTTTATATGAAAAACTTCTTTTGCCCATATCTCCTAAACTAAGCGTCCTAGAGCGAAAAGGACTTTAATTCGTGACCACCCTCAAAAAATTGAAAAATCCACCCAAAACCTAAAAAAATTGAAATTTTTATATGAAAAACTTCTTTTGCCCATATCTCCTTAAATATGCGTCCTAGAGCGAAAAGGACTTTAATTCGTGACCACCCCCAAACAATTGAAAAATCCACCCAAAACCTAAAAAAATTGAAATTTTTATATGAAAACCTTCTTTTGCCCATATCTCCTTAAATATGCGTCCTAGAGCGAAAAGGACTTTAATTCGTGACCACCCCCAAAAAATTGAAAAATCCACCCAAAACCTAAAAAAATTTAAATTTTTATATGAAAAACTTCTTTTGCCCATATCTCCTAAACTAAGCGTCCTAGAGCGAAAAGGACATTAATTCGTGACCACCCCCAAAAAATTGAAAAATCCACCCAAAACCTAAAAAAATTTAAATTTTTATATGAAAAACTTCTTTTGCCCATATCTCCTAAACTAAGCGTCCTAGAGCGAAAAGGACTTTAATTCGTGACCACCCTCAAAAAATTGAAAAATCCACCCAAAACCTAAAAAAATTGAAATTTTTATATGAAAAACTTCTTTTGCCCATATCTCCTTAAATATGCGTCCTAGAGCGAAAAGGACTTTAATTCGTGACCACCCCCAAAAAATTGAAAAATCCACCCAAAACCTAAAAAAAATTGAAATTTTTATATGAAAACCTTCTTTTGCCCATATCTCCTAAACCAAGCGTCCTAGAGCGAAAAGGACTTTAATTCGTGACCACCCCCAAAAAATTGAAAAATCCACCCAAAACCTAAAAAAATTTAAATTTTTATATGAAAAACTTCTTTTGTCCATATCTCCTAAACTAAGCGTCCTAGAGCGAAAAGGACTTTAATTCGTGACCACCCCCAAAAAATTGAAAAATCCACCCAAAACCTAAAAAAATTGAAATTTTTATATGAAAAACTTCTTTTGCCCATATCTCCTTAAATATGCGTCCTAGAGCGAAAAGGACTTTAATTCGTGACCACCCCCAAAAAATTGAAAAATCCACCCAAAACCTAAAAAAATTGAAATTTTTATATGAAAAACTTCTTTTGCCCATATCTCCTTAAATATGCGTCCTAGAGCGAAAAGGACTTTAATTCGTGACCACCCCCAAAAAATTGAAAAATCCACCCAAAACCTAAACAAATTGAAATTTTTATATGAAAAGCTTCTTTTGTCCATATCTCCTTAAGTATGCGTCCTAGAGCGAAAAGGACTTTAATTCGTGACCACCCTCAAAAAATTGAAAAATCCACCCAAAACCTAAAAAAATTGAAATTTTTATATGAAAAACTTCTTTTGTCCATATCTCCTAAACTAAGCGTCCTTGAGCGAAAAGGACTTTAATTCATGACCACCCCAAAAAATTGAAAAATCCACCCAAAACCTAAAAAATTGAAATTTTTATATGAAAAACTTCTTTTGCCCATATCTCCTAAACTAAGCGTCCTAGAGCGAAAAGGACTTTAATTCATGACCACCCCCAAAAAATTTAAAAATCCACCCAAAACCTAAAAAAATTGAAATTTTTATATGAAAAACTTCTTTTGCCCATATCTCCTAAACTAAGCGTCCTAGAGCGAAAAGGACTTTAATTCGTGACCACCCCCAAAAAATTGAAAAATCCACCCAAAACCTAAAAAAATTTAAATTTTTATATGAAAAACTTCTTTTGCCCATATCTCCTAAACTAAGCGTCCTAGAGCGAAAAGGACTTTAACTCATGACCACCCCAAAAAATTGAAAAATCCACCCAAAACCTAATAAAATTGAAATTTTTATATGAAAAACTTCTTTTGCCCATATCTCCTTATATATGCGTCCTAGAGCGAAAAGGACTTTAATTCGTGACCACCCCCAAAAAATTGAAAAATCCACCCAAAACCTAAAAAAATTTAAATTTTTATATGAAAAACTTCTTTTGCCCATATCTCCTAAACTAAGCATCCTAGAGCGAAAAGGACTTTAATTCGTGACCACCCTCAAAAAATTGAAAAATCCACCCAAAACCTAAAAAAATTGAAATTTTTATATGAAAAACTTCTTTTGCCCATATCTCCTTAAATATGCGTCCTAGAGCGAAAAGGACTTTAATTCGTGACCACCCCCAAAAAATTGAAAAATCCACCCAAAACCTAAAAAAATTGAAATTTTTATATGAAAAACTTCTTTTGCCCATATCTCCTAAACTAAGCGTCCTAGAGCGAAAAGGACTTTAATTCGTGACCACCCTCAAAAAATTGAAAAATCCACCCAAAACCTAAAAAAATTGAAATTTTTATATGAAAAACTTCTTTTGCCCATATCTCCTTAAATATGCGTCCTAGAGCGAAAAGGACTTTAATTCGTGACCACCCCCAAAAAATTGAAAAATCCACCCAAAACCTAAAAAAAATTGAAATTTTTATATGAAAACCTTCTTTTGCCCATATCTCCTAAACCAAGCGTCCTAGAGCGAAAAGGACTTTAATTCGTGACCACCCCCAAAAAATTGAAAAATCCACCCAAAACCTAAAAAAATTTAAATTTTTATATGAAAAACTTCTTTTGTCCATATCTCCTAAACTAAGCGTCCTAGAGCGAAAAGGACTTTAATTCGTGACCACCCCCAAAAAATTGAAAAATCCACCCAAAACCTAAAAAAATTGAAATTTTTATATGAAAAACTTCTTTTGCCCATATCTCCTTAAATATGCGTCCTAGAGCGAAAAGGACTTTAATTCGTGACCACCCCCAAAAAATTGAAAAATCCACCCAAAACCTAAAAAAATTGAAATTTTTATATGAAAAACTTCTTTTGCCCATATCTCCTTAAATATGCGTCCTAGAGCGAAAAGGACTTTAATTCGTGACCACCCCCAAAAAATTGAAAAATCCACCCAAAACCTAAACAAATTGAAATTTTTATATGAAAAACTTCTTTTGCATATATCTCCTAAACTAAGCGTCCTAGAGCGAAAAGGACTTTAATTCGTGACCACCCCCAAAAAATTGAAAAATCCACCCAAAACCTAAAAAAATTTAAATTTTTATATGAAAAACTTCTTTTGCCCATATCTCCTAAACTAAGCGTCCTAGAGCGAAAAGGACTTTAATTCATGACCACCCCAAAAAATTGCAAAATCCACCCAAAACCTAAAAAAAATTGAAATTTTTATATGAAAAACTTCTTTTGCCCATATCTCCTTAAATATGCGTCCTAGAGCGAAAAGGACTTTAATTCGTGACCACCCTCAAAAAATTGAAAAATCCACCCAAAACCTAAAAAAATTGAAATTTTTATATGAAAAACTTCTTTTGTCCATATCTCCTTAAATATGCGTCCTAGAGCGAAAAGGACTTTAATTCATGACCACCCCAAAAAATTGAAAAATCCACCCAAAACCTAAAAAATTGAAATTTTTATATGAAAAACTTCTTTTGCCCATATCTCCTAAACTAAGCGTCCTAGAGCGAAAAGGACTTTAATTCATGACCACCCCCAAAAAATTTAAAAATCCACCCAAAACCTAAAAAAATTGAAATTTTTATATGAAAAACTTCTTTTGCCCATATCTCCTAAACTAAGCGTCCTAGAGCGAAAAGGACTTTAATTCGTGACCACCCCCAAAAAATTGAAAAATCCACCCAAAACCTAAAAAAATTTTAATTTTTATATGAAAAATTTCTTTTGCCCATATCTCCTAAACTAAGCGTCCTAGAGCGAAAAGGACTTTAACTCATGACCACCCCAAAAAATTGAAAAATCCACCCAAAACCTAATAAAATTGAAATTTTTATTTGAAAAACTTCTTTTGCCCATATCTCCTTATATATGCGTCCTAGAGCGAAAAGGACTTTAATTCGTGACCACCCCCAAAAAATTGAAAAATCCACCCAAAACCTAAAAAAATTTAAATTTTTATATGAAAAACTTCTTTTGCCCATATCTCCTAAACTAAGCGTCCTAGAGCGAAAAGGACATTAATTCGTAATCACCCTCAAAAAATTGAAAAATCCACCCAAAACCTAAAAAAATTGAAATTTTTATATGAAAAACTTCTTTTGCCCATATCTCCTAAACTAAGCGTCCTAGAGCGAAAAGGACTTTAATTCATGACCACCCCCAAAAAATTTAAAAATCAACCCAAAACCTAAAAAAATTGAAATTTTTATATGAAAAACTTCTTTTGTCCATATCTCCTAAACTAAGCGTCCTAGAGCGAAAAGGACTTTAATTCGTGACCACCCCCAAAAAATTGAAAAATCCACCCAAAACCTAAAAAAATTTAAATTTTTATATGAAAAACTTCTTTTGCCCATATCTCCTAAACTAAGCATCCTAGAGCGAAAAGGACTTTAATTCGTGACCACCCTCAAAAAATTGAAAAATCCACCCAAAACCTAAAAAAATTGAAATTTTTATATGAAAAACTTCTTTTGCCCATATCTCCTTAAATATGCGTCCTAGAGCGAAAAGGACTTTAATTCGTGACCACCCCCAAAAAATTGAAAAATCCACCCAAAACCTAAAAAAATTGAAATTTTTATATGAAAACCTTCTTTTGCCCATATCTCCTAAACCAAGCGTCCTAGAGCGAAAAGGACTTTAATTCGTGACCACCCCCAAAAAATTGAAAAATCCACCCAAAACCTAAAAAAATTTATATTTTTATATGAAAAACTTCTTTTGTCCATATCTCCTAAACTAAGCGTCCTAGAGCGAAAAGGACTTTAATTCGTGACCACCCCCAAAAAATTGAAAAATCCACCCAAAACCTAAAAAAATTGAAATTTTTATATGAAAAACTTCTTTTGTCCATATCTCCTTAAATATGCGTCCTAGAGCGAAAAGGACTTTAATTCGTGACCACCCCCAAAAAATTGAAAAATCCACCCAAAACCTAAAAAAATTGAAATTTTTATATGAAAAACTTCTTTTGCCCATATCTCCTTAAATATGCGTCCTAGAGCGAGAAGGACTTTAATTCGTGACCACCCCCAAAAAATTGAAAAATCCACCCAAAACATAAACAAATTGAAATTTTTATATGAAAAACTTCTTTTGCATATATCTCCTAAACTAAGCGTCCTAGAGCGAAAAGGACTTTAATTCGTGACCACCCCCAAAAAATTGAAAAATCCACCCAAAACCTAAAAAAATTTAAATTTTTATATGAAAAACTTCTTTTGCCCATATCTCCTAAACTAAGCGTCCTAGAGCGAAAAGGACTTTAATTCATGACCACCCCAAAAAATTGAAAAATCCACCCAAAACCTAAAAAAAATTGAAATTTTTATATGAAAAACTTCTTTTGCCCATATCTCCTTAAATATGCGTCCTAGAGCGAAAAGGACTTTAATTCGTGACCACCCTCAAAAAATTGAAAAATCCACCCAAAACCTAAAAAAATTGAAATTTTTATATGAAGAACTTCTTTTGTCCATATCTCCTAAACTAAGCGTCCTAGAGCGAAAAGGACTTTAATTCATGACCACCCCAAAAAATTGAAAAATCCACCCAAAACCTAAAAAAATTGAAATTTTTATATGAAAAACTTCTTTTGCCCATATCTCCTAAACTAAGCGTCCTAGAGCGAAAAGGACTTTAATTCATGACCACCCCCAAAAAATTTAAAAATCCACCCAAAACCTAAAAAAATTGAAATTTTTATATGAAAAACTTCTTTTGCCCATATCTCCTAAACTAAGCGTCCTAGAGCGAAAAGGACTTTAATTCGTGACCACCCCCAAAAAATTGAAAAATCCACCCAAAACCTAAAAAAATTTAAATTTTTATATGAAAAACTTCTTTTGCCCATATCTCCTAAACTAAGCGTCCAGAGCGAAAAGGACTTTAATTCATGACCACCCCAAAAAATTGAAAAATCCACCCAAAACCTAAAAAAATTGAAATTTTTATATGAAAAACTTCTTTTGCCCATATCTCCTTATATATGCGTCCTAGAGCGAAAAGGACTTTAATTCGTGACCACCCCCAAAAATTGAAAAATCCACCCAAAACCTAAAAAAATGTAAATTTTTATATGAAAAACTTCTTTTGCCCATATCTCCTAAACTAAGCGTCCTAGAGCGAAAAGGACATTAATTCGTGACCACCCTCAAAAAATTGAAAAATCCACCCAAAACCTAAAAAAATTGAAATTTTTATATGAAAAACTTCTTTTGCCCATATCTCCTAAACTAAGCGTCCTAGAGCGAAAAGGACTTTAATTCATGACCACCCCCAAAAAATTTAAAAATCAACCCAAAACCTAAAAAAATTGAAATTTTTATATGAAAAACTTCTTTTGTCCATATCTCCTAAACTAAGCGTCCTAGAGCGAAAAGGACTTTAATTCGTGACCACCCCCAAAAAATTGAAAAATCCACCCAAAACCTAAAAAAATTTAAATTTTTATATGAAAAACTTCTTTTGCCCATATCTCCTAAACTAAGCGTCCTAGAGCGAAACGAACTTTAATTCGTGACCACCCCCAAAAAATTGAAAAATCCACCCAAAACCTAAAAAAATTGAAATTTTTATATGAAAAACTTCTTTTGCCCATATCTCCTTAAATATGCGTCCTAGAGCGAAAAGGACTTTAATTCGTGACCACCCCCAAAAAATTGAAAAATCCACCCAAAACCTAAAAAAATTGAAATTTTTATATGAAAACCTTCTTTTGCCCATATCTCCTAAACCAAGCGTCCTAGAGCGAAAAGGACTTTAATTCGTGACCACCCCCAAAAAATTGAAAAATCCACCCAAAACCTAAAAAAATTTAAATTTTTATATGAAAAACTTCTTTTGTCCATATCTCCTAAACTAAGCGTCCTAGAGCGAAAAGGACTTTAATTCGTGACCACCCCCAAAAAATTGAAAAATCCACCCAAAACCTAAAAAAATTGAAATTTTTATATGAAAAACTTCTTTTGCCCATATCTCCTTAAATATGCGTCCTAGAGCGAAAAGGACTTTAATTCGTGACCACCCCCAAAAAATTGAAAAATCCACCCAAAACCTAAACAAATTGAAATTTTTATATGAAAAACTTCTTTCGCCCATATCTCCTAAACTAAGCGTCCTAGAGCGAAAAGGACTTTAATTCGTGACCACCCCCAAAAAATTGAAAAATCCACCCAAAACCTAAAAAAATTTAAATTTTTATATGAAAAACTTCTTTTGCCCATATCTCCTAAACTAAGCGTCCTAGAGTGAAAAGGACTTTAATTCATGACCACCCCAAAAAATTGAAAAATCCACCCAAAACCTAAAAAAAATTGAAATTTTTATATGAAAAACTTCTTTTGCCCATATCTCCTTAAATATGCGTCCTAGAGCGAAAAGGACTTTAATTCGTGACCACCCTCAAAAAATTGAAAAATCCACCCAAAACCTAAAAAAATTGAAATTTTTATATGAAAAACTTCTTTTGTCCATATCTCCTAAACTAAGCGTCCTAGAGCGAAAAGGACTTTAATTCATGACCACCCCAAAAAATTGAAAAATCCACCCAAAACCTAAAAAAATTGAAATTTTTATATGAAAAACTTCTTTTGCCCATATCTCCTAAACTAAGCGTCCTAGAGCGAAAAGGACTTTAATTCATGACCACCCCCAAAAAATTTAAAAATCCACCCAAAACCTAAAAAAATTGAAATTTTTATATGAAAAACTTCTTTTGCCCATATCTCCTAAACTAAGCGTCCTAGAGCGAAAAGGACTTTAATTCATGACCACCCCCAAAAAATTTAAAAATCAACCCAAAACCTAAAAAAATTGAAATTTTTATATGAAAAACTTCTTTTGTCCATATCTCCTAAACTAAGCGTCCTAGAGCGAAAAGGACTTTAATTCGTGACCACCCCCAAAAAAATTGAAAAATCCACCCAAAACCTAAAAAAATTTAAATTTTTATATGAAAAACTTCTTTTGCCCATATCTCCTAAACTAAGCGTCCTAGAGCGAAAAGGACTTTAATTCGTGACCACCCTCAAAAAATTGAAAAATCCACCCAAAACCTAAAAAAATTGAAATTTTTATATGAAAAACTTCTTTTGCCCATATCTCCTTAAATATGCGTCCTAGAGCGAAAAGGACTTTAATTCGTGACCACCCCCAAAAAATTGAAAAATCCACCCAAAACCTAAAAAAATTGAAATTTTTATATGAAAACCTTCTTTTGCCCATATCTCCTAAACCAAGCGTCCTAGAGCGAAAAGGACTTTAATTCGTGACCACCCCCAAAAAATTGAAAAATCCACCCAAAACCTAAAAAAATTTAAATTTTTATATGAAAAACTTCTTTTGTCCATATCTCCTAAACTAAGCGTCCTAGAGCGAAAAGGACTTTAATTCGTGACCACCCCCAAAAAATTGAAAAATCCACCCAAAACCTAAAAAAATTGAAATTTTTATATGAAAAACTTCTTTTGCCCATATCTCCTTAAATATGCGTCCTAGAGCGAAAAGGACTTTAATTCGTGACCACCCCCAAAAAATTGAAAAATCCACCAAAACCTAAAAAAATTGAAATTTTTATATGAAAAACTTCTTTTGCCCATATCTCCTAAACTAAGCGTCCTAGAGCGAAAAGGACTTTAATTCGTGACCACCCCCAAAAAATTGAAAAATCCACCAAAACCTAAAAAAATTGAAATTTTTATATGAAAAACTTCTTTTGCCCATATCTCCTAAACTAAGCGTCCTAGAGCGAAAAGGACTTTAATTCGTGACCACCCCCAAAAAATTGAAAAATCCACCCAAAACCTAAAAAAATTGAAATTTTTATATGAAAAACTTCTTTTGCCCATATCTCCTTAAATATGCGTCCTAGAGCGAAAAGGACTTTAATTCGTGACCACCCCCAAAAAATTGAAAAATCCACCCAAAACCTAAACAAATTGAAATTTTTATATGAAAAACTTCTTTTGCATATATCTCCTAAACTAAGCGTCCTAGAGCGAAAAGGACTTTAATTCGTGACCACCCCCAAAAAATTGAAAAATCCACCCAAAACCTAAAAAATTGAAATTTTTATATGAAAAACTTCTTTTGCCCATATCTCCTTAAATATGCGTCCTAGAGCGAAAAGGACTTTAATTCGTGACCACCCCCAAAAAATTGAAAAATCCACCCAAAACCTAAAAAAATTGAAATTTTTATATGAAAAACTTCTTTTGCCCATATCTCCTAAACTAAGCGTCCTAGAGCGAAAAGGACTTTAATTCGTGACCACCCCCAACAAATTTAAAAATCCACCCAAAACCTAAAAAAATTGAAATTTTTATGTGAAAAACCTAAAAAAATTGAAATTTTTATATGAAAAACTTCTTTTGCCCATATCTCCTTAAATATGCGTCCTAGAGCGAAAAGGACTTTAATTCATGACCAAACCCAAAAAATTTAAAAATCCACCCAAAACCTAAAAAAATTGAAATTTTTATATGAAAA
Organism: Haematobia irritans; assembly: GCF_050003625.1. Taxonomy (NCBI): domain Eukaryota; kingdom Metazoa; phylum Arthropoda; class Insecta; order Diptera; family Muscidae; genus Haematobia; species Haematobia irritans. Next base: position 99,382,536 of record NC_134400.1, on the reverse strand, counting down.
ACTTCTTTTGCCCATATCTCCTAAACTAAGCGTCCTAGAGCGAAAAGGACTTTAATTCATGACCACCCCAAAAAATTGAAAAATTCACCCAAAACATAAAAAAATTGAAATTTTTATATGAAAAACTTCTTTTGCCCATATCTCCTAAACTAAGCGTCCTAGAGCGAAAAGGACTTTAATTCATGACCACCCCAAAAAATTGAAAAATCCACCCAAAACCTAAAAAAATTGAAATTTTTATATGCAAAACTTCTTTTGCCCATATCTGCTAAACTAAGCGTCCTAGAGCGAAAAGGACTTTAATTCGTGACCACCCCCAAAAAATTGAAAAATCCACCCAAAACCTAAAAAAATTGAAATTTTTATATGAAAAACTTCTTTTGTCCATATCTCCTAAACTAAGCGTCCTAGAGCGAAAAGGACTTTAATTAATGACCACCCCAAAAAATTGAAAAATTCACCCAAAACATAAAAAAATTAAAATTTTTATATGAAAAACTTCTTTTGCCCATATCTCCTAAACTAAGCGACCTAGAGCGAAAAGGACTTTAATTCGTGACCACCCCCAAAAAATTGAAAAATCCACCCAAAACCTAAAAAAATTTAAATTTTTATATGAAAAACTTCTTTTGCCCATATCTCCTTAAATATGCGTCCTAGAGCGAAAAGGACTTTAATTCGTGACCACCCTCAAAAAATTGAAAAATCCACCCAAAACCTAAAAAAATTGAAATTTTTATATGAAAAACTTCTTTTGCCCATATCTCCTAAACTAAGCGTCCTAGAGCGAAAAGGACTTTAATTCGTGACCACCCCCAAAAAATTGAAAAATCCACCCAAAACCTAAAAAAATTGAAATTTTTATATGAAAAACTTCTTTTGCCCATATCTCCTAAACTAAGCGTCCTAGAGCGAAAAGGACTTTAATTCATGACCACCCCAAAAAATTTAAAAATTCACCCAAAACATAAAAAAATTGAAATTTTTATATGATAAACTTCTTTTGTCCATATCTCCTAAACTAAGCGTCCTAGAGCGAAAAGGACTTTAATTCGTGACCACCCCCAAAAAATTGAAAAATCCACCCAAAACCTAAAAAAATTGAAATTTTTATATGAAAAACTTCTTTTGTCCATATCTCCTAAACTAAGCGTCCTAGAGCGAAAAGGACTTTAATTCGTGACCACCCCCAAAAAATTGAAAAATCCACCCAAAACCTAAAAAAATTTAAATTTTTATATGAAAAACTTCTTTTGCTCATATCTGCTAAACTAAGCGTCCTAGAGCGAAAAGGACTTTAATTCATGACCACCCCAAAAAATTGAAAAATTCACCCAAAACATAAAAAAATTGAAATTTTTATATGAAAAACTTCTTTTGTCCATATCTCCTAAACTAAGCGTCCTAGAGCGAAAAGGACTTTAATTCGTGACCACCCCCAAAAAATTGAAAAATCCACCCAAAACCTAAAAAAATTTAAATTTTTATATGAACAACTTCTTTTGTCCATATCTCCTTAAATATGCGTCCTAGAGCGAAAAGGACTTTAATTCGTGACCACCCTCAAAAAATTGAAAAATCCACCCAAAACCTAAAAAAATTGAAATTTTTATATGAAAAACTTCTTTTGTCCATATCTCCTAAACTAAGCGTCCTAAAGCGAAAAGGACTTTAATTCGTGACCACCCTCAAAAAATTGAAAAATCCACCCAAAACCTAAAAAAATTGAAATTTTTATATGAAAACCTTCTTTTGCCCATATCTCCTAAACTAAGCCTCCTAGAGCGAAAAGGACTTTAATTCGTGACCACCCCCAAAAAATTGAAAAATCCACCCAAAACCTAAAAAAATTGAAATTTTTATATGAAAAACTTCTTTTGCCCATATCTCCTAAACTAAGCGTCCTAGAGCGAAAAGGACTTTAATTCATGACCACCCCAAAAAATTGAAAAATCCACCCAAAACCTAAAAAAATTGAAATTTTTATATGAAAACCTTCTTTTGCCCATATCTCCTAAACTAAGCGTCCTAGAGCGAAAAGGACTTTAATTCATGACCACCCTCAAAAAATTGAAAAATCCACCCAAAACCTAAAATAAATTGAAATTTTTATATGAAAAACTTCTTTTGCCCATATCTCCTAAACTAAGCGTCCTAGAGCGAAAAGGACTTTAATTCGTGACCACCCCAAAAAATTGAAAAATCCACCCAAAACCTAAAAAAATTGAAATTTTTATATGAAAAACTTCTATTGCTCATATCTCCTTAAATATGCGTCCTAGAGCGAAAAAGACTTTAATTCGTGACCACCCCCAAAAAATTGAAAAATCCACCCAAAACCTAAAAAAAATTGAAATTTTTATATGAAAAACTTCTTTTGCCCATATCTCCTAAACTAAGCGTCCTAGAGCGAAAAGGACTTTAATTCATGACCACCCCAAAAAATTGAAAAATCCACCCAAAACCTAAAAAAATTGAAATTTTTATATGCAAAACTTCTTTTGCCCATATCTCCTAAACTAAGCGTCCTAGAGCGAAAAGGACTTTAATTCATGACCACCCTCAAAAAATTGAAAAATCCACCCAAAACCTAAAAAAAATTGAAATTTTTATATGAAAAACTTCTTTTGCATATATCTCCTAAACTAAGCGTCCTAGAGCGAAAAGGACTTTAATTCGTGACCACCCCCAAAAAATTGAAAAATCCACCCAAAACCTAAAAAAATTGAAATTTTTATATGAAAAACTTCTTTTGCCCATATCTCCTAAACTAAGCCTCCTAGAGCGAAAAGGACTTTAATTCGTGACCACCCCCAAAAAATTGAAAAATCCACCCAAAACCTAAAAAAATTTAAATTTTTATATGAAAACCTTCTTTTGCCCATATCTCCTAAACTAAGCGTCCTAGAGCGAAAAGGACTTTAATTCATGACCACCCCAAAAAATTGAAAAATCCACCCAAAACCTAAAAAAATTGAAATTTTTATATGATAAACTTCTTTTGTCCATATCTCCTAAACTAAGCGTCCTAGAGCGAAAAGGACTTTAATTCGTGACCACCCCCAAAAAATTGAAAAATCCACCCAAAACCTAAAAAAATTGAAATTTCTATATGATAAACTTCTTTTGTCCATATCTCCTAAACTAAGCGTCCTAGAGCGAAAAGGACTTTAATTCGTGACCACCCCCAAAAAATTGAAAAATCCACCCAAAACCTAAAAAAAATGAAATTTTTATATGAAAACCTTCTTTTGCCCATATCTCCTAAACTAAGCGTCCTAGAGCGAAAAGGACTTTAATTCATGACCACCCCAAAAAATTGAAAAATCCACCCAAAACCTAAAAAAATTGAAATTTTTATATGAAAAACTTCTTTTGTCCATATCTCCTTAAATATGCGTCCTAGAACGAAAAGGACTTTAATTCGTGACCACCCCAAAAAATTGAAAAATCCACCCAAAACCTAAAAAAATTGAAATTTTTATATGAAAAACTTCTTTTGCCCATATCTCCTAAACTAAGCGTCCTAGAGCGAAAAGGACTTTAATTCGTGACCACCCCCAAAAAATTGAAAAATCCACCCAAAACCTAAAAAAATTGAAATTTTTATATGAAAACCTTCTTTTGCCCATATCTCCTAAACTAAGCGTCCTAGAGCGAAAAGGACTTTAATTCATGACCACCCCAAAAAATTGAAAAATCCACCCAAAACCTAACAAAATTGAAATTTTTATATGATAAACTTCTTTTGTCCATATCTCCTAAACTAAGCGTCCTAGAGCGAAAAGGACTTTAATTCGTGACCACCCCCAAAAAATTGAAAAATCCACCCAAAACCTAAAAAAAATTGAAATTTTTATATGAAAACCTTCTTTTGCCCATATCTCCTTAAATATGCGTCCTAGAGCGAAAAGGACTTTAATTCATGACCACCCCAAAAAATTGAAAAATCCACCCAAAACCTAAAAAAATTGAAATTTTTATATCAAAAACTTCTTTTGCCCATATCTCCTAAACTAAGCGTCCTAGAGCGAAAAGGACTTTAATTCGTGACCACCCCCAAAAAATTTAAAAATCCACCCAAAACATAAAAAATTGAAATTTTTATATGAAAAACTTCTTTTGCCCATATCTCCTAAACTAAGCGTCCTAGAGCGAAAAGGACTTTAATTCGTGACCACTCCAAAAAATTGAAAAATCCACCCAAAACCTAAAAAAATTGAAATTTTTATATGAAAACCTTCTTTTGCCCATATCTCCTAAACTAAGCGTCCTAGAGCGAAAAGGACTTTAATTCGTGACCACCCCCAAAAAATTGAAAAATCCACCCAAAACCTAAAAAAATTGAAATTTTTATATGAAAAACTTCTTTTGCCCATATCTCCTTAAATATGCGTCCTAGAGCGAAAAGGACTTTAATTCGTGACCACCCCCAAAAAATTTACAAATCCACCCAAAACTTAAAAAAATTGAAATTTTTATATGAAAAACTTCTTTTGTCCATATCTCCTAAACTAAGCGTCCTAGAGCGAAAAGGACTTTAATTCGTGACCACCCCCAAAAAATTGAAAAATCCACCCAAAACCTAAAAAATTGAAATTTTTATATGAAAAACTTCTTTTGCCCATATCTCCTAAACTAAGCGTCCTAGAGCGAAAAGGACTTTAATTCGTGACCACCCCAAAAAATTGAAAAATCCACCCAAAACCTAAAAAAATTGAAATTTTTATATGAAAAACTTCTTTTGCCCATATCTCCTTAAATATGCGTCCTAGAGCGAAAAGGACTTTAATTCGAGACCACCCTCAAAAAAATTAAAAATCCACCCAAAACCTAAAAAAATTTAAATTTTTATATGAAAAACTTCTTTTGTCCATATCTCCTTAAATATGCGTCCTAGAGCGAAAAGGACTTTAATTCGTGACCACCCCCAAAAAATTGAAAAATCCACCCAAAACCTAAAAAAATTGAAATTTGTATATGAAAAACTTCTTTTGTTCATATCTCCTAAACTAAGCCTCCTAGAGCGAAAAGGACTTTAATTCGTGACCACCCCCAAAAAATTGAAAAATCCACCCAAAACCTAAAAAAATTGAAATTTTTATATGAAAAACTTCTTTTGCCCATATCTCCTTAAATATGCGTCCTAGAGCGAAAAGGACTTTAATTCGTGACCACCCCAAAAAATTGAAAAATCCACCCAAAACCTAAAAAAAATGAAATTTTTATATGATAAACTTCTTTTGTCCATATCTCCTAAACTAAGCGTCCTAGAGCGAAAAGGACTTTAATTCGTGACCACCCCCAAAAAATTGAAAAATCCACCCAAAACCTAAAAAAATTGAAATTTTTATATGAAAACCTTCTTTTGCCCATATCTCCTAAACTAAGCGTCCTAGAGCGAAAAGGACTTTAATTCATGACCACCCCAAAAAATTGAAAAATCCACCCAAAACCTAAACAAATTGAAATTTTTATATGAAAACCTTCTTTTGCCCATATCTCCTAAACTAAGCGTCCTAGAGCGAAAAGGACTTTAATTCGTGACCACCCCCAAAAAATTGAAAAATCCACCCAAAACCTAAAAAAATTTAAATTTTTATATGAAAAACTTCTTTTGCCCATATCTCCTTAAATATGCGTCCTAGAGCGAAAAGGACTTTAATTCATGACCACCCCCAAAAAATGAAAAATCCACCCAAAACCTAAAAAAATTGAAATTTTTATATGAAAAACTTCTTTTGTCCATATCTCCTCAAATATGCGTCCTAGAGCGAAAAGGACTTTAATTCGTGACCACCCCCAAAAAATTTAAAAATCCACCCAAAACCTAAAAAAAATTAAATTTTTATATGAAAAACTTCTTTTGTCCATATCTCCTTAAATATGCGTCCTAGAGCGAAAAGGACTTTAATTCATGACCACCCCCAAAAAATTGAAAAATCCACCCAAAACCTAAAAAATTGAAATTTTTATATGAAAAACTTCTTTTGTCCATATCTCCTAAACTAAGCGTCCTAGAGCGAAAAGGACTTTAATTCGTGACCACCCCAAAAAATTGAAAAATCCACCCAAAACCTAAAAAAATTGAAATTTTTATATGAAAAACTTCTTTTGCCCATATCTCCTTAAATATGCGTCCTAGAGCGAAAAGGACTTTAATTCGAGACCACCCTCAAAAAAATTACAAATCCACCCAAAACCTAAAAAAATTTAAATTTTTATATGAAAAACTTCTTTTGTCCATATCTCCTTAAATATGCGTCCTAGAGCGAAAAGGACTTTAATTCGTGACCACCCCCAAAAAATTGAAAAATCCACCCAAAACCTAAAAAAATTGAAATTTGTATATGAAAAACTTCTTTTGTTCATATCTCCTAAACTAAGCCTCCTAGAGCGAAAAGGACTTTAATTCGTGACCACCCCCAAAAAATTGAAAAATCCACCCAAAACCTAAAAAAATTGAAATTTTTATATGAAAAACTTCTTTTGCCCATATCTCCTTAAATATGCGTCCTAGAGCGAAAAGGACTTTAATTCGTGACCACCCCAAAAAATTGAAAAATCCACCCAAAACCTAAAAAAAATGAAATTTTTATATGATAAACTTCTTTTGTCCATATCTCCTAAACTAAGCGTCCTAGAGCGAAAAGGACTTTAATTCGTGACCACCCCCAAAAAATTGAAAAATCCACCCAAAACCTAAAAAAATTGAAATTTTTATATGAAAACCTTCTTTTGCCCATATCTCCTAAACTAAGCGTCCTAGAGCGAAAAGGACTTTAATTCATGACCACCCCAAAAAATTGAAAAATCCACCCAAAACCTAAACAAATTGAAATTTTTATATGAAAACCTTCTTTTGCCAATATCTCCTAAACTAAGCGTCCTAGAGCGAAAAGGACTTTAATTCGTGACCACCCCCAAAAAATTGAAAAATCCACCCAAAACCTAAAAAAATTTAAATTTTTATATGAAAAACTTCTTTTGCCCATATCTCCTTAAATATGCGTCCTAGAGCGAAAAGGACTTTAATTCATGACCACCCCCAAAAAATGAAAAATCCACCCAAAACCTAAAAAAATTGAAATTTTTATATGAAAAACTTCTTTTGTCCATATCTCCTTAAATATGCGTCCTAGAGCGAAAAGGACTTTAATTCGTGACCACCCCCAAAAAATTGAAAAATCCACCCAAAACCTAAAAAAAATTAAATTTTTATATGAAAAACTTCTTTTGTCCATATCTCCTTAAATATGCGTCCTAGAGCGAAAAGGACTTTAATTCATGACCACCCCCAAAAAATTGAAAAATCCACCCAAAACCTAAAAAAATTGAAATTTTTATATGAAAAACTTCTTTTGTCCATATCTCCTTAAATATGCATCCTAGAGCGAAAACGACTTTAATTCGTGACCACCCCCAAAAAATTGAAAAATCCACCCAAAACCTAAAAAAAATTGAAATTTTTATATGAAAACCTTCTTTTGCCCATATCTCCTTAAATATGCGTCCTAGAGCGAAAAGGACTTTAATTCATGACCACCCCAAAAAATTGAAAAATCCACCCAAAACCTAAAAAAATTGAAATTTTTATATCAAAAACTTCTTTTGCCCATATCTCCTAAACTAAGCGTCCTAGAGCGAAAAGGACTTTAATTCGTGACCACCCCCAAAAAATTTAAAAATCCACCCAAAACCTAAAAAATTGAAATTTTTATATGAAAAACTTCTTTTGCCCATATCTCCTAAACTAAGCGTCCTAGAGCGAAAAGGACTTTAATTCATGACCACCCCAAAAAATTGAAAAATCCACCCAAAACCTAAAAAAATTTAAATTTTTATATGAAAACCTTCTTTTGCCCATATCTCCTAAACTAAGCGTCCTAGAGCGAAAAGGACTTTAATTCGTGACCACCCCCAAAAAATTGAAAAATCCACCCAAAACCTAAAAAAATTGAAATTTTTATATGAAAAACTTCTTTTGCCCATATCTCCTTAAATATGCGTCCTAGAGCGAAAAGGACTTTAATTCGTGACCACCCCCAAAAAATTTAAAAATCCACCCAAAACCTAAAAAAATTGAAATTCTTCTTTTGTCCATATCTCCTAAACTAAGCGTCCTAGAGCGAAAAGGACTTTAATTCGTGACCACCCCCAAAAAATTGAAAAATCCACCCAAAACCTAAAAAAATTGAAATTTTTATATGAAAAACTTCTTTTGCCCATATCTCCTAAACTAAGCGTCCTAGAGCGAAAAGGACTTTACTTCGTGACCACCCCCAAAAAATTGAAAAATCCACCCAAAACCTAAAAAAATTGAAATTTTTATATGAAAAACTTCTTTTGCCCATATCTCCTTAAATATGCGTCCTAGAGCGAAAAGGACTTTAATTCGTGACCACCCTCAAAAAATTGAAAAATCCACCCAAAACCTAAAAAAATTTCAATTTTTATATGAAAAACTTCTTTTGTCCATATCTCCTTAAATATGCGTCCTAGAGCGAAAAGGACTTTAATTCGTGACCACCCCCAAAAAATTGAAAAATCCACCCAAAACCTAAAAAAATTGAAATTTTTATATGAAAAACTTCTTTTGCCCATATCTCCTAAACTAAGCGTCCTAGAGCGAAAAGGACTTTAATTCGTGACCACCCCCAAAAAATTTAAAAATCCACCCAAAACCTAAGAAAATTTAAATTTTTATATGAAAAACTTCTTTTGCCCATATCTCCTAAACTAAGCGTCCTAGAGCGAAAAGGACTTTAATTCGTGACCACCCCAAAAAATTGAAAAATCCACCCAAAACCTAAAAAAATTGAAATTTTTATATGAAAACCTTCTTTTGCCCATATCTCCTAAACTAAGCGTCCTAGAGCGAAAAGGACTTTAATTCGTGACCACCCCCAAAAAATTGAAAAATCCACCCAAAACCTAAAAAAATTGAAATTTTTATATGAAAAACTTCTTTTGCCCATATCTCCTAAACTAAGAGTCCTAGAGCGAAAAGGACTTTAATTCGTGACCACCCCAAAAAATTGAAAAATCCACCCAAAACTTAAAAAAATTGAAATTTTTATATGAAAAACTTCTTTTGCCCATATCTTCTTTTGTCCATATCTCCTAAACTAAGCATCCTAGAGCGAAAAGGACTTTAATTCGTGACCACCCCCAAAAAATTGAAAAATCCACCCAAAACCTAAAAAAATTGAAATTTTTATATGAAACACTTCTTTTGCCCATATCTCCTAAACTAAGAGTCCTAGAGCGAAAAGGACTTTAATTCGTGACCACCCCAAAAAATTGAAAAATCCACCCAAAACCTAAAAAAAATGAAATTTTTATATGAAAACCTTCTTTTGCCCATATCTCCTAAACTAAGCGTCCTAGAGCGAAAAGGACTTTAATTCGTGACCACCCCCCAAAAATTTAAAAATCCACCCAAAACCTAAAAAAATTGAAATTTTTATATGAAAAACTTCTTTTGCCCATATCTCCTAAACTAAGCGTCCTAGAGCGAAAAGGACTTTAATTCGTGACCACCCCCAAAAAATTGAAAAATCCACCCAAAACCTAAAAAAATTGAAATTTTTATATGAAAAACTTCTTTTGTCCATATCTCCTTAAATATGCGTCCTAGAGCGAAAAGGACTTTAATTCGTGACCACCCCCAAAAAATTGAAAAATCCACCCAAAACCTAAAAAAATTGAAATTTTTATATGAAAAACTTCGTTTGTCCGTGACCACCCCAAAAAATTGAAAAATCCACCCAAAACCTAAAAAAATTGAAATTTTTATATGAAAAACTTCTTTTGCCCATATCTCCTTAAATATGCGTCCTAGAGCGAAAAGGACTTTAATTCGTGACCACCCCCAAAAAATTGAAAAATCCACCCAAAACCTAAAAAAATTGAAATTTTTATATGAAAAACTTCTTTTGTCCATATCTCCTTAAATATGCGTCCTAGAGCGAAAAGGACTTTAATTCGTGACCACCCCCAAAAAATTGAAAAATCCACCCAAAACCTAAAAAAATTGAAATTTTTATATGAAAAACTTCTTTGCCCATACCTCCTAAACTAAGCGTCCTAGAGCAAAAAAGACTTTAATTCGTGACCACCCTCAAAAAATTGAAAAATCCACCCAAAACCTAAAAAAATTGAAATTTTTATATGAAAACCTCCTTTGCCCATATCTCCTTAAATATGCGTCCTAGAGCGAAAAGGACTTTAATTCGTGAACACCCCCAAAAAATTTAAAAATCCACCCAAAACCTAAAAAAATTGAAATTTTTATATGAAAAACTTCTTTTGCCCATATCTCCTAAACTAAGCGTCCTAGAGCGAAAAGGACTTTAATTCATGACCATCCCAAAAAATTGAAAAATCCACCCAAAACCTAAAAAAATTGAAATTTTTATATGAAAAACTTCTTTTGTCCATATCTCCTAAACTAAGCGTCCTAGAGCGAAAAGGACTTTAATTCGTGACCACCCCCAAAAAATTGAAAAATCCACCCAAAACCTAAAAAAATTGAAATTTTTATATGAAGAACTTCTTTTGCCCATAGCTCCTAAACTAAGCGTCCTAGAGCGAAAAGGACTTTAATTCGTGGCCACCCCAAAAAATTGAAAAATCCACCCAAAACCTAAAAAAATTGAAATTTTTATATGAAAAACTTCTTTTGCCCATATCTCCTAAACTAAGCGTCCTAGAGCGAAAAGGACTTTAATTCATGACCACCCCAAAAAATTGAAAAATCCACCCAAAACCTAAAAAAATTGAAATTTTTATATGATAAACTTCTTTTGCCCATATATCCTAAACTAAGCGTCCTAGAGCGAAAAGGACTTTAATTCGTGACCACCCCCAAAAAATTGAAAAATCCACCCAAAACCTAAAAAAATTGAAATTTTTATATGAAAACCTCCTTTGCCCATATCTCCTTAAATATGCGTCCTAGAGCGAAAAGGACTTTAATTCGTGAACACCCCCAAAAAATTTAAAAATCCACCCAAAACCTAAAAAAATTGAAATTTTTATATGAAAAACTTCTTTTGCCCATATCTCCTTAAATATGCGTCCTAGAGCGAAAAGGACTTTAATTCATGACCACCCCCAAAAAATTGAAAAATCCACCCAAAACCTAAAAAAATTGAAATTTTTATATGAAAAACTTCTTTTGCCCATATCTCCTAAACTAAGCGTCCTAGAGCGAAAAGGACTTTAATTCATGACCACCCTCAAAAAATTTAAAAAATCCACCCAAAACCTAAAAAAATTGAAATTTTTATATGAAAAACTTATTTTGCCCATATCTCCTAAACTAAGCGTCCTAGAGCGAAAAGGACTTTAATTCGTGACCACCCCCAAAAAATTGAAAAATCCACCCAAAACCTAAAAAAATTGAAATTTTTATATGAAAAACTTCTTTTGCCCATATCTCCTAAACTAAGCGTCCTAGAGCGAAAAGGACTTTAATTCATGACCACCCCAAAAAATTGAAAAATCCACCCAAAACCTAAAAAAATTGAAATTTTTATATGATAAACTTCTTTTGCCCATATATCCTAAACTAAGCGTCCTAGAGCGAAAAGGACTTTAATTCGTGACCACCCCCAAAAAATTGAAAAATCCACCCAAAACCTAAAAAAATTGAAATTTTTATATGAAAAGCTTCTTTTGCCCATATCTCCTAAACTAAGCGTCCTAGAGCGAAAAGGACTTTAATTCATGACCACCCCAAAAAATTGAAAAATCCACCCAAAACCTAAAAAAATTGAAATTTTTATATGAAAAACTTCTTTTGCCCATATCTCCTAAACTAAGCGTCCTAGAGCGAAAAGGACTTTAATTCATGACCACCCCAAAAAATTGAAAAATCCACCCAAAACCTAAAAAAATTGAAATTTTTCTATGAAAAACTTCTTTTGCCCATATCTCCTAAACTAAGCATCCTAGAGCGAAAAGGACTTTAATTCATGACCACCCCAAAAAATTGAAAAATCCACCCAAAACCTAAAAAAAGTGAAATTTTTATATGAAAAACTTCTTTTGCCCATATCTCCTAAACTAAGCGTCCTAGAGCGAAAAGGACTTTAATTCGTGACCACCCCAAAAAATTGAAAAATCCACCCAAAACCTAAAAAAATTGAAATTTTTATATGAAAAACTTCTTTTGCTTCCTAGAGCGAAAAGGACTTTAATTCGTGACCACCCCCAAAAAATTGAAAAATCCACCCAAAACCTAAAAAAAGTGAAATTTTTATATGAAAAACTTCTTTTGCCCATATCTCCTAAACTAAGCGTCCTAGAGCGAAAAGGACTTTAATTCGTGACCACCCCAAAAAATTGAAAAATCCACCCAAAACCTAAAAAAATTGAAATTTTTATATGAAAAACTTCTTTTGCCCATATCTCCTAAACTAAGCGTCCTAGAGCGAAAAGGACTTTAATTCATGACCACCCCAAAAAATTGAAAAATCCACCCAAAACCTAAAAAAAATGAAATTTTTATATGAAAAACTTCTTTTGCCCATATCTCCTAAACTAAGCGTCCTAGAGCGAAAAGGACTTTAATTCGTGACCACCCCCAAAAAATTGAAAAATCCGCCCAAAACCTAAAAAAATGAAATTTTTATATGAAAAACTTCTTTTGCCCATATCTCCTAAACTAAGCGTCCTAGAGCGAAAAGGACTTTAATTCGTGACCACCCCCAAAAAATTTAAAAATCCACCCAAATCCCAAAAAAATTGAAATTTTTATATGAAAAACTTCTTTTGTCCATATCTCCTAAACTAAGCGTCTTAGAGCGAAAAGGACTTTAATTCGTGACCACCCCCAAAAAATTTAAAAATCCACCCAAAACCTACAAAAAATGAAATTTTTATATGAAAAACTTCTTTTGCATATATCTCCTAAACTAAGCGTCCTAGAGCGAAAAGGACTTTAATTCGTGACCACCCCCAAAAAATTGAAAAATCCACCCAAAACCTAAAAAAATTGAAATTTTTATATGAAAAACTTCTTTTGCCCATATCTCCTAAACTAAGCCTCCTAGAGCGAAAAGGACTTTAATTCATGACCACCCCAAAAAATTTAAAAATCCACCCAAAACCTAAAAAAATTGAAATTTTTATATGAAAAACTTCTTTTGCCCATATCTCCTAAACTAAGCGTCCTAGAGCGAAAAGGACTTTAATTCATGACCACCCCAAAAAATTGAAAAATCCACCCAAAACCTAAAAAAATTGAAATTTTTATATGAAAAACTTCTTTTGCCCATATCTCCTAAACTAAGCGTCCTAGAGCGAAAAGGACTTTAATTCATGACCACCCCAAAAAATTGAAAAATCCACCCAAAACCTAAAAAAATTGAAATTTTTATATGAAAACCTTCTTTTGCCCATATCTCCTAAACTAAGCGTCATAGAGCGAAAAGGACTTTAATTCGTGACCACCCCCAAAAAATTGAAAAATCCACCCAAAACCCAAAAAAATTGAAATTTTTATATGAAAAACTTCTTTTGCCCATATCTCCTAAACTAAGCCTCCTAGAGCGAAAAGGAATTTAATTCATGACCACCCCAAAAAATTTAAAAATCCACCCAAAACCTAAAAAAATTGAAATTTTTCTATGAAAAACTTCTTTTGCCCATATCTCCTAAACTAAGCATCCTAGAGCGAAAAGGACTTTAATTCATGACCACCCCAAAAAATTAAAAAAACCACCCAAAACCTAAAAAAATTGAAATTTTTATATGAAAACCTTCTTTTGCCCATATCTCCTTAAATATGCGTCCTAGAGCGAAAAGGACTTTAATTCGTGACCACCCCCAAAAAATGGAAAAATCCACCCAAAACCTAAAAAAATTGAAATTTTTATATGAAAAACTTCTTTTGCGCATATCTCCTAAACTAAGCGTCCTAGAGCGAAAAGGACTTTAATTCATGACCACCCCAAAAAATTGAAAAATCCACCCAAAACCTAAAAAAATTGAAATTTTTATATGAAAAACTTCTTTTGCCCATATCTCCTAAACTAAGCGTCCTAGAGCGAAAAGGACTTTAATTCATGACCACCCCAAAAAATTGAAAAATCCACCAAAACCTAAAAAAAATTAAATTTTTATATGAAAAACTTCTTTTGCCCATATCTCCTAAACTAAGCGTCCTAGAGCGAAAAGGACTTTAATTCGTGACCACCCCCAAAAAATTGAAAAATCCGCCCAAAACCTAAAAAAATTGAAATTTTTATATGAAAAACTTCTTTTGCCCATATCTCCTAAACTAAGCGTCCTAGAGCGAAAAGGACTTTAATTCGTGACCACCCCCAAAAAATTTAAAAATCCACCCAAATCCCAAAAAAATTGAAATTTTTATATGAAAAACTTCTTTTGTCCATATCTCCTAAACTAAGCGTCCTAGAGCGAAAAGGACTTTAATTCGTGACCACCCCCAAAAAATTTAAAAATCCACCCAAAACCTAAAAAAATTGAAATTTTTATATGAAAACCTTCTTTTGCCCATATCTCCTTAAATATGCGTCCTAGAGCGAAAAGGACTTTAATTCGTGACCACCCCCAAAAAATGGAAAAATCCACCCAAAACCTAAAAAAATTGAAATTTTTATATGAAAAACTTCTTTTGCGCATATCTCCTAAACTAAGCGTCCTAGAGCGAAAAGGACTTTAATGCATGACCACCCCAAAAAATTGAAAAATCCACCCAAAACCTAAAAAAATTGAAATTTTTATATGAAAAACTTCTTTTGCCCATATCTCCTAAACTAAGCGTCCTAGAGCGAAAAGGACTTTAATTCATGACCACCCCAAAAAATTGAAAAATCCACCCAAAACCTTAAAAAATTGAAATTTTTTTATGAAAACCTTCTTTTGCCCATATCTCCTAAACTAAGCGTCATAGAGCGAAAAGGACTTTAATTCGTGACCACCCCCAAAAAATTGAAAAATCCACCCAAAACCTAAAAAAATTGAAATTTTTATATGAAAAACTTCTTTTGCCCATATCTCCTAAACTAAGCCTCCTAGAGCGAAAAGGACTTTAATTCATGACCACCCCAAAAAATTTAAAAATCCACCCAAAACCTAAAAAAATTGAAATTTTTATATGAAAACCTTCTTTTGCCCATATCTCCTAAACTAAGCGTCCTAGAGCGAAAAGGACTTTAATTCATGACCACCCCAAAAAATTGAAAAATCCACCCAAAACCTAAAAAAATTGAAATTTTTATATGAAAACCTTCTTTTGCCCATATCTCCTAAACTAAGCGTCATAGAGCGAAAAGGACTTTAATTCGTGACCACCCCCAAAAAATTGAAAAATCCACCCAAAACCTAAAAAAATTGAAATTTTTATATGAAAAACTTCTTTTGCCCATATCTCCTAAACTAAGCCTCCTAGAGCGAAAAGGACTTTAATTCATGACCACCCCAAAAAATTTAAAAATCCACCCAAAACCTAAAAAAATTGAAATTTTTCTATGAAAAACTTCTTTTGCCCATATCTCCTAAACTAAGCATCCTAGAGCGAAAAGGACTTTAATTCATGACCACCCCAAAAAATTAAAAAATCCACCCAAAACCTAAAAAAATTGAAATTTTTATATGAAAAACTTCTTTTGTCCATATCTCCTAACCTAAGCTTCCTAGAGCGAAAAGGACTTTAATTCATGACCACCCCAAAAAATTTAAAAATCCACCCAAAACCTAAAAAAATTGAAATTTTTCTATGAAAAACTTCTTTTGCCCATATCTCCTAAACTAAGCGTCATAGAGCGAAAAGGACTTTAATTCGTGACCACCCCCAAAAAATTGAAAAATCCACCCAAAACCTAAAAAAATTGAAATTTTTATATGAAAAACTTCTTTTGCCCATATCTCCTAAACTAAGCCTCCTAGAGCGAAATGGACTTTAATTCATGACCACCCCAAAAAATTTAAAAATCCACCCAAAACCTAAAAAAATTGAAATTTTTCTATGAAAAACTTCTTTTGCCCATATCTCCTAAACTAAGCATCCTAGAGCGAAAAGGACTTTAATTCATGACCACCCCAAAAAATTAAAAAATCCACCCAAAACCTAAAAAAATTTAAATTTTTATATGAAAAACTTCTTTTGCCCATATCTCCTTAAATATGCGTCCTAGAGCGAAAAGGACTTTAATTCGTGACCACCCCCAAAAAATTTAAAAATCCACCCAAAACCTAAAAAAATTGAAATTTTTATATGAAAAACTTCTTTTGCCCATATCTCCTTAAATATGCGTCCTAGAGCGAAAAGGACTTTAATTCGTGACCACCCCCAAAAAATTGAAAAATCCACCCAAAACCTAAAAAAAGTGAAATTTTTATATGAAAAACTTCTTTTGCCCATATCTCCTAAACTAAGCGTCCTAGAGCGAAAAGGACTTTAATTCGTGACCACCCCCAAAAAATTGAAAAATCCACCCAAAACCTAAAAAAAGTGAAATTTTTATATGAAAAACTTCTTTTGCCCATATCTCCTAAACTAAGCGTCCTAGAGCGAAAAGGACTTTAATTCGTGACCACCCCAAAAAATTGAAAAATCCACCCAAAACCTAAAAAAATTGAAATTTTTATATGAAAAACTTCTTTTGCCCATATCTCCTAAACTAAGCGTCCTAGAGCGAAAAGGACTTTAATTCATGACCACCCCAAAAAATTGAAAAATCCACCAAAACCTAAAAAAAATGAAATTTTTATATGAAAAACTTCTTTTGCCCATATCTCCTAAACTAAGCGTCCTAGAGCGAAAAGGACTTTAATTCGTGACCACCCCCAAAAAATTGAAAAATCCGCCCAAAACCTAAAAAAATTGAAATTTTTATATGAAAAACTTCTTTTGCCCATATCTCCTAAACTAAGCGTCCTAGAGCGAAAAGGACTTTAATTCGTGACCACCCCCAAAAAATTTAAAAATCCACCCAAATCTCAAAAAAATTGAAATTTTTATATGAAAAACTTCTTTTGTCCATATCTCCTAAACTAAGCGTCCTAGAGCGAAAAGGACTTTAATTCGTGACCACCCCCAAAAAATTTAAAAATCCACCCAAAACCTAAAAAAATTGAAATTTTTATATGAAAAACTTCTTTTGCATATATCTCCTAAACTAAGCGTCCTAGAGCGAAAAGGACTTTAATTCGTGACCACCCCCAAAAAATTGAAAAATCCACCCAAAACCTAAAAAAATTGAAATTTTTATATGAAAACCTTCTTTTGCCCATATCTCCTTAAATATGCGTCCTAGAGCGAAAAGGACTTTAATTCGTGACCACCCCCAAAAAATGGAAAAATCCACCCAAAACCTAAAAAAATTGAAATTTTTATATGAAAAACTTCTTTTGCGCATATCTCCTAAACTAAGCGTCCTAGAGCGAAAAGGACTTTAATTCATGACCACCCCAAAAAATTGAAAAATCCACCCAAAACCTAAAAAAATTGAAATTTTTATATGAAAAACTTCTTTTGCCCATATCTCCTAAACTAAGCGTCCTAGAGCGAAAAGGACTTTAATTCATGACCACCCCAAAAAATTGAAAAATCCACCAAAACCTAAAAAAAATTAAATTTTTATATGAAAAACTTCTTTTGCCCATATCTCCTAAACTAAGCGTCCTAGAGCGAAAAGGACTTTAATTCGTGACCACCCCCAAAAAATTGAAAAATCCGCCCAAAACCTAAAAAAATTGAAATTTTTATATGAAAAACTTCTTTTGCCCATATCTCCTAAACTAAGCGTCCTAGAGCGAAAAGGACTTTAATTCGTGACCACCCCCAAAAAATTTAAAAATCCACCCAAATCCCAAAAAAATTGAAATTTTTATATGAAAAACTTCTTTTGTCCATATCTCCTAAACTAAGCGTCCTAGAGCGAAAAGGACTTTAATTCGTGACCACCCCCAAAAAATTTAAAAATCCACCCAAAACCTAAAAAAATTGAAATTTTTATATGAAAAACTTCTTTTGCCCATATCTCCTTAAATATGCGTCCTAGAGCGAAAAGGACTTTAATTCGTGACCACCCCCAAAAAATTGAAAAATCCACCCAAAACCTAAAAAAAGTGAAATTTTTATATGAAAAACTTCTTTTGCCCATATCTCCTAAACTAAGCGTCCTAGAGCGAAAAGGACTTTAATTCGTGACCACCCCCAAAAAATTGAAAAATCCACCCAAAACCTAAAAAAAGTGAAATTTTTATATGAAAAACTTCTTTTGCCCATATCTCCTAAACTAAGCGTCCTAGAGCGAAAAGGACTTTAATTCGTGACCACCCCAAAAAATTGAAAAATCCACCCAAAACCTAAAAAAATTGAAATTTTTATATGAAAAACTTCTTTTGCCCATATCTCCTAAACTAAGCGTCCTAGAGCGAAAAGGACTTTAATTCATGACCACCCCAAAAAATTGAAAAATCCACCAAAACCTAAAAAAAATGAAATTTTTATATGAAAAACTTCTTTTGCCCATATCTCCTAAACTAAGCGTCCTAGAGCGAAAAGGACTTTAATTCGTGACCACCCCCAAAAAATTGAAAAATCCGCCCAAAACCTAAAAAAATTGAAATTTTTATATGAAAAACTTCTTTTGCCCATATCTCCTAAACTAAGCGTCCTAGAGCGAAAAGGACTTTAATTCGTGACCACCCCCAAAAAATTTAAAAATCCACCCAAATCTCAAAAAAATTGAAATTTTTATATGAAAAACTTCTTTTGTCCATATCTCCTAAACTAAGCGTCCTAGAGCGAAAAGGACTTTAATTCGTGACCACCCCCAAAAAATTTAAAAATCCACCCAAAACCTAAAAAAATTGAAATTTTTATATGAAAAACTTCTTTTGCATATATCTCCTAAACTAAGCGTCCTAGAGCGAAAAGGACTTTAATTCGTGACCACCCCCAAAAAATTGAAAAATCCACCCAAAACCTAAAAAAATTGAAATTTTTATATGAAAACCTTCTTTTGCCCATATCTCCTTAAATATGCGTCCTAGAGCGAAAAGGACTTTAATTCGTGACCACCCCCAAAAAATGGAAAAATCCACCCAAAACCTAAAAAAATTGAAATTTTTATATGAAAAACTTCTTTTGCGCATATCTCCTAAACTAAGCGTCCTAGAGCGAAAAGGACTTTAATTCATGACCACCCCAAAAAATTGAAAAATCCACCCAAAACCTAAAAAAATTGAAATTTTTATATGAAAAACTTCTTTTGCCCATATCTCCTAAACTAAGCGTCCTAGAGCGAAAAGGACTTTAATTCATGACCACCCCAAAAAATTGAAAAATCCACCAAAACCTAAAAAAAATTAAATTTTTATATGAAAAACTTCTTTTGCCCATATCTCCTAAACTAAGCGTCCTAGAGCGAAAAGGACTTTAATTCGTGACCACCCCCAAAAAATTGAAAAATCCGCCCAAAACCTAAAAAAATTGAAATTTTTATATGAAAAACTTCTTTTGCCCATATCTCCTAAACTAAGCGTCCTAGAGCGAAAAGGACTTTAATTCGTGACCACCCCCAAAAAATTTAAAAATCCACCCAAATCCCAAAAAAATTGAAATTTTTATATGAAAAACTTCTTTTGTCCATATCTCCTAAACTAAGCGTCCTAGAGCGAAAAGGACTTTAATTCGTGACCACCCCCAAAAAATTTAAAAATCCACCCAAAACCCATATCTCCTAAACTAAGCGTCCTAGAGCGAAAAGGACTTTAATTCGTGACCACCCCAAAAAATTGAAAAATCCACCCAAAACCTAAAAAAATTGAAATTTTTATATGAAAAACTTCTTTTGCCCATATCTCCTAAACTAAGCGTCCTAGAGCGAAAAGGACTTTAATTCATGACCACCCCAAAAAATTGAAAAATCCACCAAAACCTAAAAAAAATGAAATTTTTATATGAAAAACTTCTTTTGCCCATATCTCCTAAACTAAGCGTCCTAGAGCGAAAAGGACTTTAATTCGTGACCACCCCCAAAAAATTGAAAAATCCGCCCAAAACCTAAAAAAATTGAAATTTTTATATGAAAAACTTCTTTTGCCCATATCTCCTAAACTAAGCGTCCTAGAGCGAAAAGGACTTTAATTCGTGACCACCCCCAAAAAATTTAAAAATCCACCCAAATCTCAAAAAAATTGAAATTTTTATATGAAAAACTTCTTTTGTCCATATCTCCTAAACTAAGCGTCCTAGAGCGAAAAGGACTTTAATTCGTGACCACCCCCAAAAAATTTAAAAATCCACCCAAAACCTAAAAAAATTGAAATTTTTATATGAAAAACTTCTTTTGCATATATCTCCTAAACTAAGCGTCCTAGAGCGAAAAGGACTTTAATTCGTGACCACCCCCAAAAAATTGAAAAATCCACCCAAAACCTAAAAAAATTGAAATTTTTATATGAAAACCTTCTTTTGCCCATATCTCCTTAAATATGCGTCCTAGAGCGAAAAGGACTTTAATTCGTGACCACCCCCAAAAAATGGAAAAATCCACCCAAAACCTAAAAAAATTGAAATTTTTATATGAAAAACTTCTTTTGCGCATATCTCCTAAACTAAGCGTCCTAGAGCGAAAAGGACTTTAATTCATGACCACCCCAAAAAATTGAAAAATCCACCCAAAACCTAAAAAAATTGAAATTTTTATATGAAAAACTTCTTTTGCCCATATCTCCTAAACTAAGCGTCCTAGAGCGAAAAGGACTTTAATTCATGACCACCCCAAAAAATTGAAAAATCCACCAAAACCTAAAAAAAATTAAATTTTTATATGCAAAACTTCTTTTGCCCATATCTCCTAAACTAAGCGTCCTAGAGCGAAAAGGACTTTAATTCGTGACCACCCCCAAAAAATTGAAAAATCCGCCCAAAACCTAAAAAAATTGAAATTTTTATATGAAAAACTTCTTTTGCCCATATCTCCTAAACTAAGCGTCCTAGAGCGAAAAGGACTTTAATTCGTGACCACCCCCAAAAAATTTAAAAATCCACCCAAATCCCAAAAAAATTGAAATTTTTATATGAAAAACTTCTTTTGTCCATATCTCCTAAACTAAGCGTCCTAGAGCGAAAAGGACTTTAATTCGTGACCACCCCCAAAAAATTTAAAAATCCACCCAAAACCTAAAAAAATTGAAATTTTTATATGAAAACCTTCTTTTGCCCATATCTCCTTAAATATGCGTCCTAGAGCGAAAAGGACTTTAATTCGTGACCACCCCCAAAAAATGGAAAAATCCACCCAAAACCTAAAAAAATTGAAATTTTTATATGAAAAACTTCTTTTGCGCATATCTCCTAAACTAAGCGTCCTAGAGCGAAAAGGACTTTAATTCATGACCACCCCAAAAAATTGAAAAATCCACCCAAAACCTAAAAAAATTGAAATTTTTTTATGAAAACCTTCTTTTGCCCATATCTCCTAAACTAAGCGTCATAGAGCGAAAAGGACTTTAATTCGTGACCACCCCCAAAAAATTGAAAAATCCACCCAAAACCTAAAAAAATTGAAATTTTTATATGAAAAACTTCTTTTGCCCATATCTCCTAAACTAAGCCTCCTAGAGCGAAAAGGACTTTAATTCATGACCACCCCAAAAAATTTAAAAATCCACCCAAAACCTAAAAAAATTGAAATTTTTATATGAAAACCTTCTTTTGCCCATATCTCCTAAACTAAGCGTCCTAGAGCGAAAAGGACTTTAATTCATGACCACCCCAAAAAATTGAAAAATCCACCCAAAACCTAAAAAAATTGAAATTTTTATATGAAAACCTTCTTTTGCCCATATCTCCTAAACTAAGCGTCATAGAGCGAAAAGGACTTTAATTCGTGACCACCCCCAAAAAATTGAAAAATCCACCCAAAACCTAAAAAAATTGAAATTTTTATATGAAAAACTTCTTTTGCCAATATCTCCTAAACTAAGCCTCCTAGAGCGAAAAGGACTTTAATTCATGACCACCCCAAAAAATTTAAAAATCCACTCAAAACCTAAAAAAATTGAAATTTTTCTATGAAAAACTTTTTTTGCCCATATCTCCTAAACTAAGCATCCTAGAGCGAAAAGGACTTTAATTCATGACCACCCCAAAAAATTAAAAAATCCACCCAAAACCTAAAAAAATTGAAATTTTTATATGAAAAACTTCTTTTGTCCATATCTCCTAACCTAAGCTTCCTAGAGCGAAAAGGACTTTAATTCATGACCACCCCAAAAAATTTAAAAATCCACCCAAAACCTAAAAAAATTGAAATTTTTCTATGAAAAACTTCTTTTGCCCATATCTCCTAAACTAAGCCTCCTAGAGCGAAAAGGACTTTAATTCATGACCACCCCAAAAAATTTAAAAATCCACCCAAAACCTAAAAAAATTGAAATTTTTCTATGAAAAACTTCTTTTGCCCATATCTCCTAAACTAAGCGTCATAGAGCGAAAAGGACTTTAATTCGTGACCACCCCCAAAAAATTGAAAAATCCACCCAAAACCTAAAAAAATTGAAATTTTTATATGAAAAACTTCTTTTGCCCATATCTCCTAAACTAAGCCTCCTAGAGCGAAAAGGACTTTAATTCATGACCACCCCAAAAAATTTAAAAATCCACCCAAAACCTAAAAAAATTGAAATTTTTCTATGAAAAACTTCTTTTGCCCATATCTCCTAAACTAAGCATCCTAGAGCGAAAAGGACTTTAATTCATGACCACCCCAAAAAATTAAAAAATCCACCCAAAACCTAAAAAAATTTAAATTTTTATATGAAAAACTTCTTTTGCCCATATCTCCTTAAATATGCGTCCTAGAGCGAAAAGGACTTTAATTCGTGACCACCCCCAAAAAATTTAAAAATCCACCCAAAACCTAAAAAAATTGAAATTTTTATATGAAAAACTTCTTTTGCCCATATCTCCTTAAATATGCGTCCTAGAACGAAAAGGACTTTAATTCGTGACCACCCCCAAAAAATTGAAAAATCCACCCAAAACCTAAAAAAAGTGAAATTTTTATATGAAAAACTTCTTTTGCCCATATCTCCTAAACTAAGCGTCCTAGAGCGAAAAGGACTTTAATTCGTGACCACCCCAAAAAATTGAAAAATCCACCCAAAACCTAAAAAAATTGAAATTTTTATATGAAAAACTTCTTTTGCCCATATCTCCTAAACTAAGCGTCCTAGAGCGAAAAGGACTTTAATTCATGACCACCCCAAAAAATTGAAAAATCCACCCAAAACCTAAAAAAAATGAAATTTTTATATGAAAAACTTCTTTTGCCCATATCTCCTAAACTAAGCGTCCTAGAGCGAAAAGGACTTTAATTCGTGACCACCCCCAAAAAATTTAAAAATCCACCCAAAACCTAAAAAAATTGAAATTTTTATATGAAAAACTTCTTTTGCCCATATCTCCTTAAATATGCGTCCTAGAGCGAAAAGGACTTTAATTCGTGACCACCCCCAAAAAATTGAAAAATCCACCCAAAACCTAAAAAAAGTGAAATTTTTATATGAAAAACTTCTTTTGCCCATATCTCCTAAACTAAGCGTCCTAGAGCGAAAAGGACTTTAATTCGTGACCACCCCAAAAAATTGAAAAATCCACCCAAAACCTAAAAAAATTGAAATTTTTATATGAAAAACTTCTTTTGCCCATATCTCCTAAACTAAGCGTCCTAGAGCGAAAAGGACTTTAATTCATGACCACCCCAAAAAATTGAAAAATCCACCAAAACCTAAAAAAAATGAAATTTTTATATGAAAAACTTCTTTTGCCCATATCTCCTAAACTAAGCGTCCTAGAGCGAAAAGGACTTTAATTCGTGACCACCCCCAAAAAATTGAAAAATCCGCCCAAAACCTAAAAAAATTGAAATTTTTATATGAAAAACTTCCTTTACATATATCTCCTAAACTAAGCGTCCTAGAGCGAAAAGGACTTTAATTCGTGACAACCCCCAAAAAATTGAAAAATCCACCCAAAACCTAAAAAAATTGAAATTTTTATATGAAAACCTTCTTTTGCCCATATCTCCTTAAATATGCGTCCTAGAGCGAAAAGGACTTTAATTCGTGACCACCCCCAAAAAATGGAAAAATCCACCCAAAACCTAAAAAAATTGAAATTTTTATATGAAAAACTTCTTTTGCGCATATCTCCTAAACTAAGCGTCCTAGAGCGAAAAGGACTTTAATTCATGACCACCCCAAAAAATTGAAAAATCCACCCAAAACCTAAAAAAATTGAAATTTTTATATGAAAAACTTCTTTTGCCCATATCTCCTAAACTAAGCGTCCTAGAGCGAAAAGGACTTTAATTCATGACCACCCCAAAAAATTGAAAAATCCACCAAAACCTAAAAAAAATTAAATTTTTATATGAAAAACTTCTTTTGCCCATATCTCCTAAACTAAGCGTCCTAGAGCGAAAAGGACTTTAATTCGTGACCACCCCTAAAAAATTGAAAAATCCGCCCAAAACCTAAAAAAATTGAAATTTTTATATGAAAAACTTCTTTTGCCCATATCTCCTAAACTAAGCGTCCTAGAGCGAAAAGGACTTTAATTCGTGACCACCCCCAAAAAATTTAAAAATCCACCCAAATCCCAAAAAAATTGAAATTTTTATATGAAAAACTTCTTTTGTCCATATCTCCTAAACTAAGCGTCCTAGAGCGAAAAGGACTTTAATTCGTGACCACCCCCAAAAAATTTAAAAATCCACCCAAAACCTAAAAAAATTGAAATTTTTATATGAAAACCTTCTTTTGCCCATATCTCCTTAAATATGCGTCCTAGAGCGAAAAGGACTTTAATTCGTGACCACCCCCAAAAAATGGAAAAATCCACCCAAAACCTAAAAAAATTGAAATTTTTATATGAAAAACTTCTTTTGCGCATATCTCCTAAACTAAGCGTCCTAGAGCGAAAAGGACTTTAATTCATGACCACCCCAAAAAATTGAAAAATCCACCCAAAACCTAAAAAAATTGAAATTTTTATATGAAAAACTTCTTTTGCCCATATCTCCTAAACTAAGCGTCCTAGAGCGAAAAGGACTTTAATTCATGACCACCCCAAAAAATTGAAAAATCCACCCAAAACCTAAAAAAATTGAAATTTTTTTATGAAAACCTTCTTTTGCCCATATCTCCTAAACTAAGCGTCATAGAGCGAAAAGGACTTTAATTCGTGACCACCCCCAAAAAATTGAAAAATCCTCCCAAAACCTAAAAAAATTGAAATTTTTATATGAAAAACTTCTTTTGCCCATATCTCCTAAACTAAGCCTCCTAAAGCGAAAAGGACTTTAATTCATGACCACCCCAAAAAATTTAAAAATCCACCCAAAACCTAAAAAAATTGAAATTTTTATATGAAAACCTTCTTTTGCCCATATCTCCTAAACTAAGCGTCCTAGAGCGAAAAGGACTTTAATTCATGACCACCCCAAAAAATTGAAAAATCCACCCAAAACCTAAAAAAATTGAAATTTTTATATGAAAACCTTCTTTTGCCCATATCTCCTAAACTAAGCGTCATAGAGCGAAAAGGACTTTAATTCGTGACCACCCCCAAAAAATTGAAAAATCCACCCAAAACCTAAAAAAATTGAAATTTTTATATGAAAAACTTCTTTTGCCCATATCTCCTAAACTAAGCCTCCTAGAGCGAAAAGGACTTTAATTCATGACCACCCCAAAAAATTTAAAAATCCACCCAAAACCTAAAAAAATTGAAATTTTTCTATGAAAAACTTCTTTTGCCCATATCTCCTAAACTAAGCATCCTAGAGCGAAAAGGACTTTAATTCATGACCACCCCAAAAAATTAAAAAATCCACCCAAAACCTAAAAAAATTGAAATTTTTATATGAAAAACTTCTTTTGTCCATATCTCCTAACCTAAGCTTCCTAGAGCGAAAAGGACTTTAATTCATGACCACCCCAAAAAATTTAAAAATCCACCCAAAACCTAAAAAAATTGAAATTTTTCTATGAAAAACTTCTTTTGCCCATATCTCCTAAACTAAGCCTCCTAGAGCGAAAAGGACTTTAATTCATGACCACCCCAAAAAATTTAAAAATCCACCCAAAACCTAAAAAAATTGAAATTTTTCTATGAAAAACTTCTTTTGCCCATATCTCCTAAACTAAGCGTCATAGAGCGAAAAGGACTTTAATTCGTGACCACCCCCAAAAAATTGAAAAATCCACCCAAAACCTAAAAAAATTGAAATTTTTATATGAAAAACTTCTTTTGCCCATATCTCCTAAACTAAGCCTCCTAGAGCGAAAAGGACTTTAATTCATGACCACCCCAAAAAATTTAAAAATCCACCCAAAACCTAAAAAAATTGAAATTTTTCTATGAAAAACTTCTTTTGCCCATATCTCCTAAACTAAGCATCCTAGAGCGAAAAGGACTTTAATTCATGACCACCCCAAAAAATTAAAAAATCCACCCAAAACCTAAAAAAATTTAAATTTTTATATGAAAAACTTCTTTTGCCCATATCTCCTTAAATATGCGTCCTAGAGCGAAAAGGACTTTAATTCGTGACCACCCCCAAAAAATTTAAAAATCCACCCAAAACCTAAAAAAATTGAAATTTTTATATGAAAAACTTCTTTTGCCCATATCTCCTTAAATATGCGTCCTAGAGCGAAAAGGACTTTAATTCGTGACCACCCCCAAAAAATTGAAAAATCCACCCAAAACCTAAAAAAAGTGAAATTTTTATATGAAAAACTTCTTTTGCCCATATCTCCTAAACTAAGCGTCCTAGAGCGAAAAGGACTTTAATTCGTGACCACCCCAAAAAATTGAAAAATCCACCCAAAACCTAAAAAAATTGAAATTTTTATATGAAAAACTTCTTTTGCCCATATCTCCTAAACTAAGCGTCCTAGAGCGAAAAGGACTTTAATTCATGACCACCCCAAAAAATTGAAAAATCCACCAAAACCTAAAAAAAATGAAATTTTTATATGAAAAACTTCTTTTGCCCATATCTCCTAAACTAAGCGTCCTAGAGCGAAAAGGACTTTAATTCGTGACCACCCCCAAAAAATTGAAAAATCCGCCCAAAACCTAAAAAAATTGAAATTTTTATATGAAAAACTTCTTTTGCCCATATCTCCTAAACTAAGCGTCCTAGAGCGAAAAGGACTTTAATTCGTGACCACCCCCAAAAAATTTAAAAATCCACCCAAATCCCAAAAAAATTGAAATTTTTATATGAAAAACTTCTTTTGTCCATATCTCCTAAACTAAGCGTCCTAGAGCGAAAAGGACTTTAATTCGTGACCACCCCCAAAAAATTTAAAAATCCACCCAAAACCTAAAAAAATTGAAATTTTTATATGAAAAACTTCTTTTGCATATATCTCCTAAACTAAGCGTCCTAGAGCGAAAAGGACTTTAATTCGTGACCACCCCCAAAAAATTGAAAAATCCACCCAAAACCTAAAAAAATTGAAATTTTTATATGAAAACCTTCTTTTGCCCATATCTCCTTAAATATGCGTCCTAGAGCGAAAAGGACTTTAATTCGTGACCACCCCCAAAAAATGGAAAAATCCACCCAAAACCTAAAAAAATTGAAATTTTTATATGAAAAACTTCTTTTGCGCATATCTCCTAAACTAAGCGTCCTAGAGCGAAAAGGACTTTAATTCATGACCACCCCAAAAAATTGAAAAATCCACCCAAAACCTAAAAAAATTGAAATTTTTATATGAAAAACTTCTTTTGCCCATATCTCCTAAACTAAGCGTCCTAGAGCGAAAAGGACTTTAATTCATGACCACCCCAAAAAATTGAAAAATCCACCCAAAACCTAAAAAAATTGAAATTTTTTTATGAAAACCTTCTTTTGCCCATATCTCCTAAAGTAAGCGTCATATAGCGAAAAGGACTTTAATTCGTGACCACCCCCAAAAAATTGAAAAATCCACCCAAAACCTAAAAAAATTGAAATTTTTATATGAAAAACTTCTTTTGCCCATATCTCCTAAACTAAGCCTCCTAGAGCGAAAAGGACTTTAATTCATGACCACCCCAAAAAATTTAAAAATCCACCCAAAACCTAAAAAAATTGAAATTTTTATATGAAAACCTTCTTTTGCCCATATCTCCTAAACTAAGCGTCCTAGAGCGAAAAGGACTTTAATTCATGACCACCCCCAAAAAATTGAAAAATCCACCCAAAACCTAAAAAAATTGAAATTTTTATATGAAAACCTTCTTTTGCCCATATCTCCTAAACTAAGCGTCCTAGAGCGAAAAGGTCTTTAATTCGTGACCACCCCAAAAAATTGAAAAATCCACCCAAAACCTAAAAAAATTGAAATTTTTATATGAAAACCTTCTTTTGCCCATATCTCCTACACTAAGCGTCCTAGAGCGAAAAGGACTTTAATTCGTGACCACCCCCAAAAAATTGAAAAATCCACCCAAAACCTAAAAAAATTGAAATTTTTATATGAAAAACTTCTTTTGCCCATATCTCCTTAAATATGCGTCCTAGAGCGAAAAGGACTTTAATTCGTGACCACCCCAAAAAATTGAAAAATCCACCCAAAACCTAAAAAAATTGAAATTTTTATATGAAAAACTTCTTTTGCCCATATCTCCTTAACTATGCGTCCTAGAGCGAAAAGGACTTTAATTCGTGACCACCCCCAAAAAAATTGAAAAATCCACCCAAAACCTAAAAAAATTGAAATTTTTATATGAAAAACTTCTTTTGCCCATATCTCCTAAACTAAGCGTCCTAGAGCGAAAAGGACTTTAATTCGTGACCACCCCCAAAAAATTTAAAAATCCACCCAAAACCTAAAAAAATTGAAATTTTTATATGAAAAACTTCTTTTGCCCATATCTCCTTAAATATGCGTCCTAGAGCGAAAAGGACTTTAATTCGTGACCACCCCCAAAAAATTGAAAAATCCACCCAAAACCTAAAAAAATTGAAATTTTTGTATGAAGAACTTCTTTTGCCCATATCTCCTAAACTAAGCGTCCTAGAGCGAAAAGGACTTTAATTCGTGACCACCCCCAAAAAATTGACAAATCCACTCAAAACCTAAAAAAATTGAAATTTTTATATGAAAAACTTCTTTTGCCCATATCTCCCAAACTAAGCGTCCTAGAGCGAAAAGGACTTTAATTCGTGACCACCCCCAAAAAATTGAAAAATCCACCCAAAACCTAAAAAAATTGAAATTTTTATATGAAAAACTTCTTTTGTCCATATCTCCTAAACTAAGCGTCCTAGAGCGAAAAGGACTTTAATTCGTGACCACCCCCAAAAAATTGAAAAATCCACCCAAAACCTAAAAAAATTGAAATTTTTATATGAAAACCTTCTTTTGCCCATATCTCCTAAACTAAGCCTCCTAGAGCGAAAAGGACTTTAATTCGTGACCACCCCCAAAAAATTGAAAAATCCACCCAAAACCTAAAAAAATTGAAATTTTTATATGAAAAACTTCTTTTGTCCATATCTCCTTAAATATGCGTCCTAGAGCGAAAAGGACTTTAATTCGTGACCACCCCAAAAAATTGAAAAATCCACCCAAAACCTAAAAAAATTGAAATATTTATATGAAAAACTTCGTTTGTCCGTGACCACCCCAAAAAATTGAAAAATCCACCCAAAACCTAAAAAAATTGACATTTTTATATGAAAAACTTCTTTTGCCTATATCTCGTAAACTAAGCCTCCTAGAGCGAAAAGGACTTTAATTCATGACCACCCCAAAAAATTGAAAAATCCAACCAAAACCTAAAAAAATTGAAATTTTTATATGAAAAACTTCTTTTGTCCATATCTCCTAAACTAAGCGTCCTAGAGCGAAAAGGACTTTAATTCGTGACCACCCCCAAAAAATTGAAAAATCCACCCAAAACCTAAAAAAATTGAAATTTTTATATGAAAAACTTCTTTGCCCATATCTCCTAAACTAAGCGTCCTAGAGCGAAAAGGACTTTAATTCGTGACCACCCTAAAAAAATTGAAAAATCCACCCAAAACCTAAAAAAATTGAAATTTTTATATGAAAACCTCCTTTGCCCATATCTCCTTAAATATGCGTCCTAGAGCGAAAAGGACTTTAATTCGTGACCACCCCCAAAAAATTTAAAAATCCACCCAAAACCTAAAAAAATTGAAATTTTTATATGAAAAACTTCTTTTGCCCATATCTCCTAAACTAAGCGTCCTAGAGCGAAAAGGACTTTAATTCATGACCACCCCAAAAAATTGAAAAATCCACCCAAAACCTAAAAAAATTGAAATTTTTATATGAAAACCTTCTTTTGCCCATATCTCCTAAACTAAGCGTCATAGAGCGAAAAGGACTTTAATTCGTGACCACCCCCAAAAAATTGAAAAATCCACCCAAAACCTAAAAAAATTGAAATTTTTATATGAAAAACTTCTTTTGCCCATATCTCCTAAACTAAGCGTCCTAGAGCGAAAAGGACTTTAATTCATGACCACCCCAAAAAATTGAAAAATCCACCAAAACCTAAAAAAAATGAAATTTTTATATGAAAAACTTCTTTTGCCCATATCTCCTAAACTAAGCGTCCTAGAGCGAAAAGGACTTTAATTCGTGACCACCCCCAAAAAATTGAAAAATCCGCCCAAAACCTAAAAAAATTGAAATTTTTATATGAAAAACTTCTTTTGCCTATATCTCCTAAACTAAGCGTCCTAGAGCGAAAAGGACTTTAATTCGTGACCACCCCCAAAAAATTTAAAAATCCACCCAAATCCCAAAAAAATTGAAATTTTTATATGAAAAACTTCTTTTGTCCATATCTCCTAAACTAAGCGTCCTAGAGCGAAAAGGACTTTAATTCGTGACCACCCCCAAAAAATTGAAAAATCCACCCAAAACCTAAAAAAATTGAAATTTTTATATGAAAAACTTCTTTTGCATATATCTCCTAAACTAAGCGTCCTAGAGCGAAAAGGACTTTAATTCGTGACCACCCCCAAAAAATTGAAAAATCCACCCAAAACCTAAAAAAATTGAAATTTTTATATGAAAACCTTCTTTTGCCCATATCTCCTTAAATATGCGTCCTAGAGCGAAAAGGACTTTAATTCGTGACCACCCCCAAAAAATGGAAAAATCCACCCAAAACCTAAAAAAATTGAAATTTTTATATGAAAAACTTCTTTTGCCCATATCTCCTAAACTAAGCGTCCTAGAGCGAAAAGAACTTTAATTCATGACCACCCCAAAAAATTGAAAAATCCACCCAAAACCTAAAAAAATTGAAATTTTTATATGAAAAACTTCTTTTGCCCATATCTCCTAAACTAAGCGTCCTAGAGCGAAAAGGACTTTAATTCATGACCACCACAAAAAATTGAAAAATCCACCCAAAACCTAAAAAAATTGAATTTTTTTTATGAAAACCTTCTTTTGCCCATATCTCCTAAACTAAGCGTCATAGAGCGAAAAGGACTTTAATTCGTGACCACCCCCAAAAAATTGAAAAATCCACCCAAAACCTAAAAAAATTGAAATTTTTATATGAAAAACTTCTTTTGCCCATATCTCCTAAACTAAGCCTCCTAGAGCGAAAAGGACTTTAATTCATGACCACCCCAAAAAATTTAAAAATCCACCCAAAACCTAAAAAAATTGAAATTTTTATATGAAAACCTTCTTTTGCCCATATCTCCTAAACTAAGCGTCCTAGAGCGAAAAGGACTTTAATTCATGACCACCCCCAAAAAATTGAAAAATCCACCCAAAACCTAAAAAAATTGAAATTTTTATATGAAAACCTTCTTTTGCCCATATCTCCTAAACTAAGCGTCCTAGAGCGAAAAGGACTTTAATTCGTGACCACCCCAAAAAATTGAAAAATCCACCCAAAACCTAAAAAAATTTTAATTTTTATATGAAAACCTTCTTTTGCCCATATCTCCTACACTAAGCGTCCTAGAGCGAAAAGGACTTTAATTCGTGACCACCCCCAAAAAATTGAAAAATCCACCCAAAACCTAAAAAAATTGAAATTTTTATATGAAAAACTTCTTTTGCCCATATCTCCTTAAATATGCGTCCTAGAGCGAAAAGGACTTTAATTCGTGACCACCCCAAAAAATTGAAAAATCCACCCAAAACCTAAAAAAATTGAAATTTTTATATGAAAAACTTCTTTTGCCCATATCTCCTTAACTATGCGTCCTAGAGCGAAAAGGACTTTAATTCGTGACCACCCCCAAAAAAATTGAAAAATCCACCCAAAACCTAAAAAAATTGAAATTTTTATATGAAAAACTTCTTTTGCCCATATCTCCTAAACTAAGCGTCCTAGAGCGAAAAGGACTTTAATTCGTGACCACCCCCAAAAAATTTAAAAATCCACCCAAAACCTAAAAAAATTGAAATTTTTATATGAAAAACTTCTTTTGCCCATATCTCCTTAAATATGCGTCCTAGAGCGAAAAGGACTTTAATTCGTGACCACCCCCAAAAAATTGAAAAATCCACCCAAAACCTAAAAAAATTGAAATTTTTGTATGAAGAACTTCTTTTGCCCATATCTCCTAAACTAAGCGTCCTAGAGCGAAAAGGACTTTAATTCGTGACCACCCCCAAAAAATTGACAAATCCACTCAAAACCTAAAAAAATTGAAATTTTTATATGAAAAACTTCTTTTGCCCATATCTCCCAAACTAAGCGTCCTAGAGCGAAAAGGACTTTAATTCGTGACCACCCCCAAAAAATTGAAAAATCCACCCAAAACCTAAAAAAATTGAAATTTTTATATGAAAAACTTCGTTTGTCCGTGACCACCCCAAAAAATTGAAAAATCCACCCAAAACCTAAAAAAATTGAAATTTTTATATGAAAAACTTCTTTTGCCTATATCTCGTAAACTAAGCCTCCTAGAGCGAAAAGGACTTTAATTCATGACCACCCCAAAAAATTGAAAAATCCAACCAAAACCTAAAAAAATTGAAATTTTTATATGAAAAACTTCTTTTGTCCATATCTCCTAAACTAAGCGTCCTAGAGCGAAAAGGACTTTAATTCGTGACCACCCCCAAAAAATTGAAAAATCCACCCAAAACCTAAAAAAATTGAAATTTTTATATGAAAAACTTCTTTGCCCATATCTCCTAAACTAAGCGTCCTAGAGCGAAAAGGACTTTAATTCGTGACCACCCTAAAAAAATTGAAAAATCCACCCAAAACCTAAAAAAATTGAAATTTTTATATGAAAACCTCCTTTGCCCATATCTCCTTAAATATGCGTCCTAGAGCGAAAAGGACTTTAATTCGTGACCACCCCCAAAAAATTTAAAAATCCACCCAAAACCTAAAAAAATTGAAATTTTTATATGAAAAACTTCTTTTGCCCATATCTCCTAAACTAAGCGTCCTAGAGCGAAAAGAACTTTAATTCATGACCACCCCAAAAAATTGAAAAATCCACCCAAAACCTAAAAAAATTGAAATTTTTATATGAAAAACTTCTTTTGTCCATATCTCCTAAACTAAGCGTCCTAGAGCGAAAAGGACTTTAATTCGTGACCACCCTCAAAAAATTGAAAAATCCACCCAAAACCTAAAAAAATTGAAATTTTTATATGAAAACCTCCTTTGCCCATATCTCCTTAAATATGCGTCCTAGAGCGAAAAGGACTTTAATTCGTGACCACCCCCAAAAAATTGAAAAATCCACCCAAAACCTAAAAAAATTGAAATTTTTATATGAAAAACTTCTTTTGCCCATATCTCCTAAACTAAGCGTCCTAGAGCGAAAAGGACTTTAATTCATGACCACCCCAAAAAATTTAAAAATCCACCCAAAACCTAAAAAAATTGAAATTTTTATATGAAGAACTTCTTTTGCCCATATCTCCTAAACTAAGCGTCCTAGAGCGAAAAGGACTTTAATTCGTGACCACCCCAAAAAATTGAAAAATCCACCCAAAACCTAAAAAAATTGAAACTTTTATATGAAAACCTTCTTTTGCCCATATCTCCTAAACTATGCGTCCTAGAGCGAAAAGGACTTTAATTCGTGACCACCCCCAAAAAATTGAAAAATCCACCCAAAACCTAAAAAAATTGAAATTTTTATATGAAAAACTTCTTTTGCCCATATCTCCTTAACTATGCGTCCTAGAGCGAAAATGACTTTAATTCATGACCACCCCCAAAAAATTGAAAAATCCACCCAAAACCTAAAAAAATTGAAATTTTTATATGAAAAACTTCTTTTGCCCATATCTCCTAAACTAAGCGTCCTAGAGCGAAAAGGACTTTAATTCATGACCACCCTCAAAAAATTTAAAAATCCACCCAAAACCTAAAAAAATTGAAATTTTTATATGAAAAACTTATTTTGCCCATATCTCCTAAACTAAGCGTCCTAGAGCGAAAAGGACTTTAATTCGTGACCACCCCCAAAAAATTGAAAAATCCACCCAAAACCTAAAAAAATTGAAATTTTTATATGAAAAACTTCTTTTGCCCATATCTCCTAAACTAAGCGTCCTAGAGCGAAAAGGACTTTAATTCATGACCACCCCAAAAAATTGAAAAATCCACCCAAAACCTAAAAAAATTGAAATTTTTATATGATAAACTTCTTTTGCCCATATATCCTAAACTAAGCGTCCTAGAGCGAAAAGGACTTTAATTCGTGACCACCCCCAAAAAATTGAAAAATCCACCCAAAACCTAAAAAAATTGAAATTTTTATATGAAAAGCTTCTTTTGCCCATATCTCCTAAACTAAGCGTCCTAGAGCGAAAAGGACTTTAATTCATGACCACCCCAAAAAATTGAAAAATCCACCCAAAACCTAAAAAAATTGAAATTTTTCTATGAAAAACTTCTTTTGCCCATATCTCCTAAACTAAGCATCCTAGAGCGAAAAGGACTTTAATTCATGACCACCCCAAAAAATTGAAAAATCCACCCAAAACCTAAAAAAATTGAAATTTTTCTATGAAAAACTTCTTTTGCCCATATCTCCTAAACTAAGCATCCTAGAGCGAAAAGGACTTTAATTCATGACCACCCCAAAAAATTGAAAAATCCACCCAAAACCTAAAAAAATTGAAATTTTTATATGAAAAACTTCTTTTGTCCATATCTCCTAACCTAAGCGTCCTAGAGCGAAAAGGACTTTAATTCGTGACCACCCCCAAAAAATTGAAAAATCCACCCAAAACCTAAAAAAAGTGAAATTTTTATATGAAAAACTTCTTTTGCCCATATCTCCTAAACTAAGCGTCCTAGAGCGAAAAGGACTTTAATTCGTGACCACCCCAAAAAAATTGAAAAATCCACCCAAAACCTAAAAAAATTGAAATTTTTATATGAAAAACTTCTTTTGCCCATATCTCCTAAACTAAGCGTCCTAGAGCGAAAAGGACTTTAATTCATGACCACCCCAAAAAATTGAAAAATCCACCCAAAACCTAAAAAAAATGAAATTTTTATATGAAAAACTTCTTTTGCCCATATCTCCTAAACCAAGCGTCCTAGAGCGAAAAGGACTTTAATTCGTGACCACCCCCAAAAAATTGAAAAATCCGCCCAAAACCTAAAAAAATTGAAATTTTTATATGAAAAACTTCTTTTGTCCATATCTCCTTAAATATGCGTCCTAGAGCGAAAAGGACTTTAATTCGTGACCACCCCCAAAAAATTGAAAAATCCACCCAAATCCTAAAAAAATTGAAATTTTTATATGAAAAACTTCTTTTGTCCATATCTCCTAAACTAAGCGTCCTAGAGCGAAAAGGACTTTAATTCGTGACCACCCCCAAAAAATTTAAAAATCCACCCAAAACCTAAAAAAATTGAAATTTTTATATTCTTTTGCCCATATCTCCTTAAATATGCGTCCTAGAGCGAAAAGGACTTTAATTCATGACCACCCCCAAAAAATTTAAAAATCCACCCAAAACCTAAAAAAATTGAAATTTTTATATGAAAAACTTCTTTTGCCCATATCTCCTTAAATATGCGTCCTAGAGCGAAAAGGACTTTAATTCGTGACCACCCCCAAAAAATTGAAAGATCCACCCAAAACCTAAAAAAATTGAAATTTTTATATGAAAAACTTCTTTTGCCCATATCTCCTAAACTAAGCGTCCTAGAGCGAAAAGGACTTTAATTCGTGACCACCCCCAAAAAATTTAAAAATCCACCCAAAACCTAAAAAAATTGAAATTTTTATATGAAAAACTTCTTTTGCCCATATCTCCTAAACTAAGCGTCCTAGAGCGAAAAGGACTTTAATTCATGACCACCCCAAAAAATTGAAAAATCCACCCAAAACCTAAAAAAAATTGAAATTTTTATATGAAATTTTTATATGAAAACCTTCTTTTGCCCATATCTCCTACACTAAGCGTCCTAGAGCGAAAAGGACTTTAATTCGTGACCACCCCAAAAAATTGAAAAATCCACCCAAAACCTAAAAAAATTGAAATTTTTATATGAAAAACTTCTTTTGCCCATATCTCCTTAACTATGCGTCCTAGAGCGAAAAGGACTTTAATTCGTGACCACCCCCAAAAAAATTGAAAAATCCACCCAAAACCTAAAAAAATTGAAATTTTTATATGAAAAACTTCTTTTGCCCATATCTCCTAAACTAAGCGTCCTAGAGCGAAAAGGACTTTAATTCGTGACCACCCCCAAAAAATTGAAAAATCCACCCAAAACCTAAAAAAATTGAAATTTTTATATGAAAAACTTCTTTTGCCCATATCTCCTTAAATATGCGTCCTAGAGCGAAAAGGACTTTAATTCGTGACCACCCCCAAAAAATTGAAAAATCCACCCAAAACCTAAAAAAATTGAAATTTTTGTATGAAGAACTTCTTTTGCCCATATCTCCTAAACTAAGCGTCCTAGAGCGAAAAGGACTTTAATTCGTGACCACCCCCAAAAAATTGACAAATCCACTCAAAACCTAAAAAAATTGAAATTTTTATATGAAAAACTTCTTTTGCCCATATCTCCCAAACTAAGCGTCCTAGAGCGAAAAGGACTTTAATTCGTGACCACCCCCAAAAAATTGAAAAATCCACCCAAAACCTAAAAAAATTGAAATTTTTATATGAAAAACTTCTTTTGTCCATATCTCCTAAACTAAGCGTCCTAGAGCGAAAAGGACCTTAATTCGTGACCACCCCCAAAAAATTGAAAAATCCACCCAAAACCTAAAAAAATTGAAATTTTTATATGAAAACCTTCTTTTGCCCATATCTCCTTAAATATGCGTCCTAGAGCGAAAAGGACTTTAATTCGTGACCACCCCCAAAAAATTGAAAAATCCACCCAAATCCTAAAAAAATTGAAATTTTTATATGAAAAACTTCTTTTGTCCATATCTCCTAAACTAAGCGTCCTAGAGCGAAAAGGACTTTAATTCGTGACCACCCCCAAAAAATTTAAAAATCCACCCAAAACCTAAAAAAATTGAAATTTTTATATTCTTTTGCCCATATCTCCTTAAATATGCGTCCTAGAGCGAAAAGGACTTTAATTCATGACCACCCCCAAAAAATTTAAAAATCCACCCAAAACCTAAAAAAATTGAAATTTTTATATGAAAAACTTCTTTTGCCCATATCTCCTTAAATATGCGTCCTAGAGCGAAAAGGACTTTAATTCGTGACCACCCCCAAAAAATTGAAAGATCCACCCAAAACCTAAAAAAATTGAAATTTTTATATGAAAAACTTCTTTTGCCCATATCTCCTAAACTAAGCGTCCTAGAGCGAAAAGGACTTTAATTCATGACCACCCCAAAAAATTGAAAAATCCACCCAAAACTTAAAAAAATTGAAATTTTTATATGAAAAACTTCTTTTGCCCATATCTCCTAAACTAAGCGTCCTAGAGCGAAAAGGACTTTAATTCGTGACCACCCCCAAAAAATTTAAAAATCCACCCAAAACCTAAAAAAATTGAAATTTTTATATGAAAAACTTCTTTTGCCCATATCTCCTAAACTAAGCGTCCTAGAGCGAAAAGGACTTTAATTCATGACCACCCCAAAAAATTGAAAAATCCACCCAAAACCTAAAAAAAATTGAAATTTTTATATGAAATTTTTATATGAAAACCTTCTTTTGCCCATATCTCCTACACTAAGCGTCCTAGAGCGAAAAGGACTTTAATTCGTGACCACCCCAAAAAATTGAAAAATCCACCCAAAACCTAAAAAAATTGAAATTTTTATATGAAAAACTTCTTTTGCCCATATCTCCTTAACTATGCGTCCTAGAGCGAAAAGGACTTTAATTCGTGACCACCCCCAAAAAAATTGAAAAATCCACCCAAAACCTAAAAAAATTGAAATTTTTATATGAAAAACTTCTTTTGCCCATATCTCCTAAACTAAGCGTCCTAGAGCGAAAAGGACTTTAATTCGTGACCACCCCCAAAAAATTGAAAAATCCACCCAAAACCTAAAAAAATTGAAATTTTTATATGAAAAACTTCTTTTGCCCATATCTCCTTAAATATGCGTCCTAGAGCGAAAAGGACTTTAATTCGTGACCACCCCCAAAAAATTGAAAAATCCACCCAAAACCTAAAAAAATTGAAATTTTTGTATGAAGAACTTCTTTTGCCCATATCTCCTAAACTAAGCGTCCTAGAGCGAAAAGGACTTTAATTCGTGACCACCCCCAAAAAATTGACAAATCCACTCAAAACCTAAAAAAATTGAAATTTTTATATGAAAAACTTCTTTTGCCCATATCTCCCAAACTAAGCGTCCTAGAGCGAAAAGGACTTTAATTCGTGACCACCCCCAAAAAATTGAAAAATCCACCCAAAACCTAAAAAAATTGAAATTTTTATATGAAAAACTTCTTTTGTCCATATCTCCTAAACTAAGCGTCCTAGAGCGAAAAGGACCTTAATTCGTGACCACCCCCAAAAAATTGAAAAATCCACCCAAAACCTAAAAAAATTGAAATTTTTATATGAAAACCTTCTTTTGCCCATATCTCCTAAACTAAGCCTCCTAGAGCGAAAAGGACTTTAATTCGTGACCACCCCCAAAAAATTGAAAAATCCACCCAAAACCTAAAAAAATTTAAATTTTTATATGAAAAACTTCTTTTGTCCATATCTCCTTAAATATGCGTCCTAGAGCGAAAAGGACTTTAATTCGTGACCACCCCAATAAATTGAAAAATCCACCCAAAACCTAAAAAAATTGAAATTTTTATATGAAAAACTTCGTTTGTCCGTGACTACCCCAAAAAATTGAAAAATCCACCCAAAACCTAAAAAAATTGAAATTTTTATATGAAAAACTTCTTTTGCCTATATCTCGTAAACTAAGCCTCCTAGAGCGAAAAGGACTTTAATTCATGACCACCCCAAAAAATTGAAAAATCCAACCAAAACCTAAAAAAATTGAAATTTTTATATGAAAAACTTCTTTTGTCCATATCTCCTAAACTAAGCGTCCTAGAGCGAAAAGGACTTTAATTCGTGACCACCCCCAAAAAATTGAAAAATCCACCCAAAACCTAAAAAAATT
The DNA here is from genome assembly GCF_050003625.1 of Haematobia irritans. Classification (NCBI taxonomy): domain Eukaryota; kingdom Metazoa; phylum Arthropoda; class Insecta; order Diptera; family Muscidae; genus Haematobia; species Haematobia irritans. Next base: position 99,342,919 of record NC_134400.1, on the reverse strand, counting down.
GAAATTTTTATATGAAAAACTTCTTTGCCCATATCTCCTAAACTAAGCGTCCAAGAGCGAAAAGGACTTTAATTCGTGACCACCCTAAAAAAATTGAAAAATCCACCCAAAACCTAAAAAAATTGAAATTTTTATATGAAAACCTCCTTTGCCCATATCTCCTTAAATATGCGTCCTAGAGCGAAAAGGACTTTAATTCGTGACCACCCCCAAAAAATTTAAAAATCCACCCAAAACCTAAAAAAATTGAAATTTTTATATGAAAAACTTCTTTTGCCCATATCTCCTAAACTAAGCGTCCTAGAGCGAAAAGGACTTTAATTCATGACCACCCCAAAAAATTGAAAAATCCACCCAAAACCTAAAAAAATTGAAATTTTTATATGAAAAACTTCTTTTGTCCATATCTCCTAAACTAAGCGTCCTAGAGCGAAAAGGACTTTAATTCGTGACCACCCCCAAAACCTAAAAAAATTGAAATTTTTATATGAAAACCTCCTTTGCCCATATCTCCTTAAATATGCGTCCTAGAGCGAAAAGGACTTTAATTCGTGACCACCCCCAAAAAATTTAAAAATCCACCCAAAACCTAAAAAAATTGAAATTTTTATATGAAAAACTTCTTTTGCCCATATCTCCTAAACTAAGCGTCCTAGAGCGAAAAGGACTTTAATTCATGACCACCCCAAAAAATTGAAAAATCCACCCAAAACCTAAAAAAATTGAAATTTTTATATGAAGAACTTCTTTTACCCATATCTCCTAAACTAACTCAAAAAACTAAACTCAAAAAATTGAAAAATCCACCCAAAACCTAAAAAAATTGAAATTTTTATATGAAAACCTCCTTTGCCCATATCTCCTTAAATATGCGTCCTAGAGCGAAAAGGACTTTAATTCGTGACCACCTCCAAAAAATTTAAAAATCCACCCAAAACCTAAAAAAATTGAAATTTTTATATGAAAAACTTCTTTTGCCCATATCTCCTAAACTAAGCGTCCTAGAGCGAAGAGGACTTTAATTCATGACCACCCCAAAAAATTGAAAAATCCACCCAAAACCTAAAAAAATTTAAATTTTTATATGAAGAACTTCTTTTACCCATATCTCCTAAACTAAGCGTCCTAGAGCGAAAAGGACTTTAATTCGTGACCACCCCAAAAAATTGAAAAATCCACCCAAAACCTAAAAAAATTGAAATTTTTATATGAAAACCTTCTTTTGCCCATATCTCCTAAACTATGCGTCCTAGAGCGAAAAGGACTTTAATTCGTGACCACCCCCAAAAAATTGAAAAATCCACCCAAAACCTAAAAAAATTGAAATTTTTATATGAAAAACTTCTTTTGCCCATATCTCCTTAACTATGCGTCCTAGAGCGAAAAGGACTTTAATTCATGACCACCCCCAAAAAATTGAAAAATCCACCCAAAACCTAAAAAAATTGAAATTTTTATATGAAAAACTTCTTTTGCCCATATCTCCTAAACTAAGCGTCCTAGAGCGAAAAGGACTTTAATTCATGACCACCCTCAAAAAATTTAAAAATCCACCCAAAACCTAAAAAAATTGAAATTTTTATATGAAAAACTTATTTTGCCCATATCTCCTAAACTAAGCGTCCTAGAGCGAAAAGGACTTTAATTCGTGACCACCCCCAAAAAATTGAAAAATCCACCCAAAACCTAAAAAAATTGAAATTTTTATATGAAAAACTTCTTTTGCCCATATCTCCTAAACTAAGCGTCCTAGAGCGAAAAGGACTTTAATTCATGACCACCCCAAAAAATTGAAAAATCCACCCAAAACCTAAAAAAATTGAAATTTTTATATGATAAACTTCTTTTGCCCATATATCCTAAACTAAGCGTCCTAGAGCGAAAAGGACTTTAATTCGTGACCACCCCCAAAAAATTGAAAAATCCACCCAAAACCTAAAAAAATTGAAATTTTTATATGAAAAGCTTCTTTTGCCCATATCTCCTAAACTAAGCGTCCTAGAGCGAAAAGGACTTTAATTCATGACCACCCCAAAAAATTGAAAAATCCACCCAAAACCTAAAAAAATTGAAATTTTTATATGAAAAACTTCTTTTGCCCATATCTCCTAAACTAAGCGTCCTAGAGCGAAAAGGACTTTAATTCATGACCACCCCACAAAATTGAAAAATCCACCCAAAACCTAAAAAAATTGAAATTTTTCTATGAAAAACTTCTTTTGCCCATATCTCCTAAACTAAGCATCCTAGAGCGAAAAGGACTTTAATTCATGACCACCCCAAAAAATTGAAAAATCCACCCAAAACCTAAAAAAATTGAAATTTTTATATGAAAAACTTCTTTTGTCCATATCTCCTAACCTAAGCGTCCTAGAGCGAAAAGGACTTTAATTCGTGACCACCCCCAAAAAATTGAAAAATCCACCCAAAACCTAAAAAAAGTGAAATTTTTATATGAAAAACTTCTTTTGCCCATATCTCCTAAACTAAGCGTCCTAGAGCGAAAAGGACTTTAATTCGTGACCACCCCAAAAAAATTGAAAAATCCACCCAAAACCTAAAAAAATTGAAATTTTTATATGAAAAACTTCTTTTGCCCATATCTCCTAAACTAAGCGTCCTAGAGCGAAAAGGACTTTAATTCATGACCACCCCAAAAAATTTAAAAATCCACCCAAAACCTAAAAAAAATGAAATTTTTATATGAAAAACTTCTTTTGCCCATATCTCCTAAACTAAGCGTCCTAGAGCGAAAAGGACTTTAATTCGTGACCACCCCCAAAAAATTGAAAAATCCGCCCAAAACCTAAAAAAATTGAAATTTTTATATGAAAAACTTCTTTTGCCCATATCTCCTAAACTAAGCGTCCTAGAGCGAAAAGGACTTTAATTCGTGACCACCCCCAAAAAATTTAAAAATCCACCCAAATCCTAAAAAAATTGAAATTTTTATATGAAAAACTTCTTTTGTCCATATCTCCTAAACTAAGCGTCCTAGAGCGAAAAGGACTTTAATTCGTGACCACCCCCAAAAAATTTAAAAATCCACCCAAAACCTAAAAAAATTGAAATTTTTATATCCTTTTGCCCATATCTCCTTAAATATGCGTCCTAGAGCGAAAAGGACTTTAATTCATGACCACCCCCAAAAAATTTAAAAATCCACCCAAAACCTAAAAAAATTGAAATTTTTATATGAAAAACTTCTTTTGCCCATATCTCCTTAAATATGCGTCCTAGAGCGAAAAGGACTTTAATTCGTGACCACCCCCAAAAAATTGAAAGATCCACCCAAAACCTAAAAAAATTGAAATTTTTATATGAAAAACTTCTTTTGCCCATATCTCCTAAACTAAGCGTCCTAGAGCGAAAAGGACTTTAATTCATGACCACCCCAAAAAATTGAAAAATCCACCCAAAACTTAAAAAAATTGAAATTTTTATATGAAAAACTTCTTTTGCCCATATCTCCTAAACTAAGCGTCCTAGAGCGAAAAGGACTTTAATTCATGACCACCCCAAAAAATTGAAAAATCCACCCAAAACCTAAAAAAATTGAAATTTTTATATGAAAACCTTCTTTTGCCCATATCTCCTAAACTAAGCGTCATAGAGCGAAAAGGACTTTAATTCGTGACCACCCCCAAAAAATTGAAAAATCCACCCAAAACCTAAAAAAATTGAAATTTTTATATGAAAAACTTCTTTTGCCCATATCTCCTAAACTAAGCCTCCTAGAGCGAAAAGGACTTTAATTCATGACCACCCCAAAAAATTTAAAAATCCACCCAAAACCTAAAAAAATTGAAATTTTTATATGAAAACCTTCTTTTGCCCATATCTCCTAAACTAAGCGTCCTAGAGCGAAAAGGACTTTAATTCATGACCACCCCCAAAAAATTTAAAAATCTACCCAAAACCTAAAAAAATTGAAATTTTTATATGAAAAACTTCTTTTGTACATATCTCCTTAAATATGCGTCCTACAGCGAAAAGGACTTTAATTCGTGACCACCCCCAAAAAATTGAAAAATCCACCCAAAACCTAAAAAAATTGAAATTTTTATATGAAAAACTTCTTTTGCCCATATCTCCTTAAATATGCGTCCTAGAGCGAAAAGGACTTTAATTCGTGACCACCCCCAAAAAATTGAAAAATCCACCCAAAACCTAAAAAAAATGAAATTTTTATATGAAAACCTTCTTTTGCCCATATCTCCTAAACTAAGCGTCCTAGAGCGAAAAGGACTTTAATTCATGACCACCCCCAAAAAATTTAAAAATCCACCCAAAACCTAAAAAAATTGAAATTTTTATATGAAAAACTTCTTTTGCCCATATCTCCTAAACTAAGCGTCCTAGAGCGAAAAGGACTTTGATTCGTGACCACCCCCAAAAAATTGAAAAATCCACCCAAAACCTAAAAAAATTGAAATTTTTATATGAAAAACTTCTTTTGCCCATATCTCCTAAACTAAGCGTCCTAGAGCGAAAAGGACTTTAATTCATGACCACCCCAAAAAATTGAAAAATCCACCCAAAACCTAAAAAAATGAAATTTTTATATGAAAAACTTCTTTTGCCCATATCTCCTAAACTAAGCGTCCTAGAGCGAAAAGGACTTTAATTCGTGACCACCCCAAAAAATTGAAAAATCCGCCCAAAACCTAAAAAAATTGAAATTTTTATATGAAAAACTTCTTTGCCCATATCTCCTTAAATATGCGTCCTAGAGCGAAAAGGACTTTAATTCATGACCAACCCCAAAAAATTGAAAAATCCACCCAAAACCTAAAAAAATTGAAATTTTTATATTCTTTTGCCCATATCTCCTTAAATATGCGTTCTAGAGCGAAAAGGACTTTAATTCATGACCACCCCCAAAAAATTTAAAAATCCACCCAAAAACTAAAAAAATTGAAATTTTTATATGAAAAACTTCTTTTGCCCATATCTCCTTAAATATGCGTCCTAGAGCGAAAAGGACTTTAATTCGTGACCACCCCCAAAAAATTGAAAGATCCACCCAAAACCTAAAAAAATTGAAATTTTTATATGAAAAACTTCTTTTGCCCATATCTCCTAAACTAAGCGTCCTAGAGCGAAAAGGACTTTAATTCATGACCACCCCAAAAAAATTGAAAAATCCACCCAAAACCTAAAAAAATTGAAATTTTTATATGAAAAACTTCTTTTGCCCATATCTCCTAAACTAAGCGTCCTAGAGCGAAAAGGACTTTAATTCATGACCACCCCAAAAAATTTAAAAATCCACCCAAAACCTAAAAAAATTGAAATTTTTATATGAAAACCTTCTTTTGCCCATATCTCCTAAACTAAGCGTCCTAGAGCGAAAAGGACTTTAATTCATGACCACCCCCAAAAAATTGAAAAATCCACCCAAAACCTAAAAAAATTGAAATTTTTTATGAAAACCTTCTTTTGCCCATATCTCCTAAACTAAGCGTCCTAGAGCGAAAAGGACTTTAATTCGTGACCACCCCAAAAAATTGAAAAATCCACCCAAAACCTAAAAAAATTGAAATTTTTATATGAAAACCTTCTTTTGCCCATATCTCCTACACTAAGCGTCCTAGAGCGAAAAGGACTTTAATTCGTGACCACCCCCAAAAAATTGAAAAATCCACCCAAAACCTAAAAAAATTAAAATTTTTATATGAAAAACATCTTTTGCCCATATCTCCTTAAATATGCGTCCTAGAGCGAAAAGGACTTTAATTCGTGACCACCCTCAAAAAATTGAAAAATCCACCCAAAACCTAAAAAAAATTTAAATTTTTATATGAAAAACTTCTTTTGCCCATATCTCCTTAAATATGCGTCCTAGAGCGAAAAGGACTTTAATTCGTGACCACCCCAAAAAATTGAAAAATCCACCCAAAACCTAAAAAAATTGAAATTTCTATATGAAAACCTTCTTTTGCCCATATCTCCTAAACTAAGCGTCCTAGAGCGAAAAGGACTTTAATTCATGACCACCCCCAAAAAATTTAAAAATCCACCCAAAACCTAAAAAAATTGAAATTTTTATATGAAAAACTTCTTTTGCCCATATCTCCTAAACTAAGCGTCCTAGAGCGAAAAGGACTTTAATTCATGACCACCCCCAAAAAATTTAAAAATCCACCCAAAACCTAAAAAAATTGAAATTTTTATATGAAAAACTTCTTTTGCCCATATCTCCTAAACTAAGCGTCCTAGAGCGAAAAGGACTTTGATTCGTGACCACCACCAAAAAATTGAAAAATCCACCCAGAACCTAAAAAAATTGAAATTTTTATATGAAAAACTTCTTTTGCCCATATCTCCTTAAATATGCGTCCTAGAGCGAAAAGGACTTTAATTCGTGACCACCCCCAAAAAATTGAAAAATCCACCCAAAACCTAAAAAAATTGAAATTTTTATATGAAAAACTTCTTTTGCCCATATCTCCTAAACTAAGCGTCCTAGAGCGAAAAGGACTTTATTTCGTGACCACCCTCAAAAAATTGAAAAATCCACCCAAAACCTAAAAAAATTTAAATTTTTATATGAAAAACTTCTTTTGCCCATATCTCCTTAAATATGCGTCCTAGAGCGAAAAGGACTTTAATTCGTGACCACCCCCAAAAAATTGAAAAATCCACCCAAAACCTAAAAAAATTAAAATTTTTATATGAAAAACTTCTTTTGCCCATATCTCCTAAACTAAGCGTCCTAGAGCGAAAAGGACTTTAATTCGTGACCACCCCCAAAAAATTGAAAAATCCACCCAAAACCTAAAAAAAATGAAATTTTTATATGAAAACCTTCTTTTGCCCATATCTCCTAAACTAAGCGTCCTAGAGCGAAAAGGACTTTAATTCATGACCACCCCCAAAAAATTTAAAAATCCACCCAAAACCTAAAAAAATTGAAATTTTTATATGAAAAACTTCTTTTGCCCATATCTCCTAAACTAAGCGTCCTAGAGCGAAAAGGACTTCGATTCGTGACCACCCCCAAAAAATTGAAAAATCCACCCAGAACCTAAAAAAATTGAAATTTTTATATGAAAAACTTCTTTTGCCCATATCTCCTTAAATATGCGTCCTAGAGCGAAAAGGACTTTAATTCGTGACCACCCCCAAAAAATTGAAAAATCCACCCAAAACCTAAAAAATTGAAATTTTTATATGAAAAACTTCTTTTGCCCATATCTCCTAAACTAAGCGTCCTAGAGCGAAAAGGACTTTAATTCGTGACCACCCCAAAAAATTGAAAAATCCACCCAAAACCTAAAAAAATTGAAATTTTTATATGAAAACCTTCTTTTGCCCATATCTCCTAAACTAAGCGTCCTAGAGCGAAAAGGACTTTAATTCGTGACCACCCCAAAAAATTGAAAAATCCACCCAAAACCTAAAAAAATTTAAATTTTTATATGAAAAACTTCTTTTGCCCATATCTCCTTAAATATGCGTCCTAGAGCGAAAAGGACTTTAATTCGTGACCACCCTCAAAAAATTGAAAAATCCACCCAAAACCTACAAAAAATTTAAATTTTTATATGAAAAACTTCTTTTGCCCATATCTCCTTAAATATGCGTCCTAGAGCGAAAAGGACTTTAATTCATGACCACCCCCAAAAAATTGAAAAATCCACCCAAAACCTAAAAAAATTGAAATTTTTATATGAAAAACTTCTTTTGCCCATATCTCCTTAAATATGCGTCCTAGAGCGAAAAGGACTTTAATTCGTGACCACCCCAAAAAATTTAAAAATCCACCCAAAACCTAAAAAAATTGAAATTTTTATACACTGAAAAAACAGTGAACCCTTTTTCATTGCAAAATGAACTAAAACGTAGTAATATTGACCATGATTTAGCCCTTAAGATTTTTTTCTAATTATTTAGTTTATGATTTTCTTAGAAGTAAGTTCGTTCATAGCACAAACTTTTAGTTCAAAATTACAACGACCTAGGATATTCTTACCCTTACTCAGTTAATTTATCTATTCAATGAGTAACATTTAATTAATTTCTTGTTCGAAAAAAACTATAAATAACGATGGATAGTATTAGATTTGTGTGTATATAAACTATATGATATTAAAAAATATCAATATATTTGTCTCTCCACAAACTAAAATAAAAACAATTATATCAAATTTTTAAGATACATCGTGATAGAAAGAAATCAGTATTTCCCAATTTTGTGAAGATATTAAGTGAATTTAAGTTCATGAAATCGTATGTTTACACATGTTTTTATTGATTTTTGTTACAAGATTTCGTATAACGTAGTATTGTAGGCTTTGGTTTTCAGTTATTCTTTCATAGATTTAGATGTGTTTTACTATTTGCCATCCAAATCTTCCTACACTAAAATATATGAGGCTTTGTATGAGTAAAGATTTTCCAAGAATTAGTTTACAATTCTTAAATATTGGAAATAAAATCTTTCTGGCAACACAAATAAACGTTGGATTTTAGTTAGTAATTTCTTCGATTTAGATATATTTACTACTAAATACTCTAATAATCCAGCGATAGCGATTTTGCAAATATTAGTTAACATTTCTTTAATATTGGAGATAAAACCTTTGTTGTAGCAGTATATTATATTTATATTATATATATGCTTTTCGTATACTTAGTTAAGAAATTTACATATTGAAAGTTCTTTTTTGTCATTTGTTTATTTATGATAACATTATTTCTTTTAAAACTATGTTATAGTAAATTTACACTAGTGGTGATGTTTACATTGTATTTCATTATAAAAATAATTTAAACATATAAAAAATAAAATTTCATTTTTGATTGTTATGTTAGGATATAAAATATTACATAGATATATATATATATATATATATAGATAGTAACATTAATGATAACAGTTAGCACAGCATGAATTATGATAACATTTCATCTACGATACAACATAATCACAACATATTTATAAAATATGCCAGCTTTGGATAAAAATTTTACATGACTAAATTCGTGTCTACAGTTTCTGCAAATGGATTTTTTTATTGTGAATAAATTAAAGATTGCAAGTATGACTTTGTCGGAATATTAGCAAAGGTGTAAAAATAATTTTGTTATGTATAAAATGATACGCCACCGTACACCGTAAAAATAAGAATTTTTGTGGTGTGATTTCATTCAATTTTGTTATGTGTAAAATGATACGCCACCGTACAATTTAATACCTTATTCCTTAAGGTAGGTTCTATGTTAAGTATTCGCGTTGAAATTATCCCGGTTACATTTTTAATATAATTAAATTTAAACCAGAAAATTTTAATTATTTTATGAAACCGCTATTTTTCATTAAAATTTAATAGGAATCCATTAGGTTCCATCTATATTTTTCATTATATCAAAAATGTAACCGAGAAAATAAAGCTATTACAAACTCGAAACCCGCATTCAGATACGTCATTGCATGTTTTGGCTCCGATTCTCTATTGTATACATTTAGAATAAATTCTTCGGCCGCAAGAAGTATTTATTATTTAATATATTGATATGAATGGGAGGGCATTCCACTTCATTTGTCGCAAATGTGACGTAATCCCCGTATAAAAGGTCTATTTGGTACGAAAGAAAATGATAGTCGTAATTTATGATTGGTATTTTCTGACACAAAAAATAAGAGCACTCCTTTATCAAGTACATCTCGCGAATAATGTAAGGCTGAAAAAGAGGTTCATAAAAGAAAATAATATCTCCTTTTTGATATCTTGTGCCATATTTTTTGTAATAAAGAAGCCCTACGCTTTGCTTCAAATCATCTTCGCTCAATGTCTTTTGAAGTTCTGCGAAAAAATCAGATGTAGAAAGTTTATTCTTTGAAATAGCCCACATATAATATGTGTTGTGAAAACTTGTTAGAAACTTTGCAAAAGATATGCAGAATTTTAGGCCAAGAGATGTTAGAACGTTTTTTCTCGATGTGATATTTTTTGTGTATGTTTTGAGTTCTCTATGTTTCGATTCGAAGCTAAAGGTCCAAAGGTGAATTAATGGTCCAGAATTTTCTATTATTCTAATATAATGTGTTAAGAAATGATGTTTTGGTTTCAATGTATCTTGAAATATTTCTGTATATTTTTTATTATGCCATATTATTTTAGTTTGAAGATCAGTCAACTGCAATACTGAGTAATTTGGTAATAACAATAAATCCAAAATTTGAACCAGGTTTATTAGAAAATGCCAAACAATGTCATTTCTTTCGACTAAATCGCCTATCATTAAAGGTAAGAAATGTGTAAATGTCCACATTTCCCTTCCTGACATTTTTAGCCGAAATTTTTTCAAACAATTTAATTCAATTGATTGGGACTTGTTGCCCTGTTCGCTACTTCCATATTGAAATTGCTGTTTTCTTATATTCAGTAAGTCGATATCAAACTTCTTATTTTTTAAAAAATGTAGCAAAACATGACATACATCGTATCTTAATACACCCTCAAAAATGTCATGTAAAATATCGGCATAAAGATTATCAATAACACTGTAACCATTAATTCGGTTGAAAATAGAATTTTCCCTAACTCCGGTGCTTTCAGGGTCATTTGAAAGAATATCTTGGGAATAATTCGCGGCGTTTCGCAACAGAGATGTATTTTCCTCAGATGAATATTTTGTTTCTTGCTTTGTCATTTTACACAATCTGCAAAAATGTGTTGATGAGAACGACTTGGAAAACCCCAAAATATTATTTAATGCTAAATTATCCCCTATAATTAAACCCAAATGGAAAAAAACTGTCCGCTTCTCCAAACGTGTAGTAATTGTAATTCCGTTTTCTGCCAGATCATTAAGTATTTCAATCAGTTTAAAGAAACAAACATCATTTCCAACAATTTTTACATCTCTCGACTTAAAAAGAGCACATAAAAATATATTTTTAAGCTTGAATTTTAGAAAATTTGGAGCTGTTGGAAAAGAGTAGTATATACCCAACAAACTTTCACAATGCGATCCTAATGGGTTATTGATTTCAAAATCGTCAAAATACAAAAAGTATGGTATTGCAATTTTTGACCCAAGATTTTCTGTTTTCTTTTTCCATAAATTTCCATTGACAAAATTTTGTATTGATGTACTCTTTTCCAACAGCTTCATATTTTCTAAAAATCCTTCTAACACGCCTTCCAGCTCAAATAATTTTTGTATTTGAAATTTCATGGGAAAAAGAGTCGCTTTCACAGAAGTGGAAACACCTAAATTAAGCAAGGAGCCGCTGGTTGAAACCAAAGAAGTCAATTTATTGTCAACACAAATAATAATTGGTGACTGAAACAATTTTTCGGCGTACAATTTTTTCAAAAAATTGTACTCCGTATTAATTTCTTTGAATGGATCCTCACAAAACTCCATTAAAGCCGTTAACATTTCTGTACCAGAGTGCTGCTGATTTGAGCTTAAAGCGTTAAGAATAATTTCTATTTGATCCCGAATGGGTTTTGTTATAAAATGTTGTACATTTGTTTGAATATTAATAGCTTCTTTGCGGGAAAAAGACTTGTTAGAGTAATTAATCAGGGAAAATTCAAAGGTATTTCTTTGTAAAAGCGAATTGTCCAATCTTTGTTCCACTACTTGTGGAATATTGGCCAATGCATCAACATTTTCGACAGAAGAATTAGTATCACATATTGGCACATAAATCGTTTTTGTGGCAGTAGATAAGGGTGTAGTTTTTTTATGAAATTCATTTCGAATGTGCCGCGAAAATGATTTAAATGAAGAAAATTGTTGCGAACATGATCTGATAGTGCAATAAAATTTATTGAAAGGAGGTGATTTATGAAGAAATCTTACATGATATAAAAACTTCTCGCAAAGCTCGAATTCTTTTTTGCATAAAAAGCATAAGATGGCCATTTTAAAGAGAATAGCAATGAAAAAGTTCAGAAAAATGTATAAAACAGATCTTAATGGTTTGGCGCAAAAATGCTACGACAATAGTTCGATTTCAAGTCAAGAAAAAACGGTTAAAAAACAAGCGTATCAAAGAAAATCAGTTTGTACACACAACAAAACAAAATCTGATTCAATCACGAAATTAATTGATCTAATTAATTTTTTAATTGATATGTCTTCAATAACAGAAATGATAGTATCAATTAAAAAATTAATTGACAGCCAATTAAGAATATTTATCCAATAAAAAAATAATTGATACTATTAATTTGTGTGATTGATTCTTGTTTCAATAAAAAAATATCAATTAAATTTACTAAATTAAGATTTTAATTGGAAAAATGTTCGCAAAATTGTTTTCCGTGTATATAATATGATAACTCCGACAATAGATAAAGTTCAATTTCAAATCATGAAACGTATGGTGAAAAAAAAAATTTTATATATATAGTATATATAAAAATATAACTTTGTATATTATCTGGTATTTCCGACAATAGAGAGTTCGATATGAAACTAATGATTAAAAAAACATGAGTAAGAAAATAAATTTGTATATTATAAGATAATTCCGAGATAGTTTGATCTTAAGTCATGAAAACGAATAGTTAAGAAAATATATATATCAAAGAATATATGTTTGTACATAATTAATGAAGCGTAGTAATTTAATTTATATATAGTTTAAGGTCGTTCAGGACGCTAACGATAGTACTATTTTTTTGAGTATTTTTAAGATTAATTTCATAAAAATATTCTTGAAAAAAGTACCAAATATTGCAGCAATTTGCCGGATATTTTAAATTGAATATATGAAAACACTTAAAACATAAATCGATTGACGCCAGTAAATTGTCAGTTTTAAAAAAAATGTTTCCACAAAATACATAAAAGTTTTGTAGATCTTCGACTGAATTGCCTACCCCACAAATTAATGGTTGCAATGTGTCCGCTTTCGAAAATAATCGATCGATCAACAATTTTATGTCGGAATTCAGCTCCGATAATGTTGGAGCCCACATAAGAAATGCTCGCTGCGAGTCAGCAATAGTTGTTTAGAGTCCATTTGCGGAGAAGTATGATTTTCTGCTTGAAGGTTTCACGAGATAATGCAAGAGATGGCATATTGTATTGTTACGTTTACCTGTTAAAACAGTAAGTGATTAATACTGATATAATAATATAGACAGCATGATCTTATGTAGTTAAATCTTAATTATTAAAAGTTAAGCAAGTTGGAAAATAACAGGTCTACCACTTTTCAACCCAAAGCAAAAAAAAAAAAACATTTTTTTATACAACATAATTAGCATCAACAATGCTTATTATATCTAGAGAAAACTTTTTTAAACATTCAAAAATAAATTCGACAAACAATTTACATAAAGCGATCTTATACCGAAATATTCGTACATAAATTGGTGCACACGTAATTTCATTAAATTTCAAATTACGTTCATTAAAGATAATTGTATATTTTTTTATATTCAACAAACTCTTTTGCACATTTTTTGATGTTACATTTTCAGCTAAATTTATCATCACGCAAAATTCCAACATTGTTTACAAAGAAAATGATTTAAAATTCCTTAATTCACATCCCAATGAGCCTATAACAGTAACATTTATATACGTCCCTCTTTAAGAAGACAAAATTTATTTCTAAAAATGTTCATACGTACCATCGTCGTAACCTGACTGTTTTAATTTTTCGAGAATTTCCAATGATTCCTTGTCCTTGAGCTGAAGTTCGAAAAGTTTGAGAATGCCTGATGCAAAATTATGCCATTTAGAAATAAAAATATCTTCTTTATTTGGGAACAATTTGTTAAAATCTGAGTCAATCTATAATTGGATATGGGTAATAATTTTAATATTTATTTGGAACATAATTTCAATATCTAAAAACATATAAAACACACTTACCAACTTGTATCCAAACGCTTTTTTATATAACGGCCACTCGTTGTAAATAACATCAAGCGTATGATTTCCTCTCAAAAAATTTCTTCTGAGTGTGAAAGTAGCATCCCACTTTTCCAATATTATATGATATGGTTCAACATTATATTTTAACCAATGTTTGTGGTTAGAAAGCTCTTGGTCTGTAAATTTCAGAATTTTTCTTAGTATTTTCGAAAAGAATGTGAATGAAATAAAAATGTACGTATATGTCACTACGATTCAAAATATAAAATTCTTAATTCCATTTTAATTTTTTCATTATAGGATGTAATAAATCATTAAACAGCCATGTTCTTATTTTGGAGCATATTTCCTTATTTTTAATTTGGAAGAACGCTTTTACAATCGGAATGATCTCTAAATGAGCTAAATTGAAATGAAGAACGTGGGCGAAAACATTCGTTCCCAAAAAAAATGTGAACAGCCAATTTATGGAATTATAATGTTTGGACAGTTTCCTTTACTATAATAATTTTTTACGTTAGTTAACATAAAATAACTAAAAAACGGGAAAAATTCTACATAAATTAAGTATAAAAATCTACTTTGGCCGATAGCCTCTGGTTGCTAGTGCGCACATAAATTTATTATAATGTGTAATTATAATAAATTAAATAATAAATAAATAAAGATATACTAAATTCGTATTTATAAAAAAATGGTTCACTATTCTTTAAATTTATTTTTTTTAAATGCGTCCTTCATGAACTTCGTATGTCACTAAAAACATTGTTGCAATTTTGAATTTCAATTTTTTCTTTCAAACTACAAAATTTTCTTTGACAAGTGAAAAAATTATTTACGTCTAATACATTTTCTTGAATTTGTCTAAAAATATTTACTTGTTTTTGTGGCATCGGCGTGATGCCAGCGTTTGTGATACTGTTTAGTTAAAATTTTCTTCCCGGCGGGTTCACCGTTTTTTCAGTGTAAATTTTGAACATACACTATCAAATCATTCCATGATTTTCTTTAGAAATAAATTAATTAAGTAAATAGCAATTGGAAGCGTATTAGAAAATATAATTACATTTATTGATTTAAAAATTGTAATTTCGTTTGTAGGAAATGTTGTGCCTGGAAAGAATTCGCGTACTTTCATATTATTTTGACCAAGGAGAGCATAATGAATTGTTACTCTCTTGAGAATTTTTAGTGGATAACTTGAAAAGAACGGGAACATTGCCAAATTTTATGGTGATTTTTAAATATCACTGAAATATTTACCGGTCATAACACCACAAAGCGTTATACTCCGTACACATAACATTTTTTCCGATTCAATCACGAAATTAGTTATTCCAATTATTATTTTAAGTGAAATTGTTTCAACTACGAAAGTGATAATATTAATCATAGTGTAAATAGGAAATCAATTAATTCTTTACAAATTTTATTTTTCGACACTTTCAATTAGTTTTTTGATTGGATTAAATATTTAATTTTAATCGCGAATCTCCATTAGTATTTTAATTATAATTAAAAATAATTTATCGTATTATATAATTATAAATATTTCCCCCAAAAGTTTCAATACTTTTTTATTTGAAATATTTCTGTATTTAAGTGAAATGTGGATTGGGACATTTAATACTTAATAATAGCTTTCTATTATTTTCTTAACTATGTTATTTTTTTTTTTTTAATTTTTTAAACTAATTTTTTTACTTAAATAAATTAACTTTTTACTTTGATTAAATGTTTTTTTATTCTGTTAATGTTTTAATCAATTAAGATTTTAACTTCAACTTTTTAATTGGAAATATTTAATGATATTTTTTGTGTATAGTGAAGTTATCTTGTTTAAATAACACATTTTCTAAACATCTGGGCATCATTTTTGAATTTAACCCCCCTGTTCTGGTTTACAAATTCGCAAAACGCAATTTTTTCCACTTACTTTATTTTTCGAACTACAATTATTTATAACACGAAATTGTTACACACTATTCTTATGGATAAGGAATTTAATTAGAAAACATTTCGTGGTAAAAAATGGAATGGTTCAGAAGTTATTGAAAAATTAAAATTTTGCGTTTTCGAATTTGTAAACCAAAACATGGGAGTATATCACAATATAAATACCTGTTATTTCACACTCTTCATGAACATTTTCTTCAGTTTCAATAGTTGCAGGTTTCTCGCAAATTCCGAATTTTCTTAGTTTGGACAAGGTGTTGTGGTACTTACTATATAAGATGCCACCTGGTTTTCTTCCCTGCTTGTGTATATAATATATATCCTAAAAGAAAAAAAGTTAATAAACACCAATTTAATATGTTATACACGTCAATTGCTAAAAATCTTACTTCGCTCTCAGTTGGGAACGCAATGTGGATTTTGTATGAAATTCTGCGAAACAATGTTGGTGTAGGTACGATGTTGTTTTCGATAAAATATTCAGTCAAACAATTAGACAGGATTTTTCGAAAGTATGGGCTTAACATTTTCTGTTTCTCATAGAAGGCTATGACATTTCGGCCATTTGACGAACTCCGTAAAATATCGCTAATACATACCTAATAAAAAAAAGTATTTTAATGAAAAATCGCACTGAAAAAAATTTTGCTCTGCAAAGATCGTTAGTCGTTAGTATTGATTTCGAGCCAAAGAAGCAAGGAATTAAACTGAGGGTTTTATAAGATGCAATTCTCTTTTAAATTAAGGTTTTTTGTCATCGTATAGAATCAAAGTCCTTCATAAGATATTAACTTCAATTTATAATAAAAAATAATGTAATTTCAAGAAAGAAGCGCTGTTAAGATAGAGATCTTAAAGACGTCTCTTATTGAATGCTTTTTAGCTTTGTAGCCGATATCTTAGTGGGTCAGATTTAAGTAATGTTGACCTCAGTTCAACCCAATTTGCATATAATGATAATCATTTTAAAGTCGAATCCGCTAATCTTAAGGACAGATGAAGTAAATTCATTTATGTAAAGAAAATGTATTAGAGATATACTTTTTGTATGACACGCAAAAATTGCATTCGTATTTTAAGGACATGAAATCTTTGTGCTCGCGACAAAATATTTTTAGTGAAGTTTTGACCTAACGCCAATATTTGCGATAAGCATGTTAATCATTAAATTCCATAAAATATGAAATACCAACTTACTTTGTTCACATCGATTATCATTGGCTCCGGCGGACAATTTTCAATGACTTTCTCAGCATGGTATACCTATCAAAATTAAAGTGAAAAATAATTCTGTTACAAATGCTTTTCATCCAATTCAATTATACTTACGCTTTGTTGCCACACTTTCAGCCTATTTTCAAATAGCACTTGTGCACCATACATATTCTTTGGAATGATTTCATCTAACTGAGTTCTAGTTATAATTTTTAAAGCTTCCTCAGTTACTCCATATTCTGTGAATGTATGTAAAAATATAATTTTTAGTTTTTTTTTTTTGTAGTTAACAATTTCAAAAATATTAGAAACATCAAGAGTCAAAAAGTCGACTTCTTTGAAAAAATGAGTAACTAGTACAATTTTTTTATACTCGTACGAATGCACTCAAGCTATAGATTGGAAATTTTTGCTGACCGACTACACATCCACGAAATTTCCGGGATCCCTAATCTTTAGTTTAAAAGAACACATTGTCTAACTTGTAACATGTCAGTTTATGCAAGTACAAATATGTAAAAGCTGCAAATCTTCACTTACCTTTAAATATGTGGTAAAAGTCTTCTCCTCGTAGACTTTTCAAAATATCCTTCAAAGACTTGTCCTGCAAATCTTCCATTTTCTTCCGATATTGGCTTTAAATAATTTGAGAATTTGAAAACTATATTATCCAATAATGCGTTTCGATTTCCTTTTATCAATCCTTTTGTTTATATTTCGAGTGTCCTAAAGTTGTTTATTACAAAAGTTAATACTGTTGACATTGAATTTTAGGGTAAAAGGAAATATAGTGGCAGTGAGATTTATAAGTAATAATAACACAAAATTGTGACTTTCCGACACCTAATATAGTACAGGCCATAACAGCTGAAATAAATATATACTAATAAAATTTTCAAAGTCCTTGTTATTGTAGTTCTTCAGATAAGTAATGTCGAAAGGCATCAACGTTTTTATTATAAATGATCCTCTTACCATCATTATTAGTATTACGTTAAGTGGTTTCACAATACAATTATTTTGTATTTTTTGTTTTTATGGCGCTATCACTTTTTTCGAAAAACAATCCACCCTATTCTGGTTTACGAATTCGCAAAACGCAAAGTTTTTCTCAACCTCTGTTTTCTGAACCATAATGATAAATAATACGAAATTTGTATAAATAGTTCTTATCGATAAGAAATTTAACTGGAACAAGTTTCATGACAAAACATGGAATGGTTCAAAAGTTATTGAAAATGCAAAATTTTGCGAATTCGTAAACCAGAACATGGAGGAATATATCGGCGAATGGACGCTAGTTGAGGTTACAAGTACAAGTTTTCACAACACTTATAGGGACAAACTCGCAATTAGTAAAATTAATATACAATAGGTGTATATACGAATGTAGGAGAAATCGCTCACGAGAAGAATAAAGAATATATTATATACATATATATTATTATTATTAATATTATTATTGCTACTGCGAATTTGCTTATCATAGAAGATCAATTTTTTGATATAAAGTTGTTCCTAGTCCAAAAGTCGATAGTGTCCTTATAGCTAAATAATTACACCTAAAAACGTGTATCATAACATGAAAGAAAAACTTATTTGAATAGGGCGATTCATTGCAATCGTCGTCCAGAAGAAGAAAATGAATGAAATTGTCTTTAAATTTGTAGTCTTTTTTGCAAAGCAAAGCACCGTTAAAAAATATATGTTTTTCAATACTTTAGCCCATCTTCTTCATTTCGATTCGATTTAAAGCACATTCAAATTCCAAGGGGATTCATCAATCCGAATTAGAGAAAAAATTCCCTTAATATCTTAGGGTACATGCAAGTAATCTAATAGGCTCTACACATTACAATTAAAATCTACAAAAAGTGGATTTTGGAAGTGGAATGTGAATGAGGTATAAATCAATTAGGCATGTATTTATAAAATAGCATATGTTCTTGTACCAAAAATAATTATAGTGGATTTTATTTTGTCGGATTTGGAATATACTCGATAATAAGAACATGGCTGCACATTTTTATGTTTTGCTTGAAACATAGCATAATTCTACTAGAACTCGAGTCTGAATTTGGAAATTTAAGTTGTCGTTAGCACATTTGAAAGGGCTTTGATAGCGCATGTAGAACAAAGCGAATAATTAAATTTTGTTTCCGAGCATCAAGCAAGCAAAACTCAAATTTTAAAAGAAAATTGTGTTTTAAAAGTATCCTTACTTCAAAAATCCGCTTCTTTGGCGGAATTAATACACAAAAATTATTATTGTAAAGACAAAATCTCGGAACTCAGCATGCTCTTTTTAACTGTATGATTACGGTAACCTGTTATTCTACATAGGTTCACCTGAAATAACGGCAAAAACTTTGCAATGTGTTTTACACTTTTATTGACGCCACTTTATAAATGTTGCATAATAAGTATGCACATTTTGCCGCATGTACAAGTAATTAAACGAGCATTGGTAATATTATTAACGGCTTTTTTGCATATATCACGTTAATATAGCACCGTTATCCCTTTTATACGCAATAATATGTATGCACATTATTTCATTCTAAATTTACACTTTTGAATCAACTGGAAAGACTCAATACAATGCTTTCACAGCTATTCCCAACAAAAGTAGTATACATAGCAAAAATACCGTTATAAAATGTATACATGTTCCAATTTACGAACACGCAAAATTAACTCTTCAATTTTTGTATTTTCTGCCAAGAGTTTTTCCAATTCATATGAATAATTTGTACAAAAATTTTATTTCATATCATCACAACTTCAAATCAAATTTTGCGTTTTTTGTTTTTCTTATCCGTAACAGGAATGTACAAAAACGCGGTATTTAATTGTTTTATATTTTGTTTTGACAAAACGTTTAATTTTACCATTTTAAATGGAATTTGTCCTCACTACACACTTTTCTTGTAATTTTTACTATTATATAAATATAATACTTACCTATTAAACCGCAACTTCACATCCTACTGGGACGCCAGACAAATAATTAAAATGTATTTTGGCGATCGTGCTTTAAGTTTGGTAATCGATTACAACATTGGCGTCCTCATTATCGAAAACCACAAAGTATACAAAAGCTGCCTCCTTAGTAAAGTTCCAAAAAGTCCAACACAATGTAGTTGCCACCTGCATAGGTAGTGTGTTTGTGTGCTTTACTTGTATTCCCTTTCCTACTACTTGTATCTACTTTTACTAGTTCATACTAGAAAGACTCCAAAGCTAACAACAAACTGTTTTTTTTTCTCGGTAAAATTTTGCGACAACAACGTTGAACTAAACTAGGTTGACAACTTAAGGCTAATAATAAGATAATTATATCATAATGTACAACAAAACAAATAAAACAATATATCCAAAAACTAATTTTCGGTTGATTTGATATATATTATTTACATTTGCAACTTTTTCCGTATTTTGTATTCGATTAAAAAATTATGTAAATTGCTTTTAAAAATTAACTTTTTCACGAAAAGACATTTCAACAACACTAACACATATGTTACCGCAAATATCACGTCTGCCACCAATTCTGAATTTGTTTTCTACCCGATGAAAGTCAGAACATTTTATATTATTGCGAAAACAGCGTTAAACTAATCGTTTTTATATTATTTTTATATACCTCACATTGACTTCCTTTAAAGCGAAAGTTAAGCTTACCTTTACAGACAATTTCTCATATCCGATACGTACGCTTTCGTTCGACTAGAATATGAGAAATTGGCTGTTAGTTGGGC
This sequence comes from Haematobia irritans, assembly GCF_050003625.1. Classification (NCBI taxonomy): domain Eukaryota; kingdom Metazoa; phylum Arthropoda; class Insecta; order Diptera; family Muscidae; genus Haematobia; species Haematobia irritans. The sequence goes on along the minus strand of NC_134400.1, from coordinate 99,322,130 downwards.
AGTTTTGGAATTTGGAAGAGATCCCAAATTTGTTGCTTGGAAAATGCAAATTTACCACACAAACGATATCTATAAAATAAAAAATTCCGTCTTTTAGGTGAGTACTAAGTTCGAGTTTAGCCACTAATTTTCACTAAAGTGAAAACTAAATCAGTAAAAAAAGATTTCATTATAACTTGATGGGGAATATCCCAAAAACAAATTTTCACAAAGTTTGTATTCATTAAAATGGATTAGTAGAGAAAATTAATCGTGAAAAAATTACGATTTTAAGGTGGGTATTAAGTTCGAGTTTAGCCGCTAAAACGTCATTTTTTCACGATTACTTTTCTTTAATAATCCATTTTAAGTAATACAAACTTTGTGAAAATTTGCTTTGGGTTTTTCCTCATCAAGTTATAATAAAATTTGCAACAAATATGTATAATTTCATGTATTTTTATACCCTTCACCACTACTGTGGTACAGGGTATAATAAGTTTGTGCATTTGTATGTAACGCCAAGAAATAGTGGTCATAGACCCATCTTTTAGTATACCGATCGGCTTAGAATTAAATTCTGAGTCGATTGAGCGATGTCCGTCTGTCTGTCTGTCTGTCTGTCTGTCTGTCTGTCCGTCTGTCTGTCTGTCTGTCTGTTGATGTATTTTTGTGTGCAAAGTACAGCTCGCAGTTTTAGTCCGATTGTCCTAAAATTTGGTATAGGGTTCTGTTTCGGCTCAAAGACGATCCCTATTGATTTTGGAAAAAATCGGTTCAGATTTAGATATAGCTGCCATATATATTTTTCACCGATCTAGTCATAATTGGCGTGTATATCAACCGATCTTCCTCAAATTCCGTACATCCGAATATTTTATGGGTCTCGAAAAACTTGCAAAATATCAGCCAAATCGGTTCAGATTTAGATATAGCTCCCATATATAGCTTTCGCCCGATTTACACTCATTTGCCCACAGAGGCCAGTTTTGTTCTCCGATTTAGTTGAAATTTTGCATAGGGAGTAGAATTAGCATTATAACTATGCGTGCCAAATTTGGTTGAAATCGGTTCAGATTTGGATATATCTCCCATATATAGCTTTCGCCCGATTTACACTCTTATGACCACAGAGGCCAATTTTTAACTCCGATTTAGTTGAAATTTTGCACAGAGAGTAGAATTAGCATTGTTGTTATGCGTGCCAAATTTGGTTGAAATCGGTTCAGATTTAGGTATAGCTCCCATATATATGTTTTTCTGATTTCGACAAAAATGGTCAAAATACCAACATTTGCCTTGTAAAATCGCCACTGCTTAGTCCAAAAGTTGTAAAAATGACTCTAATTTTCCTAAACTTCTAATACATATATATCGAGCGATAAATCATAAACAAACTTTTGCGAAGTTTCCTTAAAATTGCTTCAGATTTAAATGTTTCCCATATTTTTTTACTAACATTGTGTTCCAACCTAGTGCACTAGCCGACTTAAATTTTGAGTCTATAGATTTGTAGAAGTCTATCAAATTCTGTCCAAATCGAGTGATATTTAAATGTATGTATTTGGGACAAACCTTTATATATAGCACCCAACACATTTGACGGATGTGATATGGTATCGAAAATTTAGATCTACAAAGTGGTGCAGGGTATAATATAGTCGGCCCCGCCCGACTTTAGACTTTCCTTACTTGTTCTTATTGATTTAGTTTTCACTTTAGCGATTTTAGCGGCTAAACTCGAACTTAATACTCACCTTTAGCGGTGAAACTCGAACTTAATACCCACCTTTTGGATAAAATATTTGTTCATATCAAAAAGTTGCAAAATGCAATGCATTTTAGTTTAAGCATTTAAATTATTCATTTACTATTACTGTGAATTAAAGTGAACGTCCTACATCCCATTCTAGGTACTACATAATCGAAAATGTTTCAACATATCGATATCGTATTATTTTTGGAAAGCAATTTATCGCTCAAAGTGTCATAACGGTTTAATGTTACCAACTAACACAACTAACATTTACAAAAGCTAATGTTGTTTTCGTGTCGTAGCCTCAATTTTGTTTCTTTGTTTGTTTGACAACACACAAATAGAAATATTTCGATACCATTCACAATGAAAAATTCTTGACATAAAATTTTAAATTCCTGCCCACAATAATACTAACAATCCCTTCCAATCAATTTATACATTTTGAAATATTGTTCACGTGTGGCTTTTGGATGGCTGGATATATAAAGAAACCCGAGTGAAAGCTAAAACAGAGAAATATATTCTTGGTTTGCGAACAGGGATTGTGGTTTACAAATAAGGAGACAATTTTGTTATAGGGGACTCGGCCGCATATGCATTTTGCAAATTCTGATAACAATATCGGTGAGTACAATAACACAACTGCTGCCTTTTACATATGCTTCATCGTAGTCCTGACGCATGAAACGTGTTATTCTATTTGGGGTGAGCATAAAATATTCTATCAATCACCTATTGTATTTTTCCAAAATAGAGCAAAAAATATGTTGAGAAGGAAAATAAGTAATACGCGGCCAATATAAGACAATAACTTTCGTCTCTTCATAAAAATGATCGTTTCACAGTTATATTTGAATCATATATTAAACGCGAGACACACATTTTGGTTTATATGCAACTCTTTTTGTTAAGAACCCTACATCACCACTGCGATACACTAAATGCTTGTACATATTTGAAACAATCCAGAAGGAAAAGAGAGAGGGACCATGTAGTCATGCAAATTGGTCAAGAATTATTTATCTGATATCTTCTAACGATATCTGTCTTTCGAGAATTTGGAAAACAATAACATGAACTTTGTGTACCCTTCATCATGATTGTGTACAAAGTTCTACTACAGACTGACATCCACAAACGAATGGGAATCGGTTTATACGGGGACTGATATGGACCCAGTATTGCATGGTTGTTAGAAGGCATATTCTGACGTCACAAACCAATTTTCGACCGGAAGGAATGAAATTTGTTGTATTTTTACATGAGTGTTAGGAGGCATCACATTATCAAATTTCAATGGAATCTGATGAAATATACTTGAAGGAAGGGAGCCACTATGGTGTAATGGTTGTACGCCCGCCGTGGGTTCGAATCCTGCTTCGACCGAACACCAAAAAGTTTTTCAGCGGTGGATTATCCCACCCCAGTAATGCTGGTGACATTGCTGAGTGTTTCAAAGTTTCTTTAAATGTGGTTTCACTGCAATGTGGAAATCCGTTCGGACTCTGCTATAAAAGGGAGGTCCCTTGTCTTTGAGCTTAACATGGAATCGGGCAGCACTCAGTGATAAGAGTGACGTTCACCACTGTGGTGTCACAATTCACTGAATAGTCTAAGTGAGCCTGATCGGGCTGCCACGTAACTTAACCTAACCTACTTGAAGGAACATTTTACCTTCTACCAAATCTACCAAATTTAACAAATGTTATTTTGATAAATTTATTGTGCTTAGTATGATAATTTTTTTTCTTCGAAAGAAATGTTTATTTTATTTTAGAAGTTTAATTAAACATTTCTAATATCATTGATATCTCCTATTAGAGAATAATTTTTGGATATTCCTTGATTTGAAAATTTGTCAAATTTTAAATGTTATAACGATTTTGGCTTGCACAAAGGGAGAAACTTAACTGCGCACGAAAATTAAAAAATTAAAGATATTGAATTTTATTTATGTGGAAATTCTATTTCTGAAGAATTTTGTCAAAATTTTATTTGTATACAACATTTTGTCAAAATTTTACTTTCATAGAAAATTTTGTCCAAATTTTGCTTCCATAGAAAATTTTGTCCAAATTTTACTTTTATAGAAAATTTTGTCAGAATTTTATTTCTATGATATATCGATTTACCCCCATTTTCATGAAGCTCCGTTAGTGCTACGTTAGCTAACAAACTTTTAAACCGTATTATGAGCATATATGTCATTTTGCTTATGTATTGTTTATGACAGTTAGACACTTAACTGCTGAAAATTTTTCAGTTAAAGTTAATCGTAGAGAATATATTTGCAGTTTACTTTCTGTTAACTGGCAGTTAAAGCCTAACGGAGCTACAAGAAAATGGCCGTAACAGGTATTCGGTGTCCAATAGTAATTCACAGACGATGAGTTCATGACAAAATCATTTTGAAGAATAGTTTAATTTTGTTGGAATTCTAGCTCAATCCCAATACCACACCGATGTACTAAAGATACCCCACACCTGCTCGTATTCGTATACTGAAGAGTATATTAACTTCTTACTGGCCAATATCATAGGTTTCCCACAAAATTTTAGCGAACGGTAAAAATGACTAATTTATACTTACCTTGTTTTTTTAAAGGCTGAAATGTTATGGTTTTTGCTTTGAAAATCACATTACATTTAAAATCCACATTTTCCAGATTTGAAATCTACTTTTGGAACAAATCTACTTTAGCACAAGTTGTTAAAAATAAACAAATTTTGAGTGTAGGAGAAGGGATTTCAAATCGAAAATGTAAAGTAAAAAAATTGGCGGAAAAGCCTAGTTTTCGAGATATCGACATCTGAAAATCGGTATTTTCCTTTATATTTTTCTTAATTCTGACAGCAATTTTTCATGAAATGAATAAAATTCCGTTTTTTTGTGTATTTGGTAAAAATAGTAGATTTTAAGCAGAAAATTTAAAGTAAAAAGTATTGTCGGAAGAGCGTAGTTTTCGAGATACCGACCCTTAAAAATGGGAATAGGTGGCCGGCCTTCGGCCGGGGTTTGAGACTTTCTCCTATGGACAGAGTCCAAAGTGGGCTAACGCGAACCCAGGACCTTTCCGGGTCCATGTTATTCTAAATATATTATGACAATGAAAACTTTAGGGGTCCGTAACTCCGAAAATATGTCGTTCCGCCAAAAATAGTATATTACATTTTGTGTTTAGAATCGAAAAGTCTAACGCTGGCCAAAAATTGGACCAATCGGACCACTTGTACTAAAGTAGATTTAAGCCCAAAAATAGATGGATCCATGATTTTGCGCATTAATTTTTGGTCATTATTAGCTAACATTTATAAATATTTCAATTTATTTACTTTTATTAAAATTTTGAACACCATGTCCGCACTGAATTTATTGTCAAAGTTGGCATTGATAATTAATAATAGCGAAGTTGTTTATGAAAAACAGCTGAAATGTGATGGTTTCCATAACGAAAGAAAACATACATTAAAGTACACATAAATATTCTAATTTTAAACAATACAACATTTGCACATTATTTATATCACTCAATTCACGTATTTTATCAAACCGTCATTTTATCCCGGCATATTTCACTTCTCGCATTTATGTTTATTCAATTTTATTAACACTTTTAACTCCATGTGCTCACTGTACTTGTTTTGGTTTTATACTTATAAATCTAAGTCGATCCAAATTGTCAATGACGGCGTTCAAAATGAATAATAACGACGTTGTCTTAATGAGTGGCGGCGTCGTATATATACAATGCATTACAGACCTAGTACTTTGTATCCATTTTATCCTTTGAAATTCGCGATGCACATTGTTTGAGACACCATAAAGCAGTGTACGAAAACAAACGAAACGATTGAGGTACGTATCATTTAAAGTCACAAACTTTTCAATTTTCGTCAATCGTTTTGTACGTAGTCACAAACAAAACAACAAACATTTCAAAAGCTAAAGAGACGAAACGGAACGATTGCTTTAGTGCTCTTTGGATTTGTGTCGTTTTGTTGTTTCGTTCGGTAACGAAACGGCAATAAAACGTTTGCAAACGTTTGCTGAGCGAAACGATGACAACAACGGGACATAACCAATACGTGAAATCAGTGTACTCCGTGTCTTCGTACGATCATGCCGCGTCCAAAAAATGATATATTACGACAACTATTTGAGTATGACAATCAAAATAAAACATTTATATGTAACAATGAAGACTGCCATAAAACTTTATGTGGGCATGCCGGTAATTTGGAGCGTCATCTTAAAAATACGCACCCTGATAAGAATGTGAACAGAAATTCTTTAAAAGTTACATGTACGGGAGCTATATCAAAATCATGTATGGGAGCTACATCCAAATCTGAATTCAACCAAAATAAGCATGCATATCCAGAACCTTAATTTTACTCCCTATGCAAAGTTTCAAGTAAATAGGGGTAAAACGTCTAAATCGGTCGAAAGATATATTCGGGAGATATATCAAAATCTGAACCGACTTAAACAAAACTTAGCAAGCGTAGTTAGAATGTTAATTTTACTACCTCTGCAAAATTTCACGTAAATCAGAGTAAAACTTTTGCCTCTGTAGTCATACTAATCCAAATTAGGCGAATTCTATATATGGGAGTTATATCTAAATCTGAACCGATTTAAGTAAAATTTACCACACTTGACTACACTACTAATTGTATTCCTAGTTCAAGCAAATTAGAATAACACTTTGGCTTCTGGGGCCATATAAGTCCATATCGGGCGAAAGATATATATGGGAGCTATATCTAAATCGGAACTATTAACCGTACGCCCTGAGTAAAATTTGAAGCAAATCAGGGCAAGACTCTGGCTTTTGATGCTACATAAGTGCAAATCGGACGAAAGATATATATGGGAGCTATATCTAAATCGGAATCGATTTAGCTGTTATTTTGCATATTTTACGAGAGCCGCAAATCAATTGGCTGTCCGAAATTTTAAGAAAAGACGATGATAAGTACGTCAATTATGACCAGATCGGTGAAAAATATATATGGCAGCTATATCTAAATATGAACCGATTTTTTTTTTTTCAAAATCAATAGCGATTGTTTTTGAGCCAAAGTGAAATTCTGTGCCAAATTTGAGAACGACCCGACTTAAATTGCGAGCTGTACTTTGCACACAAAATTACATATACAGTCAGACGGACGGATATACGGACGGACATCGCTAAATCGACTCAGAATTTCATTCTAAGACGATCGGTATACTAAACGATTGGTTTCAGACTTTTCTGAGACCAATCGTTACCAAAGCGTTACATACAAATGCACAAACTTATTATACCCTATGCCACAGTAGTGGTGAGGGGTATAAAAATAAAATTCAAGATTTTTCTTCTTGTAAGGACTTAACGAATGAGCAAACGTTTGCGAAACGTTTGCATTTAATGTGTACCGTTTTGTTTCCTATATTTTACTAAGCACCACAGTACTTTTCAGTTTAGGTTTGGTTTCCACTCACGAACAAAAACAATACAAAACGAAAGGCAAGTGCCGTTATGTCAGGTTTTCGTTTTGTTTCGTTTTGGACATGTGGATTGTACGAAACGAAACAATTGGAAACGTTTTGTTTTGTTTGTTTTCGTACGCTGCCATAAAGTATATATGTTTTCTGAGTCGCGGTCAAATTCTGGGTCGATCTATCAATGTCTATCCGTCCGTCCGACTAACTTCCGAACGAAACAAGCTATCGAATTGGAACTTATAATAAGTAGTTATTAACCCAGATTTGACCATATGGACTCAAAAATTTGGTTCATAATTATATATATGGGGGCTATATATAATTATGAACCAAATTGACTTCTGGAATGTCATGGAGGAAGTTCACCACTGTGGTATCACAATGGACTGAATAGTCTAAGTGAGCCTGATACATCGGGCTGCCACATAACCTACTAACCTAACAAATTTCATCCGATGCTGTTGAAATTCGCTCTAAAAGCCAAAGCTATTCCTATATAAAACTATTAAGAACTAAAGAGTCTTATAGAGGCATTTATTCTGCCTCTTTTTATCTAACATAGACTGCATATTGACTAACATCTAATTTAGGATACAATTTTAAGAAGGTTTAATATACCTTCCCGTCGGTAACTGTTGCCACAATCCAAATAATTCGATTGGGATGTCTTTGTTAGAATTTTGTACGGTGGAGGGAACATAAGCTCCGACCGTATTTACTTGTCCACTGCTATTTTTCTTTAATTTAATTTACAGAAAGTGGTTACTAACCAATGATATTAGATAGATGAAATGTTACTCAATACTCTGGACCTTTTCCAACCATGATTTTATAAAATTATAATCATTGTCGTATATGAATTTTAATTTATGAGTCTTGACGAGAAAATATACATATTTCTATTCTCAAATCTACCTCCCAAAGTGCAAAATTTTCGGCTCCACATTTCCCTGTTATGGTTGCAATCGAAAAAGTTAATATGTATTATATACAAATCAATTGAAGCATGTCTTTCTATGCACATTTTTCACATAAAAAGATAATATACACTTCGAGTTAGTTCATTGCATATACTAGCAATTTACCCTTAACAAACATAAAAGAAAATGCACATTAATTTACAAAATATGAAATTTGTCATTCAAAACTAAGAAAATATCATACACATTTTTTTTCCAATTTTGGCGAAAAATATGCAAAATTTTATTACATATGAACTAAAAATTTGGAAGTTAAGAATATTATACCAATTTATATTAAGTGTAGCAATTGGATGAAAGAAATTGTTATCCAATTTCTAGTTCATTTTTCCTCAAAATTTGTTTTTCCATACAAAATTTTTTTGTAGAATATTGGAAGTACCATTTAGAAAGTATTTTACTTTCCGTAATTATATTTATGTTTATTTTTACGAAATTTTAACTACCAAGGAAGAAAATATTTAAGGAAATTTCCATCCTATTTTGTAGTACATGAACTAAACGTCTGTTACTTAAAATTTGCAAAATTTACTGTTTTATAGTTAATTTTCGTAGAAGAAACGAGAAATGAACTAAACTACAGTAAAATGTTTGTAATAAATTATTGTAAAATTTGCCTTAAATTTACAAGACGTTTTTTTTTCTGTGTATGAAAAACTTCTTTTGCCCATATCTCCTAAACTAAGCGTCCTAGAGCGAAAAGGACTTTAATTCATGACCACCCCAAAAAATTGAAAAATCCACCCAAAACCTAAAAAAAATTAAATTTTTGTATGAAAAACTTCTTTTGCCCATATCTCCTAAACTAAGCGTCCTAGAGCGAAAAGGACTTTAATTCGTGACCACCCCAAAAAATTTAAAAATCCACCCAAAACCTAAAAAAATTGAAATTTTTATATGAAAAACTTCTTTTGCCCATATCTCCTAAACTAAGCGTCATAGAGCGAAAAGGACTTTAATTCATGACCACCCCAAAAAATTGAAAAATCCACCCAAAACCTAAAAAAATTGAAATTTTTATATGAAAAACTTCTTTTGCCCATATCTCCTAAACTAAGCGTCCTAGAGCGAAAAGGACTTTAATTCATGACCACCCCAAAAAATTGAAAAATCCACCCAAAACCTAAAGAAATTGAAATTTTTATATGAAAAACTTCTTTTGCCCATATCTCCTAAACTAAGCGTCCTAGAGCGAAAAGGACTTTAATTCGTGACCACCCCCAAAAAATTGAAAAATCCACCCAAAACCTTAAAAAAATTGAAATTTTTATATGAAAACCTTCTTTTGCCCATATCTCCTAAACTAAGCGTCCTAGAGCGAAAAGGACTTTAATTCGTGACCACCCCCAAAAAATTGAAAAATCCACCCAAAACCTAAAAAAATTGAAATTTTTATATGAAAAACTTCTTTTGCCCATATCTCCTAAACTAAGCGTCCTAGAGCGAAAAGGACTTTAATTCGTGACCACCCCCAAAAAATTGAAAAATCCACCCAAAACCTAAAACAATTGAAATTTTTATATGAAAACCTTCTTTTGCCCATATCTCCTAAACTAAGCGTCCTAGAGCGAAAAGGACTTTAATTCGTGACCACCCCCAAAAAATTGAAAAATCCACCCAAAACCTAAAAAAATTGAAATTTTTATATGAAAAACTTCTTTTGCCCATATCTCCTTAAATATGCGTCCTAGAGCGAAAAGGACTTTAATTCGTGACCACCCCCAAAAAATTGAAAAATCCACCCAAAACCTAAAAAAATTGAAATTTTTATATGAAAAACTTCTTTTGCCCATATCTCCTAAACTAAGCGTCCTAGAGCGAAAAGGACTTTAATTCGTGACCACCCTCAAAAAATTGAAAAATCCATCCAAAACCTAAAAAAATTTAAATTTTTATATGAAAAACTTCTTTTGCCCATATCTCCTTAAATATGCGTCCTAGAGCGAAAAGGACTTTTATTCATGACCACCCCAAAAAATTGAAAAATTCACCCAAAACCTAAAAAAAATTGAAATTTTTATATGAAAAACTTCTTTTGCCCATATCTCCTAAACTAAGCGTCCTAGAGCGAAAAGGACTTTAATTCATGACCACCCCAAAAAATTGAAAAATCCACCCAAAACCTAAAAAAATTGAAATTTTTATATGAAAAACTTCTTTTGCCCATATCTCCTTAAATATGCGTCCTAGAGCGAAAAGGACTTTAATTCGTGACCACCCCCAAAAAATTGAAAAATCCACCCAAAACATAAAAAAATTGAAATTTTTATATGATAAACTTCTTTTGCCCATATCTCCTAAACTAAGCGTCCTAGAGCGAAAAGGACTTTAATTCATGACCACCCCAAAAAATTGAAATTTTTATATGAAAAACTTCTTTTGCCCATATCTCCTAAACTAAGCGTCCTAGAGCGAAAAGGACTTTAATTCATGACCACCCCCAAAAAATTTAAAAATCCACCCAAAACCTAAAAAAATTTAAATTTTTGTATGAAAAACTTCTTTTGCCCATATCTCCTAAACTAAGCGTCCTAGAGCGAAAAGGACTTTAATTCGTGACCACCCCCAAAAATTGAAAAATCCACCCAAAACCTAAAAAAATTGAAATTTTTATATGAAAAACTTCTTTTGCCCATATCTCCTTAAATATGCGTCCTAGAGCGAAAAGGACTTTAATTCATGACCACCCCCAAAAAATTGAAAAATCCACCCAAAACCTAAAAAAATTGAAATTTTTATATGAAAAACTTCTTTTGCCCATATCTCCTTAAATATGCGTCCTAGAGCGAAAAGGACTTTAATTCGTGACCACCCCAAAAAATTGAAAAATCCACCCAAAACCTAAAAAAATTGAAATTTTTATATGAAAACCTTCTTTTGCCCATATCTCCTAAACTAAGCGTCCTAGAGCGAAAAGGACTTTAATTCGTGACCACCCCCAAAAAATTGCAAAATCCACCCAAAACCTAAAAAAATTGAAATTTTTATATGAAAAACTTCTTTTGCCCATATCTCCTTAAATATGCGTCCTAGAGCGAAAAGGACTTTAATTCGTGACCACCCCCAAAAAATTGAAAAATCCACCCAAAACATAAAAAAATTGAAATTTTTATATGATAAACTTCTTTTGCCCATATCTCCTAAACTAAGCGTCCTAGAGCGAAAAGGACTTTAATTCATGACCACCCCAAAAAATTGAAAAATCCACCCAAAACCTAAAAAAATTTAAATTTTTATATGAAAACCTTCTTTTGCCCATATCTCCTAAACTAAGCGTCCTAGAGCGAAAAGGACTTTAATTCATGACCACCCCAAAAAATTGAAAAATCCACCCAAAACCTAAAAAAATTTAAATTTTTGTATGAAAAACTTCTTTTGCCCATATCTCCTAAACGAAGCGTCCTAGAGCGAAAAGGACTTTAATTCGTGACCACCCCCAAAAAATTGAAAAATCCACCCAAAACCTAAAAAAATTGAAATTTTTATATGAAAAACTTCTTTTGCCCATATCTCCTTAAATATGCGTCCTAGAGCGAAAAGGACTTTAATTCATGACCACCCCCAAAAAATTGAAAAATCCACCCAAAACCTAAAAAAATTGAAATTTTTATATGAAAAACTTCTTTTGCCCATATCTCCTAAACTAAGCGTCCTAGAGCGAAAAGGACTTTAATTCGTGACCACCCCAAAAAATTGAAAAATCCACCCAAAACCCTAAACAAATTGAAATTTTTATATGAAAACCTTCTTTTGCCCATATCTCCTAAACTAAACGTCCTAGAGCGAAAAGGACTTTAATTCGTGACCACCCCAAAAAATTGAAAAATCCACCCAAAACCTAAAACAATTGAAATTTTTATATGAAAACCTTCTTTTGCCCATATCTCCTAAACTAAGCGTCCTAGAGCGAAAAGGACTTTAATTCGTGACCACCCCCAAAAAATTGAAAAATCCACCCAAAACCTAAAAAAATTGAAATTTTTATATGAAAAACTTCTTTTGCCCATATCTCCTTAAATATGCGTCCTAGAGCGAAAAGGACTTTAATTCGTGACCACCCCCAAAAAATTGAAAAATCCACCCACAACCTAAAAAAATTGAAATTTTTATATGAAAAACTTCTTTTGCCCATATCTCCTAAACTAAGCGTCCTAGAGCGAAAAGGACTTTAATTCGTGACCACCCTCAAAAAATTGAAAAATCCACCCAAAACCTAAAAAAATTTAAATTTTTATATGAAAACCTTCTTTTGCCCATATCTCCTTAAATATGCGTCCTAGAGCGAAAAGGACTTTAATTCATGACCACCCCAAAAAATTGAAAAATTCACCCAAAACCTACAAAAATTGAAATTTTTATATGAAAAACTTCTTTTGCCCATATCTCATAAACTAAGCGTCCTAGAGCGAAAAGGACTTTAATTCATGACCACCCCAAAAAATTGAAAAATCCACCCAAAACCTAAAAAAATTTAAATTTTTATATGAAAAACTTCTTTTGCCCATATCTCCTTAAATATGCGTCCTAGAGCGAAAAGGACTTTAATTCGTGACCACCCCCAAAAAATTGCAAAATCCACCCAAAACATAAAAAAATTGAAATTTTTATATGATAAACTTCTTTTGCCCATATCTCCTAAACTAAGCGTCCTAGAGCGAAAAGGACTTTAATTCATGACCACCCCAAAAAATTGAAAAATCCACCCGAAACCTAAAAAAATTGAAATTTTTATATGAAAAACTTCTTTTGCCCATATCTCCTAAACTAAGCGTCCTAGAGCGAAAAGGACTTTAATTCATGACCACCCCAAAAAATTGAAAAATCCACCCAAAACCTAAAAAAATTTAAATTTTTGTATGAAAAACTTCTTTTGCCCATATCTCCTAAACTAAGCGTCCTAGAGCGAAAAGGACTTTAATTCGTGACCACCCCCAAAAAATTGAAAAATCCATCCAAAACCTAAAAAAATTGAAATTTTTATATGAAAACCTTCTTTTGCCCATATCTCCTAAACTAAGCGTCCTAGAGCGAAAAGGACTTTAATTCGTGACCACCCCAAAAAATTGAAAAATCCACCCAAAACCTAAAAAAATTGAAATTTTTATATGAAAACCTTCTTTTGCCCATATCTCCTTAAATATGCGTCCTAGAGCGAAAAGGACTTTAATTCGTGACCACCCTCAAAAAATTGAAAAATCCACCCAAAACCTAAAAAAAATTTAAATTTTTATATGAAAAACTTCTTTTGCCCATATCTCCTTAAATATGCGTCCTAGAGCGAAAAGGACTTTAATTCATGACCACCCCCAAAAAATTGAAAAATCCACCCAAAACCTAAAAAAATTGAAATTTTTATATGAAAAACTTCTTTTGCCCATATCTCCTAAACTAAGCGTCCTAGAGCGAAAAGGACTTTAATTCGTGACCACCCCAAAAAATTGAAAAATCCACCCAAAACCCTAAAAAATTGAAATTTTTATATGAAAACCTTCTTTTGCCCATATCTCCTAAACTAAACGTCCTAGAGCGAAAAGGACTTTAATTCGTGACCACCCCAAAAATTTGAACAATCCACCCAAAACCTAAAACAATTGAAATTTTTATATGAAAAACTTCTTTTGCCCATATCTCCTAAACTAAGCGTCCTAGAGCGAAAAGGACTTTAATTCGTGACCACCCCCAAAAAATTGAAAAATCCACCCAAAACCTAAAAAAATTGAAATTTTTATATGAAAACCTTCTTTTGCCCATATCTCCTAAACTAAGCGTCCTAGAGCGAAAAGGACTTTAATGACCACCCCAAAAAATTGGAAAATCCACCCAAAACCTAAAAAAATTGAAATTTTTATATGAAAACCTTCTTTTGCCCATATCTCCTTAAATATGCGTCCTAGAGCGAAAAGGACTTTAATTCGTGACCACCCTCAAAAAATTGAAAAATCCACCCAAAACCTAAAAAAAATTTAAATTTTTATATGAAAAACTTCTTTTGCCCATATCTCCTTAAATATGCGTCCTAGAGCGAAAAGGACTTTAATTCATGACCACCCCCAACAAATTGAAAAATCCACCCAAAACCTAAAAAAATTGAAATTTTTATATGAAAAACTTCTTTTGCCCATATCTCCTAAACTAAGCGTCCTAGAGCGAAAAGGACTTTAATTCGTGACCACCCCAAAAAATCTAAAAATCCACCCAAAACCCTAAAAAAAAATTGAAATTTTTATATGAAAACCTTCTTTTGCCCATATCTCCTAAACTAAACGTCCTAGAGCGAAAAGGACTTTAATTCGTGACCACACCAAAAAATTGAAAAATCCACCCAAAACCTAAAACAATTGAAATTTTTATATGAAAACCTTCTTTTGCCCATATCTCCTAAACTAAGCGTCCTAGAGCGAAAAGGACTTTAATTCGTGACCACCCCCAAAAAATTGAAAAATCCACCCACAACCTAAAAAAATTGAAATTTTTATATGAAAAACTTCTTTTGCCCATATCTCCTAAACTAAGCGTCCTAGAGCGAAAAGGACTTTAATTCGTGACCACCCTCAAAAAATTTAAAAATCCACCCAAAACCTAAAAAAATTTAAATTTTTATATGAAAACCTTCTTTTGCCCATATCTCCTTAAATATGCGTCCTAGAGCGAAAAGGACTTTAATTCATGACCACCCCAAAAAATTGAAAAATTCACCCAAAACCTACAAAAATTGAAATTTTTATATGAAAAACTTCTTTTGCCCATATCTCATAAACTAAGCGTCCTAGAGCGAAAAGGACTTTAATTCATGACCACCCCAAAAAATTGAAAAATCCACCCAAAACCTAAAAAAATTGAAATTTTTATATGAAAAACTTCTTTTGCCCATATCTCCTTAAATATGCGTCCTAGAGCGAAAAGGACTTTAATTCGTGACCACCCCCAAAAAATTGAAAAATCCACCCAAAACATAAAAAAATTGAAATTTTTATATGATAAACTTCTTTTGCCCATATCTCCTAAACTAAGCGTCCTAGAGCGAAAAGGACTTTAATTCATGACCACCCCAAAAAATTGAAAAATCCACCCGAAACCTAAAAAAATTGAAATTTTTATATGAAAAACTTCTTTTGCCCATATCTCCTAAACTAAGCGTCCTAGAGCGAAAAGGACTTTAATTCATGACCACCCCAAAAAATTGAAAAATCCACCCAAAACCTAAAAAAATTTAAATTTTTGTATGAAAAACTTCTTTTGCCCATATCTCCTAAACTAAGCGTCCTAGAGCGAAAAGGACTTTAATTCGTGACCACCCCCAAAAAATTGAAAAATCCACCCAAAACCTAAAAAAATTGAAATTTTTATATGAAAACCTTCTTTTGCCCATATCTCCTAAACTAAGCGTCCTAGAGCGAAAAGGACTTTAATTCGTGACCACCCCAAAAAATTGAAAAATCCACCCAAAACCTAAAAAAATTGAAATTTTTATATGAAAACCTTCTTTTGCCCATATCTCCTTAAATATGCGTCCTAGAGCGAAAAGGACTTTAATTCGTGACCACCCTCAAAAAATTGAAAAATCCACCCAAAACCTAAAAAAAATTTAAATTTTTATATGAAAAACTTCTTTTGCCCATATCTCCTTAAATATGCGTCCTAGAGCGAAAAGGACTTTAATTCATGACCACCCCCAAAAAATTGAAAAATCCACCCAAAACCTAAAAAAATTGAAATTTTTATATGAAAAACTTCTTTTGCCCATATCTCCTAAACTAAGCGTCCTAGAGCGAAAAGGACTTTAATTCGTGACCACCCCAAAAAATTGAAAAATCCACCCAAAACCCTAAAAAATTGAAATTTTTATATGAAAACCTTCTTTTGCCCATATCTCCTAAACTAAACGTCCTAGAGCGAAAAGGACTTTAATTTGTGACCACCCCAAAAAATTGAAAAATCCACCCAAAACCTAAAACAATTGAAATTTTTATATGAAAACCTTCTTTTGCCCATATCTCCTAAACTAAGCGTCCTAGAGCGAAAAGGACTTTAATTCGTGACCACCCCCAAAAAATTGAAAAATCCACCCAAAACCTAAAAAACTTGAAATTTTTATATGAAAAACTTCTTTTGCCCATATCTCCTTAAATATGCGTCCTAGAGCGAAAAGGACTTTAATTCGTGACCACCCCCAAAAAATTGAAAAATCCACCCAAAACATAAAAAAATTGAAATTTTTATATGATAAACTTCTTTTGCCCATATCTCCTAAACTAAGCGTCCTAGAGCGAAAAGGACTTTAATTCATGACCACCCCAAAAAATTGAAATTTTTATATGAAAAACTTCTTTTGCCCATATCTCCTAAACTAAGCGTCCTAGAGCGAAAAGGACTTTAATTCATGACCACCCCCAAAAAATTTAAAAATCCACCCAAAACCTAAAAAAATTTAAATTTTTGTATGAAAAACTTCTTTTGCCCATATCTCCTAAACTAAGCGTCCTAGAGCGAAAAGGACTTTAATTCGTGACCACCCCCAAAAATTGAAAAATCCACCCAAAACCTAAAAAAATTGAAATTTTTATATGAAAAACTTCTTTTGCCCATATCTCCTTAAATATGCGTCCTAGAGCGAAAAGGACTTTAATTCATGACCACCCCCAAAAAATTGAAAAATCCACCCAAAACCTAAAAAAATTGAAATTTTTATATGAAAAACTTCTTTTGCCCATATCTCCTTAAATATGCGTCCTAGAGCGAAAAGGACTTTAATTCGTGACCACCCCAAAAAATTGAAAAATCCACCCAAAACCTAAAAAAATTGAAATTTTTATATGAAAACCTTCTTTTGCCCATATCTCCTAAACTAAGCGTCCTAGAGCGAAAAGGACTTTAATTCGTGACCACCCCCAAAAAATTGCAAAATCCACCCAAAACCTAAAAAAATTGAAATTTTTATATGAAAAACTTCTTTTGCCCATATCTCCTTAAATATGCGTCCTAGAGCGAAAAGGACTTTAATTCGTGACCACCCCCAAAAAATTGAAAAATCCACCCAAAACATAAAAAAATTGAAATTTTTATATGATAAACTTCTTTTGCCCATATCTCCTAAACTAAGCGTCCTAGAGCGAAAAGGACTTTAATTCATGACCACCCCAAAAAATTGAAAAATCCACCCAAAACCTAAAAAAATTTAAATTTTTATATGAAAACCTTCTTTTGCCCATATCTCCTAAACTAAGCGTCCTAGAGCGAAAAGGACTTTAATTCATGACCACCCCAAAAAATTGAAAAATCCACCCAAAACCTAAAAAAATTTAAATTTTTGTATGAAAAACTTCTTTTGCCCATATCTCCTAAACGAAGCGTCCTAGAGCGAAAAGGACTTTAATTCGTGACCACCCCCAAAAAATTGAAAAATCCACCCAAAACCTAAAAAAATTGAAATTTTTATATGAAAAACTTCTTTTGCCCATATCTCCTAAACTAAGCGTCCTAGAGCGAAAAGGACTTTAATTCGTGACCACCCCCAAAAAATTGAAAAATCCACCCAAAACCTAAAAATATTGAAATTTTTATATGAAAAACTTCTTTTGCCCATATCTCCTTAAATATGCGTCCTAGAGCGAAAAGGACTTTAATTCGTGACCACCCCCAAAAAATTGAAAAATCCACCCAAAACCTAAAAAAATTGAAATTTTTATATGAAAACCTTCTTTTGCCCATATCTCCTAAACTAAGCGTCCTAGAGCGAAAAGGACTTTAATGACCACCCCAAAAAATTGGAAAATCCACCCAAAACCTAAAAAAAATTTAAATTTTTATATGAAAAACTTCTTTTGCCCATATCTCCTTAAATATGCGTCCTAGAGCGAAAAGGACTTTAATTCATGACCACCCCCAAAAAATTGAAAAATCCACCCAAAACCTAAAAAAATTGAAATTTTTATATGAAAAACTTCTTTTGCCCATATCTCCTAAACTAAGCGTCCTAGAGCGAAAAGGACTTTAATTCGTGACCACCCCAAAAAATTGAAAAATCCACCCAAAACCCTAAACAAATTGAAATTTTTATATGAAAACCTTCTTTTGCCCATATCTCCTAAACTAAACGTCCTAGAGCGAAAAGGACTTTAATTCGTGACCACCCCAAAAAATTGAAAAATCCACCCAAAACCTAAAACAATTGAAATTTTTATATGAAAACCTTCTTTTGCCCATATCTCCTAAACTAAGCGTCCTAGAGCGAAAAGGACTTTAATTCGTGACCACCCCCAAAAAATTGAAAAATCCACCCAAAACCTAAAAAAATTGAAATTTTTATATGAAAAACTTCTTTTGCCCATATCTCCTTAAATATGCGTCCTAGAGCGAAAAGGACTTTAATTCGTGACCACCCCCAAAAAATTGAAAAATCCACCCACAACCTAAAAAAATTGAAATTTTTATATGAAAAACTTCTTTTGCCCATATCTCCTAAACTAAGCGTCCTAGAGCGAAAAGGACTTTAATTCGTGACCACCCTCAAAAAATTGAAAAATCCACCCAAAACCTAAAAAAATTTAAATTTTTATATGAAAACCTTCTTTTGCCCATATCTCCTTAAATATGCGTCCTAGAGCGAAAAGGACTTTAATTCATGACCACCCCAAAAAATTGAAAAATTCACCCAAAACCTACAAAAATTGAAATTTTTATATGAAAAACTTCTTTTGCCCATATCTCATAAACTAAGCGTCCTAGAGCGAAAAGGACTTTAATTCATGACCACCCCAAAAAATTGAAAAATCCACCCAAAACCTAAAAAAATTTAAATTTTTATATGAAAAACTTCTTTTGCCCATATCTCCTTAAATATGCGTCCTAGAGCGAAAAGGACTTTAATTCGTGACCACCCCCAAAAAATTGCAAAATCCACCCAAAACATAAAAAAATTGAAATTTTTATATGATAAACTTCTTTTGCCCATATCTCCTAAACTAAGCGTCCTAGAGCGAAAAGGACTTTAATTCATGACCACCCCAAAAAATTGAAAAATCCACCCGAAACCTAAAAAAATTGAAATTTTTATATGAAAAACTTCTTTTGCCCATATCTCCTAAACTAAGCGTCCTAGAGCGAAAAGGACTTTAATTCATGACCACCCCAAAAAATTGAAAAATCCACCCAAAACCTAAAAAAATTTAAATTTTTGTATGAAAAACTTCTTTTGCCCATATCTCCTAAACTAAGCGTCCTAGAGCGAAAAGGACTTTAATTCGTGACCACCCCCAAAAAATTGAAAAATCCATCCAAAACCTAAAAAAATTGAAATTTTTATATGAAAACCTTCTTTTGCCCATATCTCCTAAACTAAGCGTCCTAGAGCGAAAAGGACTTTAATTCGTGACCACCCCAAAAAATTGAAAAATCCACCCAAAACCTAAAAAAATTGAAATTTTTATATGAAAACCTTCTTTTGCCCATATCTCCTTAAATATGCGTCCTAGAGCGAAAAGGACTTTAATTCGTGACCACCCTCAAAAAATTGAAAAATCCACCCAAAACCTAAAAAAAATTTAAATTTTTATATGAAAAACTTCTTTTGCCCATATCTCCTTAAATATGCGTCCTAGAGCGAAAAGGACTTTAATTCATGACCACCCCCAAAAAATTGAAAAATCCACCCAAAACCTAAAAAAATTGAAATTTTTATATGAAAAACTTCTTTTGCCCATATCTCCTAAACTAAGCGTCCTAGAGCGAAAAGGACTTTAATTCGTGACCACCCCAAAAAATTGAAAAATCCACCCAAAACCCTAAAAAATTGAAATTTTTATATGAAAACCTTCTTTTGCCCATATCTCCTAAACTAAACGTCCTAGAGCGAAAAGGACTTTAATTCGTGACCACCCCAAAAATTTGAACAATCCACCCAAAACCTAAAACAATTGAAATTTTTATATGAAAAACTTCTTTTGCCCATATCTCCTAAACTAAGCGTCCTAGAGCGAAAAGGACTTTAATTCGTGACCACCCCCAAAAAATTGAAAAATCCACCCAAAACCTAAAAAAATTGAAATTTTTATATGAAAACCTTCTTTTGCCCATATCTCCTAAACTAAGCGTCCTAGAGCGAAAAGGACTTTAATGACCACCCCAAAAAATTGGAAAATCCACCCAAAACCTAAAAAAATTGAAATTTTTATATGAAAACCTTCTTTTGCCCATATCTCCTTAAATATGCGTCCTAGAGCGAAAAGGACTTTAATTCGTGACCACCCTCAAAAAATTGAAAAATCCACCCAAAACCTAAAAAAAATTTAAATTTTTATATGAAAAACTTCTTTTGCCCATATCTCCTTAAATATGCGTCCTAGAGCGAAAAGGACTTTAATTCATGACCACCCCCAACAAATTGAAAAATCCACCCAAAACCTAAAAAAATTGAAATTTTTATATGAAAAACTTCTTTTGCCCATATCTCCTAAACTAAGCGTCCTAGAGCGAAAAGGACTTTAATTCGTGACCACCCCAAAAAATCTAAAAATCCACCCAAAACCCTAAAAAAAAATTGAAATTTTTATATGAAAACCTTCTTTTGCCCATATCTCCTAAACTAAACGTCCTAGAGCGAAAAGGACTTTAATTCGTGACCACACCAAAAAATTGAAAAATCCACCCAAAACCTAAAACAATTGAAATTTTTATATGAAAACCTTCTTTTGCCCATATCTCCTAAACTAAGCGTCCTAGAGCGAAAAGGACTTTAATTCGTGACCACCCCCAAAAAATTGAAAAATCCACCCAAAACCTAAAAAAATTGAAATTTTTATATGAAAAACTTCTTTTGCCCATATCTCCTTAAATATGCGTCCTAGAGCGAAAAGGACTTTAATTCGTGACCACCCCCAAAAAATTGAAAAATCCACCCACAACCTAAAAAAATTGAAATTTTTATATGAAAAACTTCTTTTGCCCATATCTCCTAAACTAAGCGTCCTAGAGCGAAAAGGACTTTAATTCGTGACCACCCTCAAAAAATTTAAAAATCCACCCAAAACCTAAAAAAATTTAAATTTTTATATGAAAACCTTCTTTTGCCCATATCTCCTTAAATATGCGTCCTAGAGCGAAAAGGACTTTAATTCATGACCACCCCAAAAAATTGAAAAATTCACCCAAAACCTACAAAAATTGAAATTTTTATATGAAAAACTTCTTTTGCCCATATCTCATAAACTAAGCGTCCTAGAGCGAAAAGGACTTTAATTCATGACCACCCCAAAAAATTGAAAAATCCACCCAAAACCTAAAAAAATTGAAATTTTTATATGAAAAACTTCTTTTGCCCATATCTCCTTAAATATGCGTCCTAGAGCGAAAAGGACTTTAATTCGTGACCACCCCCAAAAAATTGAAAAATCCACCCAAAACATAAAAAAATTGAAATTTTTATATGATAAACTTCTTTTGCCCATATCTCCTAAACTAAGCGTCCTAGAGCGAAAAGGACTTTAATTCATGACCACCCCAAAAAATTGAAAAATCCACCCGAAACCTAAAAAAATTGAAATTTTTATATGAAAAACTTCTTTTGCCCATATCTCCTAAACTAAGCGTCCTAGAGCGAAAAGGACTTTAATTCATGACCACCCCAAAAAATTGAAAAATCCACCCAAAACCTAAAAAAATTTAAATTTTTGTATGAAAAACTTCTTTTGCCCATATCTCCTAAACTAAGCGTCCTAGAGCGAAAAGGACTTTAATTCGTGACCACCCCCAAAAAATTGAAAAATCCACCCAAAACCTAAAAAAATTGAAATTTTTATATGAAAACCTTCTTTTGCCCATATCTCCTAAACTAAGCGTCCTAGAGCGAAAAGGACTTTAATTCGTGACCACCCCAAAAAATTGAAAAATCCACCCAAAACCTAAAAAAATTGAAATTTTTATATGAAAAACCTTCTTTTGCCCATATCTCCTTAAATATGCGTCCTAGAGCGAAAAGGACTTTAATTCGTGACCACCCTCAAAAAATTGAAAAATCCACCCAAAACCTAAAAAAAATTTAAATTTTTATATGAAAAACTTCTTTTGCCCATATCTCCTTAAATATGCGTCCTAGAGCGAAAAGGACTTTAATTCATGACCACCCCCAAAAAATTGAAAAATCCACCCAAAACCTAAAAAAATTGAAATTTTTATATGAAAAACTTCTTTTGCCCATATCTCCTAAACTAAGCGTCCTAGAGCGAAAAGGACTTTAATTCGTGACCACCCCAAAAAATTGAAAAATCCACCCAAAACCCTAAAAAATTGAAATTTTTATATGAAAACCTTCTTTTGCCCATATCTCCTAAACTAAACGTCCTAGAGCGAAAAGGACTTTAATTTGTGACCACCCCAAAAAATTGAAAAATCCACCCAAAACCTAAAACAATTGAAATTTTTATATGAAAACCTTCTTTTGCCCATATCTCCTAAACTAAGCGTCCTAGAGCGAAAAGGACTTTAATTCGTGACCACCCCCAAAAAATTGAAAAATCCACCCAAAACCTAAAAAACTTGAAATTTTTATATGAAAAACTTCTTTTGCCCATATCTCCTTAAATATGCGTCCTAGAGCGAAAAGGACTTTAATTCGTGACCACCCCCAAAAAATTGAAAAATCCACCCAAAACCTAAAAAAATTTAAATTTTTATATGAAAAACTTCTTTTGCCCATATCTCCTTAAATATGCGTCCTAGAGCGAAAAGGACTTTAATTCATGACCACCCCCAAAAAATTGAAAAATCCACCCAAAACCTAAAAAAATTGAAATTTTTATATGAAAAACTTCTTTTGCCCATATCTCCTAAACTAAGCGTCCTAGAGCGAAAAGGACTTTAATTCGTGACCACCCCAAAAAATTGAAAAATCCACCCAAAACCCTAAAAAATTGAAATTTTTATATGAAAACCTTCTTTTGCCCATATCTCCTAAACTAAACGTCCTAGAGCGAAAAGGACTTTAATTCGTGACCACCCCAAAAAATTGAAAAATCCACCCAAAACCTAAAACAATTGAAATTTTTATATGAAAACCTTCTTTTGCCCATATCTCCTAAACTAAGCGTCCTAGAGCGAAAAGGACTTTAATTCGTGACCACCCCCAAAAAATTGAAAAATCCACCCAAAACCTAAAAAAATTGAAATTTTTATATGAAAAACTTATTTTGCCCATATCTCCTTAAATATGCGTCCTAGAGCGAAAAGGACTTTAATTCATGACCACCCCAAAAAATTGGAAAATTCACCCAAAACCTAAAAAAATTGAAATTTTTATATGAAAAACTTCTTTTGCCCATATCTCATAAACTAAGCGTCCTAGAGCGAAAAGGACTTTATTTCATGACCACCCCAAAAAATTGAAAAATCCACCCAAAACCTAAAAAAATTGAAATTTTTATATGAAAAACTTCTTTTGCCCATATCTCCTTAAATATGCGTCCTAGAGCGAAAAGGACTTTAATTCGTGACCACCCCCAAAAAATTGAAAAATCCACCCAAAACATAAAAAAATTGAAATTTTTATATGATAAACTTCTTTTGCCCATATCTCCTAAACTAAGCGTCCTAGAGCGAAAAGGACTTTAATTCATGACCACCCCAAAAAATTGAAAAATCCACCCGAAACCTAAAAAAATTGAAATTTTTATATGAAAAACTTCTTTTGCCCATATCTCCTAAACTAAGCGTCCTAGAGCGAAAAGGACTTTAATTCATGACCACCCCAAAAAATTGAAAAATCCACCCAAAACCTAAAAAAATTTAAATTTTTGTATGAAAAACTTCTTTTGCCCATATCTCCTAAACTAAGCGTCCTAGAGCGAAAAGGACTTTAATTCGTGACCACCCCCAAAAAATTGAAAAATCCACCCAAAACCTAAAAAAATTGAAATTTTTATATGAAAACCTTCTTTTGCCCATATCTCCTAAACTAAGCGTCCTAGAGCGAAAAGGACTTTAATTCGTGACCACCCCAAAAAATTGAAAAATCCACCCAAAACCTAAAAAAATTGAAATTTTTATATGAAAACCTTCTTTTGCCCATATCTCCTTAAATATGCGTCCTAGAGCGAAAAGGACTTTAATTCGTGACCACCCTCAAAAAATTGAAAAATCCACCCAAAACCTAAAAAAAATTTAAATTTTTATATGAAAAACTTCTTTTGCCCATATCTCCTTAAATATGCGTCCTAGAGCGAAAAGGACTTTAATTCATGACAACCCCCAAAAAATTGAAAAATCCACTCAAAACCTAAAAAAATTGAAATTTTTATATGAAAAACTTCTTTTGCCCATATCTCCTTAAATATGCGTCCTAGAGCGAAAAGGACTTTAATTCGTGACCACCCCAAAAAATTGAAAAATCCACCCAAAACCTAAAAAAATTTAAATTTTTATATGAAAACCTTCTTTTGCCCATATCTCCTTAAATATGCGTCCTAGAGCGAAAAGGACTTTAATTCGTGACCACCCCAAAAAATTGAAAAATCCACCCAAAACCTAAAAAAATTGAAATTTTTATATGAAAACCTTCTTTTGCCCATATCTCCTTAAATATGCGTCCTAGAGCGAAAAGGACTTTAATTCGTGACCACCCCCAAAAAATTGAAAAATCCACCCAAAACCTAAAAAAATTGAAATTTTTATATGAAAAACTTCTTTTGCCCATATCTCCTTAAATATGCGTCCTAGAGCGAAAAGGACTTTAATTCATGACCACCCCAAAAAATTGAAAAATTCACCCAAAACCTAAAAAAATTGAAATTTTTATATGAAAACCTTCTTTTGCCCATATCTCCTAAACTAAGCGTCCTAGAGCGAAAAGGACTTTAATTCATGACCACCCCCAAAAAATTTAAAAATCCACCCAAAACCTAAAAAAATTGAAATTTTTATATGAAAACCGTCTTTTGCTCATATCTCCTTAAATATGCGTCCTAGAGCGAAAAGGACTTTAATTCGTGACCACCCTCAAAAAATTGAAAAATCCACCCAAAACCTAAAAAAAATTTAAATTTTTATATGAAAAACTTCTTTTGCCCATATCTCCTTAAATATGCGTCCTAGAGCGAAAAGGACTTTAATTCATGACCACCCCCAAAAAATTGAAAAATCCACCCAAAACCTAAAAAAATTTAAATTTTTATATGAAAAACTTCTTTTGCCCATATCTCCTTAAATATGCGTCCTAGAGCGAAAAGGACTTTAATTCGTGACCACCCCAAAAAATTGAAAAATCCACCCAAAACCTAAAACAATTGAAATTTTTATATGAAAACCTTCTTTTGCCCATATCTCCTAAACTAAGCGTCCTAGAGCGAAAAGGACTTTAATTCGTGACCACCCCCAAAAAATTGAAAAATCCACCCAAAACCTAAAAAAATTGAAATTTTTATATGAAAAACTTCTTTTGCCCATATCTCCTTAAATATGCGTCCTAGAGCGAAAAGGACTTTAATTCGTGACCACCCCCAAAAAATTGAAAAATCCACCCAAAACATAAAAAAATTGAAATTTTTATATGATAAACTTCTTTTGCCCATATCTCCTAAACTAAGCGTCCTAGAGCGAAAAGGACTTTAATTCATGACCACCCCAAAAAATTGAAAAATCCACCCAAAACCTAAAAAAATTGAAATTTTTATATGAAAAACTTCTTTTGCCCATATCTCCTAAACTAAGCGTCCTAGAGCGAAAAGGACTTTAATTCATGACCACCCCAAAAAATTGAAAAATCCACCCAAAACCTAAAAAAATTTAAATTTTTGTATGAAAAACTTCTTTTGCCCATATCTCCTAAACTAAGCGTCCTAGAGCGAAAAGGACTTTAATTCGTGACCACCCCCAAAAAATTGAAAAATCCACCCAAAACCTAAAAAAATTGAAATTTTTATATGAAAAACTTCTTTTGCCCATATCTCCTAAACTAAGCGTCCTAGAGCGAAAAGGACTTTAATTCGTGACCACCCCCAAAAAATTGAAAAATCCACCCAAAACCTAAAAAAATTGAAATTTTTATATGAAAAACTTCTTTTGCCCATATCTCCTTAAATATGCGTCCTAGAGCGAAAAAGACTTTAATTCGTGACCACCCCCAAAAAATTGAAAAATCCACCCAAAACCTAAAAAAATTGAAATTTTTATATGAAAACCTTCTTTTGCCCATATCTCCTAAACTAAGCGTACTAGAGCGAAAAGGACTTTAATTCATGACCACCCCAAAAAATTGAAAAATCCACCCAAAACCTAAAAAAATTGAAATTTTTATATGAAAAACTTCTTTTGCCCATATCTCCTAAACTAAGCGTCCTAGAGCGAAAAGGACTTTAATTCATGACCACCCCAAAAAATTGAAAAATCCACCCAAAACCTAAAAAAATTTAAATTTTTGTATGAAAAACTTCTTTTGCCCATATCTCCTAAACTAAGCGTCCTAGAGCGAAAAGGACTTTAATTCGTGACCACCCCCAAAAAATTGAAAAATCCACCCAAAACCTAAAAAAATTGAAATTTTTATATGAAAACCTTCTTTTGCCCATATCTCCTAAACTAAGCGTCCTAGAGCGAAAAGGACTTTAATTCGTGACCACCCCAAAAAATTGAAAAATCCACCCAAAACCTAAAAAAATTGAAATTTTTATATGAAAACCTTCTTTTGCCCATATCTCCTTAAATATGCGTCCTAGAGCGAAAAGGACTTTAATTCGTGACCACCCTCAAAAAATTGAAAAATCCACCCAAAACCTAAAAAAAATTTAAATTTTTATATGAAAAACTTCTTTTGCCCATATCTCCTTAAATATGCGTCCTAGAGCGAAAAGGACTTTAATTCATGACCACCCCCAAAAAATTGAAAAATCCACCCAAAACCTAAAAAAATTGAAATTTTTATATGAAAAACTTCTTTTGCCCATATCTCCTTAAATATGCGTCCTAGAGCGAAAAGGACTTTAATTCGTGACCACCCCAACAAATTGAAAAATCCACCCAAAACCTATAAAAATTGAAATTTTTATATGAAAACCTTCTTTTGCCCATATCTCCTTAAATATGCGTCCTAGAGCGAAAAGGACTTTAATTCGTGACCACCCCAAAAAATTGAAAAATCCACTCAAAACCTAAAACAATTGAAATTTTTATATGAAAACCTTCTTTTGCCCATATCTCCTAAACTAAGCGTCCTAGAGCGAAAAGGACTTTAATTCGTGACCACCCCCAAAAAATTGAAAAATCCACCCAAAACCTAAAAAAATTTAAATTTTTATACGAAAAACTTCTTTTGCCCATATCTCCTTAAATATGCGTCCTAGAGCGAAAAGGCCTTTAATTCATGACCACCCCAAAAAATTGAAAAATTCACCCAAAACCTAAAAAAATTGAAATTTTTATATGAAAAACTTCTTTTGCCCATATCTCCTAAACTAAGCGTCCTAGAGCGAAAAGGACTTTAATTCATGACCACCCCAAAAAATTGAAAAATCCACCCAAAACCTAAAAAAATTGAAATTTTTATATGAAAAACTTCTTTTGCCCATATCTCCTTAAATATGCGTCCTAGAGCGAAAAGGACTTTAATTCGTGACCACCCCCAAAAAATTGAAAAATCCACCCAAAACATAAAAAAATTGAAATTTTTATATGATAAACTTCTTTTGCCCATATCTCCTAAACTAAGCGTCCTAGAGCGAAAAGGACTTTAATTCATGACCACCCCAAAAAATTGAAAAATCCACCCAAAACCTAAAAAAATTGAAATTTTTATATGAAAAACTTCTTTTGCCCATATCTCCTAAACTAAGCGTCCTAGAGCGAAAAGGACTTTAATTCATGACCACCCCAAAAAATTGAAAAATCCACCCAAAACCTAAAAAAATTTAAATTTTTGTATGAAAAACTTCTTTTGCCCATATCTCCTAAACTAAGCGTCCTAGAGCGAAAAGGACTTTAATTCGTGACCACCCCCAAAAAATTGAAAAATCCACCCAAAACCTAAAAAAATTGAAATTTTTATATGAAAAACTTCTTTTGCCCATATCTCCTAAACTAAGCGTCCTAGAGCGAAAAGGACTTTAATTCGTGACCACCCCCAAAAAATTGAAAAATCCACCCAAAACCTAAAAAAATTGAAATTTTTATATGAAAAACTTCTTTTGCCCATATCTCCTTAAATATGCGTCCTAGAGCGTTAAAGACTTTAATTCGTGACCACCCCCAAAAAATTGAAAAATCCACCCAAAACCTAAAAAAATTGAAATTTTTATATGAAAAACTTCTTTTGCCCATATCTCCTAAACTAAGCGTACTAGAGCGAAAAGGACTTTAATTCGTGACCACCCAAAAAAATTGAAAAATCCACCTAAAACCTAAAAAAATTGAAATTTTTATATGAAAACCGTCTTTTGCCCATATCTCCTTAAATATGCGTCCTAGAGCGAAAAGGACTTTAATTCGTGACCACCCTCAAAAAATTGAAAAATCCACCCAAAACCTAAAAAAAATTTAAATTTTTATATGAAAAACTTCTTTTGCCCATATCTCCTTAAATATGCGTCCTAGAGCGAAAAGGACTTTAATTCATGACCACCCCCAAAAAATTGAAAAATCCACCCAAAACTTAAAAAAATTTAAATTTTTATATGAAAAACTTCTTTTGCCCATATCTCCTTAAATATGCGTCCTAGAGCGAAAAGGACTTTAATTCGTGACCACCCCAAAAAATTGAAAAATCCACCCAAAACCTAAAACAATTGAAATTTTTATATGAAAACCTTCTTTTGCCCATATCTCCTAAACTAAGCGTCCTAGAGCGAAAAGGACTTTAATTCGTGACCACCCCCAAAAAATTGAAAAATCCACCCAAAACCTAAAAAAATTGAAATTTTTATATGAAAAACTTCTTTTGCCCATATCTCCTTAAATATGCGTCCTAGAGCGAAAAGGACTTTAATTCGTGACCACCCCCAAAAAATTGAAAAATCCACCCAAAACATAAACAAATTGAAATTTTTATATGATAAACTTCTTTTGCCCATATCTCCTAAACTAAGCGTCCTAGAGCGAAAAGGACTTTAATTCATGACCACCCCAAAAAATTGAAAAATCCACCCAAAACCTAAAAAAATTGAAATTTTTATATGAAAAACTTCTTTTGCCCATATCTCCTAAACTAAGCGTCCTAGAGCGAAAAGGACTTTAATTCATGACCACCCCAAAAAATTGAAAAATCCACCCAAAACCTAAAAAAATTTAAATTTTTGTATGAAAAACTTCTTTTGCCCATATCTCCTTAAATATGCGTCCTAGAGCGAAAAGGACTTTAATTCGTGACCACCCCAAAAAATTGAAAAATCCACCCAAAACCTAAAACAATTGAAATTTTTATATGAAAACCTTCTTTTGCCCATATCTCCTAAACTAAGCGTCCTAGAGCGAAAAGGACTTTAATTCGTGACCACCCCCAAAAAATTGAAAAATCCACCCAAAACCTAAAAAAATTGAAATTTTTATATGAAAAACTTCTTTTGCCCATATCTCCTTAAATATGCGTCCTAGAGCGAAAAGGACTTTAATTCGTGACCACCCCCAAAAAATTGAAAAATCCACCCAAAACCTAAAAAAATTGAAATTTTTATATGAAAAACTTCTTTTGCCCATATCTCCTAAACTAAGCGTCCTAGAGCGAAAAGGACTTTAATTCGTGACCACCCTCAAAAAATTGAAAAATCCACCCAAAACCTAAAGAAATTTAAATTTTTATATGAAAAACATCTTTTGCCCATATCTCCTTAAATATGCGTCCTAGAGCGAAAAGGACTTTAATTCATGACCACCCCAAAAAATTGAAAAATTCACCCAAAACCTAAAAAAATTGAAATTTTTATATGAAAAACTTCTTTTGCCCATATCTCCTAAACTAAGCGTCCTAGAGCGAAAAGGACTTTAATTCATGACCACCCCAAAAAATTGAAAAATCCACCCAAAACCTAAAAAAATTGAAATTTTTATATGAAAAACTTCTTTTGCCCATATCTCCTTAAATATGCGTCCTAGAGCGAAAAGGACTTTAATTCGTGACCACCCCCAAAAAAATTGAAAAATCCACCCAAAACCTAAAAAAATTGAAATTTTTATATGAAAAACTTCTTTTGCCCATATCTCCTAAACTAAGCGTCCTAGAGCGGACTTTAATTCATGACCACCCCAAAAAATTGAAAAATCCACCCAAAACCTAAAAAAAAATTAAATTTTTGTATGAAAAACTTCTTTTGCCCATATCTCCTAAACTAAGCGTCCTAGAGCGAAAAGGACTTTAATTCGTGACCACCCCCAAAAAATTGAAAAATCCACCCAAAACCTAAAAAAATTGAAATTTTTATATGAAAACCTTCTTTTGCCCATATCTCCTTAAATATGCGTCCTAGAGCGAAAAGGACTTTAATTCGTGACCACGCCAAAAAATTGAAAAATCCACCCAAAACCTAAAACAATTGAAATTTTTATATGAAAACCTTCTTTTGCCCATATCTCCTAAACTAAGCGTCCTAGAGCGAAAAGGACTTTAATTCGTGACCACCCCCAAAAAATTGAAAAATCCACCCAAAACCTAATAAAATTGAAATTTTTATATGAAAAACTTCTTTTGCCCATATCTCCTTAAATATGCGTCCTAGAGCGAAAAGGACTTTAATTCGTGACCACCCCCAAAAAATTGAAAAATCCACCCAAAACCTAAAAAAATTGAAATTTTTATATGAAAAACTTTTGCCCATATCTCCTAAACTAAGCGTCCTAGAGCGAAAAGGACTTTAATTCGTGACCACCCTCAAAAAATTGAAAAATCCACCCAAAACCTAAAAAAATTTAAATTTTTATATGAAAAACTTCTTTTGCCCATATCTCCTTAAATATGCGTCCTAGAGCGAAAAGGACTTTAATTCATGACCACTCCAAAAAATTGAAAAATTCACCCAAAACCTAAAAAAATTGAAATTTTTATATGAAAAACTTCTTTTGCCCATATCTCCTAAACTAAGCGTCCTAGAGCGAAAAGGACTTTAATTCATGACCACCCCAAAAAATTGAAAAATCCACCCAAAACCTAAAAAAATTGAAATTTTTATATGAAAAACTTCTTTCGCCCATATCTCCTTAAATATGCGTCCTAGAGTGAAAAGGACTTTAATTCGTGACCACCCCCAAAAAATTGAAAAATCCACCCAAAACATAAAAAAATTGAAATTTTTATATGATAAACTTCTTTTGCCCATATCTCCTAAACTAAGCGTCCTAGAGCGAAAAGGACTTTAATTCATGAATACCCCAAAAAATTGAAAAATCCACCCAAAACCTAAAAAAATTGAAATTTTTATATGAAAAACTTCTTTTGCCCATATCTCCTAAACTAAGCGTACTAGAGCGAAAAGGACTTTAATTCGTGACCACCCCAAAAAATTGAAAAATCCACCCAAAACCTAAAAAAATTTAAATTTTTGTATGAAAAACTTCTTTTGCCCATATCTCCTAAACTAAGCGTCCTAGAGTGAAAAGGACTTTAATTCGTGACCACCCCCAAAAAATTGAAAAATCCACCCAAAACCTAAAAAAATTTAAATTTTTATATGAAAAACTTCTTTTGCCCATATCTCCTAAACTAAGCGTCCTAGAGCGAAAAGGACTTTAATTCGTGACCACCCCCAAAAAATTGAAAAATCCACCCAAAACCTAAAAAAATTGAAATTTTTATATGAAAAACTTCTTTTGCCCATATCTCCTTAAATATGCGTCCTAGAGCGAAAAGGACTTTAATTCGTGACCACGCCAAAAAATTGAAAAATCCACCCAAAACCTAAAAAAATTGAAATTTTTATATGAAAAACTTCGTTTGCCCATATCTCCTAAACTAAGCGTCCTTGAGCGAAAAGGACTTTAATTCGTGACCACCCTCAAAAAATTGAAAAATCCACCCAAAACCTAAAAAAATTTAAATTTTTATATGAAAAACTTCTTTTGCCCATATCTCCTAAACTAAGCGTCCTAGAGCGAAAAGGACTTTAATTCGTGACCACCCCCAAAAAATTTAAAAATCCACCCAAAACCTAAAAAAATTGAAATTTTTATATGAAAACCTTCTTTTGCCCATATCTCCTAAACTAAGCGTACTAGAGCGAAAAGGACTTTAATTCGTGACCACCCCAAAAAATTGAAAAATCCACCCAAAACCTAAAAAAATTGAAATTTTTATATGAAAACCTTCTTTTGCCCATATCTCCTTAAATATGCGTCCTAGAGCGAAAAGGACTTTAATTCGTGACCACCCTCAAAAAATTGAAAAATCCACCCAAAACCTAAAAAAATTGAAATTTTTATATGAAAAACTTCTTTTGCCCATATCTCTTTAAATATGCGTCCTAGAGCGAAAAGGACTTTAATTCGTGACCACCCCAAAAAATTGAAAAATCCACCCAAAACCTAAAACAATTGAAATTTTTATATGAAAACCTTCTTTTGCCCATATCTCCTAAACTAAGCGTCCTAGAGCGAAAAGGACTTTAATTCGTGACCACCCCCAAAAAATTGAAAAATCCACCCAAAATCTAAAAAAATTGAAATTTTTATATGAAAAACTTCTTTTGCCCATATCTCCTTAAATATGCGTCCTAGAGCGAAAAGGACTTTAATTCGTGACCACCCCCAAAAAATTGAAAAATCCACCCAAAACCTAAGAAAATTGAAATTTTTATATGAAAAACTTCTTTTGCCCATATCTCCTAAACTAAGCGTCCTAGAGCGAAAAGGACTTTAATTCGTGACCACCCTCAAAAAGTTGAAAAATCCACCCAAAACCTAAAAAAATTTAAATTTTTATATGAAAAACATCTTTTGCCCATATCTCCTTAAATATGCGTCCTAGAGCGAAAAGGACTTTAATTCATGACCACCCCCAAAAAATTGAAAAATCCACCCAAAACCTAAAAAAATTGAAATTTTTATATGAAAAACTTCTTTTGCCCATATCTCCTAAACTAAGCGTCCTAGAGCGAAAAGGACTTTAATTCATGACCACCCCAAAAAATTGAAAAATCCACCCAAAACCTAAAAAAATTTAAATTTTTATATGAAAAACATCTTTTGCCCATATCTCCTTAAATATGCGTCCTAGAGCGAAAAGGACTTTAATTCGTGACCACCCCCAAAAAAATTGAAAAATCCACCCAAAACCTAAAAAAATTGAAATTTTTATATGAAAAACTTCTTTTGCCCATATCTCCTAAACTAAGCGTCCTAGAGCGAAAAGGACTTTAATTCATGACCACCCCAAAAAATTGAAAAATCCACCCAAAACCTAAAAAAATTTAAATTTTTGTATGAAAAACTTCTTTTGCCCATATCTCCTAAACTAAGCGTCCTAGAGCGAAAAGGACTTTAATTCGTGACCACCCCCAAAAAATTGAAAAATCCACCCAAAACCTAAAAAAATTGAAATTTTTATATGAAAAACTTCTTTTGCCCATATCTCCTAAACTAAGCGTCCTAGAGCGAAAATGACTTTAATTCGTGACCACCCCCAAAAAATTGCAAAATCCACCCAAAATTAAAAAAAAATGAAATTTTTATATGAAAAACTTCTTTTGCCCATATCTCCTTAAATATGCGTCCTAGAGCGAAAAGGACTTTAATTCGTGACCACCCCCAAAAAATTGAAAAATCCACCCAAAACCTAAAAAAATTGAAATTTTTATATGAAAACCTTCTTTTGCCCATATCTTCTAAACTAAGCGTCCTAGAGCGAAAAGGACTTTAATTCGTGACCACCCCAAAAAATTGAAAAATCCACCCAAAACCTAAAAAAATTGAAATTTTTATATGAAAACCTTCTTTTGCCCATATCTCCTTAAATATGCGTGCTAGAGCGAAAAGGACTTTAATTCGTGACCACCCTCAAAAAATTGAATAATCCACCCAAAACCTAAAAAAAATTGAAATTTTTATATGAAAACCTTCTTTTGCCCATATCTCCTTAAATATGCGTCCTAGAGCGAAAAGGACTTTAATTCATGACCACCCCAAAAAATTGAAAAATCCACCCAAAACCTAAAACAATTGAAATTTTTATATGAAAACCTTCTTTTGCCCATATCTCCTAAACTAAGCGTCCTAGAGCGAAAAGGACTTTAATTCGTGACCACCCCCAAAAAATTGAAAAATCCACCCAAAACCTAAAAAAATTGAAATTTTTATATGAAAAACTTCTTTTGCCCATATCTCCTTAAATATGCGTCCTAGAGCGAAAAGGTCTTTAATTCGTGACCACCCCCAAAAAATTGAAAAATCCACCCAAAACCTAAAAAAATTGAAATTTTTATATGAAAACCTTCTTTTGCCCATATCTCCTAAACTAAGCGTCCTAGAGCGAAAAGGACTTTAATTCGTGACCACCCCAAAAAATTGAAAAATCCACCCAAAACCTAAAAAAATTGAAATTTTTATATGAAAAACTTCTTTTGCCCATATCTCCTTAAATATGCGTCCTAGAGCGAAAAGGACTTTAATTCGTGACCACCCTCAAAAAATTGAAAAATCCACCCAAAACCTAAAAAAAATTTAAATTTTTATATGAAAAACTTCTTTTGCCCATATCTCCTTAAATATGCGTCCTAGAGCGAAAAGGACTTTAATTCATGATCACCCCCAAAAAATTGAAAAATCCACCCAAAACCTAAAAAAATGGAAATTTTTATATGAAAAACTTCTTTCGCCCATATCTCCTAAACTAAGCGTCCTAGAGCGAAAAGGACTTTAATTCGTGACCACCCTCAAAAAATTGAAAAATCCACCCAAAACCTAAAAAAATTTAAATTTTTATATGAAAAACTTCTTTTGCCCATATCTCCTTAAATATGCGTCCTAGAGCGAAAAGGACTTTAATTCATGACCACCCCAAAAAATTGAAAAATGCACCCAAAACCTAAAAAAATTGAAATTTTTATATGAAAAACTTCTTTTGCCCATATCTCCTAAACTAAGCGTCCTAGAGCGAAAAGGACTTTAATTCATGACCACCCCAAAAAATTGAAAAATCCACCCAAAACCTAAAAAAATTGAAATTTTTATATGAAAAACTTCTTTTGCCCATATCTCTTAAACTAAGCGTCCTAGAGCGAAAAGGACTTTAATTCGTGACCACCCCCAAAAAATTGAAAAATCCACCCAAAACCTAAAAAAATTGAAATTTTTATATGAAAAACTTCTTTTGCCCATATCTCCTTAAATATGCGTCCTAGAGCGAAAAGGACTTTAATTCGTGACCACCCCCAAAAAATTGAAAAATCCACCCAAAACCTAAAAAAATTGAAATTTTTATATGAAAACCTTCTTTTGCCCATATCTCCTAAACTAAGCGTCCTAGAGCGAAAAGGACTTTAATTCGTGACCACCCCAAAAAATTGAAAAATCCACCCAAAACCTAAAAAAATTGAAATTTTTATATGAAAACCTTCTTTTGCCCATATCTCCTTAAATATGCGTCCCAGAGCGAAAAGGACTTTAATTCTTGACCACCCCCAAAAAATTGAAAAATCCACCCAAAACCTAAAAAAAATTTAAATTTTTATATGAAAAACTTCTTTTGCCCATATCTCCTTAAATATGCGTCCTAGAGCGAAAAGGACTTTAATTCATGACCACCCCCAAAAAATTGAAAAATCCACCCAAAACCTAAAAAAATTGAAATTTTTATATGAAAAACTTCTTTTGCCCATATCTCCTTAAATATGCGTCCTAGAGCGAAAAGGACTTTAATTCGTGACCACCCCAAAAAATTGAAAAATCCACCCAAAACCTAAAAAAATTGAAATTTTTATATGAAAACCTTCTTTTGCCCATATCTCCTTAAATATGCGTCCTAGAGCGAAAAGGACTTTAATTCGTGACCACCCCAAAAAATTGAAAAATCCACCCAAAACCTAAAACAATTGAAATTTTTATATGAAAACCTTCTTTTTCCCATATCTCCTAAACTATGCGTCCTAGAGCGAAAAGGACTTTAATTCGTGACCACCCCCAAAAAATTGAAAAATCCACCCAAAACCTAAAACAAATTGAAATTTTTATATGAAAAACATCTTTTGCCCATATCTCCTTAAATATGCGTCCTAGAGCGAAAAGGACTTTAATTCGTGACCACCCCCAAAAAATTTAAAAATCCACCCAAAACCTAAAAAAATTGAAATTTTTATATGAAAAACTTCTTTTTCCCATATCTCCTAAACTAAGCGTCCTAGAGCGAAAAGGACTTTAATTCGTGACCACCCTCAAAAAATTGAAAAATCCACCCAAAACCTAAAAAAATTTAAATTTTTATATGAAAAACTTCTTTTGCCCATATCTCCTTAAATATGCGTCCTAGAGCGAAAAGGACTTTAATTCATGACCACCCCAAAAAATTGAAAAATTCACCCAAAACCTAAAAAAATTGAAATTTTTATATGAAAAACTTCTTTTGCCCATATCTCCTAAACTAAGCGTCCTAGAGCGAAAAGGACTTTAATTCATGACCACCCCAAAAAATTGAAAAATCCACCCAAAACCTACAAAAATTGAAATTTTTTATGAAAAACTTCTTTTGCCCATATCTCCTTAAATATGCGTCATAGAGCGAAAAGGACTTTAATTCATGACCACCCCCAAAAAATTGAAAAATCCACCCAAAACATAAAAAAATTGAAATTTTTATATGATAAACTTCTTTTGCCCATATCTCCTTAAATATGCGTCCTAGAGCGAAAAGGACTTTAATTCATGACCACCCCCAAAAAATTGAAAAATCCACCCAAAACCTAAAAAAATTGAAATTTTTATATGAAAAACTTCTTTTGCCCATATCTCCTTAAATATGCGTCCTAGAGCGAAAAGGACTTTAATTCGTGACCACCCCAAAAAATTGAAAAATCCACCCAAAACCTAAAAAAATTGAAATTTTTATATGAAAACCTTCTTTTGCCCATATCTCCTTAAATATGCGTCCTAGAGCGAAAAGGACTTTAATTCGTGACCACCCCAAAAAATTGAAAAATCCACCCAAAACCTAAAACAATTGAAATTTTTATATGAAAACCTTCTTTTTCCCATATCTCCTAAACTATGCGTCCTAGAGCGAAAAGGACTTTAATTCGTGACCACCCCCAAAAAATTGAAAAATCCACCCAAAACCTAAAACAAATTGAAATTTTTATATGAAAAACATCTTTTGCCCATATCTCCTTAAATATGCGTCCTAGAGCGAAAAGGACTTTAATTCGTGACCACCCCCAAAAAATTTAAAAATCCACCCAAAACCTAAAAAAATTGAAATTTTTATATGAAAAACTTCTTTTTCCCATATCTCCTAAACTAAGCGTCCTAGAGCGAAAAGGACTTTAATTCGTGACCACCCTCAAAAAATTGAAAAATCCACCCAAAACCTAAAAAAATTTAAATTTTTATATGAAAAACTTCTTTTGCCCATATCTCCTTAAATATGCGTCCTAGAGCGAAAAGGACTTTAATTCATGACCACCCCAAAAAATTGAAAAATTCACCCAAAACCTAAAAAAATTGAAATTTTTATATGAAAAACTTCTTTTGCCCATATCTCCTAAACTAAGCGTCCTAGAGCGAAAAGGACTTTAATTCATGACCACCCCAAAAAATTGAAAAATCCACCCAAAACCTACAAAAATTGAAATTTTTTATGAAAAACTTCTTTTGCCCATATCTCCTTAAATATGCGTCATAGAGCGAAAAGGACTTTAATTCATGACCACCCCCAAAAAATTGAAAAATCCACCCAAAACATAAAAAAATTGAAATTTTTATATGATAAACTTCTTTTGCCCATATCTCCTAAACTAAGCGTCCTAGAGCGAAAAGGACTTTAATTCATGACCACCCCAAAAAATTGAAAAATCCACCCAAAACCTAAAAAAATTGAAATTTTTATATGAAAAACTTCTTTTGCCCATATCTCCTAAACTAAGCGTCCTAGAGCGAAAAGGACTTTAATTCGTGACCACCCCAAAAATTGAAAAATCCACCCAAAACCTTAAAAAAATTTAAATTTTTGTATGAAAAACTTCTTTTGCCCATATCTCCTAAACTAAGCGTCCTAGAGCGAAAAGGACTTTAATTCGTGACCACCCCCAAAAAATTGAAAAATCCACCCAAAACCTAAAAAAATTGAAATTTTTATATGAAAAACTTCTTTTGCCCATATCTCCTAAACTAAGCGTCCTAGAGCGAAAAGGACTTTAATTCGTGACCACCCCCAAAAAATTGAAAAATCCACCCAAAACCTAAAAAAATTGAAATTTTTATATGAAAAACTTCTTTTGCCCATATCTCCTTAAATATGCGTCCTAGAGCGAAAAGGACTTTAATTCGTGACCACCCCCAAAAAATTGAAAAATCCACCCAAAACCTAAAAAAATTGAAATTTTTATATGAAAACCTTCTTTTGCCCATATCTCCTAAACTAAGCGTCCTAGAGCGAAAAGGACTTTAATTCGTGACCACCCCAAAAAATTGAAAAATCCACCCAAAACCTAAAAAAATTGAAATTTTTATATGAAAAACTTCTTTTGCCCATATCTCCTTAAATATGCGTCCTAGAGCGAAAAGGACTTTAATTCATGACCACCCCCAAAAAATTGAAAAATCCACCCAAAACCTAAAAAAATTGAAATTTTTATATGAAAAACTTCTTTTGCCCATATCTCCTTAAATATGCGTCCTAGAGCGAAAAGGACTTTAATTCGTGACCACCCCCAAAAAATTGAAAAATCCACCCAAAACCTAAAAAAAATTAAATTTTTATATGAAAAACTTATTTTGCCCATATCTCCTTAAATATGCGTCCTAGAGCGAAAAGGACTTTAATTCATGACCACCCCCAAAAAATTGAAAAATCCACCCAAAACCTAAAAAAATTGAAATTTTTATATGAAAAACTTCTTTTGCCCATATCTCCTTAAATATGCGTCCTAGAGCGAAAAGGACTTTAATTCGTGACCACCCCAAAAAATTGAAAAATCCTCCCAAAACCTAAAAAAATTGAAATTTTTATATGAAAACCTTCTTTTGCCCATATCTCCTTAAATATGCGTCCTAGAGCGAAAAGGACTTTAATTCGTGACCACCCCAAAAAATTGAAAAATCCACCCAAAACCTAAAACAATTGAAATTTTTATATGAAAACCTTATTTTGCCCATATCTCCTAAACTAAGCGTCCTAGAGCGAAAAGGACTTTAATTCGTGACCACTCCCAAAAAATTGAAAAATCCACCCAAAACCTAAAAAAATTGAAATTTTTATATGAACAACTTCTTTTGCCCATATCTCCTTAAATATGCGTCCTAGAGCGAAAAGGACTTTAATTCGTGACCACCCCCAAAAAATTGAAAAATCCACCCAAAACCTAAAAAAATTGAAATTTTTATATGAAAAACTTCTTTTGCCCATATCTCCTAAACTAAGCGTCCTAGAGCGAAAAGGACTTTAATTCGTAACCACCCTCAAAAAATTGAAAAATCCACCCAAAACCTAAAAAAATTTAAATTTTTATATGAAAAACTTCTTTTGCCCATATCTCCTTAAATATGCGTCCTAGAGCGAAAAGGACTTTAATCCGTGACCACCTCCAAAAAATTGAAAAATCCGCCCAAAACCTAAAAAAATTGAAATTTTTATATGAAAAACTTCTTTTGCCCATATCTCCTTAAATATGCGTCCTAGAGCGAAAAGGACTTTAATTCGTGACCACCCCCAAAAAATTGAAAAATCCACCCAAAACCTAAAAAAATTGAAATTTTTATATGAAAAACTTCTTTTGTCCATATCTCCTTAAATATGCGTCCTAGAGCGAAAAGGACTTTAATTCGTGACCACCCCCAAAAAATTGAAAAATCCACCCAAAACCTAAAAAAATTGAAATTTTTATATGAAAAACTTCTTTTGTCCATATCTCCTAAACTAAGCGTCCTAGAGCGAAAAGGACTTTAATTCATGACCACCCCAAAAAATTAAAAATCCACCCAAAACCTAAAAAAATTGAAATTTTTATATGAAAAACTTCTTTTGCCCATATCTCCTAAACTAAGCGTCCTAGAGCGAAAAGGACTTTAATTCATGACCACCCCAAAAAATTGAAAAATCCACCCAAAACCTAAAAAAATTGAAATTTTTATATGAAAAACTTCTTTTGCCCATATCTCCTAAACTAAGCGTCCTAGAGCGAAAAGGACTTTAATTCGTGACCACCCCCAAAAAATTGAAAAATCCACCCAAAACCTAAAAAAATTTAAATTTTTATATGAAAACCTTCTTTTGCCCATATCTCCTAAACTAAGCGTCCTAGAGCGAAAAGGACTTTAATTCGTGACCACCCCCAAAAAATTGAAAAATCCACCCAAAACCTAAAAAAATTGAAATATTTATATGAAAAACTTCTTTTGCCCATATCTCCTTAAATATGCGTCCTAGAGCGAAAAGGACTTTAATTCGTGACCACCCCCAAAAAATTGAAAAATCCACCCAAAACCTAAAAAAATTGAAATTTTTATATGAAAACCTTCTTTTGCCCATATCTCCTAAACTAAGCGTCCTAGAGCGAAAAGGACTTTAATTCATGACCACCCCCAAAAAATTTAAAAATCCACCCAAAACCTAAAGAAATTGAAATTTTTATATGAAAAACTTCTTTTGCCCATATCTCCTAAACTAAGCGTCCTAGAGCGAAAAGGACTTTAATTCATGACCACCCCAAAAAATTGAAAAATCCACCCAAAACCTAAAAAAATTGAAATTTTTATATGAAAAACTTCTTTTGCCCATATCTCCTAAACTAAGCGTCCTAGAGCGAAAAGGACTTTAATTCGTGACCACCCCCAAAAAATTGAAAAATCCACCCAAAACCTAAAAAAATTTAAATTTTTATATGAAAAACTTCTTTTGCCCATATATCCTAAACTAAGCGTCCTAGAGTGAAAAGGACTTTAATTCGTGACCACCCCCAAAAAATTGAAAAATCCACCCAAAACCTAAAAAAATTGAAATTTTTATATGAAAAACTTCTTTTGCCCATATCTCCTTAAATATGCGTCCTAGAGCGAAAAGGACTTTAATTCATGACCACCCCCAAAAAATTGAAAAATCCACCCAAAATCTAAAAAAATTGAAATTTTTATATGAAAACCTTCTTTTGCCCATATCTCCTAAACTAAGCGTCCTAGAGCGAAAAGGACTTTAATTCATGACCACCCCCAAAAAATTTAAAAATCCACCCAAAACCTAAAGAAATTGAAATTTTTATATGAAAAACTTCTTTTGCCCATATCTCCTAAACTAAGCGTCCTAGAGCGAAAAGGACTTTAATTCATGACCACCCCAAAAAATTGAAAAATCCACCCAAAACCTAAAAAAATTGAAATTTTTATATGATAAACTTCTTTTGCCCATATATCCTAAACTAAGCGTCCTAGAGCGAAAAGGACTTTAATTCGTGACCACCCCCAAAAAATTGAAAAATCCACCCAAAAACTAAAAAAATTGAAATTTTTATATGAAAAACTTCTTTTGCCCATATCTCCTTAAATATGCGTCCTAGAGCGAAAAGGACTTTAATTCATGACCACCCCCAAAAAATTGAAAAATCCACCCAAAATCTAAAAAAATTGAAATTTTTATATGAAAAACTTCTTTTGCCCATATCTCCTAAACTAAGCGTCCTAGAGCGAAAAGGACTTTAATTCATGACCACCCCAAAAAATTAAAAATCCACCCAAAACCTAAAAAAATTGAAATTTTTATATGAAAAACTTCTTTTGCCCATATCTCCTAAACTAAGCGTCCTAGAGCGAAAAGGACTTTAATTCATGACCACCCCAAAAAATTGAAAAATCCACCCAAAACCTAAAAAAATTGAAATTTTTATATGAAAAACTTCTTTTGCCCATATCTCCTAAACTAAGCGTCCTAGAGCGAAAAGGACTTTAATTCGTGACCACCCCCAAAAAATTGAAAAATCCACCCAAAACCTAAAAAAATTTAAATTTTTATATGAAAACCTTCTTTTGCCCATATCTCCTAAACTAAGCGTCCTAGAGCGAAAAGGACTTTAATTCGTGACCACCCCCAAAAAATTGAAAAATCCACCCAAAACCTAAAAAAATTGAAATTTTTATATGAAAAACTTCTTTTGCCCATATCTCCTTAAATATGCGTCCTAGAGCGAAAAGGACTTTAATTCGTGACCACCCCCAAAAAATTGAAAAATCCACCCAAAACCTAAAAAAATTGAAATTTTTATATGAAAACCTTCTTTTGCCCATATCTCCTAAACTAAGCGTCCTAGAGCGAAAAGGACTTTAATTCATGACCACCCCCAAAAAATTTAAAAATCCACCCAAAACCTAAAGAAATTGAAATTTTTATATGAAAAACTTCTTTTGCCCATATCTCCTAAACTAAGCGTCCTAGAGCGAAAAGGACTTTAATTCATGACAACCCCCAAAAAATTGAAAAATCCACTCAAAACCTAAAAAAATTGAAATTTTTATATGAAAAACTTCTTTTGCCCATATATCCTAAACTAAGCGTCCTAGAGTGAAAAGGACTTTAATTCGTGACCACCCCCAAAAAATTGAAAAATCCACCCAAAACCTAAAAAAATTGAAATTTTTATATGAAAAACTTCTTTTGCCCATATCTCCTTAAATATGCGTCCTAGAGCGAAAAGGACTTTAATTCATGACCACCCCCAAAAAATTGAAAAATCCACCCAAAATCTAAAAAAATTGAAATTTTTATATGAAAAACTTCTTTAGCCCATATCTCCTAAACTAAGCGTCCTAGAGCGAAAAGGACTTTAATTCATGACCCCCCAAAAAATTGAAAAATCCACCCAAAACCTAAAAAAATTGAAATTTTTATATGATAAACTTCTTTTGCCCATATATCCTAAACTAAGCGTCCTAGAGCGAAAAGGACTTTAATTCGTGACCACCCCCAAAAAATTGAAAAATCCACCCAAAACCTAAAAAAAATTAAATTTTTATATGAAAAACTTCTTTTGCCCATATCTCCTTAAATATGCGTCCTAGAGCGAAAAGGACTTTAATTCGTGACCACCCCCAAAAAATTTAAAAATCCACCCAAAACCTAAAAAAATTGAAATTTTTATATGAAAAACTTCTTTTGCCCATATCTCCTTAAATATGCGTCCTAGAGCGAAAAGGACTTTAATTCGTGACCACCCCCAAAAAAATGAAAAATTCACCCAAAACATAAAAAAATTGAAATTTTTATATGAAAAACTTCTTTTGCCCATATCTCCTAAACTAAGCGTCCTAGAGCGAAAAGGACTTTAATTCGTGACCACCCCAAAAAATTGAAAAATCCACCCAAAACCTAAAAAAATTGAAATTTTTATATGAAAACCTTCTTTTGCCCATATCTCCTAAACTAAGCGTCCTAGAGCGAAAAGGACTTTAATTCGTGACCACCCCCAAAAAATTGAAAAATCCACCCAAAACCTAAAAAAATTGAAATTTTTATATGAAAAACTTCTTTTGCCCATATCTCCTTAAATATGCGTCCTAGAGCGAAAAGGACTTTAATTCGTGACCACCCCCAAAAAATTGAAAAATCCACCCAAAACCTAAAAAAATTGAAATTTTTATATGAAAACCTTCTTTTGCCCATATCTCCTAAACTAAGCGTCCTAGAGCGAAAAGGACTTTAATTCATGACCACCCCCAAAAAATTTAAAAATCCACCCAAAACCTAAAGAAATTGAAATTTTTATATGAAAAACTTCTTTTGCCCATATCTCCTAAACTAAGCGTCCTAGAGCGAAAAGGACTTTAATTCATGACAACCCCCAAAAAATTGAAAAATCCACTCAAAACCTAAAAAAATTGAAATTTTTATATGAAAAACTTCTTTTGCCCATATATCCTAAACTAAGCGTCCTAGAGTGAAAAGGACTTTAATTCGTGACCACCCCCAAAAAATTGAAAAATCCACCCAAAACCTAAAAAAATTGAAATTTTTATATGAAAAACTTCTTTTGCCCATATCTCCTTAAATATGCGTCCTAGAGCGAAAAGGACTTTAA
Organism: Haematobia irritans; assembly: GCF_050003625.1. Taxonomy (NCBI): domain Eukaryota; kingdom Metazoa; phylum Arthropoda; class Insecta; order Diptera; family Muscidae; genus Haematobia; species Haematobia irritans. Next base: position 99,277,760 of record NC_134400.1, on the reverse strand, counting down.
TTCATGACCACCCCCAAAAAATTGAAAAATCCACCCAAAATCTAAAAAAATTGAAATTTTTATATGAAAAACTTCTTTAGCCCATATCTCCTAAACTAAGCGTCCTAGAGCGAAAAGGACTTTAATTCATGACCCCCCAAAAAATTGAAAAATCCACCCAAAACCTAAAAAAATTGAAATTTTTATATGATAAACTTCTTTTGCCCATATATCCTAAACTAAGCGTCCTAGAGCGAAAAGGACTTTAATTCGTGACCACCCCCAAAAAATTGAAAAATCCACCCAAAACCTAAAAAAATTTAAATTTTTATATGAAAAACTTCTTTTGCCCATATCTCCTTAAATATGCGTCCTAGAGCGAAAAGGACTTTAATTCGTGACCACCCCCAAAAAATTTAAAAATCCACCCAAAACCTAAAAAAATTGAAATTTTTATATGAAAAACTTCTTTTGCCCATATCTCCTTAAATATGCGTCCTAGAGCGAAAAGGACTTTAATTCGTGACCACCCCCAAAAAAATGAAAAATTCACCCAAAACATAAAAAAATTTAAATTTTTATATGAAAAACTTCTTTTGCCCATATCTCCTAAACTAAGCGTCCTAGAGCGAAAAGGACTTTAATTCGTGACCACCCCAAAAAATTGAAAAATCCACCCAAAACCTAAACAAATTGAAATTTTTATATGAAAACCTTCTTTTTCCCATATCTCCTAAAATAAGCGTCCTAGAGCGAAAAGGACTTTAATTCGTGACCACCCCCAAAAAATTGAAAAATCCACCCAAAACCTAAAAAAATTGAAATTTTTATATGAAAAACTTCTTTTGCCCATATCTCCTTAAATATGCGTCCTAGAGCGAAAAGGACTTTAATTCGTGACCACCCCCAAAAAATTGAAAAATCCACCCAAAACCTAAAAAAATTGAAATTTTTATATGAAAAACTTCTTTTGCCCATATCTCCTTAAATATGCGTCCTAGAGCGAAAAGGACTTTAATTCGTGGCCAACCCCAAAAAATTGAAAAATCCACCCAAAACCTAAAAAAATTTAAATTTTTATATGAAAAACTTCTTTTGCCCATATCTCCTAAACTAAGCGTCCTAGAGCGAAAAGGACTTTAATTCGTGACCACCCTCAAAAAATTGAAAAATCCACCCAAAACCTAAAAAAATTTAAATTTTTATATGAAAAACTTCTTTTGCCCATATCTCCTTAAATATGCGTCCTAGAGCGAAAAGGACTTTAATTCGTGACCACCCCCAAAAAATTGAAAAATCCACCCAAAACCTAAAAAAATTGAAATTTTTATATGAAAAACTTCTTTTGCCCATATCTCCTTAAATATGCGTCCTAGAGCGAAAAGGACTTTAATTCGTGACCACCCCCAAAAAATTGAAAAATCCACCCAAAACCTAAAAAAATTGAAATTTTTATATGAAAAACTTCTTTTGTCCATATCTCCTTAAATATGCGTCCTAGAGCGAAAAGGACTTTAATTCGTGACCACCCCCAAAAAATTGAAAAATTCACCCAAAACCTAAAAAAATTGAAATTTTTATATGAAAAACTTCTTTTGCCCATATCTCCTAAACTAAGCGTCCTAGAGCAAAAAGGACTTTAATTCGTGACCACCCTCAAAAAATTGAAAAATCCACCCAAAACCTAAAAAAATTTAAATTTTTATATGAAAAACTTCTTTTGCCCATATCTCCTTAAATATGCGTCCTAGAGCGAAAAGGACTTTAATTCGTGACCACCCCCAAAAAATTGAAAAATCCATCCAAAACCTAAAAAATTGAAATTTTTATATGAAAAACTTCTTTTGCCCATATCTCCTTAAATATGCGTCCTAGAGCGAAAAGGACTTTAATTCGTGACCACCCCCAAAAAATTGATAAATCCACCCAAAACCTAAAAAAATTGAAATTTTTATATGAAAAACTTCTTTTGTCCATATCTCCTTAAATATGCGTCCTAGAGCGAAAAGGACTTTAATTCGTGACCACCCCCAAAAAATTGAAAAATCCACCCAAAACCTAAAAAAAATTGAAATTTTTATATGAAAAACTTCTTTTGCCCATATCTCCTAAACTAAGCGTCCTAGAGCGAAAAGGACTTTAATTCGTGACCACCCAAAAAAATTGAAAAATCCACCTAAAACCTAAAAAAATTGAAATTTTTATATGAAAACCGTCTTTTGCCCATATCTCCTTAAATATGCGTCCTAGAGCGAAAAGGACTTTAATTCGTGACCACCCTCAAAAAATTGAAAAATCCACCCAAAACCTAAAAAAAATTTAAATTTTTATATGAAAAACTTCTTTTGCCCATATCTCCTTAAATATGCGTCCTAGAGCGAAAAGGACTTTAATTCATGACCACCCCCAAAAAATTGAAAAATCCACCCAAAACTTAAAAAAATTTAAATTTTTATATGAAAAACTTCTTTTGCCCATATCTCCTTAAATATGCGTCCTAGAGCGAAAAGGACTTTAATTCGTGACCACCCCAAAAAATTGAAAAATCCACCCAAAACCTAAAACAATTGAAATTTTTATATGAAAACCTTCTTTTGCCCATATCTCCTAAACTAAGCGTCCTAGAGCGAAAAGGACTTTAACTCGTGACCACCCCCAAAAAATTGAAAAATCCACCCAAAACCTAAAAAAATTGAAATTTTTATATGAAAAACTTCTTTTGCCCATATCTCCTTAAATATGCGTCCTAGAGCGAAAAGGACTTTAATTCGTGACCACCCCCAAAAAATTGAAAAATCCACCCAAAACATAAACAAATTGAAATTTTTATATGATAAACTTCTTTTGGCCATATCTCCTAAACTAAGCGTCCTAGAGCGAAAAGGACTTTAATTCATGACCACCCCAAAAAATTGAAAAATCCACCCAAAACCTAAAAAAATTGAAATTTTTATATGAAAAACTTCTTTTGCCCATATCTCCTAAACTAAGCGTCCTAGAGCGAAAAGGACTTTAATTCATGACCACCCCAAAAAATTGAAAAATCCACCCAAAACCTAAAAAAATTTAAATTTTTGTATGAAAAACTTCTTTTGCCCATATCTCCTAAACTAAGCGTCCTAGAGCGAAAAGGACTTTAATTCGTGACCACCCCCAAAAAATTGAAAAATCAACCCAAAACCTAAAAAAATGGAAATTTTTATATGAAAAACTTCTTTTGCCCATATCTCCTAAACTAAGCGTCCTAGAGCGAAAAGGACTTTAATTCGTGACCACCCCCAAAAAATTGAAAAATCCACCCAAAACCTAAAAAAATTGAAATTTTTATATGAAAAACTTCTTTTGCCCATATCTCCTTAAATATGCGTCCTAGAGCGAAAAAGACTTTAATTCGTGACCACCCCCAAAAAATTGAAAAATCCACCCAAAACCTAAAAAAATTGAAATTTTTATATGAAAAACTTCTTTTGCCCATATCTCCTAAACTAAGCGTACTAGAGCGAAAAGGACTTTAATTCGTGACCACCCAAAAAAATTGAAAAATCCACCCAAAACCTCAAAAAATTGAAATTTTTATATGAAAACCGTCTTTTGCCCATATCTCCTTAAATATGCGTCCTAGAGCGAAAAGGACTTTAATTCGTGACCACCCTCAAAAAATTGAAAAATCCACCCAAAACCTAAAAAAAATTGAAATTTTTATATGAAAAACTTCTTTTGCCCATATCTCCTTAAATATGCGTCCTAGAGCGAAAAGGACTTTAATTCATGACCACCCCCAAAAAATTGAAAAATCCACCCAAAACCTAAAAAAATTTAAATTTTTATATGAAAAACTTCTTTTGCCCATATCTCCTTAAATATGCGTCCTAGAGCGAAAAGGACTTTAATTCGTGACCACCCCAAAAAATTGAAAAATCCACCCAAAACCTAAAACAATTGAAATTTTTATATGAAAACCTTCTTTTGCCCATATCTCCTAAACTAAGCGTCCTAGAGCGAAAAGGACTTTAATTCGTGACCACCCCCAAAAAATTGAAAAATCCACCCAAAACCTAAAAAAATTGAAATTTTTATATGAAAAACTTCTTTTGCCCATATCTCCTAAACTAAGCGTCCTAGAGCGAAAAGGACTTTAATTCGTGACCACCCTCAAAAAATTGAAAAATCCACCCAAAACCTAAAAAAATTTAAATTTTTATATGAAAAACATCTTTTGCCCATATCTCCTTAAATATGCGTCCTAGAGCGAAAAGGACTTTAATTCATGACCACCCCAAAAAATTGAAAAATTCACCCAAAACCTAAAAAAATTGAAATTTTTATATGAAAAACTTCTTTTGCCCATATCTCCTAAACTAAGCGTCCTAGAGCGAAAAGGACTTTAATTCATGACCACCCCAAAAAATTGAAAAATCCACCCAAAACCTAAAAAAATTGAAATTTTTATATGAAAAACTTCTTTTGCCCATATCTCCTTAAATATGCGTCCTAGAGCGAAAAGGACTTTAATTCGTGACCACCCCCAAAAAAATTGAAAAATCCACCCAAAACCTAAAAAAATTGAAATTTTTATATGAAAAACTTCTTTTGCCCATATCTCCTAAACTAAGCGTCCTAGAGCGGACTTTAATTCATGACCACCCCAAAAAATTGAAAAATCCACCCAAAACCTAAAAAAAATTAAATTTTTGTATGAAAAACTTCTTTTGCCCATATCTCCTAAACTAAGCGTCCTAGAGCGAAAAGGACTTTAATTCGTGACCACCCCCAAAAAATTGAAAAATCCACCCAAAACCTAAAAAAATTGAAATTTTTATATGAAAACCTTCTTTTGCCCATATCTCCTTAAATATGCGTCCTAGAGCGAAAAGGACTTTAATTCGTGACCACGCCAAAAAATTGAAAAATCCACCCAAAACCTAAAACAATTTAAATTTTTATATGAAAAACTTCTTTTGCCCATATCTCCTTAAATATGCGTCCTAGAGCGAAAAGGACTTTAATTCGTGACCACCCCCAAAAAATTGAAAAATCCACCCAAAACCTAAAAAAATTGAAATTTTTATATGAAAAACTTTTGCCCATATCTCCTAAACTAAGCGTCCTAGAGCGAAAAGGACTTTAATTCGTGACCACCCTCAAAAAATTGAAAAATCCACCCAAAACCTAAAAAAATTTAAATTTTTATATGAAAAACTTCTTTTGCCCATATCTCCTTAAATATGCGTCCTAGAGCGAAAAGGACTTTAATTCATGACCACTCCAAAAAATTGAAAAATTCACCCAAAACCTAAAAAAATTGAAATTTTTATATGAAAAACTTCTTTTGCCCATATCTCCTAAACTAAGCGTCCTAGAGCGAAAAGGACTTTAATTCATGACCACCCCAAAAAATTGAAAAATCCACCCAAAACCTAAAAAAATTGAAATTTTTATATGAAAAACTTCTTTCGCCCATATCTCCTTAAATATGCGTCCTAGAGTGAAAAGGACTTTAATTCGTGACCACCCCCAAAAAATTGAAAAATCCACCCAAAACATAAAAAAATTGAAATTTTTATATGATAAACTTCTTTTGCCCATATCTCCTAAACTAAGCGTCCTAGAGCGAAAAGGACTTTAATTCATGAATACCCCAAAAAATTGAAAAATCCACCCAAAACCTAAAAAAATTGAAATTTTTATATGAAAAACTTCTTTTGCCCATATCTCCTAAACTAAGCGTCCTAGAGCGAAAAGGACTTTAATTCATGACCACCCCAAAAAATTGAAAAATCCACCCAAAACCTAAAAAAATTTAAATTTTTGTATGAAAAACTTCTTTTGCCCATATCTCCTAAACTAAGCGTCCTAGAGCGAAAAGGACTTTAATTCGTGACCACCCCCAAAAAATTGAAAAATCCACCCAAAACCTAAAAAAATTTAAATTTTTATATGAAAAACTTCTTTTGCCCATATCTCCTAAACTAAGCGTCCTAGAGCGAAAAGGACTTTAATTCGTGACCACCCCCAAAAAATTGAAAAATCCACCCAAAACCTAAAAAAATTGAAATTTTTATATGAAAAACTTCTTTTGCCCATATCTCCTTAAATATGCGTCCTAGAGCGAAAAGGACTTTAATTCGTGACCACCCCCAAAAAATTGAAAAATCCACCCAAAACCTAAAAAAATTGAAATTTTTATATGAAAACCTTCTTTTGCCCATATCTCCTAAACTAAGCGTACTAGAGCGAAAAGGACTTTAATTCGTGACCACCCCAAAAAATTGAAAAATCCACCCAAAACCTAAAAAAATTGAAATTTTTATATGAAAAACTTCTTTTGCCCATATCTCTTTAAATATGCGTCCTAGAGCGAAAAGGACTTTAATTCGTGACCACCCCAAAAAATTGAAAAATCCACCCAAAACCTAAAACAATTGAAATTTTTATATGAAAACCTTCTTTTGCCCATATCTCCTAAACTAAGCGTCCTAGAGCGAAAAGGACTTTAATTCGTGACCACCCCCAAAAAATTGAAAAATCCACCCAAAATCTAAAAAAAATTGAAATTTTTATATGAAAAACTTCTTTTGCCCATATCTCCTTAAATATGCGTCCTAGAGCGAAAAGGACTTTAATTCGTGACCACCCCCAAAAAATTGAAAAATCCACCCAAAACCTAAAAAAATTGAAATTTTTATATGAAAAACTTCTTTTGCCCATATCTCCTAAACTAAGCGTCCTAGAGCGAAAAGGACTTTAATTCGTGACCACCCTCAAAAAGTTGAAAAATCCACCCAAAACCTAAAAAAATTTAAATTTTTATATGAAAAACATCTTTTGCCCATATCTCCTTAAATATGCGTCCTAGAGCGAAAAGGACTTTAATTCATGACCACCCCCAAAAAATTGAAAAATCCACCCAAAACCTAAAAAAATTGAAATTTTTATATGAAAAACTTCTTTTGCCCATATCTCCTAAACTAAGCGTCCTAGAGCGAAAAGGACTTTAATTCATGACCACCCCAAAAAATTGAAAAATCCACCCAAAACCTAAAAAAATTTAAATTTTTATATGAAAAACATCTTTTGCCCATATCTCCTTAAATATGCGTCCTAGAGCGAAAAGGACTTTAATTCGTGACCACCCCCAAAAAAATTGAAAAATCCACCCAAAACCTAAAAAAATTGAAATTTTTATATGAAAAACTTCTTTTGCCCATATCTCCTAAACTAAGCGTCCTAGAGCGAAAAGGACTTTAATTCATGACCACCCCAAAAAATTGAAAAATCCACCCAAAACCTAAAAAAATTTAAATTTTTGTATGAAAAACTTCTTTTGCCCATATCTCCTAAACTAAGCGTCCTAGAGCGAAAAGGACTTTAATTCGTGACCACCCCCAAAAAATTGAAAAATCCACCCAAAACCTAAAAAAATTGAAATTTTTATATGAAAAACTTCTTTTGCCCATATCTCCTAAACTAAGCGTCCTAGAGCGAAAATGACTTTAATTCGTGACCACCCCCAAAAAATTGCAAAATCCACCCAAAATTAAAAAAAATTGAAATTTTTATATGAAAAACTTCTTTTGCCCATATCTCCTTAAATATGCGTCCTAGAGCGAAAAGGACTTTAATTCGTGACCACCCCCAAAAAATTGAAAAATCCACCCAAAACCTAAAAAAATTGAAATTTTTATATGAAAACCTTCTTTTGCCCATATCTTCTAAACTAAGCGTCCTAGAGCGAAAAGGACTTTAATTCGTGACCACCCCAAAAAATTGAAAAATCCACCCAAAACCTAAAAAAATTGAAATTTTTATATGAAAACCTTCTTTTGCCCATATCTCCTTAAATATGCGTGCTAGAGCGAAAAGGACTTTAATTCGTGACCACCCTCAAAAAATTGAATAATCCACCCAAAACCCAAAAAAAATTGAAATTTTTATATGAAAACCTTCTTTTGCCCATATCTCCTTAAATATGCGTCCTAGAGCGAAAAGGACTTTAATTCATGACCACCCCAAAAAATTGAAAAATCCACCCAAAACCTAAAACAATTGAAATTTTTATATGAAAACCTTCTTTTGCCCATATCTCCTAAACTAAGCGTCCTAGAGCGAAAAGGACTTTAATTCGTGACCACCCCCAAAAAATTGAAAAATCCACCCAAAACCTAAAAAAATTGAAATTTTTATATGAAAAACTTCTTTTGCCCATATCTCCTTAAATATGCGTCCTAGAGCGAAAAGGTCTTTAATTCGTGACCACCCCCAAAAAATTGAAAAATCCACCCAAAACCTAAAAAAATTGAAATTTTTATATGAAAAACTTCTTTTGCCCATATCTCCTAAACTAAGCGTCCTAGAGCGAAAAGGACTTTAATTCGTGACCACCCTCAAAAAATTGAAAAATCCACCCAAAACCTAAAAAAATTTAAATTTTTATATGAAAAACTTCTTTTGCCCATATCTCCTTAAATATGCGTCCTAGAGCGAAAAGGACTTTAATTCATGACCACCCCAAAAAATTGAAAAATTCACCCAAAACCTAAAAAAATTGAAATTTTTATATGAAAAACTTCTTTTGCCCATATCTCCTAAACTAAGCGTCCTAGAGCGAAAAGGACTTTAATTCATGACCACCCCAAAAAATTGAAAAATCCACCCAAAACCTAAAAAAATTGAAATTTTTATATGAAAAACTTCTTTTGTTCATATCTCCTTAAATATGCGTCCTAGAGCGAAAAGGACTTTAATTCGTGACCACCCCCAAAAAATTGAAAAATCCACCCAAAACATAAAAAAATTGAAATTTTTATATGATAAACTTCTTTTGCCCATATCTTCTAAACTAAGCGTCCTAGAGCGAAAAGGACTTTAATTCATGACCACCCCAAAAAATTGAAAAATCCACCCAAAACCTAAAAAAATTGAAATTTTTATATGAAAAACTTCTTTTGCCCATATCTCCTAAACTAAGCGTCCTAGAGCGAAAAGGACTTTAATTCATGACCACCCCAAAAAATTGAAAAATCCACCCAAAACCTAAAAAAATTGAAATTTTTGTATGAAAAACTTCTTTTTCCCATATCTCCTAAACTAAGCGTCCTAGAGCGAAAAGGACTTTAATTCGTGACCACCCCCAAAAAATTGAAAAATCCACCCAAAACCTAAAAAAATTGAAATTTTTATATGAAAAACTTCTTTTGGCCATATCTCCTAAACTAAGCGTCCTAGAGCGAAAAGGACTTTAATTCGTGACCACCCCCAAAAAATTGAAAAATCCACCCAAAACCTAAAAAAATTTAAATTTTTATATGAAAAACTTCTTTTGCCCATATCTCCTTAAATATGCGTCCTAGAGCGAAAAGGACTTTAATTCGTGACCACCCCCAAAAAATTGAAAAATCCACCCAAAACCTAAAAAAATTGAAATTTTTATATGAAAACCTTCTTTTGCCCATATCTCCTAAACTAAGCGTCCTAGAGCGAAAAGGACTTTAATTCGTGACCACCCCAAAAAATTGAAAAATCCACCCAAAACCTAAAAAAATTGAAATTTTTATATGAAAAACTTCTTTTGCCCATATCTCCTTAAATATGCGTCCTAGAGCGAAAAGGACTTTAATTCGTGACCACCCTCAAAAAATTGAAAAATCCACCCAAAACCTAAAAAAAATTTAAATTTTTATATGAAAAACTTCTTTTGCCCATATCTCCTTAAATATGCGTCCTAGAGCGAAAAGGACTTTAATTCATGATCACCCCCAAAAAATTGAAAAATCCACCCAAAACCTAAAAAAATGGAAATTTTTATATGAAAAACTTCTTTCGCCCATATCTCCTAAACTAAGCGTCCTAGAGCGAAAAGGACTTTAATTCGTGACCACCCTCAAAAAATTGAAAAATCCACCCAAAACCTAAAAAAATTTAAATTTTTATATGAAAAACTTCTTTTGCCCATATCTCCTTAAATATGCGTCCTAGAGCGAAAAGGACTTTAATTCATGACCACCCCAAAAAATTGAAAAATGCACCCAAAACCTAAAAAAATTGAAATTTTTATATGAAAAACTTCTTTTGCCCATATCTCCTAAACTAAGCGTCCTAGAGCGAAAAGGACTTTAATTCATGACCACCCCAAAAAATTGAAAAATCCACCCAAAACCTAAAAAAATTGAAATTTTTATATGAAAAACTTCTTTTGCCCATATCTCTTAAACTAAACGTCCTAGAGCGAAAAGGACTTTAATTCGTGACCACCCCCAAAAAATTGAAAAATCCACCCAAAACCTAAAAAAATTGAAATTTTTATATGAAAAACTTCTTTTGCCCATATCTCCTTAAATATGCGTCCTAGAGCGAAAAGGACTTTAATTCGTGACCACCCCCAAAAAATTGAAAAATCCACCCAAAACCTAAAAAAATTGAAATTTTTATATGAAAACCTTCTTTTGCCCATATCTCCTAAACTAAGCGTCCTAGAGCGAAAAGGACTTTAATTCGTGACCACCCCAAAAAATTGAAAAATCCACCCAAAACCTAAAAAAATTGAAATTTTTATATGAAAACCTTCTTTTGCCCATATCTCCTTAAATATGCGTCCCAGAGCGAAAAGGACTTTAATTCTTGACCACCCCCAAAAAATTGAAAAATCCACCCAAAACCTAAAAAAAATTTAAATTTTTATATGAAAAACTTCTTTTGCCCATATCTCCTTAAATATGCGTCCTAGAGCGAAAAGGACTTTAATTCGTGACCACCCCAAAAAATTGAAAAATCCACCCAAAACCTAAAACAATTGAAATTTTTATATGAAAACCTTCTTTTGCCCATATCTCCTAAACTAAGCGTCCTAGAGCGAAAAGGACTTTAATTCGTGACCACCCCCAAAAAATTGAAAAATCCACCCAAAACCTAAAACAAATTGAAATTTTTATATGAAAAACATCTTTTGCCCATATCTCCTTAAATATGCGTCCTAGAGCGAAAAGGACTTTAATTCGTGACCACCCCCAAAAAATTTAAAAATCCACCCAAAACCTAAAAAAATTGAAATTTTTATATGAAAAACTTCTTTTTCCCATATCTCCTAAACTAAGCGTCCTAGAGCGAAAAGGACTTTAATTCGTGACCACCCTCAAAAAATTGAAAAATCCACCCAAAACCTAAAAAAATTTAAATTTTTATATGAAAAACTTCTTTTGCCCATATCTCCTTAAATATGCGTCCTAGAGCGAAAAGGACTTTAATTCATGACTACCCCAAAAAATTGAAAAATTCACCCAAAACCTAAAAAAATTGAAATTTTTATATGAAAAACTTCTTTTGCCCATATCTCCTAAACTAAGCGTCCTAGAGCGAAAAGGACTTTAATTCATGACCACCCCAAAAAATTGAAAAATCCACCCAAAACCTACAAAAATTGAAATTTTTTATGAAAAACTTCTTTTGCCCATATCTCCTTAAATATGCGTCATAGAGCGAAAAGGACTTTAATTCATGACCACCCCCAAAAAATTGAAAAATCCACCCAAAACATAAAAAAATTGAAATTTTTATATGATAAACTTCTTTTGCCCATATCTCCTAAACTAAGCGTCCTAGAGCGAAAAGGACTTTAATTCATGACCACCCCAAAAAATTGAAAAATCCACCCAAAACCTAAAAAAATTGAAATTTTTATATGAAAAACTTCTTTTGCCCATATCTCCTAAACTAAGCGTCCTAGAGCGAAAAGGACTTTAATTCGTGACCACCCCAAAAATTGAAAAATCCACCCAAAACCTAAAAAAATTTAAATTTTTGTATGAAAAACTTCTTTTGCCCATATCTCCTAAACTAAGCGTCCTAGAGCGAAAAGGACTTTAATTCGTGACCACCCCCAAAAAATTGAAAAATCCACCCAAAACCTAAAAAAATTGAAATTTTTATATGAAAAACTTCTTTTGCCCATATCTCCTAAACTAAGCGTCCTAGAGCGAAAAGGACTTTAATTCGTGACCACCCCCAAAAAATTGAAAAATCCACCCAAAACCTAAAAAAATTGAAATTTTTATATGAAAAACTTCTTTTGCCCATATCTCCTTAAATATGCGTCCTAGAGCGAAAAGGACTTTAATTCGTGACCACCCCCAAAAAATTGAAAAATCCACCCAAAACCTAAAAAAATTGAAATTTTTATATGAAAACCTTCTTTTGCCCATATCTCCTAAACTAAGCGTCCTAGAGCGAAAAGGACTTTAATTCGTGACCACCCCAAAAAATTGAAAAATCCACCCAAAACCTAAAAAAATTGAAATTTTTATATGAAAAACTTCTTTTGCCCATATCTCCTTAAATATGCGTCCTAGAGCGAAAAGGACTTTAATTCGTGACCACCCTCAAAAAATTGAAAAATCCACCCAAAACCTAAAAAAAATTAAATTTTTATATGAAAAACTTATTTTGCCCATATCTCCTTAAATATGCGTCCTAGAGCGAAAAGGACTTTAATTCATGACCACCCCCAAAAAATTGAAAAATCCACCCAAAACCTAAAAAAATTGAAATTTTTATATGAAAAACTTCTTTTGCCCATATCTCCTTAAATATGCGTCCTAGAGCGAAAAGGACTTTAATTCGTGACCACCCCAAAAAATTGAAAAATCCTCCCAAAACCTAAAAAAATTGAAATTTTTATATGAAAACCTTCTTTTGCCCATATCTCCTTAAATATGCGTCCTAGAGCGAAAAGGACTTTAATTCGTGACCACCCCAAAAAATTGAAAAATCCACCCAAAACCTAAAACAATTGAAATTTTTATATGAAAACCTTATTTTGCCCATATCTCCTAAACTAAGCGTCCTAGAGCGAAAAGGACTTTAATTCGTGACCACTCCCAAAAAATTGAAAAATCCACCCAAAACCTAAAAAAATTGAAATTTTTATATGAACAACTTCTTTTGCCCATATCTCCTTAAATATGCGTCCTAGAGCGAAAAGGACTTTAATTCGTGACCACCCCCAAAAAATTGAAAAATCCACCCAAAACCTAAAAAAATTGAAATTTTTATATGAAAAACTTCTTTTGCCCATATCTCCTAAACTAAGCGTCCTAGAGCGAAAAGGACTTTAATTCGTGACCACCCTCAAAAAATTGAAAAATCCACCCAAAACCTAAAAAAATTTAAATTTTTATATGAAAAACTTCTTTTGCCCATATCTCCTTAAATATGCGTCCTAGAGCGAAAAGGACTTTAATCCGTGACCACCCCCAAAAAATTGAAAAATCCACCCAAAACCTAAAAAAATTGAAATTTTTATATGAAAAACTTCTTTTGCCCATATCTCCTTAAATATGCGTCCTAGAGCGAAAAGGACTTTAATTCGTGACCACCCCCAAAAAATTGAAAAATCCACCCAAAACCTAAAAAAATTGAAATTTTTATATGAAAAACTTCTTTTGTCCATATCTCCTTAAATATGCGTCCTAGAGCGAAAAGGACTTTAATTCGTGACCACCCCAAAAAATTGAAAAATCCACCCAAAACCTAAAAAAATTGAAATTTTTATATGAAAAACTTCTTTTGCCCATATCTCCTAAACTAAGCGTCCTAGAGCGAAAAGGACTTTAATTCATGACCACCCCAAAAAATTAAAAATCCACCCAAAACCTAAAAAAATTGAAATTTTTATATGAAAAACTTCTTTTGCCCATATCTCCTTAAATATGCGTCCTAGAGCGAAAAGGACTTTAATTCATGACCACCCCAAAAAATTGAAAAATCCACCCAAAACCTAAAAAAATTGAAATTTTTATATGAAAAACTTCTTTTGCCCATATCTCCTAAACTAAGCGTCCTAGAGCGAAAAGGACTTTAATTCGTGACCACCCCCAAAAAATTGAAAAATCCACCCAAAACCTAAAAAAATTGAAATTTTTATATGAAAACCTTCTTTTGCCCATATCTCCTAAACTAAGCGTCCTAGAGCGAAAAGGACTTTAATTCGTGACCACCCCCAAAAAATTGAAAAATCCACCCAAAACCTAAAAAAATTGAAATATTTATATGAAAAACTTCTTTTGCCCATATCTCCTTAAATATGCGTCCTAGAGCGAAAAGGACTTTAATTCGTGACCACCCCCAAAAAATTGAAAAATCCACCCAAAACCTAAAAAAATTGAAATTTTTATATGAAAACCTTCTTTTGCCCATATCTCCTAAACTAAGCGTCCTAGAGCGAAAAGGACTTTAATTCATGACCACCCCCAAAAAATTTAAAAATCCACCCAAAACCTAAAGAAATTGAAATTTTTATATGAAAAACTTCTTTTGCCCATATCTCCTAAACTAAGCGTCCTAGAGCGAAAAGGACTTTAATTCATGACCACCCCAAAAAATTGAAAAATCCACCCAAAACCTAAAAAAATTGAAATTTTTATATGATAAACTTCTTTTGCCCATATATCCTAAACTAAGCGTCCTAGAGCGAAAAGGACTTTAATTCGTGACCACCCCCAAAAAATTGAAAAATCCACCCAAAAACTAAAAAAATTGAAATTTTTATATGAAAAACTTCTTTTGCCCATATCTCCTTAAATATGCGTCCTAGAGCGAAAAGGACTTTAATTCATGACCACCCCCAAAAAATTGAAAAATCCACCCAAAATCTAAAAAAATTGAAATTTTTATATGAAAAACTTCTTTTGCCCATATCTCCTAAACTAAGCGTCCTAGAGCGAAAAGGACTTTAATTCATGACCACCCCAAAAAATTAAAAATCCACCCAAAACCTAAAAAAATTGAAATTTTTATATGAAAAACTTCTTTTGCCCATATCTCCTAAACTAAGCGTCCTAGAGCGAAAAGGACTTTAATTCATGACCACCCCAAAAAATTGAAAAATCCACCCAAAACCTAAAAAAATTGAAATTTTTATATGAAAAACTTCTTTTGCCCATATCTCCTAAACTAAGCGTCCTAGAGCGAAAAGGACTTTAATTCGTGACCACCCCCAAAAAATTGAAAAATCCACCCAAAACCTAAAAAAATTTAAATTTTTATATGAAAACCTTCTTTTGCCCATATCTCCTAAACTAAGCGTCCTAGAGTGAAAAGGACTTTAATTCGTGACCACCCCCAAAAAATTGAAAAATCCACCCAAAACCTAAAAAAATTGAAATTTTTATATGAAAAACTTCTTTTGCCCATATCTCCTTAAATATGCGTCCTAGAGCGAAAAGGACTTTAATTCATGACCACCCCCAAAAAATTGAAAAATCCACCCAAAATCTAAAAAAATTGAAATTTTTATATGAAAAACTTCTTTAGCCCATATCTCCTAAACTAAGCGTCCTAGAGCGAAAAGGACTTTAATTCATGACCCCCCAAAAAATTGAAAAATCCACCCAAAACCTAAAAAAATTGAAATTTTTATATGATAAACTTCTTTTGCCCATATATCCTAAACTAAGCGTCCTAGAGCGAAAAGGACTTTAATTCGTGACCACCCCCAAAAAATTGAAAAATCCACCCAAAACCTAAAAAAAATTAAATTTTTATATGAAAAACTTCTTTTGCCCATATCTCCTTAAATATGCGTCCTAGAGCGAAAAGGACTTTAATTCGTGACCACCCCCAAAAAATTTAAAAATCCACCCAAAACCTAAAAAAATTGAAATTTTTATATGAAAAACTTCTTTTGCCCATATCTCCTTAAATATGCGTCCTAGAGCGAAAAGGACTTTAATTCGTGACCACCCCCAAAAAAATGAAAAATTCACCCAAAACATAAAAAAATTGAAATTTTTATATGAAAAACTTCTTTTGCCCATATCTCCTAAACTAAGCGTCCTAGAGCGAAAAGGACTTTAATTCGTGACCACCCCAAAAAATTTAAAAATCCACCCAAAACCTAAAAAAATTGAAATTTTTATATGAAAACCTTCTTTTGCCCATATCTCCTAAACTAAGCGTCCTAGAGCGAAAAGGACTTTAATTCGTGACCACCCCCAAAAAATTGAAAAATCCACCCAAAACCTAAAAAAATTGAAATTTTTATATGAAAAACTTCTTTTGCCCATATCTCCTTAAATATGCGTCCTAGAGCGAAAAGGACTTTAATTCGTGACCACCCCCAAAAAATTGAAAAATCCACCCAAAACCTAAAAAAATTGAAATTTTTATATGAAAACCTTCTTTTGCCCATATCTCCTAAACTAAGCGTCCTAGAGCGAAAAGGACTTTAATTCATGACCACCCCCAAAAAATTTAAAAATCCACCCAAAACCTAAAGAAATTGAAATTTTTATATGAAAAACTTCTTTTGCCCATATCTCCTAAACTAAGCGTCCTAGAGCGAAAAGGACTTTAATTCATGACAACCCCCAAAAAATTGAAAAATCCACTCAAAACCTAAAAAAATTGAAATTTTTATATGAAAAACTTCTTTTGCCCATATATCCTAAACTAAGCGTCCTAGAGTGAAAAGGACTTTAATTCGTGACCACCCCCAAAAAATTGAAAAATCCACCCAAAACCTAAAAAAATTGAAATTTTTATATGAAAAACTTCTTTTGCCCATATCTCCTTAAATATGCGTCCTAGAGCGAAAAGGACTTTAATTCATGACCACCCCCAAAAAATTGAAAAATCCACCCAAAATCTAAAAAAATTGAAATTTTTATATGAAAAACTTCTTTAGCCCATATCTCCTAAACTAAGCGTCCTAGAGCGAAAAGGACTTTAATTCATGACCCCCCAAAAAATTGAAAAATCCACCCAAAACCTAAAAAAATTGAAATTTTTATATGATAAACTTCTTTTGCCCATATATCCTAAACTAAGCGTCCTAGAGCGAAAAGGACTTTAATTCGTGACCACCCCCAAAAAATTGAAAAATCCACCCAAAACCTAAAAAAATTTAAATTTTTATATGAAAAACTTCTTTTGCCCATATCTCCTTAAATATGCGTCCTAGAGCGAAAAGGACTTTAATTCGTGACCACCCCCAAAAAATTTAAAAATCCACCCAAAACCTAAAAAAATTGAAATTTTTATATGAAAAACTTCTTTTGCCCATATCTCCTTAAATATGCGTCCTAGAGCGAAAAGGACTTTAATTCGTGACCACCCCCAAAAAAATGAAAAATTCACCCAAAACATAAAAAAATTGAAATTTTTATATGAAAAACTTCTTTTGCCCATATCTCCTAAACTAAGCGTCCTAGAGCGAAAAGGACTTTAATTCGTGACCACCCCAAAAAATTGAAAAATCCACCCAAAACCTAAAAAAATTGAAATTTTTATATGAAAAACTTCTTTTGCCCATATCTCCTTAAATATGCGTCCTAGAGCGAAAAGGACTTTAATTCGTGACCACCCCCAAAAAATTGAAAAATCCACCCAAAACCTAAAAAAATTGAAATTTTTATATGAAAAACTTCTTTTGCCCATATCTCCTTAAATATGCGTCCTAGAGCGAAAAGGACTTTAATTCGTGACCACCCCCAAAAAATTGAAAAATCCACCCAAAACCTAAAAAAATTGAAATTTTTATATGAAAAACTTCTTTTGCCCATATCTCCTTAAATATGCGTCCTAGAGCGAAAAGGACTTTAATTCGTGACCAACCCCAAAAAATTGAAAAATCCACCCAAAACCTAAAAAAATTGAAATTTTTATATGAAAAACTTCTTTTGCCCATATCTCCTAAACTAAGCGTCCTAGAGCGAAAAGGACTTTAATTCGTGACCACCCTCAAAAAATTGAAAAATCCACCCAAAACCTAAAAAAATTTAAATTTTTATATGAAAAACTTCTTTTGCCCATATCTCCTTAAATATGCGTCCTAGAGCGAAAAGGACTTTAATTCGTGACCACCCCCAAAAAATTGAAAAATCCACCCAAAACCTAAAAAAATTGAAATTTTTATATGAAAAACTTCTTTTGCCCATATCTCCTTAAATATGCGTCCTAGAGCGAAAAGGACTTTAATTCGTGACCACCCCCAAAAAATTGAAAAATCCACCCAAAACCTAAAAAAATTGAAATTTTTATATGAAAAACTTCTTTTGTCCATATCTCCTTAAATATGCGTCCTAGAGCGAAAAGGACTTTAATTCGTGACCACCCCCAAAAAATTGAAAAATTCACCCAAAACCTAAAAAAATTGAAATTTTTATATGAAAAACTTCATTTGCCCATATCTCCTAAACTAAGCGTCCTAGAGCGAAAAGGACTTTAATTCGTGACCACCCTCAAAAAATTGAAAAATCCACCCAAAACCTAAAAAAATTTAAATTTTTATATGAAAAACTTCTTTTGCCCATATCTCCTTAAATATGCGTCCTAGAGCGAAAAGGACTTTAATTCGTGACCACCCCCAAAAAATTGAAAAATCCATCCAAAACCTAAAAAATTGAAATTTTTATATGAAAAACTTCTTTTGCCCATATCTCCTTAAATATGCGTCCTAGAGCGAAAAGGACTTTAATTCGTGACCACCCCCAAAAAATTGATAAATCCACCCAAAACCTAAAAAAATTGAAATTTTTATATGAAAAACTTCTTTTGTCCATATCTCCTTAAATATGCGTCCTAGAGCGAAAAGGACTTTAATTCGTGACCACCCCCAAAAAATTGAAAAATCCACCCAAAACCTAAAAAAAATTGAAATTTTTATATGAAAAACTTCTTTTGCCCATATCTCCTAAACTAAGCGTCCTAGAGCGAAAAGGACTTTAATTCATGACCCCCCAAAAAATTGAAAAATCCACCCAAAATCTAAAAAAATTGAAATTTTTATATGAAAAACTTCTTTTGCCCATATCTCCTAAACTAAGCGTCCTAGAGCGAAAAGGACTTTAATTCGTGACCACCCCCAAAAAATTGAAAAATCCACCCAAAACCTAAAAAAATTTAAATTTTTATATGAAAAACTTCTTTTGCCCATATCTCCTTAAATATGCGTTCTAGAGCGAAAAGGACTTTAATTCGTGACCACCCCCAAAAAATTGAAAAATCCACCCAAAACCTAAAAAAATTTAAATTTTTATATGAAAAACTTCTTTTGCCCATATCTCCTTAAATATGCGTCCTAGAGCGAAAAGGACTTTAATTCGTGACCACCCCCAAAAAATTGAAAAATCCACCCAAAACCTAAAAAAATTGAAATTTTTATATGAAAAACTTCTTTTGTCCATATCTCCTTAAATATGCGTCCTAGAGCGAAAAGGACTTTAATTCGTGACCACCCCCAAAAAATTGAAAAATTCACCCAAAACCTAAAAAAATTGAAATTTTTATATGAAAAACTTCTTTTGCCCATATCTCCTAAACTAAGCGTCCTAGAGCGAAAAGGACTTTAATTCGTGACCACCCTCAAAAAATTGAAAAATCCACCCAAAACCTAAAAAAATTTAAATTTTTATATGAAAAACTTCTTTTGCCCATATCTCCTTAAATATGCGTCCTAGAGCGAAAAGGACTTTAATTCGTGACCACCCCCAAAAAATTGAAAAATCCATCCAAAACCTAAAAAATTGAAATTTTTATATGAAAAACTTCTTTTGCCCATATCTCCTTAAATATGCGTCCTAGAGCGAAAAGGACTTTAATTCGTGACCACCCCCAAAAAATTGATAAATCCACCCAAAACCTAAAAAAATTGAAATTTTTATATGAAAAACTTCTTTTGTCCATATCTCCTTAAATATGCGTCCTAGAGCGAAAAGGACTTTAATTCGTGACCACCCCCAAAAAATTGAAAAATCCACCCAAAACCTAAAAAAAATTGAAATTTTTATATGAAAAACTTCTTTTGCCCATATCTCCTAAACTA
Organism: Haematobia irritans; assembly: GCF_050003625.1. Taxonomy (NCBI): domain Eukaryota; kingdom Metazoa; phylum Arthropoda; class Insecta; order Diptera; family Muscidae; genus Haematobia; species Haematobia irritans. The sequence continues at coordinate 99,257,968 of NC_134400.1, read as the reverse complement.
AGCGTCCTAGAGCGAAAAGGACTTTAATTCATGACCCCCCAAAAAATTGAAAAATCCACCCAAAATCTAAAAAAATTGAAATTTTTATATGAAAAACTTCTTTTGCCCATATCTCCTAAACTAAGCGTCCTAGAGCGAAAAGGACTTTAATTCATGACCACCCCAAAAAATTGAAAAATCCACCCAAAACCTAAAAAAATTGAAATTTTTATATGGTAAACTTCTTTTGCCCATATATCCTAAACTAAGCGTCCTAGAGCGAAAACGACTTTAATTCGTGACCACCCCCAAAAAATTGAAAAATCCACCCAAAACCTAAAAAAATTGAAATTTTTATATGAAAAACTTCTTTTGCCCATATCTCCTTAAATATGCGTCCTAGAGCGAAAAGGACTTTAATTCATGACCACCCCCAAAAAATTGAAAAATCCACCCAAAATCTAAAAAAATTGAAATTTTTATATGAAAAACTTCTTTTGCCCATATCTCCTAAACTAAGCGTCCTAGAGCGAAAAGGACTTTAATTCATGACCACCCCCAAAAAATTGAAAAATTCACCCAAAACATAAAAAAATTGAAATTTTTATGTGATAAACTTCTTTTGCCCATATCTCCTAAACTAAGCGTCCTAGAGCGAAAAGGTCTTTAATTCGTGACCACCCCCAAAAAATTTAAAATTCCACCCAAAACCTAAAAAAATTGAAATTTTTATATGAAAAACTTCTTTTGCCCATATCTCCTTAAATATGCGTCCTAGAGCGAAAAGGACTTTAATTCGTGACCACCCCCAAAAAATTGAAAAATTCACCCAAAACATAAAAAAATTAAAATTTTTATATGATAAACTTCTTTTGCCCATATCTCCTAAACTAAGCGTCCTAGAGCGAAAAGGACTTTAATTCATGACCACCCCCAAAAAATTGAAAAATCCACCCAAAACCTAAAAAAATTGAAATTTTTATATGAAAAACTTCTTTTGCCCATATCTCCTTAAATATGCGTCCTAGAGCGAAAAGAACTTTAATTCGTGACCACCCCAAAAAATTGAAAAATCTACCCAAAACCTAAAAAAATTGAAATTTTTATATGAAAACCTTCTTTTGCCCATATCTCCTAAACTAAGCGTCCTAGAGCGAAAAGGACTTTAATTCGTGACCACCCCCAAAAAATTGAAAAATCCACCCAAAACCTAAAAAAATTGAAATTTTTATATGAAAAACTTCTTTTGCCCATATCTCCTTAAATATGCGTCCTAGAGTGAAAAGGACTTTAATTCGTGACCACCCCCAAAAAATTGAAAAATCCACCCAAAACCTAAAAAAATTGAAATTTTTATATGAAAAACTTCTTTTGCCCATATCTCCTTAAATATGCGTCCTAGAGTGAAAAGGACTTTAATTCGTGACCACCCCCAAAAAATTGAAAAATCCACCCAAAACCTAAAAAAATTGAAATTTTTATATGAAAAACTTCTTTTGCCCATATCTCCTAAACTAAGCGTCCTAGAGCGAAAAGGACTTTAATTCGTGACCACCCTCAAAAAATTGAAAAATCCACCCAAAACCTAAAAAAATTGAAATTTTTATATGAAAAACTTCTTTTGTCCATATCTCCTTAAATATGCGTCCTAGAGCGAAAAGGACTTTAATTCGTGACCACCCCCAAAAAATTGAAAAATCCACCCAAAACCTAAAAAAATTGAAATTTTTATATGAAAAACTTCTTTTGCCCATATCTCCTAAACTAAGCGTCCTAGAGCGAAAAGGACTTTAATTCGTGACCACCCTCAAAAAATTGAAAAATCCACCCAAAACCTAAAAAAATTGAAATTTTTATATGAAAAACTTCTTTTGCCCATATCTCCTTAAATATGCGTCCTAGAGCGAAAAGGACTTTAATTCTTGACCACCCCCAAAAAATTGAAAAATCCACCCAAAACCTAAAAAAATTGAAATTTTTATATGAAAAACTTCTTTTGCCCATATCTCCTAAACTAAGCGTCCTAGAGCGAAAAGGACTTTAATTCATGACCACCCCAAAAAATTGAAAAATCCACCCAAAACCTAAAAAAATTGAAATTTTTATATGATAAACTTCTTTTGCCCATATATCCTAAACTAAGCGTCCTAGAGCGAAAAGGACTTTAATTCGTGACCACCCCCAAAAAATTGCAAAATCCACCCAAAACCTAAAAAAATTGAAATTTTTATATGAAAAACTTCTTTTGCCCATATCTCCTTAAATATGCGTCCTAGAGCGAAAAGGACTTTAATTCATGACCCCCCAAAAAATTGAAAAATCCACCCAAAATCTAAAAAAATTGAAATTTTTAAATGAAAAACTTCTTTTGCCCATATCTCCTAAACTAAGCGTCCTAGAGCGAAAATGACTTTAATTCATGACCACCCCAAAAAATTGAAAAATCCACCCAAAACCTAAAAAAATTGAAATTTTTATATGATAAACTTGTTTTGCCCATATATCCTAAACTAAGCGTCCTAGAGCGAAAAGGACTTTAATTCGTGACCACCCCCAAAAAATTGAAAAATCCACCCAAAACCTAAAAAAATTGAAATTTTTATATGAAAAACTTCTTTTGCCCATATCTCCTTAAATATGCGTCCTAGAGCGAAAAGGACTTTAATTCATGACCACCCCCAAAAAATTGAAAAATCCGCCCAAAATCTAAAAAAATTGAAATTTTTATATGAAAAACTTCTTTTGCCCATATCTCCTTAAATATGCGTCCTAGAGCGAAAATGACTTTAATTCATGACCACCCCCAAAAAATTGAAAAATCCACCCAAAACCTAAAAAAATTGAAATTTTTATATGAAAGACTTCTTTTGCCCATATCTCCTAAACTAAGCGTCCTAGAGCGAAAAGAACTTTAATTCGTGACCACCCCAAAAAATTGAAAAATCCACCCAAAACCTAAAAAAATTGAAATTTTTATATGAAAACCTTCTTTTGCCCATAGCTCCTAAACTAAGCGTCCTAGAGCGAAAAGGACTTTAATTCGTGACCACCCCCAAAAAATTGAAAAATCCACCCAAAACCTAAAAAAATTGAAATTTTTATATGAAAAACTTCTTTTGCCCATATCTCCTTAAATATGCGTCCTAGAGCGAAAAGGACTTTAATTCGTGACCACCCCCAAAAAATTGAAAAATCCACCCAAAACCTAAAAAAATTGAAATTTTTATATGAAAAACTTCTTTTGTCCACATCTCCTTAAATATGCGTCCTAGAGCGAAAAGGACTTTAATTCGTGACCACCCCCAAAAAATTGAAAAATTCACCCAAAACCTAAAAAAATTGAAATTTTTATATGAAAAACTTCTTTTGCCCATATCTCCTAAACTAAGCGTCCTAGAGCGAAAAGGACTTTAATTCGTGACCACCCTCAAAAAATTGAAAAATCCACCCAAAACCTAAAAAAATTTAAATTTTTATATGAAAAACTTCTTTTGCCCATATCTCCTTAAATATGCGTCCTAGAGCGAAAAGGACTTTAATTCGTGACCACCCCCAAAAAATTGAAAAATGCACCCAAAACCTAAAAAAATTGAAATTTTTATATGAAAAACTTCTTTTGCCCATATCTCCTTAAATATGCGTCCTAGAGCGAAAAGGACTTTAATTCGTGACCACCCCCAAAAAATTGATAAATCCACCCAAAACCTAAAAAAATTGAAATTTTTATATGAAAAACTTCTTTTGTCCATATCTCCTTAAATATGCGTCCTAGAGCGAAAAGGACTTTAATTCGTGACCACCCCCAAAAAATTGAAAAATCCACCCAAAACCTAAAAAAAATTGAAATTTTTATATGAAAAACTTCTTTTGCCCATATCTCCTAAACTAAGCGTCCTAGAGCGAAAAGGACTTTAATTCATGACCCCCCAAAAAATTGAAAAATCCACCCAAAATCTAAAAAAATTGAAATTTTTATATGAAAAACTTCTTTTGCCCATATCTCCTAAACTAAGCGTCCTAGAGCGAAAAGGACTTTAATTCATGACCACCCCAAAAAATTGAAAAATCCACCCAAAACCTAAAAAAATTGAAATTTTTATATGGTAAACTTCTTTTGCCCATATATCCTAAACTAAGCGTCCTAGAGCGAAAAGGACTTTAATTCGTGACCACCCCCAAAAAATTGAAAAATCCACCCAAAACCTAAAAAAATTGAAATTTTTATATGAAAAACTTCTTTTGCCCATATCTCCTTAAATATGCGTCCTAGAGCGAAAAGGACTTTAATTCATGACCACCCCCAAAAAATTGAAAAATCCACCCAAAATCTAAAAAAATTGAAATTTTTATATGAAAAACTTCTTTTGCCCATATCTCCTAAACTAAGCGTCCTAGAGCGAAAAGGACTTTAATTCATGACCACCCCCAAAAAATTGAAAAATTCACCCAAAACATAAAAAAATTGAAATTTTTATGTGATAAACTTCTTTTGCCCATATCTCCTAAACTAAGCGTCCTAGAGCGAAAAGGTCTTTAATTCGTGACCACCCCCAAAAAATTTAAAATTCCACCCAAAACCTAAAAAAATTGAAATTTTTATATGAAAAACTTCTTTTGCCCATATCTCCTTAAATATGCGTCCTAGAGCGAAAAGGACTTTAATTCTTGACCACCCCCAAAAAATTGAAAAATCCACCCAAAACCTAAAAAAATTGAAATTTTTATATGAAAAACTTCTTTTGCCCATATCTCCTAAACTAAGCGTCCTAGAGCGAAAAGGACTTTAATTCGTGACCACCCTCAAAAAATTGAAAAATCCACCCAAAACCTAAAAAAATTTAAATTTTTATATGAAAAACTTCGTTTGCCCATATCTCCTTAAATATGCGTCCTACTGCGAAAAGGACTTTAATTCGTGACCACCCCAAAAAATTAATAAATCCACCCAAAACCTAAAAAAATTGAAATTTTTATATGAAAAACTTCTTTTGCCCATATCTCCTTAAATATGCGTCCTAGAGCGAAAAGGACTTTAATTCGTGACCACCCCCAAAAAATTGAAAAATCCACCCAAAACCTAAAAAAATTGAAATTTTTATATGAAAAACTTCTTTTGTCCATATCTCCTTAAATATGCGTCCTAGAGCGAAAAGGACTTTAATTCGTGACCACCCCCAAAAAATTGAAAAATCCACCCAAAACCTAAAAAAATTGAAATTTTTATATGAAAAACTTATTTTGCCCATATCTCCTAAACTAAGCGTCCTAGAGCGAAAAGGACTTTAATTCGTGACCACCCTCAAAAAATTGAAAAATCCACCCAAAACCTAAAAAAATTGAAATTTTTATATGAAAAACTTCTTTTGCCCATATCTCCTTAAATATGCGTCCTAGAGCGAAAAGGACTTTAATTCTTGACCACCCCCAAAAAATTGAAAAATCCACCCAAAACCTAAAAAAATTGAAATTTTTATATGAAAAACTTCTTTTGCCCATATCTCCTAAACTAAGCGTCCTAGAGCGAAAAGGACTTTAATTCATGACCACCCCAAAAAATTGAAAAATCCACCCAAAACCTAAAAAAATTGAAATTTTTATATGATAAACTTCTTTTGCCCATATATCCTAAACTAAGCGTCCTAGAGCGAAAAGGACTTTAATTCGTGACCACCCCCAAAAAATTGCAAAATCCACCCAAAACCTAAAAAAATTGAAATTTTTATATGAAAAACTTCTTTTGCCCATATCTCCTTAAATATGCGTCCTAGAGCGAAAAGGACTTTAATTCATGACCCCCCAAAAAATTGAAAAATCCACCCAAAATCTAAAAAAATTGAAATTTTTATATGAAAAACTTCTTTTGCCCATATCTCCTAAACTAAGCGTCCTAGAGCGAAAAGGACTTTAATTCATGACCACCCCAAAAAATTGAAAAATCCACCCAAAACCTAAAAAAATTTAAATTTTTATATGATAAACTTGTTTTGCCCATGTATCCTAAACTAAGCGTCCTAGAGCGAAAAGGACTTTAATTCGTGACCACCCCCAAAAAATTGAAAAATCCACCCAAAACCTAAAAAAATTGAAATTTTTATATGAAAAACTTCTTTTGCCCATATCTCCTTAAATATGCGTCCTAGAGCGAAAAGGACTTTAATTCGTGACCACCCCCAAAAAATTGAAAAATCCACCCAAAACCTAAAAAAATTGAAATTTTTATATGAAAAACTTCTTTTGCCCATATCTCCTTAAATATGCGTCCTAGAGTGAAAAGGACTTTAATTCGTGACCACCCCCAAAAAATTGAAAAATCCACCCAAAACCTAAAAAAATTGAAATTTTTATATGAAAAACTTCTTTTGCCCATATCTCCTTAAATATGCGTCCTAGTGCGAAAAGGACTTTAATTCGTGACCACCCCCAAAAAATTGAAAAATCCACCCAAAACCTAAAAAAATTGAAATTTTTATATGAAAAACTTCTTTTGCCCATATCTCCTAAACTAAGCGTCCTAGAGCGAAAAGGACTTTAATTCGTGACCACCCTCAAAAAATTGAAAAATCCACCCAAAACCTAAAAAAATTAAATTTTTATATGAAAAACTTCGTTTGCCCATATCTCCTTAAATATCCGTCCTAGAGTGAAAAGGACTTTAATTCGTGACCACCCCCAAAAAATTGAAAAATCCACCCAAAACCTAAAAAAATTGAAATTTTTATATGAAAAACTTCTTTTGCCCATATCTCCTTAAATATGCGTCCTAGAGCGAAAAGGACTTTAATTCGTGACCACCCCCAAAAAATTGAAAAATCCACACAAAACCTAAAAAAATTGAAATTTTTATATGAAAAACTTCTTTTGCCCATATCTCCTTAAATATGCGTCCTAGAGCGAAAAGGACTTTAATTCGTGACCACCCCCAAAAAATTGAAAAATCCACCCAAAACCTAAAAAAATTTAAATTTTTATATGAAAAACTTCTTTTGCCCATATCTCCTAAACTAAGCGTCCTAGAGCGAAAAGGACTTTAATTCGCGACCACCCTCAAAAAATTGAAAAATCCACCCAAAACCTAAAAAAATTGAAATTTTTATATGAAAAACTTCTTTTGCCCATATCTCCTTAAATATGCGTCCTAGAGCGAAAAGGACTTTAATTCTTGACCACCCCCAAAAAATTGAAAAATCCACCCAAAACCTAAAAAAATTGAAATTTTTATATGAAAAACTTCTTTTGCCCATATCTCCTAAACTAGGCGTCCTAGAGCGAAAAGGACTTTAATTCATGACCACCCCAAAAAATTGAAAAATCCACCCAAAACCTAAAAAAATTGAAATTTTTATATGATAAACTTCTTTTGCCCATATCTCCTTAAATATGCGTCCTAGAGCGGAAAGGACTTTAATTCATGACCCCCCAAAAAATTGAAAAATCCACCCAAAATCTAAAAAAATTGAAATTTTTATATGAAAAACTTCTTTTGCCCATATCCTAAACTAAGCGTCCTAGAGCGAAAAGGACTTTAATTCGTGACCACCCCCAAAAAATTGAAAAATCCACCCAAAACCTAAAAAAATTGAAATTTTTATATGAAAAACTTCTTTTGCCCATATCTCCTTAAATATGCGTCCTAGAGCGGAAAGGACTTTAATTCATGACCCCCCAAAAAATTGAAAAATCCACCCAAAATCTAAAAAAATTGAAATTTTTATATGAAAAACTTCTTTTGCCCATATCTCCTAAACTAAGCGTCCTAGAGCGAAAAGGACTTTAATTCATGACCACCCCAAAAAATTGAAAAATCCACCCAAAACCTAAAAAAATTGAAATTTTTATATGATAAACTTGTTTTGCCCATATATCCTAAACTAAGCGTCCTAGAGCGAAAAGGACTTTAATTCGTGACCACCCCCAAAAAATTGAAAAATCCACCCAAAACCTAAAAAAATTGAAATTCTTATATGAAAAACTTCTTTTGCCCATATCTCCTTAAATATGCGTCCTAGAGCGAAAAGGACTTTAATTCATGACCACCCCCAAAAAATTGAAAAATCCACCCAAATCTAAAAAAATTGAAATTTTTATATGAAAAACTTCTTTTGCCCATATCTCCTAAACTAAGCGTCCTAGAGCGAAAAGGACTTTAATTCATGACCACCCCCAAAAAATTGAAAAATTCACCCAAAACATAAAAAAATTGAAATTTTTATGTGATAAACTTCTTTTGCCCATATCTCCTAAACTAAGCGTCCTAGAGCGAAAAGGTCTTTAATTCGTGACCACCCCCAAAAAATTTAAAATTCCACCCAAAACCTAAAAAAATTGAAATTTTTATATGAAAAACTTCTTTTGCCCATATCTCCTTAAATATGCGTCCTAGAGCGAAAAGGACTTTAATTCGTGACCACCCCCAAAACATTGAAAAATTCACCCAAAACATAAAAAAATTAAAATTTTTATATGATAAACTTCTTTTGCCCATATCTCCTAAACTAAGCGTCCTAGAGCGAAAAGGACTTTAATTCGTGACCACCCCAAAAAATTGAAAAATCCACCCAAAACCTAAAAAAATTGAAATTTTTATATGAAAACCTTCTTTTGCCCATATCTCCTAAACTAAGCGTCCTAGAGCGAAAAGGTCTTTAATTCGTGACCACCCCCAAAAAATTGAAAAATCCACCCAAAACCTAAAAAAATTGAATTTTTTATATGAAAAACTTCTTTTGCCCATATCTCCTTAAATATGCGTCCTAGAGTGAAAAGGACTTTAATTCGTGACCACCCCCAAAAAATTGAAAAATCCACCCAAAACCTAAAAAAATTGAAATTTTTATATGAAAAACATCTTTTGCCCATATCTCCTTAAATATGCGTCCTAGTGCGAAAAGGACTTTAATTCGTGACCACCCCCAAAAAATTGAAAAGTCCACCCAAAACCTAAAAAAATTGAAATTTTTATATGAAAAACTTCTTTTGCCCATATCTCCTAAACTAAGCGTCCTAGAGCGAAAAGGACTTTAATTCGTGACCACCCTCAAAAAATTGAAAAATCCACCCAAAACCTAAAAAAATTTAAATTTTTATATGAAAAACTTCTTTTGCCCATATCTCCTTAAATATGCGTCCTAGAGTGAAAAGGACTTTAATTCGTGACCACCCCCAAAAAATTGAAAAATCCACCCAAAACCTAAAAAAATTGAAATTTTTATATGAAAAACTTCTTTTGTCCATATCTCCTTAAATATGCGTCCTAGAGCGAAAAGGACTTTAATTCGTGACCACCCCCAAAAATTTGAAAAATCCACCCAAAACCTAAAAAAATTGAAATTTTTATATGAAAAACTTCTTTTGTCCATATCTCCTTAAATATGCGTCCTAGAGCGAAAAGGACTTTAATTCGTGACCACCCCCAAAAAATTGAAAAATCCACCCAAAACCTAAAAAAATTGAAATTTTTATATGAAAAACTTCTTTTGCCCATATCTCCTTAAATATGCGTCCTAGAGCGAAAAGGACTTTAATTCGTGACCACCCCCAAAACATTGAAAAATTCACCCAAAACATAAAAAAATTAAAATTTTTATATGATAAACTTCTTTTGCCCATATCTCCTAAACTAAGCGTCCTAGAGCGAAAAGGACTTTAATTCGTGACCACCCCAAAAAATTGAAAAATCCACCCAAAACCTAAAAAAATTGAAATTTTTATATGAAAACCTTCTTTTGCCCATATCTCCTAAACTAAGCGTCCTAGAGCGAAAAGGTCTTTAATTCGTGACCACCCCCAAAAAATTGAAAAATCCACCCAAAACCTAAAAAAATTTAAATTTTTATATGAAAAACTTCTTTTGCCCATATCTCCTTAAATATGCGTCCTAGAGTGAAAAGGACTTTAATTCGTGACCACCCCCAAAAAATTGAAAAATCCACCCAAAACCTAAAAAAATTGAAATTTTTATATGAAAAACATCTTTTGCCCATATCTCCTTAAATATGCGTCCTAGTGCGAAAAGGACTTTAATTCGTGACCACCCCCAAAAAATTGAAAAGTCCACCCAAAACCTAAAAAAATTGAAATTTTTATATGAAAAACTTCTTTTGCCCATATCTCCTAAACTAAGCGTCCTAGAGCGAAAAGGACTTTAATTCGTGACCACCCTCAAAAAATTGAAAAATCCACCCAAAACCTAAAAAAATTTAAATTTTTATATGAAAAACTTCTTTTGCCCATATCTCCTTAAATATGCGTCCTAGAGTGAAAAGGACTTTAATTCGTGACCACCCCCAAAAAATTGAAAAATCCACCCAAAACCTAAAAAAATTGAAATTTTTATATGAAAAACTTCTTTTGTCCATATCTCCTTAAATATGCGTCCTAGAGCGAAAAGGACTTTAATTCGTGACCACCCCCAAAAATTTGAAAAATCCACCCAAAACCTAAAAAAATTGAAATTTTTATATGAAAAACTTCTTTTGTCCATATCTCCTTAAATATGCGTCCTAGAGCGAAAAGGACTTTAATTCGTGACCACCCCCAAAAAATTGAAAAATCCACCCAAAACCTAAAAAAATTGAAATTTTTATATGAAAAACTTCTTTTGCCCATATCTCCTAAACCAAGCGTCCTAGAGCGAAAAGGACTTTAATTCGTGACCACCCTCAAAAAATTGAAAAATCCACCCAAAACCTAAAAAAAATGAAATTTTTATATGAAAAACTTCTTTTGCCCATATCTCCTTAAATATGCGTCCTAGAGCGAAAAGGACTTTAATTCGTGACCACCCCCAAAAAATTGAAAAATCCACCCAAAACCTAAAAAAATTGAAATTTTTATATGAAAAACTTCTTTTGCCCATATCTCCTTAAATATGCGTCCTAGAGCGAAAAGGACTTTAATTCGTGACCACCCCCAAAAAATTGAAAAATCCACCCAAAACCTAAAAAAATTTAAATTTTTATATGAAAAACTTCTTTTGTCCATATCTCCTTAAATATGCGTCCTAGAGCGAAAAGGACTTTAATTCGTGACCACCCCCAAAAAATTGAAAAATCCACCCAAAACCTAAAAAAAATACAATTTTTATATGAAAAACTTCTTTTGCCCATATCTCCTAAACTAAGCGTCCTAGAGCGAAAAGGACTTTAATTCGTGACCACCCTCAAAAAATTGAAAAATCCACCCAAAACCTAAAAAAATTGAAATTTTTATATGAAAAACTTCTTTTGCCCATATCTCCTTAAATATGCGTCCTAGAGCGAAAAGGACTTTAATTCGTGACCACCCCCAAAAAATTGAAAAATCCACCCAAAACCTAAAAAAATTGAAATTTTTATATGAAAAACTTCTTTTGCCCATATCTCCTTAAAAATGCGTCCTAGAGCGAAAAGGACTTTAATTCGTGACCACCCCCAAAAAATTGAAAAATCCACCCAAAACCTAAAAAAATTGAAATTTTTATATGACAAACTTCTTTTGTCCATATCTCCTTAAATATGCGTCCTAGAGCGAAAAGGACTTTAATTCATAACCACCCCCAAAAAATTGAAAAATCCACCCAAAATCTAAAAAAATTGAAATTTTTATATGAAAAACTTCTTTTGCCCATATCTCCTAAACTAAGCGTCCTAGAGCGAAAAGGACTTTAATTCATGACCACCCCCAAAAAATTGAAAAATTCACCCAAAACATAAAAAAATTGAAATATTTATGTGATAAACTTCTTTTGCCCATATCTCCTAAACTAAGCGTCCTAGAGCGAAAAGGTCTTTAATTCGTGACCACCCCCAAAAAATTTAAAATTCCACCCAAAACCTAAAAAAATTGAAATTTTTATATGAAAAACTTCTTTTGCCCATATCTCCTTAAATATGCGTCCTAGAGCGAAAAGGACTTTAATTCGTGACCACCCCCAAAAAATTGAAAAATTCAGCCAAAACATAAAAAAATTAAAATTTTTATATGATAAACTTCTTTTGCCCATATCTCCTAAACTAAGCGTCCTAGAGCGAAAAGGACTTTAATTCATGACCACCCCCAAAAAATTGAAAAATCCACCCAAAACCTAAAAAAATTGAAATTTTTATATGAAAAACTTCTTTTGCCCATATCTCCTTAAATATGCGTCCTAGAGTGAAAAGGACTTTAATTCGTGACCACCCCCAAAAAATTGAAAAATCCACCCAAAACCTAAAAAAATTGAAATTTTTATATGAAAAACTTCTTTTGCCCATATCTCCTTAAATATGCGTCCTAGTGCGAAAAGGACTTTAATTCGTGACCACCCCCAAAAAAGTGAAAAATCCACCCAAAACCTAAAAAAATTGAAATTTTTATATGAAAAACTTCTTTTGCCCATATCTCCTTAAATATGCGTCCTAGTGCGAAAAGGACTTTAATTCGTGACCACCCCCAAAAAATTGAAAAATCCACCCAAAACCTAAAAAAATTGAAATTTTTATATGAAAAACTTCTTTTGCCCATATCTCCTAAACTAAGCGTCCTAGAGCGAAAAGGACTTTAATTCGTGACCACCCCCAAAAAATTGAAAAATCCACCCAAAACCTAAAAAAATTGAAATTTTTATATGAAAAACTTCTTTTGTCCATATCTCCTTAAATATGCGTCCTAGAGCGAAAAGGACTTTAATTCGTGACCACCCCCAAAAAATTGAAAAATTCACCCAAAACATAAAAAAATTAAAATTTTTATATGATAAACTTCTTTTGCCCATATCTCCTAAACTAAGCGTCCTAGAGTGAAAAGGACTTTAATTCATGACCACCCCCAAAAAATTGAAAAATCCACCCAAAACCTAAAAAAATTGAAATTTTTATATGAAAGACTTCTTTTGCCCATATCTCCTAAACTAAGCGTCCTAGAGCGAAAAGGACTTTAATTCGTGACCACCCCAAAAAATTGAAAAATCCGCCCAAAACCTAAAAAAATTGAAATTTTTATATGAAAACCTTCTTTTGCCCATATCTCCTAAACTAAGCGTCCTAGAGCGAAAAGGACTTTAATTCGTGACCACCCCCAAAAAATTGAAAAATCCACCCAAAACCTAAAAAAATTGAAATTTTTATATGAAAAACTTCTTTTGCCCATATCTCCTTAAATATGCGTCCTAGAGTGAAAAGGACTTTAATTCGTGACCACCCCCAAAAAATTGAAAAATCCACCCAAAACCTAAAAAAATTGAAATTTTTATATGAAAAACTTCTTTTGCCCATATCTCCTTAAATATGCGTCCTAGTGCGAAAAGGACTTTAATTCGTGACCACCCCCAAAAAATTGAAAAATCCACCCAAAACCTAAAAAAATTGAAATTTTTATATGAAAAACTTCTTTTGCCCATATCTCCTAAACTAAGCGTCCTAGAGCGAAAAGGACTTTAATTCGTGACCACCCTCAAAAAATTGAAAAATCCACCCAAAACCTAAAAAAATTTAAATTTTTATATGAAAAACTTCTTTTGCCCATATCTCCTTAAATATGCGTCCTAGAGTGAAAAGGACTTTAATTCGTGACCACCCCCAAAAAATTGAAAAATCCACCCAAAACCTAAAAAAATTGAAATTTTTATATGAAAAACTTCTTTTGCCCATATCTCCTTAAATATGCGTCCTAGAGCGAAAAGGACTTTAATTCGTGACCACCCCCAAAAAATTGAAAAATCCACCCAAAACCTAAAAAAATTGAAATTTTTATATGAAAAACTTCTTTTGTCCATATCTCCTTAAATATGCGTCCTAGAGCGAAAAGGACTTTAATTCGTGACCACCCCCAAAAAATTGAAAAATCCACCCAAAACCTAAAAAAATTGAAATTTTTATATGAAAAACTTCTTTTGCCCATATCTCCTAAACTAAGCGTCCTAGAGCGAAAAGGACTTTAATTCGTGACCACCCTCAAAAAATTGAAAAATCCACCCAAAACCTAAAAAAATTGAAATTTTTATATGAAAAACTTCTTTTGCCCATATCTCCTTAAATATGCGTCCTAGAGCGAAAAGGACTTTAATTCGTGACCACCCCCAAAAAATTGAAAAATCCACCCAAAACCTAAAAAAATTGAAATTTTTATATGAAAAACTTCTTTTGCCCATATCTCCTTAAATATGCGTCCTAGACCGAAAAGCACTTTAATTCGTGACCACCCCCAAAAAATTGAAAAATCCACCCAAAACCTAAAAAAATTGAAATTTTTATATGAAAAACTTCTTTTGTCCATATCTCCTTAAATATGCGTCCTAGAGCGAAAAGGACTTTAATTCGTCACCACCCCCAAAAAATTGAAAAATCCACCCAAAACCTAAAAAAATTGAAATTTTTATATGAAAAACTTCTTTTGTCCATATCTCCTTAAATATGCGTCCTAGAGCGAAAAGGACTTTAATTCGTGACCACCCCCAAAAAATTGAAAAATCCACCCAAAACCTAAAAAAATTGAAATTTTTATATGAAAAACTTCTTTTGCCCATATCTCCTAAACTAAGCGTCCTAGAGCGAAAAGGACTTTAATTCATGACCCCCCAAAAAATTGAAAAATCCACCCAAAATCTAAAAAAATTGAAATTTTTATGTGATAAACTTCTTTTGCCCATATCTCCTAAACTAAGCGTCCTAGAGCGAAAAGGACTTTAATTCGTGACCACCCCCAAAAAATTTAAAAATCCACCCAAAACCTAAAAAAACTGAAATTTTTATATGAAAAACTTCTTTTGCCCATATCTCCTTAAATATGCGTCCTAGAGCGAAAAGGACTTTAATTCGTGACCACCCCCAAAAAATTGAAAAATCCACCCAAAACCTAAAAAAATTGAAATTTTTATATGAAAACCTTCTTTTGCCCATATCTCCTAAACTAAGCGTCCTAGAGCGAAAAGGACTTTAATTCATGACCACCCCAAAAAATTGAAAAATCCACCCAAAACCTAAAAAAATTGAAATTTTTATATGAAAACCTTCTTTTGCCCATATCTCCTTAAATATGCGTCCTAGAGCGAAAAGGACTTTAATTCGTGACCACCCTCAAAAAATTGAAAAATCCACCCAAAACCTAAAAAAAATTTAAATTTTTATATGAAAAACTTCTTTTGCCCATATCTCCTTAAATATGCGTCCTAGAGCGAAAAGGACTTTAATTCATGACCACCCCCAAAAAATTGAAAAATCCACCCAAAACCTAAAAAAATGGAAATTTTTATATGAAAAACTTCTTTCGCCCATATCTCCTAAACTAAGCGTCCTAGAGCGAAAAGGACTTTAATTCGTGACCACCCTCAAAAAATTGAAAAATCCACCCAAAACCTAAAAAAATTTAAATTTTTATATGAAAAACTTCTTTTGCCCATATCTCCTTAAATGTGCGTCCTAGAGCGAAAAGGACTTTAATTCATGACCACCCCAAAAAATTGAAAAATTCACCCAAAACCTAAAAAAATTGAAATTTTTATATGAAAAACTTCTTTTGCCCATATCTCCTAAACTAAGCGTCCTAGAGCGAAAAGGACTTTAATTCATGACCACCCCAAAAAATTGAAAAATCCACCCAAAACCTAAAAAAATTGAAATTTTTATATGAAAAACTTCTTTTGCCCATATCTCTTAAACTAAGCGTCCTAGAGCGAAAAGGACTTTAATTCGTGACCACCCCCAAAAAATTGAAAAATCCACCCAAAACCTAAAAAAATTGAAATTTTTATATGAAAAACTTCTTTTGCCCATATCTCCTTAAATATGCGTCCTAGAGCGAAAAGGACTTTAATTCGTGACCACCCCCAAAAAATTGAAAAATCCACCCAAAACCTAAAAAAATTGAAATTTTTATATGAAAACCTTCTTTTGCCCATATCTCCTAAACTAAGCGTCCTAGAGCGAAAAGGACTTTAATTCGTGACCACCCCAAAAAATTGAAAAATCCACCCAAAACCTAAAAAAATTGAAATTTTTATATGAAAACCTTCTTTTGCCCATATCTCCTTAAATATGCGTCCTAGAGCGAAAAGGACTTTAATTCGTGACCACCCCCAAAAAATTGAAAAATCCACCCAAAACCTAAAAAAAATTTAAATTTTTATATGAAAAACTTCTTTTGCCCATATCTCCTTAAATATGCGTCCTAGAGCGAAAAGGACTTTAATTCATGACCACCCCCAAAAAATTGAAAAATCCACCCAAAACCTAAAAAAATTGAAATTTTTATATGAAAAACTTCTTTTGCCCATATCTCCTTAAATATGCGTCCTATAGCGAAAAGGACTTTAATTCGTGACCACCCCAAAAAATTGAAAAATCCACCCAAAACCTAAAAAAATTGAAATTTTTATATGAAAACCTTCTTTTGCCCATATCTCCTTAAATATGCGTCCTAGAGCGAAAAGGACTTTAATTCGTGACCACCCCAAAAAATTGAAAAATCCACCCAAAACCTAAAACAATTGAAATTTTTATATGAAAACCTTCTTTTGCCCATATCTCCTAAACTAAGCGTCCTAGAGCGAATAGGACTTTAATTCGTGACCACCCCCAAAAAATTGAAAAATCCACCCAAAACCTAAAACAAATTGAAATTTTTATATGAAAAACTTCTTTTGCCCATATCTCCTTAAATATGCGTCCTAGAGCGAAAAGGACTTTAATTCGTGACCACCCCCAAAAAATTGAAAAATCCACCCAAAACCTAAAAAAATTGAAATTTTTATATGAAAAACTTCTTTTTCCCATATCTCCTAAACTAAGCGTCCTAGAGCGAAAAGGACTTTAATTCGTGACCACCCTCAAAAAATTGAAAAATCCACCCAAAACCTAAAAAAATTTAAATTTTTATATGAAAAACTTCTTTTGCCCATATCTCCTTAAATATGCGTCCTAGAGCGAAAAGGACTTTAATTCATGACCACCCCAAAAAATTGAAAAATTCACCCAAAACCTAAAAAAATTGAAATTTTTATATGAAAAACTTCTTTTGCCCATATCTCCTAAACTAAGCGTCCTAGAGCGAAAAGGACTTTAATTCATGACCACCCCAAAAAATTGAAAAATCCACCCAAAACCTACAAAAATTGAAATTTTTATATGAAAAACTTCTTTTGCCCATATCTCCTTAAATATGCGTCATAGAGCGAAAAGGACTTTAATTCAAGACCACCCCCAAAAAATTGAAAAATCCACCCAAAACATAAAAAAATTGAAATTTTTATATGATAAACTTCTTTTGCCCATATCTCCTAAACTAAGCGTCCTAGAGCGAAAAGGACTTTAATTCATGACCACCCCAAAAAATTGAAAAATCCACCCAAAACCTAAAAAAATTGAAATTTTTATATGAAAAACTTCTTTTGCCCATATCTCCTTAAATATGCGTCCTAGAGCGAAAAGGACTTTAATTCATGACCACCCCAAAAATTGAAAAATCCACCCAAAACCTAAAAAAATTTAAATTTTTGTATGAAAAACTTCTTTTGCCCATATCTCCTAAACTAAGCGTCCTAGAGCGAAAAGGACTTTAATTCGTGACCACCCCCAAAAAATTGAAAAATCCACCCAAAACCTAAAAAAATTGAAATTTTTATATGAAAAACTTCTTTTGCCCATATCTCCTTAAATATGCGTCCTAGAGCGAAAAGGACTTTAATTCGTGACCACCCCCAAAAAATTGAAAAATCCACCCAAAACCTAAAAAAATTGAAATTTTTATATGAAAACCTTCTTTTGCCCATATCTCCTAAACTAAGCGTCCTAGAGCGAAAAAGACTTTAATTCGTGACCACCCCAAAAAATTGAAAAATCCACCCAAAACCTAAAAAAATTGAAATTTTTATATGAAAAACTTCTTTTGCCCATATCTCCTTAAATATGCGTCCTAGAGCGAAAAGGACTTTAATTCATGACCACCCCCAAAAAATTGAAAAATCCACCCAAAACCTAAAAAAATTGAAATTTTTATATGAAAAACTTCTTTTGCCCATATCTCCTTAAATATGCGTCCTAGAGCGAAAAGGACTTTAATTCGTGACCACCCTCAAAAAATTGAAAAATCCACCCAAAACCTAAAAAAAATTTAAATTTTTATATGAAAAAATTATTTTGCCCATATCTCCTTAAATATGCGTCCTAGAGCGAAAAGGACTTTAATTCATGACCACCCCCAAAAAATTGAAAAATCCACCCAAAACCTAAAAAAATTGAAATTTTTATATGAAAAACTTCTTTTGCCCATATCTCCTTAAATATGCGTCCTAGAGCGAAAAGGACTTTAATTCGTGACCACCCCAAAAAATTGAAAAATCCTCCCAAAACCTAAAAAAATTGAAATTTTTATATGAAAACCTTCTTTTGCCCATATCTCCTTAAATATGCGTCCTAGAGCGAAAAGGACTTTAATTCGTGACCACCCCAAAAAATTGACAAATCCACCCAAAACCTAAAACAATTGAAATTTTTATATGAAAACCTTATTTTGCCCATATCTCCTAAACTAAGCGTCCTAGAGCGAAAAGGACTTTAATTCGTGACCACTCCCAAAAAATTGAAAAATCCACCCAAAACATAAAAAATAAGAAATTTTTATATGAACAACTTCTTTTGCCCATATCTCCTAAACTAAGCGTCCTAGAGCGAAAAGGACTTTAATTCGTGACCACCCTCAAAAAATTGAAAAATCCACCCAAAACCTAAAAAAATTTAAATTTTTATATGAAAAACTTCTTTTGCCCATATCTCCTTAAATATGCGTCCTAGAGCGAAAAGGACTTTAATCCGTGACCACCCCCAAAAAATTGAAAAATCCACCCAAAACCTAAAAAAATTGAAATTTTTATATGAAAAACTTCTTTTGCCCATATCTCCTTAAATATGCGTCCTAGAGCGAAAAGGACTTTAATTCGTGACCACCCCCAAAAAATTGAAAAATCCACCCAAAACCTAAAAAAATTGAAATTTTTATATGAAAAACTTCTTTTGTCCATATCTCCTTAAATATGCGTCCTAGAGCGAAAAGGACTTTAATTCGTGACCACCCCCAAAAAATTGAAAAATCCACCCAAAACCTAAAAAAATTGAAATTTTTATATGAAAAACTTCTTTTGCCCATATCTCCTAAACTAAGCGTCCTAGAGCGAAAAGGACTTTAATTCATGACCACCCCAAAAAATTAAAAATCCACCCAAAACCTAAAAAAATTGAAATTTTTATATGAAAAACTTCTTTTGCCCATATCTCCTAAACTAAGCGTCCTAGAGCGAAAAGGACTTTAATTCATGACCACCCCAAAAAATTGAAAAATCCACCCAAAACCTAAAAAAATTGAAATTTTTATATGAAAAACTTCTTTTGCCCATATCTCCTAAACTAAGCGTCCTAGAGCGAAAAGGACTTTAATTCGTGACCACCCCCAAAAAATTGAAAAATCCACCCAAAACCTAAAAAAATTTAAATTTTTATATGAAAACCTTCTTTTGCCCATATCTCCTAAACTAAGCGTCCTAGAGCGAAAAGGACTTTAATTCGTGACCACCCCCAAAAAATTGAAAAATCCACCCAAAACCTAAAAAAATTGAAATTTTTATATGAAAAACTTCTTTTGCCCATATCTCCTTAAATATGCGTCCTAGAGCGAAAAGGACTTTAATTCGTGACCACCCCCAAAAAATTGAAAAATCCACCCAAAACCTAAAAAAATTGAAATTTTTATATGAAAACCTTCTTTTGCCCATATCTCCTAAACTAAGCGTCCTAGAGCGAAAAGGACTTTAATTCATGACCACCCCCAAAAAATTTAAAAATCCACCCAAAACCTAAAGAAATTGAAATTTTTATATGAAAAACTTCTTTTGCCCATATCTCCTAAACTAAGCGTCCTAGAGCGAAAAGGACTTTAATTCATGACCACCCCAAAAAATTAAAAATCCACCCAAAACCTAAAAAAATTGAAATTTTTATATGAAAAACTTCTTTTGCATATATCTCCTAAACTAAGCGTCCTAGAGCGAAAAGGACTTTAATTCATGACCACCCCAAAAAATTGAAAAATCCACCCAAAACCTAAAAAAATTGAAATTTTTATATGAAAAACTTCTTTTGCCCATATCTCCTAAACTAAGCGTCCTAGAGCGAAAAGGACTTTAATTCGTGACCACCCCCAAAAAATTGAAAAATCCACCCAAAACCTAAAAAAATTTAAATTTTTATATGAAAACCTTCTTTTGCCCATATCTCCTAAACTAAGCGTCCTAGAGCGAAAAGGACTTTAATTCGTGACCACCCCCAAAAAATTGAAAAATCCACCCAAAACCTAAAAAAATTGAAATTTTTATATGAAAAACTTCTTTTGCCCATATCTCCTTAAATATGCGTCCTAGAGCGAAAAGGACTTTAATTCGTGACCACCCCCAAAAAATTGAAAAATCCACCCAAAACCTAAAAAAATTGAAATTTTTATATGAAAACCTTCTTTTGCCCATATCTCCTAAACTAAGCGTCCTAGAGCGAAAAGGACTTTAATTCATGACCACCCCCAAAAAATTTAAAAATCCACCCAAAACCTAAAGAAATTGAAATTTTTATATGAAAAACTTCTTTTGCCCATATCTCCTAAGCTAAGCGTCCTAGAGCGAAAAGGACTTTAATTCATGACCCCCCAAAAAATTGAAAAATCCACCCAAAACCTAAAAAAATTGAAATTTTTATATGATAAACTTCTTTTGCCCATATATCCTAAACTAAGCGTCCTAGAGCGAAAAGGACTTTAATTCGTGACCACCCCCAAAAAATTGAAAAATCCACCCAAAACCTAAAAAATTGAAATTTTTATATGAAAAACTTCTTTTGCCCATATCTCCTTAAATATGCGTCCTAGAGCGAAAAGGACTTTAATTCATGACCACCCCCAAAAAATTGAAAAATCCACCCAAAATCTAAAAAAATTTAAATTTTTATATGAAAAACTTCTTTTGCCCATATCTCCTTAAATATGCGTCCTAGAGCGAAAAGGACTTTAATTCGTGACCACCCCCAAAAAATTTAAAAATCCACCCAAAACCTAAAAAAATTGAAATTTTTATATGAAAAACTTCTTTTGCCCATATCTCCTTAAATATGCGTCCTAGAGCGAAAAGGACTTTAATTCGTGACCACCCCCAAAAAATTGAAAAATTCACCCAAAACATAAAAAAATTGAAATTTTTATATGAAAAACTTCTTTTGCCCATATCTCCTAAACTAAGCGTCCTAGAGCGAAAAGGACTTTAATTCGCGACCACCCCAAAAAATTGAAAAATCCACCCAAAAAGGACTTTAATTCGTGACCACCCCAAAAAAATTGAAAAATCCACCCAAAACCTAAAAAAATTGAAATTTTTATATGAAAAACTTCTTTTGCCCATATCTCCTTAAATATGCGTCCTAGAGCGAAAAGGACTTTAATTCGTGACCACCCCCAAAAAATTGAAAAATCCACCCAAAACCTAAAAAAATTGAAATTTTTATATGAAAACCTTCTTTTGCCCATATCTCCTAAACTAAGCGTCCTAGAGCGAAAAGGACTTTAATTCGTGACCACCCCCAAAAAATTTAAAAATCCACCCAAAACCTAAAGAAATTGAAATTTTTATATGAAAAACTTCTTTTGCCCATATCTCCTAAACTAAGCGTCCTAGAGCGAAAAGGACTTTAATTCATGACCCCCCAAAAAATTGAAAAATCCACCCAAAACCTAAAAAAATTGAAATTTTTATATGAAAAACTTCTTTTGCCCATATATCCTAAACTAAGCGTCCTAGAGCGAAAAGGACTTTAATTCGTGACCACCCCCAAAAAATTGAAAAATCCACCCAAAACCTAAAAAAATTGAAATTTTTATATGAAAAACTTCTTTTGCCCATATCTCCTTAAATATGCGTCCTAGAGCGAAAAGGACTTTAATTCGTGACCACCCCCAAAAAATTGAAAAATCCACCCAAAACCTAAAAAAATTGAAATTTTTATATGAAAAACTTCTTTTGTCCATATCTCCTTAAATATGCGTCCTAGAGCGAAAAGGACTTTAATTCGTGACCACCCCCAAAAAATTGAAAAATTCACCCAAAACCTAAAAAAATTGAAATTTTTATATGAAAAACTTCTTTTGCCCATATCTCCTAAACTAAGCGTCCTAGAGCGAAAAGGACTTTAATTCGTGACCACCCTCAAAAAATTGAAAAATCCACCCAAAACCTAAAAAAATTTAAATTTTTATATGAAAAACTTCTTTTGCCCATATCTCCTTAAATATGCGTCCTAGAGCGAAAAGGACTTTAATTCGTGACCACCCCCAAAAAATTGAAAAATCCACCCAAAACCTAAAAAAATTGAAATTTTTATATGAAAAACTTCTTTTGCCCATATCTCCTTAAATATGCGTCCTAGAGCGAAAAGGACTTTAATTCATGACCACCCCCAAAAAATTGAAAAATCCACCCAAAATCTAAAAAAATTGAAATTTTTATATGAAAAACTTCTTTTGCCCATATCTCCTAAACTAAGCGTCCTAGAGCGAAAAGGACTTTAATTCATGACCACCCCCAAAAAATTGAAAAATTCACCCAAAACATAAAAAAATTGAAATTTTTATGTGATAAACTTCTTTTGCCCATATCTCCTAAACTAAGCGTCCTAGAGCGAAAAGGTCTTTAATTCGTGACCACCCCCACAAAATTTAAAATTCCACCCAAAACCTAAAAAAATTGAAATTTTTATATGAAAAACTTCTTTTGCCCATATCTCCTTAAATATGCGTCCTAGAGCGAAAAGGACTTTAATTCGTGACCACCCCCAAAAAATTGAAAAATTCACCCAAAACATAAAAAAATTAAAATTTTTATATGATAAACTTCTTTTGCCCATATCTCCTAAACTAAGCGTCCTAGAGCGAAAAGGACTTTAATTCATGACCACCCCCAAAAAATTGAAAAATCCACCCAAAATCTAAAAAAATTGAAATTTTTATATGAAAAACTTCTTTTGCCCATATCTCCTAAACTAAGCGTCCTAGAGCGAAAAGGACTTTAATTCATGACCACCCCCAAAAAATTGAAAAATTCACCCAAAACATAAAAAAATTGAAATTTTTATGTGATAAACTTCTTTTGCCCATATCTCCTAAACTAAGCGTCCTAGAGCGAAAAGGTCTTTAATTCGTGACCACCCCCACAAAATTTAAAATTCCACCCAAAACCTAAAAAAATTGAAATTTTTATATGAAAAACTTCTTTTGCCCATATCTCCTTAAATATGCGTCCTAGAGCGAAAAGGACTTTAATTCGTGACCACCCCCAAAAAATTGAAAAATTCACCCAAAACATAAAAAAATTAAAATTTTTATATGATAAACTTCTTTTGCCCATATCTCCTAAACTAAGCGTCCTAGAGCGAAAAGGACTTTAATTCATGACCACCCCCAAAAAATTGAAAAATCCACCCAAAACCTAAAAAAATTGAAATTTTTATATGAAAAACTTCTTTTGCCCATATCTCCTTAAATATGCGTCCTAGAGCGAAAAGAACTTTAATTCGTGACCACCCCAAAAAATTGAAAAATCTACCCAAAACCTAAAAAAATTGAAATTTTTATATGAAAACCTTCTTTTGCCCATATCTCCTAAACTAAGCGTCCTAGAGCGAAAAGGACTTTAATTCGTGACCACCCCCAAAAAATTGAAAAATCCACCCAAAACCTAAAAAAATTGAAATTTTTATATGAAACACTTCTTTTGCCCATATCTCCTTAAATATGCGTCCTAGAGTGAAAAGGACTTTAATTCGTGACCACCCCCAAAAAATTGAAAAATCCACCCAAAACCTAAAAAAATTGAAATTTTTATATGAAAAACTTCTTTTGCCCATATCTCCTTAAATATGCGTCCTAGTGCGAAAAGGACTTTAATTCGTGACCACCCCCAAAAAATTGAAAAATCCACCCAAAACCTAAAAAAATTGAAATTTTTATATGAAAAACTTCTTTTGCCCATATCTCCTAAACTAAGCGTCCTAGAGCGAAAAGGACTTTAATTCGTGACCACCCTCAAAAAATTGAAAAATCCACTCAAAACCTAAAAAAATTTAAATTTTTATATGAAAAACTTCGTTTGCCCATATCTACTTAAATATGCGTCCTAGAGTGAAAAGGACTTTAATTCGTGACCACCCCCAAAAAATTGAAAAATCCACCCAAAACCTAAAAAAATTGAAATTTTTATATGAAAAACTTCTTTTGCCCATACCTCCTTAAATATGCGTCCTAGAGCGAAAAGGACTTTAATTCGTGACCACCCCCAAAAAATTGAAAAATCCACCCAAAACCTAAAAAAATTGAAATTTTTATATGAAAACCTTCTTTTGTCCATATCTCCTTAAATATGCGTCCTAGAGCGAAAAGGACTTTAATTCGTGACCACCCCCAAAAAAATTGAAAAATCCACCCAAAACCTAAAAAAATTGAAATTTTTATATGAAAACCTTCTTTTGCCCATATCTCCTAAACTAAGCGTCCTAGAGCGAAAAGGACTTTAATTCGTGACCACCCTCAAAAAATTGAAAAATCCACCCAAAACCTAAAAAAATTGAAATTTTTATATGAAAAACTTCTTTTGCCCATATCTCCTTAAATATGCGTCCTAGAGCGAAAAGGACTTTAATTCATGACCACCCCCAAAAAATTGAAAAATCCACCCAAAATCTAAAAAAATTGAAATTTTTATATGAAAAACTTCTTTTGCCCATATCTCCTAAACTAAGCGTCCTAGAGCGAAAAGGACTTTAATTCATGACCACCCCCAAAAAATTGAAAAATTCACCCAAAACATAAAAAAATTGAAATTTTTATGTGATAAACTTCTTTTGCCCATATCTCCTAAACTAAGCGTCCTAGAGCGAAAAGGACTTTAATTCATGACCACCCCCAAAAAATTGAAAAATCCACCCAAAACCTAAAAAAATTGAAATTTTTATATGAAAAACTTCTTTTGCCCATATCTCCTTAAATATGCGTCCTAGAGCGAAAAGAACTTTAATTCGTGACCACCCCAAAAAATTGAAAAATCTACCCAAAACCTAAAAAAATTGAAATTTTTATATGAAAACCTTCTTTTGCCCATATCTCCTAAACTAAGCGTCCTAGAGCGAAAAGGACTTTAATTCGTGACCACCCCCAAAAAATTGAAAAATCCACCCAAAACCTAAAAAAATTGAAATTTTTATATGAAAAACTTCTTTTGCCCATATCTCCTTAAATATGCGTCCTAGAGTGAAAAGGACTTTAATTCGTGACCACCCCCAAAAAATTGAAAAATCCACCCAAAACCTAAAAAAATTGAAATTTTTATATGAAAAACTTCTTTTGCCCATATATCCTAAACTAAGCGTCCTAGAGCGAAAAGGACTTTAATTCGTGACCACCCCCAAAAAATTGCAAAATCCACCCAAAACCTAAAAAAATTGAAATTTTTATATGAAAAACTTCTTTTGCCCATATCTCCTTAAATATGCGTCCTAGAGCGAAAAGGACTTTAATTCATGACCCCCCAAAAAATTGAAAAATCCACCCAAAATCTAAAAAAATTGAAATTTTTATATGAAAAACTTCTTTTGCCCATATCTCCTAAACTAAGCGTCCTAGAGCGAAAAGGACTTTAATTCATGACCACCCCAAAAAATTGAAAAATCCACCCAAAACCTAAAAAAATTGAAATTTTTATATGATAAACTTGTTTTGCCCATATATCCTAAACTAAGCGTCCTAGAGCGAAAAGGACTTTAATTCGTGACCACCCCCAAAAAATTGAAAAATCCACCCAAAACCTAAAAAAATTGAAATTTTTATATGAAAAACTTCTTTTGCCCATATCTCCTTAAATATGCGTCCTAGAGCGAAAAGGACTTTAATTCATGACCACCCCCAAAAAATTGAAAAATCCGCCCAAAATCTAAAAAAATTGAAATTTTTATATGAAAAACTTCTTTTGCCCATATCTCCTTAAATATGCGTCCTAGAGCGAAAATGACTTTAATTCATGACCACCCCCAAAAAATTGAAAAATCCACCCAAAACCTAAAAAAATTGAAATTTTTATATGAAAGACTTCTTTTGCCCATATCTCCTAAACTAAGCGTCCTAGAGCGAAAAGAACTTTAATTCGTGACCACCCCAAAAAATTGAAAAATCCACCCAAAACCTAAAAAAATTGAAATTTTTATATGAAAGACTTCTTTTGCCCATATCTCCTAAACTAAGCGTCCTAGAGCGAAAAGGACTTTAATTCGTGACCACCCTCAAAAAATTGAAAAATCCACCCAAAACCTAAAAAAATTGAAATTTTTATATGAAAAACTTCTTTTGCCCATATCTCCTTAAATATGCGTCCTAGAGCGAAAAGGACTTTAATTCATGACCACCCCCAAAAAATTGAAAAATCCACCCAAAATCTAAAAAAATTGAAATTTTTATATGAAAAACTTCTTTTGCCCATATCTCCTAAACTAAGCGTCCTAGAGCGAAAAGGACTTTAATTCATGACCACCCCCAAAAAATTGAAAAATTCACCCAAAACATAAAAAAATTGAAATTTTTATGTGATAAACTTCTTTTGCCCATATCTCCTAAACTAAGCGTCCTAGAGCGAAAAGGACTTTAATTCATGACCACCCCCAAAAAATTGAAAAATCCACCCAAAACCTAAAAAAATTGAAATTTTTATATGAAAAACTTCTTTTGCCCATATCTCCTTAAATATGCGTCCTAGAGCGAAAAGAACTTTAATTCGTGACCACCCCAAAAAATTGAAAAATCTACCCAAAACCTAAAAAAATTGAAATTTTTATATGAAAACCTTCTTTTGCCCATATCTCCTAAACTAAGCGTCCTAGAGCGAAAAGGACTTTAATTCGTGACCACCCCCAAAAAATTGAAAAATCCACCCAAAACCTAAAAAAATTGAAATTTTTATATGAAAAACTTCTTTTGCCCATATCTCCTTAAATATGCGTCCTAGAGTGAAAAGGACTTTAATTCGTGACCACCCCCAAAAAATTGAAAAATCCACCCAAAACCTAAAAAAATTGAAATTTTTATATGAAAAACTTCTTTTGCCCATATATCCTAAACTAAGCGTCCTAGAGCGAAAAGGACTTTAATTCGTGACCACCCCCAAAAAATTGCAAAATCCACCCAAAACCTAAAAAAATTGAAATTTTTATATGAAAAACTTCTTTTGCCCATATCTCCTTAAATATGCGTCCTAGAGCGAAAAGGACTTTAATTCATGACCCCCCAAAAAATTGAAAAATCCACCCAAAATCTAAAAAAATTGAAATTTTTATATGAAAAACTTCTTTTGCCCATATCTCCTAAACTAAGCGTCCTAGAGCGAAAAGGACTTTAATTCATGACCACCCCAAAAAATTGAAAAATCCACCCAAAACCTAAAAAAATTGAAATTTTTATATGATAAACTTGTTTTGCCCATATATCCTAAACTAAGCGTCCTAGAGCGAAAAGGACTTTAATTCGTGACCACCCCCAAAAAATTGAAAAATCCACCCAAAACCTAAAAAAATTGAAATTTTTATATGAAAAACTTCTTTTGCCCATATCTCCTTAAATATGCGTCCTAGAGCGAAAAGGACTTTAATTCATGACCACCCCCAAAAAATTGAAAAATCCGCCCAAAATCTAAAAAAATTGAAATTTTTATATGAAAAACTTCTTTTGCCCATATCTCCTTAAATATGCGTCCTAGAGCGAAAATGACTTTAATTCATGACCACCCCCAAAAAATTGAAAAATCCACCCAAAACCTAAAAAAATTGAAATTTTTATATGAAAGACTTCTTTTGCCCATATCTCCTAAACTAAGCGTCCTAGAGCGAAAAGAACTTTAATTCGTGACCACCCCAAAAAATTGAAAAATCCACCCAAAACCTAAAAAAATTGAAATTTTTATATGAAAACCTTCTTTTGCCCATATCTCCTAAACTAAGCGTCCTAGAGCGAAAAGGACTGTAATTCGTGACCACCCCCAAAAAATTGAAAAATCCACCCAAAACCTAAAAAAATTGAAATTTTTATATGAAAAACTTCTTTTGCCCATATCTCCTTAAATATGCGTCCTAGAGCGAAAAGGACTTTAATTCGTGACCACCCCCAAAAAATTGAAAAATCCACCCAAAACCTAAAAAAATTGAAATTTTTATATGAAAAACTTCTTTTGTCCACATCTCCTTAAATATGCGTCCTAGAGCGAAAAGGACTTTAATTCGTGACCACCCCCAAAAAATTGAAAAATTCACCCAAAACCTAAAAAAATTGAAATTTTTATATGAAAAACTTCTTTTGCCCATATCTCCTAAACTAAGCGTCCTAGAGCGAAAAGGACTTTAATTCGTGACCACCCTCAAAAAATTGAAAAATCCACCCAAAACCTAAAAAAATTTAAATTTTTATATGAAAAACTTCTTTTGCCCATATCTCCTTAAATATGCGTCCTAGAGCGAAAAGGACTTTAATTCGTGACCACCCCCAAAAAATTGAAAAATCCACCCAAAACCTAAAAAAATTGAAATTTTTATATGAAAAACTTCTTTTGCCCATATCTCCTTAAATATGCGTCCAAGAGCGAAAAGGACTTTAATTCGTGACCACCCCCAAAAAATTGATAAATCCACCCAAAACCTAAAAAAATTGAAATTTTTATATGAAAAACTTCTTTTGTCCATATCTCCTTAAATATGCGTCCTAGAGCGAAAAGGACTTTAATTCGTGACAACCCCCAAAAAATTGAAAAATCCACCCAAAACCTAAAAAAAATTGAAATTTTTATATGAAAAACTTCTTTTGCCCATATCTCCTAAACTAAGCGTCCTAGAGCGAAAAGGACTTTAATTCATGACCCCCCAAAAAATTGAAAAATCCACCCAAAATCTAAAAAAATTGAAATTTTTATATGAAAAACTTCTTTTGCCCATATCTCCTAAACTAAGCGTCCTAGAGCGAAAAGGACTTTAATTCATGACCACCCCAAAAAATTGAAAAATCCACCCAAAACCTAAAAAAATTGAAATTTTTATATGGTAAACTTCTTTTGCCCATATATCCTAAACTAAGCGTCCTAGAGCGAAAAGGACTTTAATTCGTGACCACCCCCAAAAAATTTAAAAATCCACCCAAAACCTAAAAAAATTGAAATTTTTATATGAAAAACTTCTTTTGCCCATATCTCCTTAAATATGCGTCCTAGAGCGAAAAGGACTTTAATTCATGACCACCCCCAAAAAATTTAAAAATCCACCCAAAATCTAAAAAAATTGAAATTTTTATATGAAAAACTTCTTTTGCCCATATCTCCTAAACTAAGCGTCCTAGAGCGAAAAGGACTTTAATTCATGACCACCCCCAAAAAATTGAAAAATTCACCCAAAACATAAAAAAATTGAAATTTTTATGTGATAAACTTCTTTTGCCCATATCTCCTAAACTAAGCGTCCTAGAGCGAAAAGGTCTTTAATTCGTGACCACCCCCAAAAAATTGAAAAATCCACCCAAAACCTAAAAAAATTGAAATTTTTATATGAAAAACTTCTTTTGCCCATATCTCCTAAACTAAGCGTCCTAGAGCGAAAAGGACTTTAATTCGTGACCACCCTCAAAAAATTGAAAAATCCACCCAAAACCTAAAAAAATTTAAATTTTTATATGAAAAACTTCGTTTGCCCATATCTCCTTAAATATGCGTCCTAGAGTGAAAAGGACTTTAATTCGTGACCACCCCAAAAAATTAATAAATCCACCCAAAACCTAAAAAAATTGAAATTTTTATATGAAAAACTTCTTTTGCCCATATCTCCTTAAATATGCGTCCTAGAGCGAAAAGAACTTTAATTCGTGACCACCCCCAAAAAATTGAAAAATCCACCCAAAACCTAAAAAAATTGAAATTTTTATATGAAAAACTTCTTTTGTCCATATCTCCTTAAATATGCGTCCTAGAGCGAAAAGGACTTTAATTCGTGACCACCCCCAAAAAATTGAAAAATCCACCCAAAACCTAAAAAAATTGAAATTTTTATATGAAAAACTTCTTTTGCCCATATCTCCTAAACTAAGCGTCCTAGAGCGAAAAGGACTTTAATTCGTGACCACCCTCAAAAAATTGAAAAATCCACCCAAAACCTAAAAAAATTGAAATTTTTATATGAAAAACTTCTTTTGCCCATATCTCCTAAACTAAGCGTCCTAGAGCGAAAAGGACTTTAATTCATGACCACCCCAAAAAATTGAAAAATCCACCCAAAACCTAAAAAAATTGAAATTTTTATATGATAAACTTCTTTTGCCCATATATCCTAAACTAAGCGTCCTAGAGCGAAAAGGACTTTAATTCGTGACCACCCCCAAAAAATTGAAAAATCCACCCAAAACCTAAAAAAATTGAAATTTTTATATGAAAAACTTCTTTTGTCCATATCTCCTTAAATATGCGTCCTAGAGCGAAAAGGACTTTAATTCGTGACCACCCCCAAAAAATTGAAAAATTCACCCAAAACATAAAAAAATTAAAATTTTTATATGATAAACTTCTTTTGCCCATATCTCCTAAACTAAGCGTCCTAGAGCGAAAAGGACTTTAATTCATGACCACCCCCAAAAAATTGAAAAATCCACCCAAAACCTAAAAAAATTGAAATTTTTATATGAAAGACTTCTTTTGCCCATATCTCCTAAACTAAGCGTCCTAGAGCGAAAAGGACTTTAATTCGTGACCACCCCAAAAAATTGAAAAATCCGCCCAAAACCTAAAAAATTGAAATTTTTATATGAAAACCTTCTTTTGCCCATATCTCCTAAACTAAGCGTCCTAGAGCGAAAAGGACTTTAATTCGTGACCACCCCCAAAAAATTGAAAAATCCACCCAAAACCTAAAAAAATTGAAATTTTTATATGAAAAACTTCTTTTGCCCATATCTCCTTAAATATGCGTCCTAGAGTGAAAAGGACTTTAATTCGTGACCACCCCCAAAAAATTGAAAAATCCACCCAAAACCTAAAAAAATTGAAATTTTTATATGAAAAACTTCTTTTGCCCATATCTCCTTAAATATGCGTCCTAGTGCGAAAAGGACTTTAATTCGTGACCACCCCCAAAAAATTGAAAAATCCACCCAAAACCTAAAAAAATTGAAATTTTTATATGAAAAACTTCTTTTGCCCATATCTCCTAAACTAAGCGTCCTAGAGCGAAAAGGACTTTAATTCGTGACCACCCCCAAAAAATTGAAAAATCCACCCAAAACCTAAAAAAATTTAAATTTTTATATGAAAAACTTCTTTTGCCCATATCTCCTTAAATATGCGTCCTAGAGCGAAAAGGACTTTAATTCGTGACCACCCCCAAAAAATTGAAAAATCCACCCAAAACCTAAAAAAATTGAAATTTTTATATGAAAAACTTCTTTTGTCCATATCTCCTTAAATATGCGTCCTAGAGCGAAAAGGACTTTAATTCGTGACCACCCCCAAAAAATTGAAAAATCCACCCAAAACCTAAAAAAATTGAAATTTTTATATGAAAAACTTCTTTTGCCCATATCTCCTAAACTAAGCGTCCTAGAGCGAAAAGGACTTTAATTCGTG
Source organism: Haematobia irritans (assembly GCF_050003625.1). Classification (NCBI taxonomy): domain Eukaryota; kingdom Metazoa; phylum Arthropoda; class Insecta; order Diptera; family Muscidae; genus Haematobia; species Haematobia irritans. The sequence goes on along the minus strand of NC_134400.1, from coordinate 99,226,329 downwards.
ACCACCCTCAAAAAATTGAAAAATCCACCCAAAACCTAAAAAAATTGAAATTTTTATATGAAAAACTTCTTTTGCCCATATCTCCTTAAATATGCGTCCTAGAGCGAAAAGGACTTTAATTCGTGACCACCCCCAAAAAATTGAAAAATCCACCCAAAACCTAAAAAAATTGAAATTTTTATATGAAAAACTTCTTTTGCCCATATCTCCTTAAATATGCGTCCTAGAGCGAAAAGGACTTTAATTCGTGACCACCCCCAAAAAATTGAAAAATCCACCCAAAACCTAAAAAAATTGAAATTTTTATATGAAAAACTTCTTTTGTCCATATCTCCTTAAATATGCGTCCTAGAGCGAAAAGGACTTTAATTCGTGACCACCCCCAAAAAATTGAAAAATCCACCCAAAACCTAAAAAAATTGAAATTTTTATATGAAAAACTTCTTTTGCCCATATCTCCTAAACTAAGCGTCCTAGAGCGAAAAGGACTTTAATTCGTGACCACCCTCAAAAAATTGAAAAATCCACCCAAAACCTAAAAAAATTGAAATTTTTATATGAAAAACTTCTTTTGCCCATATCTCCTTAAATATGCGTCCTAGAGCGAAAAGGACTTTAATTCGTGACCACCCCCAAAAAATTGAAAAATCCACCCAAAACCTAAAAAAATTGAAATTTTTATATGAAAAACTTCTTTTGCCCATATCTCCTTAAATATGCGTCCTAGACCGAAAAGCACTTTAATTCGTGACCACCCCCAAAAAATTGAAAAATCCACCCAAAACCTAAAAAAATTGAAATTTTTATATGAAAAACTTCTTTTGTCCATATCTCCTTAAATATGCGTCCTAGAGCGAAAAGGACTTTAATTCGTCACCACCCCCAAAAAATTGAAAAATCCACCCAAAACCTAAAAAAATTGAAATTTTTATATGAAAAACTTCTTTTGCCCATATCTCCTAAACTAAGCGTCCTAGAGCGAAAAGGACTTTAATTCGTGACCACCCTCAAAAAATTGAAAAATCCACCCAAAACCTAAAAAAATTGAAATTTTTATATGAAAAACTTCTTTTGCCCATATCTCCTTAAATATGCGTCCTAGAGCGAAAAGGACTTTAATTCGTGACCACCCCCAAAAAATTGAAAAATCCACCCAAAACCTAAAAAAATTGACATTTTTATATGAAAAACTTCTTTTGCCCATATCTCCTTAAATATGCGTCCTAGAGCGAAAAGGACTTTAATTCGTGACCACCCCCAAAAAATTGAAAAATCCACCCAAAACCTAAAAAAATTGAAATTTTTATATGAAAAACTTCTTTTGTCCATATCTCCTTAAATATGCGTCCTAGAGCGAAAAGGACTTTAATTCGTGACCACCCCCAAAAAATTGAAAAATCCACCCAAAACCTAAAAAAATTGAAATTTTTATATGAAAAACTTCTTTTGCCCATATCTCCTAAACTAAGCGTCCTAGAGCGAAAAGGACTTTAATTCATGACCCCCCAAAAAATTGAAAAATCCACCCAAAATCTAAAAAAATTGAAATTTTTATGTGATAAACTTCTTTTGCCCATATCTCCTAAACTAAGCGTCCTAGAGCGAAAAGGACTTTAATTCGTGACCACCCCCAAAAAAATTTAAAAATCCACCCAAAACCTAAAAAAATTGAAATTTTTATATGAAAAACTTCTTTTGCCCATATCTCCTTAAATATGCGTCCTAGAGCGAAAAGGACTTTAATTCGTGACCACCCCCAAAAAATTGAAAAATTCACCCAAAACCTAAAAAAATTAAAATTTTTATATGAAAAACTTCTTTTGCCCATATCTCCTAAACTAAGCGTCCTAGAGCGAAAAGGACTTTAATTCGTGACCACCCCAAAAAATTGAAAAATCCACCCAAAACCTAAAAAAATTGAAATTTTTATATGAAAACCTTCTTTTGCCCATATCTCCTAAACTAAGCGTCCTAGAGCGAAAAGGACTTTAATTCGTGACCACCCCCAAAAAATTGAAAAATCCACCCAAAACCTAAAAAAATTGAAATTTTTATATGAAAAACTTCTTTTGCCCATATCTCCTTAAATATGCGTCCTAGAGCGAAAAGGACTTTAATTCGTGACCACCCCCAAAAAATTGAAAAATCCACCCAAAACCTAAAAAATTGAAATTTTTATATGAAAAACTTCTTTTGCCCATATCTCCTTAAATATGCGTCCTAGAGCGAAAAGGACTTTAATTCGTGACCACCCCCAAAAAATTGAAAAATCCACCCAAAACCTAAAAAAATTTAAATTTTTATATGAAAACCTTCTTTTGCCCATATCTCCTAAACTAAGCGTCCTAGAGCGAAAAGGACTTTAATTCGTGACCACCCTCAAAAAATTGAAAAATCCACCCAAAATCTAAAAAAATTTTAATTTTTATATGAAAAACTTCTTTTGCCCATATCTCCTTAAATATGCGTCCTAGAGCGAAAAGGACTTTAATTCGTGACCACCCCCAAAAAATTGAAAAATCCACCCAAAACCTAAAAAAATTGAAATTTTTATATGAAAAACTTCTTTTGCCCATATCTCTTTAAATATGCGTCCTAGAGCGAAAAGGACTTTAATTCGTGACCACCCCCAAAAAATTGAAAAATCCACCCAAAACCTAAAAAAATTTAAATTTTTATATGAAAAACTTCTTTTGCCCATATCTCCTTAAATATGCGTCCTAGAGCGAAAAGGACTTTAATTCGTGACCACCCCCAAAAAATTGAAAAATCCACCCAAAACCTAAAAAAATTTAAATTTTTATATGAAAAACTTCTTTTGCCCATATCTCCTTAAATATGCGTCCTAGAGCGAAAAGGACTTTAATTCATGACCACCCCCAAAAAATTGAAAAATCCACCAAAATCTAAAAAAATTGAAATTTTTATATGAAAAACTTCTTTTGCCCATATCTCCTAAACTAAGCGTCCTAGAGCGAAAAGGACTTTAATTCATGACCACCCCCAAAAAATTGAAAAATTCACCCAAAACATAAAAAAATTGAAATTTTTATGTGATAAACTTCTTTTGCCCATATCTCCTAAACTAAGCGTCCTAGAGCGAAAAGGACTTTAATTCGTGACCACCCCCAAAAAATTTAAAATTCCACCCAAAACCTAAAAAAATTGAAATTTTTATATGAAAAACTTCTTTTGCCCATATCTCCTTAAATATGCGTCCTAGAGCGAAAAGGACTTTAATTCGTGACCACCCCCAAAAAATTGAAAAATCCACCCAAAACCTAAAAAAATTGAAATTTTTATATGAAAAATTTCTTTTGTCCATATCTCCTTAAATATGCGTCCTAGAGCGAAAAGGACTTTAATTCGTGACCACCCCCAAAAAATTGAAAAATCCACCCAAAACCTAAAAAAATTGAAATTTTTATATGAAAAACTTCTTTTGCCCATATCTCCTAAACTAAGCGCCTAGAGCGAAAAGGACTTTAATTCGTGACCACCCTCAAAAAATTGAAAAATCCACCCAAAACCTAAAAAAATTGAAATTTTTATATGAAAAACTTCTTTTGCCCATATCTCCTTAAATATGCGTCCTAGAGCGAAAAGGACTTTAATTCGTGACCACCCTCAAAAAATTGAAAAATCCACCCAAAACCTAAAAAAATTGAAATTTTTATATGAAAAACTTCTTTTGTCCATATCTCCTTAAAATGCGTCCTAGAGCGAAAAGGACTTTAATTCGTGACCACCCCCAAAAAATTGAAAAATCCACCCAAAACCTAAAAAAATTTAAATTTTTATATGAAAAACTTATTTTGCCCATATCTCCTAAACTAAGCGTCCTAGAGCGAAAAGGACTTTAATTCGTGACCACCCTCAAAAAATTGAAAAATCCACCCAAAACCTAAAAAAATTGAAATTTTTATATGAAAAACTTCTTTTGCCCATATCTCCTTAAATATGCGTCCTAGAGCGAAAATGACTTTAATTCGTGACCACCCCCAAAAAATTTAAAAATCCACCCAAAACCTAAAAAAATTGAAATTTTTATATGAAAAACTTCTTTTGCCCATATCTCCTAAACTAAGCGTCCTAGAGCGAAAAGGACTTTAATTCATGACCACCCCAAAAAATTGAAAAATTCACCCAAAACATAAAAAAATTGAAATTTTTATGTGATAAACTTCTTTTGCCCATATCTCCTAAACTAAGCGTCCTAGTGCGAAAAGGACTTTAATTCGTGACCACCCCCAAAAAATTGAAAAATCCACCCAAAACCTAAAAAATTGAAATTTTTATATGAAAAACTTCTTTTGCCCATATCTCCTAAACTAAGCGTCCTAGAGCGAAAAGGACTTTAATTCGTGACCACCCCAAAAAATTGAAAAATCCACCCAAAACCCTAAAAAATTGAAATTTTTATATGAAAACCTTCTTTTGCCCATATCTCCTAAACTAAACGTCCTAGAGCGAAAAGGACTTTAATTCGTGACCACCCCCAAAAAATTTAAAAATCCACCCAAAACCTAAAAAAATTGAAAAATCCACCCAAAACCTAAAAAAATTGAAATTTTTATATGAAAAACTTCTTTTGCCCATATCTCCTTAAATATGCGTCCTAGAGCGAAAAGGACTTTAATTCGTGACCACCCCCAAAAAATTGAAAAATCCACCCAAAACCTAAAAAAATTGAAATTTTTATATGAAAAACTTCTTTTGCCCATATCTCCTAAAATAAGCGTCCTAGAGCGAAAAGGACTTTTATTCGTGACCACCCTCAAAAAATTGAAAAATCCACCCAAAACCTAAAAAAATTGAAATTTTTATATGAAAAACTTCTTTTGCCCATATCTCCTTAAATATGCGTCCTAGAGCGAAAAGGACTTTAATTCGTGACCACCCTCAAAAAATTGAAAAATCCACCCAAAACCTAAAAAAATTGAAATTTTTATATGATAAACTTCTTTTGCCCATATCTCCTAAACTAAGCGTCCTAGAGCGAAAAGGACTTTAATTCATGACCACCCCCAAAAAATTGAAAAATCCACCCAAAACCTAAAAAAATTGAAATTTTTATATGAAAAACTTCTTTTGCCCATATCTCCTAAACTAAGCGTCCTAGAGCGAAAAGGACTTTAATTCGTGACCACCCCAAAAAATTGAAAAATCCACCCAAAACCTAAAAAAATTGAAATTTTTATATGAAAACCTTCTTTTGCTCATATCTCCTTAAATATGCGTCCTAGAGCGAAAAGGACTTTAATTCGTGACCACCCCCAAAAAATTGAAAAATCCACCCAAAACCTAAAAAAATTTAAATTTTTATATGAAAAACTTCTTTTGCCCATATCTCCTTAAATATGCGTCCTAGAGCGAAAAGGACTTTAATTCGTGACCACCCCCAAAAAATTGAAAAATCCACCCAAAACCTAAAAAAAATGAAATTTTTATATGAAAAACTTCTTTTGCCCATATCTCCTTAAATATGCGTCCTAGAGCGAAAAGGACTTTAATTCGTGACCACCCCCAAAAAATTGAAAAATCCACCCAAAACCTAAAAAAATTGAAATTTTTATATGAAAAACTTCTTTTTCCATTTGTTTTGTTTTGTTATTGTTCGAAACAAACATATCTCTTTTCCTATGCCACTGTCAAATCATCGATTTGAGTTCACATGGCTGGGTTTATTTTGAGCGTGCCTCCTCTTCTTTTTCCATTTGTTTTGTTTTGTTATTGTTGGTTTTGTTCTTTAAGCATTGTTGTTGTTTTTTTATTTCAGCTTAAAACCATACATTGACTAAACTACAAGAGTAGCTTAACCAACAGAGGAAAATAATGTTTGTCAAATTTATTTGGGCAAAGCCCTATAGACTGCAAGATGGTTGGATGGACGCACGTTTCGGAATTACCACATTCCTCATCAGCATCCTCTACTTGCAGCAAAACTATCAACCAATTATCAGAATAAATTCAGGCAGTTTATTAAACCCAACAAAAACCACACTTGAACCCTCCGAAAAAAGGTTTTACATTGATAGCCGGCTTATGCCGAAATAAATTCGAAACAAACATATCTCTTTTCCTATGCCACTGTCAAATCATCGATTTGAATTCACATGGCTGGGTTTATTTTGAGCGTGCCTCCTCTTCTTTTTCCATTTGTTTTGTTTTGTTATTGTTGGTTTTGTTCTTTAAGCATTGTTGTTGTTTTTTTATTTCAGCTTAAAACCATACATTGACTAAACTACAAGAGTAGCTTAACCAACAGAGGAAAAGAATGTTTGTCAAATTTATTTGGGCAAAGCCCTATAGACTGCAAGATGGTTGGATGGACGCACGTTTCGGAATTACCACATTCCTCATCAGCATCCTCTACTTGCAGCAAAACTATCAACCAATTATCAGAATAAATTCAGGCAGTTTATTAAACCCAACAAAAACCACACTTGAACCCTCCGAAAAAAGGTTTTACATTGATAGCCGGCTTATGCCGAAATAAATTCGAAACAAACATATCTCTTTTCCTATGCCACTGTCAAATCATCGATTTGAATTCACATGGCTGGGTTTATTTTGAGCGTGCCTCCTCTTCTTTTTCCATTTGTTTTGTTTTGTTATTGTTGGTTTTGTTCTTTAAGCATTGTTGTTGTTTTTTTATTTCAGCTTAAAACCATACATTGACTAAACTACAAGAGTAGCTTAACCAACAGAGGAAAAGAATGTTTGTCAAATTTATTTGGGCAAAGCCCTATAGACTGCAAGATGGTTGGATGGACGCACGTTTCGGAATTACCACATTCCTCATCAGCATCCTCTACTTGCAGCAAAACTATCAACCAATTATCAGAATAAATTCAGGCAGTTTATTAAACCCAACAAAAACCACACTTGAACCCTCCGAAAAAAGGTTTTACATTGATAGCCGGCTTATGCCGAAATAAATTCGAAACAAACATATCTCTTTTCCTATGCCACTGTCAAATCATCGATTTGAATTCACATGGCTGGGTTTATTTTGAGCGTGCCTCCTCTTCTTTTTCCATTTGTTTTGTTTTGTTATTGTTGGTTTTGTTCTTTAAGCATTGTTGTTGTTTTTTTATTTCAGCTTAAAACCATACATTGACTAAACTACAAGAGTAGCTTAACCAACAGAGGAAAAGAATGTTTGTCAAATTTATTTGGGCAAAGCCCTATAGACTGCAAGATGGTTGGATGGACGCACGTTTCGGAATTACCACATTCCTCATCAGCATCCTCTACTTGCAGCAAAACTATCAACCAATTATCAGAATAAATTCAGGCAGTTTATTAAACCCAACAAAAACCACACTTGAACCCTCCGAAAAAAGGTTTTACATTGATAGCCGGCTTATGCCGAAATAAATTCGAAACAAACATATCTCTTTTCCTATGCCACTGTCAAATCATCGATTTGAATTCACATGGCTGGGTTTATTTTGAGCGTGCCTCCTCTTCTTTTTCCATTTGTTTTGTTTTGTTATTGTTGGTTTTGTTCTTTAAGCATTGTTGTTGTTTTTTTATTTCAGCTTAAAACCATACATTGACTAAACTACAAGAGTAGCTTAACCAACAGAGGAAAAGAATGTTTGTCAAATTTATTTGGGCAAAGCCCTATAGACTGCAAGATGGTTGGATGGACGCACGTTTCGGAATTACCACATTCCCCATCAGCATCCTCTACTTGCAGCAAAACTATCAACCAATTATCAGAATAAATTCAGGCAGTTTATTAAACCCAACAAAAACCACACTTGAACCCTCCGAAAAAAGGTTTTACATTGATAGCCGGCTTATGCCGAAATAAATTCGAAACAAACATATCTCTTTTCCTATGCCACTGTCAAATCATCGATTTGAATTCACATGACTGGGTTTATTTTGAGCGTGCCTCCTCTTCTTTTTCCATTTGTTTTGTTGCCTGAATTTATTCTGATAATTGGTTGATAGTTTTGCTGCAAGTAGAGGATGCTGATGAGGAATGTGGTAATTCCGAAACGTGCGTCCATCCAACCATCTTGCAGTCTATAGGGCTTTGCCCAAATAAATTTGACAAACATTATTTTCCTCTGTTGGTTAAGCTACTCTTGTAGTTTAGTCAATGTATGGTTTTAAGCTGAAATAAAAAAACAACAACAATGCTTAAAGAACAAAACCAACAATAACAAAACAAAACAAATGGAAAAAGAAGAGGAGGCACGCTCAAAATAAACCCAGCCATGTGAATTCAAATCGATGATTTGACAGTGGCATAGGAAAAGAGATATGTTTGTTTCGAATTTATTTCGGCATAAGCCGGCTATCAATGTAAAACCTTTTTTCGGAGGGTTCAAGTGTGGTTTTTGTTGGGTTTAATAAACTGCCTGAATTTATTCTGATAATTGGTTGATAGTTTTGCTGCAAGTAGAGGATGCTGATGAGGAATGTGGTAATTCCGAAACGTGCGTCCATCCAACCATCTTGCAGTCTATAGGGCTTTGCCCAAATAAATTTGACAAACATTCTTTTCCTCTGTTGGTTAAGCTACTCTTGTAGTATAGTCAATGTATGGTTTTAAGCTGAAATAAAAAAACAACAACAAAACTTCTTTTGTCAATATCTCCTTAAATATGCGTCCTAGAGCGAAAAGGACTATAATTCGTGACCACCCCCAAAAAATTGAAAAATCCACCAAAAACCTAAAAAAATTGAAATTTTTATATGAAAAACTTCTTTTGCCCATATCTCCTAAACTAAGCGTCCTAGAGCGAAAAGGACTTTAATTCGTGACCACCCTCAAAAAATTGAAAAATCCACCCAAAACCTAAAAAATTTAAATTTTTATATGAAAAACTTCTTTTGCCCATATCTCCTTAAATATGCGTCCTAGAGCGAAAAGGACTTTAATTCGTCACCACCCCCAAAAAATTGAAAAATCCACCCAAAACCTAAAAAAATTGAAATTTTTATATGAAAAACTTCTTTTGCCCATATCTCCTTAAATATGCGTCCTAGAGCGAAAAGGACTTTAATTCGTGACCACCCCCAAAAAATTGAAAAATCCACCCAAAACCTAAAAAATTGCAATTTTTATATGAAAATCTTCTTTTGTCCATATCTCCTTTAATATGCGTCCTAGAGCGAAAAGGACTTTAATTCGTGACCACCCCCAAAAAATTGAAAAATCCACCCAAAACCTAAAAAAAATTGAAATTTTTATATGAAAAACTTCTTTTGCCCATATCTCCTAAACTAAGCGTCCTAGAGCGAAAAGGACTTTAATTCATGACCCCCCAAAAAATTGAAAAATCCACCCAAAATCTAAAAAAATTGAAATTTTTATATGAAAAACTTCTTTTGCCCATATCTCCTAAACTAAGCGTCCTAGAGCGAAAAGGACTTTAATTCATGACCACCCCAAAAAATTGAAAAATCCACCCAAAACCTAAAAAAATTGAAATTTTTATATGAAAAACTTCTTTTGCCCATATCTCCTAAACTAAGCGTCCTAGAGCGAAAAGGACTTTAATTCATGACCACCCCAAAAAATTGAAAAATTCACCCAAAACATAAAAAAATTGAAATTTTTATGTGATAAACTTCTTTTGCCCATATCTCCTTAAATATGCGTCCTAGAGCGAAAAGGACTTTAATTCGTGACCACCCCCAAAAAATTGAAAAATCCACCCAAAACCTAAAAAAATTGAAATTTTTATATGAAAAACTTCTTTTGCCCATATCTCCTTAAATATGCGTCCTAGAGCGAAAAGGACTTTAATTCGTGACCACCCCCAAAAAATTGAAAAATCCACCCAAAACCTAAAAAAATTGAAATTTTTATATGAAAAACTTCTTTTGCCCATATCTCCTTAAATATGCGTCCTAGAGCGAAAAGGACTTTAATTCGTGACCACCCCCAAAAAATTGAAAAATCCACCCAAAACCTAAAAAAATTTAAATTTTTATATGAAAAACTTCTTTTGCCCATATCTCCTTAAATATGCGTCCTAGAGCGAAAAGGACTTTAATTCGTGACCACCCCCAAAAAATTGAAAAATCCACCAAGAACCTAAAAAAATTGAAATTTTTATATGAAAAACTTCTTTTGCCCATATCTCCTAAACTAAGCGTCCTAGAGCGAAAAGGACTTTAATTCGTGACCACCCTCAAAAAATTGAAAAATCCACCCAAAACCTAAAAAAATTTAAATTTTTATATGAAAAACTTCTTTTGCCCATATCTCCTTAAATATGCGTCCTAGAGCGAAAAGGACTTTAATTCGTGACCACCCCCAAAAAATTGAAAAATCCACCCAAAACCTAAAAAAATTTAAATTTTTATATGAAAAACTTCTTTTGCCCATATCTCCTTAAATATGCGTCCTAGAGCGAAAAGGACTTTAATTCGTGACCACCCCCAAAAAATTGAAAAATCCACCAAAAACCTAAAAAAATTGAAATTTTTATATGAAAAACTTCTTTTGCCCATATCTCCTAAACTAAGCGTCCTAGAGCGAAAAGGACTTTAATTCGTGACCACCCCCAAAAAATTGAAAAATCCACCCAAAACCTAAAAAAATTTAAATTTTTATATGAAAAACCTCTTTTTCCCATATCTCCTAAACTAAGCGTCCTAGAGCGAAAATGACTTTAATTCATGACCCCCCAAAAAATTGAAAAATCCACCCAAAATCTAAAAAAATTGAAATTTTTATATGAATAACTTCTTTTGCCCATATCTCCTAAACTAAGCGTCCTAGAGCGAAAAGGACTTTAATTCATGACCACCCCAAAAAATTGAAAAATCCACCCAAAACCTAAAAAAATTGAAATTTTTATATGAAAAACTTCTTTTGCCCATATCTCCTTAAATATGCGTCATAGAGCGAAAAGGACTTTAATTCGTGACCACCCTCAAAAAATTGAAAAATCCACCCAAAACCTAAAAAAATTTAAATTTTTATATGAAAAACTTCTTTTGCCCATATCTCCTTAAATATGCGTCCTAGAGCGAAAAGGACTTTAATTCGTGACCACCCCCCAAAAATTTAAAAATTCACTCAAAACATAAAAAAACTGAAATTTTTATATGATAAACTTCTTTTGCCCATATCTCCTAAACTAACCGTCCTAGAGCGAAAAGGACTTTAATTCATGACCACCCCAAAAAATTGAAAAATTCACCCAAAACATAAAAAATTGAAATTTTTATGTGATAAACTTCTGTTGCCCATATCTCCTAAACTAAGCGTCCTAGAGCGAAAAGGACTTTAATTCGTGACCACCCCCAAAAAATTTAAAAATCCACCCAAAACCTAAAAAAATTTAAAATTTTATATGAAAAACTTCTTTTGCCCATATCTCCTTAAATATGCGTCCTAGAGCGAAAAGGACTTTAATTCGTGACCACCCCCAAAAAATTGAAAAATTCACCCAAAACATAAAAAAATTGAAATTTTTATATGATAAACTTCTTTTGCCCATATCTCCTAAACTAAGCGTCCTAGAGCGAAAAGGACTTTAATTCATGAGCACCCCCAAAAAATTGAAAAATCCACCCAAAACCTAAAAAAAAATGAAATTTTTATATGAAAAACTTCTTTTGCCCATATCTCCTAAACTAAGCGTCCTAGAGCGAAAAGGACTTTAATTCGTGACCACCCCAAAAAATTGAAAAATCCACCCAAAACCCTAAAAAAATTGAAATTTTTATATGAAAAACTTCTTTTGCCCATATCTCCTTAAATATGCGTCCTAGAGCGAAAAGGACTTTAATTCGTGACCACCCCCAAAAAATTGAAAAATCCACCCAAAACCTAAAAAAATTTAAATTTTTATATGAAAAACTTCTTTTGCCCATATCTCCTAAACTAAGCGTCCTAGAGCGAAAAGGACTTTAATTCGTGACCACCCTCAAAAAATTGAAAAATCCGCCCAAAACCTAAAAAAATTGAAATTTTTATATGAAAAACTTCTTTTGCCCATATCTCCTTAAATATGCGTCCTAGAGCGAAAAGGACTTTAATTCGTGACCACCCTCAAAAAATTGAAAAATCCACCCAAAACCTAAAAAAATTAAACTTCTTTTGCCCATATCTCCTTAAATATGCGTCCTAGAGCGAAAAGGACTTTAATTCGTGACCACCCCCAAAAAATTGAAAAATTCACTCAAAACATAAAAAAACTGAAATTTTTATATGATAAACTTCTTTTGCCCATATCTCCTAAACTAAGCGTCCTAGAGCGAAAAGGACTTTAATTCATGACCACCCCCAAAAAATTGAAAAATCCACCCAAAACCTAAAAAAATTGAAATTTTTATATGAAAAACTTCTTTTGCCCATATCTCCTAAACTAAGCGTCCTAGAGCGAAAAGGACTTTAATTCGTGACCACCCCAAAAAATTGAAAAATCCACCCAAAACCTAAAAAAATTGAAATTTTTATATGAAAACCTTCTTTTGCCCATATCTCCTAAACTAAGCGTCCTAGAGCGAAAAGGACTTTAATTCGTGACCACCCCCAAAAAATTGAAAAATCCACCCAAAACCTAAAAAAATTGAAATTTTTATATGAAAAACTTCTTTTGCCCTTATCTCCTTAAATATGCGTCCTAGAGCGAAAAGGACTTTAATTCGTGACCACCCCCAAAAAATTGAAAAATCCACCCAAAACCTAAAAAAATTGAAATTTTTATATGAAAAACTTCTTTTGCCCATATCTCCTTAAATATGCGTCCTAGAGCGAAAAGGACTTTAATTCGTGACCACCCCCAAAAAATTGAAAAATCCACCCAAAACCTAAAAAAATTTAAATTTTTATATGAAAAACTTCTTTTGCCCATATCTCCTTAAATATGCGTCCTAGAGCGAAAAGGACTTTAATTCGTAACCACCCCCAAAAAATTGAAAAATCCACCAAAAACCTAAAAAAATTGAAATTTTTATATGAAAAACTTCTTTTGCCCATATCTCCTAAACTAAGCGTCCTAGAGCGAAAAGGACTTTAATTCGTGACCACCCTCAAAAAATTGAAAAATCCACCCAAAACCTAAAAAAATTTAAATTTTTATATGAAAAACTTCTTTTGCCCATATCTCCTTAAATATGCGTCCTAGAGCGAAAAGGACTTTAATTCGTGACAACCCCCAAAAAATTGAAAAATCCACCCAAAACCTAAAAAAATTGAAATTTTTATATGAAAAACTTCTTTTGTCCATATCTCCTTTAATATGCGTCCTAGAGCGAAAAGGACTTTAATTCGTGACCACCCCCAAAAAATTGAAAAATCCACCCAAAACCTAAAAAAATTTAAATTTTTATATGAAAAACCTCTTTTTCCCATATCTCCTAAACTAAGCGTCCTAGAGCGAAAATGACTTTAATTCATGACCCCCCAAAAAATTGAAAAATCCACCCAAAATCTAAAAAAATTGAAATTTTTATATGAATAACTTCTTTTGCCCATATCTCCTAAACTAAGCGTCCTAGAGCGAAAAGGACTTTAATTCATGACCACCCCAAAAAATTGAAAAATCCACCCAAAACCTAAAAAAATTGAAATTTTTATATGAAAAACTTCTTTTGCCCATATCTCCTTAAATATGCGTCATAGAGCGAAAAGGACTTTAATTCGTGACCACCCTCAAAAAATTGAAAAATCCACCCAAAACCTAAAAAAATTTAAATTTTTATATGAAAAACTTCTTTTGCCCATATCTCCTTAAATATGCGTCCTAGAGCGAAAAGGACTTTAATTCGTGACCACCCCCAAAAAATTGAAAAATTCACTCAAAACATAAAAAAACTGAAATTTTTATATGATAAACTTCTTTTGCCCATATCTCCTAAACTAACCGTCCTAGAGCGAAAAGGACTTTAATTCATGACCACCCCAAAAAATTGAAAAATTCACCCAAAACATAAAAAAATTGAAATTTTTATGTGATAAACTTCTTTTGCCCATATCTCCTAAACTAAGCGTCCTAGAGCGAAAAGGACTTTAATTCGTGACCACCCCCAACAAATTTAAAAATCCACCCAAAACCTAAAAAAATTTAAATTTTTATATGAAAAACTTCTTTTGCCCATATCTCCTTAAATATGCGTCCTAGAGCGAAAAGGACTTTAATTCGTGACCACCCCCAAAAAATTGAAAAATTCACCCAAAACATAAAAAAATTCAAATTTTTATATGATAAACTTCTTTTGCCCATATCTCCTAAACTAAGCGTCCTAGAGCGAAAAGGACTTTAATTCATGACCACCCCCAAAAAATTGAAAAATCCACCCAAAACCTAAAAAAAATGAAATTTTTATATGAAAAACTTCTTTTGCCCATATCTCCTAAACTAAGCGTCCTAGAGCGAAAAGGACTTTAATTCATGACCACCCCCAAAAAATTGAAAAATCCACCCAAAACCTAAAAAAAATGAAATTTTTATATGAAAAACTTCTTTTGCCCATATCTCCTAAACTAAGCGTCCTAGAGCGAAAAGGACTTTAATTCGTGACCACCCCCAAAAAATTGAAAAATCCACCCAAAACCTAAAAAAATTTAAATTTTTATATGAAAAACTTCTTTTGCCCATATCTCCTAAACTAAGCGTCCTAGAGCGAAAAGGACTTTAATTCGTGACCACCCTCAAAAAATTGAAAAATCCGCCCAAAACCTAAAAAAATTGAAATTTTTATATGAAAAACTTCTTTTGCCCATATCTCCTTAAATATGCGTCCTAGAGCGAAACGGACTTTAATTCGTGACCACCCTCAAAAAATTGAAAAATCCACCCAAAACCTAAAAAAATTAAACTTCTTTTGCCCATATCTCCTTAAATATGCGTCCTAGAGCGAAAAGGACTTTAATTCGTGACCACCCCCAAAAAATTGAAAAATTCACTCAAAACATAAAAAAACTGAAATTTTTATATGATAAACTTCTTTTGCCCATATCTCCTAAACTAAGCGTCCTAGAGCGAAAAGGACTTTAATTCATGACCACCCCCAAAAAATTGAAAAATCCACCCAAAACCTAAAAAAATTGAAATTTTTATATGAAAAACTTCTTTTGCCCATATCTCCTAAACTAAGCGTCCTAGAGCGAAAAGGACTTTAATTCGTGACCACCCCAAAAAATTGAAAAATCCACCCAAAACCTAAAAAAATTGAAATTTTTATATGAAAACCTTCTTTTGCCCATATCTCCTAAACTAAGCGTCCTAGAGCGAAAAGGACTTTAATTCGTGACCACCCCCAAAAAATTGAAAAATCCACCCAAAACCTAAAAAAATTGAAATTTTTATATGAAAAACTTCTTTTGCCCTTATCTCCTTAAATATGCGTCCTAGAGCGAAAAGGACTTTAATTCGTGACCACCCCCAAAAAATTGAAAAATCCACCCAAAACCTAAAAAAATTGAAATTTTTATATGAAAAACTTCTTTTGCCCATATCTCCTTAAATATGCGCCCTAGAGCGAAAAGGACTTTAATTCGTGACCACCCCCAAAAAATTGAAAAATCCACCCAAAACCTAAAAAAATTTAAATTTTTATATGAAAAACTTCTTTTGCCCATATCTCCTTAAATATGCGTCCTAGAGCGAAAAGGACTTTAATTCGTGACCACCCCCAAAAAATTGAAAAATCCACCAAAAACCTAAAAAAATTGAAATTTTTATATGAAAAACTTCTTTTGCCCATATCTCCTAAACTAAGCGTCCTAGAGCGAAAAGGACTTTAATTCGTGACCACCCTCAAAAAATTGAAAAATCCACCCAAAACCTAAAAAAATTTTAATTTTTATATGAAAAACTTCTTTTGCCCATATCTCCTTAAATATGCGTCCTAGAGCGAAAAGGACTTTAATTCGTGACCACCCCCAAAAAATTGAAAAATCCACCCAAAACCTAAAAAAATTGAAATTTTTATATGAAAAACTTCTGTTGCCCATATCTCCTTAAATATGCGTCCTAGAGCGAAAAGGACTTTAATTCGTGACAACCCCCAAAAAATTGAAAAATCCACCCAAAACCTAAAAAAATTGAAATTTTTATATGAAAAACTTCTTTTGCCCATATCTCCTTAAATATGCGTCCTAGAGCGAAAAGGACTTTAATTCGTGACCACCCCCAAAAAATTGAAAAATCCACCCAAAACCTAAAAAAATTGAAATTTTTATATGAAAAACTTCTTTTGCCCTTATCTCCTTAAATATGCGTCCTAGAGCGAAAAGGACTTTAATTCGTGACCACCCTCAAAAAATTGAAAAATCCACCCAAAACCTAAAAAAATTGAAATTTTTATATGAAAAACTTCTTTTGCCCATATCTCCTTAAATATGCGTCCTAGAGCGAAAAGGACTTTAATTCGTGACCACCCCCAAAAAATTGAAAAATCCACCCAAAACCTAAAAAAATTGAAATTTTTATACGAAAAACTTCTTTTGCCCACATCTCCTTAAATATGCGTCCTAGAGCGAAAAGGACTTTAATTCGTGACCACCCCCAAAAAATTGAAAAATCCACCCAAAACCTAAAAAAATTGAAATTTTTATATGAAAAACTTCTTTTGCCCATATCTCCTAAACTAAGCGTCCTAGAGCGAAAATGACTTTAATTCATGACCCCCCAAAAAATTGAAAAATCCACCCAAAATCTAAAAAAATTGAAATTTTTATATGAAAAACTTCTTTTGCCCATATCTCCTAAACTAAGCGTCCTAGAGCGAAAAGGACTTTAATTCATGACCACCCCAAAAAATTGAAAAATCCACCCAAAACCTAAAAAAATTGAATTTTTTATATGATAAACTTCTTTTGCCCATATATCCTAAACTAAGCGTCCTAGAGCGAAAAGGACATTAATTCGTGACCACCCCCAAAAAATTGAAAAATCCACCCAAAACCTAAAAAAATTGAAATTTTTATATGAAAAACTTCTTTTGCCCATATCTCCTTAAATATGCGTCCTAGAGCGAAAAGGACTTTAATTCATGACCACCCCCAAAAAATTGAAAAATCCACCCAAAATCTAAAAAAATTGAAATTTTTATATGAAAAACTTCTTTTGCCCATATCTCCTAAACTAAGCGTCCTAGAGCGAAAAGGACTTTAATTCATGACCACCCCAAAAAATTGAAAAATTCACACAAAACATAAAAAATTGAAATTTTTATGTGATAAACGTCTTTTGCCCATATCTCCTAAACTAAGCGTCCTAGAGCGAAAAGGACTTTAATTCGTGACCACCCCCAAAAAATTTAAAAATCCACCCAAAACCTAAAAAAATTGAAATTTTTATATGAAAAACTTCTTTTGCCCATATCTCCTTAAATATGCGTCCTAGAGCGAAAAGGACTTTAGATCGTGACCACCCCCAAAAAATTGAAAAATTCACCCAAAACATAAAAAAATTGAAATTTTTATATGATAAACTTCTTTTGCCCATATCTCCTAAACTAAGCGTCCTAGAGCGAAAAGGACTTTAATTCGTGACCACCCCAAAAAATTGAAAAATCCACCCAAAACCTAAAAAAATTGAAATTTTTATATGAAAACCTTCTTTTGCCCATATCTCCTAAACTAAGCGTCCTAGAGCGAAAAGGACTTTAATTCGTGACCACCCCCAAAAAATTGAAAAATCCACCCAAAACCTAAAAAAATTGAAATTTTTATATGAACAACTTCTTTTGCCCATATCTCCTTAAATATGCGTCCTAGAGCGAAAAGGACTTTAATTCGTGACCACCCCCAAAAAATTGAAAAATCCACCCAAAACCTAAAAAAATTGAAATTTTTATATGAAAAACTTCTTTTGCCCATATCTCCTTAAATATGCGTCCTAGAGCGAAAAGGACTTTAATTCGTGACCACCCCCAAAAAATTGAAAAATCCACCCAAAACCTAAAGAAATTGAAATTTTTATATGAAAAACTTCTTTTGCCCATATCTCCTAAACTAAGCGTCCTAGAGCGAAAAGGACTTTAATTCGTGACCACCCTCAAAAAATTGAAAAATCCACCCAAAACCTAAAAAAATTGAAATTTTTATATGAAAAACTTCTTTTGCCCATATCTCCTTAAATATGCGTCCTAGAGCGAAAAGGACTTTAATTCGTGACCACCCTCAAAAAATTGAAAAATCCATCCAAAACCTAAAAAAATTTAAATTTTTATATGAAAAACTTCTTTTGCCCATATCTCCTTAAATATGCGTCCTAGAGCGAAAAGGACTTTAATTCGCGACCACCCCCAAAAAATTGAAAAATTCACCCAAAACATAAAAAAAATGAAATTTTTATATGATAAACTTCTTTTGCCCATATCTCCTAAACTAAGCGTCCTAGAGCGAAAAGGACTTTAATTCATGACCACCCCCAAAAAAGTGAAAAATCCACCCAAAACCTAAAATAATTGAAATTTTTATATGAAAAACTTCTTTTGCCCATATCTCCTAAACTAAGCGTCCTAGAGCGAAAAGGACTTTAATTCGTGACCACCCCAAAAAATTGAAAAATTCACACAAAACATAAAAAAATTGAAATTTTTATGTGATAAACTTCTTTTGCCCATATCTCCTAAACTAAACGTCCTAGAGCGAAAAGGACTTTAATTCGTGACCACCCCCAAAAATTTTAAAAATCCACCCAAAACCTAAAAAAATTGAAATTTTTATATGAAAAACTTCTTTTGCCCATATCTCCTTAAGTATGCGTCCTAGAGCGAAAAGGACTTTAATTCGTGACCACCCCCAAAAAATTGAAAAATTCACCCAAAACATAAAAAAATTGAAATTTTTATATGATGAACTTCTTTTGCCCATATCTCCTAAACTAAGCGTCCTAGAGCGAAAAGGACTTTAATTCATGACCACCCCCAAAAAATTGAAAAATCCACCCAAAACCTAAAAAAATTGAAATTTTTATATGAAAAACTTCTTTTGCCCATATCTCCTAAACTAAGCGTCCTAGAGCGAAAAGGACTTTAATTCGTGACCACCCCAAAAAATTGAAAAATCCACCCAAAACCTAAAAAAATTGAAATTTTTATATGAAAACCTTCTTTTGCCCATATCTCCTAAACTAAGCGTCCTAGAGCGAAAAGGACTTTAATTCGTGACCACCCTCAAAAAATTGAAAAATCCACCCAAAACCTAAAAAAATTGAAATTTTTATATGAAAAACTTCTTTTGCCCATATCTCCTTCAATATGCGTCCTAGAGCGAAAAGGACTTTAATTCGTGGCCGCCCTCAAAAAATTGAAAAATTCACCCAAAACATAAAAAAATTGAAATTTTTATATGATGAACTTCTTTTGCCCATATCTCCTAAACTAAGCGTCCTAGAGCGAAAAGGACTTTAATTCATGACCACCCCCAAAAAATTGAAAAATCCACCCAAAACCTAAAAAAATTGAAATTTTTATATGAAAAACTTCTTTTGCCCATATCTCCTAAACTAAGCGTCCTAGAGCGAAAAGGACTTTAATTCATGACCACCCCAAAAAATTGAAAAATCCACCCAAAACCTAAAAAAATTGAAATTTATATATGAAAACCTTCTTTTGCCCATATCTCCTAAACTAAGCGTCCTAGAGCGAAAAGGACTTTAATTCGCGACCACCCCCAAAAAATTGAAAAATTCACCCAAAACATAAAAAAATTGAAATTTTTATATGAAAAACTTCTTTTGCCCATATCTCCTAAACTAAGCGTCCTAGAGCGAAAAGGACTTTAATTCATGACCACCCCCAAAAAATTGAAAAATCCACCCAAAACCTAAAAAAATTGAAATTTTTATATGAAAAACTTCTTTTGCCCATATCTCCTAAACTAAGCGTCCTAGAGCGAAAAGGACTTTAATTCGTGACCACCCCAAAAAATTGAAAAATCCACCCAAAACCTAAAAAAATTGAAATTTTTATATGAAAACCTTCTTTTGCCCATATCTCCTTAAATATGCGTCCTAGAGCGAAAAGGACTTTAATTCGTGACCACCCCCAAAAAATTGAAAAATCCACCCAAAACCTAAAAAAAATGAAAAACTTCTTTTGCCCATATCTCCTTAAATATGCGTCCTAGAGCGAAAAGGACTTTAATTCGTGACCACCCCCAAAAAATTGAAAAATCCACCCAAAACCTAAAAAAAATGAAATTTTTATATGAAAAACTTCTTTTGCCCATATCTCCTAAACTAAGCGTCCTAGAGCGAAAAGGACTTTAATTCATGACTCCCCAAAAAATTGAAAAATCCACCCAAAATCTAAAAAAATTGAAATTTTTATATGAAAAACTTCTTTTGGCCATATCTCCTAAACTAAGCGTCCTAGAGCGAAATGGACTTTAATTCATGACCACCCTCAAAAAATTGAAAAATCCACCCAAAACCTAAAAAAATTGAAATTTTTATATGATAAACTTCTTTTGCCCATATCTCCTAAACTAAGCGTCCTAGAGCGAAAAGGACTTTAATTCGTGACCACCCCCAAAAAATTGAAAAATCCACCCAAAACCTAAAAAAATTGAAATTTTTATATGAAAACCTTCTTTTGCCCATATCTCCTAAACTAAGCGTCCTAGAGCGAAAAGGACTTTAATTCATGACTACCCCAAAAAATTGAAAAATTCGCCCAAAACATAAAAAAATTGAAATTTTTATGTGATAAACTTCTTTTGCCCATATCTCCTAAACTAAGCGTCCTAGAGCGAAAAGGACTTTAATTCGTGACCACCCCCAAAAAATTTAAAAATCCACCCAAAACCTAAAAAAATTGAAATTTTTATATGAAAAACTTCTTTTGCCCATATCTCCTTAAATATGCGTCCTAGAGCGAAAAGGACTTTAATTCGTGACCACCCCCAAAAAATTGAAAAAATTCACCCAAAACATAAAAAAAATTGAAATTTTTATATGATAAACTTCTTTTGCCCATATCTCCTAAACTAAGCGTCCTAGAGCGAAAAGGACTTTAATTCATGACCACCCCCAAAAAAATTGAAAAATCCACCCAAAACCTAAAAAAATTGAATTTTTATATGAAAAACTTCTTTTGCCCATATCTCCTAAACTAAGCGTCCTAGAGCGAAAAGGACTTTAATTCGTGACCACCCCAAAAAATTGAAAAATCCACCCAAAACCCTAAAAAATTGAAATTTTTATATGAAAACCTTCTTTTGCCCATATCTCCTAAACTAAGCGTCCTAGAGCGAAAAGGACTTTATTCGTGACCACCCCCAAAAAATTGAAAAATCCACCCAAAACCTAAAAAAATTTAAATTTTTATATGAAAAACTTCTTTTGCCCATATCTCCTAAACTAAGCGTCCTAGAGCGAAAAGGACTTTAATTCGTGACCACCCCCAAAAAATTGAAAAATCCACCCAAAACCTAAAAAAATTGAAATTTTTATATGAAAAACTTCTTTTGCCCATATCTCCTTAAATATGCGTCCTAGAGCGAAAAGGACTTTAATTCGTGACCACCCCCAAAAAATTGAAAAATCCACCCAAAACCTAAAAAAATTTAAATTTTTATATGAAAAACTTCTTTTGCCCATATCTCCTAAACTAAGCGTCCTAGAGCGAAAAGGACTTTAATTCGTGACCACCCTCAAAAAATTGAAAAATCCACCCAAAACCTAAAAAAATTGAAATTTTTGTATGAAAAACTTCTTTTGCCCATATCTCCTAAACTAAGCGTCCTAGAGCGAAAAGGACTTTAATTCGTGACCACCCCAAAAAATTGAAAAATCCACCCAAAACCTAAAAAAATTGAAATTTTTATATGAAAACCTTCTTTTGCCCATATCTCCTAAACTAAGCGTCCTAGAGCGAAAAGGACTTTAATTCGTGACCACCCCCAAAAAATTGAAAAATCCACCCAAAACCTTAAAAAATTGAAATTTTTATATGAAAAACTTCTTTTGCCCATATCTCCTAAACTAAGCGTCCTAGAGCGAAAAGGACTTTAATTCGTAACCACCCTCAAAAAATTGAAAAATCCACCCAAAACCTAAAAAAATTTAAATTTTTATATGAAAAACTTCTTTTGCCCATATCTCCTTAAATATGCGTCCTAGAGCGAAAAGGACTTTAATTCGTGACCACCCCCAAAAAATTGAAAAATCCACCCAAAACCTAAAAAAATTGAAATTTTTATATGAAAAACTTCTTTTACCCATATCTCCTTAAATATGCGTCCTAGAGCGAAAAGGACTTTAATTCGTGACCACCCCCAAAAAATTGAAAAATCCACCCAAAACCTAAAAAAATTGAAATTTTTATATGAAAAACTTCTTTTGCCCATATCTCCTTAAATATGCGTCCTAGAGCGAAAAGGACTTTAATTCGTGACCACCCCCAAAAATTTGAAAAATCCACCAAAAACCTAAAAAAATTGAAATTTTTATATGAAAAACTTCTTTTGTCCATATCTCCTTTAATATGCGTCCTAGAGCGAAAAGGACTTTAATTCGTGACCACCCCCAAAAAATTGAAATTTTTATATGAAAAACTTCTTTTGCCCATATCTCCTAAACTAAGCGTCCTAGAGCGAAAAGGACTTTAATTCATGACCCCCCAAAAAATTGAAAAATCCACCCAAAATCTAAAAAAATTGAAATTTTTATATGAAAAACTTCTTTTGCCCATATCTCCTAAACTAAGCGTCCTAGAGCGAAAAGGACTTTAATTCATGACACCCCAAAAAATTGAAAAATCCACCCAAAACCTAAAAAAATTGAAATTTTTATATGATAAACTTCTTTTGCCCATATATCCTAAACTAAGCGTCCTAGAGCGAAAAGGACTTTAATTCGTGACCACCCCCAAAAAATTGAAAAATCCACCCAAAACCTAAAAAAATAGAAATTTTTATATGAAAAACTTCTTTTGCCCATATCTCCTTAAATATGCGTCCTAGAGGGAAAAGGACTTTAATTCGTGACCACCCCCAAATAATTGAAAAATCCACCCAAAACCTAAAAAAATTGAAATTTTTATATGAAAAACTTCTTTTGTCCATATCTCCTTTAATATGCGTCCTAGAGCGAAAAGGACTTTAATTCGTGACCACCCCCAAAAAATTGAAATTTTTATTTGAAAAACTTCTTTTGCCCATATCTCCTAAACTAAGCGTCCTAGAGCGAAAAGGACTTTAATTCATGACCCCCCAAAAAATTGAAAAATCCACCCAAAATCTAAAAAAATTGAAATTTTTATATGAAAAACTTCTTTTGCCCATATCTCCTAAACTAAGCGTCCTAGAGCGAAAAGGACTTTAATTCATGACCACCCCAAAAAAATGAAAAATCCACCCAAAACCTAAAAAAATTGAAATTTTTATATGATAAACTTCTTTTGCCCATATATCCTAAACTAAGCGTCCTAGAGCGAAAAGGACTTTAATTCGTGACCACCCCCAAAAAATTGAAAAATCCACCCAAAACCTAAAAAAATTGAAATTTTTATATGAAAAACTTCTTTTGCCCATATCTCCTTAAATATGCGTCCTAGAGCGAAAAGGACTTTAATTCATGACCACCCCCAAAAAATTGAAAAATCCACCCAAAATCTAAAAAAATTGAAATTTTTATATGAAAAACTTCTTTTGCCCATATCTCCTAAACTAAGCGTCCTAGAGCGAAAAGGACTTTAATTCATGACCACCCCAAAAAATTGAAAAATTCACCCAAAACATAAAAAAATTGAAATTTTTATATGAAAAACTTCTTTTGCCCATATCTCCTTAAATATGCGTCCTAGAGCGAAAAGGACTTTAATTCGTGACCACCCCCAAAAATTTGAAAAATTCACCCAAAACATAAAAAAATTGAAATTTTTATATGATAAACTTCTTTTGCCCATATCTCCTTAAATATGCGTCCTAGAGCGAAAAGGACTTTAATTCGTGACCACCCTCAAAAAATTGAAAAATCCACCCAAAACCTAAAAAAATTGAAATTTTTATATGAAAAACTTCTTTTGCCCATATCTCCTTAAATATGCGTCCTAGAGCGAAAAGGACTTTAATTCGTGACCACCCCCAAAAAATTGAAAAATTCACCCAAAACATAAAAAAACTGAAATTTTTATATGATAAACTTCTTTTGCCCATATCTCCTAAACTAAGCGTCCTAGAGCGAAAAGGACTTTAATTCATGACCACCCCAAAAAATTGAAAAATCCACCCAAAACCTAAAAAAATTGAAATTTTTATATGAAAAACTTCTTTTGCCCATATCTCCTAAACTAAGCGTCCTAGAGCGAAAAGGACTTTAATTCGTGACCACCCCAAAAAATTGAAAAATCCACCCAAAACCTAAAAAAATTGAAATTTTTATATGAAAACCTTCTTTTGCCCATATCTCCTAAACTAAGCGTCCTAGAGCAAAAAGGACTTTAATTCGTGACCACCCCCAAAAAATTGAAAAATCCACCCAAAACCTAAAAAAATTGAAATTTTTATATGAAAAACTTCTTTTGCCCATATCTCCTTAAATATGCGTCCTAGAGCGAAAAGGACTTTAATTCGTGACCACCCCGAAAAAATTGAAAAATCCACCCAAAACCTAAAAAAATTGAAATTTTTATATGAAAAACTTCTTTTGCCCATATCTCCTTAAATATGCGTCCGAGAGCGAAAAGGACTTTAATTCGTGACCACCCCCAAAAAATTGAAAAATCCACCCAAAACCTAAAAAAATTGAAATTTTTATATGAAAAACTTCTTTTGCCCATATCTCCTTAAATATGCGTCCTAGAGCGAAAAGGACTTTAATTCGTGACCACCCCCAAAAAATTGAAAAATCCACCGAAAACCTAAAAAAATTGAAATTTTTATATGAAAAACTTCTTTTGCCCATATCTCCTTAAATATGCGTCCTAGAGCGAAAAGGACTTTAACTCGTGACCACCCCCAAAAAATTGAAAAGTCCACCCAAAACCTAAAAAAATTGAAATTTTTATATGAAAAACTTCTTTTGTCCATATCTCCTTAAATATGCGTCCTAGAGCGAAAAGGACTTTAATTCGTGACCAGCCCAAAAAAATTGAAAAATCCACCCAAAACCTAAAAAAATTGAAATTTTTATATGAAAAACTTCTTTTGCCCATATCTCCTAAACTAAGCGTCCTAGAGCGAAAAGGACTTTAATTCGTGACCACCCTCAAAAAATTGAAAAATCCACCCAAAACCTTAAAAAATTTAAATTTTTATATGAAAAACTTCTTTTGCCCATATCTCCTTAAATATGCGTCCTAGAGCGAAAAGGACTTTAATTCGTGACCACCCCCCAAAAATTGAAAAATCCACCCAAAACCTAAAAAAATTGAAATTTTTATATGAAAAACTTCTTTTGCCCATATCACCTTAAATATGCGTCCTAGAGCGAAAAGGACTTTAATTCGTGACCACCCCCAAAAAATTGAAAAATCCACCCAAAACCTAAAAAAATTGAAATTTTTATATGAAAAACTTCTTTTGCCCTTATCTCCTAAACTAAGCGTCCTAGAGCGAAAAGGACTTTAATTCGTGACCACCCTCAAAAAATTGAAAAATCCACCCAAAACCTAAAAAAATTTAAATTTTTATATGAAAAACTTCTTTTGCCCATATCTCCTTAAATATGCGTCCTAGAGCGAAAAGGACTTTAATTCGTGACCACCCCCAAAAAATTGAAAAATCCACCCAAAACCTAAAAAAATTGAAATTTTTATATGAAAAACTTCTTTTGCCCATATCTCCTTAAATATGCGTCCTAGAGCGTAAAGGACTTTAATTCGTGACCACCCCCAAAAAATTGAAAAATCCACCCAAAACCTAAAAAAATTGAAATTTTTATATGAAAAACTTCTTTTGTCCATATCTCCTTAAATATGCGTCCTAGAGCGAAAAGGACTTTAATTCGTGACCACCCCCAAAAAATTTAAAAATCCACCCAAAACCTAAAAAAATTGAAATTTTTATATGAAAAACTTCTTTTGCCCATATCTCCTAAACTAAGCGTCCTAGAGCGAAAAGGACTTCAATTCATGACCACCCCAAAAAATTGAAAAATCCAACCAAAACCTAAAAAATTGAAATTTTTATATGATAAACTTCTTTTGCCCATATCTCCTAAACTAAGCGTCCTAGAGCGAAAAGGACTTTAATTCGTGACCACCCCCAAAAAATTTAAAAATCCACCCAAAACTTAAAAAAATTGAAATTTTTATATGAAAAACTTCTTTTGCCCATATCTCCTTAAATATGCGTCCTAGAGCGAAAAGGACTTTAATTCGTGACCACCCCCAAAAAATTGAAAAATTCACCCAAAACATAAAAAAATTGAAATTTTTATATGATAAACTTCTTTTGCCCATATCTCCTAAACTAAGCGTCCTAGAGCGAAAAGGACTTTAATTCGTGACCACCCCCAAAAAATTGAAAAATCCACCCAAAACCTAAAAAAATTGAAATTTTTATATGAAAACCTTCTTTTGCCCATATCTCCTAAACTAAGCGTCCTAGAGCGAAAAGGACTTTAATTCGTGACCACTCCCAAAAAATTGAAAAATCCACCCAAAACCTAAAAAAATTTAAATTTTTATATGAAAAACTTCTTTTGCCCATATCTCCTTAAATATGCGTCCTAGAGCGAAAAGGACTTTAATTCGTGACCACCCCAAAAAATTGAAAAATCCACCCAAAACCTAAAAAAATTGAAATTTTTATATGAAAAACTTCTTTTGCCCATATCTCCTTAAATATGCGTCCTAGAGCGAAAAGGACTTTAATTCGTGACCACCCCAAAAAAATTGAAAAATCCACCCAAAACATAAAAAAATTGAAATTTTTATATGAAAACCTTCTTTTGCCCATATCTCCTAAACTAAGCGTCCTAGAGCGAAAAGGACTTTAATTCGTGACCACCCCCAAAAAATTGAAAAATCCACCCAAAACCTAAAAAAATTTAAATTTTTATATGAAAAACTTCTTTTGCCCATATCTCCTTAAATATGCGTCCTAGAGCGAAAAGGACTTTAATTCGTGACCACCCTCCAAAAATTGAAAAATCCACCCAAAACCTTAAAAAATTTAAATTTTTATATGAAAAACTTCTTTTGCCCATATCTCCTTAAATATGCGTCCTAGAGCGAAAAGGACTTTAATTCGTGACCACCCCCAAAAAATTGAAAAATCCACCCAAAACCTAAAAAAATTGAAATTTTTATATGAAAAACTTCTTTTGCCCATATCTCCTTAAATATGCGTCCTAGAGCGAAAAGGACTTTAATTCATGACCACCCCCAAAAAATTGAAAAATCCACCCAAAATCTAAAAAAATTGAAATTTTTATATGAAAAACTTCTTTTGTCCATATCTCCTTAAATATGCGTCCTAGAGCGAAAAGGACTTTAATTCGTGACCACCCCCAAAAAATTTAAAAATCCACCCAAAACCTAAAAAAATCGAAATTTTTATATGAAAAACTTCTTTTGCCCATATCTACTAAACTAAGCGTCCTAGAGCGAAAAGGACTTCAATTCATGACCACCCCAAAAAATTGAAAAATCCAACCAAAACCTAAAAAATTGAAATTTTTATATGATAAACTTCTTTTGCCCATTTATCCTAAACTAAGCGTCCTAGAGCGAAAAGGACTTTAATTCGTGACCACCCCCAAAAAATTGAAAAATCCACCCAAAACCTAAAAAAATTGAAATTTTTATATGAAAAACTTCTTTTGCCCATATCTCCTTAAATATGCGTCCTAGAGCGAAAAGGACTTTAATTCATGACCACCCCCAAAAAATTGAAAAATCCACCCAAAATCTAAAAAAATTGAAATTTTTATATGAAAAACTTCTTTTGCCCATATCTCCTAAACTAAGCGTCCTAGAGCGAAAAGGACTTTAATTCATGACCACCCCAAAAAATTGAAAAATTCACCCAAAACATAAAAAAATTGAAATTTTTATGTGATAAACTTCTTTTGCCCATATCTCCTAAACTAAGCGTCCTTGAGCGAAAAGGACTTTAATTCGTGACCACCCCCAAAAAAATTAAAAATCCACCCAAAACCTACAAAAAATTGAAATTTTTATATGAAAAACTTCTTTTGCCCATATCTCCTTAAATATGCGTCCTAGAGCGAAAAGGACTTTAATTCGTGACCACCCCCAAAAAATTGAAAAATTCACCCAAAACATAAAAAAATTGAAATTTTTATATGATAAACTTCTTTTGCCCATATCTCCTAAACTAAGCGTCCTAGAGCGAAAAGGACTTTAATTCATGACCACCCCCAAAAAATTGAAAAATCCACCCAAAACCTAAAAAAATTGAAATTTTTATATGAAAAACTTCTTTTGCCCATATCTCCTAAACTAAGCGTCCTAGAGCGAAAAGGACTTTAATTCGTGACCACCCCAAAAAATTGAAAAATCCACCCAAAACCTAAAAAAATTGAAATTTTTATATGAAAACCTTCTTTTGCCCATATCTCCTAAACTAAGCGTCCTAGAGCGAAAAGGACTTTAATTCGTGACCACCCCCAAAAAATTGAAAAATCCACCCAAAACCTAAAAAAATTTAAATTTTTATATGAAAAACTTCTTTTGCCCATATCTCCTTAAATATGCGTCCTAGAGCGAAAAGGACTTTAATTCGTGACCACCCCAAAAAATTGAAAAATCCACCCAAAACCTAAAAAAATTGAAATTTTTATATGAAAAACTTCTTTTGCCCATATCTCCTTAAATATGCGTCCTAGAGCGAAAAGGACTTTAATTCGTGACCACCCCCAAAAAATTGAAAAATCCACCCAAAACCTAAAAAAATTGAAATTTTTATATGAAAAACTTATTTTGCCCATATCTCCTAAACTAAGCGTCCTAGAGCGAAAAGGACTTTAATTCGTGACCACCCTCAAAAAATTGAAAAATCCACCCAAAACCTAAAAAAATTGAAATTTTTATATGAAAAACTTCTTTTGCCCATATCTCCTTAAATATGCGTCCTAGAGCGAAAAGGACTTTAATTCGTGACCACCCTCAAAAAATTGAAAAATCCACCCAAAACCTAAAAAAATTTAAATTTTTATATGAAAAACTTCTTTTGCCCATATCTCCTAAACTAAGCGTCCTAGAGCGAAAAGGACTTTAATTCATGACCACCCCAAAAAATTGAAAAATCCACCCAAAACCTAAAAAAATTGAAATTTTTATATGATAAACTTCTTTTGCCCATTTATCCTAAACTAATCGTCCTAGAGCGAAAAGGACTTTAATTCATGACCACCCCAAAAAATTGCAAAATTCACCCAAAACATAAAAAAATTGAAATTTTTATGTGACAAACTTCTTTTGCCCATATCTCCTAAACTAAGCGTCCTAGAGCGAAAAGGACTTTAATTCGTGACCACCCCAAAAAATTGAAAAATCCACCCAAAACCTAAAAAAATTGAAATTTTTATATGAAAACCTTCTTTTGCCCATATCTCCTAAACTAAGCGTCCTAGAGCGAAAAGGACTTTAATTCGTGACCACCCCCAAAAAATTGAAAAATCCACCCAAAACCTAAAAAAATTGAAATTTTTATATGAAAAACTTCTTTTGCCCATATCTCCTTAAATATGCGTCCTAGAGCGAAAAGGACTTTAATTCGTGACCACCCCCAAAAAATTGAAAAATCCACCCAAAACCTAAAAAAATTGAAATTTTTATATGAAAAACTTCTTTTGCCCATATCTCCTTAAATATGCGTCCTAGAGCGAAAAGGACTTTAATTCGTGACCACCCCCAAAAAATTGAAAAATCCACCCAAAACCTAAAAAAATTGAAATTTTTATATGAAAAACTTCTTTTGTCCATATCTCCTAAACTAAGCGTCCTAGAGCGAAAAGGACTTTAATTCGTGACCACCCTCAAAAAATTGAAAAATCCACCCAAAACCTAAAAAAATTGAAATTTTTATATGAAAAACTTCTTTTGCCCATATCTCCTTAAATATGCGTCCTAGAGCGAAAAGGACTTTAATTCGTGACCACCCCCAAAAAATTGAAAAATCCACCCAAAACCTAAAAAAATTGAAATTTTTATATGAAAACCTTCTTTTGCCCATATCTCCTAAACTAAGCGTCCTAGAGCGAAAAGGACTTTAATTCGTGACCACCCCCAAAAAATTGAAAAATCCACCCAAAACCTAAAAAAATTGAAATTTTTATATGAAAAACTTCTTTTGCCCTTATCTCCTTAAATATGCGTCCTAGAGCGAAAAGGACTTTAATTCGTGACCACCCCCAAAAAATTGAAAAATCCACCCAAAACCTAAAAAAATTGAAATTTTTATATGAAAAACTTCTTTTGCCCATATCTCCTTAAATATGCGCCCTAGAGCGAAAAGGACTTTAATTCGTGACCACCCCCAAAAAATGGAAAAATCCACCCAAAACCTAAAAAAATTTAAATTTTTATATGAAAAACTTCTTTTGCCCATATCTCCTTAAATATGCGTCCTAGAGCGAAAAGGACTTTAATTCGTGACCACCCCCAAAAAATTGAAAAATCCACCAAAAACCTAAAAAAATTGAAATTTTTATATGAAAAACTTCTTTTGCCCATATCTCCTAAACTAAGCGTCCTAGAGCGAAAAGGACTTTAATTCGTGACCACCCTCAAAAAATTTAAAAATCCACCCAAAACCTAAAAAAATTTAAATTTTTATATGAAAAACTTCTTTTGCCCATATCTCCTTAAATATGCGTCCTAGAGCGAAAAGGACTTTAATTCGTGACCACCCCCAAAAAATTGAAAAATCCACCCAAAACCTAAAAAAATTGAAATTTTTATATGAAAAATTTCTTTTGCCCATATCTCCTTAAATATGCGTCCTAGAGCGAAAAGGACTTTAATTCGTGACCACCCCCAAAAAATTGAAAAATCCACCCAAAACCTAAAAAAATTGAAATTTTTATATGAAAAACTTCTTTTGCCCTTATCTCCTAAACTAAGCGTCCTAGAGCGAAAAGGACTTTAATTCGTGACCACCCTCAAAAAATTGAAAAATCCACCCGAAACCTAAAAAAATTTAAATTTTTATATGAAAAACTTCTTTTGCCCATATCTCCTTAAATATGCGTCCTAGAGCGAAAAGGACTTTAATTCGTGACAACCCCCAAAAAATTGAAAAATCCACCCAAAACCTAAAAAAATTGAAATTTTTATATGAAAAACTTCTTTTGCCCATATCTCCTTAAATATGCGTCCTAGAGCGAAAAGGACTTTAATTCGTGACCACCCCCAAAAAATTGAAAAATCCACCCAAAACCTAAAACAATTGAAATTTTTATATGAAAAACTTCTTTTGCCCATATCTCCTAAACTAAGCGTCCTAGAGCGAAAAGGACTTTAATTCATGACCCCCCAAAAAGTTGAAAAATCCACCCAAAATCTAAAAAAATTGAAATTTTTATATGAAAAACTTCTTTTGCCCATATCTCCTTAAATATGCGTCCTAGAGCGAAAAGGACTTTAATTCATGACCACCCCCAAAAAATTGAAAAATCCACCCAAAATCTAAAAAAATTGAAATTTTTATATGAAAAACTTCTTTTGCCCATATCTCCTAAACTAAGCGTCCTAGAGCGAAAAGGACTTTAATTCATGACCACCCCAAAAAATTGAAAAATTCAAATTTTTATATGAAAACCTTCTTTTGCCCATATCTCCTAAACTAAGCGTCCTAGAGCGAATAGGACTTTAATTCGTGACCACCCCCAAAAAATTGAAAAATCCACCCAAAACCTAAAAAAATTGAAATTTTTATATGAAAAACTTCTTTTGCCCATATCTCCTTAAATATGCGTCCTAGAGCGAAAAGGACTTTAATTCGTGACCACCCCCAAAAAATTGAAAAATCCACCCAAAACCTAAAAAAATTGAAATTTTTATATGAAAAACTTCTTTTGTCCATATCTCCTTAAATATGCGTCCTAGAGCGAAAAGGACTTTAATTCGTGACCACCCCCAAAAAATTGAAAAATCCACCCAAAACCTAAAAAAATTGAAATTTTTATATGAAAAACTTCTTTTGCCCATATCTCCTAAACTAAGCGTCCTAGAGCGAAAAGGACTTTAATTCGTGACCACCCTCAAAAAATTGAAAAATCCACCCAAAACCTAAAAAAATTGAAAATCCACCCAAAACCTAAAAAAATTGAAATTTTTATATGAAAAACTTCTTTTGCCCATATCTCCTTAAATATGCGTCCTAGAGCGAAAAGGACTTTAATTCATGACCACCCCCAAAAAATTGAAAAATCCACCCAAAACCTAAAAAAATTGAAATTTTTATATGAAAAACTTCTTTTGCCCATATCTCCTAAACTAAGCGTCCTAGAGCGAAAAGGACTTTAATTCGTGACCACCCCAAAAAATTGAAAAATCCACCCAAAACCTAAAAAAATTGAAATTTTTATATGAAAACCTTCTTTTGCCCATATCTCCTAAACTAAGCGTCCTAGAGCGAAAAGGACTTTAATTCGTGACCACCCCCAAAAAATTGAAAAATCCACCCAAAACCTAAAAAAATTTAAATTTTTATATGAAAAACTTCTTTTGCCCATATCTCCTTAAATATGCGTCCTAGAGCGAAAAGGACTTTAATTCGTGACCACCCCCAAAAAATTGAAAAATCCACCCAAAACCTAAAAAAATTGAAATTTTTATATGAAAAACTTCTTTTGCCCATATCTCCTTAAATATGCGTCCTAGAGCGAAAAGGACTTTAATTCGTGACCACCCCCAAAAAATTGAAAAATCCACCCAAAACCTAAAAAAATTTAAATTTTTATATGAAAAACTTCTTTTGTCCATATCTCCTTAAATATGCGTCCTAGAGCGAAAAGGACTTTAATTCGTGACCACCCCCAAAAAATTGAAAAATCCACCCAAAACCTAAAAAAATTGAAAATCACCCAAAACCTAAAAAAATTGAAATTTTTATATGAAAAACTTCTTTTGCCCATATCTCCTTAAATATGCGTCCTAGAGCGAAAAGGACTTTAATTCGTGACCACCCCCAAAAAATTGAAAAATTCACCCAAAACATAAAAAAATTGAAATTTTTATATGATAAACTTCTTTTGCCCATATCTCCTAAACTAAGCGTCCTAGAGCGAAAAGGACTTTAATTCATGACCACCCCCAAAAAATTGAAAAATCCACCCAAAACCTAAAAAAATTGAAATTTTTATATGAAAAACTTCTTTTGCCCATATCTCCTAAACTAAGCGTCCTAGAGCGAAAAGGACTTTAATTCGTGACCACCCCAAAAAATTGAAAAATCCACCCAAAACCTAAAAAAATTGAAATTTTTATATGAAAACCTTCTTTTGCCCATATCTCCTAAACTAAGCGTCCTAGAGCGAAAAGGACTTTAATTCGTGACCACCCCCAAAAAATTGAAAAATCCACCCAAAACCTAAAAAAATTGAAATTTTTATATGAAAAACTTCTTTTGCCCATATCTCCTTAAATATGCGTCCTAGAGCGAAAAGGACTTTAATTCGTGACCACCCCCAAAAAATTGAAAAATCCACCCAAAACCTAAAAAAATTGAAATTTTTATATGAAAAACTTCTTTTGCCCATATCTCCTTAAATATGCGTCCTAGAGCGAAAAGGACTTTAATTCGTGACCACCCCCAAAAAATTGAAAAATCCACCCAAAACCTAAAAAAATTTAAATTTTTATATGAAAAACTTCTTTTGTCCATATCTCCTTAAATATGCGTCCTAGAGCGAAAAGGACTTTAATTCGTGACCACCCCCAAAAAAATTGAAAAATCCACCCAAAACCTAAAAACATTGAAATTTTTATATGAAAAACTTCTTTTGCCCATATCTCCTAAACTAAGCGTCCTAGAGCGAAAAGGACTTTAATTCGTGACCACCCCCAAAAAATTGAAAAATCCACCCAAAACCTAAAAAAATTGAAATTTTTATATGAAAAACTTCTTTTGCCCATATCTCCTAAACTAAGCGTCCTAGAGCGAAAAGGACTTTAATTCGTGACCACCCTCAAAAAATTGAAAAATCCACCCAAAACCTAAAAAAATTGAAATTTTTATATGAAAAACTTCTTTTGCCCATATCTCCTTAAATATGCGTCCTAGAGCGAAAAGGACTTTAATTCGTGACCACCCCCAAAAAATTGAAAAATCCACCCAAAACCTAAAAAAATTGAAATTTTTATATGAAAAACATCTTTTGCCCATATCTCCTTAAATATGCGTCCTAGAGCGAAAAGGACTTTACTTCGTGACCACCCCCAAAAAATTGAAAAATCCACCCAAAACCTAAAAAAATTGAAATTTTTATATGAAAAACTTCTTTTGTCCATATCTCCTTAAATATGCGTCCTAGAGCGAAAAGGACTTTAATTCGTGACCACCCCCAAAAAAATTGAAAAATCCACCCAAAACCTAAAAAAATTGAAATTTTTATATGAAAAACTTCTTTTGCCCATATCTCCTAAACTAAGCGTCCTAGAGCGAAAAGGACTTTAATTCGTGACCACCCTCAAAAAATTGAAAAATCCACCCAAAACCTAAAAAAATTGAAATTTTTATATGAAAAACTTCTTTTGCCCATATCTCCTTAAATATGCGTCCTAGAGCGAAAAGGACTTTAATTCGTGACCACCCCCAAAAAATTGAAAAATCCACCCAAAACCTAAAAAAATTGAAATTTTTATATGAAAAACTTCTTTTGCCCATATCTCCTAAACTAAGCGTCCTAGAGCGAAAAGGACTTTAATTCGTGACCACCCTCAAAAAATTGAAAAATCCACCCAAAACCTAAAAATATTGAAATTTTTATATGAAAAACTTCTTTTGCCCATATCTCCTTAAATATGCGTCCTAGAGCGAAAAGGACTTTAATTCGTGACCACCCCCAAAAAATTGAAAAATCCACCCAAAACCTAAAAAAATTGAAATTTTTATATGAAAAACTTCTTTTGCCCATATCTCCTTAAATATGCGTCCTAGAGCGAAAAGGACTTTAATTCGTGACCACCCCCAAAAAATTGAAAAATCCACCCAAAACCTAAAAAAATTGAAATTTTTATATGAAAAACTTCTTTTGTCCATATCTCCTTAAATATGCGTCCTAGAGCGAAAAGGACTTTAATTCGTGACCACCCCCAACAAAATTGAAAAATTCACCCAAAACCTAAAAAAATTGAAATTTTTATATGAAAAACTTCTTTTGCCCACATCTCCTAAACTAAGCGTCCTAGAGCGAAAAGGACTTTAATTCGTGACCACCCCCAAAAAATTGAAAAATCCACCCAAAACTTAAAAAAATTGAAATTTTTATATGAAAAACTTCTTTTGCCCATATCTCCTAAACTAAGCGTCCTAGAGCGAAAAGGACTTTAATTCGTGACCACCCTCAAAAAATTGAAAAATCCACCCAAAACCTAAAAAAAATTGAAATTTTTATATGAAAAACTTCTTTTGCCCATATCTCCTTAAATATGCGTCCTAGAGCGAAAAGGACTTTAATTCGTGACCACCCCCAAAAAATTGAAAAATCCACCCAAAACCTAAAAAAATTTAAATTTTTATATGAAAAACTTCTTTTGTCCATATCTCCTTAAATATGCGTCCTAGAGCGAAAAGGACTTTAATTCGTGACCACCCCCAAAAAAATTTAAAAATCCACCCAAAACCTAAAAAAATTGAAATTTTTATATGAAAAACTTCTTTTGCCCATATCTCCTAAACTAAGCGTCCTAGAGCGAAAAGGACTTTAATTCGTGACCACCCTCAAAAAATTGAAAAATCCACCCAAAACCTAAAAAAATTTAAATTTTTATATGAAAAACTTCTTTTGCCCATATCTCCTTAAATATGCGTCCTAGAGCGAAAAGGACTTTAATTCGTGACCACCCCCAAAAAATTGAAAAATCCACCCAAAACCTAAAAAAATTGAAATTTTTATATGAAAAACTTCTTTTGCCCATATCTCCTTAAATATGCGTCCTAGAGCGAAAAGGACTTTAATTCGTGACCACCCCCAAAAAATTGAAAAATCCACCCAAAACCTAAAAAGATTGAAATTTTTATATGAAAAAAACTTCTTTTGCCCATATCTCCTTAAATATGCGTCCTAGAGCGAAAAGGACTTTAATTCGTGACCACCCCCAAAAAATTGAAAAATCCACCCAAAACCTAAAAAAATTGAAATTTTTATATGAAAAACTTCTTTTGTCCATATCTCCTTAAATATGCGTCCTAGAGCGAAAAGGACTTTAATTCGTGACCACCCCCAAAAAATTGAAAAATCCACCCAAAACCTAAAAAAATTGAAATTTTTATATGAAAAACTTCTTTTGCCCATATCTCCTAAACTAAGCGTCCTAGAGCGAAAAGGACTTTAATTCATGACCACCCCAAAAAATTGAAAAATCCACCCAAAACCTAAAAAAATTTAAATTTTTATATGAAAAACTTCTTTTGCCCATATCTCCTAAACTAAGCGTCCTAGAGCGAAAAGGACTTTAATTCATGACCACCCCAAAAAATTGAAAAATCCACCCAAAACCTAAAAAAATTGAAATTTTTATAGGAAAAACTTCTTTTGCCCATATCTCCTAAACTAAGCGTCCTAGAGCGAAAAGGACTTTAATTCGTGACCACCCCCAAAAAATTGAAAAATCCACCCAAAACCTAAAAAAATTGAAATTTTTATATGAAAAACTTCTTTTGCCCTTATCTCCTAAACTAAGCGTCCTAGAGCGAAAAGGACTTTAATTCGTGACCACCCTCAAAAAATTGAAAAATCCACCCGAAACCTAAAAAAATTTAAATTTTTATATGAAAAACTTCTTTTGCCCATATCTCCTTAAATATGCGTCCTAGAGCGAAAAGGACTTTAATTCGTGACAACCCCCAAAAAATTGAAAAATCCACCCAAAACCTAAAAAAATTGAAATTTTTATATGAAAAACTTCTTTTGCCCATATCTCCTTAAATATGCGTCCTAGAGCGAAAAGGACTTTAATTCGTGACCACCCCCAAATAATTGAAAAATCCACCCAAAACCTAAAAAAATTGAAATTTTTATATGAAAAACTTCTTTTGCCCTTATCTCCTAAACTAAGCGTCCTAGAGCGAAAAGGACATTAATTCGTGACCACCCCCAAAAAATTGAAAAATCCACCCAAAACCTAAAAAAATTTAAATTTTTATATGAAAAACTTCTTTTGCCCATATCTCCTTAAATATGCGTCCTAGAGCGAAAAGGACTTTAATTCGTGACCACCCCCAAAAAATTGAAAAATCCTCCCAAAACCTAAAAAAATTGAAATTTTTATATGAAAAACTTCTTTTGCCCATATCTCCTTAAATATGCGTCCTAGAGCGAAAAGGACTTTAATTCGTGACCACCCCCAAAAAATTGAAAAATCCACCCAAAACCTAAAAAAATTGAAATTTTTATATGAAAAACTTCTTTTGTCCATATCTCCTTTAATATGCGTCCTAGAGCGAAAAGGACTTTAATTCGTGACCACCCCCAAAAAATTGAAATTTTTATTTGAAAAACTTCTTTTGCCCATATCTCCTAAACTAAGCGTCCTAGAGCGAAAAGGACTTTAATTCATGACCCCCCAAAAAATTGAAAAATCCACCCAAAATCTAAAAAAATTGAAATTTTTATATGAAAAACTTCTTTTGCCCATATCTCCTAAACTAAGCGTCCTAGAGCGAAAAGGACTTTAATTCATGACCACCCCAAAAAATTGAAAAATCCACCCAAAACCTAAAAAAATTGAAATTTTTATATGATAAACTTCTTTTGCCCATATATCCTAAACTAAGCGTCCTAGAGCGAAAAGGACTTTAATTCGTGACCACCCCCAAAAAATTGAAAAATCCACCCAAAATCTAAAAAAATTGAAATTTTTATATGAAAAACTTCTTTTGCCCATATCTCCTAAACTAAGCGTCCTAGAGCGAAAAGGACTTTAATTCATGACCACCCCAAAAAATTGAAAAATTCACCCAAAACATAAAAAAATTGAAATTTTTATATGAAAAACTTCTTTTGCCCATATCTCCTTAAATATGCGTCCTAGAGCGAAAAGGACTTTAATTCGTGACCACCCCCAAAAATTTGAAAAATTCACCCAAAACATAAAAAAATTGAAATTTTTATATGATAAACTTCTTTTGCCCATATCTCCTTAAATATGCGTCCTAGAGCGAAAAGGACTTTAATTCGTGACCACCCTCAAAAAATTGAAAAATCCACCCAAAACCTAAAAAAATTGAAATTTTTATATGAAAAACTTCTTTTGCCCATATCTCCTTAAATATGCGTCCTAGAGCGAAAAGGACTTTAATTCGTGACCACCCCCAAAAAATTGAAAAATTCACCCAAAACATAAAAAAACTGAAATTTTTATATGATAAACTTCTTTTGCCCATATCTCCTAAACTAAGCGTCCTAGAGCGAAAAGGACTTTAATTCATGACCACCCCAAAAAATTGAAAAATCCACCCAAAACCTAAAAAAATTGAAATTTTTATATGAAAAACTTCTTTTGCCCATATCTCCTAAACTAAGCGTCCTAGAGCGAAAAGGACTTTAATTCGTGACCACCCTCAAAAAATTGAAAAATCCACCCAAAACCTAAAAAAACTGAAATTTTTATATGAAAACCTTCTTTTGCCCATATCTCCTAAACTAAGCGTCCTAGAGCAAAAAGGACTTTAATTCGTGACCACCCCCAAAAAATTGAAAAATCCACCCAAAACCTAAAAAAATTGAAATTTTTATATGAAAAACTTCTTTTGCCCATATCTCCTTAAATATGCGTCCTAGAGCGAAAAGGACTTTAATTCGTGACCACCCCGAAAAAATTGAAAAATCCACCCAAAACCTAAAAAAATTGAAATTTTTATATGAAAAACTTCTTTTGCCCATATCTCCTTAAATATGCGTCCGAGAGCGAAAAGGACTTTAATTCGTGACCACCCCCAAAAAATTGAAAAATCCACCCAAAACCTAAAAAAATTTAAATTTTTATATGAAAAACTTCTTTTGCCCATATCTCCTTAAATATGCGTCCTAGAGCGAAAAGGACTTTAATTCGTGACCACCCCCAAAAAATTGAAAAATCCACCGAAAACCTAAAAAAATTGAAATTTTTATATGAAAAACTTCTTTTGCCCATATCTCCTTAAATATGTGTCCTAGAGCGAAAAGGACTTTAATTCGTGACCACCCCCAAAAAATTGAAAAATCCACCCAAAACCTAAAAAAATTGAAATTTTTATATGAAAAACTTCTTTTGTCCATATCTCCTTAAATATGCGTCCTAGAGCGAAAAGGACTTTAATTCGTGACCAGCCCAAAAAAATTGAAAAATCCACCCGAAACCTAAAAAAATTTAAATTTTTATATGAAAAACTTCTTTTGCCCATATCTCCTTAAATATGCGTCCTAGAGCGAAAAGGACTTTAATTCGTGACCACCCCCAAAAAATTGAAAAATCCACCCAAAACCTAAAAAAATTTAAATTTTTATATGAAAAACTTCTTTTGCCCATATCTCCTTAAATATGCGTCCTAGAGCGAAAAGGACTTTAATTCGTGACCACCCCCAAAAAATTGAAAAATCCTCCCAAAACCTAAAAAAATTGAAATTTTTATATGAAAAACTTCTTTTGCCCATATCTCCTTAAATATGCGTCCTAGAGCGAAAAGGACTTTAATTCGTGACCACCCCCAAAAAATTGAAAAATCCACCCAAAACCTAAAAAAATTGAAATTTTTATATGAAAAACTTCTTTTGTCCATATCTCCTTTAATATGCGTCCTAGAGCGAAAAGGACTTTAATTCGTGACCACCCCCAAAAAATTGAAAAATCCACCCAAAATCTAAAAAAATTGAAATTTTTATATGAAAAACTTCTTTTGCCCATATATCCTAAACTAAGCGTCCTAGAGCGAAAAGGACTTTAATTCGTGACCACCCCCAAAAAATTGAAAAATCCACCCAAAACCTAAAAAAATTGAAATTTTTATATGAAAAACTTCTTTTGCCCATATCTCCTTAAATATGCGTCCTAGAGCGAAAAGGACTTTAATTCATGACCACCCCCAAAAAATTGAAAAATCCACCCAAAATCTAAAAAAATTGAAATTTTTATATGAAAAACTTCTTTTGCCCATATCTCCTAAACTAAGCGTCCTAGAGCGAAAAGGACTTTAATTCATGACCACCCCAAAAAATTGAAAAATTCACCCAAAACATAAAAAAATTGAAATTTTTATATGAAAAACTTCTTTTGCCCATATCTCCTTAAATATGCGTCCTAGAGCGAAAAGGACTTTAATTCGTGACCACCCCCAAAAATTTGAAAAATTCACCCAAAACATAAAAAAATTGAAATTTTTATATGATAAACTTCTTTTGCCCATATCTCCTTAAATATGCGTCCTAGAGCGAAAAGGACTTTAATTCGTGACCACCCTCAAAAAATTGAAAAATCCACCCAAAACCTAAAAAAATTGAAATTTTTATATGAAAAACTTCTTTTGCCCATATCTCCTTAAATATGCGTCCTAGAGCGAAAAGGACTTTAATTCGTGACCACCCCCAAAAAATTGAAAAATTCACCCAAAACATAAAAAAACTGAAATTTTTATATGATAAACTTCTTTTGCCCATATCTCCTAAACTAAGCGTCCTAGAGCGAAAAGGACTTTAATTCATGACCACCCCAAAAAATTGAAAAATCCACCCAAAACCTAAAAAAATTGAAATTTTTATATGAAAAACTTCTTTTGCCCATATCTCCTAAACTAAGCGTCCTAGAGCGAAAAGGACTTTAATTCGTGACCACCCCAAAAAATTGAAAAATCCACCCAAAACCTAAAAAAACTGAAATTTTTATATGAAAACCTTCTTTTGCCCATATCTCCTAAACTAAGCGTCCTAGAGCAAAAAGGACTTTAATTCGTGACCACCCCCAAAAAATTGAAAAATCCACCCAAAACCTAAAAAAATTGAAATTTTTATATGAAAAACTTCTTTTGCCCATATCTCCTTAAATATGCGTCCTAGAGCGAAAAGGACTTTAATTCGTGACCACCCCGAAAAAATTGAAAAATCCACCCAAAACCTAAAAAAATTGAAATTTTTATATGAAAAACTTCTTTTGCCCATATCTCCTTAAATATGCGTCCGAGAGCGAAAAGGACTTTAATTCGTGACCACCCCCAAAAAATTGAAAAATCCACCCAAAACCTAAAAAAATTTAAATTTTTATATGAAAAACTTCTTTTGCCCATATCTCCTTAAATATGCGTCCTAGAGCGAAAAGGACTTTAATTCGTGACCACCCCCAAAAAATTGAAAAATCCACCGAAAACCTAAAAAAATTGAAATTTTTATATGAAAAACTTCTTTTGCCCATATCTCCTTAAATATGTGTCCTAGAGCGAAAAGGACTTTAATTCGTGACCACCCCCAAAAAATTGAAAAATCCACCCAAAACCTAAAAAAATTGAAATTTTTATATGAAAAACTTCTTTTGTCCATATCTCCTTAAATATGCGTCCTAGAGCGAAAAGGACTTTAATTCGTGACCAGCCCAAAAAAATTGAAAAATCCACCCAAAACCTAAAAAAATTGAAATTTTTATATGAAAAACTTCTTTTGCCCATATCTCCTAAACTAAGCGTCCTAGAGCGAAAAGGACTTTAATTCGTGACCACCCTCAAAAAATTGAAAAATCCACCCAAAACCTTAAAAAATTTAAATTTTTATATGAAAAACTTCTTTTGCCCATATCTCCTTAAATATGCGTCCTAGAGCGAAAAGGACTTTAATTCGTGACCACCCCCAAAAAATTGAAAAATCCACCCAAAACCTAAAAAAATTGAAATTTTTATATGAAAGACTTCTTTTGCCCATATCACCTTAAATATGCGTCCTAGAGCGAAAAGGACTTTAATTCGTGACCACCCCCAAAAAATTGAAAAATCCACCCAAAACCTAAAAAAATTGAAATTTTTATATGAAAAACTTCTTTTGCCCTTATCTCCTAAACTAAGCGTCCTAGAGCGAAAAGGACTTTAATTCGTGACCACCCTCAAAAAATTGAAAAATCCACCCAAAACCTAAAAAAATGTAAATTTTTATATGAAAAACTTCTTTTGCCCATATCTCCTTAAATATGCGTCCTAGAGCGAAAAGGACTTTAATTCGTGACCACCCCCAAAAAATTGAAAAATCCACCCAAAACCTAAAAAAATTGAAATTTTTATATGAAAAACTTCTTTTGCCCATATCTCCTTAAATATGCGTCCTAGAGCGTAAAGGACTTTAATTCGTGACCACCCCCAAAAAATTGAAAAATCCACCCAAAACCTAAAAAAATTGAAATTTTTATATGAAAAACTTCTTTTGTCCATATCTCCTTAAATATGCGTCCTAGAGCGAAAAGGACTTTAATTCGTGACCACCCCCAAAAAATTTAAAAATCCACCCAAAACCTAAAAAAATTGAAATTTTTATATGAAAAACTTCTTTTGCCCATATCTCCTAAACTAAGCGTCCTAGAGCGAAAAGGACTTCAATTCATGACCACCCCAAAAAATTGAAAAATCCAACCAAAACCTAAAAAATTGAAATTTTTATATGATAAACTTCTTTTGCCCATATCTCCTAAACTAAGCGTCCTAGAGCGAAAAGGACTTTAATTCGTGACCACCCCCAAAAAATTTAAAAATCCACCAAAAACTTAAAAAAATTGAAATTTTTATATGAAAAACTTCTTTTGCCCATATCTCCTTAAATATGCGTCCTAGAGCGAAAAGGACTTTAATTCGTGACCACCCCCAAAAAATTGAAAAATTCACCCAAAACATAAAAAAATTGAAATTTTTATATGAAAAACTTCTTTTGCCCATATCTCCTAAACTAAGCGTCCTAGAGCGAAAAGGACTTTAATTCATGACCACCCCAAAAAATTGAAAAATCCAACCAAAACCTAAAAAATTGAAATTTTTATATGATAAACTTCTTTTGCCCATATCTCCTAAACTAAGCGTCCTAGAGCGAAAAGGACTTTAATTCGTGACCACCCCCAAAAAATTTAAAAATCCACCCAAAACTTAAAAAAATTGAAATTTTTATATGAAAAACTTCTTTTGCCCATATCTCCTTAAATATGCGTCCTAGAGCGAAAAGGACTTTAATTCGTGACCACCCCCAAAAAATTGAAAAATTCACCCAAAACATAAAAAAATTGAAATTTTTATATGATAAACTTCTTTTGCCCATATCTCCTAAACTAAGCGTCCTAGAGCGAAAAGGACTTTAATTCATGACCACCCCCAAAAAATTGAAAAATCCACCCAAAACCTAAAAAAATTGAAATTTTTATATGAAAAACTTCTTTTGCCCATATCTCCTAAACTAAGCGTCCTAGAGCGAAAAGGACTTTAATTCATGACCACCCCCAAAAAATTGAAAAATCCACCCAAAACCTAAAAAAATTTAAATTTTTATATGAAAAACTTCTTTTGCCCATATCTCCTTAAATATGCGTCCTAGAGCGAAAAGGACTTTAATTCGTGACCACCCCAAAAAAATTGAAAAATCCACCCAAAACCTAAAAAAATTGAAATTTTTATATGAAAACCTTCTTTTGCCCATATCTCCTAAACTAAGCGTCCTAGAGCGAAAAGGACTTTAATTCGTGACCACCCCCAAAAAATTGAAAAATCCACCCAAAACCTAAAAAAATTTAAATTTTTATATGAAAAACTTCTTTTGCCCATATCTCCTTAAATATGCGTCCTAGAGCGAAAAGGACTTTAATTCGTGACCACCCTCAAAAAATTGAAAAATCCACCCAAAACCTTAAAAAATTTAAATTTTTATATGAAAAACTTCTTTTGCCCATATCTCCTTAAATATGCGTCCTAGAGCGAAAAGGACTTTAATTCGTGACCACCCCCAAAAAATTGAAAAATCCACCCAAAACCTAAAAAAATTGAAATTTTTATATGAAAAACTTCTTTTGCCCATATCTCCTTAAATATGCGTCCTAGAGCGTAAAGGACTTTAATTCGTGACCACCCCCAAAAAATTGAAAAATCCACCCAAAACCTAAAAAAATTGAAATTTTTATATGAAAAACTTCTTTTGCCCATATCTCCTTAAATATGCGTCCTAGAGCGTAAAGGACTTTAATTCGTGACCACCCCCAAAAAATTGA
Source organism: Haematobia irritans (assembly GCF_050003625.1). NCBI lineage: Eukaryota > Metazoa > Arthropoda > Insecta > Diptera > Muscidae > Haematobia > Haematobia irritans. The sequence goes on along the minus strand of NC_134400.1, from coordinate 99,182,058 downwards.
AAAATCCACCCAAAACCTAAAAAAATTGAAATTTTTATATGAAAAACTTCTTTTGTCCATATCTCCTTAAATATGCGTCCTAGAGCGAAAAGGACTTTAATTCGTGACCACCCCCAAAAAATTTAAAAATCCACCCAAAACCTAAAATAATTGAAATTTTTATATGAAAAACTTCTTTTGCCCATATCTCCTAAACTAAGCGTCCTAGAGCGAAAAGGACTTCAATTCATGACCACCCCAAAAAATTGAAAAATCCAACCAAAACCTAAAAAATTGAAATTTTTATATGATAAACTTCTTTTGCCCATATATCCTAAACTAAGCGTCCTAGAGCGAAAAGGACTTTAATTCGTGACCACCCCCAAAAAATTGAAAAATCCACCCAAAACCTAAAAAAATTGAAATTTTTATATGAAAAACTTCTTTTGCCCATATCTCCTTAAATATGCGTCCTAGAGCGAAAAGGACTTTAATTCATGACCACCCCCAAAAAATTGAAAAATCCACCCAAAATCTAAAAAAATTGAAATTTTTATATGAAAAACTTCTTTTGCCCATATCTCCTAAACTAAGCGTCCTAGAGCGAAAAGGACTTTAATTCATGACCACCCCAAAAAATTGAAAAATTCACCCAAAACATAAAAAAATTGAAATTTTTATGTGATAAACTTCTTTTGCCCATATCTCCTAAACTAAGCGTCCTAGAGCGAAAAGGACTTTAATTCGTGACCACCCCCAAAAAATTTAAAAATCCACCCAAAACCTAAAAAAATTGAAATTTTTATATGAAAAACTTCTTTTGCCCATATCTCCTTAAATATGCGTCCTAGAGCGAAAAGGACTTTAATTCGTGACCACCCCCAAAAAATTGAAAAATTCACCCAAAACATAAAAAAATTGAAATTTTTATATGATAAACTTCTTTTGCCCATATCTCCTAAACTAAGCGTCCTAGAGCGAAAAGGACTTTAATTCGTGACCACCCCAAAAAAATTGAAAAATCCACCCAAAACCTAAAAAAATTGAAATTTTTATATGAAAACCTTCTTTTGCCCATATCTCCTAAACTAAGCGTCCTAGAGCGAAAAGGACTTTAATTCGTGACCACCCCCAAAAAATTGAAAAATCCACCCAAAACCTAAACAAATTTAAATTTTTATATGAAAAACTTCTTTTGCCCATATCTCCTTAAATATGCGTCCTAGAGCGAAAAGGACTTTAATTCGTGACCACCCCAAAAAATTGAAAAATCCACCCAAAACCTAAAAAAAATGAAATTTTTATATGAAAAACTTCTTTTGCCCATATCTCCTTAAATATGCGTCCTAGAGCGAAAAGGACTTTAATTCGTGACCACCCCCAACAAATTGAAAAATCCACCCAAAACCTAAAAAAATTGAAATTTTTATATGAAAAACTTATTTTGCCCATATCTCCTAAACTAAGCGTCCTAGAGCGAAAAGGACTTTAATTCGTGACCACCCTCAAAAAATTGAAAAATCCACCCAAAACCTAAAAAAATTGAAATTTTTATATGAAAAACTTCTTTTGCCCATATCTCCTTAAATATGCGTCCTAGAGCGAAAAGGACTTTAATTCGTGACCACCCTCAAAAATTGAAAAATCCACCCAAAACCTAAAAAAATTGAAATTTTTATATGAAAAACTTCTTTTGTCCATATCTCCTTAAATATGCGTCCTAGAGCGAAAAGGACTTTAATTCGTGACCACCCCCAAAAAATTGAAAAATCCACCCAAAACATAAAAAAATTGAAATTTTTATATGATAAACTTCTTTTGCCCATATCTCCTAAACTAAGCGTCCTAGAGCGAAAAGGACTTTAATTCATGACCACCCCAAAAAATTGAAAAATCCACCCAAAACCTAAAAAAATTGAAATTTTTATATGAAAAACTTCTTTTGCCCATATCTCCTAAACTAAGCGTCCTAGAGCGAAAAGGACTTTAATTCGTGACCACCCTCAAAAAATTGAAAAATCCACCCAAAACCTTAAAAAATTTAAATTTTTATATGAAAAACTTCTTTTGCCCATATCTCCTTAAATATGCGTCCTAGAGCGAAAAGGACTTTAATTCGTGACCACCCCCAAAAAATTGAAAAATCCACCCAAAACCTAAAAAAATTGAAATTTTTATATGAAAGACTTCTTTTGCCCATATCACCTTAAATATGCGTCCTAGAGCGAAAAGGACTTTAATTCGTGACCACCCCCAAAAAATTGAAAAATCCACCCAAAACCTAAAAAAATTGAAATTTTTATATGAAAAACTTCTTTTGCCCTTATCTCCTAAACTAAGCGTCCTAGAGCGAAAAGGACTTTAATTCGTGACCACCCTCAAAAAATTGAAAAATCCACCCAAAACCTAAAAAAATGTAAATTTTTATATGAAAAACTTCTTTTGCCCATATCTCCTTAAATATGCGTCCTAGAGCGAAAAGGACTTTAATTCGTGACCACCCCCAAAAAATTGAAAAATCCACCCAAAACCTAAAAAAATTGAAATTTTTATATGAAAAACTTCTTTTGCCCATATCTCCTTAAATATGCGTCCTAGAGCGTAAAGGACTTTAATTCGTGACCACCCCCAAAAAATTGAAAAATCCACCCAAAACCTAAAAAAATTGAAATTTTTATATGAAAAACTTCTTTTGTCCATATCTCCTTAAATATGCGTCCTAGAGCGAAAAGGACTTTAATTCGTGACCACCCCCAAAAAATTTAAAAATCCACCCAAAACCTAAAAAAATTGAAATTTTTATATGAAAAACTTCTTTTGCCCATATCTCCTAAACTAAGCGTCCTAGAGCGAAAAGGACTTCAATTCATGACCACCCCAAAAAATTGAAAAATCCAACCAAAACCTAAAAAATTGAAATTTTTATATGATAAACTTCTTTTGCCCATATCTCCTAAACTAAGCGTCCTAGAGCGAAAAGGACTTTAATTCGTGACCACCCCCAAAAAATTTAAAAATCCACCAAAAACTTAAAAAAATTGAAATTTTTATATGAAAAACTTCTTTTGCCCATATCTCCTTAAATATGCGTCCTAGAGCGAAAAGGACTTTAATTCGTGACCACCCCCAAAAAATTGAAAAATTCACCCAAAACATAAAAAAATTGAAATTTTTATATGAAAAACTTCTTTTGCCCATATCTCCTAAACTAAGCGTCCTAGAGCGAAAAGGACTTTAATTCATGACCACCCCAAAAAATTGAAAAATCCAACCAAAACCTAAAAAATTGAAATTTTTATATGATAAACTTCTTTTGCCCATATCTCCTAAACTAAGCGTCCTAGAGCGAAAAGGACTTTAATTCGTGACCACCCCCAAAAAATTTAAAAATCCACCCAAAACTTAAAAAAATTGAAATTTTTATATGAAAAACTTCTTTTGCCCATATCTCCTTAAATATGCGTCCTAGAGCGAAAAGGACTTTAATTCGTGACCACCCCCAAAAAATTGAAAAATTCACCCAAAACATAAAAAAATTGAAATTTTTATATGATAAACTTCTTTTGCCCATATCTCCTAAACTAAGCGTCCTAGAGCGAAAAGGACTTTAATTCATGACCACCCCCAAAAAATTGAAAAATCCACCCAAAACCTAAAAAAATTGAAATTTTTATATGAAAAACTTCTTTTGCCCATATCTCCTAAACTAAGCGTCCTAGAGCGAAAAGGACTTTAATTCATGACCACCCCCAAAAAATTGAAAAATCCACCCAAAACCTAAAAAAATTTAAATTTTTATATGAAAAACTTCTTTTGCCCATATCTCCTTAAATATGCGTCCTAGAGCGAAAAGGACTTTAATTCGTGACCACCCCAAAAAATTGAAAAATCCACCCAAAACCTAAAAAAATTGAAATTTTTATATGAAAAACTTCTTTTGCCCATATCTCCTTAAATATGCGTCCTAGAGCGAAAAGGACTTTAATTCGTGACCACCCCAAAAAAATTGAAAAATCCACCCAAAACCTAAAAAAATTGAAATTTTTATATGAAAACCTTCTTTTGCCCATATCTCCTAAACTAAGCGTCCTAGAGCGAAAAGGACTTTAATTCGTGACCACCCCCAAAAAATTGAAAAATCCACCCAAAACCTAAAAAAATTTAAATTTTTATATGAAAAACTTCTTTTGCCCATATCTCCTTAAATATGCGTCCTAGAGCGAAAAGGACTTTAATTCGTGACCACCCTCAAAAAATTGAAAAATCCACCCAAAACCTTAAAAAATTTAAATTTTTATATGAAAAACTTCTTTTGCCCATATCTCCTTAAATATGCGTCCTAGAGCGAAAAGGACTTTAATTCGTGACCACCCCCAAAAAATTGAAAAATCCACCCAAAACCTAAAAAAATTGAAATTTTTATATGAAAAACTTCTTTTGCCCATATCTCCTTAAATATGCGTCCTAGAGCGTAAAGGACTTTAATTCGTGACCACCCCCAAAAAATTGAAAAATCCACCCAAAACCTAAAAAAATTGAAATTTTTATATGAAAAACTTCTTTTGCCCATATCTCCTTAAATATGCGTCCTAGAGCGTAAAGGACTTTAATTCGTGACCACCCCCAAAAAATTGAAAAATCCACCCAAAACCTAAAAAAATTGAAATTTTTATATGAAAAACTTCTTTTGTCCATATCTCCTTAAATATGCGTCCTAGAGCGAAAAGGACTTTAATTCGTGACCACCCCCAAAAAATTTAAAACTCCACCCAAAACCTAAAAAAATTGAAATTTTTATATGAAAAACTTCTTTTGCCCATATCTCCTAAACTAAGCGTCCTAGAGCGAAAAAGACTTCAATTCATGACCACCCCAAAAAATTGAAAAATCCAACCAAAACCTAAAAAATTGAAATTTTTATATGATAAACTTCTTTTGCCCATATATCCTAAACTAAGCGTCCTAGAGCGAAAAGGACTTTAATTCGTGACCACCCCCAAAAAATTGAAAAATCCACCCAAAACCTAAAAAAATTGAAATTTTTATATGAAAAACTTCTTTTGCCCATATCTCCTTAAATATGCGTCCTAGAGCGAAAAGGACTTTAATTCATGACCACCCCCAAAAAATTGAAAAATCCACCCAAAATCTAAAAAAATTGAAATTTTTATATGAAAAACTTCTTTTGCCCATATCTCCTAAACTAAGCGTCCTAGAGCGAAAAGGACTTTAATTCATGACCACCCCAAAAAATTGAAAAATTCACCCAAAACATAAAAAAATTGAAATTTTTATGTGATAAACTTCTTTTGCCCATATCTCCTAAACTAAGCGTCCTAGAGCGAAAAGGACTTTAATTCGTGACCACCCCCAAAAAATTTAAAAATCCACCCAAAACCTAAAAAAATTGAAATTTTTATATGAAAAACTTCTTTTGCCCATATCTCCTTAAATATGCGTCCTAGAGCGAAAAGGACTTTAATTCGTGACCACCCCCAAAAAATTGAAAAATTCACCCAAAACATAAAAAAATTGAAATTTTTATATGATAAACTTCTTTTGCCCATATCTCCTAAACTAAGCGTCCTAGAGCGAAAAGGACTTTAATTCGTGACCACCCCAAAAAAATTGAAAAATCCACCCAAAACCTAAAAAAATTGAAATTTTTATATGAAAACCTTCTTTTGCCCATATCTCCTAAACTAAGCGTCCTAGAGCGAAAAGGACTTTAATTCGTGACCACCCCCAAAAAATTGAAAAATCCACCCAAAACCTAAACAAATTTAAATTTTTATATGAAAAACTTCTTTTGCCCATATCTCCTTAAATATGCGTCCTAGAGCGAAAAGGACTTTAATTCGTGACCACCCCAAAAAATTGAAAAATCCACCCAAAACCTAAAAAAAATGAAATTTTTATATGAAAAACTTCTTTTGCCCATATCTCCTTAAATATGCGTCCTAGAGCGAAAAGGACTTTAATTCGTGACCACCCCCAACAAATTGAAAAATCCACCCAAAACCTAAAAAAATTGAAATTTTTATATGAAAAACTTATTTTGCCCATATCTCCTAAACTAAGCGTCCTAGAGCGAAAAGGACTTTAATTCGTGACCACCCTCAAAAAATTGAAAAATCCACCCAAAACCTAAAAAAATTGAAATTTTTATATGAAAAACTTCTTTTGCCCATATCTCCTTAAATATGCGTCCTAGAGCGAAAAGGACTTTAATTCGTGACCACCCTCAAAAATTGAAAAATCCACCCAAAACCTAAAAAAATTGAAATTTTTATATGAAAAACTTCTTTTGTCCATATCTCCTTAAATATGCGTCCTAGAGCGAAAAGGACTTTAATTCGTGACCACCCCCAAAAAATTGAAAAATCCACCCAAAACATAAAAAAATTTAAATTTTTATATGATAAACTTCTTTTGCCCATATCTCCTAAACTAAGCGTCCTAGAGCGAAAAGGACTTTAATTCATGACCACCCCCAAAAAATTGAAAAATCCACCCAAAACCTAAAAAAATTGAAATTTTTATATGAAAAACTTCTTTTGCCCATATCTCCTAAACTAAGCGTCCTAGAGCGAAAAGGACTTTAATTCGTGACCACCCTCAAAAAATTGAAAAATCCACCCAAAACCTACAAAAATTTAAATTTTTATATGAAAAACTTCTTTTGCCCATATCTCCTAAACTAAGCGTCCTAGAGCGAAAAGGACTTTAATTCGTGACCACCCCAAAAAATTGAAAAATCCACCCAAAACCTAAAAAAATTGAAATTTTTATATGAAAACCTTCTTTTGCCCATATCTCCTAAACTAAGCGTCCTAGAGCGAAAAGGACTTTAATTCGTGACCACCCTCAAAAAATTGAAAAATCCACCCAAAACCTAAAAAAATTTAAATTTTTATATGAAAAACTTCTTTTGCCCATATCTCCTTAAATATGCGTCCTAGAGCGAAAAGGACTTTAATTCGCGACCACCCCCAAAAAATTGAAAAATTCACCCAAAACATAAAAAAATTGAAATTTTTATATGATAAACTTCTTTTGCCCATATCTCCTAAACTAAGCGTCCTAGAGCGAAAAGGACTTTAATTCGTGACCACCCCAAAAAATTGAAAAATCCACCCAAAACCTAAAAAAATTGAAATTTTTATATGAAAACCTTCTTTTGCCCATATGAAAAACTTCTTTTGTCCATATCTCCTTAAATATGCGTCCTAGAGCGAAAAGGACTTTAATTCGTGACCACCCCCAAAAAATTGAAAAATCCACCCAAAACCTAAAAAAATTGAAATTTTTATATGAAAAACTTCTTTTGCCCATATCTCCTAAACTAAGCGTCCTAGAGCGAAAAGGACTTTAATTCGTGACCACCCTCAAAAAATTGAAAAATCCACCCAAAACCTTAAAAAATTTAAATTTTTATATGAAAAACTTCTTTTGCCCATATCTCCTTAAATATGCGTCCTAGAGCGAAAAGGACTTTAATTCGTGACCACCCCCAAAAAATTGAAAAATCCACCCAAAACCTAAAAAAATTGAAATTTTTATATGAAAAACTTCTTTTGCCCATATCTCCTTAAATATGCGTCCTAGAGCGAAAAGGACTTTAATTCGTGACCACCCCCAAAAAATTGAAAAATCCACCCAAAACCTAAAAAAATTGAAATTTTTATATGAAAAATTTCTTTTGCCCATATCTCCTTAAATATGCGTCCTAGAGCGAAAAGGACTTTAATTCGTGACCACCCCCAAAAAATTGAAAAATCCACCCAAAACCTAAAAAAATTGAAATTTTTATATGAAAAACTTCTTTTGCCCTTATCTCCTAAACTAAGCGTCCTAGAGCGAAAAGGACTTTAATTCGTGACCACCCTCAAAAAATTGAAAAATCCACCCGAAACCTAAAAAAATTTAAATTTTTATATGAAAAACTTCTTTTGCCCATATCTCCTTAAATATGCGTCCTAGAGCGAAAAGGACTTTAATTCGTGACAACCCCCAAAAAATTGAAAAATCCACCCAAAACCTAAAAAAATTGAAATTTTTATATGAAAAACTTCTTTTGCCCATATCTCCTTAAATATGCGTCCTAGAGCGAAAAGGACTTTAATTCGTGACCACCCCCAAAAAATTGAAAAATCCACCCAAAACCTAAAACAATTGAAATTTTTATATGAAAAACTTCTTTTGCCCATATCTCCTAAACTAAGCGTCCTAGAGCGAAAAGGACTTTAATTCATGACCCCCCAAAAAGTTGAAAAATCCACCCAAAATCTAAAAAAATTGAAATTTTTATATGAAAAACTTCTTTTGCCCATATCTCCTTAAATATGCGTCCTAGAGCGAAAAGGACTTTAATTCATGACCACCCCCAAAAAATTGAAAAATCCACCCAAAATCTAAAAAAATTGAAATTTTTATATGAAAAACTTCTTTTGCCCATATCTCCTAAACTAAGCGTCCTAGAGCGAAAAGGACTTTAATTCATGACCACCCCAAAAAATTGAAAAATTCAAATTTTTATATGAAAACCTTCTTTTGCCCATATCTCCTAAACTAAGCGTCCTAGAGCGAATAGGACTTTAATTCGTGACCACCCCCAAAAAATTGAAAAATCCACCCAAAACCTAAAAAAATTGAAATTTTTATATGAAAAACTTCTTTTGCCCATATCTCCTTAAATATGCGTCCTAGAGCGAAAAGGACTTTAATTCGTGACCACCCCCAAAAAATTGAAAAATCCACCCAAAACCTAAAAAAATTGAAATTTTTATATGAAAAACTTCTTTTGCCCATATCTCCTTAAATATGCGTCCTAGAGCGAAAAGGACTTTAATTCGTGACCACCCCCAAAAAATTGAAAAATCCACCCAAAACCTAAAAAAATTGAAATTTTTATATGAAAAACTTCTTTTGCCCATATCTCCTAAACTAAGCGTCCTAGAGCGAAAAGGACTTTAATTCGTGACCACCCTCAAAAAATTGAAAAATCCACCCAAAACCTAAAAAAATTGAAATTTTTATATGAAAAACTTCTTTTGCCCATATCTCCTTAAATATGCGTCCTAGAGCGAAAAGGACTTTAATTCGTGACCACCCCCAAAAAATTGAAAAATTCACCCAAAACATAAAAAAATTGAAATTTTTATATGATAAACTTCTTTTGCCCATATCTCCTAAACTAAGCGTCCTAGAGCGAAAAGGACTTTAATTCATGACCACCCCCAAAAAATTGAAAAATCCACCCAAAACCTAAAAAAATTGAAATTTTTATATGAAAAACTTCTTTTGCCCATATCTCCTAAACTAAGCGTCCTAGAGCGAAAAGGACTTTAATTCGTGACCACCCCAAAAAAAATTGAAAAATCCACCCAAAACCTAAAAAAAAAGTGAAATTTTTATATGAAAACCTTCTTTTGCCCATATCTCCTAAACTAAGCGTCCTAGAGCGAAAAGGACTTTAATTCGTGACCACCCCCAAAAAATTGAAAAATCCACCCAAAACCTAAAAAAATTTAAATTTTTATATGAAAAACTTCTTTTGCCCATATCTCCTTAAATATGCGTCCTAGAGCGAAAAGGACTTTAATTCGTGACCACCCCCAAAAAATTGAAAAATCCACCCAAAACCTAAAAAATTGAAATTTTTATATGAAAAACTTCTTTTGCCCATATCTCCTTAAATATGCGTCCTAGAGCGAAAAGGACTTTAATTCGTGACCACCCCCAAAAAATTGAAAAATCCACCCAAAACCTAAAAAAATTTAAATTTTTATATGAAAAACTTCTTTTGTCCATATCTCCTTAAATATGCGTCCTAGAGCGAAAAGGACTTTAATTCGTGACCACCCCCAAAAAAATTGAAAAATCCACCCAAAACCTAAAAAAATTGAAATTTTTATATGAAAAACTTCTTTTGCCCATATCTCCTAAACTAAGCGTCCTAGAGCGAAAAGGACTTTAATTCGTGACCACCCCCAAAAAATTGAAAAATCCACCCAAAACCTAAAAAAATTGAAATTTTTATATGAAAAACTTCTTTTGCCCATATCTCCTAAACTAAGCGTCCTAGAGCGAAAAGGACTTTAATTCGTGACCACCCTCAAAAAATTGAAAAATCCACCCAAAACCTAAAAAAATTGAAATTTTTATATGAAAAACTTCTTTTGCCCATATCTCCTTAAATATGCGTCCTAGAGCGAAAAGGACTTTAATTCGTGACCACCCCCAAAAAATTGAAAAATCCACCCAAAACCTAAAAAAATTGAAATTTTTATATGAAAAACATCTTTTGCCCATATCTCCTTAAATATGCGTCCTAGAGCGAAAAGGACTTTAATTCGTGACCACCCCCAAAAAATTGAAAAATCCACCCAAAACCTAAAAAAATTGAAATTTTTATATGAAAAACTTCTTTTGTCCATATCTCCTTAAATATGCGTCCTAGAGCGAAAAGGACTTTAATTCGTGACCACCCCCAAAAAAATTGAAAAATCCACCCAAAACCTAAAAAAATTGAAATTTTTATATGAAAAACTTCTTTTGCCCATATCTCCTAAACTAAGCGTCCTAGAGCGAAAAGGACTTTAATTCGTGACCACCCTCAAAAAATTGAAAAATCCACCCAAAACCTAAAAAAATTGAAATTTTTATATGAAAAACTTCTTTTGCCCATATCTCCTTAAATATGCGTCCTAGAGCGAAAAGGACTTTAATTCGTGACCACCCCCAAAAAATTGAAAAATCCACCCAAAACCTAAAAAAATTGAAATTTTTATATGAAAAACTTCTTTTGCCCATATCTCCTAAACTAAGCGTCCTAGAGCGAAAAGGACTTTAATTCGTGACCACCCTCAAAAAATTGAAAAATCCACCCAAAACCTAAAAATATTGAAATTTTTATATGAAAAACTTCTTTTGCCCATATCTCCTTAAATATGCGTCCTAGAGCGAAAAGGACTTTAATTCGTGACCACCCCTAAAAAATTGAAAAATCCACCCAAAACCTAAAAAAATTGAAATTTTTATATGAAAAACTTCTTTTGTCCATATCTCCTTAAATATGCGTCCTAGAGCGAAAAGGACTTTAATTCGTGACCACCCCCAAAAAAATTGAAAAATTCACCCAAAACCTAAAAAAATTGAAATTTTTATATGAAAAACTTCTTTTGTCCATATCTCCTTAAATATGCGTCCTAGAGCGAAAAGGACTTTAATTCGTGACCACCCCCAAAAAAATTGAAAAATTCACCCAAAACCTAAAAAAATTGAAATTTTTATATGAAAAACTTCTTTTGCCCATATCTCCTAAACTAAGCGTCCTAGAGCGAAAAGGACTTTAATTCGTGACCACCCCCAAAAAATTGAAAAATCCACCCAAAACCTAAAAAAATTGAAATTTTTATATGAAAAACTTCTTTTGCCCATATCTCCTAAACTAAGCGTCCTAGAGCGAAAAGGACTTTAATTCGTGACCACCCTCAAAAAATTGAAAAATCCACCCAAAACCTAAAAAAAATTGAAATTTTTATATGAAAAACTTCTTTTGCCCATATCTCCTTAAATATGCGTCCTAGAGCGAAAAGGACTTTAATTCGTGACCACCCCCAAAAAATTGAAAAATCCACCCAAAACCTAAAAAAATTGAAATTTTTATATGAAAAACTTCTTTTGCCCATATCTCCTTAAATATGCGTCTTAGAGCGAAAAGGACTTTAATTCGTGACCACCCCCAAAAAATTGAAAAATCCACCCAAAACCTAAAAAAATTTAAATTTTTATATGAAAAACTTCTTTTGTCCATATCTCCTTAAATATGCGTCCTAGAGCGAAAAGGACTTTAATTCGTGACCACCCCCAAAAAAATTTAAAAATCCACCCAAAACCTAAAAAAATTGAAATTTTTATATGAAAAACTTCTTTTGCCCATATCTCCTAAACTAAGCGTCCTAGAGCGAAAAGGACTTTAATTCGTGACCACCCTCAAAAAATTGAAAAATCCACCCAAAACCTAAAAAAATTTAAATTTTTATATGAAAAACTTCTTTTGCCCATATCTCCTTAAATATGCGTCCTAGAGCGAAAAGGACTTTAATTCGTGACCACCCCCAAAAAATTGAAAAATCCACCCAAAACCTAAAAAAATTGAAATTTTTATATGAAAAACTTCTTTTGCCCATATCTCCTAAACTAAGCGTCCTAGAGCGAAAAGGACTTTAATTCGTGACCACCCCCAAAAAATTGAAAAATCCACCCAAAACCTAAAAAAATTGAAATTTTTATATGAAAAACTTCTTTTGCCCATATCTCCTAAACTAAGCGTCCTAGAGCGAAAAGGACTTTAATTCGTGACCACCCTCAAAAAATTGAAAAATCCACCCAAAACCTAAAAAAAATTGAAATTTTTATATGAAAAACTTCTTTTGCCCATATCTCCTTAAATATGCGTCCTAGAGCGAAAAGGACTTTAATTCGTGACCACCCCCAAAAAATTGAAAAATCCACCCAAAACCTAAAAAAATTGAAATTTTTATATGAAAAACTTCTTTTGCCCATATCTCCTTAAATATGCGTCTTAGAGCGAAAAGGACTTTAATTCGTGACCACCCCCAAAAAATTGAAAAATCCACCCAAAACCTAAAAAAATTTAAATTTTTATATGAAAAACTTCTTTTGTCCATATCTCCTTAAATATGCGTCCTAGAGCGAAAAGGACTTTAATTCGTGACCACCCCCAAAAAAATTTAAAAATCCACCCAAAACCTAAAAAAATTGAAATTTTTATATGAAAAACTTCTTTTGCCCATATCTCCTAAACTAAGCGTCCTAGAGCGAAAAGGACTTTAATTCGTGACCACCCTCAAAAAATTGAAAAATCCACCCAAAACCTAAAAAAATTTAAATTTTTATATGAAAAACTTCTTTTGCCCATATCTCCTTAAATATGCGTCCTAGAGCGAAAAGGACTTTAATTCGTGACCACCCCCAAAAAATTGAAAAATCCACCCAAAACCTAAAAAAATTGAAATTTTTATATGAAAAACTTCTTTTGCCCATATCTCCTTAAATATGCGTCCTAGAGCGAAAAGGACTTTAATTCGTGACCACCCCCAAAAAATTGAAAAATCCACCCAAAACCTAAAAAGATTGAAATTTTTATATGAAAAAAACTTCTTTTGCCCATATCTCCTTAAATATGCGTCCTAGAGCGAAAAGGACTTTAATTCGTGACCACCCCCAAAAAATTGAAAAATCCACCCAAAACCTAAAAAAATTGAAATTTTTATATGAAAAACTTCTTTTGTCCATATCTCCTTAAATATGCGTCCTAGAGCGAAAAGGACTTTAATTCGTGACCACCCCCAAAAAATTGAAAAATCCACCCAAAACCTAAAAAAATTGAAATTTTTATATGAAAAACTTCTTTTGCCCATATCTCCTAAACTAAGCGTCCTAGAGCGAAAAGGACTTTAATTCATGACCACCCCAAAAAATTGAAAAATCCACCCAAAACCTAAAAAAATTTAAATTTTTATATGAAAAACTTCTTTTGCCCATATCTCCTAAACTAAGCGTCCTAGAGCGAAAAGGACTTTAATTCATGACCACCCCAAAAAATTGAAAAATCCACCCAAAACCTAAAAAAATTGAAATTTTTATAGGAAAAACTTCTTTTGCCCATATCTACTAAACTAAGCGTCCTAGAGCGAAAAGGACTTTAATTCGTGACCACCCCCAAAAAATTGAAAAATCCACCCGAAACCTAAAAAAATTGAAATTTTTATATGAAAACCTTCTTTTGCCCATATCTCCTAAACTAAGCGTCCTAGAGCGAAAAGGACTTTAATTCGTGACCACCCCCAAAAAATTGAAAAATCCACCCAAAACCTAAAAAAATTTAAATTTTTATATGAAAAACTTCTTTTGCCCATATCTCCTTAAATATGCGTCCTAGAGCGAAAAGGACTTTAATTCGTGACCACCCCCAAAAAATTGAAAAATCCACCCAAAACCTAAAAAAATTTAAATTTTTATATGAAAACCTTCTTTTGCCCATATCTCCTAAACTAAGCGTCCTAGAGCGAAAAGGACTTTAATTCATGACCACCCCCAAAAAATTTAAAAATTCACCCAAAACCTAAAAAAATTGAAATTTTTATATGAAAAACTTCTTTTGTCCATATCTCCTAAACTAAGCGTCCTAGAGCGAAAAGGACTTTAATTCATGACCCCCCAAAAAATTGAAAAATCCACCCAAAATCTAAAAAAATTGAAATTTTTATATGAAAAACTTCTTTTGCCCATATCTCCTAAACTAAGCGTCCTAGAGCGAAAAGGACTTTAATTCATGACCACCCCAAAAAATTGAAAAATCCACCCAAAAACTAAAAAAATTGAAATTTTTATATGATAAACTTCTTTTGCCCATATATCCTAAACTAAGCGTCCTAGAGCGAAAAGGACTTTAATTCATGACCACCCCAAAAAATTGAAAAATTCACTCAAAACATAAAAAAATTGAAATTTTTATGTGATAAACTTCTTTTGCCCATATCTCCTAAACTAAGCGTCCTAGAGCGAAAAGGACTTTAATTCGTGACCACCCCCAAAAAATTTAAAAATCCACCCAAAACCTAAAAAAATTTAAATTTTTATATGAAAAACTTCTTTTGCCCATATCTCCTTAAATATGCGTCCTAGAGCGAAAAGGACTTTAATTCGTGACCACCCCCCAAAAAATTGAAAAATCCACCCAAAACCTAAAAAAAATTGAAATTTTTATATGAAAAACTTATGTTGCCCATATCTCCTAAACTAAGCGTCCTAGAGCGAAAAGGACTTTAATTCGTGACCATCCCCAAAAAATTTAAAAATCCACCCAAAACCTAAAAAAATTGAAATTTTTATATGAAACACTTCTTTTGCCCATATCTCCTTAAATATGCGTCCTAGAGCGAAAAGGACTTTAATTCGTGACCACCCCCAAAAAATTGAAAAATTCACCCAAAACATAAAAAAATTGAAATTTTTATATGATAAACTTCTTTTGCCCATATCTCCTAAACTAAGCGTCCTAGAGCGAAAAGGAGTTTAATTCATGACCACCCCCAAAAAATTGAAAAATCCACCCAAAACCTAAAAAAATTGAAATTTTTATATGAAAAACTTCTTTTGCCCATATCTCCTAAACTAAGCGTCCTAGAGCGAAAAGGACTTTAATTCGTGACCACCCCAAAAAATTGAAAAATCCACTCAAAACCTAAAAAAATTGAAATTTTTATATGAAAACCTTCTTTTGCCCATATCTCCTAAACTAAGCGTCCTAGAGCGAAAAGGACTTTAATTCGTGACCACCCCCAAAAAAATGAAAAATCCACCCAAAACCTAAAAAAATTGAAATTTTTATATGAAAAACTTCTTTTGCCCATATCTCCTTAAATATGCGTCCTAGAGCGAAAAGGACTTTAATTCGTGACCACCCCCAAAAAATTGAAAAATCCACCCAAAACCTAAAAAAATTGAAATTTTTATATGAAAACCTTCTTTTGCCCATATCTCCTAAACTAAGCGTCCTAGAGCGAAAAGGACTTTAATTCGTGACCACCCCCCAAAAATTTAAAAATCCACCCAAAACCTAAAAAAATTGAAATTTTTATATGAAAAACTTCTTTTGCCCATATCTCCTAAACTAAGCGTCCTAGAGCGAAAAGGACTTTAATTCATGACCCCCCAAAAAATTGAAAAATCCACCCAAAATCTAAAAAAATTGAAATTTTTATATGAAAAACTTCTTTTGCCCATATCTCCTAAACTAAGCGTCCTAGAGCGAAAAGGACTTTAATTCATGACCACCCCAAAAAATTGAAAAATCCACCCAAAACCTAAAAAAATTGAAATTTTTATATGATAAACTTCTTTTGCCCATTTATCCTAAACTAATCGTCCTAGAGCGAAAAGGACTTTAATTCATGACCACCCCAAAAAATTGCAAAATTCACCCAAAACATAAAAAAATTGAAATTTTTATGTGATAAACTTCTTTTGCCCATATCTCCTAAACTAAGCGTCCTAGAGCGAAAAGGACTTTAATTCGTGACCACCCCCAAAAAATTTAAAAATCCACCCAAAACCTAAAAAAATTGAAATTTTTATATGAAAAACTTCTTTTGCCCATATCTCCTTAAATATGCGTCCTAGAGCGAAAAGGACTTTAATTCATGACCACCCCCAAAAAATTGAAAAATCCACCCAACATCTAAAAAAAATGAAATTTTTATATGAAAAACTTCTTTTGCCCATATCTCCTAAACTAAGCGTCCTAGAGCGAAAAGGACTTTAATTCATGACCACCCCAAAAAATTGAAAAATTCACCCAAAACATAAAAAAATTGAAATTTTTATGTGATAAACTTCTTTTGCCCATATCTCCTAAACTAAGCGTCCTAGAGCGAAAAGGACTTTAATTCGTGACCACCCCCAAAAAATTTAAAAATCCACCCAAAACCTAAAAAAATTGAAATTTTTATATGAAAAACTTCTTTTGCCCATATCTCCTTAAATATGCGTCCTAGAGCGAAAAGGACTTTAATTCGTGACCACCCCCAAAAAATTGAAAAATTCACCCAAAACATAAAAAAATTGAAATTTTTATATGATAAACTTCTTTTGCCCATATCTCCTAAACTAAGCGTCCTAGAACGAAAAGGACTTTAATTCATGACCACCCCCAAAAAATTGAAAAATCCACCCAAAACCTAAAAAAATTGAAATTTTTATATGAAAAACTTCTTTTGCCCATATCTCCTAAACTAAGCGTCCTAGAGCGAAAAGGACTTTAATTCGTGACCACCCCCAAAAAATTGAAAAATCCAACCAAAACCTAAAAAAATTGAAATTTTTATATGAAAAACTTCTTTTGCCCATATCTCCTAAACTAAGCGTCCTAGAGCGAAAAGGACTTTAATTCATGACCACCCCAAAAAATTTAAAAATTCACCCAAAACATAAAAAAATTGAAATTTTTATGTGATAAACTTCTTTTGCCCATATCTCCTAAACTAAGCGTCCTAGAGCGAAAAGGACTTTAATTCGTGACCACCCCCAAAAAATTTAAAAATCCACCCAAAACCTAAAAAAATTGAAATTTTTATATGAAAAACTTCTTTTGCCCATATCTCCTTAAATATGCGCCCTAGAGCGAAAAGGACTTTAATTCGTGACCCCCCAAAAAATTGAAAAATTCACCCAAAACAAAAAAAATTGAAATTTTTATATGATAAACTTCTTTTGCCCATATCTCCTAAACTAAGCGTCCTAGAGCGAAAAGGACTTTAATTCATGACCACCCCCAAAAAATTGAAAAATCCACCCAAAACCTAAAAAAATTGAAATTTTTATATGAAAAACTTCTTTTGCCCATATCTCCTAAACTAAGCGTCCTAGAGCGAAAAGGACTTTAATTCGTGACCACCCCCAAAAAATTGAAAAATCCACCCAAAACCTAAAAAAATTGAAATTTTTATATGAAAACCTTCTTTTGCCCATATCTCCTAAACTAAGCGTCCTAGAGCGAAAAGGACTTTAATTCGTGACCACCCCCAAAAAATTGAAAAATCCACCCCAAACCTAAAAAAATTTAAATTTTTATATGAAAAACTTCTTTTGCCCATATCTCCTTAAATATGCGTCCTAGATCGATAAGGACTTTAATTCGTGACCACCCCCAAAACATTGAAAAATCCACCCAAAACCTAAAAAAATTTAAATTTTTATATGAAAAACTTCTTTTGCCCATATCTCCTTAAATATGCGTCCTAGAGCGAAAAGGACTTTAATTCGTGACCACCCTCAAAAAATTGAAAAATCCACCCAAAACCTAAAAAAATTTAACTTTTTATATGAAAAACTTCTTTTGCCCATATCTCCTTAAATATGCGTCCTAGAGCGAAAAGGACTTTAATTCGCGACCACCCCCAAAAAATTGAAAAATTCACCCAAAACATAAAAAAATTGAAATTTTTATATGATAAACTTCTTTTGCCCATATCTCCTAAACTAAGCGTCCTAGAGCGAAAAGGACTTTAATTCATGACCACCCCCAAAAAATTTAAAAATCCACCCAAAACCTAAAACAATTGAAATTGTTATATGAAAAACTTCTTTTGTCCATATCTCCTAAACTAAGCGTCCTAGAGCGAAAAGGACTTTAATTCGTGACCACCCCAAAAAATTGAAAAATCCACTCAAAACCTAAAAAAATTTAAATTTTTATATGAAAACCTTCTTTTGCCCATATCTCCTAAACTAAGCGTCCTAGAGCGAAAAGGACTTTAATTCGTGACCACCCCCAAAAAATTGAAAAATCCACCCAAAACCTAAAAAAATTGAAATTTTTATATGAAAAACTTCTTTTGCCCATATCTCCTTAAATATGCGTCCTAGAGCGAAAAGGACTTTAATTCGTTACCACCCCCAAAAAATTGAAAAATCCACCCAAAACCTAAAAAAATTGAAATTTTTATATGAAAAACTTCTTTTGCCCATATCTCCTAAACTAAGCGTCCTAGAGCGAAAAGGACTTTAATTCGTGACCACCCTCAAAAAATTGAAAAATCCACCCAAAACCTAAAAAAATTGAAATTTTTATATGAAAAACTTCTTTTGCCCATATCTCCTTAAATATGCGTCCTAGAGCGAAAAGGACTTTAATTCGTGACCACCCCCAAAAAATTGAAAAATCCACTAAAAAAATTTAAATTTTTATATGAAAAACTTCTTTTGCCCATATCTCCTTAAATATGCGTCCTAGAGCGAAAAGGACTTTAATTCGCGACCACCCCCAAAAAATTGAAAAATTCACCCAAAACATAAAAAAATTTAAATTTTTATATGATAAACTTCTTTTGCCCATATCTCATAAACTAAGCGTCCTAGAGCGAAAAGGACTTTAATTCATGACCACCCCCAAAAAATTGAAAAATCCACCCAAAACCTAAAAAAATTGAAATTTTTATATGAAAAACTTCTTTTGCCCATATCTCCTAAACTAAGCGTCCTAGAGCGAAAAGGACTTTAATTCGTGACCACCCCAAAAAATTGAAAAATCCACTCAAAACCTAAAAAAATTGAAATTTTTATATGAAAACCTTCTTTTGCCCATATCTCCTAAACTAAGCGTCCTAGAGCGAAAAGGACTTTAATTCGTGACCACCCCCAAAAAATTGAAAAATCCACCCAAAACCTAAAAAAATTGAAATTTTTATATGAAAAACTTCTTTTGCCCATATCTCCTTAAATATGCGTCCTAGAGCGAAAAGGACTTTAATTCGTGACCACCCCCAAAAAATTGAAAAATCCACCCAAAACCTAAAAAAATTGAAATTTTTATATGAAAAACTTCTTTTGCCCATATCTCCTAAACTAAGCGTCCTAGAGCGAAAAGGACTTTAATTCGTGACCACCCTCAAAAAATTGAAAAATCCACCCAAAACCTAAAAAAATTGAAATTTTTATATGAAAAACTTCTTTTGCCCATATCTCCTTAAATATGCGTCCTAGAGCGAAAAGGACTTTAATTCGTGACCACCCCCAAAAAATTGAAAAATCCACCCAAAACCTAAAAAAATTGAAATTTTTATATGAAAAACTTCTTTTGCCCATATCTCCTTAAATATGCGTCCTAGAGCGAAAAGGACTTTAATTCGTGACCACCCCCAAAAAATTGAAAAATCCACCCAAAACCTAAAAAAATTTAAATTTTTATATGAAAAACTTCTTTTGTCCATATCTCCTTAAATATGCGTCCTAGAGCGAAAAGGACTTTAATTCGTGACCACCCCCAAAAAATTGAAAAATCCACCCAAAACCTAAAAAAATTGAAATTTTTATATGAAAAACTTCTTTTGCCCATATCTCCTAAACTAAGCGTCCTAGAGCGAAAAGGACTTTAATTCATGACCACCCCAAAAAATTGAAAAATCCACCCAAAACCTAAAAAAATTGAAATTTTTATATGAAAAACATCTTTTGCCCATATCTCCTAAACTAAGCGTCCTAGAGCGAAAAGGACTTTAATTCATGACCACCCCAAAAAATTGCAAAATCCACCCAAAACCTAAAAAAAATTAAATTTTTATATGAAAAACTTCTTTTGCCCATATCTCCTAAACTAAGCGTCCTAGTGCGAAAAGGACTTTAATTCGTGACCACCCCCAAAAAATTGAAAAATCCACCCAAAACCTAAAAAAATTGAAATTTTTATATGAAAACCTTCTTTTGTCCATATCTCCTAAACTAAGCGTACTAGAGCGAAAAGGACTTTAATTCATGACCACCCCCAAAAAATTTAAAAATCCACCCAAAACCTAAAAAAATTGAAATTTTTATATGAAAAACTTCTTTTGCCCATATCTCCTAAACTAAGCGTCCTAGAGCGAAAAGGACTTTAATTCATGACCCCCCAAAAAATTGAAAAATCCACCCAAAATCTAAAAAAATTGAAATTTTTATATGAAAAACTTCTTTTGCCCATATCTCCTAAACTAAGCGTCCTAGAGCGAAAAGGACTTTAATTCATGACCACCCCAAAAAATTGAAAAATTCACCCAAAACATAAAAAAATTGAAATTTTTATGTGATAAACTTCTTTTGCCCATATCTCCTAAACTAAGCGTCCTAGAGCGAAAAGGACTTTAATTCGTGACCACCCCCAAAAAATTTAAAAATCCACCCAAAACCTAAAAAAATTGAAATTTTTATATGAAAAACTTCTTTTGCCCATATCTCCTTAAATATGCGTCCTAGAGCGAAAAGGACTTTAATTCGTGACCACCCCCAAAAAATTGAAAAATCCACCCAAAATCTAAAAAAATTGAAATTTTTATATCAAAAACTTCTTTTGCCCATATCTCCTAAACTAAGCGTCCTAGAGCGAAAAGGACTTTAATTCATGACCACCCCAAAAAATTGAAAAATCCACCCAAAACCTAAAAAAATTGAAATTTTTATATGATAAACTTCTTTTGCCCATATATCCTAAACTAAGCGTCCTAGAGCGAGAAGGACTTTAATTCATGACCACCCCAAAAAAATTGAAAAATTCACCCAAAACATAAAAAAATTGAAATTTTTATGTGATAAACTTCTTTTGCCCATATCTCCTAAACTAAGCGTCCTAGAGCGAAAAGGACTTTAATTCGTGACCACCCCCAAAAAATTTAAAAATCCACCCAAAACCTAAAAAAATTGAAATTTTTATATGAAAAACTTCTTTTGCCCATATCTCCTTAAATATGCGTCCTAGAGCGAAAAGGACTTTAATTCATGACCACCCCCACAAAATTGAAAAATCCACCCAAAATCTAAAAAAATTGAAATTTTTATATGAAAAACTTCTTTTGCCCATATCTCCTAAACTAAGCGTCCTAGAGCGAAAAGGACTTTAATTCATGACCACCCCAAAAAATTGAAAAATTCACCCAAAACATAAAAAAATTTAAATTTTTATGTGATAAACTTCTTTTGCCCATATCTCCTAAACTAAGCGTCCTAGAGCGAAAAGGACTTTAATTCGTGACCACCCCCAAAAAATTTAAAAATCCACCCAAAACCTAAAAAAATTGAAATTTTTATATGAAAAACTTCTTTTGCCCATATCTCCTTAAATATGCGTCCTAGAGCGAAAAGGACTTTAATTCGTGACCACCCCCAAAAAATTGAAAAATTCGCCCAAAACATAAAAAAATTGAAATTTTTATATGATAAACTTCTTTTGCCCATATCTCCTAAACTAAGCGTCCTAGAACGAAAAGGACTTTAATTCATGACCACCCCCAAAAAATTTAAAAATCCACCCAAAACCTAAAAAAATTGAAATTTTTATATGAAAAACTTCTTTTGCCCATATCTCCTTAAATATGCGTCCTAGAGCGAAAAGGACTTTAATTCATGACCACCCCCAAAAAATTGAAAAATCCACCCAAAATCTAAAAAAATTGAAATTTTTATATGAAAAACTTCTTTTGCCCATATCTCCTAAACTAAGCGTCCTAGAGCGAAAAGGACTTTCATTCATGACCACCCCAAAAAATTGAAAAATTCACCCAAAACATAAAAAAATTGAAATTTTTATGTGATAAACTTCTTTTGCCCATATCTCCTAAACTAAGCGTCCTAGAGCGAAAAGGACTTTAATTCGTGACCACCCCCAAAATATTTAAAAATCCACCCAAAACCTAAAAAAATTGAAATTTTTATATGAAAAACTTCTTTTGCCCATATCTCCTTAAATATGCGTCCTAGAGCGAAAAGGACTTTAGTTCGTGACCACCCCCAAAAAATTGAAAAATTCACCCAAAACATAAAAAAATTTAAATTTTTATATGATAAACTTCTTTTGCCCATATCTCCTAAACTAAGCGTCCTAGAACGAAAAGGACTTTAATTCATGACCACCCCCAAAAAATTGAAAAATCCACATAAAACCTAAAAAAATTTAAATTTTTATATGAAAAACTTCTTTTGCCCATATCTCCTAAACTAAGCGTCCTAGAGCGAAAAGGACTTTAATTCATGACCACCCCAAAAAATTGAAAAATCCACCCAAAACCTAAAAAAATTTAAATTTTTATATGAAAAACTTCTTTTGCCCATATCTCCTAAACTAAGCGTCCTAGTGCGAAAAGGACTTTAATTCGTGACCACCACCAAAAAATTGAAAAATCCACCCAAAACCTAAAAAAATTTAAATTTTTATATGAAAACCTTCTTTTGCCCATATCTCCTAAACTAAGCGTCCTAGAGCGAAAAGGACTTTAATTCGTGACCACCCCCAAAAAATTTAAAAATCCACCCAAAACCTAAAAAAATTGAAATTTTTATATGAAAAACTTCTTTTGCCCATATCTCCTAAACTAAGCGTCCTAGTGCGAAAAGGACTTTAATTCGTGACCACCCCCAAAAAATTGAAAAATCCACCCAAAACCTAAAAAAATTTAAATTTTTATATGAAAACCTTCTTTTGCCCATATCTCCTAAACTAAGCGTCCTAGAGCGAAAAGGACTTTAATTCATGACCACCCCCAAAAAATTTAAAAATCCACCCAAAACCTAAAAAAATTGAAATTTTTATATGAAAAACTTCTTTTGCCCATATCTCCTAAACTAAGCGTCCTAGAGCGAAAAGGACTTTAATTCATGACCCCCCAAAAAATTGAAAAATCCACCCAAAATCTAAAAAAATTGAAATTTTTATATGAAAAACTTCTTTTGCCCATATCTCCTAAACTAAGCGTCCTAGAGCGAAAAGGACTTTAATTCATGACCACCCCAAAAAATTGAAAAATCCACCCAAAACCTAAAAAAATTGAAATTTTAATATGATAAACTTCTTTTGCCCATATATCCTAAACTAAGCGTCCTAGAGCGAAAAGGACTTTAATTCATGACCACCCCAAAAAATTGAAAAATTCACCCAAAACATAAAAAAATTGAAATTTTTATGTGATAAACTTCTTTTGCCCATATCTCCTAAACTAAGCGTCCTAGAGCGAAAAGGACTTTAATTCGTGACCACCCCCAAAAAATTTAAAAATCCACCCAAAACCTAAAAAAATTGAAATTTTTATATGAAAAACTTCTTTTGCCCATATCTCCTTAAATATGCGTCCTAGAGCGAAAAGGACTTTAATTCGTGACCACCCCCAAAAAATTGAAAAATCCACCCAAAATCTAAAAAAATTGAAATTTTTATATGAAAAACTTCTTTTGCCCATATCTCCTAAACTAAGCGTCCTAGAGGGAAAAGGACTTTAATTCATGACCACCCCAAAAAATTGAAAAATTCACCCAAAACATAAAAAAATTGAAATTTTTATGTGATAAACTTCTTTTGCCCATATCTCCTAAACTAAGCGTCCTAGAGCGAAAAGGACTTTAATTCGTGACCACCCCCAAAAAATTTAAAAATCCACCCAAAACCTAAAAAAATTGAAATTTTTATATGAAAAACTTCTTTTGCCCATATCTCCTTAAATATGCGTCCTAGAGCGAAAAGGACTTTAATTCGTGACCACCCCCAAAAAATTGAAAAATTCACCCAAAACATAAAAAAATTGAAATTTTTATATGATAAACTTCTTTTGCCCATATCTCCTAAACTAAGCGTCCTAGAACGAAAAGGACTTTAATTCATGACCACCCCCAAAAAATTGAAAAATCCACCCAAAACCTAAAAAAATTGAAATTTTAATATGATAAACTTCTTTTGCCCATATATCCTAAACTAAGCGTCCTAGAGCGAAAAGGACTTTAATTCATGACCACCCCAAAAAATTGAAAAATTCACCCAAAACATAAAAAAATTGAAATTTTTATGTGATAAACTTCTTTTGCCCATATCTCCTAAACTAAGCGTCCTAGAGCGAAAAGGACTTTAATTCGTGACCACCCCCAAAAAATTTAAAAATCCACCCAAAACCTAAAAAAATTGAAATTTTTATATGAAAAACTTCTTTTGCCCATATCTCCTTAAATATGCGTCCTAGAGCGAAAAGGACTTTAATTCATGACCACCCCCAAAAAATTGAAAAATCCACCCAAAATCTAAAAAAATTGAAATTTTTATATGAAAAACTTCTTTTGCCCATATCTCCTAAACTAAGCGTCCTAGAGCGAAAAGGACTTTAATTCATGACCACCCCAAAAAATTGAAAAATTCACCCAAAACATAAAAAAATTGAAATTTTTATGTGATAAACTTCTTTTGCCCATATCTCCTAAACTAAGCGTCCTAGAGCGAAAAGGACTTTAATTCGTGACCACCCCCAAAAAATTTAAAAATCCACCCAAAACCTAAAAAAATTGAAATTTTTATATGAAAAACTTCTTTTGCCCATATCTCCTAAACTAAGCGTCCTAGAGCGAAAAGGACTTTAATTCATGACCACCCCAAAAAATTGAAAAATCCACCCAAAACCTAAAAAAATTGAAATTTTTATATGAAAAACTTCTTTTGCCCATATCTCCTTAAATATGCGCCCTAGAGCGAAAAGGACTTTAATTCGTGACCACCCCCAAAAAATTGAAAAATCCACCCAAAACCCAAAAAAATTGAAATTTTTATATGAAAAACTTCTTTTGCCCATATCTCCTTAAATATGCGTCCTAGAGCGAAAAGGACTTTAATTCGTGACCACCCCCAAAAAATGGAAAAATCCACCCAAAACCTAAAAAAATGAAATTTTTATATGAAAACCTTCTTTTGCCCATATCTCCTAAACTAAGCGTTCTAGAGCGAAAAGGACTTTAATTCGTGACCACCCCCAAAAAATATAAAAATCCACCCAAAACCTAAAAAAATTGAAATTTTTATATGAAAAACTTCTTTTGCCCATATCTCCTAAACTAAGCGTCCTAGAGCGAAAAGGACTTTAATTCGTGACCACCCCCAAAAAATTGAAAAATCCACCCAAAACCTAAAAAAATTTAAATTTTTATATGAAAAACTTCTTTTGTCCATATCTCCTTAAATATGCGTCCTAGAGCGAAAAGGACTTTAATTCGTGACCACCCCCAAAAAAATTTAAAAATCCACCCAAAACCTAAAAAAATTGAAATTTTTATATGAAAAACTTCTTTTGCCCATATCTCCTAAACTAAGCGTCCTAGAGCGAAAAGGACTTTAATTCGTGACCACCCTCAAAAAATTGAAAAATCCACCCAAAACCTAAAAAAATTTAAATTTTTATATGAAAAACTTCTTTTGCCCATATCTCCTTAAATATGCGTCCTAGAGCGAAAAGGACTTTAATTCGTGACCACCCCCAAAAAATTGAAAAATCCACCCAAAACCTAAAAAAATTGAAATTTTTATATGAAAAACTTCTTTTGCCCATATCTCCTTAAATATGCGTCCTAGAGCGAAAAGGACTTTAATTCGTGACCACCTCCAAAAAAATTTAAAAATCCACCCAAAACCTAAAAAAATTGAAATTTTTATATGAAAAACTTCTTTTGCCCATATCTCCTAAACTAAGCGTCCTAGAGCGAAAAGGACTTTAATTCGTGACCACCCTCAAAAAATTGAAAAATCCACCCAAAACCTAAAAAAATTTAAATTTTTATATGAAAAACTTCTTTTGCCCATATCTCCTTAAATATGCGTCCTAGAGCGAAAAGGACTTTAATTCGTGACCACCCCCAAAAAATTGAAAAATCCACCCAAAACCTAAAAAAATTGAAATTTTTATATGAAAAACTTCTTTTGCCCATATCTCCTTAAATATGCGTCCTAGAGCGAAAAGGACTTTAATTCGTGACCACCCCCAAAAAATTGAAAAATCCACCCAAAACCTAAAAAGATTGAAATTTTTATATGAAAAACTTCTTTTGCCCATATCTCCTTAAATATGCGTCCTAGAGCGAAAAGGACTTTAATTCGTGACCACCCCCAAAAAATTGAAAAATCCACCCAAAACCTAAAAAAATTGAAATTTTTATATGAAAAACTTCTTTTGTCCATATCTCCTTAAATATGCGTCCTAGAGCGAAAAGGACTTTAATTCGTGACCACCCCCAAAAAATTGAAAAATCCACCCAAAACCTAAAAAAATTGAAATTTTTATATGAAAAACTTCTTTTGCCCATATCTCCTAAACTAAGCGTCCTAGAGCGAAAAGGACTTTAATTCATGACCACCCCAAAAAATTGAAAAATCCACCCAAAACCTAAAAAAAATTAAATTTTTATATGAAAACCTTCTTTTGCCCATATCTCCTAAACTAAGCGTCCTAGAGCGAAAAGGACTTTAATTCATGACCACCCCCAAAAAATTTAAAAATTCACCCAAAACCTAAAAAAATTGAAATTTTTATATGAAAAACTTCTTTTGTCCATATCTCCTAAACTAAGCGTCCTAGAGCGAAAAGGACTTTAATTCATGACCCCCCAAAAAATTGAAAAATCCACCCAAAATCTAAAAAAATTGAAATTTTTATATGAAAAACTTCTTTTGCCCATATCTCCTAAACTAAGCGTCCTAGAGCGAAAAGGACTTTAATTCATGACCACCCCAAAAAATTGAAAAATCCACCCAAAACCTAAAAAAATTGAAATTTTTATATGATAAACTTCTTTTGCCCATATATCCTAAACTAAGCGTCCTAGAGCGAAAAGGACTTTAATTCATGACCACCCCAAAAAATTGAAAAATTCACCCAAAACATAAAAAAATTGAAATTTTTATGTGATAAACTTCTTTTGCCCATATCTCCTAAACTAAGCGTCCTAGAGCGAAAAGGACTTTAATTCGTGACCACCCCCAAAAAATTTAAAAATCCACCCAAAACCTAAAAAAATTTAAATTTTTATATGAAAAACTTCTTTTGCCCATATCTCCTTAAATATGCGTCCTAGAGCGAAAAGGACTTTAATTCGTGACCACCCCCCAAAAAATTGAAAAATCCACCCAAAACCTAAAAAAAATTGAAATTTTTATATGAAAAACTTATGTTGCCCATATCTCCTAAACTAAGCGTCCTAGAGTGAAAAGGACTTTAATTCGTGACCATCCCCAAAAAATTTAAAAATCCACCCAAAACCTAAAAAAATTGAAATTTTTATATGAAACACTTCTTTTGCCCATATCTCCTTAAATATGCGTCCTAGAGCGAAAAGGACTTTAATTCGTGACCACCCCCAAAAAATTGAAAAATCCACCCAAAATCTAAAAAAATTGAAATTTTTATATGAAAAACTTCTTTTGCCCATATCTCCTAAACTAAGCGTCCTAGAGCGAAAAGGACTTTAATTCATGACCACCCCAAAAAATTGAAAAATTCACCCAAAACATAAAAAAATTGAAATTTTTATGTGAAAAACTTCTTTTGCCCATATCTCCTTAAATATGCGTCCTAGAGCGAAAAGGACTTTAATTCGTGACCACCCCCAAAAAATTGAAAAATTCACCCAAAACATAAAAAAATTGAAATTTTTATATGATAAACTTCTTTTGCCCATATCTCCTAAACTAAGCGTCCTAGAACGAAAAGGACTTTAATTCATGACCACCCCCAAAAAATTGAAAAATCCACCCAAAACCTAAAAAAATTTAAATTTTTATATGAAAAACTTCTTTTGCCCATATCTCCTAAACTAAGCGTCCTAGAGCGAAAAGGACTTTAATTCGTGACCACCCCCAAAAAATTGAAAAATCCACCCAAAACCTAAAAAAATTGAAATTTTTATATGAAAAACTTCTTTTGCCCATATCTCCTAAACTAAGCGTCCTAGAGCGAAAAGGACTTTAATTCATGACCACCCCAAAAAATTTAAAAATTCACCCAAAACATAAAAAAATTGAAATTTTTATGTGATAAACTTCTTTTGCCCATATCTCCTAAACTAAGCGTCCTAGAGCGAAAAGGACTTTAATTCGTGACCACCCCCAAAAAATTTAAAAATCCACCCAAAACCTAAAAAAAATGAAATTTTTATATGAAAAACTTCTTTTGCCCATATCTCCTTAAATATGCGTCCTAGAGCGAAAAGGACTTTAATTCGTGACCACCCCCAAAAAATTGAAAAATCCACCCAAAATCTAAAAAAATTGAAATTTTTATATGAAAAACTTCTTTTGCCCATATCTC
The DNA here is from genome assembly GCF_050003625.1 of Haematobia irritans. Classification (NCBI taxonomy): domain Eukaryota; kingdom Metazoa; phylum Arthropoda; class Insecta; order Diptera; family Muscidae; genus Haematobia; species Haematobia irritans. Next base: position 99,153,421 of record NC_134400.1, on the reverse strand, counting down.
CTAAACTAAGCGTCCTAGAGCGAAAAGGACTTTAATTCATGACCACCCCAAAAAATTGAAAAATTCACCCAAAACATAAAAAAATTGAAATTTTTATGTGAAAAACTTCTTTTGCCCATATCTCCTTAAATATGCGTCCTAGAGCGAAAAGGACTTTAATTCGTGACCACCCCCAAAAAATTGAAAAATTCACCCAAAACATAAAAAAATTGAAATTTTTATATGATAAACTTCTTTTGCCCATATCTCCTAAACTAAGCGTCCTAGAACGAAAAGGACTTTAATTCATGACCACCCCCAAAAAATTGAAAAATCCACCCAAAACCTAAAAAAATTTAAATTTTTATATGAAAAACTTCTTTTGCCCATATCTCCTAAACTAAGCGTCCTAGAGCGAAAAGGACTTTAATTCGTGACCACCCCCAAAACATTGAAAAATCCACCCAAAACCTAAAAAATTTTAAATTTTTATATGAAAAACTTCTTTTGCCCATATCTCCTTAAATATGCGTCCTAGAGCGATAAGGACTTTAATTCGTGACCACCCCCAAAACATTGAAAAATCCACCCAAAACCTAAAAAATTTTAAATTTTTATATGAAAAACTTCTTTTGCCCATATCTCCTTAAATATGCGTCCTAGAGCGAAAAGGACTTTAATTCGTGACCACCCCCAAAAAATTGAAAAATCCACCCAAAACCTAAAAAAATTGAAATTTTTATATGAAAAACTTCTTTTGCCCATATCTCCTAAACTAAGCGTCCTAGAGCGAAAAGGACTTTAATTCGTGACCACCCTCAAAAAATTGAAAAATCCACCCAAAACCTAAAAAAATTGAAATTTTTATATGATAAACTTCTTTTGCCCATATCTCCTTAAATATGCGTCCTAGAGCGAAAAGGACTTTAATTCGTGACCACCCTCAAAAAATTGAAAAATCCACCCAAAACCTAAAAAAATTTAACTTTTTATATGAAAAACTTCTTTTGCCCATATCTCCTTAAATATGCGTCCTAGAGCGAAAAGGACTTTAATTCGCGACCACCCCCAAAAAATTGAAAAATTCACCCAAAACATAAAAAAATTGAAATTTTTATATGATAAACTTCTTTTGCCCATATCTCCTAAACTAAGCGTCCTAGAGCGAAAAGGAGTTTAATTCATGACCACCCCCAAAAAATTGAAAAATCCACCCAAAACCTAAAAAAATTGAAATTTTTATATGAAAAACTTCTTTTGCCCATATCTCCTAAACTAAGCGTCCTAGAGCGAAAAGGACTTTAATTCGTGACCACCCTCAAAAAATTGAAAAATCCACTCAAAACCTAAAAAAATTGAAATTTTTATATGAAAACCTTCTTTTGCCCATATCTCCTAAACTAAGCGTCCTAGAGCGAAAAGGACTTTAATTCGTGACCACCCCCAAAAAATTGAAAAATCCACCCAAAACCTAAAAAAATTGAAATTTTTATATGAAAAACTTCTTTTGCCCATATCTCCTTAAATATGCGTCCTAGAGCGAAAAGGACTTTAATTCGTGACCACCCCCAAAAAATTGAAAAATCCACCCAAAACCTAAAAAAATTGAAATTTTTATATGAAAACCTTCTTTTGCCCATATCTCCTAAACTAAGCGTCCTAGAGCGAAAAGGACTTTAATTCGTGACCACCCCCCAAAAATTTAAAAATCCACCCAAAACCTAAAAAAATTTAAATTTTTATATGAAAAACTTCTTTTGCCCATATCTCCTAAACTAAGCGTCCTAGAGCGAAAAGGACTTTAATTCATGACCCCCCAAAAAATTGAAAAATCCACCCAAAATCTAAAAAAATTGAAATTTTTATATGAAAAACTTCTTTTGCCCATATCTCCTAAACTAAGCGTCCTAGAGCGAAAAGGACTTTAATTCATGACCACCCCAAAAAATTGAAAAATCCACCCAAAACCTAAAAAAATTGAAATTTTTATATGATAAACTTCTTTTGCCCATTTATCCTAAACTAATCGTCCTAGAGCGAAAAGGACTTTAATTCATGACCACCCCAAAAAATTGAAAAATCCACCCAAAATCTAAAAAAATTGAAATTTTTATATGAAAAACTTTTTTTGCCCATATCTCCTAAACTAAGCGTCCTAGAGCGAAAAGGACTTTAATTCGTGACCACCCCCAAAAAATTTAAAAATCCACCCAAAACCTAAAAAAATTGAAATTTTTATATGAAAAACTTCTTTTGCCCATATCTCCTTAAATATGCGTCCTAGAGCGAAAAGGACTTTAATTCATGACCACCCCCAAAAAATAGAAAAATCCACCCAAAATCTAAAAAAATGAAATTTTTATATGAAAAACTTCTTTTGCCCATATCTCCTAAACTAAGCGTCCTAGAGCGAAAAGGACTTTAATTCATGACCACCCCAAAAAATTGAAAAATTCACCCAAAACATAAAAAAATTGAAATTTTTATGTGATAAACTTCTTTTGCCCATATCTCCTAAACTAAGCGTCCTAGAGCGAAAAGGACTTTAATTCGTGACCACCCCCAAAAAATTTAAAAATCCACCCAAAACCTAAAAAAATTGAAATTTTTATATGAAAAACTTCTTTTGCCCATATCTCCTTAAATATGCGTCCTAGAGCGAAAAGGACTTTAATTCGTGACCACCCCCAAAAAATTGAAAAATTCACCCAAAACATAAAAAAATTGAAATTTTTATATGATAAACTTCTTTTGCCCATATCTCCTAAACTAAGCGTCCTAGAACGAAAAGGACTTTAATTCATGACCACCCCCAAAAAATTGAAAAATCCACCCAAAACCTAAAAAAATTGAAATTTTTATATGAAAAACTTCTTTTGCCCATATCTCCTAAACTAAGCGTCCTAGTGCGAAAAGGACTTTAATTCGTGACCACCCCCAAAAAATTGAAAAATCCAACCAAAACCTAAAAAAATTGAAATTTTTATATGAAAAACTTCTTTTGCCCATATCTCCTAAACTAAGCGTCCTAGAGCGAAAAGGACTTTAATTCATGACCACCCCAAAAAATTTAAAAATTCACCCAAAACATAAAAAAATTGAAATTTTTATGTGATAAACTTCTTTTGCCCATATCTCCTAAACTAAGCGTCCTAGAGCGAAAAGGACTTTAATTCGTGACCACCCCCAAAAAATTTAAAAATCCACCCAAAACCTAAAAAAATTGAAATTTTTATATGAAAAACTTCTTTTGCCCATATCTCCTTAAATATTCGCCCTAGAGCGAAAAGGACTTTAATTCGTGACCACCCCAAAAAATTGAAAAATTCACCCAAAACAAAAAAAATTGAAATTTTTATGTGATAAACTTCTTTTGCCCATATCTCCTAAACTAAGCGTCCTAGAGCGAAAAGGACTTTAATTCATGACCACCCCCAAAAAATTGAAAAATCCACCCAAAACCTAAAAAAATTGAAATTTTTATATGAAAAACTTCTTTTGCCCATATCTCCTAAACTAAGCGTCCTAGAGCGAAAAGGACTTTAATTCGTGACCACCCCCAAAAAATTGAAAAATCCACCCAAAACCTAAAAAAATTGAAATTTTTATATGAAAACCTTCTTTTGCCCATATCTCCTAAACTAAGCGTCCTAGAGCGAAAAGGACTTTAATTCGTGACCACCCCCAAAAAATTGAAAAATCCACCCCAAACCTAAAAAAATTTAAATTTTTATATGAAAAACTTCTTTTGCCCATATCTCCTTAAATATGCGTCCTAGATCGATAAGGACTTTAATTCGTGACCACCCCCAAAACATTGAAAAATCCACCCAAAACCTAAAAAAATTTAAATTTTTATATGAAAAACTTCTTTTGCCCATATCTCCTTAAATATGCGTCCTAGAGCGAAAAGGACTTTAATTCGTGACCACCCTCAAAAAATTGAAAAATCCACCCAAAACCTAAAAAAATTTAACTTTTTATATGAAAAACTTCTTTTGCCCATATCTCCTTAAATATGCGTCCTAGAGCGAAAAGGACTTTAATTCGCGACCACCCCCAAAAAATTGAAAAATTCACCCAAAACATAAAAAAATTGAAATTTTTATATGATAAACTTCTTTTGCCCATATCTCCTAAACTAAGCGTCCTAGAGCGAAAAGGACTTTAATTCATGACCACCCCCAAAAAATTTAAAAATCCACCCAAAACCTAAAAAAATTGAAATTTTTATATGAAAAACTTCTTTTGTCCATATCTCCTAAACTAAGCGTCCTAGAGCGAAAAGGACTTTAATTCGTGACCACCCCAAAAAATTGAAAAATCCACTCAAAACCTAAAAAAATTTAAATTTTTATATGAAAACCTTCTTTTGCCCATATCTCCTAAACTAAGCGTCCTAGAGCGAAAAGGACTTTAATTCGTGACCACCCCCAAAAAATTGAAAAATCCACCCAAAACCTAAAAAAATTGAAATTTTTATATGAAAAACTTCTTTTGCCCATATCTCCTTAAATATGCGTCCTAGAGCGAAAAGGACTTTAATTCGTTACCACCCCCAAAAAATTGAAAAATCCACCCAAAACCTAAAAAAATTGAAATTTTTATATGAAAAACTTCTTTTGCCCATATCTCCTAAACTAAGCGTCCTAGAGCGAAAAGGACTTTAATTCGTGACCACCCTCAAAAAATTGAAAAATCCACCCAAAACCTAAAAAAATTGAAATTTTTATATGAAAAACTTCTTTTGCCCATATCTCCTTAAATATGCGTCCTAGAGCGAAAAGGACTTTAATTCGTGACCACCCCCAAAAAATTGAAAAATCCACTAAAAAAATTTAAATTTTTATATGAAAAACTTCTTTTGCCCATTCGCGACCACCCCCAAAAAATTGAAAAATTCACCCAAAACCTAAAAAAATTGAAATTTTTTTATGAAAAACTTCTTTTGCCCATATCTCCTAAACTAAGCGTCCTAGAGCGAAAAGGACTTTAATTCGTGACCACCCCAAAAAATTGAAAAATCCACTCAAAACCTAAAAAAATTGAAATTTTTATATGAAAACCTTCTTTTGCCCATATCTCCTAAACTAAGCGTCCTAGAGCGAAAAGGACTTTAATTCGTGACCACCCCCAAAAAATTGAAAAATCCACCCAAAACCTAAAAAAATTGAAATTTTTATATGAAAAACTTCTTTTGCCCATATCTCCTTAAATATGCGTCCTAGAGCGAAAAGGACTTTAATTCGTGACCACCCCCAAAAAATTGAAAAATCCACCCAAAACCTAAAAAAATTGAAATTTTTATATGAAAAACTTCTTTTGCCCATATCTCCTAAACTAAGCGTCCTAGAGCGAAAAGGACTTTAATTCGTGACCACCCTCAAAAAATTGAAAAATCCACCCAAAACCTAAAAAAATTGAAATTTTTATATGAAAAACTTCTTTTGCCCATATCTCCTTAAATATGCGTCCTAGAGCGAAAAGGACTTTAATTCGTGACCACCCCCAAAAAATTGAAAAATCCACCCAAAACCTAAAAAAATTGAAATTTTTATATGAAAAACTTCTTTTGCCCATATCTCCTTAAATATGCGTCCTAGAGCGAAAAGGACTTTAATTCGTGACCACCCCCAAAAAATTGAAAAATCCACCCAAAACCTAAAAAAATTTAAATTTTTATATGAAAAACTTCTTTTGTCCATATCTCCTTAAATATGCGTCCTAGAGCGAAAAGGACTTTAATTCGTGACCACCCCCAAAAAATTGAAAAATCCACCCAAAACCTAAAAAAATTGAAATTTTTATATGAAAAACTTCTTTTGCCCATATCTCCTAAACTAAGCGTCCTAGAGCGAAAAGGACTTTAATTCATGACCACCCCAAAAAATTGAAAAATCCACCTAAAACCTAAAAAAATTGAAATTTTTATATGAAAAACTTCTTTTGCCCATATCTCCTAAACTAAGCGTCCTAGAGCGAAAAGGACTTTAATTCATGACCACCCCAAAAAATTGAAAAATCCACCCAAAACCTAAAAAAAATTAAATTTTTATATGAAAAACTTCTTTTGCCCATATCTCCTAAACTAAGCGTCCTAGTGCGAAAAGGACTTTAATTCGTGACCACCCCCAAAAAATTTAAAAATCCACCCAAAACCTAAAAAAATTGAAATTTTTATATGAAAACCTTCTTTTGTCCATATCTCCTAAACTAAGCGTCCTAGAGCGAAAAGGACTTTAATTCATGACCACCCCCAAAAAATTTAAAAATCCACCCAAAACCTAAAAAAATTGAAATTTTTATATGAAAAACTTCTTTTGCCCATATCTCCTAAACTAAGCGTCCTAGAGCGAAAAGGACTTTAATTCATGACCACCCCAAAAAATTGAAAAATCCACCCAAAATCTAAAAAAATTGAAATTTTTATATGAAAAACTTCTTTTGCCCATATCTCCTAAACTAAGCGTCCTAGAGCGAAAAGGACTTTAATTCATGACCACCCCAAAAAATTGAAAAATCCACCCAAAACCTAAAAAAATTGAAATTTTTATATGAAAAACTTCTTTTGCCCATATCTTCTAAACTAAGCGTCCTAGAGCGAAAAGGACTTTAATTCGTGACCACCCTCAAAAAATTGAAAAATCCACCCAAAACCTAAAAAAATTGAAATTTTTATATGAAAACCTTCTTTTGCCCATATCTCCTTAAATATGCGTCGTAGAGCGAAAAGGACTTTAATTCGTGACCACCCCCAAAAAATTGAAAAATCCACCCAAAATCTAAAAAAATTGAAATTTTTATATGAAAAACTTCTTTTGCCCATATCTCCTAAACTAAGCGTCCTAGAGCGAAAAGGACTTTAATTCATGACCACCCCAAAAAATTGAAAAATTCACCCAAAACATAAAAAAATTGAAATTTTTATGTGATAAACTTCTTTTGCCCATATCTCCTAAACTAAGCGTCCTAGAGCGAAAAGGACTTTAATTCGTGACCACCCCCAAAAAATTTAAAAATCCACCCAAAACCTAAAAAAATTGAAATTTTTATATGAAAAACTTCTTTTGCCCATATCTCCTAAACTAAGCGTCCTAGAGCGAAAAGGACTTTAATTCATGACCCCCCAAAAAATTGAAAAATCCACCCAAAATCTAAAAAAATTGAAATTTTTATATGAAAAACTTCTTTTGCCCATATCTCCTAAACTAAGCGTCCTAGAGCGAAAAGGACTTTAATTCATGACCACCCCAAAAAATTGAAAAATTCACCCAAAACATAAAAAAATTGAAATTTTTATGTGATAAACTTCTTTTGCCCATATCTCCTAAACTAAGCGTCCTAGAGCGAAAAGGACTTTAATTCGTGACCACCCCCAAAAAATTTAAAAATCCACCCAAAACCTAAAAAAATTGAAATTTTTATATGAAAAACTTCTTTTGCCCATATCTCCTAAACTAAGCGTCCTAGAGCGAAAAGGACTTTAATTCATGACCCCCCAAAAAATTGAAAAATCCACCCAAAATCTAAAAAAATTGAAATTTTTATATGAAAAACTTCTTTTGCCCATATCTCCTAAACTAAGCGTCCTAGAGCGAAAAGGACTTTAATTCATGACCACCCCAAAAAATTGAAAAATCCACCCAAAACCTAAAAAAATTGAAATTTTTATATGATAAACTTCTTTTGCCCATATATCCTAAACTAAGCGTCCTAGAGCGAAAAGGACTTTAATTCATGACCACCCCAAAAAATTGAAAAATTCACCCAAAACATAAAAAAATTGAAATTTTTATGTGATAAACTTCTTTTGCCCATATCTCCTAAACTAAGCGTCCTAGAGCGAAAAGGACTTTAATTCGTGACCACCCCCAAAAAATTTAAAAATCCACCCAAAACCTAAAAAAATTGAAATTTTTATATGAAAAACTTCTTTTGCCCATATCTCCTTAAATATGCGTCCTAGAGCGAAAAGGACTTTAATTCATGACCACCCCCACAAAATTGAAAAATCCACCCAAAATCTAAAAAAATTGAAATTTTTATATGAAAAACTTCTTTTGCCCATATCTCCTAAACTAAGCGTCCTAGAGCGAAAAGGACTTTAATTCATGACCACCCCAAAAAATTGAAAAATTCACCCAAAACATAAAAAAATTTAAATTTTTATGTGATAAACTTCTTTTGCCCATATCTCCTAAACTAAGCGTCCTAGAGCGAAAAGGACTTTAATTCGTGACCACCCCCAAAAAATTTAAAAATCCACCCAAAACCTAAAAAATTGAAATTTTTATATGAAAAACTTCTTTTGCCCATATCTCCTTAAATATGCGTCCTAGAGCGAAAAGGACTTTAATTCGTGACCACCCCCAAAAAATTGAAAAATTCGCCCAAAACATAAAAAAATTGAAATTTTTATATGATAAACTTCTTTTGCCCATATATCCTAAACTAAGCGTCCTAGAGCGAAAAGGACTTTAATTCATGACCACCCCAAAAAATTGAAAAATTCACCCAAAACATAAAAAAATTGAAATTTTTATGTGATAAACTTCTTTTGCCCATATCTCCTAAACTAAGCGTCCTAGAGCGAAAAGGACTTTAATTCGTGACCACCCCCAAAAAATTTAAAAATCCACCCAAAACCTAAAAAAATTGAAATTTTTATATGAAAAACTTCTTTTGCCCATATCTCCTTAAATATGCGTCCTAGAGCGAAAAGGACTTTAATTCGTGACCACCCCCAAAAAATTGAAAAATCCACCCAAAATCTAAAAAAATTGAAATTTTTATATGAAAAACTTCTTTTGCCCATATCTCCTAAACTAAGCGTCCTAGAGCGAAAAGGACTTTAATTCATGACCACCCCAAAAAATTGAAAAATTCACCCAAAACATAAAAAAATTGAAATTTTTATGTGATAAACTTCTTTTGCCCATATCTCCTAAACTAAGCGTCCTAGAGCGAAAAGGACTTTAATTCGTGACCACCCCCAAAAAATTTAAAAATCCACCCAAAACCTAAAAAAATTGAAATTTTTATATGAAAAACTTCTTTTGCCCATATCTCCTTAAATATGCGTCCTAGAGCGAAAAGGACTTTAATTCATGACCACCCCCACAAAATTGAAAAATCCACCCAAAATCTAAAAAAATTGAAATTTTTATATGAAAAACTTCTTTTGCCCATATCTCCTAAACTAAGCGTCCTAGAGCGAAAAGGACTTTAATTCATGACCACCCCAAAAAATTGAAAAATCCACCCAAAACCTAAAAAAATTGAAATTTTTATATGATAAACTTCTTTTGCCCATATATCCTAAACTAGAATTCCTATTCAACCGTCGAACGGAACGGACGTGTTTTTCAATAGCGGATAAACTCATCGTAATAGGTACCTACTACGAATTTCAAGTGTGGTGGGATATTAAGCCACCATGCAGCGAAATTCCAAGTCATCCACTGGGTTGCTAACTTCAGGGCCCAGTGGACGGGTATCGACTGGAGTTATAAATCTGGGCAATGACCAAGAGTTAGGCCCAATTAGTCGACCTGTAGACGGGTCGACAGGTGGCGACACTCTGACAAGTCGAACTTTTTCTAAGGTAACGACATCAAAAGGAGGTAATCCCTCACGAAAGAGATTCAAGGAACGCAGAAATGCTTTGTTTATCCTAAAGAAGTTAGGATCAGTCGACCCAAGCACGCTGTCGGCTAAACAAAGCGATTCCTTAAAATGGGCTCAAGGAATTCTTGAGACTGGAAAAAGGGAACGATCGCCGGATGAGCTGCCATCCTCCAAAAGGGATCAAAGATCGTTTGCCTCAGTTGCTAAAGATAGCCTTGTGATGGCTATCATTAATAAAGGAGCATTGGACGGTATGGTTCCAAAGCAAAAATGGGGGGAAATTGAGAATGCTCTATCTGTTGTCTACTCACAGGTGCTGGAAAAGTTTCCCGGCCCAGATCCTCGACACCAAGAGGCTGGTTGGTATCAAGGACGATTTAAGCTAGTCGCATTTGAGGACCAGAGGTCTATAGAATGTTTTAAAGCTGCTCTGATACTAATTGGTGAAGTTTGGGAAGGAGCTGCTCTAGAGTTAGTCGAGAAGAAAGACATACCGGCTAGACCTAGAGCACATGCCTGGATACCTGCAAACCCTTCTGACCCTGAATCTATTTTAAATAGACTGAAACGATGCAATCCAGATCTTCCAACAGCTGATTGGAAGGTTGGCCGTTTGGATGAAGTGGATGGACCAAGACGGCATGCAGTGTTTATATTGAACACTCAGTCTTTGCCACATCTGGCAAAGTCCCAGGGCCGTGTATGTTATGGCTTTCATTATATCCAAATGAAGGTGTATAAAAACGATCAGCTAAAGGATTCAGAAATGGACAAGCCTCTGTCTGAATCAGAAGTAAGCGGATCCTCTTGCGAAGTCGAGGGAGATACCAAAGTTGAAGACATGGATAGATACCGTATGCGTGAGGAGGCTTCTATTGCCTCCGAACTCACCAAAGTCGAACCTATGGTTATTGCGAGAGTCACCGATATCTCTGAAGAGGACATTCTTGATGACTCGATCGAAGCGGCTGATGTGACGGTTGTTGAAAATCTCGATGGTCCTACGGATCCTCCAGATAAATCTTCATCATTGTAAGGCTGCATGTGCTGCCTTAAAAGTTCTCCTGATGAAAGGGGACATAGACATAGTTCTTATTCAAGAACCATATGTTTATAGAAACAAAATATGTGAATTAAGTACTCCGGGGTACAAACTATTGCAGTATACTGGTAATGATGTAATTCGAGCCTGTATAATTGCTAAAAACGAGCTTAACTTGTTTCTGCTTCCTTCAATGTGCAATGCAGACACTGTCGTTGCCAATTTAGAAATAGCCAAATGCAAATATTGGGTATCTTCGGTCTATATGGGACATGACAGGGAGATGCCTCCATGTGCCGTTAAGACCTTAGTTGAGGAGTCACTGAAAACAAAGACGAAACTCATTATGGGATGCGATGCGAATGCGCATCATAGTATATGGGGAAGTAGTGATACTAATGCAAGGGGAGGGTCGCTAATAGAGTTTATTTTGCGTACTAATCTGGTAGTTTGCAACAAGGGAGATGCCCCAACCTTTGTCACTAAAAACAGGCAAGACGTTTTGGACATCACCTTGGCCTCGCAAGAACTGAATGAAATGATATCTGAGTGGCATGTTTTAAGTGAACACAGCTTCTCAGATCATCGCTACATCAGTTTCAAATTTGATGTTCATATCACCAAGACCATATTTTCGCCAAATGTTAGGAAAGCTGACTGGAATAGGTATAGGGAATCGTTCAATATGATGATACCGGAAATAACAGAGACAAATATGAGAAATGTGCAAGATATCGAACACGCAGTGGAGCGGATTACTAAGGCCTTCAACATCTCACTGAAAGCTGCATGCCCTAGAGGAAAGCCAAGGGGGAAACATCGACCACCATGGTGGTCTACGGAATTAAGTAATATGAGGAAATCCTGCAGGAAGCTCTTTAACAAGGCAAAGTCCACCAGAGCCCCTGAGGACTGGGACGCTTACAAGAGGAATCTGAGAGGATACAAGCGAGAACTGAGAAAGGCTCAGCATAACTCTTGGAATGACTACTGCAGCAGTATTGAGAATACGTCCGAGGCTTCCAGACTACGGAAGGTTCTAGCATCCACCAACTCCGCTCCAGGTTTCATTAAAACATCGGAGGGAAATTGGACAACGTCCAGTGAGGAGACGCTGGAGGTACTATTGGACACACATTTTCCTGGAAATCAGACGGTTGAACCATGTACTGGCGGTGCCACAGTTGCTCAGCGGTCGTTTCCTGTCGAGGAAATTGTATCGGAAACTAGAATAAGATGGGCGCTAAATAGCTTTGGACCATTCAAATCCCCCGGACCTGATGGAATTACTCCGGCGGAGTTGCAAGCTGTAACTGACAAAATTATCCCAGGTCTACTGAGACCGCACTACATGAACTAGTTAGCTTTATTGAAAGCTCACTATCTGTCAAAGAATACCCAAAACATAAAAAAATTTAAATTTTTATGTGATAAACTTCTTTTGCCCATATCTCCTAAACTAAGCGTCCTAGAGCGAAAAGGACTTTAATTCGTGACAACCCCCAAAAAATTTAAAAATCCACCCAAAACCTAAAAAATTGAAATTTTTATATGAAAAACTTCTTTTGCCCATATCTCCTTAAATATGCGTCCTAGAGCGAAAAGGACTTTAATTCGTGACCACCCCCAAAAAATTGAAAAATTCGCCCAAAACATAAAAAAATTGAAATTTTTATATGATAAACTTCTTTTGCCCATATCTCCTAAACTAAGCGTCCTAGAACGAAAAGGACTTTAATTCATGACCACCCCCAAAAAATTTAAAAATCCACCCAAAACCTAAAAAAATTGAAATTTTTATATGAAAAACTTCTTTTGCCCATATCTCCTTAAATATGCGTCCTAGAGCGAAAAGGACTTTAATTCATGACCACCCCCAAAAAATTGAAAAATCCACCCAAAATCTAAAAAAATTGAAATTTTTATATGAAAAACTTCTTTTGCCCATATCTCCTAAACTAAGCGTCCTAGAGCGAAAAGGACTTTAATTCATGACCACCCCAAAAAATTGAAAAATTCACCCAAAACATAAAAAAATTGAAATTTTTATGTGATAAACTTCTTTTGCCCATATCTCCTAAACTAAGCGTCCTAGAGCGAAAAGGACTTTAATTCGTGACCACCCCCAAAAAATTTAAAAATCCACCCAAAACCTAAAAAAATTGAAATTTTTATATGAAAAACTTCTTTTGCCCATATCTCCTTAAATATGCGTCCTAGAGCGAAAAGGACTTTAGTTCGTGACCACCCCCAAAAAATTGAAAAATTCACCCAAAACATAAAAAAATTGAAATTTTTATATGATAAACTTCTTTTGCCCATATCTCCTAAACTAAGCGTCCTAGAGCGAAAAGGACTTTAATTCATGACCACCCCAAAAAATTGAAAAATCCACCCAAAGCCTAAAAAAATTTAAATTTTTATATGAAAAACTTCTTTTGCCCATATCTCCTAAACTAAGCGTCCTAGTGCGAAAAGGACTTTAATTCGTGACCACCCCCAAAAAATTGAAAAATCCACCCAAAACCTAAAAAAATTGAAATTTTTATATGAAAACCTTCTTTTGCCCATATCTCCTAAACTAAGCGTCCTAGAGCGAAAAGGACTTTAATTCATGACCACCCCCAAAAAATTTAAAAATCCACCCAAAACCTAAAAAAATTGAAATTTTTATATGAAAAACTTCTTTTGCCCATATCTCCTAAACTAAGCGTCCTAGAGCGAAAAGGACTTTAATTCATGACCCCCCAAAAAATTGAAAAATCCACCCAAAATCTAAAAAAATTGAAATTTTTATATGAAAAACTTCTTTTGCCCATATCTCCTAAACTAAGCGTCCTAGAGCGAAAAGGACTTTAATTCATGACCACCCCAAAAAATTGAAAAATCCACCCAAAACCTAAAAAAATTGAAATTTTAATATGATAAACTTCTTTTGCCCATATATCCTAAACTAAGCGTCCTAGAGCGAAAAGGACTTTAATTCATGACCACCCCAAAAAATTGAAAAATTCACCCAAAACATAAAAAAATTGAAATTTTTATGTGATAAACTTCTTTTGCCCATATCTCCTAAACTAAGCGTCCTAGAGCGAAAAGGACTTTAATTCGTGACCACCCCCAAAAAATTTAAAAATCCACCCAAAACCTAAAAAAATTGAAATTTTTATATGAAAAACTTCTTTTGCCCATATCTCCTTAAATATGCGTCCTAGAGCGAAAAGGACTTTAATTCGTGACCACCCCCAAAAAATTGAAAAATCCACCCAAAATCTAAAAAAATTGAAATTTTTATATGAAAAACTTCTTTTGCCCATATCTCCTAAACTAAGCGTCCTAGAGGGAAAAGGACTTTAATTCATGACCACCCCAAAAAATTGAAAAATTCACCCAAAACATAAAAAATTGAAATTTTTATGTGATAAACTTCTTTTGCCCATATCTCCTTAAATATGCGTCCTAGAGCGAAAAGGACTTTAATTCGTGACCACCCCCAAAAAATTTAAAAATCCACCCAAAACCTAAAAAAATTGAAATTTTTATATGAAAAACTTCTTTTGCCCATATCTCCTTAAATATGCGTCCTAGAGCGAAAAGGACTTTAATTCGTGACCACCCTCAAAAAATTGAAAAATTCACCCAAAACATAAAAAAATTGAAATTTTTATATGATAAACTTCTTTTGCCCATATCTCCTAAACTAAGCGTCCTAGAACGAAAAGGACTTTAATTCATGACCACCCCCAAAAAATTGAAAAATCCACCCAAAACCTAAAAAAAGTGAAATTTTAATATGATAAACTTCTTTTGCCCATATATCCTAAACTAAGCGTCCTAGAGCGAAAAGGACTTTAATTCATGACCACCCCAAAAAATTGAAAAATTCACCCAAAACATAAAAAAATTGAAATTTTTATGTGATAAACTTCTTTTGCCCATATCTCCTAAACTAAGCGTCCTAGAGCGAAAAGGACTTTAATTCGTGACCACCCCCAAAAAATTTAAAAATCCACCCAAAACCTAAAAAAATTGAAATTTTTATATGAAAAACTTCTTTTGCCCATATCTCCTTAAATATGCGTCCTAGAGCGAAAAGGACTTTAATTCATGACCACCCCCAAAAAATTGAAAAATCCACCCAAAATCTAAAAAAATTGAAATTTTTATATGAAAAACTTCTTTTGCCCATATCTCCTAAACTAAGCGTCCTAGAGCGAAAAGGACTTTAATTCATGACCACCCCAAAAAATTGAAAAATTCACCCAAAACATAAAAAAATTGAAATTTTTATGTGATAAACTTCTTTTGCCCATATCTCCTAAACTAAGCGTCCTAGAGCGAAAAGGACTTTAATTCGTGACCACCCCCAAAAAATTTAAAAATCCACCCAAAACCTAAAAAAATTGAAATTTTTATATGAAAAACTTCTTTTGCCCATATCTCCTAAACTAAGCGTCCTAGAGCGAAAAGGACTTTAATTCATGACCACCCCAAAAAATTGAAAAATCCACCCAAAACCTAAAAAAATTGAAATTTTTATATGAAAAACTTCTTTTGCCCATATCTCCTTAAATATGCGCCCTAGAGCGAAAAGGACTTTAATTCGTGACCACCCCCAAAAAATTGAAAAATCCACCCAAAACCCAAAAAAATTGAAATTTTTATATGAAAAACTTCTTTTGCCCATATCTCCTTAAATATGCGTCCTAGAGCGAAAAGGACTTTAATTCGTGACCACCCCCAAAAAATTGAAAAATCCACCCAAAACCTAAAAAAATTGAAATTTTTATGTGATAAACTTCTTTTGCCCATATCTCCTAAACTAAGCGTCCTAGAGCGAAAAGGACTTTAATTCGTGACCACCCCCAAAAAATTGAAAAATCCACCCAAAACCTAAAAAAATTGAAATTTTTATATGAAAAACTTCTTTTGCCCATATCTCCTTAAATATGCGTCCTAGAGCGAAAAGGACTTTAATTCATGACCACCCCCAAAAAATTGAAAAATCCACCCAAAACCTAAAAAAATTGAATTTTTTATATGAAAACCTTCTTTTGCCCATATCTCCTAAACTAAGCGTCCTAGAGCGAAAAGGACTTTAATTCATGACCACCCCCAAAAAATTGAAAAATCCACCCAAAACCTAAAAAAATGAAATTTTTATATGAAAAACTTCTTTTGCCCATATCTCCTAAACTAAGCGTCCTAGAGCGAAAAGGACTTTAATTCATGACCACCCCAAAAAATTGAAAAATCCACCCAAAACCTAAAAAAATTGAAATTTTTATATGATAAACTTCTTTTGCCCATATATCCTAAACTAAGCGTCCTAGAGCGAAAAGGACTTTAATTCGTGACCACCCCCAAAAAATTGAAAAATCCACCCAAAACCTAAAAAAATTGAAATTTTTATATGAAAAACTTCTTTTGCCCATATCTCCTTAAATATGCGTCCTAGAGCGAAAAGGACTTTAATTCATGACCACCCCCAAAAAATTGAAAAATCCACCCAAAATCTAAAAAAATTTAAATTTTTATATGAAAACCTTCTTTTGCCCATATCTCCTAAACTAAGCGTCCTAGAGCGAAAAGGACTTTAATTCATGACCACCCCAAAAAATTGAAAAATCCACCCAAACCCTAAAAAAATTGAAATTTTTATATGAAAAACTTCTTTTGCCCATATCTCCTAAACTAAGCGTCCTAGAGCGAAAAGGACTTTAATTCATGACCACCCCCAAAAAATTGAAAAATCCACCCAAAACCTAAAAAAATTGAATTTTTTATATGAAAACCTTCTTTTGCCCATATCTCCTAAACTAAGCGTCCTAGAGCGAAAAGGACTTTAATTCATGACCACCCCCAAAAAATTTAAAAATCCACCCAAAACCTAAAAAAATTGAAATTTTTATATGATAAACTTCTTTTGCCCATATCTCCTAAACTAAGCGTCCTAGAGCGGAAAGGACTTTAATTCGTGACCACCCCAAAAAATTGAAAAATCCACCCAAAACCTAAAAAAATTTAAATTTTTATATGAAAAACTTCTTTTGCCCATATCTCCTTAAATATGCGTCCTAGAGCGAAAAGGACTTTAATTCGTGACCACCCCCAAAAAATTGAAAAATCCACCCAAAACCTAAAAAAATTGAAATTTTTATATGAAAAACTTCTTTTGCCCATATCTCCTAAACTAAGCGTCCTAGAGCGAAAAGGACTTTAATTCATGACCACCCCAAAAAATTGAAAAATCCACCCAAAACCTAAAAAAATTGAAATTTTTATATGATAAACTTCTTTTGCCCATATATCCTAAACTAAGCGTCCTAGAGCGAAAGGGACTTTAATTCGTGACCACCCCCATAAAATTGAAAAATCCACCCAAAACCTAAAAAAATTGAAATTTTTATATGAAAAACTTCTTTTGCCCATATCTCCTTAAATATGCGTCCTAGAGCGAAAAGGACTTTAATTCGTGACAACCCCCCAAAAAATTGAAAAATCCACCCAAAACCTAAAAAAATTGAAATTTTTATATGAAAAACTTCTTTTGCCCATATCTCCTAAACTAAGCGTCCTAGAGCGAAAAGGACTTTAATTCATGACCACCCCCAAAAAATTGAAAAATCCACCCAAAATCTAAAAAAATTTAAATTTTTATATGAAAACCTTCTTTTGTCCATATCTCCTAAACTAAGCGTCCTAGAGCGAAAAGGACTTTAATTCATGACCACCCCAAAAAATTGAAAAATCCACCCAAAACCTATAAAAATTGAAATTTTTATATGAAAAACTTCTTTTGCCCATATCTCCTAAACTAAGCGTCCTAGAGCGAAAAGGACTTTAATTCATGACCACCCCCAAAAAATTGAAAAATCCACCCAAAACCTAAAAAAATTGAATTTTTTATATGAAAACCTTCTTTTGCCCATATCTCCTAAACTAAGCGTCCTAGAGCGAAAAGGACTTTAATTCATGACCACCCCCAAAAAATTGAAAAATCCACCCAAAACCTAAAAAAATTGAAATTTTTATATGAAAAACTTCTTTTGCCCATATGTCCTTAAATACGCGTCCTAGAGCGAAAAGGACTTTAATTCGTCAACCCCCAAAAAATTGAAAAATCCACCCAAAACCTAAAAAAATTGAAATTTTTATATGAAAAACTTCTTTTGCTCATATCTCCTAAACTAAGCGTCCTAGAGCGAAAAGGACTTTAATTCGTGACCACCCCCAAAAAATTGAAAAATCCACCCAAAACCTAAAAAAATTTAAATTTTTATATGAAAAACTTCTTTTGCCCATATCTCCTTAAATATGCGTCCTAGAGCGAAAAGGACTTTAATTCGTGACCACCCCCAAAAAATTGAAAAATCCACCCAAAACCTAAAAAAATTGAAATTTTTATATGAAAAACTTCTTTTGCCCATATCTCCTAAACTAAGCGTCCTAGAGCGAAAAGGACTTTAATTCGTGACCACCCCAAAAAATTGAAAAATCCACCCAAAACCTAAAAAAATTGAAATTTTTATATGAAAACCTTCTTTTGCCCATATCTCCTAAACTAAGCGTCCTAGAGCGAAAAGGACTTTAATTAATGACCACCCCAAAAAATTGAAAAATCCACCCAAAACCTAAAAAAATTGAAATTTTTATATGAAAAACTTCTTTTGCCCATATCTCCTAAACTAAGCGTCGTAGAGCGAAAAGGACTTTAATTCGTGACCACCCCCAAAAAATGGAAAAATCCACCCAAAACCTAAAAACAATGAAATTTTTATATGAAAACCTTCTTTTGCCCATATCTCCTAAACTAAGCGTCCTAGAGCGAAAAGGACTTTAATTCATGACCACCCCAAAAAATTGAAAAATCCACCCAAAACCTAAAAAAATTTAAATTTTTATATGAAAAACTTCTTTTGCCCATATCTCCTAAACTAAGCGTCCTAGAGCGAAAAGGACTTTAATTCATGACCACCCCCAACAAATTGAAAAATCCACCCAAAACCTAAAAAAATTGAATTTTTTATATGAAAACCTTCTTTTGCCCATATCTCCTAAACTAAGCGTCCTAGAGCGAAAAGGACTTTAATTCATGACCACCCCCAAAAAATTGAAAAATCCACCCAAAACCTAAAAAAATTGAAATTTTTATATGAAAAACTTCTTTTGCCCATATCTCCTAAACTAAGCGTCCTAGAGCGAAAAGGACTTTAATTCATGACCACCCCAAAAAATTGAAAAATCCACCCAAAACCTAAAAAAATTGAAATTTTTATATGATAAACTTCTTTTGCCCATATATCCTAAACTAAGCGTCCTAGAGCGAAAAGGACTTTAATTCATGACCACCCCCAAAAAATTGAAAAATCCACCAAAAACCTAAAAAAATTGAAATTTTTATATGAAAAACTTCTTTTGCCCATATCTCCTTAAATATGCGTCCTAGAGCGAAAAGGACTTTAATTCATGACCACCCCCAAACAATTGAAAAATCCACCCAAAATCTAAAAAAATTGAAATTTTTATATGAAAACCTTCTTTTGCCCATATCTCCTAAACTAAGCGTCCTAGAGCGAAAAGGACTTTAATTCATGACCACCCCAAAAAATTGAAAAATCCACCCAAAACCTAAAAAAATTGAAATTTTTATATGAAAAACTTCTTTTGCCCATATCTCCTAAACTAAGCGTCCTAGAGCGAAAAGGACTTTAATTCATGGACACCCCCAAAAAATTGAAAAATCCACCCAAAACCTAAAAAAATTGAATTTTTTATATGAAAACCTTCTTTTGCCCATATCTCCTAAACTGAGCGTCCTAGAGCGAAAAGGACTTTAATTCATGACCACCCCCAAAAAATTTAAAAATCCACCCAAAACCTAAAAAAATTGAAATTTTTATATGATAAACTTCTTTTGCCCATATCTCCTAAACTAAGCGTCCTAGAGCGGAAAGGACTTTAATTCGTGACCACCCCAAAAAATTGAAAAATCCACCCAAAACCTAAAAAAATTTAAATTTTTATATGAAAAACTTCTTTTGCCCATATCTCCTTAAATATGCGTCCTAGAGCGAAAAGGACTTTAATTCGTGACCACCCCAAAAAAAATTGAAAAATCCACCCAAAACCTAAAAAAATTGAAATTTTTATATGAAAAACTTCTTTTGCCCATATCTCCTAAACTAAGCGTCCTAGAGCGAAAAGGACTTTAATTCATGACCACCCCCAAAAAATTGAAAAATCCACCCAAAATCTAAAAAAATTGAAATTTTTATATGAAAAACTTCTTTTGCCCATATCTCCTAAACTAAGCGTCCTAGAGCGAAAAGGACTTTAATTCATGACCACCCCAAAAAATTGAAAAATTCACCCAAAACATAAAAAAATTGAAATTTTTATATGATAAACTTCTTTTGCCCATATCTCCTAAACTAAGCGTCCTAGAGCGAAAAGGACTTTAATTCGTGACCACCCCCAAAAAATTTAAAAATCCACCCAAAACCTAAAAAAATTGAAATTTTTATATGAAAAACTTCTTTTGCCCATATCTCCTTAAATATGCGTCCTAGAGCGAAAAGGACTTTAATTCGTGACCACCCCCAAAAAATTGAAAAATTCACCCAAAACATAAAAAAATTGAAATTTTTATATGATAAACTTCTTTTGCCCATATCTCCTAAACTAAGCGTCCTAGAGCGGAAAGGACTTTAATTCGTGACCACCCCAAAAAATTGAAAAATCCACCCAAAACCTAAAAAAATTGAATTTTTTATATGAAAAACTTCTTTTGCCCATATCTCCTTAAATATGCGTCCTAGAGCGAAAAGGACTTTAATTCGTGACCACCCCCAAAAAATTGAAAAATTCACCCAAAACATAAAAAAATTGAAATTTTTATATGATAAACTTCTTTTGCCCATATCTCCTAAACTAAGCGTCCTAGAGCGGAAAGGACTTTAATTCGTGACCACCCCAAAAAATTGAAAAATCCACCCAAAACCTAAAAAAATTTAAATTTTTATATGAAAAACTTCTCTTGCCCATATCTCCTTAAATATGCGTCCTAGAGCGAAAAGGACTTTAATTCGTGACCACCCCCAAAAAATTGAAAAATCCACCCAAAACTAAAAAAATTTAAATTTTTATATGAAAAACTTCTCTTGCCCATATCTCCTTAAATATGCGTCCTAGAGCGAAAAGGACTTTAATTCGTGACCACCCCCAAAAAATTGAAAAATCCACCCAAAACCTAAAAAAATTGAAATTTTTATATGAAAAACTTCTTTTGCCCATATCTCCTAAACTAAGCGTCCTAGAGCGAAAAGGACTTTAATTCATGACCACCCCCAAAAAATTTAAAAATCCACCCAAAACCTAAAAAAATTGAAATTTTTATATGAAAACCTTCTTTTGCCCATATCTCCTAAACTAAGCGTCCTAGAGCGAAAAGGACTTTAATTCGTGACCACCCCCAAAAAATTGAAAAATCCAACCAAAACCTAAAAAAATTGAAATTTTTATATGAAAAACTTCTTTTGCCCATATCTCCTTAAATATGCGTCCTAGAGCGAAAAGGACTTTAATTCATGACCACCCCCAAAAAATTTAAAAATCCACCCAAAACCTAAAAAAAATGAAATTTTTATATGATAAACTTCTTTTGCCCATATCTCCTAAACTAAGCGTCCTAGAGCGGAAAGGACTTTAATTCGTGACCACCCCAAAAAATTGAAAAATCCACCCAAAACCTAAAAAATTGAAATTTTTATATGAAAAACTTCTTTTGCCCATATCTCCTTAAATATGCGTCCTAGAGCGAAAAGGACTTTAATTCGTGACCACCCCAAAAAATTGAAAAATCCACCCAAACCCTAAAAAAATTGAAATTTTTATATGAAAAACTTCTTTTGCCCATATCTCCTAAACTAAGCGTCCTAGAGCGAAAAGGACTTTAATTCATGACCACCCCCAAAAAATTGAAAAATCCACCCAAAATCTAAAAAAATTGAAATTTTTATATGAAAAACTTCTTTTGCCCATATCTCCTAAACTAAGCGTCCTAGAGCGAAAAGGACTTTAATTCATGACCACCCCAAAAAATTGAAAAATTCACCCAAAACATAAAAAAATTGAAATTTTTATATGATAAACTTCTTTTGCCCATATCTCCTAAACTAAGCGTCCTAGAGCGAAAAGGACTTTAATTCGTGACCACCCCCAAAAAATTTAAAAATCCACCCAAAACCTAAAAAATTGAAATTTTTATATGAAAAACTTCTTTTGCCCATATCTCCTTAAATATGCGTCCTAGAGCGAAAAGGACTTTAATTCGTGACCACCCCCAAAAAATTGAAAAATTCACCCAAAACATAAAAAAATTGAAATTTTTATATGAAAAACTTCTTTTGCCCATATCTCCTAAACTAAGCGTCCTAGAGCGAAAAGGACTTTAATTCATGACCACCCCCAAAAAATTGAAAAATCCACCCAAAACCTAAAAAAATTGAAATTTTTATATGAAAACCTTCTTTTGCCCATATCTCCTAAACTAAGCGTCCTAGAGCGAAAAGGACTTTAATTCGTGACCACCCCCAAAAAATTGAAAAATCCAACCAAAACCTAAAAAAATTGAAATTTTTATATGAAAAACTTCTTTTGCCCATATCTCCTTAAATATGCGTCCTAGAGCGAAAAGGACTTTAATTCATGACCACCCCCAAAAAATTTAAAAATCCACCCAAAACCTAAAAAAAATGAAATTTTTATATGATAAACTTCTTTTGCCCATATCTCCTAAACTAAGCGTCCCAGAGCGGAAAGGACTTTAATTCGTGACCACCCCAAAAAATTGAAAAATCCACCCAAAACCTAAAAAATTGAAATTTTTATATGAAAAACTTCTTTTGCCCATATCTCCTTAAATATGCGTCCTAGAGCGAAAAGGACTTTAATTCGTGACCACCCCCAAAAAATTGAAAAATCCACCCAAAACCTAAAAAAATTGAAATTTTTATATGAAAAACTTCTTTTGCCCATATCTCCTAAACTAAGCGTCCTAGAGCGAAAAGGACTTTAATTCATGACCACCCCCAAAAAATTGAAAAATCCACCCAAAATCTAAAAAAATTGAAATTTTTATATGAAAAACTTCTTTTGCCCATATCTCTTAAACTAAGCGTCCTAGAGCGAAAAGGACTTTAATTCATGACCACCCCAAAAAATTGAAAAATTCACCCAAAACATAAAAAAATTGAAATTTTTATATGATAAACTTCTTTTGCCCATATCTCCTAAACTAAGCGTCCTAGAGCGAAAAGGACTTTAATTCGTGACCACCCCCAAAAAATTTAAAAATCCACCCAAAACCTAAAAAAATTGAAATTTTTATATGAAAAACTTCTTTTGCCCATATCTCCTTAAATATGCGTCCTAGAGCGAAAAGGACTTTAATTCGTGACCACCCCCAAAAAATTGAAAAATTCACCCAAAACATAAAAAAATTGAAATTTTTATATGATAAACTTCTTTTGCCCATATCTCCTAAACTAAGCGTCCTAGAGCGGAAAGGACTTTAATTCGTGACCACCCCAAAAAATTGAAAAATCCACCCAAAACCTAAAAAAATTTAAATTTTTATATGAAAAACTTCTTTTGCCCATATCTCCTTAAATATGCGTCCTAGAGCGAAAAGGACTTTAATTCGTGACCACCCCCAAAAAATTGAAAAATCCACCCAAAACCTAAAAAAATTGAAATTTTTATATGAAAAACTTCTTTTGCCCATATCTCCTAAACTAAGCGTCCTAGAGCGAAAAGGACTTTAATTCATGACCACCCCCAAAAAATTTAAAAATCCACCCAAAACCTAAAAAAATTGAAATTTTTATAAGAAAACCTTCTTTTGCCCATATCTCCTAAACTAAGCGTCCTAGAGCGAAAA
This sequence comes from Haematobia irritans, assembly GCF_050003625.1. Taxonomy (NCBI): domain Eukaryota; kingdom Metazoa; phylum Arthropoda; class Insecta; order Diptera; family Muscidae; genus Haematobia; species Haematobia irritans. The sequence continues at coordinate 99,129,830 of NC_134400.1, read as the reverse complement.
GGACTTTAATTCGTGACCACCCCCAAAAAATTGAAAAATCCAACCAAAACCTAAAAAAATTTAAATTTTTATATGAAAAACTTCTTTTGCCCATATCTCCTTAAATATGCGTCCTAGAGCGAAAAGGACTTTAATTCGTGACCACCCCCAAAAAATTGAAAAATCCACCCAAAACCTAAAAAATTGAAATTTTTATATGAAAAACTTCTTTTGCCCATATCTCCTAAACTAAGCCTCCTAGAGCGAAAAGGACTTTAATTCGTGACCACCCCCAAAAAATTTAAAAATCCACCCAAAACCTAAAAAAATTGAAATTTTTATATGAAAAACTTCTTTTGCCCATATCTCCTAAACTAAGCGTCCTAGAGCGAAAAGGACTTTAATTCGTGACCACCCCAAAAAATTGAAAAATCCACCCAAAAACCTAAAAAAATTGAAATTTTTATATGAAAAACTTCTTTTGCCCATATCTCCTTAAATATGCGTCCTAGAGCGAAAAGGACTTTAATTCGTGACCACCCCCAAAAAATTGAAAAATCCACCCAAAACCTAAAAAAATTGAAATTTTTATATGAAAACCTTCTTTTGCCCATATCTCCTAAACTAAGCGTCCTAGAGCGAAAAGGACTTTAATTCGTGACCACCCCCAAAAAATTGAAAAATCCAACCAAAACCTAAAAAAATTTAAATTTTTATATGAAAAACTTCTTTTGCCCATATCTCCTAAACTAAGCGTCCTAGAGCGAAAAGGACTTTAATTCGTGACCACCCCAAAAAATTGAAAAATCCACCCAAAAACCTAAAAAAATTGAAATTTTTATATGAAAACCTTCTTTTGCCCATATCTCCTACAGTAAGCGTCCTAGAGCGAAAAGGACTTTAATTCGTGACCACCCCCAAAAAATTGAAAAATCCACCCAAAACCTAAAAAAATTGAAATTTTTATATGAAAAACTTATTTTGCCCATATCTCCTTAAATATGCGTCCTAGAGCGAAAAGGACTTTAATTCGTGACCACCCCCAAAAAATTGAAAAATCCACCCAAAACCTAAAAAAATTGAAATTTTTATATGAAAACCTTCTTTTGCCCATATCTCCTAAACTAAGCGTCCTAGAGCGAAAAGGACTTTAATTCATGACCACCCCCAAAAAATTGAAAAATCCACCCAAAACCTAAAAAAATTGAAATTTTTATATGAAAAACTTCTTTTGCCCATATCTCCTTAAATATGCGTCCTAGAGCGAAAAGGACTTTAATTCGTGACCACCCCCAAAAAATTGAAAAATCCACCCAAAACCTAAAAAAATTGAAATTTTTATATGAAAAACTTCTTTTGCCCATATCTCCTTAAATATGCGTCCTAGAGCGAAAAGGACTTTAATTCATGACCACCCCAAAAAATTGAAAAATCCACCCAAAACCTAAAAAAAATGAAATTTTTATATGAAAAACTTCTTTTGTCCATATCTCCTAAACTAAGCGTCTTAGAGCGAAAAGGACTTTAATACGTGACCACCCCCAAAAAATTGAAAAATCCACCCAAAACCTAAAAAAATTTAAATTTTTATATGAAAAACTTCTTTTGCCCATATCTCCTAAACTAAGCGTCCTAGAGCGAAAAGGACTTTAATTCGTGACCACCCCCAAAAAATTGAAAAATCCACCCAAAACCTAAAAAAATTGAAATTTTTATATGAAAAACTTCTTTTGCCCATATCTCCTTAAATATGCGTCCTAGAGCGAAAAGGACTTTAATTCGTGACCACCCCCAAAAAATTGAAAAATCCACCCAAAACCTAAAAAAATTGAAATTTTTATATGAAAAACTTCTTTTGCCCATATCTCCTTAAATATGCGTCCTAGAGCGAAAAGGACTTTAATTCGTGACCACCCCCAAAAAATTGAAAAATCCACCCAAAACCTAAAAAAATTTAAATTTTTATATGAAAACCTTCTTTTGCCCATATCTCCTAAACTAAGCCTCCTAGAGCGAAAAGGACTTTAATTCGTGACCACCCCCAAAAAATTGAAAAATCCACCCAAAACCTAAAAAAATTTAAATTTTTATATGAAAAACTTCTTTTGCCCATATCTCCTAAACTAAGCGTCCTAGAGCGAAAAGGACTTTAATTCGTGACCACCCCAAAAAATTGACAAATCCACCCAAAACCTAAAAAAATTGAAATTTTTATATGAAAACCTTCTTTTGCCCATATCTCCTAAACTAAGCGTCCTAGAGCGAAAAGGACTTTAATTCCTGACCACCCCCAAAAAATTGAAAAATCCACCCAAAACCTAAAAAAATTGAAATTTTTATATGAAAAACTTCTTTTGCCCATATCTTCTTAAATATGCGTCCTAGAGCGAAAAGGACTTTAATTCATGACCACCCCCAAAAAATTGAAAAATCCACCCAAAACCTAAAAAAATTGAAATTTTTATATGAAAACCTTCTTTTGCCCATATCTCCTAAACTACGCGTCCTAGTGCGAAAAGGACTTTAATTCATGACCACCCCCAAAAAATTGAAAAATCCACCCAAAACCTAAAAAAATTGAAATTTTTATATGAAAAACTTCTTTTGCCCATATCTCCTAAACTAAGCGTCCTAGAGCGAAAAGGACTTTAATTCATGACCACCCCAAAAAATTGAAAAATTCACCCAAAACATAAAAAAATTGAAATTTTTATATGAATACCTTCTTTTGCCCATATCTCCTTAAATATGCGTCCTAGAGCGAAAAGGACTTTAATTCGTGACCACCCCCAAAAAATTGAAAAATCCACCCAAAACCTAAAAAAATTTAAATTTTTATATGAAAAACTTCTTTTGCCCATATCTCCTAAACTAAGCGTCCTAGAGCGAAAAGGACTTTAATTCGTGACCACCCCAAAAAATTGAAAAATCCACCCAAAACCTAAAAAAATTGAAATTTTTATATGAAAACCTTCTTTTGCCCATATCTCCTAAACTAAGCGTCCTAGAGAGAAAAGGACTTTAATTCGTGACCACCCCCAAAAAATTGAAAAATCCACCCAAAACCTAAAAAAATTGAAATTTTTATATGAAAAACTTCTTTTGCCCATATCTTCTTAAATATGCGTCCTAGAGCGAAAAGGACTTTAATTCGTGACCACCCCCAAAAAATTGAAAAATCCACCCAAAACCTAAAAAAATTGAAATTTTTATATGAAAAACTTCTTTTGTCCATATCTCCTAAACTAAGCGTCTTAGAGCGAAAAGGACTTTAATTCGTGACCACCCCCAAAAAATTGAAAAATCCACCCAAAACCTAAAAAAATTTAAATTTTTATATGAAAAACTTCTTTTGCCCATATCTCCTAAACTAAGCGTCCTAGAGCGAAAAGGACTTTAATTCGTGACCACCCCCAAAAAATTGAAAAATCCACCCAAAACCTAAAAAAATTGAAATTTTTATATGAAAAACTTCTTTTGCCCATATCTCCTTAAATATGCGTCCTAGAGCGAAAAGGACTTTAATTCGTGACCACCCCCAAAAAATTGAAAAATCCACCCAAAACCTAAAAAAATTGAAATTTTTATATGAAAAACTTCTTTTGCCCATATCTCCTAAACTAAGCGTCCTAGAGCGAAAAGGACTTTAATTCGTGACCATACTCAAAAAATTGAAAAATCCACCCAAAACCTAAAAAAATTGAAATTTTTATATGAAAACCTTCTTTTGCCCATATCTCCTAAACTAAGCGTCCTAGAGCGAAAAGGACTTTAATTCATGACCACCCCCAAAAAATTGAAAAATCCACCCAAAACGTAAAAAAATTGAAATTTTTATATGAAAAACTTCTTTTGCCCATATCTCCTAAACTAAGCGTCCTAGAGCGAAAAGGACTTTAATTCGTGACCACCTAAAAAATTGAAAAATCCACCCAAAACCTAAAAAAATTGAAATTTTTATATGAAAACCTTCTTTTGCCCATATCTCCTAAACTAAGCGTCCTAGAGCGAAAAGGACTTTAATTCGTGACCACCCCCAAAAAATTGAAAAATCCACCCAAAACCTAAAAAAATTTAAATTTTTATATGAAAAACTTCTTTTGCCCATATCTCCTTAAATATGCGTCCTAGAGCGAAAAGGACTTTAATTCGTGACCACCCTCAAAAAATTTAAAAATCCACCCAAAACCTAAAAAAATTGAAAATTTTATATGAAAACCTTCTTTTGCCCATATCTCCTTAAATATGCGTCCTAGAGCGAAAAGGACTTTAATTCATGACCACCCCCAAAAAATTGAAAAATCCACCCAAAACCTAAAAAAATTGAAATTTTTATATGAAAAACTTCTTTTGCCCATATCTCCTTAAATATGCGTCCTAGAGCGAAAAGGACTTTAATTCATGACCACCCCAAAAAATTGAAAAATCCACCCAAAACCTAAAAAAATTGAAATTTTTATATGAAAAACTTCTTTTGTCCATATCTCCTAAACTAAGCGTCCTAGAGCGAAAAGGACTTTAATTCGTGACCACCCCCAAAAAATTGAAAAATCCACCCAAAACCTAAAAAAATTGAAATTTTTATATGAAAAACTTCTTTTGCCCATATCTCCTAAACTAAGCGTCCTAGAGCGAAAAGGACTTTAATTCATGACCACCCCCAAAAAATTGAAAAATCCACCCAAAACCTAAAAAAATTGAAATTTTTATATGAAAAACTTCTTTTGTCCATATCTCCTTAAATATGCGTCCTAGAGCGAAAAGGACTTTAATTCGTGACCACCCCCAAAAAATTGAAAAATCCACCCAAAACCTAAAAAAAAATTAAATTTTTATATGAAAAACTTCTTTTGCCCATATCTCCTTAAATATGCGTCCTAGAGCGAAAAGGACTTTAATTCGTGACCACCCCAAAAAATTTAAAAATCCACCCAAAACCTAAAAAAATTGAAAATTTTATATGAAAACCTTCTTTTGCCCATATCTCCTAAACTAAGCGTCCTAGAGCGAAAAGGACTTTAATTCATGACCACCCCCAAAAAATTGAAAAATCCACCCAAAACCTAAAAAAATTTAAATTTTTATATGAAAAACTTCTTTTGCCCATATCTCCTAAACTAAGCGTCCTAGAGCGAAAAGGACTTTAATTCATGACCACCCCAAAAAATTGAAAAATCCACCCAAAACCTAAAAAAATTGAAATTTTTATATGAAAACCTTCTTTTGCCCATATCTCCTAAACTAAGCGTCCTAGAGCGAAAAGGACTTTAATTCGTGACCACCCCCAAAAAATTGAAAAATCCACCCAAAACCTAAAAAAATTTAAATTTTTATATGAAAAACTTCTTTTGCCCATATCTCCTAAACTAAGCGTCCTAGAGCGAAAAGGACTTTAATTCATGACCACCCCAAAAAATTGAAAAATCCACCCAAAACCTAAAAAAATTGAAATTTTTATATGAAAACCTTCTTTTGCCCATATCTCCTAAACTAAGCGTCCTAGAGCGAAAAGGACTTTAATTCGTGACCACCCCCAAAAAATTGAAAAATCCACCCAAAACCTAAAAAAATTTAAATTTTTATATGAAAAACTTCTTTTGCCCATATCTCCTTAAATATGCGTCCTAGAGCGAAAAGGACTTTAATTCGTGACCACCCTCAAAAAATTGAAAAATCCACCCAAAACCTAAAAAAATTTAAATTTTTATATGAAAAACTTCTTTTGCCCATATCTCCTTAAATATGCGTCCTAGAGCGAAAAGGACTTTAATTCGTGACCACCCTCAAAAAATTGAAAAATCCACCCAAAACCTAAAAAAATTTAAATTTTTATATGAAAAACTTCTTTTGCCCATATCTCCTTAAATATGCGTCGTAGAGCGAAAAGGAATTTAATTCATGACCACCCCCAAAAATTGAAAAATCCACCCAAAACCTAAAAAAATTTAAATTTTTATATGAAAAACTTCTTTTGCCCATATCTCCTTAAATATGCGTCCTAGAGCGAAAAGGACTTTAATTCGTGACCACCCCCAAAAAATTGAAAAATCCACCCAAAACCTAAAAAAATTGAAATTTTTATATGAAAAACTTCTTTTGCATATATCTCCTAAACTAAGCGTCCTAGAGCGAAAAGGACTTTAATTCGTGACCACCCCCAAAAAATTGAAAAATCCACCCAAAACCTAAAAAAATTGAAATTTTTATATGAAAAACTTCTTTTGCCCATATCTCCTAAACTAAGCGTCCTAGAGCGAAAAGGACTTTAATTCGTGACTACCCTCAAAAAATTGAAAAATCCACCCAAAACCTAAAAAAATTGAAATTTTTATATGAAACACTTCTTTTGCCCAGCGAAAAGGACTTTAATTCGTGACCACCCTCAAAAAATTGAAAAATCCACCCAAAACCTAAAAAAATTGAAATTTTTATATGAAAAACTTCTTTTGCCCATATCTCCTTAAATATGCGTCCTAGAGCGAAAAGGACTTTAATTCGTGACCACCCCCAAAAAATTGAAAAATCCACCCAAAACCTAAAAAAATTGAAATTTTTATATGAAAAACTTCTGTTGTCCATATCTCCTAAACTAAGCGTCCTAGAGCGAAAAGGACTTTAATTCGTGACCACCCCCAAAAAATTGAAAAATCCACCCAAAACCTAAAAAAATTGAAATTTTTATATGAAAAACTTCTTTTGCCCATATCTCCTAAACTAAGCGTCCTAGAGCGAAAAGGACTTTAATTCATGACCACCCCAAAAAATTGAAAAATCCACCCAAAAGCTAAAAAAATTGAAATTTTTATATGAAAAACTTCTTTTGCCCATATCTCCTTAAATATGCGTCCTAGAGCGAAAAGGACTTTAATTCGTGACCACCCCCAAAAAATTGAAAAATCCACCCAAAACCTAAAAAAATTGAAATTTTTATATGAAAAACTTCTTTTGTACATATCTCCTAAACTAAGTTTCCTAGAGCGAAAAGGACTTTAATTCGTGACCACCCCCAAAAAATTGAAAAATCCACCCAAAACCTAAAAAAATTGAAATTTTTATATGAAAAACTTCTTTTGCCCATATCTCCTTAAATATGCGTCCTAGAGCGAAAAGGACTTTAATTCGTGACCACCCCCAAAAAATTGAAAAATCCACCCAAAACCTAAAAAAATTGAAATTTTTATATGAAAAACTTCTTTTGCCCATATCTCCTAAACTAAGCGTCCTAGAGCGAAAAGGACTTTAATTCATGACCACCCCCAAAAAATTTAAAAATCCACCCAAAACCTAAAAAAAATTGAAATTTTTATATGAAAAACTTCTTTTGCCCATATCTCCTTAAATATGCGTCCTAGAGCGAAAAGGACTTTAATTCGTGACCACCCCCAAAAAATTGAAAAATCCACCCAAAATCTAAAAAAATTGAAATTTTTATATGAAAAACTTCTTTTTCCCATATCTCCTAAACTAAGCGTCCTAGAGCGAAAAGGACTTTAATTCATGACCACCCCAAAAAATTGAAAAATCCACCCAAAACCTAAAAAAATTTAAATTTTTATATGATAAACTTCTTTTGCCCATATATCCTAAACTAAGCGTCCTAGAGCGAAAAGGACTTTAATTCGTGATCACCCCCAAAAAATTGAAAAATCCACCCAAAACCTAAAAAAAATTGAAATTTTTATATGAAAAACTTCTTTTGTCCATATCTCCTTAAATATGCGTCCTAGAGCGAAAAGGACTTTAATTCGTGACCACCCTCAAAAAATTGAAAAATCCACCCAAAACCTAAAAAAAATTTAAATTTTTATATGAAAAACTTCTTTTGCCCATATCTCCTTAAATATGCGTCCTAGAGCGAAAAGGACTTTAATTCATGACCACCCCCAAAAAATTGAAAAATCCACCCAAAACCTAAAAAAATTGAAATTTTTATATGAAAAACTTCTTTTGCCCATATCTCCTTAAATATGCGTCCTAGAGCGAAAAGGACTTTAATTCGTGACCACCCCAAAAAATTGAAAAATCCACCCAAAACCTAAAAAAAATTTAAATTTTTATATGAAAACCTTCTTTTGTCCATATCTCCTTAAATATGCGTCCTAGAGCGAAAAGGACTTTAATTCGTGACCACCCCAAAAAATTGAAAAATCCACCCAAAACCTAAAACAATTGAAATTTTTATATGAAAACCTTCTTTTGCCCATATCTCCTAAACTAAGCGTCCTAGAGCGAAAAGGACTTTAATTCGTGACCACCCCCAAAAAATTGAAAAATCCACCCAAAACCTAAAAAAATTGAAATTTTTATATGAAAAACTTCTTTTGCCCATATCTCCTTAAATATGCGTCCTAGAGCGAAAAGGACTTTAATTCGTGACCACCCCCAAAAAATTGAAAAATCCACCCAAAACCTAAAAAAATTGAAATTTTTATATGAAAAACTTCTTTTGCCCATATCTCCTAAACTAAGCGTCCTAGAGCGAAAAGGACTTTAATTCATGACCACCCCCAAAACATTGAAAAATCCACCCAAAACCTAAAAAAATTGAAATTTTTATATGAGAACCTTCTTTTGCCCATATCTCCTAAACTAAGCGTCCTAGAGCGAAAAGGACTTTAATTCGTGACCACCCCCAAAAAATTGAAAAATCCACCCAAATCCTAAAAAAATTGAAATTTTTATATGAAAAACTTCTTTTGCCCATATCTCCTTAAATATGCGTCCTAGAGCGAAAAGGACTTTAATTCGTGACCACCCCCAAAAAATTGAAAAATCCACCCAAAACCTAAAAAAATTGAAATTTTTATATGAAAACCTTCTTTTGCCCATATCTCCTAAACTAAGCCTCCTAGAGCGAAAAGGACTTTAATTCGTGACCACCCCCAAAAAATTGAAAAATCCACCCAAAACCTAAAAAAATTGAAATTTTTATATGAAAAACTTCTTTTGCCCATATCTCCTAAACTAAGCGTCCTAGAGCGAAAAGGACTTTAATTCGTGACTACCCTCAAAAAATTGAAAAATCCACCCAAAACCTAAAAAAATTGAAATTTTTATATGAAACACTTCTTTTGCCCAGCGAAAAGGACTTTAATTCGTGACCACCCTCAAAAAATTGAAAAATCCACCCAAAACCTAAAAAAATTGAAATTTTTATATGAAAAACTTCTTTTGCCCATATCTCCTTAAATATGCGTCCTAGAGCGAAAAGGACTTTAATTCGTGACCACCCCCAAAAAATTGAAAAATCCACCCGAAACCTAAAAAAATTGAAATTTTTATATGAAAAACTTCTGTTGTCCATATCTCCTAAACTAAGCGTCCTAGAGCGAAAAGGACTTTAATTCGTGACCACCCCCAAAAAATTGAAAAATCCACCCAAAACCTAAAAAAATTGAAATTTTTATATGAAAAACTTCTTTTGCCCATATCTCCTAAACTAAGCGTCCTAGAGCGAAAAGGACTTTAATTCATGACCACCCCAAAAAATTGAAAAATCCACCCAAAAGCTAAAAAAATTGAAATTTTTATATGAAAAACTTCTTTTGCCCATATCTCCTTAAATATGCGTCCTAGAGCGAAAAGGACTTTAATTCGTGACCACCCCCAAAAAATTGAAAAATCCACCCAAAACCTAAAAAAATTGAAATTTTTATATGAAAAACTTCTTTTGTCCATATCTCCTAAACTAAGTTTCCTAGAGCGAAAAGGACTTTAATTCGTGACCACCCCCAAAAAATTGAAAAATCCACCCAAAACCTAAAAAAATTGAAATTTTTATATGAAAAACTTCTTTTGCCCATATCTCCTTAAATATGCGTCCTAGAGCGAAAAGGACTTTAATTCGTGACCACCCCCAAAAAATTGAAAAATCCACCCAAAACCTAAAAAAATTGAAATTTTTATATGAAAAACTTCTTTTGCCCATATCTCCTAAACTAAGCGTCCTAGAGCGAAAAGGACTTTAATTCATGACCACCCCCAAAAAATTTAAAAATCCACCCAAAACCTAAAAAAATTGAAATTTTTATATGAAAACCTTCTTTTGCCCATATCTCCTAAACTAAGCGTCCTAGAGCGAAAAGGACTTTAATTCGTGACCACCCCCAAAAAATTGAAAAATCCACCCAAAACCTAAAAAAAATGAAATTTTTATATGAAAAACTTCTTTTGCCCATATCTCCTTAAATATGCGTCCTAGAGCGAAAAGGACTTTAATTCGTGACCACCCCCAAAAAATTGAAAAATCCACCCAAAACCTAAAAAAATTGAAATTTTTATATGAAAACCTTCTTTTGCCCATATCTCCTAAACTAAGCCTCCTAGAGCGAAAAGGACTTTAATTCGTGACCGACCCCAAAAAATTGAAAAATCCACCCACAACCTAAAAAAATTGAAATTTTTATATGAAAAACTTCTTTTGCCCATATCTCCTAAACTAAGCGTCCTAGAGCGAAAAGGACTTTAATTCGTGACCACCCCCAAAAAATTTAAAAATCCACCCAAAACCTAAAAAAATTGAAATTTTTATATGAAAAACTTCTTTTGCCCATATCTCCTAAACTAAGCGTCCTAGAGCGAAAAGGACTTTAATTCGTGACCACCCCCAAAAAATTGAAAAATCCACCCAAAACCTAAAAAAATTTAAATTTTTATATGAAAACCTTCTTTTGCCCATATCTCCTAAACTAAGCGTCCTAGAGCGAAAAGGACTTTAATTCATGACCACCCCCAAAAAATTTAAAAATCCACCCAAAACCTAAAAAAATTGAAATTTTTATATGAAAAACTTCTTTTGCCCATATCTCCTAAACTAAGTGTCCTAGAGCGAAGAGGACTTTAATTCGTGACCACCCCCAAAAAATTGAAAAATCCACCCAAAATCTAAAAAAATTGAAATTTTTATATGAAAAACTTCTTTTTCCCATATCTCCTAAACTAAGCGTCCTAGAGCGAAAAGGACTTTAATTCATGACCACCCCCAAAAAATTGAAAAATCCACCCAAAACCTAAAAAAATTTAAATTTTTATATGATAAACTTCTTTTGCCCATATATCCTAAACTAAGCGTCCTAGAGCGAAAAGGACTTTAATTCGTGATCACCCCCAAAAAATTGAAAAATCCACCCAAAACCTAAAAAAAATTGAAATTTTTATATGAAAAACTTCTTTTGTCCATATCTCCTTAAATATGCGTCCTAGAGCGAAAAGGACTTTAATTCGTGACCACCCCCAAAAAATTGAAAAATCCACCCAAAACCTAAAAAAATTGAAATTTTTATATGAAAACCTTCTTTTGCCCATATCTCCTAAGCTAAGCGTCCTAAAGCGAAAAGGACTTTAATTCGTGACCACCCCAAAAAATTGAAAAATCCACCCAAAACCTAAAAAAATTGAAATTTTTATATGAAAAACTTCTTTTGCCCATATCTCCTAAACTAAGCGTCCTAGAGCGAAAAGGACTTTAATTCGTGACCACCCCCAAAAAATTGAAAAATCCACCCAAAACCTAAAAAAATTGAAATTTTTATATGAAAAACTTCTTTTGCCCATATCTCCTAAACTAAGCGTCCTAGAGCGAAAAGGACTTTAATTCATGACCACCCCCAAAAAATTGAAAAATCCACCCAAAACCTAAAAAAATTGAAATTTTTATATGAAAAACTTCTTTTGCCCATATCTCCTTAAATATGCGTCCTAGAGCGAAAAGGACTTTAATTCGTGACCACCCCCAAAAAATTGAAAAATCCACCCAAAACATAAAAAAATTGAAATTTTTATATGATAAACTTCTTTTGCCCATATCTCCTAAACTAAGCGTCCTAGAGCGAAAAGGACTTTAATTCATGACCACCCCAAAAAATTGAAAAATCCACCCAAAACCTAAAAAAATTGAAATTTTTATATGAAAAACTTCTTTTGCCCATATCTCCTAAACTAAGCGTCCTAGAGCGAAAAGGACTTTAATTCATGACCACCCCAAAAAATTGAAAAATCCACCCAAAACCTAAAAAAATTGAAATTTTTATATGAAAAACTTCTTTTGCCCATATCTCCTTAAATATGCGTCCTAGAGCGAAAAGGACTTTAATTCCTGACCACCCCCAAAAAATTGACAAATCCACCCAAAACCTAAAAAAATTGAAATTTTTATATGAAAACCTTCTTTTGCCCATATCTCCTAAACTAAGCGTCCTAGAGCGAAAAGGACTTTAATTCATGACCACCCCCAAAAAATTGAAAAATCCACCCAAAACCTAAAAAAATTGAAATTTTTATATGAAAAACTTCTTTTGCCCATATCTCCTAAACTAAGCGTCCTAGAGCGAAAAGGACTTTAATTCGTGACCACCCCCAAAAAATTGAAAAATCCACCCAAAACCTAAAAAAATTGAAATTTTTATATGAAAAACTTCTTTTGCCCATATCTCCTTAAATATGCGTCCTAGAGCGAAAAGGACTTTAATTCATGACCACCCCCAAAAAATTGAAAAATCCACCCAAAATCTAAAAAAATTGAAATTTTTATATGAAAAACTTCTTTTGCCCATATCTCCTAAACTAAGCGTCCTAGAGCGAAAAGGACTTTAATTCGTGACCACCCCAAAAAATTGAAAAATCCACCCAAAACCTAAAAAAATTGAAATTTTTATATGAAAAACTTCTTTTGCCCATATCTCCTTCAATATGCGTCCTAGAGCGAAAAGGACTTTAATTCGTGACCACCCCCAAAAAATTGAAAAATCCACCCAAAACCTAAAAAAATTGAAATTTTTATATGAAAAACTTCTGTTGCCCATATCTCCTTAAATATGCGTCCTAGAGCGAAAAGGACTTTAATTCATGACCACCCCCAAAAAATTGAAAAATCCATCCAAAATCTAAAAAAATTGAAATTTTTATATGAAAAACTTCTTTTGCCCATATCTCCTAAACTAAGCGTCCTAGAGCGAAAAGGACTTTAATTCATAACCACCCCAAAAAATTGAAAAATTCACCCAAAACATAAAAAAATTGAAATTTTTATATGATAAACTTCTTTTGCCCATATCTCCTAAACTAAGCGTCCTAGAGCGAAAAGGACTTTAATTCGTGACCACCCCCAAAAAATTTAAAAATCCACCCAAAACCTTAGAAAATTGACTTTTTATATGAAAAACTTATTTTGCCCATATCTCCTTAAATATGCGTCCTAGAGCGAAAAGGACTTTAATTCGTGACCACCCCCAAAAAATTGAAAAATCCACCCAAAACCTAAAAAAATTGAAATTTTTATATGAAAAACTTCTTTTGCCCATATCTCCTAAACTAAGCGTCCTAGAGCGAAAAGGACTTTAATTCGTGACCACCCCCAAAAAATTGAAAAATCCACCCAAAACCTAAAAAAATTTAAATTTTCATATGAAAAACTTCTTTTGCCCATATCTCTTTAAATATGCGTCCTAGAGCGAAAAGGACTTTAATTCGTGACCACCCCCAAAAAATTGAAAAATCCACCCAAAACCTAAAAAAATTGAAATTTTTATATGAAAAACTTCTTTTGCCCATATCTCCTAAACTAAGCGTCCTAGAGCGAAAAGGACTTTAATTCGTGACCACCCCAAAAAATTGAAAAATCCACCCAAAACCTAAAAAAATTGAAATTTTTATATGAAAACCTTCTTTTGTCCATATCTCCTAAACTAAGCGTCCTAGAGCGAAAAGGACTTTAATTCGTGACCACCCCCAAAAAATTGAAAACTCCACCCAAAACCTAAAAAAATTTAAATTTTCATATGAAAAACTTCTTTTGCCCATATCTCCTTAAATATGCGTCCTAGAGCGAAAAGGACTTTAATTCGTGACCACCCCCAAAAAATTGAAAAATCCACCCAAACCCTAAAAAAATTGAAATTTTTATATGAAAAACTTCTTTTGTCCATATCTCCTAAACTAAGCGTCCTAGAGCGAAAAGGACTTTAATTCGTGACCACCCCCAAAAAATTGAAAAATCCACCCAAAACCTAAAAAAAATTAAATTTTTATATGAAAAACTTCTTTTGCCCATATCTCCTAAACTAAGCGTCCTAGAGCGAAAAGGACTTTAATTCGTGACCACCCCCAAAAAATTGAAAAATCCACCCAAAACCAGGGATCCGGAGCGTGGAGCGGAGCGGAGCAAGCCCTTTTTTAGCCGGAGCGGGAGCGGCATTTCTAAAATCCGGAGCGGAGCGGTTTCCAAATGAAAAACCGCTCCGCTCCGAATTACTTGAATAAAATGTGTATTTTTGAAATTACACTGTGTAAGTAATTTCAAATTTAGCTAGTACTTAGCGTAGTGTGAGCAAACGTTTAAAATGTACGATATGTATTTTTGTACGTACGTAAAGGGTGATTTGTTAAGAGCTTGATAACTTTTTTTAAAAAAAAACGCATAAAATTTGCAAAATCTCATCGGTTCTTTATTTGAAACGTTAGATTGGTCCATGACATTTACTTTTTGAAGATAATTTCATTTAAATGTTGACCGCGGCTGCGTCTTAGGTGGTCCATTCGGAAAGTCCAATTTTGGGCAACTTTTTCGAGCATTTCGGCCGGAATAGCCCGAATTTCTTCGGAAATGTTGTCTTCCAAAGCTGGAATAGTTGCTGGCTTATTTCTGTAGACTTTAGACTTGACGTAGCCCCACAAAAAATAGTCTAAAGGCGTCAAATCGCATGATCTTGGTGGCCAACTTACCGGTCCATTTCTTGAGATGAATTGTTCTCCGAAGTTTTCCCTCAAAATGGCCATAGAATCGCGAGCTGTGTGGCATGTAGCGCCATCTTGTTGAAACCACATGTCAACCAAGTTCAGTTCTTCCATTTGTGGCAACAAAAAGTTTGTTAGCATCGAACGATAGCGATCGCCATTCACCGTAACGTTGCGTCCAACAGCATCTCTGAAAAAATACGGTCCAATGATTCCACCAGCGTACAAACCACACCAAACAGTGCATTTTTCGGGATGCATGGGCAGTTCTTGAACGGCTTCTGGTTGCTCTTCACTCAAAATGCGGCAATTTTGCTTATTTACGTAGCCATTCAACCAGAAATGAGCCTCATCGCTGAACAAAATTTGTCGATAAAAAAGCGGATTTTCTGCCAACTTTTCTAGGGCCCATTCACTGAAAATTCGACGTTGTGGCTCGTTAGTAAGTCTATTCATGATGAAATGTCAAAGCATACTGAGCATCTTTCTCTTTGACACCATGTCTGAAATCCCACGTGATCTGTCAAATACTAATGCATGAAAATCCTAACCTCAAAAGAATCACTTTTTACATTGGGGAAAACACAACGTGTTTTTTTAGTAATTGTTTTAAAAAACGGCAAATGTCAAAATATATCTCTAGTATGTGTTGTAAAAGTAACAACAGTACTTTCGATCAATTTCATCCCGTATTACTACAAAGATGGTTGTAATGAACGTCAAATAAATGCAATTAAACTATCTTATTTATATTTAATTTTTTAGTTTTCTATACTGAAAAAAATATTTTCGTGAAGTCAAAGATTCCATGTCCTTAGAATAAGAATGCAAATTTTGCTTAACATGGAAGACGCATTTCTCTAAAATAAAGTTTTTTTTCTTGTCCAAAAGGCAATAAACTTTTGAATGAAGTTGTACTGTCCTTATAGTTAAGTGATTTTACTTAAAAATGTGTTTCATAACATGAAAGATAAAATTTTTGAGGTAAGGTCAACGTTACTTTAATAATTAAGAAAAATTCTTTAAAATTAATAAAATTGTCTTTAAATTTGTTTCCTTTTTGCATCTCAAAAAATCGTTAAAAAATAAGACATGTTTTTCAACACTTTATTTTAAAGACGCTATTCTTAAAATTAAACTTTAATCTACACTGAAAAAAAAAATATTGTCATGAGGCCAAAGATTTCATGTCCTTAAAATACGAATGCAAATTTTGCATAGCATAGAAGACGCATTTCTTTAATATAAAGTTTTTTTTCCTTGGCCAAAAGTCGTTGTCATTATCATTAAGTGATTTGGCTTAAAAATGGGTATCATAACATGAAAGAAAAATTTTTGGGCTACTTTAATCTATCTATATATATATAAAATTCAATCTATGTTTGTTTATTTGTTTGTTTGTATGTTCCGAGTTGGCTCCGAAACGGCTGAACCGATTTACTTGAAACTTTCAGAGATCGTAGGGGGCGTTCATGTGGTGAAAATAGGGTACCTCATTTTTCGACGCCTGGTCGCGGAGGGGGACCTCCCCTTCGTCGGACTTTTTGTAAATTGGACCAACGTTGACCGATTTGCTTGAAATTTTCATTGAAGATTGGGGTTGGCATCTAGACAAAGATCCGCTACTTTTTATTTCGATATTTGGTCGCGGAGGGGGGCCACCCCTTTGTTCAATTTTTTTTAAAGTACAGTGAAAAAACTAAAATTCTCTAAATTATCTGAGATTTACAGAGAACATGCGGTGAGGTTATGGAATTAATATGGGGTACCCGATGATTTCATATGTGGATGGGGAGGGGGGCCTCCCCCTTGCCCTACTTTTTGAAACTTGGAACAAAATTATGCGATTTTCTTGAAATTTTCATTCAATGTTGGGGTTGGCATCTAGACAAAAATAATTTCTACTGGAAGTCGAGTCTTAATATGTAAAAAAAATAACTCGTTAACTCGTTTTTAAAGGATTTTGATAACAACTGACGAAAAAAATCTAAAAAAATGAAAAATTAACATTTGCTTCCTAAAAGCAAGTACATGACCCCCAAATCTAAAAGAGAATTACGTCTTTAAAGTATCCTTACTTGTTTTCTCCTCTTCTTTGGCTCGGAATTAATACCCAAACTGTTAAAGTAAAGACAAAATCTTTGGAACCGGGCATGCTTTTTTTCAGTGTAAGGACATTCATATTTGCTTTACTATTGTACTATATCCTAGCATTCTCTTATTTCTGATATTAGTTCTCGAAAATTTAATTAAAATTATGGATAGTTTCAATTTTGGTTGAAAAATGTGCGCATATACATTTATTATACAATAAAGGGGAAAAAAGCGAAATTAGGTAACACTAGATCTGAGTAAGAATATTCGTAGGTATACCACGGACTGATGTCGATGGAGGTTGTTGCAAACATAAACATAAACATACACACACACATTACAAATATAACAAAACCTCTTCTCTACGTCTGTTGCAAAACAAAAAAAAAAACTTTCGGAGAGTAGTTACTTCTACTCTGTGTATAGACTTTCAATTCCAATCAGCGTTGCCGTTTTGGTCCGATCGGACCAAAATTGGTCCAAAAGATTTCTAATTTTTAAATTTGGTCCGATGGTCAGACCAAACAGAATTTGGTCCATTTTCATAAATTTGGTTTCTATCACATATTAAATAGTAGATGGTGCACCGCAAAGAATATTGTCGGGAGGCCAAATACTTCACATGCTTCAAATACGAATTTTGCTTAGAATAGAAGACGTCTTTCTCTGAAAAAAAGTTTTTCCTTGTCTAAAAGTCTCTAAACTTTTCAATGAAGTCTGTTTATCCTTATTGCTAAATGATTCGACATAAAAATGTGTATCCTAACATGAATGCAAATTTCGTTTTAATGAAGTCAAAATGGATTTAATATTTCTGAAAAAATCTTCAAAATTAATAAAATGTTTCAACACATTATTTTAAAGTCATTATACCCTAAACCACATAGTGGTTAGGGTATAATAAGTTTGATCTGCCAAAAAATGTGCCTACAAGAAATATTGATTTTAGACCCCATAAAATATATACCGATCGACTAAGAATCACCTCCTGAGTCGATCTAGCGCTTGGTGTCCGTCTGTCCATCCGTCCGTCTGTTCATGTATTTGTTGTTCACAGGATTTCGGTCGCAATTATTAGCCGATTTTGATGAAATTTGGTACAGCGAGTTTTTTTGGGCACAAGGACGAACGTTATTGAATTTGGAAGAAATCGAATCAAATTTAGATATAGCTCCCATATATATGTATTGCCCGATTTCGACAAATGGGTTCACGTTGCACTTTTTTACTAACCGAACGTCGTCAAATTTAGCACAAAATAATCTTCTGTATCACCCTTTATGTCTGAAAATTTCATCGAAATCGGTTAAAAATTAGATATAGGTCCCATATATATGTATCGCCCGATTTTGCCAAATTAGGTCATAAAACCCTTATTTATCAACCGATCTTACTCAAAGTTGGCGAAATGTAATCTTCTATAGCACTAACTATATGTGCAAAAAATCATCGAAATCGGTTCAGATTTAGCTATAGCTCCCATATATGTACCGCCCGATTTTTCTAAATAAAATAAAACTCAATTGAACAAATAATACAATGTTTGTACTATAATTTTCTCGAAGAGGAGCGGAGCGATTTTTTTTTTCTCGGAGCGGAGCCTGGAGCGGAGCGGAGCGAAAAAAATGGACCGCTCCGGATCCCTGCCCAAAACCTAAAAAAATTGAAATTTTTATATGAAAAACTTCTTTTGCCCATATCTTTTTAAATATGCGTCCTAGAGCAAAAAAGATTTTAATTCGTGACCACCCCCAAAAAATTGAAAAATTCACCCAAAACCTAAAAAATTGAAATTTTTATATGAAAACCTTCTTTTGCATATATCTCCTAAACTAAGCGTCCTAGAGCGAAAAGCACTTTAATTCATGACCACCCCCAAAAAATTGAAAAATCCACCCAAAACCTAAAAAAATTGAAATTTTTATATGAAAAACTTCTTTTGCCCATATCTCCTAAACTAAGCGTCCTAGAGCGAAAAGGACTTTAATTCGTGACCACCCCCAAAAAATTTAAAAGTCCACCCAAAACCTAAAAAAATTGAAATTTTTATATGAATAACTTCTTTTGTCCATATCTCCTAAACTAAGCGTCCTAGAGCGAAAAGGACTTTAATTCATGACCACCCCCAAAAAATTGAAAAATCCACCCAAAATCTAAAAAAATTGAAATTTTTATATGAAAAACTTCTTTTGCCCATATCTCCTAAACTAAGCGTCCTAGAGCGAAAAGGACTTTAACTCGTGACCACCCCAAAAAATTGAAAAATCCACCCAAAACCTAAAAAAATTGAAATTTTTATTTGAAAAACTTCTTTTGCCCATATCTCCTTAAATATGCGTCCTAGAGCGAAAAGGACTTTAATTCGTGACCACCCCCAAAAAATTTAAAAATCCACCCAAAACCTAAAAAAATTGAAATTTTTATATGAAAAACTTCTTTTGCCCATATCTCCTTAAATATGCGTCCTAGAGCGAAAAGGACTTTAATTCATGACCACCCCCAAAAAATTGAAAAATCCATCCAAAATCTAAAAAAATTGAAATTTTTATATGAAAAACTTCTTTTGCCCATATCTCCTAAACTAAGCGTCCTAGAGCGAAAAGGACTTTAATTCATAACCACCCCAAAAAATTGAAAAATTCACCCAAAACATAAAAAAATTGAAATTTTTATATGATAAACTTCTTTTGCCCATATCTCCTAAACTAAGCGTCCTAGAGCGAAAAGGACTTTAATTCGTGACCACCCCCAAAAAATTTAAAAATCCACCCAAAACCTTAGAAAATTGACTTTTTATATGAAAAACTTATTTTGCCCATATCTCCTTAAATATGCGTCCTAGAGCGAAAAGGACTTTAATTCGTGACCACCCCCAAAAAATTGACAAATCCACCCAAAACCTAAAAAAATTTAAATTTTTATATGATAAACTTCTTTTGCCCATATCTCCTAAACTAAGCGTCCTAGAGCGAAAAGGACTTTAATTCATGACCACCCCAAAAAATTGAAAAATCCACCCAAAACCTAAAAAAATTGAAATTTTTATATGAAAAACTTCTTTTGCCCATATCTCCTAAACTAAGCGTCCTAGAGCGAAAAGGACTTTAATTCATGACCACCCCCAAAAAATTGAAAAATCCACCCAACACCTAAAAAAATTGAAATTTTTATATGAAAAACTTCTTTTGCCCATATCTCCTAAACTAAGCGTCCTAGAGCGAAAAGGACTTTAACTCGTGACCACCCCAAAAAATTGAAAAATCCACCCAAAACCTAAAAAAATTTAAATTTTTATATGAAAAACTTCTTTTGCCCATATCTCTTTAAATATGCGTCCTAGAGCGAAAAGGACTTTAATTCGTGACCACCCCCAAAAAATTGAAAAATCCACCCAAAACCTAAAAAAATTGAAATTTTTATATGAAAAATTTCTATTGCCCATATCTCCTAAACTAAGCGTCCTAAAAAATTGAAATTTTTATATGAAAACCTTCCTTTGCCCATATCTCCTAAACTAAGCGTCCTAGAGCGAAAAGGACTTTAATTCGTGACCACCCCCAAAAAATTGAAAAATCCACCCAAAACCTAAAAAAATTGAAATTTTTATATGAAAAACTTCTTTTGCCCATATCTCCTTAAATATGCGTCCTAGAGCGAAAAGGACTTTAATTCGTGACCACCCCCAAAAAATTGAAAAATCCACCCAAAACCTAAAAAAATTTAAATTTTTGTATGAAAAACTTCTTTTGCCCATATCTCCTAAACTAAGCGTCCTAGAGCGAAAAGGACTTTAATTCGTGACCACCCCCAAAAAATTGAAAAATCCACCCAAAACCTAAAAAAATTGAAATTTTTATATGAAAAACTTCTTTTGTCCATATCTCCTAAACTAAGCGTCCTAGAGCGAAAAGGACTTTAATTCGTGACCACCCCCAAAAAATTGAAAAATCCACCCAAAACCTAAAAAAATTGAAATTTTTATATGAAAAACTTCTTTTGCCCATATCTCCTTAAATATGCGTCCTAGAGCGAAAAGGACTTTAATTCGTGACCACCCCCAAAAAATTGAAAAATCCACCCAAAACCTAAAAAAATTGAAATTTTTATATGAAAACCTTCTTTTGCCCATATCTCCTAAACTAAGCGTCCTAGAGCGAAAAGGACTTTAATTCATGACCACCCCAAAAAATTGAAAAATCCACCCAAAACCTAAAAAAATTGAAATTTTTATATGAAAAACTTCTTTTGCCCATATCTCCTAAACTAAGCGTCCTAGAGCGAAAAGGACTTTAATTCGTGACCACCCCCAAAAAATTGAAAAATCCACCCAAAACCTAAAAAAATTTAAATGTTTATATGAAAAACTTCTTTTGCCCATATCTCCTTAAATATGCGTCCTAGAGCGAAAAGGACTTTAATTCATGACCACCCCAAAAAATTGAATAATCCACCCAAAACCTAAAAAAATTTAAATTTTTATATGAAAAACTTCTTTTGTCCATATCTCCTAAACTAAGCGTCCTAGAGCGAAAAGGACTTTAATTCGTGACCACCCCCAAAAAATTTAGAAATCCACCCAAAACCTAAAAAAATTGAAATTTTTATATGAAAAACTTCTTTTGCCCATATCTCCTAAACTAAGCGTCCTAGAGCGAAAAGGACTTTAATTCATGACCACCCCCAAAAAATTTAAAAATCCACCCAAAACCTAAAAAAATTGAAATTTTTATATGAAAAACTTCTTTTGTCCATATCTCCTTAAATATGCGTCCTAGAGCGAAAAGGACTTTAATTCGTGACCACCCCCAAAAAATTGAAAAATCCACCCAAAACCTAAAAAATTGAAATTTTTATATGAAAAACTTCTTTTGCCCATATCTCCTTAAATATGCGTCCTAGAGCGAAAAGGACTTTAATTCGTGACTACCCCAAAAAATTGAAAAATCCACCCAAAACCTAAAAAATTGAAATTTTTATATGAAAACCTTCTTTTGCCCATATCTCCTTAAATATGCGTCCTAGAGCGAAAAGGACTTTAATTCGTGACCACCCCCAAAAAATTTAAAAATCCACCCAAAACCTAAAAAAATTGAAATTTTTATATGAAAAACTTCTTTTGCCCATATCTCCTTAAATATGCGTCCTAGACCGAAAAGGACTTTAATTCGTGACCACCCCCAAAAAATTGAAAAATCCACCCAAAACCTAAAAAAATTGAAATTTTTATATGAAAACCTTCTTTTGCCCATATCTCCTAAACTAAGCGTCCTAGAGCGAAAAGGACTTTAATTCATGACCACCCCCAAAAAATTGAAAAATCCACCCAAAACCTAAAAAAATTGAAATTTTTATATGAAAAACTTCTTTTGCCCATATCTCCTTAAATATGCGTCCTAGAGCGAAAAGGACTTTAATTCGTGACCACCCCCAAAAAATTGAAAAATCCACCCAAAACCTAAAAAAATTTAAATTTTTGTATGAAAAACTTCTTTTGCCCATATCTCCTAAAGTAAGCGTCCTAGAGCGAAAAGGACTTTAATTCGTGACCACCCCCAAAAAATTGAAAAATCCACCCAAAACCTAAAAAAATTTAAATTTTTGTATGAAAAACTTCTTTTGCCCATATCTCCTAAAGTAAGCGTCCTAGAGCGAAAAGGACTTTAATTCGTGACCACCCCCAAAAAATTTAGAAACCCAAAACCTAAAAAAATTGAAATTTTTATATGAAAAACTTCTTTTGCCCATATCTCCTAAACTAAGCGTCCTAGAGCGAAAAGGACTTTAATTCATGACCACCCCCAAAAAATTTAAAAATCCACCCAAAACCTAAAAAAAATGAAATTTTTATATGAAAAACTTCTTTTGTCCATATCTCCTTAAATATGCGTCCTAGAGCGAAAAGGACTTTAATTCGTGACCACCCCCAAAAAATTGAAAAATCCACCCAAAACCTAAAAAATTGAAATTTTTATATGAAAAACTTCTTTTGCCCATATCTCCTTAAATATGCGTCCTAGAGCGAAAAGGACTTTAATTCGTGACTACCCCAAAAAATTGAAAAATCCACCCAAAACCTAAAAAAATTGAAATTTTTATATGAAAAACTTCTTTTGCCCATATCTCCTTAAATATGCGTCCTAGAGCGAAAAGGACTTTAATTCGTGACCACCCCAAAAAATTGAAAAATCCACCCAAAACCTAAAAAAATTGAAATTTTTATATGAAAAACTTCTTTTGCCCATATCTCCTTAAATATGCGTCCTAGACCGAAAAGGACTTTAATTCGTGACCACCCCCAAAAAATTGAAAAATCCACCCAAAACCTAAAAAAATTGAAATTTTTATATGAAAACCTTCTTTTGCCCATATCTCCTAAACTAAGCGTCCTAGAGCGAAAAGGACTTTAATTCATGACCACCCCCAAAAAATTGAAAAATCCACCCAAAACCTAAAAAAATTGAAATTTTTATATGAAAAACTTCTTTTGCCCATATCTCCTTAAATATGCGTCCTAGAGCGAAAAGGACTTTAATTCGTGACCACCCCCAAAAAATTGAAAAATCCACCCAAAACCTAAAAAAATTTAAATTTTTGTATGAAAAACTTCTTTTGCCCATATCTCCTAAAGTAAGCGTCCTAGAGCGAAAAGGACTTTAATTCGTGACCACCCCCAAAAAATTGAAAAATCCACCCAAAACCTAAAAAAATTGAAATTTTTATATGAAAAACTTCTTTTGCCCATATCTCCTAAACTAAGCGTCCTAGAGCGAAAAGGACTTTAATTCGTGACCACCCCCAAAAAATTGAAAAATCCACCCAAAACCTAAAAAAATTGAAATTTTTATATGAAAAACTTCTTTTGCCCATATCTCCTTAAATATGCGTCCTAGAGCGAAAAGGACTTTAATTCGTGACCACCCCCAAAAAATTGAAAAATCCACCCAAAACCTAAAAAAATTGAAATTTTTATATGAAAAACTTCTTTTGCCCATATCTCCTTAAATATGCGTCCTAGAGCGCAAAGGACTTTAATTCGTGACCACCCCCAAAGAATTTAAAAATCCACCCAAAACCTAAAAAATTGAAATTTTTATATGAAAAACTTCTTTTGCCCATATCTCCTAAACTAAGCGTCCTAGAGCGAAAAGGACTTTAATTCATGACCACCCCAAAAAATTGAAAAATCCACCCAAAACCTAAAAAAATTGAAATTTTTATATGAAAAACTTCTTTTGCCCATATCTCCTAAACTAAGCGTCCTAGAGCGCAAAGGACTTTAATTCGTGACCACCCCCAAAAAATTTAAAAATCCACCCAAAACCTAAAAAATTGAAATTTTTATATGAAAAACTTCTTTTGCCCATATTTCCTAAACTAAGCGTCCTAGAGCGCAAAGGACTTTAATTCGTGACCACCCCCAAAAAATTTAAAAATCCACCCAAAACCTAAAAAATTGAAATTTTTATATGAAAAACTTCTTTTGCCCATATCTCCTAAACTAAGCGTCCTAGAGCGAAAAGGACTTTAATTCATGACCACCCCAAAAAATTGAAAAATCCACCCAAAACCTAAAAAAATTGAAATTTTTATATGAAAAACTTCTTTTGCCCATATCTCCTTAAATATGCGTCCTAGAGCGCAAAGGACTTTAATTCGTGACCACCCCCAAAAAATTTAAAAATCCACCCAAAACCTAAAAAATTGAAATTTTTATATGAAAAACTTCTTTTGCCCATATCTCCTAAACTAAGCGTCCTAGAGCGAAAAGGACTTTAATTCGTGACCACCCCCAAAAAATTGAAAAATCCACCCAAAACCTAAAAAAATTGAAATTTTTATATGAAAAACTTCTTTTGCCCATATCTCCTTAAATATGCGTCCTAGAGCGAAAAGGACTTTAATTCGTGACCACCCCCAAAAAATTTAAAAATCCACCCAAAACCTAAAAAAATTGAAATTTTTATATGAAAAACTTCTTTTGCCCATATCTCCTAAACTAAGCGTTCTAGAGCGAAAAGGACTTTAATCCACCCCAAAAAATTGAAAAATCCACCCATAACCTAAAAAAATTGAAATTTTTATATGAAAAACTTCTTTTGCCCATATCTCCTAAACTAAGCCTCCTAGAGCGAAAAGGACTTTAATTCATGACCACCCCCAAAAAATTGAAAAATCCACCCAAAACCTAAAAAATTGAAATTTTTATATGAAAAACTTCTTTTGCCCATATCTCCTTAAATATGCGTCCTAGAGCGAAAAGGACTTTAATTCATGACCACCCCAAAAAATTGAAAAATTCACCCAAAACCTAAAAAAATTGAAATTTTTATATGAAAAACTTCTTTTGCCCATATCTCCTTAAATATGCGTCCTAGAGCGAAAAGGACTTTAATTCGTGACCACCCTCAAAAAATTTAAAAATCCACCCAAAACCTAAAAAAATTGAAATTTTTATATGAAAAACTTCTTTTGCCCATATCTCCTTAAATATGCGTCCTAGAGCGAAAAGGACTTTAATTCATGACCACCCCAAAAAATTGAAAAATCCACCCAAAACCTAAAAAAATTGAAATTTTTATATGAAAAACTTCTTTTGTCCATATCTCCTAAACTAAGCGTCCTAGAGCGAAAAGGACTTTAATTCGTGACCACCCCAAAAAATTGAAAAATCCACCCAAAACCTAAAAAAATTGAAATTTTTATATGAAAACCTTCTTTTGCCCATATCTCCTAAACTAAGCGTCCTAGAGCGAAAAGGACTTTACTTCATGACCACCCCAAAAAATTTAAAAATCCAGCCAAAACCTAAAAAAATTGAAATTTTTATATGAAAATCTTCTTTTGTCCATATCTCCTAAACTAAGCGTCCTAGAGCGAAAAGGACTTTAATTCGTGACCACCCCCAAAAAATTGAAAAATCCACCCAAAACCTAAAAAAATTGAAATTTTTATATGAAAACCTTCTTTTGCCCATATCTCCTAAACTAAGCGTCCTAGAGCGAAAAGGACTTTAATTCGTGACCACCCCAAAAAAATGAAAAAATCCACCCAAAACCTAAAAAATTGAAATTTTTATATGAAAAACTTCTTGTGCCCATATCTCCTTAAATATGCGTCCTAGAGCGCAAAGGACTTTAATTCGTGACCACCCCCAAAAAATTTAAAAATCTACCCAAAACCTAAAAAATTGAAATTTTTATATGAAAAACTTCTTTTGCCCATATCTCCTAAACTAAGCGTCCTAGAGCGAAAAGGACTTTAATTCATGACCACCCCAAAAAATTGAAAAATCCACCCAAAACCTAAAAAATTGAAATTTTTATATGAAAAACTTCTTTTGCCCATATCTCCTTAAATATGCGTCCTAGAGCGCAAAGGACTTTAATTCGTGACCACCCCCAAAACCTAAAAAATTGAAATTTTTATATGAAAACCTTCTTTTGCCCATATCTCCTAAACTAAGCGTCCTAGAGCGAAAAGGACTTTAATTCGTGACCACCCCCAAAAAATTGAAAAATCCACCCAAAACCTAAAAAAATTTAAATTTTTATATGAAAAACTTCTTTTGCCCATATCTCCTTAAATATGCGTCCTAGAGCGAAAAGGACTTTAATTCGTGACCACCCCCAAAAAATTGAAAAATCCACCCAAAACCTAAAAAAATTGAAATTTTTATATGAAAAACTTCTTTTGCCCATATCTCCTAAACTAAGCGTCCTAGAGCGAAAAGGACTTTAATTCGTGACCACCCCAAAAAATTGAAAAATCCACCCAAAACCTAAAAAAATTGAAATTTTTATATGAAAACCTTCTTTTGCCCATATCTCCTAAACTAAGCGTCCTAGAGCGAAAAGGACTTTAATTCGTGACCACCCCCAAAAAATTTAAAAATCCACCCAAAACCTAAAAAAATTGAAATTTTTATATGAAAAACTTCTTTTGCCCATATCTCCTTAAATATGCGTCCTAGAGCGAAAAGGACTTTAATTCATGACCACCCCCAAAAAATTGAAAAATCCACAAAAACCTAAAAAAATTGAAATTTTTATATGAAAAACTTCTTTTGCCCATATCTCATAAACTAAGCATCCTAGAGCGAAAAGGACTTTAATTCATGACCACCCTCAAAAAATTTAAAAATCCACCCAAAACCTAAAAAAATTGAAATTTTTATATGAAAAACTTATTTTGCCCATATCTCCTAAACTAAGCGTCCTAGAGCGAAAAGGACTTTAATTCATGACCACCCCAAAAAATTGAAAAATTCACCCAAAACATAAAAAAATTTAAATTTTTATATGAAAAACTTCTTTTGCCCATATCTCCTAAACTAAGCGTCCTAGAGCGAAAAGGACTTTAATTCGTGACCACCCCCAAAAAATTGAAAAATCCACCCAAAACCTAAAAAAATTGAAATTTTTATATGAAAAACTTCTTTTGCCCATATCTCCTAAACTAAGCGTCCTAGAGCGAAAAGGACTTTAATTCGTGACCACCCCCAAAAAATTGAAAAATCCACCCAAAACCTAAAAAAATTGAAATTTTTATATGAAAAACTTCTTTTGCATATATCTCCTAAACTAAGCGTCCTAGAGCGAAAAGGACTTTAATTCGTGACCACCCCCAAGAAATTTAAAAATCCACCCAAAACCTAAAAAAATTTGAATTTTTATATGAAAAACTTCTTTTGCCCATATCTCCTAAACTAAGCGTCCTAGAGCGAAAAGGACTTTAATTCATGACCACCCCAAAAAATTGAAAAATCCACCCAAAACCTAAAAAAATTGAAATTTTTATATGAAAAACTTCTTTTGCCCATATCTCCTTAAATATGCGTCCTAGAGCGCAAAGGACTTTAATTCGTGACCACCCCCAAAAATTTTAAAAATCCACCCAAAACCTAAAAAATTGAAATTTTTATATGAAACACTTCTTTTGCCCATATCTCCTTAAATATGCGTCCTAGAGCGAAAAGGACTTTAATTCGTGACCACCCCCAAAAAATTTAAAAATCCACCCAAAGCCTAAAAAAATTGAAATTTTTATATGAAAAACTTCTTTTGTCCATATCTCCTAAACTAAGCGTCCTAGAGCGAAAAGGACTTTAATTCGTGACCACCCCCAAAAAATTGAAAAATCCACCCAAAACCTAAAAAAATTTCAATTTTTATATGACAAACTTCTTTTGCCCATATCTCCGAAACTAAGCCTCCTAGAGCGAAAAGGACTTTAATTCATGACCACCCCCAAAAAATTGAAAAATCCACCCAAAACCTAAAAAATTGAAATTTTTATATGAAAAACTTCTTTTGCCCATATCTCCTTAAATATGCGTCCTAGAGCGAAAAGGACTTTAATTCATGACCCCCCCAAAAAATTGAAAAATTCACCCAAAACATAAAAAAATTGAAATTTTTATATGAAAAACTTCTTTTGCCCATATCTCCTTAAATATGCGTCCTAGAGCGAAAAGGACTTTAATTCGTGACCACCCCCAAAAAATTGAAAAATCCACCCAAAACCTAAAAAAATTTAAATTTTTATATGAAAAACTTCTTTTGCCCATATCTCCTTAAATATGCGTCCTAGAGCGAAAAGGACTTTAATTCGTGACCACCCCCAAAAAATTTAAAAATCCACCCAAAACCTAAAAAAATTGAAATTTTTATATGAAAAACTTCTTTTGCCCATATCTCCTTAAATATGCGTCCTAGAGCGAAAAGGACTTTAATTCATGACCACCCCCAAAAAATTGAAAAATCCACCCAAAACCTAAAAAAATTGAAATTTTTATATGAAAAACTTCTTTTGCCCATATCTCATAAACTAAGCATCCTAGAGCGAAAAGGACTTTAATTCATGACCACCCTCAAAAAATTTAAAAATCCACCCAAAACCTAAAAAAATTGAAATTTTTATATGAAAAACTTATTTTGCCCATATCTCCTAAACTAAGCGTCCTAGAGCGAAAAGGACTTTAATTCATGACCACCCCAAAAAATTGAAAAATTCACCCAAAACATAAAAAAATTTAAATTTTTATATGAAAAACTTCTTTTGCCCATATCTCCTAAACTAAGCGTCCTAGAGCGAAAAGGACTTTAATTCGTGACCACCCCCAAAAAATTGAAAAATCCACCCAAAACCTAAAAAAATTGAAATTTTTATATGAAAAACTTCTTTTGCGTATATCTCCTAAACTAAGCGTCCTAGAGCGAAAAGGACTTTAATTCGTGACCACCCCAAAAAATTGAAAAATCCACCCAAACCTTAAAAAATTTAAATTTTTATATGAAAAACTTCTTTTGTCCATATCTCCTAAATTAAGCGTCCTAGAGCGAAAAGGACTTTAATTCGTGACCACCCCCAAAAAATTTAAAAATCCACCCAAAACCTAAAAATATTGAAATTTTTATATGAAAAACTTCTTTTGCCCATATCTCCTAAACTAAGCGTCCTAGAGCGAAAAGGACTTTAATTCGTGACCACCCCAAAAAATTGAAAAATCCACCCAAAACCTAAAAAAATTGAAATTTTTATATGAAAACCTTCTTTTGCCCATATCTCCTAAACTAAGCGTCCTAGAGCGAAAAGGACTTTAATTCGTGACCACCCCCAAAAAATTTAAAAATCCACCCAAAACCGAAAAAATTGAAATTTTTATATGAAAAACTTCTTTTGCCCATA
The DNA here is from genome assembly GCF_050003625.1 of Haematobia irritans. Classification (NCBI taxonomy): domain Eukaryota; kingdom Metazoa; phylum Arthropoda; class Insecta; order Diptera; family Muscidae; genus Haematobia; species Haematobia irritans. The sequence goes on along the minus strand of NC_134400.1, from coordinate 99,100,340 downwards.
TCTCCTAAACTAAGCGTCCTAGAGCGAAAAGGACTTTAATTCATGACCACCCCAAAAAATTGGAAAATCCACCCAAAACCTAAAAAAAATTGAAATTTTTATATGAAAAACTTCTTTTGCCCATATCTCCTTAAATATGCGTCCTAGAGCGCAAAGGACTTTAATTCGTGACCACCCCCAAAAAATTTAAAAATCCACCCAAAACCTAAAAAATTGAAATTTTTATATGAAACACTTCTTTTGCCCATATCTCCTAAACTAAGCGTCCTAGAGCGAAAAGGACTTTAATTCGTGACCACCCCCAAAAAATTGAAAAATCCACCCAAAACCTAAAAAAATTGAAATTTTTATATGAAAAACTTCTTTTGCCCATATCTCCTTAAATATGCGTCCTAGAGCGAAAAGGACTTTAATTCGTGACCACCTGCAAAAAATTTAAAAATCCACCCAAAACCTAAGAATATTGAAATTTTTATATGAAAAACTTCTTTTGCCCATATCTCCTAAACTAAGCGTCCTAGAGCGAAAAGGACTTTAATCCACCCCAAAAAATTGAAAAATCCACCCAAAACCTAAAAAAATTGAAATTTTTATATGAAAAACTTCTTTTGCCCATATCTCCTTAAATATGCGTCCTAGAGCGAAAAGGACTTTAATTCGTGACCACCCCAAAAAATTGAAAAATCCACCCAAAACCTAAAAAAATTGAAATTTTTATATGAAACACTTCTTTTGCCCATATCTCCTAAACTAAGCGTCCTAGAGCGAAAAGGACTTTAATTCGTGACCACCCCCAAAAAATTGAAAAATCCACCCAAAACCTAAAAAAATTGAAATTTTTATATGAAAAACTTCTTTTGCCCATATCTCCTTAAATATGCGTCCTAGAGCGAAAAGGACTTTAATTCGTGACCACCCCCAAAAAATTTAAAAATCCACCCAAAGCCTAAAAATATTGAAATTTTTATATGAAAAAACTTCTTTTGCCCATATCTCCTAAACTAAGCGTCCTAGAGCGAAAAGGACTTTAATCCACCCCAAAAAATTGAAAAATCCACCCAAAACCTAAAAAAATTGAAATTTTTATATGAAAAACTTCTTTTGCCCATATCTCCTAAACTAAGCCTCCTAGAGCGAAAAGGACTTTAATTCGTGACCACCCCAAAAAATTGAAAAATCCACCCAAAACCTAAAAAATTGAAATTTTTATATGAAAAACTTCTTTTGCCCATATCTCCTTAAATATGCGTCCTAGAGCGAAAAGGACTTTAATTCATGACCACCCCAAAAAATTGAAAAATTCACCCAAAACATAAAAGAATTGAAATTTTTATATGAAAAACTTCTTTTGCCCATATCTCCTTAAATATGCGTCCTAGAGCGAAAAGGACTTTAATTCGTGACCACCCCAAAAAATTGAAAAATCCACCCAAAACCTAAAAAAATTGAAATTTTTATATGAAAAACTTCTTTTGCCCATATCTCCTTAAATATGCGTCCTAGAGCGAAAAGGACTTTAATTCGTGACCACCCTCAAAAAATTTAAAAATCCACCCAAAACCTAAAAAATTGAAATTTTTATATGAAAAACTTCTTTTGCCCATATCTCCTTAAATATGCGTCCTAGAGCGAAAAGGACTTTAATTCATGACCACCCCCAAAAAATTGAAAAATCCACCCAAAACCTAAAAAAATTGAAATTTTTATATGAAAAACTTCTTTTGCCCATATCTCATAAACTAAGCATCCTAGAGCGAAAAGGACTTTAATTCATGACCACCCTCAAAAAATTTAAAAATCCACCCAAAACCTAAAAAAATTGAAATTTTTATATGAAAAACTTCTTTTGCCCATATCTCCTAAACTAAGCGTCCTAGAGCGAAAAGGACTTTAATTCATGACCACCCCAAAAAATTGAAAAATTCACCCAAAACATAAACAAATTTAAATTTTTATATGAAAAACTTCTTTTGTCCATATCTCCTAAATTAAGCGTCCTAGAGCGAAAAGGACTTTAATTCGTGACCACCCCCAAAAAATTGAAAAATCCACCCAAAACCTAAAAAAATTGAAATTTTTATATGAAAAACTTCTTTTGCCCATATCTCCTTAAATATGCGTCCTAGAGCGAAAAGGACTTTAATTCGTGACCACCCCCAAAAAATTGAAAAATCCACCCAAAACCTAAAAAAATTGAAATTTTTATATGAAAAACTTCTTTTGCATATATCTCCTAAACTAAGCGTCCTAGGGCGAAAAGGACTTTAATTCGTGACCACCCCAAAAAATTGAAAAATCCACCCAAAACCTAAAAATATTGAAATTTTTATATGAAAAACTTCTTTTGCCCATATCTCCTAAACTAAGCGTCCTAGAGCGAAAAGGACTTTAATTCGTGACCACCCCAAAAAATTGAAAAATCCACCCAAAACCTAAAAAAATTGAAATTTTTATATGAAAACCTTCTTTTGCCCATATCTCCTAAACTAAGCGTCCTAGAGCGAAAAGGACTTTAATTCGTGACCACCCCAAAAAAATTGAAAAATCCACCAAAACCTAAAAAAATTGAAATTTTTATATGAAAAACTTCTTTTGTCCATATCTCCTAAATTAAGCGTCCTAGAGCGAAAAGGACTTTAATTCGTGACCACCCCCAAAAAATTGAAAAATCCACCCAAAACCTAAAAATATTGAAATTTTTATATGAAAAACTTCTTTTGCCCATATCTCCTAAACTAAGCGTCCTAGAGCGAAAAGGACTTTAATTCGTGACCACCCCAAAAAATTGAAAAATCCACCCAAAACCTAAAAAAATTGAAATTTTTATATGAAAACCTTCTTTTGCCCATATCTCCTAAACTAAGCGTCCTAGAGCGAAAAGGACTTTAATTCGTGACCACCCCAAAAAAATTTAAAAATCCACCCAAAACCTAAAAAAATTGAAATTTTTATATGAAAAACTTCTTTTGCCCATATCTCCTAAACTAAGCGTCCTAGAGCGAAAAGGACTTTAATTCATGACCACCCCAAAAAATTGGAAAATCCACCCAAAACCTAAAAAAATTGAAATTTTTATATGAAAAACTTCTTTTGCCCATATCTCCTTAAATATGCGTCCTAGAGCGCAAAGGACTTTAATTCGTGACCACCCCCAAAAAATTTAAAAATCCACCCAAAACCTAAAAAATTGAAATTTTTATATGAAACACTTCTTTTGCCCTTATCTCCTAAACTAAGCGTCCTAGAGCGAAAAGGACTTTAATTCGTGACCACCCCCAAAAAATTGAAAAATCCACCCAAAACCTAAAAAAATTGAAATTTTTATATGAAAAACTTCTTTTGCCCATATCTCCTTAAATATGCGTCCTAGAGCGAAAAGGACTTTAATTCGTGACCACCCCCAAAAAATTTAAAAATCCACCCAAAACCTAAAAAAATTGAAATTTTTATATGAAAAACTTCTTTTGCCCATATCTCCTAAACTAAGCGTCCTAGAGCGAAAAGGACTTTAATTCGTGACCACCCCAAAAAATTGAAAAATCCACCCAAAACCTAAAAAAATTGAAATTTTTATATGAAAACCTTCTTTTGCCCATATCTCCTAAACTAAGCGTCCTAGAGCGAAAAGGACTTTAATTCGTGACCACCCCCAAAAAATTGAAAAATCCACCCAAAACCTAAAAAAATTGAAATTTTTATATGAAAAACTTCTTTTGCCCATATCTCCTTAAATATGCGTCCTAGAGCGAAAAGGACTTTAATTCATGACCACCCCCAAAAAATTGAAAAATCCACCCAAAACCTAAAAAAATTGAAATTTTTATATGAAAAACTTCTTTTGCCCATATCTCATAAACTAAGCATCCTAGAGCGAAAAGGACTTTAATTCATGACCACCCTCAAAAAATTTAAAAATCCACCCAAAACCTAAAAAAATTGAAATTTTTATATGAAAAACTTATTTTGCCCATATCTCCTAAACTAAGCGTCCTAGAGCGAAAAGGACTTTAATTCATGACCACCCCAAAAAATTGAAAAATTCACCCAAAACATAAAAAAATTGAAATTTTTATATGAAAAACTTCTTTTGCCCATATCTCCTAAACTAAGCGTCCTAGAGCGAAAAGGACTTTAATTCGTGACCACCCCCAAAAAATTGAAAAATCCACCCAAAACCTAAAAAAATTGAAATTTTTATATGAAAAACTTCTTTTGTCCATATCTCCTTAAATATGCGTCCTAGAGCGAAAAGGACTTTAATTCGTGACCACCCCCAAAAAATTGAAAAATCCACCCAAAACCTAAAAATATTGAAATTTTTATATGAAAAACTTCTTTTGCCCATATCTCCTAAACTAAGCGTCCTAGAGCGAAAAGGACTTTAATTCGTGACCACCCCCAAAAAATTGAAAAATCCACCCAAAACCTAAAAAAATTGAAATTTTTATATGAAAAACTTCTTTTGCCCATATCTCCTTAAATATGCGTCCTAGAGCGAAAAGGACTTTAATTCGTGACCACCCCCAAAAAATTGAAAAATCCACCCAAAACCTAAAAAAATTGAAATTTTTATATGAAAACCTTCTTTTGCCCATATCTCCTAAACTAAGCGTCCTAGAGCGAAAAGGACTTTAATTCGTGACCACCCCCAAAAAATTGAAAAATCCACCCAAAACCTAAAAAAATTGAAATTTTTATATGAAAAACTTCTTTTGCCCATATCTCCTTAAATATGCGTCCTAGAGCGAAAAGGACTTTAATTCATGACCACCCCCAAAAAATTGAAAAATCCACCCAAAACCTAAAAAAATTGAAATTTTTATATGAAAAACTTCTTTTGCCCATATCTCATAAACTAAGCGTCCTAGAGCGAAAAGGACTTTAATTCATGACCACCCCAAAAAATTGAAAAATCCACCCAAAACCTAAAAAAATTGAAATTTTTATATGAAAAACTTCTTTTGCCCATATCTCATAAACTAAGCGTCCTAGAGCGAAAAGGACTTTAATTCATGACCACCCCAAAAAATTGAAAAATCCACCCAAAACCTAAAAAAATTGAAATTTTTATATGAAAACCTTCTTTTGCCCATATCTCCTAAACTAAGCGTCCTAGAGCGAAAAGGACTTTAATTCGTGACCACCCCCAAAAAATTGAAAAATCCACCCAAAACCTAAAAAAATTGAAATTTTTATATGAAAACCGTATTTTGCCCATATCTCCTAAACTAAGCGTCCTAGAGCGAAAAGGACTTTAATTCGTGACCACCCCCAAAAAATTGAAAAATCCACCCAAAACCTAAAAAATTGAAATTTTTATATGAAAAACTTCTTTTGCCCATATCTCCTTAAATATGCGTCCTAGAGCGAAAAGGACTTTAATTCATGACCACCCCCAAAAAATTGAAAAATCCACCCAAAACCTAAAAAAATTGAAATTTTTATATGAAAACCTTCTTTTGCCCATATCTCCTAAACTAAGCGTCCTAGAGCGAAAAGGACTTTAATTCATGACCACCCCCAAAAAATTGAAAAATCCACCCAAAACCTAAAAAAATTGAAATTTTTATATGAAAAACTTCTTTTGCCCATATCTCCTAAACTAAGCGTCCTAGAGCGAAAAGGACTTTAATTCGTGACCACCCCCAAAAAATTTAAAAATCCACCCAAAACCTAAAAAAATTGAAATTTTTATATGAAAAACTTCTTTTGCCCATATCTCCTAAACTAAGCGTCCTAGAGCGAAAAGGACTTTAATTCATGACCACCCCCAAAAAATTAAAAAATCCACCCAAAACCTAAAAAATTGAAATTTTTATATGAAAAACTTCTTTTGCCCATATCTCCTTAAATATGCGTCCTAGAGCGTAAAGGACTTTAATTCGTGGCCACCCCCAAAACCTAAAAAATTGAAAATTTTATATGAAAAACTTCTTTTGCCCATATCTCCTAAACTAAGCGTCCTAGAGCGAAAAGGACTTTAATTCGTGACCACCCCCAAAAAATTGAAAAATCCACCCAAAACCTAAAAAAATTGAAATTTTTATATGAAAAACTTCTTTTGCCCATATCTCCTTAAATATGCGTCCTAGAGCGAAAAGGACTTTAATTCGTGACCACCCCCAAAAAATTTAAAAATCCACCCAAAACCTAAAAAAATTGAAATTTTTATATGAAAAACTTCTTTTGCCCATATCTCCTAAACTAAGCGTCCTAGAGCGAAAACGACTTTAATTCATGACCACCCTAAAAAATTTAAAAATCCACCCAAAACCTAAAAAAATTGAAATTTTTATATGAAAAACTTCTTTTGTCCATATCTCCTAAACTAAGCGTCCTAGAGCGAAAAGGACTTTAATTCGTGACCACCCCCAAAAAATTGAAAAATCCACCCAAAACCTAAAAAAATTGAAATTTTTATATGAAAAACTTCGTTTGCCCATATCTCCTAAACTAAGCGTCCTAGAGCGAAAAGGACTTTAATTCGTGACCACCCCAAAAAATTGAAAAATCCACCCAAAACCTAAAAAAATTGAAATTTTTATATGAAAACCTTCTTTTGCCCATATCTCCTAAACTAAGCGTCCTAGAGCGAAAAGGCCTTTAATTCGTGACCACCCCCAAAAAATTGAAAAATCCACCCAAAACCTAAAAAAATTGAAATTTTTATATGAAAAACTTCTTTTGCCCATATCTCCTTAAATATGCGTCCTAGAGCGAAAAGGACTTTAATTCATGACCACCCCCAAAAAATTGAAAAATCCACCCAAAACCTAAAAAAATTGAAATTTTTATATGAAAAACTTCTTTTGCCCATATCTCATAAACTGAGCATCCTAGAGCGAAAAGGACTTTAATTCATGACCACCCTCAAAAATTTTAAAAATCCACCCAAAACCTAAAAAAAATTGAAATTTTTATATGAAAAAATTATTTTGCCCATATCTCCTAAACTAAGCGTCCTAGAGCGAAAAGGACTTTAATTCATGACCACCCCAAAAAATTGAAAAATTCACCCAAAACATAAAAAAATTGAAATTTTTATATGAAAAACTTCTTTTGCCCATATCTCCTAAACTAAGCGTCCTAGAGCGAAAAGGACTTTAATTCGTGACCACCCCCAAAAAATTGAAAAATCCACCCAAAACCTAAAAAAATTGAAATTTTTATATGAAAAACTTCTTTTGCCCATATCTCCTTAAATATGCGTCCTAGAGCGAAAAGGACTTTAATTCGTGACCACCCCCAAAAAATTGAAAAATCCACCCAAAACCTAAAAAAATTGAAATTTTTATATGAAAAACTTCTTTTGCATATATCTCATAAACTAAGCGTCCTAGAGCGAAAAGGACTTTAATTCGTGACCACCCCAAAAAATTGAAAAATCCACCCAAACCTTAAAAAATTTAAATTTTTATATGAAAAACTTCTTTTGTCCATATCTCCTAAACTAAGCGTCCTAGAGCGAAAAGGACTTTAATTCGTGACCACCCCCAAAAAATTGAAAAATCCACCCAAAACCTAAAAAAATTGAAATTTTTATATGAAAACCTTATTTTGCCCATATCTCCTAAACTAAGCGTCCTAGAGCGAAAAGGACTTTAATTCGTGACCACCCCCAAAAAATTGAAAAATCCACCCAAAACCTAAAAAAATTGAAATTTTTATATGAAAACCTTATTTTGCCCATATCTCCTAAACTAAGCGTCCTAGAGCGAAAAGGACTTTAATTCGTGACCACCCCCAAAAAATTGAAAAATCCACCCAAAACCTAAAAAATTGAAATTTTTATATGAAAAACTTCTTTTGCATATATCTCCTAAACTAAGCGTCCTAGAGCGAAAAGGACTTTAATTCGTGACCACCCCAAAAAATTGAAAAATCCACCCAAACCTTAAAAAATTTAAATTTTTATATGAAAAACTTCTTTTGTCCATATCTCCTAAACTAAGCGTCCTAGAGCGAAAAGGACTTTAATTCGTGACCACCCCCAAAAAATTGAAAAATCCACCCAAAACCTAAAAAAATTGAAATTTTTATATGAAAACCTTATTTTGCCCATATCTCCTAAACTAAGGGTCCTAGAGCGAAAAGGACTTTAATTCGTGACCACCCCCAAAAAATTGAAAAATCCACCCAAAACCTAAAAAATTGAAATTTTTATATGAAAAACTTCTTTTGCCCATATCTCCTTAAATATGCGTCCTAGAGCGAAAAGGACTTTAATTCATGACCACCCCAAAAAATTGAAAAATTCACCCAAAACATAATAAAATTGAAATTTTTATATGAAAAACTCCTTTTGCCCATATCTCCTTAAATATGCGTCCTAGAGCGAAAAGGACTTTAATTCGTGACCACCCCCAAAAAATTGAAAAATCCACCCAAAACCTAAAAAAATTGAAATTTTTATATGAAAAACTTCTTTTGCCCATATCTCCTAAACTAAGCATCCTAGAGCGAAAAGGACTTTAATTCATGACCACCTTCAAAAAATTTAAAAATCCACCCAAAACCTAAAAAAATTGAAATTTTTATATGAAGAACTTATTTTGCCCATATCTCCTAAACTAAGCGTCCTAGAGCGAAAAGGACTTTAATTCATGACCACCCCAAAAAATTGAAAAATTCACCCAAAACATAAAAAAATTGAAATTTTTATATGAAAAACTTCTTTTGCCCATATCTTCTAAACTAAGCGTCCTAGAGCGAAAAGGACTTTAATTCGTGACCACCCCCAAAAAATTGAAAAATCCACCCAAAACCTAAAAAAATTGAAATTTTTATATGAAAAACTTCTTTTGCCCATATCTCCTTAAATATGCGTCCTAGAGCGAAAAGGACTTTAATTCGTGACCACCCCCAAAAAATTGAAAAATCCACCCAAAACCTAAAAAAATTGAAATTTTTATATGAAAAACTTCTTTTGCATATATCTCATAAACTAAGCGTCCTAGAGCGAAAAGGACTTTAATTCGTGACCACCCCAAAAAATTGAAAAATCCACACAAACCTTAAAAAATTTAAATTTTTATATGAAAAACTTCTTTTGTCCATATCTCCTAAACTAAGCGTCCTAGAGCGAAAAGGACTTTAATTCGTGACCACCCCCAAAAAATTGAAAAATCCACCCAAAACCTAAAAAAATTGAAATTTTTATATGAAAAACTTCTTTTGCCCATATCTCCTAAACTAAGCGTCCTAGAGCGAAAAGGACTTTAATTCGTGACCACCCCCAAAAAATTGAAAAATCCACCCAAAACCTAAAAAAATTGAAATTTTTATATGAAAACCTTATTTTGCCCATATCTCCTAAACTAAGCGTCCTAGAGCGAAAAAGACTTTAATTCGTGACCACCCCCAAAAAATTGAAGAATCCACCCAAAACCTAAAAAATTGAAATTTTTATATGAAAAACTTCTTTTGCATATATCTCCTAAACTAAGCGTCCTAGAGCGAAAAGGACTTTAATTCGTGACCACCCCAAAAAATTGAAAAATCCACCCAAACCTTAAAAAATTTAAATTTTTATATGAAAAACTTCTTTTGTCCATATCTCCTAAACTAAGCGTCCTAGAGCGAAAAGGACTTTAATTCGTGACCACCCCCAAAAAATTGAAAAATCCACCCAAAACCTAAAAAAATTGAAATTTTTATATGAAAACCTTATTTTGCCCATATCTCCTAAACTAAGGGTCCTAGAGCGAAAAGGACTTTAATTCGTGACCACCCCCAAAAAATTGAAAAATCCACCCAAAACCTAAAAAATTGAAATTTTTATATGAAAAACTTCTTTTGCCCATATCTCCTTAAATATGCGTCCTAGAGCGAAAAGGACTTTAATTCATGACCACCCCAAAAAATTGAAAAATTCACCCAAAACATAATAAAATTGAAATTTTTATATGAAAAACTCCTTTTGCCCATATCTCCTTAAATATGCGTCCTAGAGCGAAAAGGACTTTAATTCGTGACCACCCCCAAAAAATTGAAAAATCCACCCAAAACCTAAAAAAATTGAAATTTTTATATGAAAAACTTCTTTTGCCCATATCTCCTAAACTAAGCATCCTAGAGCGAAAAGGACTTTAATTCATGACCACCTTCAAAAAATTTAAAAATCCACCCAAAACCTAAAAAAATTGAAATTTTTATATGAAGAACTTATTTTGCCCATATCTCCTAAACTAAGCGTCCTAGAGCGAAAAGGACTTTAATTCATGACCACCCCAAAAAATTGAAAAATTCACCCAAAACATAAAAAAATTGAAATTTTTATATGAAAAACTTCTTTTGCCCATATCTTCTAAACTAAGCGTCCTAGAGCGAAAAGGACTTTAATTCGTGACCACCCCCAAAAAATTGAAAAATCCACCCAAAACCTAAAAAAATTGAAATTTTTATATGAAAAACTTCTTTTGCCCATATCTCCTTAAATATGCGAGCGAAAAGGACTTTAATTCGTGACCACCCCCAAAAAATTGAAAAATCCACCCAAAACCTAAAAAAATTGAAATTTTTATATGAAAAACTTCTTTTGCATATATCTCATAAACTAAGCGTCCTAGAGCGAAAAGGACTTTAATTCGTGACCACCCCAAAAAATTGAAAAATCCACACAAACCTTAAAAAATTTAAATTTTTATATGAAAAACTTCTTTTGTCCATATCTCCTAAACTAAGCGTCCTAGAGCGAAAAGGACTTTAATTCGTGACCACCCCCAAAAAATTGAAAAATCCACCCAAAACCTAAAAAAATTGAAATTTTTATATGAAAAACTTCTTTTGCCCATATCTCCTAAACTAAGCGTCCTAGAGCGAAAAGGACTTTAATTCGTGACCACCCCCAAAAAATTGAAAAATCCACCCAAAACCTAAAAAAATTGAAATTTTTATATGAAAACCTTATTTTGCCCATATCTCCTAAACTAAGCGTCCTAGAGCGAAAAGGACTTTAATTCGTGACCACCCCCAAAAAATTGAAAAATCCACCCAAAACCTAAAAAAATTGAAATTTTTATATGAAAAACTTCTTTTGCCCATATCTCCTTAAATATGCGTCCTAGAGCGAAAAGGACTTTAATTCATGACCACCCCAAAAAATTGAAAAATTCACCCAAAACATAATAAAATTGAAATTTTTATATGAAAAACTTCTTTTGCCCATATCTCCTTAAATATGCGTCCTAGAGAGAAAAGGACTTTAATTCGTGACCACCCCCAAAAAATTTAAAAATCCACCCAAAACCTAAAAAAATTTAAATTTTTATATGAAAAACTTCTTTTGCCCATATCTCCTTAAATATGCGTCCTAGAGCGAAAAGGACTTTAATTCATGACCACCCCAAAAAATTGAAAAATCCACCCAAAACCTAAAAATATTGAAATTTTTATATGAAAAACTTCTTTTGTCCATATCTCCTAAACTAAGCGTCCTAGAGCGAAAAGGACTTTAATTCGTGACCACCCCAAAAAATTGAAAAATCCACCCAAAACCTAAAAAATTGAAATTTTTATATGAAAAACTTCTTTTGTCCATATCTCCTAAACTAAGCGTCCTAGAGCGAAAAGGACTTTAATTCGTGACCACCCCAAAAAATTGAAAAATCCACCCAAAACCTAAAAAATTGAAATTTTTATATGAAAACCTTCTTTTGCCCATATCTCCTAAACTAAGCCTCCTAGAGCGAAAAGGACTTTAATTCATGACCACCCCAAAAAATTGAAAAATCCACCCAAAACCTAAAAAAATTGAAATTTTTATATGAAAAACTTCTTTTGCCCATATCTCCTAAACTAAGCCTCCTAGAGCGAAAAGGACTTTAATTCATGACCACCCCCAAAAAATTGAAAAATCCCCCCAAAACCTAAAAAATTGAAATTTTTATATGAAAAACTTCTTTTGCCCATATCTCCTTAAATATGCGTCCTAGAGCGAAAAGGACTTTAATTCATGACCACCCCAAAAAATTGAAAAATTCACCCAAAACATAAAAAAATTGAAATTTTTATATGAAAAACTTCTTTTGCCCATATCTCCTTAAATATGCGTCCTAGAGCGAAAAGGACTTTAATTCGTGACCACCCCCAAAAAATTGAAAAATCCACCCAAAACCTAAAAAAATTGAAATTTTTATATGAAAAACTTCTTTTGCCCATATCTCCTTAAATATGCGTCCTAGAGCGAAAAGGACTTTAATTCGTGACCACCCCCAAAAAATTGAAAAATCCACCCAAAACCTAAAAAAATTGAAATTTTTTATGAAAAACTTTAATTCGTGACCACCCCCAAAAAATTGAAAAATCCACCCAAATCCTAAAAAAATTGAAATTTTTATATGAAAAACTTCTTTTGCATATATCTCCTAAACTAAGCGTCCTAGAGCGAAAAGGACTTTAATTCGTGACCACCCCCAAAAAAATTGAAAAATCCACCCAAAACCTAAAAAAAATTAAATTTTTATATGACAAATTTCTTTTGCCCATATCTCCTTAAATATGCGTCCTAGACCGAAAAGGACTTTAATTCGTGACCACCCTCAAAAAATTGAAAAATCCACCCAAAACCTAAAAAAATTGAAATTTTTATATGAAAAACTTCTTTTGCCCATATCTCCTAAACTAAGCGTCCTAGAGCGAAAAGGACTTTAATTCGTGACCACCCCCAAAAAATTGAAAAATCCACCCAAAACCTAAAAAAAATTGAAATTTTTATATGAAAAACTTCTTTTGCATATATCTCCTAAACTAAGCGTCCTAGAGCGAAAATGACTTTAATTCGTGACCACCCCAAAAAATTGAAAAATCCACCCAAAACCTAAAAAAATTGAAATTTTTATATGAAAAACTTCTTTTGCCCATATCTCCTTAAATATGCGTCCTAGAGCGAAAAGGACTTTAATTCGTGACCACCCTCAAAAAATTTAAAAATCCACCCAAAACCTAAAAAAATTGAAATTTTTATACGAAAAACTTCTTTTGCCCATATCTCCTTAAATATGCGTCCTAGAGCGAAAAGGACTTTAATTCATGACCACCCCAAAAAATTGAAAAATCCACCCAAACCTAAAAAAATTGAAATTTTTATATGAAAACCTTCTTTAGCCCATATCTCCTAAACTAAGCGTCCTAGAGCGAAAAGGACTTTAATTCATGACCACCCCAAAAAATTGAAAAATCCACCCAAAACCTAAAAAAATTGAAATGATTATATGAAAAACTTCTTTTGTCCATATCTCCTTAAATATGCGTCCTAGAGCGAAAAGGACTTTAATTCATGACCACCCCCAAAAAATTGAAAAATCCACCCAAAACCTAAAAAAATTTAAATTTTTATATGAAAAACTTCTTTTGCCCATATCTCCTAAACTAAGCGTCCTAGAGCGAAAAGGACTTTAATTCGTGACCACCCCCAAAAAATTGAAAAATTCACCCAAAACATAAAAAAATTGAAATTTTTATATGAAAAACTTCTTTTGTCCATATCTCCTTAAATATGCGTCCTAGAGCGAAAAGGACTTTAATTCATGACCACCCCCAAAAAATTGAAAAATCCACCCAAAACCTAAAAAAATTGAAATTTTTATATGAAAAACTTCTTTTGCCCATATCTCCTAAACTAAGCATCCTAGAGCGAAAAGGACTTTAATTCATGACCACCTTCAAAAAATTTAAAAATCCACCCAAAACCTAAAAAAATTGAAATTTTTATATGAAGAACTTATTTTGCCCATATCTCCTAAACTAAGCGTCCTAGAGCGAAAAGGACTTTAATTCATGACCACCCCAAAAAATTGAAAAATTCACCCAAAACATAAAAAAATTGAAATTTTTATATGAAAAACTTCTTTTGCCCATATCTTCTAAACTAAGCGTCCTAGAGCGAAAAGGACTTTAATTCGTGACCACCCCCAAAAAATTGAAAAATCCACCCAAAACCTAAAAAAATTGAAATTTTTATATGAAAAACTTCTTTTGCCCATATCTCCTTAAATATGCGTCCTAGAGCGAAAAGGACTTTAATTCGTGACCACCCCCAAAAAATTGAAAAATTCACCCAAAACCTAAAAAAATTGAAATTTTTATATGAAAAACTTCTTTTGCATATATCTCATAAACTAAGCGTCCTAGAGCGAAAAGGACTTTAATTCGTGACCACCCCAAAAAATTGAAAAATCCACACAAACCTTAAAAAATTTAAATTTTTATATGAAAAACTTCTTTTGTCCATATCTCCTAAACTAAGCGTCCTAGAGCGAAAAGGACTTTAATTCGTGACCACCCCCAAAAAATTGAAAAATCCACCCAAAACCTAAAAAAATTGAAATTTTTATATGAAAAACTTCTTTTGCCCATATCTCCTAAACTAAGCGTCCTAGAGCGAAAAGGACTTTAATTCGTGACCACCCCCAAAAAATTGAAAAATCCACCCAAAACCTAAAAAAATTTAAATTTTTATATGAAAAACTTCTTTTGCCCATATCTCCTTAAATATGCGTCCTAGAGCGAAAAGGACTTTAATTCGTGACCACCCTCAAAAAATTGAAAAATCCACCCAAAACCTAAAAAAATTGAAATTTTTATATGAAAAACTTCTTTTGCCCATATCTCCTAAACTAAGCGTCCTAGAGCGAAAAGGACTTTAATTCGTGACCACCCCCAAAAAAATTGAAAAATCCACCCAAAACCTAAAAAAATTTAAATTTTTATATGAAAAATTTCTTTTGCCCATATCTCCTTAAATATGCGTCCTAGAGCGAAAAGGACTTTAATTCGTGACCACCCTCAAAAAATTGAAAAATCCACCCAAAACCTAAAAAAATTGAAATTTTTATATGAAAAACTTCTTTTGCCCATATCTCCTAAACTAAGCGTCCTAGAGCGAAAAGGACTTTAATTCGTGACCACCCCAAAAAATTGAAAAATCCACCCAAAACCTAAAAAAATTGAAATTTTTATATGAAAACCTTCTTTTGCCCATATCTCCTAGACTAAGCCTCCTAGAGCGAAAAAGACTTTAATTCATGACCACCCCAAAAAATTGAAAAATCCACCCAAAACCTCAAAAAATTGAAATTTTTATATGAAAAACTTCTTTTGTCCATATCTCGTTAAATATGCGTCCAAGAGCGAAAAGGACTTTAATTCGTGACCACCCCCAAAAAATTGAAAAATCCACCCAAAACCTAAAAAAATTGAAATTTTTATATGAAAACCTTCTTTTGCCCATATCTCCTAAACTAAGCGTCCTAGAGCGAAAAGGACTTTAATTCGTGACCACCCCCAAAAAATTGAAAAATCCACCCAAAACCTAAAAAAATTGAAATTTTTATATGAAAACCTTCTTTTGCCCATATCTCCTAAACTAAGCGTCCTAGAGCGAAAAGGACTTTAATTCGTGACCACCCCCAAAAAATTGAAAAATCCACCCAAAACCTAAAAAAATTGAAATTTTTATATGAAAAACTTCTTTTGCATATATCTCCTAAACTAAGCCTTCTAGAGCGAAAAGGACTTTAATTCATGACCACCCCCAAAAAATTTAAAAATCCACCCAAAACCTAAAAAATTGAAATTTTTATATGAAAAACTTCTTTTGCCCATATCTCCTTAAATATGCGTCCTAGAGCGAAAAGGACTTTAATTCATGACCACCCCAAAAAATTGAAAAATTCACCCAAAACATAAAAAAATTGAAATTCTTATATGAAAAACTTCTTTTGCCCATATCTCCTTAAATATGCGTCCTAGAGCGAAAAGGACTTTAATTCGTGACCACCCCCAAAAAATTGAAAAATCCACCCAAAACCTAAAAAAATTGAAATTTTTATATGAAAAACTTCTTTTGCCCATATCTCCTTAAATATGCGTCCTAGAGCGAAAAGGACTTTAATTCATGACCACCCCAAAAAATTGAAAAATCCACCCAAAACCTAAAAAAATTTAAATTTTTATATGAAAAACTTTTGTCCATATCTCCTTAAATATGCGTCCTAGAGCGAAAAGGACTTTAATTCGTGACCACCCCCAAAAAATTGAAAAATCCACCCAAAACCTAAAAAAATTGAAATTTTTATATGAAAAACTTCTTTTGCCCATATCTCCTAAACTAAGCGTCCTAGAGCGAAAAGGACTTTAATTCGTGACCACCCCCAAAAAATTAAAAAATCCACCAAAACCTAAAAAAATGGAAATTTTTATATGAAAAACTTCTTTTGCATATATCTCCTAAACTAAGCGTCCTAGATCGAAAAGGACTTTAATTCGTGACCACCCCAAAAAATTGAAAAATCCACCCAAAACCTAAAAAAATTTAAATTTTTATATGAAAAACTTCTTTTGCCCATATCTCCTTAAATATGCGTCCTAGAGCGAAAAGGACTTTAATTCGTGACCACCCTCAAAAAATTGAAAAATCCACCCAAAACCTAAAAAAATTGAAATTTTTATATGAAAAACTTCTTTTGCCCATATCTCCTAAACTAAGCGTCCTAGAGCGAAAAGGACTTTAATTCGTGACCACCCCCAAAAAAAATTGAAAAATCCACCCAAAACCTAAAAAAAATGAAATTTTTATATGAAAAATTTCTTTTGCCCATATCTCCTTAAATATGCGTCCTAGAGCGAAAAGGACTTTAATTCGTGACCACCCTCAAAAAATTGAAAAATCCACCCAAAACCTAAAAAAAGTGAAAATTTTATATGAAAAACTTCTTTTGCCCATATCTCCTAAACTAAGCGTCCTAGAGCGAAAAGGACTTTAATTCATGACCACCCCCAAAAAATTGAAAAATCCACCTAAAACCTAAAAAAATTTAAATTTTTATATGAAAAATTTCTTTTGCCCATATCTCCTAAACTAAGCGTCCTAGAGCGAAAAGGACTTTAATTCGTGACCACCCCAAAAAATTGAAAAATCCACCCAAAACCTAAAAAAATTGAAATTTTTATATGAAAAACTTCTTTTGTCCATATCTCCTAAACTAAGCGTCCTAGGGCGAAAAGGACTTTAATTCGTGACCACCCCAAAAAATGGAAAAATCCACCAAAACCTAAAAAAATTGAAATTTTGATATGAAAAACTTCTTTTGCCCATATCTCCTAAACTAAGCGTCCTAGAGCGAAAAGGACTTTAATTCGTGACCACACCCAAAAAATTGAAAAATCCACCCAAAACCTAAAAAAATTGAAATTTTTATATGAAAAACTTCTTTTGCCCATATCTCCTTAAATATGCGTCCTAGAGCGAAAAGGACTTTAATTCGTGACCACACCCAAAAAAATTGAAAAATCCACCCAAAACCTAAAAAAATTGAAATTTTTATATGAAAACCTTCTTTTGCCCATATCTCCTAAACTAAGCGTCCTAGAGCGAAAAGGACTTTAATTCGTGACCACCCCCAAAAAATTGAAAAATCCACCCAAAACCTAAAAAAATTGAAATTTTTATATGAAAAACTTCTTTTGCCCATATCTCCTTAAATATGCGTCCTAGAGCGAAAAGGACTTTAATTTGTGACCACCCCCAAAAAATTGAAAAATCCACCCAAAACCTAAAAAAATTGAAATTTTTATATGATAAACTTCTTTTGCCCATATCTCCTAAACTAAGCGTCCTAGAGCGAAAAGGACTTTAATTCATGACCACCCCAAAAAATTGAAAAATCCACCCAAAACCTAAAAAAATTGAAATTTTTATATGAAAAACTTCTTTTGCCCATATCTCCTAAACTAAGCGTCCTAGAGCGAAAAGGACTTTAATTCATGACCACCCCCAAAAAATTGAAAAATCCACCCAACACCTAAAAAAATTGAAATTTTTATATGAAAAACTTCTTTTGTCCATATTTCCTTAAATATGCGTCCTAGAGCGAAAAGGACTTTAATTCGTGACCACCCCCAAAAAATTGAAAAATCCACCCAAAACCTAAAATATTGAAATTTTTATATGAAAAACTTCTTTTGCCCATATCTCCTAAACTAAGCGTCCTAGAGCGAAAAGGACTTTAATTCATGACCACCCCAAAAAATTGAAAAATCCACCCAAAACCAAAAAAAATTGAAATTTTTATATGAAAAACTTCTTTTGTCCATATCTCCTAAACTAAGCGTCCTAGAGCGAAAAGGACTTTAATTCGTGACCACCCCAACAAATTGAAAAATCCACCCAAAACCTAAAAAAATTTAAATTTTTAAATGAAAACCTTCTTTTGCCCATATCTCCTAAACTACGCGTCCTAGACCGAAAAGGACTTTAATTCGTGACCACCCCCAAAAAATTGAAAAAATTGAAATTGGGTGGACCAAAACCTAAAAAAATTGAAATTTTTATATGAAAAACTTCTTTTGCCCATATCTCCTAAACTAAGCGTCCTAGAGCGAAAAGGACTTTAATTCGTGACCACCCCCAAAAAATTGAAAAATCCACCCAAAACCTAAAAAAAAATGAAATTTTTATATGAAAAACTTCTTTTGCCCATATCTCCTAAACTAAGCGTCCTAGAGCGAAAAGGACTTTAATTCATGACCACCCTCAAAAAATTGAAAAATCCACCCAAAACCTAAAAAAAATAAAATTTTTATATGAAAAACTTCTTTTGCCCATATCTCCTTAAATATGCGTCCTAGAGCGAAAAGGACTTTAATTCGTGACCACCCCAAAAAATTGAAAAATCCACCCAAAACCAAAAAAAAAATTGAAATTTTTATATGAAAACCTTCTTTTGCCCATATCTCCTAAACTAAGCGTCCTAGAGCGAAAAGGACTTTAATTCGTGACCACCCCCAAAAAATTTAAAGATCCACCCAAAACCTAAAAAAATTGAAATTTTTATATGAAAAACTTCTTTTGCCCATATCTCCTAAACTAAGCGTCCTAGATCGAAAAGGACTTTAATTCGTGACCACCCCCAAAAAATTGAAAAATACACCCAAAACCTAAAAAAATTGAAATTTTTATATGAAAAACTTCTTTTGCCCATATCTCCTTAAATATGCGTCCTAGAGCGAAAAGGACTTTAATTCGTGACCACCCCAAAAAATTGAAAAATCCACCCAAAACCTAAAAAAATTGAAATTTTTATATGATAAACTTCTTTTGCCCATATCTCCTAAACTAAGCGTCCTAGAGCAAAAAGGACTTTAATTCATGACCACCCCAAAAAATTGAAAAATCCACCCAAAACCTAAAAAAATTGAAATTTTTATATGAAAAACTTCTTTTGCATATATCTCCTAAACTAAGCGTCCTAGAGCGAAAAGGACTTTAATTCATGACCACCCCCAAAAAAATTGAAAAATCCACCCAAAACCTAAAAAAATTGAAATTTTTATATGAAAAACTTCTTTTGCCCATATCTCCTTAAATATGCGTCCTAGAGCGAAAAGGACTTTAATTCATGACCACCCCAAAAAATTGAAAAATCCACCCAAAACCAAAAAAAATTGAAATTTTTATATGAAAAACTTCTTTTGTCCATATCTCCTAAACTAAGCGTCCTAGAGCGAAAAGGACTTTAATTCGTGACCACCCCAAAAAATTGAAAAATCCACCCAAAACCTAAAAAAATTTTAATTTTTAAATGAAAACCTTCTTTTGCCCATATCTCCTAAACTAAGCGTCCTAGACCGAAAAGGACTTTAATTCGTGACCACCCCCAAAAAATTGAAAAAATTGAAATTGGGTGGACCAAAATCTAAAAAAATTGAAATTTTTATATGAAAAACTTCTTTTGCCCATATCTCCTAAACTAAGCGTCCTAGAGCGAAAAGGACTTTAATTCATGACCACCCCCAAAAAATTGAAAAATCCACCCAAAACCTAAAAAAATTGAAATTTTTATATGAAAAACTTCTTTTGCCCATATCTCCTAAACTAAGCGTCCTAGAGCGAAAAGGACTTTAATTCATGACCACCCCCAAAAAATTTAAAAATCCACCCAAAACCTAAAAAAATTTAAATTTTTATATGAAAAACTTCTTTTGTCCATATCTCCTAAACTAAGCGTCCTAGAGCGAAAAGGACTTTAATTCATGACCACCCCAAAAAATTGAAAAATCCACCCAAAACCTAAAAAAATTGAAATTTTTATATGAAAAACTTCTTTTGCCCATATCTCCTTAAATATGCGTCCTAGAGCGAAAAGGACTTTAATTCATGACCACCCCCAAAAAATTGAAAAATCCACCCAAAATCTAAAAAAATTGAATTTTTATATGAAAAACTTCTTTTGCCCATATCTCCTAAACTAAGCGTCCTAGAGCGAAAAGGACTTTAATTCATGACCACCCCCAAAAAATTGAAAAATCCACCCAAAACCTAAAAAAATTGAAATTTTTATATGAAAAACTTCTTTTGCCCATATCTCCTAAACTAAGCGTCCTAGAGCGAAAAGGACTTTAATTCGTGACCACCCCCAAAAAAATTGAAAAATCCACCCAAAACCTAAAAAAATTTAAATTTTTATATGAAAAATTTCTTTTGCCCATATCTCCTTAAATATGCGTCCTAGAGCGAAAAGGACTTTAATTCGTGACCACCCTCAAAAAATTGAAAAATCCACCCAAAACCTAAAAAAATTGAAATTTTTATATGAAAAACTTCTTTTGTCCATATCTCGTTAAATATGCGTCCAAGAGCGAAAAGGACTTTAATTCGTGACCACCCCCAAAAAATTGAAAAATCCACCCAAAACCTAAAAAAATTGAAATTTTTATATGAAAACCTTCTTTTGCCCATATCTCCTAAACTAAGCGTCCTAGAGCGAAAAGGACTTTAATTCGTGACCACCCCCAAAAAATTGAAAAATCCACCCAAAACCTAAAAAATTGAAATTCTTATATGAAAAACTTCTTTTGCCCATATCTCCTTAAATATGCGTCCTAGAGCGAAAAGGACTTTAATTCGTGACCACCCCCAAAAAATTGAAAAATCCACCCAAAACCTAAAAAAATTGAAATTTTTATATGAAAAACTTCTTTTGCCCATATCTCCTTAAATATGCGTCCTAGAGCGAAAAGGACTTTAATTCATGACCACCCCAAAAAATTGAAAAATCCACCCAAAACCTAAAAAAATTGAAATTTTTATATGAAAAACTTTTGTCCATATCTCCTTAAATATGCGTCCTAGAGCGAAAAGGACTTTAATTCGTGACCACCCCCAAAAAATTGAAAAATCCACCCAAAACCTAAAAAAATTGAAATTTTTATATGAAAAACTTCTTTTGCCCATATCTCCTAAACTAAGCGTCCTAGAGCGAAAAGGACTTTAATTCGTGACCACCCCCAAAAAATTAAAAAATCCACCAAAACCTAAAAAAATGGAAATTTTTATATGAAAAACTTCTTTTGCATATATCTCCTAAACTAAGCGTCCTAGATCGAAAAGGACTTTAATTCGTGACCACCCCAAAAAATTGAAAAATCCACCCAAAACCTAAAAAAATTTAAATTTTTATATGAAAAACTTCTTTTGCCCATATCTCCTTAAATATGCGTCCTAGAGCGAAAAGGACTTTAATTCGTGACCACCCTCAAAAAATTGAAAAATCCACCCAAAACCTAAAAAAATTGAAATTTTTATATGAAAAACTTCTTTTGCCCATATCTCCTAAACTAAGCGTCCTAGAGCGAAAAGGACTTTAATTCGTGACCACCCCCAAAAAAAAATTGAAAAATCCACCCAAAACCTAAAAAAAATTAAATTTTTATATGAAAAATTTCTTTTGCCCATATCTCCTTAAATATGCGTCCTAGAGCGAAAAGGACTTTAATTCGTGACCACCCTCAAAAAATTGAAAAATCCACCCAAAACCTAAAAAAATTGAAAATTTTATATGAAAAACTTCTTTTGCCCATATCTCCTAAACTAAGCGTCCTAGAGCGAAAAGGACTTTAATTCATGACCACCCCCAAAAAATTGAAAAATCCACCCAAAACCTAAAAAAATTTAAATTTTTATATGAAAAATTTCTTTTGCCCATATCTCCTAAACTAAGCGTCCTAGAGCGAAAAGGACTTTAATTCGTGACCACCCCAAAAAATTGAAAAATCCACCCAAAACCTAAAAAAATTGAAATTTTTATATGAAAAACTTCTTTTGTCCATATCTCCTAAACTAAGCGTCCTAGGGCGAAAAGGACTTTAATTCGTGACCACCCCAAAAAATGGAAAAATCCACCCAAAACCTAAAAAAATTGAAATTTTGATATGAAAAACTTCTTTTGCCCATATCTCCTAAACTAAGCGTCCTAGAGCGAAAAGGACTTTAATTCGTGACCACCCCAAAAAATTGAAAAATCCACCCAAAACCTAAAAAAATTGAAATTTTTATATGAAAAACTTCTTTTGCCCATATCTCCTTAAATATGCGTCCTAGAGCAAAAAGGACTTTAATTCGTGACCACCCCCAAAAAATTGAAAAATCCACCCAAAACCTAAAAAAATTGAAATTTTTATATGAAAAACTTCTTTTGCCCATATCTCCTTAAATATGCGTCCTAGAGCGAAAAGGACTTTAATTCGTGACCACACCCAAAAAAATTGAAAAATCCACCCAAAACCTAAAAAAATTGAAATTTTTATATGAAAACCTTCTTTTGCCCATATCTCCTAAACTAAGCGTCCTAGAGCGAAAAGGACTTTAATTCGTGACCACCCCCAAAAAATTGAAAAATCCACCCAAAATCTAAAAAAATTGAAATTTTTATATGAAAAACTTCTTTTGCCCATATCTCCTTAAATATGCGTCCTAGAGCGAAAAGGACTTTAATTTGTGACCACCCCCAAAAAATTGAAAAATCCACCCAAAACCTAAAAAAATTGAAATTTTTATATGATAAACTTCTTTTGCCCATATCTCCTAAACTAAGCGTCCTAGAGCGAAAAGGACTTTAATTCATGACCACCCCAAAAAATTGAAAAATCCACCCAAAACCTAAAAAAATTGAAATTTTTGTATGAAAAACTTCTTTTGCCCATATCTCCTTAAATATGCGTCCTAGAGCGAAAAGGACTTTAATTCATGACCACCCCCAAAAAATTGAAAAATCCACCCAAAATCTAAAAAAATTGAATTTTTATATGAAAAACTTCTTTTGCCCATATCTCCTAAACTAAGCGTCCTAGAGCGAAAAGGACTTTAATTCATGACCACCCCCAAAAAATTGAAAAATCCACCCAAAACCTAAAAAAATTGAAATTTTTATATGAAAAACTTCTTTTGCCCATATCTCCTTAAATATGCGTCCTAGAGCGAAAAGGACTTTAATTCGTGACCACCCCCAAAAAATTGAAAAATCCACCCAAAACCTAAAAAAAATGAAATTTTTATATGAAAAACTTCTTTTGCCCATATCTCCTTAAATATGCGTCCTAGAGCGAAAAGGACTTTAATTCATGACCACCCCAAAAAATTGAAAAATCCACCCAAAACCAAAAAAAATTGAAATTTTTATATGAAAAACTTCTTTTGTCCATATCTCCTAAACTAAGCGTCCTAGAGCGAAAAGGACTTTAATTCGTGACCACCCCAAAAAATTGAAAAATCCACCCAAAACCTAAAAAAATTTTAATTTTTAAATGAAAACCTTCTTTTGCCCATATCTCCTAAACTAAGCGTCCTAGACCGAAAAGGACTTTAATTCGTGACCACCCCCAAAAAATTGAAAAAAATTGAAATTGGGTGGACCAAAATCTAAAAAAATTGAAATTTTTATATGAAAAACTTCTTTTGCCCATATCTCCTAAACTAAGCGTCCTAGAGCGAAAAGGACTTTAATTCATGACCACCCCCAAAAAATTGAAAAATCCACCCAAAACCTAAAAAAATTGAAATTTTTATATGAAAAACTTCTTTTGCCCATATCTCCTAAACTAAGCGTCCTAGAGCGAAAAGGACTTTAATTCATGACCACCCCCAAAAAATTTAAAAATCCACCCAAAACCTAAAAAAATTTAAATTTTTATATGAAAACCTTCTTTTGCCCATATCTCCTAAACTAAGCGTCCTAGACCGAAAAGGACTTTAATTCGTGACCACCCCCAAAAAATCGAAAAAATTGAAATTGGGTGGACCAAAACCTAAAAGAATTGAAATTTTTATATGAAAAACTTCTTTTGCCCATATCTCCTAAACTAAGCGTCCTAGAGCGAAAAGGACTTTAATTCATGACCACCCCCAAAAAATTGAAAAATCCACCCAAAACCTAAAAAAATTGAAATTTTTATATGAAAAACTTCTTTTGCCCATATCTCCTAAACTAAGCGTCCTAGAGCGAAAAGGACTTTAATTCATGACCACCCCAAAAAATTGAAAAATCCACCCAAAACCTAAAAAATTTGAAATTTTTATATGAAAAACTTCTTTTGTCCATATCTCCTAAACTAAGCGTCCTAGAGCGAAAAGGACTTTAATTCATGACCACCCCAAAAAATTGAAAAATCCACCCAAAACCTAAAAAAATTGAAATTTTTATATGAAAAACTTCTTTTGCCCATATCTCCTTAAATATGCGTCCTAGAGCGAAAAGGACTTTAATTCATGACCACCCCCAAAAAATTGAAAAATCCACCCAAAACCTAAAAAAATTGAAATTTTTATATGAAAAACTTCTTTTGCCCATATCTCCTAAACTAAGCGTCCTAGAGCGAAAAGGACTTTAATTCGTGTCCACCCCCAAAAAAATTGAAAAATCCACCCAAAACCTAAAAAAATTTAAATTTTTATATGAAAAATTTCTTTTGCCCATATCTCCTTAAATATGCGTCCTAGAGCGAAAAGGACTTTAATTCGTGACCACCCTCAAAAAATTGAAAAATCCACCCAAAACCTAAAAAAATTGAAATTTTTATATGAAAAACTTCTTTTGCCCATATCTCCTAAACTAAGCGTCCTAGAGCGAAAAGGACTTTAATTCGTGACCACCCCAAAAAATTGAAAAATCCACCCAAAACCTAAAAAAATTGAAATTTTTATATGAAAACCTTCTTTTGCACATATCTCCTAGACTAAGCCTCCTAGAGCGAAAAAGACTTTAATTCATGACCACCCCAAAAAATTGAAAAATCCACCCAAAACCTAAAAAAATTGAAATTTTTATATGAAAAACTTCTTTTGTCCATATCTCGTTAAATATGCGTCCAAGAGCGAAAAGGACTTTAATTCGTGACCACCCCCAAAAAATTGAAAAATCCACCCAAAACCTAAAAAAATTGAAATTTTTATATGAAAAACTTCTTTTGCCCATATCTCCTAAACTAAGCGTCCTAGAGCGAAAAGGACTTTAATTCATGACCACCCCCAAAAAATTTAAAAATCCACCCAAAACCTAAAAAAATTTAAATTTTTATATGAAAACCTTCTTTTGCCCATATCTCCTAAACTAAGCGTCCTAGACCGAAAAGGACTTTAATTCGTGACCACCCCCAAAAAATCGAAAAAATTGAAATTGGGTGGACCAAAACCTAAAAGAATTGAAATTTTTATATGAAAAACTTCTTTTGCCCATATCTCCTAAACTAAGCGTCCTAGAGCGAAAAGGACTTTAATTCATGACCACCCCCAAAAAATTGAAAAATCCACCCAAAACCTAAAAAAATTGAAATTTTTATATGAAAAACTTCTTTTGCCCATATCTCCTAAACTAAGCGTCCTAGAGCGAAAAGGACTTTAATTCATGACCACCCCAAAAAATTGAAAAATCCACCCAAAACCTAAAAAAATTGAAATTTTTATATGAAAAACTTCTTTTGTCCATATCTCCTAAACTAAGCGTCCTAGAGCGAAAAGGACTTTAATTCATGACCACCCCAAAAAATTGAAAAAGCGTCCAAGAGCGAAAAGGACTTTAATTCGTGACCAACCCCAAAAAATTGAAAAATCCACCCAAAACCTAAAAAAATTGAAATTTTTATATGAAAACCTTCTTTTGCCCATATCTCCTAAACTAAGCGTCCTAGAGCGAAAAGGACTTTAATTCGTGACCACCCCCAAAAAATTGAAAAATCCACCCAAAACCTAAAAAATTGAAATTCTTATATGAAAAACTTCTTTTGCCCATATCTCCTTAAATATGCGTCCTAGAGCGAAAAGGACTTTAATTCGTGACCACCCCCAAAAAATTGAAAAATCCACCCAAAACCTAAAAAAATTGAAATTTTTATATGAAAAACTTCTTTTGCCCATATCTCCTTAAATATGCGTCCTAGAGCGAAAAGGACTTTAATCCATGACCACCCCAAAAAATTGAAAAATCCACCCAAAACCTAAAAAAATTGAAATTTTTATATGAAAAACTTTTGTCCATATCTCCTTAAATATGCGTCCTAGAGCGAAAAGGACTTTAATTCGTGACCACCCCCAAAAAATTGAAAAATCCACCCAAAACCTAAAAAAATTGAAATTTTTATATGAAAAACTTCTTTTGCCCATATCTCCTAAACTAAGCGTCCTAGAGCGAAAAGGACTTTAATTCGTGACCACCCCCAAAAAATTAAAAAATCCACCAAAACCTAAAAAAATGGAAATTTTTATATGAAAAACTTCTTTTGCATATATCTCCTAAACTAAGCGTCCTAGATCGAAAAGGACTTTAATTCGTGACCACCCCAAAAAATTGAAAAATCCACCCAAAACCTAAAAAAATTTAAATTTTTATATGAAAAACTTCTTTTGCCCATATCTCCTTAAATATGCGTCCTAGAGCGAAAAGGACTTTAATTCGTGACCACCCTCAAAAAATTGAAAAATCCACCCAAAACCTAAAAAAATTGAAATTTTTATATGAAAAACTTCTTTTGCCCATATCTCCTAAACTAAGCGTCCTAGAGCGAAAAGGACTTTAATTCGTGACCACCCCCAAAAAAAAATTGAAAAATCCACCCAAAACCTAAAAAAAATTAAATTTTTATATGAAAAATTTCTTTTGCCCATATCTCCTTAAATATGCGTCCTAGAGCGAAAAGGACTTTAATTCGTGACCACCCTCAAAAAATTGAAAAATCCACCCAAAACCTAAAAAAATTGAAAATTTTATATGAAAAACTTCTTTTGCCCATATCTCCTAAACTAAGCGTCCTAGAGCGAAAAGGACTTTAATTCATGACCACCCCCAAAAATTGAAAAATCCACCCAAAACCTAAAAAAATTTAAATTTTTATATGAAAAATTTCTTTTGCCCATATCTCCTAAACTAAGCGTCCTAGAGCGAAAAGGACTTTAATTCGTGACCACCCCAAAAAATTGAAAAATCCACCCAAAACCTAAAAAAATTGAAATTTTTATATGAAAAACTTCTTTTGTCCATATCTCCTAAACTAAGCGTCCTAGGGCGAAAAGGACTTTAATTCGTGACCACCCCAAAAAATGGAAAAATCCACCCAAAACCTAAAAAAATTGAAATTTTGATATGAAAAACTTCTTTTGCCCATATCTCCTAAACTAAGCGTCCTAGAGCGAAAAGGACTTTAATTCGTGACCACCCCAAAAAATTGAAAAATCCACCCAAAACCTAAAAAAATTGAAATTTTTATATGAAAAACTTCTTTTGCCCATATCTCCTTAAATATGCGTCCTAGAGCAAAAAGGACTTTAATTCGTGACCACCCCCAAAAAATTGAAAAATCCACCCAAAACCTAAAAAAATTGAAATTTTTATATGAAAAACTTCTTTTGCCCATATCTCCTTAAATATGCGTCCTAGAGCGAAAAGGACTTTAATTCGTGACCACACCCAAAAAAATTGAAAAATCCACCCAAAACCTAAAAAAATTGAAATTTTTATATGAAAACCTTCTTTTGCCCATATCTCCTAAACTAAGCGTCCTAGAGCGAAAAGGACTTTAATTCGTGACCACCCCCAAAAAATTGAAAAATCCACCCAAAATCTAAAAAAATTGAAATTTTTATATGAAAAACTTCTTTTGCCCATATCTCCTTAAATATGCGTCCTAGAGCGAAAAGGACTTTAATTTGTGACCACCCCCAAAAAATTGAAAAATCCACCCAAAACCTAAAAAAATTGAAATTTTTATATGATAAACTTCTTTTGCCCATATCTCCTAAACTAAGCGTCCTAGAGCGAAAAGGACTTTAATTCATGACCACCCCAAAAAATTGAAAAATCCACCCAAAACCTAAAAAAATTGAAATTTTTATATGAAAAACTTCTTTTGCCCATATCTCCTTAAATATGCGTCCTAGAGCGAAAAGGACTTTAATTCATGACCACCCCCAAAAAATTGAAAAATCCACCCAAAATCTAAAAAAATTGAATTTTTATATGAAAAACTTCTTTTGCCCATATCTCCTAAACTAAGCGTCCTAGAGCGAAAAGGACTTTAATTCATGACCACCCCCAAAAAATTGAAAAATCCACCCAAAACCTAAAAAAATTGAAATTTTTATATGAAAAACTTCTTTTGCCCATATCTCCTTAAATATGCGTCCTAGAGCGAAAAGGACTTTAATTCGTGACCACCCCCAAAAAATTGAAAAATCCACCCAAAACCTAAAAAAAATGAAATTTTTATATGAAAAACTTCTTTTGCCCATATCTCCTTAAATATGCGTCCTAGAGCGAAAAGGACTTTAATTCATGACCACCCCAAAAAATTGAAAAATCCACCCAAAACCAAAAAAAATTGAAATTTTTATATGAAAAACTTCTTTTGTCCATATCTCCTAAACTAAGCGTCCTAGAGCGAAAAGGACTTTAATTCGTGACCACCCCAAAAAATTGAAAAATCCACCCAAAACCTAAAAAAATTTTAATTTTTAAATGAAAACCTTCTTTTGCCCATATCTCCTAAACTAAGCGTCCTAGACCGAAAAGGACTTTAATTCGTGACCACCCCCAAAAAATTGAAAAAAATTGAAATTGGGTGGACCAAAATCTAAAAAAATTGAAATTTTTATATGAAAAACTTCTTTTGCCCATATCTCCTAAACTAAGCGTCCTAGAGCGAAAAGGACTTTAATTCATGACCACCCCCAAAAAATTGAAAAATCCACCCAAAACCTAAAAAAATTGAAATTTTTATATGAAAAACTTCTTTTGCCCATATCTCCTAAACTAAGCGTCCTAGAGCGAAAAGGACTTTAATTCATGACCACCCCCAAAAAATTTAAAAATCCACCCAAAACCTAAAAAAATTTAAATTTTTATATGAAAACCTTCTTTTGCCCATATCTCCTAAACTAAGCGTCCTAGACCGAAAAGGACTTTAATTCGTGACCACCCCCAAAAAATCGAAAAAATTGAAATTGGGTGGACCAAAACCTAAAAGAATTGAAATTTTTATATGAAAAACTTCTTTTGCCCATATCTCCTAAACTAAGCGTCCTAGAGCGAAAAGGACTTTAATTCATGACCACCCCCAAAAAATTGAAAAATCCACCCAAAACCTAAAAAAATTGAAATTTTTATATGAAAAACTTCTTTTGCCCATATCTCCTAAACTAAGCGTCCTAGAGCGAAAAGGACTTTAATTCATGACCACCCCAAAAAATTGAAAAATCCACCCAAAACCTAAAAAAATTGAAATTTTTATATGAAAAACTTCTTTTGTCCATATCTCCTAAACTAAGCGTCCTAGAGCGAAAAGGACTTTAATTCATGACCACCCCAAAAAATTGAAAAATCCACCCAAAACCTAAAAAAATTTAAATTTTTATATGAAAAACTTCTTTTGCCCATATCTCCTTAAATATGCGTCCTAGAGCGAAAAGGACTTTAATTCATGACCACCCCCAAAAAATTGAAAAATCCACCCAAAATCTAAAAAAATTGAATTTTTATATGAAAAACTTCTTTTGCCCATATCTCCTAAACTAAGCGTCCTAGAGCGAAAAGGACTTTAATTCATGACCACCCCCAAAAAATTGAAAAATCCACCCAAAACCTAAAAAAATTGAAATTTTTATATGAAAAACTTCTTTTGCCCATATCTCCTAAACTAAGCGTCCTAGAGCGAAAAGGACTTTAATTCGTGACCACCCCCAAAAAAATTGAAAAATCCACCCAAAACCTAAAACAATTTAAATTTTTATATGAAAAATTTCTTTTGCCCATATCTCCTTAAATATGCGTCCTAGAGCGAAAAGGACTTTAATTCGTGACCACCCTCAAAAAATTGAAAAATCCACCCAAAACCTAAAAAAATTGAAATTTTTATATGAAAAACTTCTTTTGCCCATATCTCCTAAACTAAGCGTCCTAGAGCGAAAAGGACTTTAATTCGTGACCACCCCAAAAAATTGAAAAATCCACCCAAAACCTAAAAAAATTGAAATTTTTATATGAAAACCTTCTTTTGCACATATCTCCTAGACTAAGCCTCCTAGAGCGAAAAAGACTTTAATTCATGACCACCCCAAAAAATTGAAAAATCCACCCAAAACCTAAAAAAATTGAAATTTTTATATGAAAAACTTCTTTTGTCCATATCTCGTTAAATATGCGTCCAAGAGCGAAAAGGACTTTAATTCGTGACCACCCCCAAAAAATTGAAAAATCCACCCAAAACCTAAAAAAATTGAAATTTTTATATGAAAACCTTCTTTTGCCCATATCTCCTAAACTAAGCGTCCTAGAGCGAAAAGGACTTTAATTCGTGACCACCCCCAAAAAATTGAAAAATCCACCCAAAACCTAAAAAAATTGAAATTTTTATATGAAAACCTTCTTTTGCCCATATCTCCTAAACTAAGCGTCCTAGAGCGAAAAGGACTTTAATTCGTGACCACCCCCAAAAAATTGAAAAATACACCCAAAACCTAAAAAAATTGAAATTTTTATATGAAAAACTTCTTTTGCATATATCTCCTAAACTAAGCCTTCTAGAGCGAAAAGGACTTTAATTCATGACCACCCCCAAAAAATTGAAAAATCCACCCAAAACCTAAAAAATTGAAATTCTTATATGAAAAACTTCTTTTGCCCATATCTCCTTAAATATGCGTCCTAGAGCGAAAAGGACTTTAATTCGTGACCACCCCCAAAAAATTGAAAAATCCACCCAAAACCTAAAAAAATTGAAATTTTTATATGAAAAACTTCTTTTGCCCATATCTCCTTAAATATGCGTCCTAGAGCGAAAAGGACTTTAATTCATGACCACCCCAAAAAATTGAAAAATCCACCCAAAACCTAAAAAAATTGAAATTTTTATATGAAAAACTTTTGTCCATATCTCCTTAAATATGCGTCCTAGAGCGAAAAGGACTTTAATTCGTGACCACCCCCAAAAAATTGAAAAATCCACCCAAAATCTAAAAAAATTGAATTTTTATATGAAAAACTTCTTTTGCCCATATCTCCTAAACTAAGCGTCCTAGAGCGAAAAGGACTTTAATTCATGACCACCCCCAAAAAATTGAAAAATCCACCCAAAACCTAAAAAAATTGAAATTTTTATATGAAAAACTTCTTTTGCCCATATCTCCTTAAATATGCGTCCTAGAGCGAAAAGGACTTTAATTCGTGACCACCCCCAAAAAATTGAAAAATCCACCCAAAACCTAAAAAAATTGAAATTTTTATATGAAAAACTTCTTTTGCCCATATCTCCTTAAATATGCGTCCTAGAGCGAAAAGGACTTTAATTCATGACCACCCCAAAAAATTGAAAAATCCACCCAAAACCTAAAAAAATTGAAATTTTTATATGAAAAACTTTTGTCCATATCTCCTTAAATATGCGTCCTAGAGCGAAAAGGACTTTAATTCGTGACCACCCCCAAAAAATTGAAAAATCCACCCAAAACCTAAAAAAATTGAAATTTTTATATGAAAAACTTCTTTTGCCCATATCTCCTAAACTAAGCGTCCTAGAGCGAAAAGGACTTTAATTCGTGACCACCCCCAAAAAATTAAAAAATCCACCAAAACCTAAAAAAATGGAAATTTTTATATGAAAAACTTCTTTTGCATATATCTCCTAAACTAAGCGTCCTAGATCGAAAAGGACTTTAATTCGTGACCACCCCAAAAAATTGAAAAATCCACCCAAAACCTAAAAAAATTTAAATTTTTATATGAAAAACTTCTTTTGCCCATATCTCCTTAAATATGCGTCCTAGAGCGAAAAGGACTTTAATTCGTGACCACCCTCAAAAAATTGAAAAATCCACCCAAAACCTAAAAAAATTGAAATTTTTATATGAAAAACTTCTTTTGCCCATATCTCCTAAACTAAGCGTCCTAGAGCGAAAAGGACTTTAATTCGTGACCACCCCCAAAAAAAAATTGAAAAATCCACCCAAAACCTAAAAAAAATTAAATTTTTATATGAAAAATTTCTTTTGCCCA
This sequence comes from Haematobia irritans, assembly GCF_050003625.1. Lineage (NCBI taxonomy): Eukaryota > Metazoa > Arthropoda > Insecta > Diptera > Muscidae > Haematobia > Haematobia irritans. The sequence continues at coordinate 99,068,031 of NC_134400.1, read as the reverse complement.
TATCTCCTTAAATATGCGTCCTAGAGCGAAAAGGACTTTAATTCGTGACCACCCTCAAAAAATTGAAAAATCCACCCAAAACCTAAAAAAATTGAAAATTTTATATGAAAAACTTCTTTTGCCCATATCTCCTAAACTAAGCGTCCTAGAGCGAAAAGGACTTTAATTCATGACCACCCCCAAAAAATTGAAAAATCCACCCAAAACCTAAAAAAATTTAAATTTTTATATGAAAAATTTCTTTTGCCCATATCTCCTAAACTAAGCGTCCTAGAGCGAAAAGGACTTTAATTCGTGACCACCCCAAAAAATTGAAAAATCCACCCAAAACCTAAAAAAATTGAAATTTGTATATGAAAAACTTCTTTTGTCCATATCTCCTAAACTAAGCGTCCTAGGGCGAAAAGGACTTTAATTCGTGACCACCCCAAAAAATGGAAAAATCCACCCAAAACCTAAAAAAATTGAAATTTTGATATGAAAAACTTCTTTTGCCCATATCTCCTAAACTAAGCGTCCTAGAGCGAAAAGGACTTTAATTCGTGACCACCCCAAAAAATTGAAAAATCCACCCAAAACCTAAAAAAATTGAAATTTTTATATGAAAAACTTCTTTTGCCCATATCTCCTTAAATATGCGTCCTAGAGCAAAAAGGACTTTAATTCGTGACCACCCCCAAAAAATTGAAAAATCCACCCAAAACCTAAAAAAATTGAAATTTTTATATGAAAAACTTCTTTTGCCCATATCTCCTTAAATATGCGTCCTAGAGCGAAAAGGACTTTAATTCGTGACCACACCCAAAAAAATTGAAAAATCCACCCAAAACCTAAAAAAATTGAAATTTTTATATGAAAACCTTCTTTTGCCCATATCTCCTAAACTAAGCGTCCTAGAGCGAAAAGGACTTTAATTCGTGACCACCCCCAAAAAATTGAAAAATCCACCCAAAATCTAAAAAAATTGAAATTTTTATATGAAAAACTTCTTTTGCCCATATCTCCTTAAATATGCGTCCTAGAGCGAAAAGGACTTTAATTTGTGACCACCCCCAAAAAATTGAAAAATCCACCCAAAACCTAAAAAAATTGAAATTTTTATATGATAAACTTCTTTTGCCCATATCTCCTAAACTAAGCGTCCTAGAGCGAAAAGGACTTTAATTCATGACCACCCCAAAAAATTGAAAAATCCACCCAAAACCTAAAAAAATTGAAATTTTTATATGAAAAACTTCTTTTGCCCATATCTCCTAAACTAAGCGTCCTAGAGCGAAAAGGACTTTAATTCATGACCACCCCCAAAAAATTGAAAAATCCACCCAACACCTAAAAAAATTGAAATTTTTATATGAAAAACTTCTTTTGTCCATATTTCCTTAAATATGCGTCCTAGAGCGAAAAGGACTTTAATTCGTGACCACCCCCAAAAAATTGCAAAATCCACCCAAAACCTAAAATATTGAAATTTTTATATGAAAAACTTCTTTTGCCCATATCTCCTAAACTAAGCGTCCTAGAGCGAAAAGGACTTTAATTCATGACCACCCCAAAAAATTGAAAAATCCACCCAAAACCAAAAAAAATTGAAATTTTTATATGAAAAACTTCTTTTGTCCATATCTCCTAAACTAAGCGTCCTAGAGCGAAAAGGACTTTAATTCGTGACCACCCCAAAAAATTGAAAAATCCACCCAAAACCTAAAAAAATTTAAATTTTTAAATGAAAACCTTCTTTTGCCCATATCTCCTAAACTACGCGTCCTAGACCGAAAAGGACTTTAATTCGTGACCACCCCCAAAAAATTGAAAAAATTGAAATTGGGTGGACCAAAACCTAAAAAAATTTAAATTTTTATATGAAAAACTTCTTTTGCCCATATCTCCTAAACTAAGCGTCCTAGAGCGAAAAGGACTTTAATTCGTGACCACCCCCAAAAAATTGAAAAATCCACCCAAAACCTAAAAAAATTGAAATTTTTATATGAAAAACTTCTTTTGCCCATATCTCCTAAACTAAGCGTCCTAGAGCGAAAAGGACTTTAATTCATGACCACCCTCAAAAAATTGAAAAATCCACCCAAAACCTAAAAAAAATAAAATTTTTATATGAAAAACTTCTTTTGCCCATATCTCCTTAAATATGCGTCCTAGAGCGAAAAGGACTTTAATTCGTGACCACCCCAAAAAATTGAAAAATCCACCCAAAACCAAAAAAAAAATTGAAATTTTTATATGAAAACCTTCTTTTGCCCATATCTCCTAAACTAAGCGTCCTAGAGCGAAAAGGACTTTAATTCGTGACCACCCCCAAAAAATTTAAAGATCCACCCAAAACCTAAAAAAATTGAAATTTTTATATGAAAAACTTCTTTTGCCCATATCTCCTAAACTAAGCGTCCTAGATCGAAAAGAACTTTAATTCGTGACCACCCCCAAAAAATTGAAAAATACACCCAAAACCTAAAAAAATTGAAATTTTTATATGAAAACCTTCTTTTGTCCATATCTCCTAAACTAAGCCTCCTAGAGCGAAAAGGACTTTAATTCATGCCCACCCCAAAAAATTGAAAAATCCACCCAAAACCTAAAAAAATTGAAATTTTTATATGAAAACCTTCTTTTGTCCATATCTCCTAAACTAAGCCTCCTAGAGCGAAAAGGACTTTAATTCGTGACCACCCCAAAAAATTGAAAAATCCACCCAAAACCTAAAAAAATTGAAATTTTTATATGAAAAACTTCTTTTGTCCATATCTCCTAATCTAAGCGTCCTAGGGCGAAAAGGACTTTAATTCGTGACCACCCCAAAAAATTGAAAAATCCACCCTAAACCTAAAAAAATTTAAATTTTTATATGAAAAACTTCTTTTGCCCATATCTCCTAAACTAAGCGTCCTAGAGCGAAAAGGACTTTAATTCGTGACCACCCCAAAAAATTGAAAAATCCACCCAAAACCTAAAAAAATTGAAATTTTTATATGAAAAACTTCTTTTGCCCATATCTCCTTAAATATGCGTCCTAGAGCGAAAAGGACTTTAATTCGTGACTACCCCCAAAAAATTGAAAAATCCACCCAAAACCTAAAAAAATTGAAATTTTTATATGAAAAACTTCTTTTGCCCATATCTCCTTAAATATGCGTCCTAGAGCGAAAAGGACTTTAATTTGTGACCACCCCCAAAAAATTGAAAAATCCACCCAAAACCTAAAAAAATTGAAATTTTTATATGAAAAACTTCTTTTGCCCATATCTCCTTAAATATGCGTCCTAGAGCGAAAAGGACTTTAATTCGTGACCACCCCCAAAAAAATTGAAAAATCCACCCAAAACCTAAAAAAATTGAAATTTTTATATGAAAAACTTCTTTTGTCCATATCTCCTAAACTAAGCGTCCTAGAGCGAAAAGGACTTTAATTCGTGACCACCCCCAAAAAATTGAAAAATCCACCCAAAACCTAAAAAAATTGAAATTTTTATATGAAAAACTTCTTTTGCCCATATCTCCTTAAATATGCGTCCTAGAGCGAAAAGGACTTTAATTCGTGACCACCCCCAAAAAATTGAAAAATCCACCCAAAACCTAAAAAAATTGAAATTTTTATATGATAAACTTCTTTTGCCCATATCTCCTAAACTAAGCGTCCTAGAGCAAAAAGGACTTTAATTCATGACCACCCCAAAAAATTGAAAAATCCACCCAAAACCTAAAAAAATTGAAATTTTTATATGAAAAACTTCTTTTGCATATATCTCCTAAACTAAGCGTCCTAGAGCGAAAAGGACTTTAATTCATGACCACCCCCAAAAAAATTGAAAAATCCACCCAAAACCTAAAAAAATTGAAATTTTTATATGAAAAACTTCTTTTGCCCATATCTCCTTAAATATGCGTCCTAGAGCGAAAAGGACTTTAATTTGTGACCACCCCCAAAAAATTGAAAAATCCACCCAAAACCTAAAAAAATTGAAATTTTTATATGAAAAACTTCTTTTGTCCATATCTCCTAAACTAAGCGTCCTAGAGCGAAAAGGACTTTAATTCGTGACCACCCCAAAAAATTGAAAAATCCACCCAAAACCTAAAAAAATTTTAATTTTTAAATGAAAACCTTCTTTTGCCCATATCTCCTAAACTAAGCGTCCTAGACCGAAAAGGACTTTAATTCGTGACCACCCCCAAAAAATTGAAAAAATTGAAATTGGGAGGACCAAAATCTAAAAAAATTGAAATTTTTATATGAAAAACTTCTTTTGCCCATATCTCCTAAACTAAGCGTCCTAGAGCGAAAAGGACTTTAATTCGTGACCACCCCAAAAAATTGAAAAATCCACCCAAAACCTAAAAAAATTGAAATTTTTATATGAAAAACTTCTTTTGCCCATATCTCCTTAAATATGCGTCCTAGAGCAAAAAGGACTTTAATTCGTGACCACCCCCAAAAAATTGAAAAATCCACCCAAAACCTAAAAAAATTGAAATTTTTATATGAAAAACTTCTTTTGCCCATATCTCCTTAAATATGCGTCCTAGAGCGAAAAGGACTTTAATTCGTGACCACACCCAAAAAAATTGAAAAATCCACCCAAAACCTAAAAAAATTGAAATTTTTATATGAAAACCTTCTTTTGCCCATATCTCCTAAACTAAGCGTCCTAGAGCGAAAAGGACTTTAATTCGTGACCACCCCCAAAAAATTGAAAAATCCACCCAAAATCTAAAAAAATTGAAATTTTTATATGAAAAACTTCTTTTGCCCATATCTCCTTAAATATGCGTCCTAGAGCGAAAAGGACTTTAATTTGTGACCACCCCCAAAAAATTGAAAAATCCACCCAAAACCTAAAAAAATTGAAATTTTTATATGATAAACTTCTTTTGCCCATATCTCCTAAACTAAGCGTCCTAGAGCGAAAAGGACTTTAATTCATGACCACCCCAAAAAATTGAAAAATCCACCCAAAACCTAAAAAAATAGAAATTTTTATATGAAAAACTTCTTTTGCCCATATCTCCTAAACTAAGCGTCCTAGAGCGAAAAGGACTTTAATTCATGACCACCCCCAAAAAATTGAAAAATCCACCCAACACCTAAAAAAATTGAAATTTTTATATGAAAAACTTCTTTTGTCCATATTTCCTTAAATATACGTCCTAGAGCGAAAAGGACTTTAATTCGTGACCACCCCCAAAAAATTGCAAAATCCACCCAAAACCTAAAATATTGAAATTTTTATATGAAAAACTTCTTTTGCCCATATCTCCTAAACTAAGCGTCCTAGAGCGAAAAGGACTTTAATTCATGACCACCCCAAAAAATTGAAAAATCCACCCAAAACCAAAAAAAATTGAAATTTTTATATGAAAAACTTCTTTTGTCCATATCTCCTAAACTAAGCGTCCTAGAGCGAAAAGGACTTTAATTCGTGACCACCCCAAAAAATTGAAAAATCCACCCAAAACCTAAAAAAATTTAAATTTTTAAATGAAAACCTTCTTTTGCCCATATCTCCTAAACTACGCGTCCTAGACCGAAAAGGACTTTAATTCGTGACCACCCCCAAAAAATTGAAAAAATTGAAATTGGGTGGACCAAAACCTAAAAAAATTGAAATTTTTATATGAAAAACTTCTTTTGCCCATATCTCCTAAACTAAGCGTCCTAGAGCGAAAAGGACTTTAATTCGTGACCACCCCCAAAAAATTGAAAAATCCACCCAAATCCTAAAAAAATTGAAATTTTTATATGAAAAACTTCTTTTGCCCATATCTCCTAAACTAAGCGTCCTAGAGCGAAAAGGACTTTAATTCATGACCACCCTCAAAAAATTGAAAAATCCACCCAAAACCTAAAAAAAATAAAATTTTTATATGAAAAACTTCTTTTGCCCATATCTCCTTAAATATGCGTCCTAGAGCGAAAAGGACTTTAATTCGTGACCACCCCAAAAAATTGAAAAATCCACCCAAAACCAAAAAAAAAATTGAAATTTTTATATGAAAACCTTCTTTTGCCCATATCTCCTAAACTAAGCGTCCTAGAGCGAAAAGGACTTTAATTCGTGACCACCCCCAAAAAATTTAAAGATCCACCCAAAACCTAAAAAAATTGAAATTTTTATATGAAAAACTTCTTTTGCCCATATCTCCTAAACTAAGCGTCCTAGATCGAAAAGGACTTTAATTCGTGACCACCCCCAAAAAATTGAAAAATACACCCAAAACCTAAAAAAATTGAAATTTTTATATGAAAACCTTCTTTTGTCCATATCTCCTAAACTAAGCCTCCTAGGACTTTAATTCATGCCCACCCCAAAAAATTGAAAAATCCACCCAAAACCTAAAAAAATTGAAATTTTTATATGAAAACCTTCTTTTGTCCATATCTCCTAAACTAAGCCTCCTAGAGCGAAAAGGACTTTAATTCGTGACCACCCCAAAAAATTGAAAAATCCACCCAAAACCTAAAAAAATTGAAATTTTTATATGAAAAACTTCTTTTGTCCATATCTCCTAATCTAAGCGTCCTAGGGCGAAAAGGACTTTAATTCGTGACCACCCCAAAAAATTGAAAAATCCACCCTAAAGCTAAAAAAATTTAAATTTTTATATGAAAAACTTCTTTTGCCCATATCTCCTAAACTAAGCGTCCTAGAGCGAAAAGGACTTTAATTCGTGACCACCCCAAAAAATTGAAAAATCCACCCAAAACCTAAAAAAATTGAAATTTTTATATGAAAAACTTCTTTTGCCCATATCTCCTTAAATATGCGTCCTAGAGCGAAAAGGACTTTAATTCGTGACTACCCCCAAAAAATTGAAAAATCCACCCAAAACCTAAAAAAATTGAAATTTTTATATGAAAAACTTCTTTTGCCCATATCTCCTTAAATATGCGTCCTAGAGCGAAAAGGACTTTAATTTGTGACCACCCCCAAAAAATTGAAAAATCCACCCAAAACCTAAAAAAATTGAAATTTTTATATGAAAAACTTCTTTTGCCCATATCTCCTTAAATATGCGTCCTAGAGCGAAAAGGACTTTAATTCGTGACCACCCCCAAAAAAATTGAAAAATCCACCCAAAACCTAAAAAAATTGAAATTTTTATATGAAAAACTTCTTTTGTCCATATCTCCTAAACTAAGCGTCCTAGAGCGAAAAGGACTTTAATTCGTGACCACCCCCAAAAAATTGAAAAATCCACCCAAAACCTAAAAAAATTGAAATTTTTATATGAAAAACTTCTTTTGCCCATATCTCCTTAAATATGCGTCCTAGAGCGAAAAGGACTTTAATTCGTGACCACCCCCAAAAAATTTAAAAATCCACCCAAAACCTAAAAAAATTGAAATTTTTATATGATAAACTTCTTTTGCCCATATCTCCTAAACTAAGCGTCCTAGAGCAAAAAGGACTTTAATTCATGACCACCCCAAAAAATTGAAAAATCCACCCAAAACCTAAAAAAATTGAAATTTTTATATGAAAAACTTCTTTTGCCCATATCTCCTAAACTAAGCGTCCTAGAGCGAAAAGGACTTTAATTCATGACCACCCCCAAAAAATTGAAAAATCCACCCAAAACCTAAAAAAATTGAAATTTTTATATGAAAAACTTCTTTTGCCCATATCTCCTAAACTAAGCGTCCTAGAGCGAAAAGGACTTTAATTCATGACCACCCCCAAAAAATTGAAAAATCCACCCAAAATCTAAAAAAATTGAATTTTTATATGAAAAACTTCTTTTGCCCATATCTCCTAAACTAAGCGTCCTAGAGCGAAAAGGACTTTAATTCATGACCACCCCCAAAAAATTGAAAAATCCACCCAAAACCTAAAAAAATTGAAATTTTTATATGAAAAACTTCTTTTGTCCATATCTCCTAAACTAAGCGTCCTAGAGCGAAAAGGACTTTAATTCATGACCACCCCAAAAAATTGAAAAATCCACCCAAAACCTAAAAAAATTGAAATTTTTATATGAAAAACTTCTTTTGCCCATATCTCCTTAAATATGCGTCCTAGAGCGAAAAGGACTTTAATTCATGACCACCCCCAAAAAATTGAAAAATCCACCCAAAATCTAAAAAAATTGAAATTTTTATATGAAAAACTTATTTTGCCCATATCTCCTAAACTAAGCGTCCTAGAGCGAAAAGGACTTTAATTCATGACCACCCCAAAAAATTGAAAAATCCACCCAAAACCTAAAAAAATTGAAATTTTTATATGATAAACTTCTTTTGCCCATATCTCCTAAACTAAGCGTCCTAGAGCGAAAAGGACTTTAATTCGTGACCACCCCCAAAAAATTGAAAAATCCACCCAAAACCTAAAAAAATTGAAATTTTTATATGAAAAACTTATTTTGCCCATATCTCCTAAACTAAGCGTCCTAGAGCGAAAAGGACTTTAATTCATGATCACCCCAAAAAATTGAAAAATCCACCCAAAACCTAAAAAATTGAAATTTTTATATGAAAAACTCCTTTTGCCCATATCTCCTAAACTAAGCGTCCTAGAGCGAAAAGGACTTTAATTCGTGACCACCCCCAAAAAATTGAAAAATCCACCCAAAACCTAAAAAAATTGAAATTTTTATATGAAAAACTTCTTTTGCCCATATCTCCTAAACTAAGCGTCCTAGAGCGAAAAGGACTTTAATTCATGACCACCCTCAAAAAATTGAAAAATCCACCCAAAACCTAAAAAAAATGAAATTTTTATATGAAAAACTTCTTTTGCCCATATCTCCTTAAATATGCGTCCTAGAGCGAAAAGGACTTTAATTCGTGACCACCCCAAAAAATTGAAAAATCCACCCAAAACTTAAAAAAAATTGAAATTTTTATATGAAAACCTTCTTTTGCCCATATCTCCTAAACTAAGCGTCCTAGAGCGAAAATGACTTTAATTCATGACCCCCCAAAAAATTGAAAAATCCACCCAAAATCTAAAAAAATTGAAATTTTTATATGAAAAACTTCTTTTGCCCATATCTCCTAAACTAAGCGTCCTAGAGCGAAAAGGACTTTAATTCATGACCACCCCAAAAAATTGAAAAATCCACCCAAAACCTAAAAAAATTGAAATTTTTATATGATAAACTTCTTTTGCCCATATATCCTAAACTAAGCGTCCTAGAGCGAAAAGGACATTAATTCGTGACCACCCCCAAAAAATTGAAAAATCCACCCAAAACCTAAAAAAATTTAAATTTTTATATGAAAACCTTCTTTTGTCCATATCTCCTAAACTAAGCCTCCTAGAGCGAAAAGGACTTTAATTCGTGACCACCCCAAAAAATTGAAAAATCCACCCAAAACCTAAAAAAATTGATATTTTTATATGAAAAACTTCTTTTGTCCATATCTCCTAATCTAAGCGTCCTAGGGCGAAAAGGACTTTAATTCGTGACCACCCCAAAAAATTGAAAAATCCACCCAAAACCTAAAAAAATTGAAATTTTTATATGAAAAACTTCTTTTGCCCATATCTCCTAAACTAAGCGTCCTAGAGCGAAAAGGACTTTAATTCGTGACCACCCCAAAAAATTGAAAAATCCACCCAAAACCTAAAAAAATTGAAATTTTTATATGAAAAACTTCTTTTGCCCATATCTCCTTAAATATGCGTCCTAGAGCGAAAAGGACTTTAATTCGTGACCAGCCCCAAAAAATTGAAAAATCCACCCAAAACCTAAAAAAATTGAAATTTTTATATGAAAAACTTCTTTTGCCCATATCTCCTAAACTAAGCGTCCTAGAGCGAAAAGGACTTTAATACATGACCACCCCCAAAAAATTGAAAAATCCACCCAAAACCTAAAAAAATTGAAATTTTTATATGAAAAACTTCTTTTGCCCATATCTCCTTAAATATGCGTCCTAGAGCGAAAAGGACTTTAATTCGTGACCACCCCCAAAAAAATTGAAAAATCCACCCAAAACCTAAAAAAATTGAAATTTTTATATGAAAAACTTCTTTTGTCCATATCTCCTTAAATATGCGTCCTAGAGCGAAAAGGACTTTAATTCGTGACCACCCCCAAAAAATTGAAAAATCCACCCAAAACCTAAAAAATTGAAATTTTTATATGAAAAACTTCTTTTGCCCATATCTCCTAAACTAAGCGTCCTAGAGCGAAAAGGACTTTAATTCATGGCCACCCCAAAAAATTGAAAAATCCACCCAAAACCAAAAAAAATTGAAATTTTTATATGAAAAACTTCTTTTGTCCATATCTCCTAAACTAAGCGTCCTAGAGCGATAAGGACTTTAATTCGTGACCACCCCAAAAAATTGAAAAATCCACCCAAAACCTAAAAAAATTGAAATTTTTATATGAAAACCTTCTTTTGCCCATATCTCCTAAACTAAGCGTCCTAGACCGAAAAGGACTTTAATTCGTGACCACCCCCAAAAAATTGAAAATTCCACCCAAAACCTAAAAAAATTGAAATTTTTATATGAAAACCTTCTTTTGCCCATATCTCCTAAACTAAGCGTCCTAGAGCGAAAAAATTGAAAAATCCACCCAAAACCTAAAAAAATTGAAATTTTTATATGAAAAACTTCTTTTGTCCATATCTCCTTAAATATGCGTCCTAGAGCGAAAAGGACTTTAATTCGTGACCACCCCCAAAAAATTGAAAAATCCATCCAAAACCTAAAAAAATTGAAATTTTTATATGAAAACCTTCTTTTGCCCATATCTCCTAAACTAAGCGTCCTAGAGCGAAAAGGACTTTAATTCATGACCACCCCCAAAAAAATTGAAAAATCCACCCAAAACCTAAAAAATTGAAATTTTTATATGAAAAACTTCTTTTGCCCATATCTCCTAAACTAAGCGTCCTAGAGCGAAAAGGACTTTAATTCATGGCCACCCCAAAAAATTGAAAAATCCACCCAAAACCAAAAAAATTTAAATTTTTATATGAAAAACTTCTTTTGCCCATATCTCCTTAAATATGCGTCCTAGAGCGAAAAGGACTTTAATTCATGACCACCTCCAAAAAATTGAAAAATCCACCCAAAATCTAAAAAAATTGAAATTTTTATATGAAAAACTTCTTTTGCCCATATCTCCTAAACTAAGCGTCCTAGAGCGAAAAGGACTTTAATTCATGACCACCCCAAAAAATTGAAAAATCCACCCAAAACCTAAAAAAATTGAAATTTTTATATGATAAACTTCTTTTGCCCATATCTCCTAAACTAAGCGTCCTAGAGCGAAAAGGACTTTAATTCGTGACCACCCCCAAAAAATTGAAAAATCCACCCAAAACCTAAAAAAATTGAAATTTTTATATGAAAAACTTCTTTTGCCCATATCTCCTAAACTAAGCGTCCTAGAGCGAAAAGGACTTTAATTCATGATCACCCTCAAAAAATTGAAAAATCCACCCAAAACCTAAAAAAATTGAAATTTTTATATGCAAAACTTCTTTTGCCCATATCTCCTAAACTAAGCGTCCTAGATCGAAAAGGACTTTAATTCGTGACCACCCCCAAAAAATTGAAAAATACACCCAAAACCTAAAAAAATTTAAATTTTTATATGAAAACCTTCTTTTGTCCATATCTCCTAAACTAAGCCTCCTAGAGCGAAAAGGACTTTAATTCGTGACCACCCCAAAAAATTGAAAAATCCACCCAAAACCTAAAAAAATTGATATTTTTATATGAAAAACTTCTTTTGTCCATATCTCCTAATCTAAGCGTCCTAGGGCGAAAAGGACTTTAATTCGTGACCACCCCAAAAAATTGAAAAATCCACCCAAAACCTAAAAAAATTGAAATTTTTATATGAAAAACTTCTTTTGCCCATATCTCCTAAACTAAGCGTCCTAGAGCGAAAAGGACTTTAATTCGTGACCACCCCAAAAAATTGAAAAATCCACCCAAAACCTAAAAAAATTGAAATTTTTATATGAAAAACTTCTTTTGCCCATATCTCCTTAAATATGCGTCCTAGAGCGAAAAGGACTTTAATTCGTGACCAGCCCCAAAAAATTTAAAAATCCACCCAAAACCTAAAAAAATTGAAATTTTTATATGAAAAACTTCTTTTGCCCATATCTCCTAAACTAAGCGTCCTAGAGCGAAAAGGACTTTAATACATGACCACCCCCAAAAAATTGAAAAATCTACCCAAAACCTAAAAAAATTGAAATTTTTATATGAAAAACTTCTTTTGCCCATATCTCCTTAAATATGCGTCCTAGAGCGAAAAGGACTTTAATTCGTGACCACCCCCAAAAAAAATTGAAAAATCCACCCAAAACCTAAAAAAAATTGAAATTTTTATATGAAAAACTTCTTTTGTCCATATCTCCTTAAATATGCGTCCTAGAGCGAAAAGGACTTTAATTCGTGACCACCCCCAAAAAATTGATAAATCCACCCAAAACCTAAAAAATTGAAATTTTTATATGAAAAACTTCTTTTGCCCATATCTCCTAAACTAAGCGTCCTAGAGCGAAAAGGACTTTAATTCATGGCCACCCCAAAAAATTGAAAAATCCACCCAAAACCAAAAAAAAATTGAAATTTTTATATGAAAAACTTCTTTTGTCCATATCTCCTAAACTAAGCGTCCTAGAGCGAAAAGGACTTTAATTCGTGACCACCCCAAAAAATTGAAAAATCCACCCAAAACCTAAAAAAATTTAAATTTTTATATGAAAACCTTCTTTTGCCCATATCTCCTAAACTAAGCGTCCTAGACCGAAAAGGACTTTAATTCGTGACCACCCCCAAAAAATTGAAAATTCCACCCAAAACCTAAAAAAATTGAAATTTTTATATGAAAACCTTCTTTTGCCCATATCTCCTAAACTAAGCGTCCTAGAGCGAAAAGGACTTTAATTCATGACCACCCCCAAAAAAATTGAAAAATCCACCCAAAACCTAAAAAAATTGAAATTTTTATATGAAAAACTTCTTTTGTCCATATCTCCTTAAATATGCGTCCTAGAGCGAAAAGGACTTTAATTCGTGACCACCCCCAAAAAATTGAAAAATCCACCCAAAACCTAAAAAAATTGAAATTTTTATATGAAAAACTTCTTTTGTCCATATCTCCTTAAATATGCGTCCTAGAGCGAAAAGGACTTTAATTCGTGACCACCCCCAAAAAATTGAAAAATCCACCCAAAACCTAAAAAATTGAAATTTTTATATGAAAAACTTCTTTTGCCCATATCTCCTAAACTAAGCGTCCTAGAGCGAAAAGGACTTTAATTCATGGCCACCCCAAAAAATTGAAAAATCCACCCAAAACCAAAAAAATTGAAAAAATTGAAATTGGGTGGACCAAAACCTAAAAAAATTGAAATTTTTATATGAAAAACTTCTTTTGCCCATATCTCCTAAACTAAGCGTCCTAGAGCGAAAAGGACTTTAATTCATGACCACCCCCAAAAAATTGAAAAATCCACCCAAAACCTAAAAAAATTGAAATTTTTATATGAAAAACTTCTTTTGCCCATATCTCCTAAACTAAGCGTCCTAGAGCGAAAAGGACTTTAATTCGTGACCACCCCCAACAAATTGAAAAATCCATCCAAAACCTAAAAAAATTGAAATTTTTATATGAAAACTTTCTTTTGCCCATATATCCTAAACTAAGCGTCCTAGAGCGAAAAGGACTTTAATTCATGACCACCCCCAAAAAATTTAAAAATCCACCCAAAACCTAAAAAAATTGAAATTTTTATATGAAAAACTTCTTTTGTCCATATCTCCTAAACTAAGCGTCCTAGAGCGAAAAGGACTTTAATTCATGACCACCCCAAAAAATTGAAAAATCCACCCAAAACCTAAAAAAATTGAAATTTTTATATGAAAAACTTCTTTTGCCCATATCTCCTTAAATATGCGTCCTAGAGCGAAAAGGACTTTAATTCATGACCACCCCCAAAAAATTGAAAAATCCACCCAAAATCTAAAAAAATTGAAATTTTTATATGAAAAACTTCTTTTGCCCATATCTCCTAAACTAAGCGTCCTAGAGCGAAAAGGACTTTAATTCATGACCACCCCAAAAAATTGAAAAATCCACCCAAAACCTAAAAAAATTGAAATTTTTATATGATAAACTTCTTTTGCCCATATCTCCTAAACTAAGCGTCCTAGAGCGAAAAGGACTTTAATTCGTGACCACCCCCAAAAAATTGAAAAATCCACCCAAAACCTAAAAAAAATTGAAATTTTTATATGAAAAACTTCTTTTGCCCATATCTCCTAAACTAAGCGTCCTAGAGCGAAAAGGACTTTAATTCATGATCACCCTCAAAAAATTGAAAAATCCACCCAAAACCTAAAAAAATTTAAATTTTTATATGAAAAACTTCTTTTGCCCATATCTCCTAAACTAAGCGTCCTAGAGCGAAAAGGACTTTAATTCGTGACCACCCCCAAAAAATTGAAAAATCCACCCAAAACCTAAAAAAATTGAAATTTTTATATGAAAAACTTCTTTTGCCCATATCTCCTAAACTAAGCGTCCTAGAGCGAAAAGGACTTTAATTCATGACCACCCTCAAAAAATTGAAAAATCCACCCAAAAACTAAAAAAAAAATGAAATTTTTATATGAAAAACTTCTTTTGCCCATATCTCCTAAACTAAGCGTCCTAGAGCGAAAAGGACTTTAATTCGTGACCACCCCCAAAAAATTGAAAAATACACCCAAAACCTAAAAAAATTGAAATTTTTATATGAAAACCTTCTTTTGCCCATATCTCCTAAACTAAGCGTCCTAGATCGAAAAGGACTTTAATTCGTGACCTCCCCCAAAAAATTGAAAAATACACCCAAAACCTAAAAAAATTGAAATTTTTATATGAAAACCTTCTTTTGTCCATATCTCCTAAACTAAGCCTCCTAGAGCGAAAAGGACTTTAATTCATGACCACCCCAAAAAATTGAAAAATCCACCCAAAACCTAAAAAAATTTAAATTTTTATATGAAAAACTTCTTTTGTCCATATCTCCTAAACTAAGCGTCCTAGAGCGAAAAGGACTTTAATTCGTGACCACCCCCAAAAAATTGAAAAATCCACCCAAAACCTAAAAAAATTGAAATTTTTATATGAAAAACTTCTTTTGCCCATATCTCCTTAAATATGCGTCCTAGAGCGAAAAGGACTTTAATTCGTGCCCACCCCAAAAAATTGAAAAATCCACCCAAAACCTAAAAAAATTGAAATTTTTATATGAAAAACTTCTTTTGCCCATATCTCCTTAAATATGCGTCCTAGAGCGAAAAGGACTTTAATTCGTGATCACCCCAAAAAATTGAAAAATCCACCCAAAACCTAAAAAAATTTAAATTTTTATATGAAAAACTTCTTTTGCCCGTATCTCCTTAAATATGCGTCCTAGAGCGAAAAGGACTTTAATTCGTGACCACCCCCAAAAAATTGAAAAATCCACCCAAAACCTAAAAAAATTTAAATTTTTTGTATGAAAAACTTCTTTTGCCCATATCTCCTAAACTAAGCGTACTAGAGCGAAAGGGACTTTAATTCATGATCACCCCAAAAAATTGAAAAATCCACCCAAAACCTAAAAAAATTGAAATTTTTATATGAAAAACTTCTTTTGCCCATATCTCCTAAACTAAGCGTCCTAGAGCGAAAAGGACTTTAATTCGTGACCACCCCCAAAAAATTGAAAAATCCACCCAAAACCTAAAAAAATTGAAATTTTTATATGAAAAACTTCTTTTGCCCATATCTCCTAAACTAAGCGTCCTAGAGCGAAAAGGACTTTAATTCATGACCACCCTCAAAAAATTGAAAAATCCACCCAAAACCTAAAAAAAAAGAAATTTTTATATGAAAAACTTCTTTTGCCCATATCTCCTAAACTAAGCGTCCTAGAGCGAAAAGGACTTTAATTCGTGACCACCCCCAAAAAATTGAAAAATACACCCAAAACCTAAAAAAATTGAAATTTTTATATGAAAAACTTCTTTTGTCCATATCTCCTAAACTAAGCGTCCTAGAGCGAAAAGGACTTTAATTCGTGACACCCCCAAAAAATTGAAAAATCCACCCAAAACCTAAAAAAATTGAAATTTTTATATGAAAAACTTCTTTTGCCCATATCTCCTAAACTAAGCGTCCTAGAGCGAAAAGGACTTTAATTCGTGACCACCCCAAAAAATTGAAAAATCCACCCAAAACCTAAAAAAATTGAAATTTTTATAGAAAAACTTCTTTTGCCCATATCTCCTTAAATATGCGTCCTAGAGCGAAAAGGACTTTAATTCGTGACCACCCTCAAAAAAATGAAAAATCCACCCAAAACCTAAAAAAATTGAAATTTTTATATGAAAAACTTCTTTTGCCCATATCTCCTAAACTAAGCGTCCTAGAGCGAAAAGGACTTTAATTCGTGACCACCCCCAAAAAATTGAAAAATCCACCCAAAACGTAAAAAAATTTAAATTTTTATATGAAAAACTTTTTTTGCCCATATCTCCTTAAATATGCGTCCTAGAGCGAAAAGGACTTTAATTCGTGACCACCCCCAAAAAATTGAAAAATCCACCCAAAACCTAAAAAATTTAAATTTTTATATGAAAAACTTCTTTTGTCCATATCTCCTAAACTAAGCGTCCTAGAGCGAAAAGGACTTTAATTCGTGACCACCCCCAAAAAATTGAAAAATCCACCCAAAACCTAAAAAAATTGAAATTTTTATATGAAAAACTTCTTTTGCCCATATCTCCTAAACTAAGCCTCCTAGAGCGAAAAGGACTTTAATTCATGACCACCCCAAAAAATTGAAAAATTCACCCAAAACATAAAAAAATTAAAATTTTTATATGAAAAACTTCTTTTGCCCATATCTCCTAAACTAAGCGTCCTAGAGCGAAAAGGACTTTAATTCGTGACCACCCACAAAAAATTGAAAAATCCACCCAAAACCTAAAAAAATTGAAATTTTTATATGAAAACCTTCTTTTGCCCATATCTCCTAAACTAAGCGTCCTAGAGCGAAAAGGACTTTAATTCGTGACCACCCCCAAAAAATTGAAAAATCCACCCAAAACCTAAAAAAATTGAAATTTTTGTATGAAAAACTTCTTTTGTCCATATCTCCTAAACTAAGCGTCCTAGACCGAAAAGGACTTTAATTCGTGACCACCCCCAAAAAATTGAAAAATCCACCCAAAACCTAAAAAAATTGAAATTTTTATATGAAAAACTTCTTTTGCCCATATCTCCTTAAATATGCGTCCTAGAGCGAAAAGGACTTTAATTCGTGACCACCCCCAAAAAATTTAAAAATCCACCCAAAACCTAAAAAAATTGAAATTTTTATATGAAAAACTTCTTTTGCCCATATCTCCTAAACTAAGCGTCCTAGAGCGAAAAGGACTTTAATTCATGACCACCCCAAAAAATTGAAAAATCCACCCAAAACCTAAAAAAATTGAAATTATTATATGAAAAACTTCTTTTGTCCATATCTCCTAAACTAAGCGTCCTAGAGCGAAAAGGACTTTAATTCGTGACCACCCCCAAAAAATTGAAAAATCCACCCAAAACCTAAAAAAATTGAAATTTTTATATGAAGAACTTCTTTTGCCCATATCTCCTAAACTAAGCGTCCTAGAGCGAAAAGGACTTTAATTCGTGACCACCCCAAAAAATTGAAAAATCCACCCAAAACCTAAAAAAATTGAAATTTTTATATGAAAACCTTCTTTTGCCCATATCTCCTAAACTAAGCGTCCTAGAGCGAAAAGGACTTTAATTCGTGACCACCCCCAAAAAATTGAAAAATCCACCCAAAACCTAAAAAAATTTAAATTTTTATATGAAAAACTTCTTTTGCCCATATCTCCTTAAATATGCGTCCTAGAGCGAAAAGGACTTTAATTCGTGACCACCCCCAAAAAATTGAAAAATCCACCCAAAACCTAAAAAATTTAAATTTTTATATGAAAAACTTCTTTTGTCCATATCTCCTAAACTAAGCGTCCTAGAGCGAAAAGGACTTTAATTCGTGACCACCCCCAAAAAATTGAAAAATCCACCCAAAACCTAAAAAAATTGAAATTTTTATATGAAAAACTTCTTTTGCCCATATCTCCTAAACTAAGCCTCCTAGAGCGAAAAGGACTTTAATTCATGACCACCCCAAAAAATTGAAAAATTCACCCAAAACATAAATAAATTGAAATTTTTATATGAAAAACTTCTTTTGCCCATATCTCCTAAAATAAGCGTCCTAGAGCGAAAAGGACTTTAATTCGTGACCACCCCCAAAAAATTGAAAAATCCACCCAAAACCTAAAAAAATTGAAATTTTTATATGAAAACCTTCTTTTGCCCATATCTCCTAAACTAAGCGTCCTAGAGCGAAAAGGACTTTAATTCGTGACCACCCCCAAAAAATTGAAAAATCCACCCAAAACCTAAAAAAATTGAAATTTTTATATGAAAAACTTCTTTTGTCCATATCTCCTAAACTAAGCGTCCTAGAGCGAAATGGACTTTAATTCGTGACCACCCCCAAAAAATTGAAAAATCCACCCAAAACCTAAAAAAATTGAAATTTTTATATGAAGAACTTCTTTTGCCCATATCTCCTAAACTAAGCGTCCTAGAGCGAAAAGGACTTTAATTCGTGACCACCCCAAAAAATTGAAAAATCCACCCAAAACCTAAAAAAATTGAAATTTTTATATGAAAACCTTCTTTTGCCCATATCTCCTAAACTAAGCGTCCTAGAGCGAAAATGACTTTAATTCGTGACCACCCCCAAAAAATTGAAAAATCCACCCAAAACCTAAAAAAATTGAAATTTTTATATGAAAAACTTCTTTTGCCCATATCTCCTTAAATATGCGTCCTAGAGCGAAAAGGACTTTAATTCATGACCACCCCCAAAAAATTGAAAAATCCACCCAAAACCTAAAAATATTGAAATTTTTATATGAAAAACTTCTTCTGCCCATATCTCCTAAACTAAGCGTCCTAGAGCGAAAAGGACTTTAATTCGTGACCACCGCAAAAAATTGAAAAATCCACCCAAAACCTAAAAAAATTTAAATTTTTATATGAAAAACTTCTTTTGCCCATATCTCCTAAACTAAGCGTCCTAGAGCGAAAAGGACTTTAATTCGTGACCACCCCCAAAAAAATGAAAAATCCACCCAAAACCTAAAAAAATTTAAAATTTTATATGAAAAACTTTTTTTGCCCATATCTCCTTAAATATGCGTCCTAGAGCGAAAAGGACTTTAATTCGTGACCACCCCCAAAAAATTGAAAAATCCACCCAAAACCTAAAAAATTTAAATTTTTATATGAAAAACTTCTTTTGTCCATATCTCCTAAACTAAGCGTCCTAGAGCGAAAAGGACTTTAATTCGTGACCACCCCCAAAAAATTGAAAAATCCACGCAAAACCTAAAAAAATTTAAATTTTTATATGAAAAACTTCTTTTGCATATATCTCCTAAACTAAGCCTCCTAGAGCGAAAAGGACTTTAATTCATGACCACCCCAAAAAATTGAAAAATTCACCCAAAACATAAAAAAATTGAAATTTTTATATGATAAACTTCTTTTGCCCATATCTCCTAAACTAAGCGTCCTAGAGCGAAAAGGACTTTAATTCGTGACCACCCCCAAAAAATTGAAAAATCCACCCAAAACCTAAAAAAAAATTAAATTTTTATATGAAAACCTTCTTTTGCCCATATCTCCTAAACTAAGCGTCCTAGAGCGAAAAGGACTTTAATTCGTGACCACCCCCAAAAAATTGAAAAATCCACCCAAAACCTAAAAAACTTGAAATTTTTATATGAAAAACTTCTTTTGTCCATATCTCC
Source organism: Haematobia irritans (assembly GCF_050003625.1). Lineage (NCBI taxonomy): Eukaryota > Metazoa > Arthropoda > Insecta > Diptera > Muscidae > Haematobia > Haematobia irritans. The sequence continues at coordinate 99,048,163 of NC_134400.1, read as the reverse complement.
TAAACTAAGCGTCCTAGAGCGAAAAGGACTTTAATTCGTGACCACCCCCAAAAAATTGAAAAATCCACCCAAAACCTAAAAAAATTGAAATTTTTATATGAAAAACTTCTTTTGCCCATATCTCCTTAAATATGCGTCCTAGAGCGAAAAGGACTTTAATTCGTGACCACCCCCAAAAAATTTAAAAATCCACCCAAAACCTAAAAAAAATTGAAATTTTTATATGAAAAACTTCTTTTGCCCATATCTCCTAAACTAAGCGTCCTAGAGCGAAAAGGACTTTAATTCATGACCACCCCAAAAAATTGAAAAATCCACCCAAAACCTAAAAAAATTGAAATTATTATATGAAAAACTTCTTTTGTCCATATCTCCTAAACTAAGCGTCCTAGAGCGAAAAGGACTTTAATACGTGACCACCCCCAAAAAATTGAAAAATCCACCCAAAACCTAAAAAAATTGAAATTTTTAGATGAAGAACTTCTTTTGCCCATATCTCCTTAAATATGCGTCCTAGAGCGAAAAGGACTTTAATTCGTGATCACCCCCAAAAAATTGAAAAATCCACCCAAAACCTAAAAAAATTGAAATTTTTATATGAAAAACTTCTTTTGCCCATAACTCCTAAACTAAGCGTCCTAGAGCGAAAAGGACTTTAATTCGTGACCACCCCAAAAAATTGAAAAATCCACCCAAAACCTAAAAAAATTGAAATTTTTATATGAAAACCTTCTTTTGCCCATATCTCCTAAACTAAGCGTCCTAGAGCGAAAAGGACTTTAATTCGTGACCACCCCCAAAAAATTGAAAAATCCACCCAAAACCTAAAAAAATTGAAATTTTTATATGAAAACCTTCTTTTGCCCATATCTCCTAAAATAAGCGTCCTAGAGCGAAAAGGACTTTAATTCGTGACCACCCCCAAAAAATTGAAAAATCCACCCAAAACCTAAAAAAATTGAAATTTTTATATGAAAAACTTCTTTTGCCTAAACTAAGCCTCCTGGAGCGAAAAGGACTTTAATTCGTGACCACCCCCAAAAAATTGAAAAATCCACCCAAAACCTAAAAAAAATTAAATTTTTATATGAAAAACTTCTTTTGCCCATATCTCCTTAAATATGCGTCCTAGAGCGAAAAGGACTTTAATTCGTGATCCGTGTCCATATCTCCTAAACTAAGCGTCCTAGAGCGAAAAGGACTTTAATTCGTGACCACCCCCAAAAAATTGAAAAATCCACCCAAAACCTAAAAAAATTGAAATTTTTATATGAAAAACTTCTTTTGCCTAAACTAAGCCTCCTGGAGCGAAAAGGACTTTAATTCGTGACCACCCCCAAAAAATTTAAAAATCCACCCAAAACCTAAAAAAAATTAAATTTTTATATGAAAAACTTCTTTTGCCCATATCTCCTTAAATATGCGTCCTAGAGCGAAAAGGACTTTAATTCGTGACCACCCTCAAAAATTGAAAAATCCACCCAAAACCTAAAAAAATTTAAATTTTTATATGAAAAACTTCTTTTGCCCATATCTCCTAAACTAAGCGTCCTAGAGCGAAAAGGACTTTAATTCATGACCACCCCCAAAAAATTGAAAAATCCACCCAAAACCTAAAAAAATTGAAATTTTTATATGAAAAACTTCTTTTGCCCATATCTCCTAAACTAAGCGTCCTAGAGCGAAAAGGACTTTAATTCATGACCACCCACAAAAAATTGAAAAATCCACCCAAAACCTAAAAAAATTGAAATTTTTATATGAAAAACTTCTTTTGCATATATCTAATAAACTAAGCGTCCTAGAGCGAAAAGGACTTTAATTCGTGACCACCCCAAAAAATTGAAAAATCCACCCAAAACCTAAAAAAATTGAAATTTTTATATGAAAAACTTCTTTTGTCCATATCTCCTAAACTAAGCGTCCTAGAGCGAAAAGGACTTTAATTCGTGACCACCCCCAAAAAATTGAAAAATCCACCCAAAACCTAAAAAATTGAAATTTTTATATGAAAAACTTCTTTTGCCCATATCTCCTTAAATATGCGTCCTACAGCGAAAAGGACTTTAATTCATGACAACCCTCAAAAAATTGAAAAATCCACCCAAAACCAAAAAAAAATTGAAATTTTTATATGAAAAACTTCTTTTGCCCATATCTCCTTAAATATGCGTCCTAGAGCGAAAAGGACTTTAATTCGTGACCACCCCCAAAAAATTGAAAAATCCACCCAAAACCTAAAAAAATTGAAATTTTTATATGAAAAACTTCTTTTGCCCATATCTCCTAAACTAAGCGTCCTAGAGCGAAAAGGACTTTAATTCGTGACCACCCCAAAAAATTGAAAAATCCACCCAAAACCTAAAAAAATTGAAATTTTTATATGAAAAACTTCTTTTGTCCATATCTCCTAAACTAAGCGTCCTAGAGCGAAAAGGACTTTAATTCGTGACCACCCCCAAAAAATTGAAAAATCCACCCAAAACCTAAAAAAATTGAAATTTTTATATGAAAAACTTCTTTTGCCCATATCTCCTAAACTAAGCGTCCTAGAGCGAAAAGGACTTTAATTCGTGACCACCCCAAAAAATTGAAAAATCCACCCAAAACCTAACAAAATTGAAATTTTTATATGAAAACCTTCTTTTGCCCATATCTCCTAAACTAAGCGTCCTAGAGCGAAAAGGACTTTAATTCGTGACCACCCCCAAAAAATTGAAAAATCCACCCAAAACCTAAAAAAATTGAAATTTTTATATGAAAACCTTCTTTTGCCCATATCTCCTAAAATAAGCGTCCTAGAGCGAAAAGGACTTTAATTCGTGACCACCCCCAAAAAATTGAAAAATCCACCCAAAACCTAAAAAAATTGAAATTTTTATATGAAAAACTTCTTTTGCCTAAACTAAGCCTCCTGGAGCGAAAAGGACTTTAATTCGTGACCACCCCCAAAAAATTTAAAAATCCACCCAAAACCTAAAAAAAATTAAATTTTTATATGAAAAACTTCTTTTGCCCATATCTCCTTAAATATGCGTCCTAGAGCGAAAAGGACTTTAATTCGTGACCACCCTCAAAAATTGAAAAATCCACCCAAAACCTAAAAAAATTGAAATTTTTATATGAAAAACTTCTTTTGCCCATATCTCCTAAACTAAGCGTCCTAGAGCGAAAAGGACTTTAATTCATGACCACCCCCAAAAAATTGAAAAATCCACCCAAAACCTAAAAAAATTGAAATTTTTATATGAAAAACTTCTTTTGCCCATATCTCCTAAACTAAGCGTCCTAGAGCGAAAAGGACTTTAATTCGTGACCACCCCCAAAAAATTGAAAATCCACCCAAAACCTAAAAAAATTGAAATTTTTATATGAAAAACTTCTTTTGCATATATCTAATAAACTAAGCGTCCTAGAGCGAAAAGGACTTTAATTCGTGACCACCCCAAAAAATTGAAAAATCCACCCAAAACCTAAAAAAAAATTAAATTTTTATATGAAAAACTTCTTTTGCCCATATCTCCTTAAATATGCGTCCTAGAGCGAAAAGGACTTTAATTCGTGACCACCCCCAAAAAATTGAAAAATCCACCCAAAACCTAAAAAATTTAAATTTTTATATGAAAAACTTCTTTTGTCCATATCTCCTAAACTAAGCGTCCTAGAGCGAAAAGGACTTTAATTCGTGACCACCCCCAAAAAATTGAAAAATCCACGCAAAACCTAAAAAAATTGAAATTTTTTATGAAAAACTTCTTTTGCCCATATCTCCTAAACTAAGCCTCCTAGAGCGAAAAGGACTTTAATTCATGACCACCCCAAAAAATTGAAAAATTCACCCAAAACATAAAAAAATTGAAATTTTTATATGATAAACTTCTTTTGCCCATATCTCCTAAACTAAGCGTCCTAGAGCGAAAAGGACTTTAATTCGTGACCACCCCCAAAAAATTGAAAAATCCACCCAAAACCTAAAAAAAATGAAATTTTTATATGAAAACCTTCTTTTGCCCATATCTCCTAAACTAAGCGTCCTAGAGCGAAAAGGACTTTAATTCGTGACCACCCCCAAAAAATTGAAAAATCCACCCAAAACCTAAAAAAATTGAAATTTTTATATGAAAAACTTCTTTTGTCCATATCTCCTAAACTAAGCGTCCTAGAGCGAAAAGGACTTTAATTCGTGACCACCCCCAAAAAATTGAAAAATCCACCCAAAACCTAAAAAAATTGAAATTTTTATATGAAAAACTTCTTTTGCCCATATCTCCTTAAATATGCGTCCTAGAGCGAAAAGGACTTTAATTCGTGACCACCCCCAAAAAATTTAAAAATCCACCCAAAACCTAAAAAAAATTGAAATTTTTATATGAAAAACTTCTTTTGCCCATATCTCCTAAACTAAGCGTCCTAGAGCGAAAAGGACTTTAATTCATGACCACCCCAAAAAATTGAAAAATCCACCCAAAACCTAAAAAAATTGAAATTATTATATGAAAAACTTCTTTTGTCCATATCTCCTAAACTAAGCGTCCTAGAGCGAAAAGGACTTTAATATGTGACCACCCCCAAAAAATTGAAAAATCCACCCAAAACCTAAAAAAATTGAAATTTTTAGATGAAGAACTTCTTTTGCCCATATCTCCTTAAATATGCGTCCTAGAGCGAAAAGGACTTTAATTCGTGATCACCCCCAAAAAATTGAAAAATCCACCCAAAACCTAAAAAAATTGAAATTTTTATATGAAAAACTTCTTTTGCCCATATCTCCTAAACTAAGCGTCCTAGAGCGAAAAGGACTTTAATTCGTGACCACCCCAAAAAATTGAAAAATCCACCCAAAACCTAAAAAAATTGAAATTTTTATATGAAAAACTTCTTTTGTCCATATCTCCTAAACTAAGCGTCCTAGAGCGAAAAGGACTTTAATTCGTGACCACCCCCAAAAAATTGAAAAATCCACCCAAAACCTAAAAAAATTGAAATTTTTATATGAAAAACTTCTTTTGCCCATATCTCCTAAACTAAGCGTCCTAGAGCGAAAAGGACTTTAATTCGTGACCACCCCAAAAAATTGAAAAATCCACCCAAAACCTAAAAAAATTGAAATTTTTATATGAAAACCTTCTTTTGCCCATATCTCCTAAACTAAGCGTCCTAGAGCGAAAAGGACTTTAATTCGTGACCACCCCCAAAAAATTGAAAAATCCACCCAAAACCTAAAAAAATTGAAATTTTTATATGAAAACCTTCTTTTGCCCATATCTCCTAAAATAAGCGTCCTAGAGCGAAAAGGACTTTAATTCGTGACCACCCCCAAAAAATTGAAAAATCCACCCAAAACCTAAAAAAATTGAAATTTTTATACGAAAAACTTCTTTCGCCTAAACTAAGCCTCCTGGAGCGAAAAGGACTTTAATTCGTGACCACCCCCAAAAAATTTAAAAATCCACCCAAAACCTAAAAAAAATTAAATTTTTATATGAAAAACTTCTTTTGCCCATATCTCCTTAAATATGCGTCCTAGAGCGAAAAGGACTTTAATTCGTGACCACCCTCAAAAATTGAAAAATCCACCCAAAACCTAAAAAAATTTAAATTTTTATATGAAAAACTTCTTTTGCCCATATCTCCTAAACTAAGCGTCCTAGAGCGAAAAGGACTTTAATTCATGACCACCCCCAAAAAATTGAAAAATCCACCCAAAACCTAAAAAAATTGAAATTTTTATATGAAAAACTTCTTTTGCCCATATCTCCTAAACTAAGCGTCCTAGAGCGAAAAGGACTTTAATTCGTGACCACCCCCAAAAAATTGAAAAATCCACCCAAAACCTAAAAAAATTGAAATTTTTATATGAAAAACTTCTTTTGCATATATCTAATAAACTAAGCGTCCTAGAGCGAAAAGGACTTTAATTCGTGACCACCCCAAAAAATTGAAAAATCCACCCAAAACCTAAAAAAATTGAAATTTTTATATGAAAAACTTCTTTTGTCCATATCTCCTAAACTAAGCGTCCTAGAGCGAAAAGGACTTTAATTCGTGACCACCCCCAAAAAATTGAAAAATCCACCCAAAACCTAAAAAATTGAAATTTTTATATGAAAAACTTCTTTTGCCCATATCTCCTTAAATATGCGTCCTACAGCGAAAAGGACTTTAATTCATGACAACCCTCAAAAAATTGAAAAATCCACCCAAAACCAAAAAAAAATTGAAATTTTTATATGAAAAACTTCTTTTGCCCATATCTCCTTAAATATGCGTCCTAGAGCGAAAAGGACTTTAATTCGTGACCACCCCCAAAAAATTGAAAAATCCACCCAAAACCTAAAAAAATTGAAATTTTTATATGAAAAACTTCTTTTGCCCATATCTCCTAAACTAAGCGTCCTAGAGCGAAAAGGACTTTAATTCGTGACCACCCCAAAAAATTGAAAAATCCACCCAAAACCTAAAAAAATTGAAATTTTTATATGAAAAACTTCTTTTGTCCATATCTCCTAAACTAAGCGTCCTAGAGCGAAAAGGACTTTAATTCGTGACCACCCCCAAAAAATTGAAAAATCCACCCAAAACCTAAAAAAATTGAAATTTTTATATGAAAAACTTCTTTTGCCCATATCTCCTAAACTAAGCGTCCTAGAGCGAAAAGGACTTTAATTCGTGACCACCCCAAAAAATTGAAAAATCCACCCAAAACCTAAAAAAATTGAAATTTTTATATGAAAACCTTCTTTTGCCCATATCTCCTAAACTAAGCGTCCTAGAGCGAAAAGGACTTTAATTCGTGACCACCCCCAAAAAATTGAAAAATCCACCCAAAACCTAAAAAAATTGAAATTTTTATATGAAAACCTTCTTTTGCCCATATCTCCTAAAATAAGCGTCCTAGAGCGAAAAGGACTTTAATTCGTGACCACCCCCAAAAAATTGAAAAATCCACCCAAAAACCTAAAAAAATTGAAATTTTTATATGAAAAACTTCTTTTGCCTAAACTAAGCCTCCTGGAGCGAAAAGGACTTTAATTCGTGACCACCCCCAAAAAATTTAAAAATCCACCCAAAACCTAAAAAAAATTAAATTTTTATATGAAAAACTTCTTTTGCCCATATCTCCTTAAATATGCGTCCTAGAGCGAAAAGGACTTTAATTCGTGACCACCCTCAAAAATTGAAAAATCCACCCAAAACCTAAAAAAATTGAAATTTTTATATGAAAAACTTCTTTTGCCCATATCTCCTAAACTAAGCGTCCTAGAGCGAAAAGGACTTTAATTCATGACCACCCCCAAAAAATTGAAAAATCCACCCAAAACCTAAAAAAATTGAAATTTTTATATGAAAAACTTCTTTTGCCCATATCTCCTAAACTAAGCGTCCTAGAGCGAAAAGGACTTTAATTCGTGACCACCCCCAAAAAATTGAAAATCCACCCAAAACCTAAAAAAATTGAAATTTTTATATGAAAAACTTCTTTTGCATATATCTAATAAACTAAGCGTCCTAGAGCGAAAAGGACTTTAATTCGTGACCACCCCAAAAAATTGAAAAATCCACCCAAAACCTAAAAAAATTGAAATTTTTATATGAAAAACTTCTTTTGTCCATATCTCCTAAACTAAGCGTCTTAGAGCGAAAAGGACTTTAATTCGTGACCACCCCCAAAAAATTGAAAAATCCACCCAAAACCTAAAAAATTGAAATTTTTATATGGAAAACTTCTTTTGCCCATATCTCCTTAAATATGCGTCCTACAGCGAAAAGGACTTTAATTCATGACCACCTCAAAAAAATGAAAAATCCACCCAAAACCAAAAAAAAATTTAAATTTTTATATGAAAAACTTCTTTTGCATATATCTCCTAAACTAAGCGTCCTAGAGCGAAAAGGACTTTAATTCATGACCACCCCAAAAAATTTAAAAATCCACCCAAAACCTAAAAAAATTGAAATTTTTATATGAAAAACTTCTTTTGCCCATATCTCCTAAACTAAGCGTCCTACAGCGAAAAGGACTTTAATTCATGACCACCCCCAAAAAATTTAAAAATCCACCCAAAACCTAAAAAAAATTAAATTTTTATATGAAAAACTTCTTTTGCCCATATCTCCTTAAATATGCGTCCTAGAGCGAAAAGGACTTTAATTCGTGACCACCCCCAACAAATTGAAAAATCCACCCAAAACCTAAAAAAATTGAAATTTTTATATGAAAAACTTCTTTTGCCCATATCTCCTTAAATATGCGTCCTAGAGCGAAAAGGACTTTAATTCGTGACCACCCCCAAAAAATTGAAAAATCCACCCAAAACCTAAAAAAATTGAAATTTTTATATGAAAAACTTCTTTTGCCCATATCTCCTTAAATATGCGTCCTAGAGCGAAAAGGACTTTAATTCATGACCACCCCAAAAAATTGAAAAATCCACCCAAAACCTAAAAAAATTGAAATTTTTATATGAAAAACTTCTTTTGCATATATCTCCTTAAATATGCGTCCTAGAGCGAAAAGGACTTTAATTCATGACCACCCCCAAAAAATTGAAAAATCCACCCAAAACCTAAAAAAATTGAAATTTTTATATGAAAAACTTCTTTTGTCCATATCTCCTAAACTAAGCGTCCTAGAGCGAAAAGGACTTTAATTCGTGACCACCCCAAAAAATTGAAAAATCCACCCAAAACCTAAAAAAATTTAAATTTTTATATGAAAACCTTCTTTTGCCCATATCTCCTAAACTAAGCCTCCTAGAGCGAAAAGGACTTTAATTCATGACCACCCCAAAAAATTGAAAAATCCACCCAAAACCTAAAAAAATTTAAATTTTTATATGAAAAACTTCTTTTGTCCATATCTCCTTAAATATGCGTCCTAGAGCGAAAAGGACTTTAATTCGTGACCACCCCCAAAAAATTGAAAAATCCACCCAAAACCTAAAAAAATTGAAATTTTTATATGAAAAACTTCTTTTGCATATATCTCCTAAACTAAGCGTCCTAGAGCGAAAAGGACTTTAATTCGTGACCACCCCAAAAAATTGAAAAATCCACCCAAAACCAAAAAAAAATTAAATTTTTATATGAAAAACTTCTTTTGCCCATATCTCCTTAAATATGCGTCCTAGAGCGAAGAGGACTTTAATTCGTGACCACCCCCAAAAAATTGAAAAATCCACCCAAAACCTAAAAAAATTGAAATTTTTATATGAAAAACTTCTTTTGCATATATCTCCTAAACTAAGCGTCCTAGAGCGAAAAGGACTTTAATTCGTGACCACCCCCAAAAAATTTAAAAATCCACCCAAAACCTAAAAAAAAAATTAAATTTTTATATGAAAAACTTCTTTTGCCCATATCTCCTTAAATATGCGTCCTAGAGCGAAAAGGACTTTAATTCGTGACCACCCTCAAAAAATTGAAAAATCCACCCAAAACCTAAAAAAATTTAAATTTTTATATGAAAAACTTCTTTTGCCCATATCTCCTAAACTAAGCGTCCTAGAGCGAAAAGGACTTTAATTCATGACCACCCCCAAAAAATTGAAAAATCCACCCAAAACCTAAAAAAATTGAAATTTTTATATGAAAACCTTCTTTTGCCCATATCTCCTAAACTAAGCGTCCTAGAGCGAAAAGGACTTTAATTCGTGACCACCCCCAAAAAATTGAAAAATCCACCCAAAACCTAAAAAAATTGAAATTTTTATATGAAAAACTTCTTTTGCATATATCTAATAAACTAAGCGTCCTAGAGCGAAAAGGACTTTAATTCGTGACCACCCCAAAAAATTGAAAAATCCACCCAAAACCTAAAAAAATTGAAATTTTTATATGAAAAACTTCTTTTGTCCATATCTCCTAAACTAAGCGTCCTAGAGCGAAACGGACTTTAATTCGTGACCACCCCCAAAAAATTGAAAAATCCACCCAAAACCTAAAAAATTTAAATTTTTATATGAAAAACTTATTTTGCCCATATCTCCTTAAATATGCGTCCTAGAGCGAAAAGGACTTTAATTCATGACCACCCTCAAAAAATTGAAAAATCCACCCAAAACCTAAAAAAATTGAAATTTTTATATGAAAACCTTCTTTTGCCCATATCTCCTAAACTAAGCGTCCTAGAGCGAAAAGGACTTTAATTCATGACCACCCCCAAAAAATTGAAAAATCCACCCAAAACCTAAAAAAATTGAAATTTTTATATGAAAACCTTCTTTTGCCCATATCTCCTAAACTAAGCGTCCTAGAGCGAAAAGGACTTTAATTCATGACCACCCCCAAAAAATTGAAAAATCCACCCAAAACCTAAAAAAATTGAAATTTTTATATGAAAAACTTCTTTTGCCCATATCTCCTAAACTAAGCGTCCTAGAGCGAAATGGACTTTAATTCATGACCACCCCAAAAAATTGAAAAATCCACCCAAAACCTAAAAAAATTGAAATTTTTATATGAAAAACTTCTTTTGTCCATATCTCCTAAACTAAGCGTCCTAGAACGAAAAGGACTTTAATTCGTGACCACCCCCAAAAAATTGAAAAATCCACCCAAAACCTAAAAAAAATGAAATTTTTATATGAAAAACTTCTTTTGCCCATATCTCCTAAACTAAGCGTCCTAGAGCGAAAAGGACTTTAATTCGTGACCACCCCAAAAAATTGAAAAATCCACCCAAAACCTAAAAAAATTGAAATTTTTATATGAAAACCTTCTTTTGCCCATATCTCCTAAACTAAGCGTCCTAGAGCGAAAAGGACTTTAATTCGTGACCACCCCCAAAAAATTTAAAAATCCACCCAAAACCTAAAAAAAATTAAATTTTTATATGAAAAACTTCTTTTGCCCATATCTCCTAAACTAAGCGTCCTACAGCGAAAAGGACTTTAATTCATGACCACCCCCAAAAAATTTAAAAATCCACCCAAAACCTAAAAAAAATTAAATTTTTATATGAAAAACTTCTTTTGCCCATATCTCCTAAACTAAGCGTCCTACAGCGAAAAGGACTTTAATTCATGACCACCCCCAAAAAATTTAAAAATCCACCCAAAACCTAAAAAAAATTAAATTTTTATATGAAAAACTTCTTTTGCCCATATCTCCTTAAATATGCGTCCTAGAGCGAAAAGGACTTTAATTCATGACCACCCTCAAAAAATTGAAAAATCCACCCAAAACCTAAAAAAATTGAAATTTTTATATGAAAACCTTCTTTTGCCCATATCTCCTAAACTAAGCGTCCTAGAGCGAAAAGGACTTTAATTCGTGACCACCCCCAAAAAATTGAAAAATCCACCCAAAACCTAAAACAATTGAAATTTTTATATGAAAAACTTCTTTTGCATATATCTAATAAACTAAGCGTCCTAGAGCGAAAAGGACTTTAATTCGTGACCACCCCAAAAAATTGAAAAATCCACCCAAAACCTAAAAAAATTGAAATTTTTATATGAAAAACTTCTTTTGTCCATATCTCCTAAACTAAGCGTCCTAGAGCGAAACGGACTTTAATTCGTGACCACCCCCAAAAAATTGAAAAATCCACCCAAAACCTAAAAAAATTGAAATTTTTATATGAAAAACTTCTTTTGCATATATCTAATAAACTAAGCGTCCTAGAGCGAAAAGGACTTTAATTCGTGACCACCCCCAAAAAATTTAAAAATCCACCCAAAACCTAAAAAAAATTAAATTTTTATATGAAAAACTTCTTTTGCCCATATCTCCTTAAATATGCGTCCTAGAGCGAAAAGGACTTTAATTCGTGACCACCCCCAACAAATTGAAAAATCCACCCAAAACCTAAAAAAATTGAAATTTTTATATGAAAAACTTCTTTTGTCCATATCTCCTAAACTAAGCGTCCTAGAGCGAAACGGACTTTAATTCGTGACCACCCCCAAAAAATTGAAAAATCCACCCAAAACCTAAAAAATTTAAATTTTTATATGAAAAACTTATTTTGCCCATATCTTCTTAAATATGCGTCCTAGAGCGAAAAGGACTTTAATTCATGACCACCCTCAAAAAATTGAAAAATCCACCCAAAACCTAAAAAAATTGAAATTTTTATATGAAAACCTTCTTTTGCCCATATCTCCTAAACTAAGCGTCCTAGAGCGAAAAGGACTTTAATTCATGACCACCCCCAAAAAATTGAAAAATCCACCCAAAACCTAAAAAAATTGAAATTTTTATATGAAAACCTTCTTTTGCCCATATCTCCTAAACTAAGCGTCCTAGAGCGAAAAGGACTTTAATTCATGACCACCCCCAAAAAATTGAAAAATCCACCCAAAACCTAAAAAAATTGAAATTTTTATATGAAAAACTTCTTTTGCCCATATCTCCTAAACTAAGCGTCCTAGAGCGAAAAGGACTTTAATTCATGACCACCCCAAAAAATTGAAAAATCCACCCAAAACCTAAAAAAATTGAAATTTTTATATGAAAAACTTCTTTTGTCCATATCTCCTAAACTAAGCGTCCTAGAACGAAAAGGACTTTAATTCGTGACCACCCCCAAAAAATTGAAAAATCCACCCAAAACCTAAAAAAATTGAAATTTTTATATGAAAACCTTCTTTTGCTCATATCTCCTTAAATATGCGTCCTAGAGCGAAAAGGACTTTAATTCGTGACCACCCCCAAAAAATTGAAAAATCCACCCAAAACCTAAAAAAAATGAAATTTTTATATGAAAAACTTCTTTTGCCCATATCTCCTAAACTAAGCGTCCTAGAGCGAAAAGGACTTTAATTCGTGACCACCCCAAAAAATTGAAAAATCCACCCAAAACCTAAAAAAATTGAAATTTTTATATGAAAACCTTCTTTTGCCCATATCTCCTAAACTAAGCGTCCTAGAGCGAAAAGGACTTTAATTCGTGACCACCCCCAAAAAATTTAAAAATCCACCCAAAACCTAAAAAAAATTAAATTTTTATATGAAAAACTTCTTTTGCCCATATCTCCTAAACTAAGCGTCCTACAGCGAAAAGGACTTTAATTCATGACCACCCCCAAAAAATTTAAAAATCCACCCAAAACCTAAAAAAAATTAAATTTTTATATGAAAAACTTCTTTTGCCCATATCTCCTTAAATATGCGTCCTAGAGCGAAAAGGACTTTAATTCGTGACCACCCCCAACAAATTGAAAAATCCACCCAAAACCTAAAAAAATTGAAATTTTTATATGAAAAACTTCTTTTGCCCATATCTCCTTAAATATGCGTCCTAGAGCGAAAAGGACTTTAATTCGTGACCACCCCCAAAAAATTGAAAAATCTACCCAAAACCTAAAAAAATTGAAATTTTTATATGAAAAACTTCTTTTGCATATATCTCCTTAAATATGCGTCCTAGAGCGAAAAGGACTTTAATTCATGACCACCCCCAAAAAATTGAAAAATCCACCCAAAACCGAAAAAAATTGAAATTTTTATATGAAAAACTTCTTTTGTCCATATCTCCTAAACTAAGCGTCCTAGAGCGAAAAGGACTTTAATTCGTGACCACCCCAAAAAATTGAAAAATCCACCCAAAACCTAAAAAAATTTAAATTTTTATATGAAAACCTTCTTTTGCCCATATCTCCTAAACTACGCCTCCTAGAGCGAAAAGGACTTTAATTCATGACCACCCCAAAAAATTGAAAAATCCACCCAAAACCTAAAAAAATTTAAATTTTTATATGAAAAACTTCTTTTGTCCATATCTCCTTAAATATGCGTCCTAGAGCGAAAAGGACTTTAATTCGTGACCACCCCCAAAAAATTGAAAAATCCACCCAAAACCTAAAAAAATTGAAATTTTTATATGAAAAACTTCTTTTGCATATATCTCCTAAACTAAGCGTCCTAGAGCGAAAAGGACTTTAATTCGTGACCACCCCAAAAAATTGAAAAATCCACCCAAAACCTAAAAAAAAATTAAATTTTTATATGAAAAACTTCTTTTGCCCATATCTCCTTAAATATGCGTCCTAGAGCGAAGAGGACTTTAATTCGTGACCACCCCCAAAAAATTGAAAAATCCACCCAAAACCTAAAAAAATTGAAATTTTTATATGAAAAACTTCTTTTGCATATATCTCCTAAACTAAGCGTCCTAGAGCGAAAAGGACTTTAATTCGTGACCACCCCCAAAAAATTTAAAAATCCACCCAAAACCTAAAAAAAAATTAAATTTTTATATGAAAAACTTCTTTTGCCCATATCTCCTTAAATATGCGTCCTAGAGCGAAAAGGACTTTAATTCGTGACCACCCTCAAAAAATTGAAAAATCCACCCAAAACCTAAAAAAATTTAAATTTTTATATGAAAAACTTCTTTTGCCCATATCTCCTAAACTAAGCGTCCTAGAGCGAAAAGGACTTTAATTCATGACCACCCCCAAAAAATTGAAAAATCCACCCAAAACCTAAAAAAATTGAAATTTTTATATGAAAACCTTCTTTTGCCCATATCTCCTAAACTAAGCGTCCTAGAGCGAAAAGGACTTTAATTCGTGACCACCCCCAAAAAATTGAAAAATCCACCCAAAACCTAAAAAAATTGAAATTTTTATATGAAAAACTTCTTTTGCATATATCTAATAAACTAAGCGTCCTAGAGCGAAAAGGACTTTAATTCGTGACCACCCCAAAAAATTGAAAAATCCACCCAAAACCTAAAAAAATTGAAATTTTTATATGAAAAACTTCTTTTGTCCATATCTCCTAAACTAAGCGTCCTAGAGCGAAACGGACTTTAATTCGTGACCACCCCCAAAAAATTGAAAAATCCACCCAAAACCTAAAAAATTTAAATTTTTATATGAAAAACTTATTTTGCCCATATCTCCTTAAATATGCGTCCTAGAGCGAAAAGGACTTTAATTCATGACCACCCTCAAAAAATTGAAAAATCCACCCAAAACCTAAAAAAATTGAAATTTTTATATGAAAAACTTCTTGTGCATATATCTCCTAAACTAAGCGTCCTAGAGCGAAAAGGACTTTAATTCATGACCACCCCAAAAAATTTAAAAATCCACCCAAAACCTAAAAAAATTGAAATTTTTATATGAAAACCTTCTTTTGCCCATATCTCCTAAACTAAGCGTCCTAGAGCGAAAAGGACTTTAATTCATGACCACCCCCAAAAAATTGAAAAATCCACCCAAAACCTAAAAAAATTGAAATTTTTATATGAAAAACTTCTTTTGCCCATATCTCCTAAACTAAGCGTCCTAGAGCGAAAAGGACTTTAATTCATGACCACCCCAAAAAATTGAAAAATCCACCCAAAACCTAAAAAAATTGAAATTTTTATATGAAAAACTTCTTTTGTCCATATCTCCTAAACTAAGCGTCCTAGAACGAAAAGGACTTTAATTCGTGACCACCCCCAAAAAATTGAAAAATCCACCCAAAACCTAAAAAAATTGACATTTTTATATGAAAACCTTCTTTTGCTCATATCTCCTTAAATATGCGTCCTAGAGCGAAAAGGACTTTAATTCGTGACCACCCCCAAAAAATTGAAAAATCCACCCAAAACCTAAAAAAAATGAAATTTTTATATGAAAAACTTCTTTTGCCCATATCTCCTAAACTAAGCGTCCTAGAGCGAAAAGGACTTTAATTCATGACCACCCTCAAAAAATTGAAAATTCCACCCAAAACCTAAAAAAATTGAAATTTTTATATGAAAAACTTATTTTGCCCATATCTCCTTAAATATGCGTCCTAGAGCGAAAAGGACTTTAATTCGTGACCACCCCAAAAAATTGAAAAATCCACCCAAAACCTAAAAAAATTGAAATTTTTATATGAAAACCTTCTTTTGCCCATATCTCCTAAACTAAGCGTCCTAGAGCGAAAAGGACTTTAATTCGTGACCACCCCCAAAAAATTTAAAAATCCACCCAAAACCTAAAAAAAATTAAATTTTTATATGAAAAACTTCTTTTGCCCATATCTCCTAAACTAAGCGTCCTAGAGCGAAAAGGACTTTAATTCGTGACCACCCCAAAAAATTGAAAAATCCACCCAAAACCTAAAAAAATTGAAATTTTTAAATGAAAACCTTCTTTTGCCCATATCTCCTAAACTAAGCGTCCTAGAGCGAAAAGGACTTTAATTCGTGACCACCCCCAAAAAATTGAAAAATCCACCCAAAACCTAAAAAAATTGAAATTTTTATATGAAAAACTTCTTTTGCCCATATCTCCTAAACTAAGCGTCCTAGAGCGAAAAGGACTTTAATTCATGACCACCCCAAAAAATTGAAAAATCCACCCAAAACCTAAAAAAATTGAAATTTTTATATGAAAAACTTCTTTTGTCCATATCTCCTAAACTAAGCGTCCTAGAGCGAAAAGGACTTTAATTCGTGACCACCCCCAAAAAATTGAAAAATCCACCCAAAACCTAAAAAAATTGAAATTTTTATATGAAAACCTTCTTTTGCTCATATCTCCTTAAATATGCGTCCTAGAGCGAAAAGGACTTTAATTCGTGACCACCCCCAAAAAATTGAAAAATCCACCCAAAACCTAAAAAAATTGAAATTTTTATATGAAAAACTTCTTTTGCCCATATCTCCTAAACTAAGCGTCTTAGAGCGAAAAGGACTTTAATTCATGACCACCCTCAAAAAATTGAAAATTCCACCCAAAACCTAAAAAAATTGAAATTTTTATATGAAAAACTTCTTTTGCCCATATCTCCTTAAATATGCGTCCTAGAGCGAAAAGGACTTTAATTCGTGACCACCCCAAAAAATTGAAAAATCCACCCAAAACCTAAAAAAATTGAAATTTTTATATGAAAACCTTCTTTTGCCCATATCTCCTAAACTAAGCGTCCTAGAGCGAAAAGGACTTTAATTCGTGACCACCCCCAAAAAATTGAAAAATCCACCCAAAACCTAAAAAAATTGAAATTTTTATATGAAAACCTTCTTTTGCCCATATCTCCTAAACTAAGCGTCCTAGAGCGAAAAGGACTTTAATTCGTGACCACCCCCAAAAAATTGAAAAATCCACCCAAAACCTAAAAAAATTTAAATTTTTATATGAAAAACTTCTTTTGCCTAAACTAAACCTCCTAGAGCGAAAAGGACTTTAATTCATGACCACCCCCAAAAAATTGAAAAATCCACCCAAAACCTAAAAAAATTGAAATTTTTATATGAAAAACTTCTTTTGCATATATCTCCTTAAATATGCGTCCTAGAGCGAAAAGGACTTTAATTCATGACCACCCCAAAATATTGAAAAATCCACCCAAAACCTAAAAAAATTGAAATTTTTATATGAAAAACTTCTTTTGTCCATATCTCCTAAACTAAGCGTCCTAGAGCGAAAAGGACTTTAATTCGTGACCACCCCAAAAAATTGAAAAATCCACCCAAAACCTAAAAAAATTTAAATTTTTATATGAAAACCTTCTTTTGCCCATATCTCCTAAACTAAGCCTCCTAGAGCGAAAAGGACTTTAATTCATGACCACCCAAAAAAATTGAAAAATCCACCCAAAACCTAAAAAAATTGAAATTTTTAAAAACTTCTTTTGTCCATATCTCCTTAAATATGCGTCCTATAGCGAAAAGGAATTTAATTCGTGACCACCCCCAAAAAATTGAAAAATCCACCCAAAACCTAAAAAAATTGAAATTTTTATATGAAAAACTTCTTTTGTCCATATCTCCTTAAATATGCGTCCTAGAGCGAAAAGGACTTTAATTCGTGACCACCCCCAAAAAATTGAAAAATCCACCCAAAACCTAAAAAAATTGAAATTTTTATATGAAAAACTTCTTTTGCCCATATCTCCTAAACTAAGCGTCCTAGAGCGAAAAGGACTTTAATTCCACCCAAAACCTAAAAAAATTGAAATTTTTATATGAAAAACTTCTTTTGTCCATATCTCCTTAAATATGCGTCCTAGAGCGAAAAGGACTTTAATTCGTGACCACCCCCAAAAAATTGAAAAATCCACCCAAAACCTAAAAAAATTGAAATTTTTATATGAAAAACTTCTTTTGCCCATATCTCCTAAACTAAGCGTCCTAGAGCGAAAAGGACTTTAATTCGTGACCACCCCCAAAAAATTTAAAAATCCACCCAAAACCTAAAAAAAATTAAATTTTTATATGAAAAACTTCTTTTGCCCATATCTCCTTAAATATGCGTCCTAGAGCGAAAAGGACTTTAATTCGTGACCACCCTCAAAAAATTGAAAAATCCACCCAAAACCTAAAAAAATTTAAATTTTTATATGAAAAACTTCTTTTGCCCATATCTCCTAAACTAAGCGTCCTAGAGCGAAAAGGACTTTAATTCATGACCACCCCCAAAAAATTGAAAAATCCACCCAAAACCTAAAAAAATTGAAATTTTTATATGAAAAACTTCTTTTGCCCATATCTCCTAAACTAAGCGTCCTAGAGCGAAAAGGACTTTAATTCGTGACCACCCCAAAAAATTGAAAAATCCACCCAAAACCTAAAAAAATTGAAATTTTTATATGAAAACCTTCTTTTGCCCATATCTCCTAAACTAAGCGTCCTAGAGCGAAAAGGACTTTAATTCGTGACCACCCCCAAAAAATTGAAAAATCCACCCAAAACCTAAAAAAATTGAAATTTTTATATGAAAAACTTCTTTTGCATATATCTCCTAAACTAAGCGTCCTAGAGCGAAAAGGACTTTAATTCATGACCACCCCAAAAAATTTTAAAATCCACCCAAAACCTAAAAAAATTGAAATTTTTATATGAAAAACTTCTTTTGCCCATATCTCCTAAACTAAGCGTCCTAGAGCGAAAAGGACTTTAATTCATGACCACCCCCAAAAAATTTAAAAATCCACCCAAAACCTCAAAAAATTGAAATTTTTATATGAAAAACTTCTTTTGCCCATATCTCCTAAACTAAGCGTCCTAGAGCGAAAAGGACTTTAATTCATGACCACCCCAAAAAATTGAAAAATCCACCTAAAACCTAAAAAAATTGAAATTTTTATATGAAAAACTTCTTTTGTCCATATCTCCTTAAATATGCGTCCTAGAGCGAAAAGGACTTTAATTCGTGACCACCCCAAAAAATTGAAAAATCCACCCAAAACCTAAAAAAATTGAAATTTTTATATGAAAACCTTCTTTTGCCCATATCTCCTAAACTAAGCGTCCTAGAGCGAAAAGGACTTTAATTCATGACCACCCCCAAAAAATTTAAAAATCCACCCAAAACCTAAAAAAATTGAAATTTTTATATGAAAAACTTCTTTTGCCCATATCTCCTAAACTAAGCGTCCTAGAGCGAAAAGGACTTTAATTCATGACCACCCTCAAAAAATTGAAAAATCCACCCAAAACCTAAAAAAATTTAAATTTTTATATGAAAAACTTCTTTTGTCCATATCTCCTTAAATATGCGTCCTAGAGCGAAAAGGACTTTAATTCGTGACCACCCCCAAAAAATTGAAAAATCCACCCAAAACCTAAAAAAATTTAAATTTTTATATGAAAAACTTCTTTTGCCCATATCTCCTAAACTAAGCGTCCTAGAACGAAAAGGATTTTAATTCAGGACCACCCCAAAAAATTGAAAAATCCACCCAAAACCTAAAAAAATTGAAATTTTTATATGAAAAACTTCTTTTGCCCATATCTCCTAAACTAAGCCTCCTAGAGCGAAAAGGACTTTAATTCATGACCACCCCAAAAAATTGAAAAATCCACCCAAAACCTAAAAAAATTTAAATTTTTATTTGAAAAACTTCTTTTGTCCATATCTCCTAAACTAAGCGTCCTAGAGCGAAAAGGACTTTAATTCGTGACCACCCCCAAAAAATTGAAAAATCCACCCAAAACCTAAAAAAATTGAAATTTTTATATGAAAAACTTCTTTTGCCCATATCTCCTTAAATATGCGTCCAGAGCGAAAAGGACTTTAATTCGTGACCACCCCAAAAAATTGAAAAATCCACCCAAAACCTAAAAAAATTGAAATTTTTATATGAAAAACCTCTTTTGTCCATATCTCCTAAACTAAGCGTCGTAGAGCGAAAAGGACTTTAATTCGTGACCACCCCCAAAAAATTGAAAAATCCACCCAAAACCTAAAAAAATTGAAATTTTTATATGAAAAACTTCTTTTGCCCATATCTCCTTAAATATGCGTCCTAGAGCGAAAAGGACTTTAATTCGTGACCACCCCCAAAAAATTGAAAAATCCACCCAAAACCTAAAAAAAATTGAAATTTTTATATGAAAAATTTCTTTTGCATATATCTCCTAAACTAAGCGTCCTAGAGCGAAAAGGACTTTAATTCGTGACCACCCCAAAAAATTTAAAAATCCACCCAAAACCTAAAAAAATTGAAATTTTTATATGAAAACCTTCTTTTGCCCATATCTCCTAAACTAAGCCTCCTAGAGCGAAAAGGACTTTAATTCATGACCACCCCAAAAAATTGAAAAATCCACCCAAAACATAAAAAAAATTGAAATTTTTATATGAAAAATTTCTTTTGCATATATCTCCGAAACTAAGCGTCCTAGAGCGAAAAGGACTTTAATTCGTGACCACCCCAAAAAATTGAAAAATCCACCCAAAACCTAAAAAAATTGAAATTTTTATATGAAAACCTTCTTTTGCCCATATCTCCTAAACTAAGCCTCCTAGAGCGAAAAGGACTTTAATTCATGACCACCCCAAAAAATTGAAAAATCCACCCAAAACATAAAAAAATTGAAATTTTTATATGAAAAACTTCTTTTGCCCATATCTCCTAAACTAAGCGTCCTAGAGCGAAAAGGACTTTAATTCGTGACCACCCCCAAAAAATTGAAAAATCCACCCAAAACCTAAAAAAATTGAAATTTTTACATGAAAAACTTCTTTTGCATATATCTCCTAAACTAAGCGTCCTAGAGCGAAAAGGACTTTAATTCGTGACCACCCCAAAAAATTGAAAAATCCACCCAAAACCTAAAAAAATTTAAATTTTTATATGAAAAACTTCTTTTGCCCATATCTCCTTAAATATGCGTCCTAGAGCGAAAAGGACTTTAATTCGTGACCACCCACAAAAAATTAAAAAATCCACCCAAAACCTAAAAAAATTGAAATTTTTATATGAAAAACTTCTTTTGCATATATCTCCTAAACTAAGCGTCCTAGAGCGTAAAGGACTTTAATTCATGACCACCCCAAAAAATTTAAAAATCCACCCAAAACCTAAAAAAATTGAAATTTTTATATGAAAAACTTCTTTTGCCCATATCTCCTAAACTAAGCGTCCTAGAGCGAAAAGGACTTTAATACGTGACCACCCCAAAAAATTGAAAAATCCACCCAAAACCTAAAAAAATTGAAATTTTTATATGAAAACCTTCTTTTGCCCATATCTCCTAAACTAAGCGTCCTAAAAGCGTTCAAAAAATTGAAAAATCC
This sequence comes from Haematobia irritans, assembly GCF_050003625.1. Taxonomy (NCBI): domain Eukaryota; kingdom Metazoa; phylum Arthropoda; class Insecta; order Diptera; family Muscidae; genus Haematobia; species Haematobia irritans. Next base: position 99,026,705 of record NC_134400.1, on the reverse strand, counting down.
ACCCAAAACCTAAAAAAATTGAAATTTTTATATGAAAAACTTCTTTTGTCCATATCTCCTTAAATATGCGTCCTAGAGCGAAAAGGACTTTAATTCGTGACCACCCCCAAAAAATTGAAAAATCCACCCAAAACCTAAAAAAATTGAAATTTTTATATGAAAAACTTCTTTTGCCCATATCTCCTAAACTAAGCGTCCAAGAGCGAAAAGGACTTTAATTCATGACCACCCCAAAAAATTGAAACATCCACCCAAAACCTAAAAAAATTGAAATTTTTATATGAAAAACTTCTTTTGTCCATATCTCCTTAAATATGCGTCCTAGAGCGAAAAGGACTTTAATTCGTGACCACCCCCAAAAAATTGAAAAATCCACCCAAAACCTAAAAAAATTGAAATTTTTATATGAAAAACTTCTTTTGCCCATATCTCCTAAACTAAGCGTCCTAGAGCGAAAAGGACTTTAATTCATGACCACCCCAAAAAATTGAAAAATCCACCCAAAACCTAAAAAAATTGACATTTTTATATGAAAAACTTCTTTTGTCCATATCTCCTAAACTAAGCGTCCTAGAGCGAAAAGGACTTTAATTCGTGACCACCCTCAAAAAATTAAAAAATCCACCCAAAACCTAGAGGGAATAGGACTTTAATTCGTGACCACCCTCAAAAAATTAAAAAATCCACCCAAAACCTAAAAAAATTGAAATTTTTATATGAAAAACTTCTTTTGTCCATATCTCCTAAACTCAGCGTCCTAGAGCGAAAAGGACTTTAATTCGTGACCACCCCCAAAAAATTGAAAAATCCACCCAAAACCTAAAAAAAATTGAAATTTTTATATGAAAAACTTCTTTTGCCCATATCTCCTAAACTAAGCGTCCTAGAGCGAAAAGGACTTTAATACGTGACCACCCCCAAAAAATTGAAAAATCCACCCAAAATCTAAAAAAAATTTAAATTTTTATATGAAAAACTTCTTTTGCCCATATCTCCTAAACTAAGCGTCCTAGAGCGAAAAGGACTTTAATTCGTGACCACCCCAAAAAATTGAAAAATCCACCCAAAACCTAAAAAAATTGAAATTTTTATATGAAAAACTTCTTTTGTCCATATCTCCTAAACTAAGCGTCCTAGAGCGAAAAGGACTTTAATTCGTGACAACCCCCAAAAAATTGAAAAATCCACCCAAAACCTAAAAAAATTGAAATTTTTATATGAAAAACTTCTTTTGCCCATATCTCCTAAACTAAGCGTCCTAGAGCGAAAAGGACTTTAATTCGTGACCACCCCCAAAAAATTGAAAAATCCACCCAAAACCTAAAAAAATTGAAATTTTTATATGAAAACCTTCTTTTGCCCATATCTCCTAAACTAAGCGTCCTAGAGCGAAAAGGACTTTAATTCGTGACCACCCCCAAAAAATTGAAAAATCCACCCAAAACCTAAAAAAATTTAAATTTTTATATGAAAAACTTCTTTTGCCTAAACTGAACCTCCTAGAGCGAAAAGGACTTTAATTCATGACCACCCCCAAAAAATTGAAAAATCCACCCAAAACCTAAAAAAATTGAAATTTTTATATGAAAAACTTCTTTTGCATATATCTCCTTAAATATGCGTCCTAGAGCGAAAAGGACTTTAATTCATGACCACCCCAAAAAATTGAAAAATCCACCCAAAACCTAAAAAAATTGAAATTTTTATATGAAAAACTTCTTTTGTCCATATCTCCTAAACTAAGCGTCCTAGAGCGAAAAGGACTTTAATTCGTGACCACCCCAAAAAATTGAAAAATCCACCCAAAACCTAAAAAAATTTAAATTTTTATATGAAAACCTTCTTTTGCCCATATCTCCTAAACTAAGCCTCCTAGAGCGAAAAGGACTTTAATTCATGACCACCCAAAAAAATTGAAAAATCCACCCAAAACCTAAAAAAATTGAAATTTTTAAAAACTTCTTTTGTCCATATCTCCTTAAATATGCGTCCTAGAGCGAAAAGGACTTTAATTCGTGACCACCCCCAAAAAATTGAAAAATCCACCCAAAACCTAAAAAAATTGAAATTTTTATATGAAAAACTTCTTTTGTCCATATCTCCTTAAATATGCGTCCTAGAGCGAAAAGGACTTTAATTCGTGACCACCCCCAAAAAATTGAAAAATCCACCCAAAACCTAAAAAAATTGAAATTTTTATATGAAAAACTTCTTTTGCCCATATCTCCTAAACTAAGCGTCCTAGAGCGAAAAGGACTTTAATTCCACCCAAAACCTAAAAAAATTGAAATTTTTATATGAAAAACTTCTTTTGTCCATATCTCCTTAAATATGCGTCCTAGAGCGAAAAGGACTTTAATTCGTGACCACCCCCAAAAAATTGAAAAATCCACCCAAAACCTAAAAAAATTGAAATTTTTATATGAAAAACTTCTTTTGCCCATATCTCCTAAACTAAGCGTCCTAGAGCGAAAAGGACTTTAATTCGTGACCACCCCCAAAAAATTTAAAAATCCACCCAAAACCTAAAAAAAATTAAATTTTTATATGAAAAACTTCTTTTGCCCATATCTCCTTAAATATGCGTCCTAGAGCGAAAAGGACTTTAATTCGTGACCACCCTCAAAAAATTGAAAAATCCACCCAAAACCTAAAAAAATTTAAATTTTTATATGAAAAACTTCTTTTGCCCATATCTCCTAAACTAAGCGTCCTAGAGCGAAAAGGACTTTAATTCATGACCACCCCCAAAAAATTGAAAAATCCACCTAAAACCTAAAAAAATTGAAATTTTTATATGAAAAACTTCTTTTGCCCATATCTCCTAAACTAAGCGTCCTAGAGCGAAAAGGACTTTAATTCGTGACCACCCCAAAAAATTGAAAAATCCACCCAAAACCTAAAAAAATTGAAATTTTTATATGAAAACCTTCTTTTGCCCATATCTCCTAAACTAAGCGTCCTAGAGCGAAAAGGACTTTAATTCGTGACCACCCCCAAAAAATTGAAAAATCCACCCAAAACCTAAAAAAATTGAAATTTTTATATGAAAAACTTCTTTTGCATATATCTCCTAAACTAAGCGTCCTAGAGCGAAAAGGACTTTAATTCATGACCACCCCAAAAAATTTTAAAATCCACCCAAAACCTAAAAAAATTGAAATTTTTATATGAAAAACTTCTTTTGCCCATATCTCCTAAACTAAGCGTCCTAGAGCGAAAAGGACTTTAATTCATGACCACCCCCAAAAAATTTAAAAATCCACCCAAAACCTCAAAAAATTGAAATTTTTATATGAAAAACTTCTTTTGCCCATATCTCCTAAACTAAGCGTCCTAGAGCGAAAAGGACTTTAATTCATGACCACCCCAAAAAATTGAAAAATCCACCTAAAACCTAAAAAAATTGAAATTTTTATATGAAAAACTTCTTTTGTCCATATCTCCTTAAATATGCGTCCTAGAGCGAAAAGGACTTTAATTCGTGACCACCCCAAAAAATTGAAAAATCCACCCAAAACCTAAAAAAATTGAAATTTTTATATGAAAACCTTCTTTTGCCCATATCTCCTAAACTAAGCGTCCTAGAGCGAAAAGGACTTTAATTCATGACCACCCCCAAAAAATTTAAAAATCCACCCAAAACCTAAAAAAATTGAAATTTTTATATGAAAAACTTCTTTTGCCCATATCTCCTAAACTAAGCGTCCTAGAGCGAAAAGGACTTTAATTCATGACCACCCTCAAAAAATTGAAAAATCCACCCAAAACCTAAAAAAATTTAAATTTTTATATGAAAAACTTCTTTTGTCCATATCTCCTTAAATATGCGTCCTAGAGCGAAAAGGACTTTAATTCGTGACCACCCCCAAAAAATTGAAAAATCCACCCAAAACCTAAAAAAATTTAAATTTTTATATGAAAAACTTCTTTTGCCCATATCTCCTAAACTAAGCGTCCTAGAACGAAAAGGACTTTAATTCAGGACCACCCCAAAAAATTGAAAAATCCACCCAAAACCTAAAAAAATTGAAATTTTTATATGAAAAACTTCTTTTGCCCATATCTCCTAAACTAAGCCTCCTAGAGCGAAAAGGACTTTAATTCATGACCACCCCAAAAAATTGAAAAATCCACCCAAAACCTAAAAAAATTTAAATTTTTATTTGAAAAACTTCTTTTGTCCATATCTCCTAAACGAAGCGTCCTAGAGCGAAAAGGACTTTAATTCGTGACCACCCCCAAAAAATTGAAAAATCCACCCAAAACCTAAAAAAATTGAAATTTTTATATGAAAAACTTCTTTTGCCCATATCTCCTTAAATATGCGTCCAGAGCGAAAAGGACTTTAATTCGTGACCACCCCAAAAAATTGAAAAATCCACCCAAAACCTAAAAAAATTGAAATTTTTATATGAAAAACTTCTTTTGTCCATATCTCCTAAACTAAGCGTCGTAGAGCGAAAAGGACTTTAATTCGTGACCACCCCCAAAAAATTGAAAAATCCACCCAAAACCTAAAAAAATTGAAATTTTTCTATGAAAAACTTCTTTTGCCCATATCTCCTTAAATATGCGTCCTAGAGCGAAAAGGACTTTAATTCGTGACCACCCCCAAAAAATTGAAAAATCCACCCAAAACCTAAAAAAAATTGAAATTTTTATATGAAAAATTTCTTTTGCATATATCTCCTAAACTAAGCGTCCTAGAGCGAAAAGGACTTTAATTCGTGACCACCCCAAAAAATTTAAAAATCCACCCAAAACCTAAAAAAATTGAAATTTTTATATGAAAACCTTCTTTTGCCCATATCTCCTAAACTAAGCCTCCTAGAGCGAAAAGGACTTTAATTCATGACCACCCCAAAAAATTGAAAAATCCACCCAAAACATAAAAAAAATTGAAATTTTTATATGAAAAATTTCTTTTGCATATATCTCCGAAACTAAGCGTCCTAGAGCGAAAAGGACTTTAATTCGTGACCACCCCAAAAAATTGAAAAATCCACCCAAAACCTAAAAAAATTGAAATTTTTATATGAAAACCTTCTTTTGCCCATATCTCCTAAACTAAGCCTCCTAGAGCGAAAAGGACTTTAATTCATGACCACCCCAAAAAATTGAAAAATCCACCCAAAACATAAAAAAATTGAAATTTTTATATGAAAAACTTCTTTTGCCCATATCTCCTAAACTAAGCGTCCTAGAGCGAAAAGGACTTTAATTCGTGACCACCCCCAAAAAATTGAAAAATCCACCCAAAACCTAAAAAAATTGAAATTTTTATATGAAAAACTTCTTTTGCATATATCTCCTAAACTAAGCGTCCTAGAGCGAAAAGGACTTTAATTCGTGACCACCCCAAAAAATTGAAAAATCCACCCAAAACCTAAAAAAATTTAAATTTTTATATGAAAAACTTCTTTTGCCCATATCTCCTTAAATATGCGTCCTAGAGCGAAAAGGACTTTAATTCGTGACCACCCACAAAAAATTAAAAAATCCACCCAAAACCTAAAAAAATTGAAATTTTTATATGAAAAACTTCTTTTGCATATATCTCCTAAACTAAGCGTCCTAGAGCGTAAAGGACTTTAATTCATGACCACCCCAAAAAATTTAAAAATCCACCCAAAACCTAAAAAAATTGAAATTTTTATATGAAAAACTTCTTTTGCCCATATCTCCTAAACTAAGCGTCCTAGAGCGAAAAGGACTTTAATTCGTGACCACCCCAAAAAATTGAAAAATCCACCCAAAACCTAAAAAAATTGAAATTTTTATATGAAAACCTTCTTTTGCCCATATCTCCTAAACTAAGCGTCCTAAAAGCGTTCAAAAAATTGAAAAATCCACCCAAAACCTAAAAAAATTGAAATTTTTATATGAAAAACTTCTTTTGTCCATATCTCCTTAAATATGCGTCCTAGAGCGAAAAGGACTTTAATTCGTGACCACCCCCAAAAAATTGAAAAATCCACCCAAAACCTAAAAAAATTGAAATTTTTATATGAAAAACTTCTTTTGCCCATATCTCCTAAACTAAGCGTCCTAGAGCGAAAAGGACTTTAATTCATGACCACCCCAAAAAATTGAAACATCCACCCAAAACCTAAAAAAATTGAAATTTTTATATGAAAAACTTCTTTTGTCCATATCTCCTTAAATATGCGTCCTAGAGCGAAAAGGACTTTAATTCGTGACCACCCCCAAAAAATTGAAAAATCCACCCAAAACCTAAAAAAATTGAAATTTTTATATGAAAAACTTCTTTTGCCCATATCTCCTAAACTAAGCGTCCTAGAGCGAAAAGGACTTTAATTCATGACCACCCCAAAAAATTGAAAAATCCACCCAAAACCTAAAAAAATTGACATTTTTATATGAAAAACTTCTTTTGTCCATATCTCCTAAACTAAGCGTCCTAGAGCGAAAAGGACTTTAATTCGTGACCACCCTCAAAAAATTAAAAAATCCACCCAAAACCTAGAGGGAATAGGACTTTAATTCGTGACCACCCTCAAAAAATTAAAAAATCCACCCAAAACCTAAAAAAATTGAAATTTTTATATGAAAAACTTCTTTTGTCCATATCTCCTAAACTCAGCGTCCTAGAGCGAAAAGGACTTTAATTCGTGACCACCCCCAAAAAATTGAAAAATCCACCCAAAACCTAAAAAAAATTGAAATTTTTATATGAAAAACTTCTTTTGCCCATATCTCCTAAACTAAGCGTCCTAGAGCGAAAAGGACTTTAATACGTGACCACCCCCAAAAAATTGAAAAATCCACCCAAAATCTAAAAAAAATTTAAATTTTTATATGAAAAACTTCTTTTGCCCATATCTCCTTAAATATGCGTCCTAGAGCGAAAAGGACTTTAATTCGTGACCACCCCCAAAAAATTGAAAAATCCACCCAAAACCTAAAAAAATTTAAATTTTTATATGAAAAACTTCTTTTGCCCATATCTCCTAAACTAAGCGTCCTAGAGCGAAAAGGACTTTAATTCGTGACCACCCCCAAAAAATTTAAAAATCCACCCAAAACCTAAAAAAAATTGAAATTTTTATATGAAAAATTTCTTTTGCATATATCTCCTAAACTAAGCGTCCTAGAGCGAAAATGACTTTAATTCGTGACCACCCCAAAAAATTGAAAAATCCTCCCAAAACCTAAAAAAATTGAAATTTTTATATGAAAACCTTCTTTTGCCCATATCTCCTAAACTAAGCGTCCTAGAGCGAAAAGGACTTTAATTCATGACAACCCCAAAAAATTGAAAAATTCACCCAAAACATAAAAAAATTGAAATTTTTATATGATAAACTTCTTTTGCCCATATCTCCTAAACTAAGCGTCCTAGAGCGAAAAGGACTTTAATTCGTGACCACCCCCAAAAAATTTAAAAATCCACCCAAAACCTAAAAAAATTGAAATTTTTATATGAAAACCTTCTTTTGCCCATATCTCCTAAACTAAGCGTCCTAGAGCGAAAAGGACTTTAATTCGTGACCATCCCCCAAAAAAATGAAAAATCCACCCAAAACCTAAAAAAATTTAAATTTTTATATGAAAAACTTTTTTTGCCCATATCTCCTAAACTAAGCGTCCTAGAGCGAAAAGGACTTTAATTCGTGACCACCCCCAAAAAATTGAAAAATCCACCCAAAACCTAAAAAATTTAAATTTTTATATGAAAAACTTCTTTTGTCCATATCTCCTAAACTAAGCGTCCTAGAGCGAAAAGGACTTTAATTCGTGACCACCCCCAAAAAATTGAAAAATCCACGCAAAACCTAAAAAAATTGAAATTTTTATATGAAAAACTTCTTTTGCCCATATCTCCTTAAATATGCGTCCTACAGCGAAAAGGACTTTAATTCATGACCACCCCACAAAATTGAAAAATTCACCCAAAACATAAAAAAATTGAAATTTTTATATGATAAACTTCTTTTGCCCATATCTCCTAAACTAAGCGTCCTAGAGCGAAAAGGACTTTAATTCGTGACCACCCCCAAAAAATTGAAAAATCCACCCAAAACCTAAAAAAAATGAAATTTTTATATGAAAACCTTCTTTTGCCCATATCTCCTAAACTAAGCGTCCTAGAGCGAAAAGGACTTTAATTCGTGACCACCCCCAAAAAATTGAAAAATCCACCCAAAACCTAAAAAAATTGAAATTTTTATATGAAAAACTTCTTTTGTCCATATCTCCTAAACTAAGCGTCCTAGAGCGAAAAGGACTTTAATTCGTGACCACCCCCAAAAAATTGAAAAATCCACCCAAAACCTAAAAAAATTGAAATTTTTATATGAAAAACTTCTTTTGCCCATATCTCCTAAACTAAGCGTCCTAGAGCGAAAAGGACTTTAATTCGTGACCACCCCAAAAAATTGAAAAATCCACCCAAAACCTAAAAAAATTGAAATTTTTATATGAAAACCTTCTTTTGCCCATATCTCCTAAACTAAGCGTCCTAGAGCGAAAAGGACTTTAATTCGTGACCACCCCCAAAAAATTGAAAAATCCACCCAAAACCTAAAAAAATTGAAATTTTTATATGAAAACCTTCTTTTGCCCATATCTCCTAAAATAAGCGTCCTAGAGCGAAAAGGACTTTAATTCGTGACCACCCCCAAAAAATTGAAAAATCCACCCAATACCTAAAAAAATTGAAATTTTTATATGAAAAACTTCTGTTGCCTAAACTAAGCCTCCTGGAGCGAAAAGGACTTTAATTCGTGACCACCCCCAAAAAATTTAAAAATCCACCCAAAACCTAAAAAAAATTAAATTTTTATATGAAAAACTTCTTTTGCCCATATCTCCTTAAATATGCGTCCTAGAGCGAAAAGGACTTTAATTCGTGACCACCCTCAAAAATTGAAAAATCCACCCAAAACCTAAAAAAATTTAAATTTTTATATGAAAAACTTCTTTTGCCCATATCTCCTAAACTAAGCGTCCTAGAGCGAAAAGGACTTTAATTCATGACCACCCCCAAAAAATTGAAAAATCCACCCAAAACCTAAAAAAATTGAAATTTTTATATGAAAAACTTCTTTTGCCCATATCTCCTAAACTAAGCGTCCTAGAGCGAAAAGGACTTTAATTCGTGACCACCCCCAAAAAATTGAAAATCCACCCAAAACCTAAAAAAATTGAAATTTTTATATGAAAAACTTCTTTTGCATATATCTAATAAACTAAGCGTCCTAGAGCGAAAAGGACTTTAATTCGTGACCACCCCAAAAAATTGAAAAATCCACCCAAAACCTAAAAAAAATTAAATTTTTATATGAAAAACTTCTTTTGCCCATATCTCCTTAAATATGCGTCCTAGAGCGAAAAGGACTTTAATTCGTGACCATCCCCCAAAAAAATGAAAAATCCACCCAAAACCTAAAAAAATTTAAATTTTTATATGAAAAACTTTTTTTGCCCATATCTCCTTAAATATGCGTCCTAGAGCGAAAAGGACTTTAATTCGTGACCACCCCCAAAAAATTGAAAAATCCACCCAAAACCTAAAAAATTTAAATTTTTATATGAAAAACTTCTTTTGTCCATATCTCCTAAACTAAGCGTCCTAGAGCGAAAAGGACTTTAATTCGTGACCACCCCCAAAAAATTGAAAAATCCACGCAAAACCTAAAAAAATTGAAATTTTTATATGAAAAACTTCTTTTGCCCATATCTCCTAAACTAAGCCTCCTAGAGCGAAAAGGACTTTAATTCATGACCACCCCACAAAATTGAAAAATTCACCCAAAACATAAAAAAATTGAAATTTTTATATGATAAACTTCTTTTGCCCATATCTCCTAAACTAAGCGTCCTAGAGCGAAAAGGACTTTAATTCGTGACCACCCCCAAAAAATTGAAAAATCCACCCAAAACCTAAAAAAAATGAAATTTTTATATGAAAACCTTCTTTTGCCCATATCTCCTAAACTAAGCGTCCTAGAGCGAAAAGGACTTTAATTCGTGACCACCCCCAAAAAATTGAAAAATCCACCCAAAACCTAAAAAAATTGAAATTTTTATATGAAAAACTTCTTTTGTCCATATCTCCTAAACTAAGCGTCCTAGAGCGAAAAGGACTTTAATTCGTGACCACCCCCAAAAAATTGAAAAATCCACCCAAAACCTAAAAAAATTGAAATTTTTATATGAAAAACTTCTTTTGCCCATATCTCCTTAAATATGCGTCCTAGAGCGAAAAGGACTTTAATTCGTGACCACCCCCAAAAAATTTAAAAATCCACCCAAAACCTAAAAAAAATTGAAATTTTTATATGAAAAACTTCTTTTGCCCATATCTCCTAAACTAAGCGTCCTAGAGCGAAAAGGACTTTAATTCATGACCACCCCAAAAAATTGAAAAATCCACCCAAAACCTAAAAAAATTGAAATTATTATATGAAAAACTTCTTTTGTCCATATCTCCTAAACTAAGCGTCCTAGAGCGAAAAGGACTTTAATATGTGACCACCCCCAAAAAATTGAAAAATCCACCCAAAACCTAAAAAAATTGAAATTTTTAGATGAAGAACTTCTTTTGCCCATATCTCCTTAAATATGCGTCCTAGAGCGAAAAGGACTTTAATTCGTGATCACCCCCAAAAAATTGAAAAATCCACCCAAAACCTAAAAAAATTGAAATTTTTATATGAAAAACTTCTTTTGCCCATATCTCCTAAACTAAGCGTCCTAGAGCGAAAAGGACTTTAATTCGTGACCACCCCAAAAAATTGAAAAATCCACCCAAAACCTAAAAAAATTGAAATTTTTATATGAAAAACTTCTTTTGTCCATATCTCCTAAACTAAGCGTCCTAGAGCGAAAAGGACTTTAATTCGTGACCACCCCCAAAAAATTGAAAAATCCACCCAAAACCTAAAAAAATTGAAATTTTTATATGAAAAACTTCTTTTGTCCATATCTCCTAAACTAAGCGTCCTAGAGCGAAAAGGACTTTAATTCGTGACCACCCCCAAAAAATTGAAAAATCCACCCAAAACCTAAAAAAATTGAAATTTTTATATGAAAAACTTCTTTTGCCCATATCTCCTTAAATATGCGTCCTAGAGCGAAAAGGACTTTAATTCGTGACCACCCCCAAAAAATTTAAAAATCCACCCAAAACCTAAAAAAAATTGAAATTTTTATATGAAAAACTTCTTTTGCCCATATCTCCTAAACTAAGCGTCCTAGAGCGAAAAGGACTTTAATTCATGACCACCCCAAAAAATTGAAAAATCCACCCAAAACCTAAAAAAATTGAAATTATTATATGAAAAACTTCTTTTGTCCATATCTCCTAAACTAAGCGTCCTAGAGCGAAAAGGACTTTAATATGTGACCACCCCCAAAAAATTGAAAAATCCACCCAAAACCTAAAAAAATTGAAATTTTTAGATGAAGAACTTCTTTTGCCCATATCTCCTTAAATATGCGTCCTAGAGCGAAAAGGACTTTAATTCGTGATCACCCCCAAAAAATTGAAAAATCCACCCAAAACCTAAAAAAATTGAAATTTTTATATGAAAAACTTCTTTTGCCCATATCTCCTAAACTAAGCGTCCTAGAGCGAAAAGGACTTTAATTCGTGACCACCCCAAAAAATTGAAAAATCCACCCAAAACCTAAAAAAATTGAAATTTTTATATGAAAAACTTCTTTTGTCCATATCTCCTAAACTAAGCGTCCTAGAGCGAAAAGGACTTTAATTCGTGACCACCCCCAAAAAATTGAAAAATCCACCCAAAACCTAAAAAAATTGAAATTTTTATATGAAAAACTTCTTTTGCCCATATCTCCTAACCTAAGCGTCCTAGAGCGAAAAGGACTTTAATTCGTGACCACCCCAAAAAATTGAAAAATCCACCCAAAACCTAAAAAAATTGAAATTTTTATATGAAAACCTTCTTTTGCCCATATCTCCTAAACTAAGCGTCCTAGAGCGAAAAGGACTTTAATTCGTGACCACCCCCAAAAAATTGAAAAATCCACCCAAAACCTAAAAAAATTGAAATTTTTATATGAAAAACTTCTTTTGCCCATATCTCCTAAAATAAGCGTCCTAGAGCGAAAAGGACTTTAATTCATGACCACCCCCAAAAAATTGAAAAATCCACCCAAAACCTAAAAAAATTGAAATTTTTATATGAAAAACTTCTTTTGCCTAAACTAAGCCTCCTGGAGCGAAAAGGACTTTAATTCGTGACCACCCCCAAAAAATTTAAAAATCCACCCAAAACCTAAAAAAAATTAAATTTTTATATGAAAAACTTCTTTTGCCCATATCTCCTTAAATATGCGTCCTAGAGCGAAAAGGACTTTAATTCGTGACCACCCTCAAAAATTGAAAAATCCACCCAAAACCTAAAAAAATTTAAATTTTTATATGAAAAACTTCTTTTGCCCATATCTCCTAAACTAAGAGTCCTAGAGCGAAAAGGACTTTAATTCATGACCACCCCCAAAAAATTGAAAAATCCACCCAAAACCTAAAAAAATTGAAATTTTTATATGAAAAACTTCTTTTGCCCATATCTCCTAAACTAAGCGTCCTAGAGCGAAAAGGACTTTAATTCGTGACCACCCCCAAAAAATTGAAAAATCCACCCAAAACCTAAAAAAATTGAAATTTTTATATGAAAAACTTCTTTTGCATATATCTAATAAACTAAGCGTCCTAGAGCGAAAAGGTCTTTAATTCGTGACCACCCCAAAAAATTGAAAAATCCACCCAAAACCTAAAAAAATTGAAATTTTTATATGAAAAACTTCTTTTGTCCATATCTCCTAAACTAAGCGTCCTAGAGCGAAAAGGACTTTAATTCGTGACCACCCCCAAAAAATTGAAAAATCCACCCAAAACCTAAAAAATTGAAATTTTTATATGAAAAACTTCTTTTGCCCATATCTCCTTAAATATGCGTCCTACAGCGAAAAGGACTTTAATTCATGACAACCCTCAAAAAATTGAAAAATCCACCCAAAACCAAAAAAAAATTGAAATTTTTATATGAAAAACTTCTTTTGCCCATATCTCCTTAAATATGCGTCCTAGAGCGAAAAGGACTTTAATTCGTGACCACCCCCAAAAAATTGAAAAATTCACCCAAAACCTAAAAAAATTGAAATTTTTATATGAAAAACTTCTTTTGCCCATATCTCCTAAACTAAGCGTCCTAGAGCGAAAAGGACTTTAATTCGTGACCACCCCAAAAAATTGAAAAATCCACCCAAAACCTAAAAAAATTTAAATTTTTATATGAAAACCTTCTTTTGCCCATATCTCCTAAACTAAGCCTCCTAGAGCGAAAAGGACTTTAATTCATGACCACCCCAAAAAATTGAAAAATCCACCCAAAACCTAAAAAAATTTAAATTTTTATATGAAAAACTTCTTTTGTCCATATCTCCTTAAATATGCGTCCTAGAGCGAAAAGGACTTTAATTCGTGACCACCCCCAAAAAATTGAAAAATCCACCCAAAACCTAAAAAAATTGAAATTTTTATATGAAAAACTTCTTTTGCATATATCTCCTAAACTAAGCGTCCTAGAGCGAAAAGGACTTTAATTCGTGACCACCCCAAAAAATTGAAAAATCCACCCAAAACCTAAAAAAAAATTAAATTTTTATATGAAAAACTTCTTTTGCCCATATCTCCTTAAATATGCGTCCTAGAGCGAAGAGGACTTTAATTCGTGACCACCCCCAAAAAATTGAAAAATCCACCCAAAACCTAAAAAAATTGAAATTTTTATATGAAAAACTTCTTTTGCATATATCTCCTAAACTAAGCGTCCTAGAGCGAAAAGGACTTTAATTCGTGACCACCCCCAAAAAATTTAAAAATCCACCCAAAACCTAAAAAAAAATTAAATTTTTATATGAAAAACTTCTTTTGCCCATATCTCCTTAAATATGCGTCCTAGAGCGAAAAGGACTTTAATTCGTGACCACCCTCAAAAAATTGAAAAATCCACCCAAAACCTAAAAAAATTTAAATTTTTATATGAAAAACTTCTTTTGCCCATATCTCCTAAACTAAGCGTCCTAGAGCGAAAAGGACTTTAATTCATGACCACCCCCAAAAAATTGAAAAATCCACCCAAAACCTAAAAAAATTGAAATTTTTATATGAAAACCTTCTTTTGCCCATATCTCCTAAACTAAGCGTCCTAGAGCGAAAAGGACTTTAATTCGTGACCACCCCCAAAAAATTGAAAAATCCACCCAAAACCTAAAAAAATTGAAATTTTTATATGAAAAACTTCTTTTGCATATATCTAATAAACTAAGCGTCCTAGAGCGAAAAGGACTTTAATTCGTGACCACCCCAAAAAATTGAAAAATCCACCCAAAACCTAAAAAAATTGAAATTTTTATATGAAAAACTTCTTTTGCCCATATCTCCTAAACTAAGCGTCCTAGAGCGAAACGGACTTTAATTCGTGACCGCCCCCAAAAAATTGAAAAATCCACCCAAAACCTAAAAAATTTAAATTTTTATATGAAAAACTTATTTTGCCCATATCTCCTTAAATATGCGTCCTAGAGCGAAAAGGACTTTAATTCATGACCACCCTCAAAAAATTGAAAAATCCACCCAAAACCTAAAAAAAATTGAAATTTTTATATGAAAAACTTCTTGTGCATATATCTCCTAAACTAAGCGTCCTAGAGCGAAAAGGACTTTAATTCATGACCACCCCAAAAAATTTAAAAATCCACCCAAAACCTAAAAAAATTGAAATTTTTATATGAAAACCTTCTTTTGCCCATATCTCCTAAACTAAGCGTCCTAGAGCGAAAAGGACTTTAATTCATGACCACCCCCAAAAAATTGAAAAATCCACCCAAAACCTAAAAAAATTGAAATTTTTATATGAAAAACTTCTTTTGCCCATATCTCCTAAACTAAGCGTCCTAGAGCGAAAAGGACTTTAATTCATGACCACCCCAAAAAATTGAAAAATCCACCCAAAACCTAAAAAAATTGAAATTTTTATATGAAAAACTTCTTTTGTCCATATCTCCTAAACTAAGCGTCCTAGAACGAAAAGGACTTTAATTCGTGACCACCCCCAAAAAATTGAAAAATCCACCCAAAACCTAAAAAAATTGAAATTTTTATATGAAAACCTTCTTTTGCTCATATCTCCTTAAATATGCGTCCTAGAGCGAAAAGGACTTTAATTCGTGACCACCCCCAAAAAATTGAAAAATCCACCCAAAACCTAAAAAAAATGAAATTTTTATATGAAAAACTTCTTTTGCCCATATC
The DNA here is from genome assembly GCF_050003625.1 of Haematobia irritans. Taxonomy (NCBI): domain Eukaryota; kingdom Metazoa; phylum Arthropoda; class Insecta; order Diptera; family Muscidae; genus Haematobia; species Haematobia irritans. The sequence continues at coordinate 99,011,392 of NC_134400.1, read as the reverse complement.
TCCTAAACTAAGCGTCCTAGAGCGAAAAGGACTTTAATTCGTGACCACCCCAAAAAATTGAAAAATCCATCCAAAACCTAAAAAAATTGAAATTTTTATATGAAAACCTTCTTTTGCCCATATCTCCTAAACTAAGCGTCCTAGAGCGAAAAGGACTTTAATTCGTGACCACCCCCAAAAAATTTAAAAATCCACCCAAAACCTAAAAAAAATTAAATTTTTATATGAAAAACTTCTTTTGCCCATATCTCCTAAACTAAGCGTCCTACAGCGAAAAGGACTTTAATTCATGACCACCCCCAAAAAATTTAAAAATCCACCCAAAACCTAAAAAAAAATAAATTTTTATATGAAAAACTTCTTTTGCCCATATCTCCTTAAATATGCGTCCTAGAGCGAAAAGGACTTTAATTCGTGACCACCCCCAACAAATTGAAAAATCCACCCAAAACCTAAAAAAATTGAAATTTTTATATGAAAAACTTCTTTTGCCCATATCTCCTTAAATATGCGTCCTAGAGCGAAAAGGACTTTAATTCGTGACCACCCCCAAAAAATTGAAAAATCCACCAAAAACCTAAAAAAATTGAAATTTTTATATGAAAAACTTCTTTTGCATATATCTCCTTAAATATGCGTCCTAGAGCGAAAAGGACTTTAATTCATGACCACCCCCAAAAAATTGAAAAATCCACCCAAAACCTAAAAAAATTGAAATTTTTATATGAAAAACTTCTTTTGTCCATATCTCCTAAACTAAGCGTCCTAGAGCGAAAAGGACTTTAATTCGTGACCACCCCAAAAAATTGAAAAATCCACCCAAAACCTAAAAAAATTTAAATTTTTATATGAAAACCTTCTTTTGCCCATATCTCCTAAACTAAGCCTCCTAGAGCGAAAAGGACTTTAATTCATGACCACCCCAAAAAATTGAAAAATCCACCCAAAACCTAAAAAAATTTAAATTTTTATATGAAAAACTTCTTTTGTCCATATCTCCTTAAATATGCGTCCTAGAGCGAAAAGGACTTTAATTCGTGACCACCCCCAAAAAATTGAAAAATCCACCCAAAACCTAAAAAAATTGAAATTTTTATATGAAAAACTTCTTTTGCATATATCTCCTAAACTAAGCGTCCTAGAGCGAAAAGGACTTTAATTCGTGACCACCCCAAAAAATTGAAAAATCCACCCAAAACCTAAAAAAAAATTAAATTTTTATATGAAAAACTTCTTTTGCCCATATCTCCTTAAATATGCGTCCTAGAGCGAAGAGGACTTTAATTCGTGACCACCCCCAAAAAATTGAAAAATCCACCCAAAACCTAAAAAAATTGAAATTTTTATATGAAAAACTTCTTTTGCATATATCTCCTAAACTAAGCGTCCTAGAGCGAAAAGGACTTTAATTCGTGACCACCCCCAAAAAATTTAAAAATCCACCCAAAACCTAAAAAAAAATTAAATTTTTACATGAAAAACTTCTTTTGCCCATATCTCCTTAAATATGCGTCCTAGAGCGAAAAGGACTTTAATTCGTGACCACCCTCAAAAAATTGAAAAATCCACCCAAAACCTAAAAAAATTTAAATTTTTATATGAAAAACTTCTTTTGCCCATATCTCCTAAACTAAGCGTCCTAGAGCGAAAAGGACTTTAATTCATGACCACCCCCAAAAAATTGAAAAATCCACCCAAAACCTAAAAAAATTGAAATTTTTATATGAAAACCTTCTTTTGCCCATATCTCCTAAACTAAGCGTCCTAGAGCGAAAAGGACTTTAATTCGTGACCACCCCCAAAAAATTGAAAAATCCACCCAAAACCTAAAAAAATTGACATTTTTATATGAAAAACTTCTTTTGCATATATCTAATAAACTAAGCGTCCTAGAGCGAAAAGGACTTTAATTCGTGACCACCCCAAAAAATTGAAAAATCCACCCAAAACCTAAAAAAATTGAAATTTTTATATGAAAAACTTCTTTTGTCCATATCTCCTAAACTAAGCGTCCTAGAGCGAAACGGACTTTAATTCGTGACCACCCCCAAAAAATTGAAAAATCCACCCAAAACCTAAAAAATTTAAATTTTTATATGAAAAACTTATTTTGCCCATATCTCCTTAAATATGCGTCCTAGAGCGAAAAGGACTTTAATTCATGACCACCCTCAAAAAATTGAAAAATCCACCCAAAACCTAAAAAAAATTGAAATTTTTATATGAAAAACTTCTTGTGCATATATCTCCTAAACTAAGCGTCCTAGAGCGAAAAGGACTTTAATTCATGACCACCCCAAAAAATTTAAAAATCCACCCAAAACCTAAAAAAATTGAAATTTTTATATGAAAACCTTCTTTTGCCCATATCTCCTAAACTAAGCGTCCTAGAGCGAAAAGGACTTTAATTCATGACCACCCCCAAAAAATTGAAAAATCCACCCAAAACCTAAAAAAATTTAAATTTTTATATGAAAAACTTCTTTTGCCCATATCTCCTAAACTAAGCGTCCTAGAGCGAAAAGGACTTTAATTCATGACCACCCCAAAAAATTGAAAAATCCACCCAAAACCTAAAAAATTGAAATTTTTATATGAAAAACTTCTTTTGTCCATATCTCCTAAACTAAGCGTCCTAGAACGAAAAGGACTTTAATTCGTGACCACCCCCAAAAAATTGAAAAATCCACCCAAAACCTAAAAAAATTGAAATTTTTATATGAAAACCTTCTTTTGCTCATATCTCCTTAAATATGCGTCCTAGAGCGAAAAGGACTTTAATTCGTGACCACCCCCAAAAAATTGAAAAATCCACCCAAAACCTAAAAAAAATGAAATTTTTATATGAAAAACTTCTTTTGCCCATATCTCCTAAACTAAGCGTCCTAGAGCGAAAAGGACTTTAATTCATGACCACCCTCAAAAAATTGAAAATTCCACCCAAAACCTAAAAAAATTGAAATTTTTATATGAAAAACTTATTTTGCCCATATCTCCTTAAATATGCGTCCTAGAGCGAAAAGGACTTTAATTCGTGACCACCCCAAAAAATTGAAAAATCCACCCAAAACCTAAAAAAATTGAAATTTTTATATGAAAACCTTCTTTTGCCCATATCTCCTAAACTAAGCGTCCTAGAGCGAAAAGGACTTTAATTCGTGACCACCCCCAAAAAATTTAAAAATCCACCCAAAACCTAAAAAAAATTAAATTTTTATATGAAAAACTTCTTTTGCCCATATCTCCTAAACTAAGCGTCCTAGAGCGAAAAGGACTTTAATTCGTGACCACCCCAAAAAATTGAAAAATCCACCCAAAACCTAAAAAAATTGAAATTTTTAAATGAAAACCTTCTTTTGCCCATATCTCCTAAACTAAGCGTCCTAGAGCGAAAAGGACTTTAATTCGTGACCACCCCCAAAAAATTGAAAAATCCACCCAAAACCTAAAAAAATTGAAATTTTTATATGAAAAACTTCTTTTGCCCATATCTCCTAAACTAAGCGTCCTAGAGCGAAAAGGACTTTAATTCATGACCACCCCAAAAAATTGAAAAATCCACCCAAAACCTAAAAAAATTGAAATTTTTATATGAAAAACTTCTTTTGTCCATATCTCCTAAACTAAGCGTCCTAGAGCGAAAAGGACTTTAATTCGTGACCACCCCCAAAAAATTGAAAAATCCACCCAAAACCTAAAAAAATTGAAATTTTTATATGAAAACCTTCTTTTGCTCATATCTCCTTAAATATGCGTCCTAGAGCGAAAAGGACTTTAATTCGTGACCACCCCCAAAAAATTGAAAAATCCACCCAAAACCTAAAAAAATTGAAATTTTTATATGAAAAACTTCTTTTGCCCATATCTCCTAAACTAAGCGTCCTAGAGCGAAAAGGACTTTAATTCATGACCACCCTCAAAAAATTGAAAATTCCACCCAAAACCTAAAAAAATTGAAATTTTTATATGAAAAACTTCTTTTGCCCATATCTCCTTAAATATGCGTCCTAGAGCGAAAAGGACTTTAATTCGTGACCACCCCAAAAAATTGAAAAATCCACCCAAAACCTAAAAAAATTGAAATTTTTATATGAAAACCTTCTTTTGCCCATATCTCCTAAACTAAGCGTCCTAGAGCGAAAAGGACTTTAATTCGTGACCACCCCCAAAAAATTGAAAAATCCACCCAAAACCTAAAAAAATTGAAATTTTTATATGAAAACCTTCTTTTGCCCATATCTCCTAAACTAAGCGTCCTAGAGCGAAAAGGACTTTAATTCGTGACCACCCCCAAAAAATTGAAAAATCCACCCAAAACCTAAAAAAATTTAAATTTTTATATGAAAAACTTCTTTTGCCTAAACTAAACCTCCTAGAGCGAAAAGGACTTTAATTCATGACCACCCCCAAAAAATTGAAAAATCCACCCAAAACCTAAAAAAATTGAAATTTTTATATGAAAAACTTCTTTTGCATATATCTCCTTAAATATGCGTCCTAGAGCGAAAAGGACTTTAATTCATGACCACCCCAAAAAATTGAAAAATCCACCCAAAACCTAAAAAAATTGAAATTTTTATATGAAAAACTTCTTTTGTCCATATCTCCTAAACTAAGCGTCCTAGAGCGAAAAGGACTTTAATTCGTGACCACCCCAAAAAATTGAAAAATCCACCCAAAACCTAAAAAAATTTAAATTTTTATATGAAAACCTTCTTTTGCCCATATCTCCTAAACTAAGCCTCCTAGAGCGAAAAGGACTTTAATTCATGACCACCCAAAAAAATTGAAAAATCCACCCAAAACCTAAAAAAATTGAAATTTTTAAAAACTTCTTTTGTCCATATCTCCTTAAATATGCGTCCTAGAGCGAAAAGGACTTTAATTCGTGACCACCCCCAAAAAATTGAAAAATCCACCCAAAACCTAAAAAAATTGAAATTTTTATATGAAAAACTTCTTTTGTCCATATCTCCTTAAATATGCGTCCTAGAGCGAAAAGGACTTTAATTCGTGACCACCCCCAAAAAATTGAAAAATCCACCCAAAACCTAAAAAAATTGAAATTTTTATATGAAAAACTTCTTTTGCCCATATCTCCTAAACTAAGCGTCCTAGAGCGAAAAGGACTTTAATTCCACCCAAAACCTAAAAAAATTGAAATTTTTATATGAAAAACTTCTTTTGTCCATATCTCCTTAAATATGCGTCCTAGAGCGAAAAGGACTTTAATTCGTGACCACCCCCAAAAAATTGAAAAATCCACCCAAAACCTAAAAAAATTGAAATTTTTATATGAAAAACTTCTTTTGCCCATATCTCCTAAACTAAGCGTCCTAGAGCGAAAAGGACTTTAATTCATGACCACCCCCAAAAAATTGAAAAATCCACCCAAAACCTAAAAAAATTGAAATTTTTATATGAAAAACTTCTTTTGCCCATATCTCCTAAACTAAGCGTCCTAGAGCGAAAAGGACTTTAATTCGTGACCACCCCAAAAAATTGAAAAATCCACCCAAAACCTAAAAAAATTGAAATTTTTATATGAAAACCTTCTTTTGCCCATATCTCCTAAACTAAGCGTCCTAGAGCGAAGAGGACTTTAATTCGTGACCACCCCAAAAAATTGAAAAATCCACCCAAAACCTAAAAAAATTGAAATTTTTATATGAAAACCTTCTTTTGCCCATATCTCCTAAACTAAGCGTCCTAGAGCGAAAAGGACTTTAATTCATGACCACCCCCAAAAAATTGAAAAATCCACCCAAAACCTAAAAAAATTGAAATTTTTATATGAAAAACTTCTTTTGCCCATATCTCCTAAACTAAGCGTCCTAGAGCGAAAAGGACTTTAATTCATGACCACCCCAAAAAATTGAAAAATCCACCTAAAACCTAAAAAAATTGAAATTTTTATATGAAAAACTTCTTTTGTCCATATCTCCTTAAATATGCGTCCTAGAGCGAAAAGGACTTTAATTCGTGACCACCCCAAAAAATTGAAAAATCCACCCAAAACCTAAAAAAATTGAAATTTTTATATGAAAACCTTCTTTTGCCCATATCTCCTAAACTAAGCGTCCTAGAGCGAAAAGGACTTTAATTCATGACCACCCCCAAAAAATTTAAAAATCCACCCAAAACCTAAAAAAATTGAAATTTTTATATGAAAAACTTCTTTTGCCCATATCTCCTAAACTAAGCGTCCTAGAGCGAAAAGGACTTTAATTCATGACCACCCTCAAAAAATTGAAAAATCCACCCAAAACCTAAAAAAATTTAAATTTTTATATGAAAAACTTCTTTTGTCCATATCTCCTTAAATATGCGTCCTAGAGCGAAAAGGACTTTAATTCGTGACCACCCCCAAAAAATTGAAAAATCCACCCAAAACCTAAAAAAATTTAAATTTTTATATGAAAAACTTCTTTTGCCCATATCTCCTAAACTAAGCGTCCTAGAACGAAAAGGACTTTAATTCAGGACCACCCCAAAAAATTGAAAAATCCACCCAAAACCTAAAAAAATTGAAATTTTTATATGAAAAACTTCTTTTGCCCATATCTCCTAAACTAAGCCTCCTAGAGCGAAAAGGACTTTAATTCATGACCACCCCAAAAAATTGAAAAATCCACCCAAAACCTAAAAAAATTTAAATTTTTATTTGAAAAACTTCTTTTGTCCATATCTCCTAAACTAAGCGTCCTAGAGCGAAAAGGACTTTAATTCGTGACCACCCCCAAAAAATTGAAAAATCCACCCAAAACCTAAAAAAATTGAAATTTTTATATGAAAAACTTCTTTTGCCCATATCTCCTTAAATATGCGTCCAGAGCGAAAAGGACTTTAATTCGTGACCACCCCAAAAAATTGAAAAATCCACCCAAAACCTAAAAAAATTGAAATTTTTATATGAAAAACTTCTTTTGTCCATATCTCCTAAACTAAGCGTCGTAGAGCGAAAAGGACTTTAATTCGTGACCACCCCCAAAAAATTGAAAAATCCACCCAAAACCTAAAAAAATTGAAATTTTTATATGAAAAACTTCTTTTGCCCATATCTCCTTAAATATGCGTCCTAGAGCGAAAAGGACTTTAATTCGTGACCACCCCCAAAAAATTGAAAAATCCACCCAAAACCTAAAAAAAATTGAAATTTTTATATGAAAAATTTCTTTTGCATATATCTCCTAAACTAAGCGTCCTAGAGCGAAAAGGACTTTAATTCGTGACCACCCCAAAAAATTTAAAAATCCACCCAAAACCTAAAAAAATTGAAATTTTTATATGAAAACCTTCTTTTGCCCATATCTCCTAAACTAAGCCTCCTAGAGCGAAAAGGACTTTAATTCATGACCACCCCAAAAAATTGAAAAATCCACCCAAAACATAAAAAAAATTGAAATTTTTATATGAAAAATTTCTTTTGCATATATCTCCGAAACTAAGCGTCCTAGAGCGAAAAGGACTTTAATTCGTGACCACCCCAAAAAATTGAAAAATCCACCCAAAACCTAAAAAAATTGAAATTTTTATATGAAAACCTTCTTTTGCCCATATCTCCTAAACTAAGCCTCCTAGAGCGAAAAGGACTTTAATTCATGACCACCCCAAAAAATTGAAAAATCCACCCAAAACATAAAAAAATTGAAATTTTTATATGAAAAACTTCTTTTGCCCATATCTCCTAAACTAAGCGTCCTAGAGCGAAAAGGACTTTAATTCGTGACCACCCCCAAAAAATTGAAAAATCCACCCAAAACCTAAAAAAATTGAAATTTTTATATGAAAAACTTCTTTTGCATATATCTCCTAAACTAAGCGTCCTAGAGCGAAAAGGACTTTAATTCGTGACCACCCCAAAAAATTGAAAAATCCACCCAAAACCTAAAAAAATTTAAATTTTTATATGAAAAACTTCTTTTGCCCATATCTCCTTAAATATGCGTCCTAGAGCGAAAAGGACTTTAATTCGTGACCACCCACAAAAAATTAAAAAATCCACCCAAAACCTAAAAAAATTGAAATTTTTATATGAAAAACTTCTTTTGCATATATCTCCTAAACTAAGCGTCCTAGAGCGTAAAGGACTTTAATTCATGACCACCCCAAAAAATTTAAAAATCCACCCAAAACCTAAAAAAATTGAAATTTTTATATGAAAAACTTCTTTTGCCCATATCTCCTAAACTAAGCGTCCTAGAGCGAAAAGGACTTTAATTCGTGACCACCCCAAAAAATTGAAAAATCCACCCAAAACCTAAAAAAATTGAAATTTTTATATGAAAACCTTCTTTTGCCCATATCTCCTAAACTAAGCGTCCTAAAAGCGTTCAAAAAATTGAAAAATCCACCCAAAACCTAAAAAAATTGAAATTTTTATATGAAAAACTTCTTTTGTCCATATCTCCTTAAATATGCGTCCTAGAGCGAAAAGGACTTTAATTCGTGACCACCCCCAAAAAATTGAAAAATCCACCCAAAACCTAAAAAAATTGAAATTTTTATATGAAAAACTTCTTTTGCCCATATCTCCTAAACTAAGCGTCCTAGAGCGAAAAGGACTTTAATTCATGACCACCCCAAAAAATTGAAAAATCCACCCAAAACCTAAAAAAATTGACATTTTTATATGAAAAACTTCTTTTGTCCATATCTCCTAAACTAAGCGTCCTAGAGCGAAAAGGACTTTAATTCGTGACCACCCTCAAAAAATTAAAAAATCCACCCAAAACCTAGAGGGAATAGGACTTTAATTCGTGACCACCCTCAAAAAATTAAAAAATCCACCCAAAACCTAAAAAAATTGAAATTTTTATATGAAAAACTTCTTTTGTCCATATCTCCTAAACTCAGCGTCCTAGAGCGAAAAGGACTTTACTTCGTGACCACCCCCAAAAAATTGAAAAATCCACCCAAAACCTAAAAAAAATTGAAATTTTTATATGAAAAACTTCTTTTGCCCATATCTCCTAAACTAAGCGTCCTAGAGCGAAAAGGACTTTAATACGTGACCACCCCCAAAAAATTGAAAAATCCACCCAAAATCTAAAAAAAATTTAAATTTTTATATGAAAAACTTCTTTTGCCCATATCTCCTTAAATATGCGTCCTAGAGCGAAAAGGACTTTAATTCGTGACCACCCCCAAAAAATTGAAAAATCCACCCAAAACCTAAAAAAATTTAAATTTTTATATGAAAAACTTCTTTTGCCCATATCTCCTAAACTAAGCGTCCTAGAGCGAAAAGGACTTTAATTCGTGACCACCCCCAAAAAATTTAAAAATCCACCCAAAACCTAAAAAAAATTGAAATTTTTATATGAAAAATTTCTTTTGCATATATCTCCTAAACTAAGCGTCCTAGAGCGAAAATGACTTTAATTCGTGACCACCCCAAAAAATTGAAAAATCCACCCAAAACCTAAAAAAATTGAAATTTTTATATGAAAACCTTCTTTTGCCCATATCTCCTAAACTAAGCGTCCTAGAGCGAAAAGGACTTTAATTCATGACAACCCCAAAAAATTGAAAAATTCACCCAAAACATAAAAAAATTGAAATTTTTATATGATAAACTTCTTTTGCCCATATCTCCTAAACTAAGCGTCCTAGAGCGAAAAGGACTTTAATTCGTGACCACCCCCAAAAAATTTAAAAATCCACCCAAAACCTAAAAAAATTGAAATTTTTATATGAAAACCTTCTTTTGCCCATATCTCCTAAACTAAGCGTCCTAGAGCGAAAAGGACTTTAATTCGTGACCACCCCCAAAAAATTGAAAAATCCACCCAAAACCTAAAAAAATTGAAATTTTTATATGAAAAACTTCTTTTGCCCATATCTCCTAAACTAAGCGTCCTAGAGCGAAAAGGACTTTAATTCGTGACCACCCCAAAAAATTGAAAAATCCACCCAAAACCTAAAAAAATTGAAATTTTTATATGAAAAACTTCTTTTGTCCATATCTCCTAAACTAAGCGTCCTAGAGCGAAAAGGACTTTAATTCGTGACCACCCCCAAAAAATTGAAAAATCCACCCAAAACCTAAAAAAATTGAAATTTTTATATGAAAAACTTCTTTTGCCCATATCTCCTTAAATATGCGTCCTACAGCGAAAAGGACTTTAATTCATGACAACCCTCAAAAAATTGAAAAATCCACCCAAAACCAAAAAAAAATTGAAATTTTTATATGAAAAACTTCTTTTGCCCATATCTCCTTAAATATGCGTCCTAGAGCGAAAAGGACTTTAATTCGTGACCACCCCCAAAAAATTGAAAAATCCACCCAAAACCTAAAAAAATTGAAATTTTTATATGAAAAACTTCTTTTGCCCATATCTCCTAAACTAAGCGTCCTAGAGCGAAAAGGACTTTAATTCGTGACCACCCCAAAAAATTGAAAAATCCACCCAAAACCTAAAAAAATTGAAATTTTTATATGAAAAACTTCTTTTGTCCATATCTCCTAAACTAAGCGTCCTAGAGCGAAAAGGACTTTAATTCGTGACCACCCCCAAAAAATTGAAAAATCCACCCAAAACCTAAAAAAATTGAAATTTTTATATGAAAAACTTCTTTTGCCCATATCTCCTAAACTAAGCGTCCTAGAGCGAAAAGGACTTTAATTCATGACCACCCTCAAAAAATTGAAAAATCCACCCAAAACCTAAAAAAAATTAAATTTTTATATGAAAAACTTCTTTTGCCCATATCTCCTAAACTAAGCGTCCTAGAGCGAAAAGGACTTTAATTCATGACCACCCCAAAAAATTGAAAAATTCACCAGAAACATAAAAAAATTGAAATTTTTATATGAAAAACTTCTTTTGCCCATATCTCCTAAACTAAGCGTCCTAGAGCGAAAAGGACTTTAATTCGTGACCACCCCAAAAAATTGAAAAATCCACCCAAAACCTAAAAAAATTGAAATTTTTATATGAAAACCTTCTTTTGCCCATATCTCCTAAACTAAGCGTCCTAGAGCGAAAAGGACTTTAATTCGTGACCACCCCCAAAAAATTGAAAAATCCACCCAAAACCTAAAAAAATTGAAATTTTTATATGAAAAACTTCTTTTGCCCATATCTCCTAAACTAAGCGTCCTAGAGCGAAAAGGACTTTAATTCGTGACCACCCCCAAAAAATTGAAAAATCCACCCAAAACCTAAAAAAATTGAAATTTTTATATGAAAAACTTCTTTTGCCCATATCTCCTAAACTAAGCGTCCTAGAGCGAAAAGGACTTTAATTCATGACCACCCCCAAAAAATTGAAAAATCCACCCAAAACATAAAAAAATTGAAATTTTTATATGAAAAACTTCTTTTGCCCATATCTCCTTAAATATGCGTCCTAGAGCGAAAAGGACTTTAATTCGTGACCACCCCCAAAAAATTGAAAAATCCACCCAAAACCTAAAAAAATTGAAATTTTTATATGAAAAACTTCTTTTGCCCATATCTCCTTAAATATGCGTCCTAGAGCGAAAAGGACTTTAATTCGTGACCACCCCCAAAAAATTGAAAAATCCACCCAAAACCTAAAAAAATTGAAATTTTTTTATGAAAACCTTCTTTTGCCCATATCTTCTAAACTAAGCCTCCTAGAGCGAAAAGGACTTTAATTCATGACCACCCCAAAAAATTGAAAAATTCACCCAAAACATAAAAAAATTGAAATTTTTATATGAAAAACTTCTTTTGTCCATATCTCCTAAACTAAGCGTCCTAGAGCGAAAAGGACTTTAATTCGTGACCACCCCAAAAAATTGAAAAATCCACCCAAAACCTAAAAAAATTGAAATTTTTATATGAAAACCTTCTTTTGCCCATATCTCCTAAACTAAGCCTCCTAGAGCGAAAAGGACTTTAATTCATGACCACCCCAAAAAATTGAAAAATTCACCCAAAACCTAAAAAAATTGAAATTTTTATATGAAAACCTTCTTTTGCCCATATCTCCAAACTAAGCGTCCTAGAGCGAAAAGGACTTTAATTCGTGACCACCCCCAAAAAATTGAAAAATCCACCCAAAACCTAAAAAAATTTAAATTTTTATATGAAAAACTTCTTTTGCCCATATCTCCTTAAATATGCGTCCTAGAGCGAAAAGGACTTTAATTCATGACCACCCCCAAAAAATTGAATAATCCACCCAAAACCTAAAAAAATTGAAATTTTTATATGAAAAACTTCTTTTGCCCATATCTCCTAAACTAAGCGTCCTAGAGCGAAAAGGACTTTAATTCATGACCACCCTCAAAAAATTGAAAAATCCACCCAAAACCTAAAAAAATTTAAATTTTTATATGAAAAACTTCTTTTGCCCATATCTCCTAAACTAAGCGTCCTAGAGCGAAAAGGACTTTAATTCGTGACCACCCCAAAAAATTGAAAAATCCACCCAAAACCTAAAAAAATTGAAATTTTTATATGAAAACCTTCTTTTGCCCATATCTCCTAAACTAAGCGTCCTAAAAGCGTTCAAAAAATTGAAAAATCCACCCAAAACCTAAAAAAATTGAAATTTTTATATGAAAAACTTCTTTTGTCCATATCTCCTTAAATATGCGTCCTAGAGCGAAAAGGACTTTAATTCGTGACCACCCCCAAAAAATTGAAAAATCCACCCAAAACCTAAAAAAATTGAAATTTTTATATGAAAAACTTCTTTTGCCCATATCTCCTAAACTAAGCGTCCTAGAGCGAAAAGGACTTTAATTCATGACCACCCCAAAAAATTGAAAATCCACCCAAAACCTAAAAAAATTGAAATTTTTATATGAAAAACTTCTTTTGTCCATATCTCCTTAAATATGCGTCCTAGAGCGAAAAGGACTTTAATTCGTGACCACCCCCAAAAAATTGAAAAATCCACCCAAAACCTAAAAAAATTGAAATTTTTATATGAAAAACTTCTTTTGCCCATATCTCCTAAACTAAGCGTCCTAGAGCGAAAAGGACTTTAATTCATGACCACCCCAAAAAATTGAAAAATCCACCCAAAACCTAAAAAAATTGACATTTTTATATGAAAAACTTCTTTTGTCCATATCTCCTACACTAAGCGTCCTAGAGCGAAAAGGACTTTAATTCGTGACCACCCTCAAAAAATTAAAAAATCCACCCAAAACCTAGAGGGAATAGGACTTTAATTCGTGACCACCCTCAAAAAATTAAAAAATCCACCCAAAACCTAAAAAAATTGAAATTTTTATATGAAAAACTTCTTTTGTCCATATCTCCTAAACTCAGCGTCCTAGAGCGAAAAGGACTTTAATTCGTGACCACCCCCAAAAAATTGAAAAATCCACCCAAAACCTAAAAAAATTGAAATTTTTATATGAAAAACTTCTTTTGCCCATATCTCCTAAACTAAGCGTCCTAGAGCGAAAAGGACTTTAATACGTGACCACCCCCAAAAAATTGAAAAATCCACCCAAAATCTAAAAAAAATTTAAATTTTTATATGAAAAACTTCTTTTGCCCATATCTCCTTAAATATGCGTCCTAGAGCGAAAAGGACTTTAATTCGTGACCACCCCCAAAAAATTGAAAAATCCACCCAAAACCTAAAAAAATTTAAATTTTTATATGAAAAACTTCTTTTGCCCATATCTCCTAAACTAAGCGTCCTAGAGCGAAAAGGACTTTAATTCGTGACCACCCCCAAAAAATTGAAAAATCCACCCAAAACCTAAAAAAATTGAAATTTTTATATGAAAACCTTCTTTTGCCCATATCTCCTAAACCAAGCGTCCTAGAGCGAAAAGGACTTTAATTCATGACAACCCCAAAAAATTGAAAAATTCACCCAAAACATAAAAAAATTGAAATTTTTATATGATAAACTTCTTTTGCCCATATCTCCTAAACTAAGCGTCCTAGAGCGAAAAGGACTTTAATTCGTGACCACCCCCAAAAAATTTAAAAATCCACCCAAAACCTAAAAAAATTGAAATTTTTATATGAAAACCTTCTTTTGCCCATATCTCCTAAACTAAGCGTCCTAGAGCGAAAAGGACTTTAATTCGTGACCACCCCCAAAAAATTGAAAAATCCACCCAAAACCTAAAAAAATTGAAATTTTTATATGAAAAACTTCTTTTGTCCATATCTCCTAAACTAAGCGTCCTAGAGCGAAAAGGACTTTAATTCGTGACCACCCCCAAAAAATTGAAAAATCCACCCAAAACCTAAAAAAATTGATATTTTTATATGAAAACCTTCTTTTGCCCATATCTCCTAAACTAAGCGTCCTAGAGCGAAAAGGACTTTAATTCATGACAACCCCAAAAAATTGAAAAATCCACCCAAAACCTAAAAAAATTGAAATTTTTATATGAAAAACTTCTTTTGCCCATATCTCCTTAAATATGCGTCCTAGAGCGAAAAGGACTTTAATTCGTGACCACCCCCAAAAAATTTAAAAATCCACCCAAAACCTAAAAAAATTGAAATTTTTATATGAAAAACTTCTTTTGCCCATATCTCCTAAACTAAGCGTCCTAGAGCGAAAAGGACTTTAATTCATGACCACCCCAAAAAATTGAAAAATCCACCCAAAACCTAAAAAAATTGAAATTTTTATATGAAAAACTTCTTTTGTCCATATCTCCTAAACTAAGCGTCCTAGAGCGAAAAGGACTTTAATTCGTGACCACCCCAAAAAATTGAAAAATCCACCCAAAACCTAAAAAAATTGAAATTTTTATATGAAAAACTTCTTTTGCCCATATCTCCTAAACTAAGCGTCCTAGAGCGAAAAGGACTTTAATTCGTGACCACCCCCAAAAAATTGAAAAATCAACCCAAAACCTAAAAAAATTTAAATTTTTATATGAAAAACTTCTTTTGCCCATATCTCCTTAAATATGCGTCCTAGAGCGAAAAGGACTTTAATTCATGACCACCCCCAAAAAATTGAAAAATCCACCCAAAACCTAAAAAAATTGAAATTTTTATATGAAAAACTTCTTTTGCCCATATCTCCTAAACTAAGCGTCCTAGAGCGAAAAGGACTTTAATTCATGACCACCCTCAAAAAATTGAAAAATCCACCCAAAACCTAAAAAAATTTAAATTTTTATATGAAAAATTTCTTTTGCCCATATCTCCTAAACTAAGCGTCCTAGAGCGAAAAGGACTTTAATTCATGACCACCCCAAAAAATTGAAAAATTCACCCAAAACATAAAAAAATTGAAATTTTTATATGAAAAACTTCTTTTGCCCATATCTCCTAAACTAAGCGTCCTAGAGCGAAAAGGACTTTAATTCGTAACCATCCCCAAAAAATTGAAAAATCCACCCAAAACCTAAAAAAATTGAAATTTTTATATGAAAAATTTCTTTTGCCCATATCTCCTAAACTAAGCGTCCTAGAGCGAAAAGGACTTTAATTCGTGACCACCCCCAAAAAATTTAAAAATCCACCCAAAACCTAAAAAAATTGAAATTTTTATATGAAAAACTTCTTTTGCATATATCTCCTAAACTAAGCGTCCTAGAGCGAAAAGGACTTTAATTCGTGACCACCCCAAAAAATTGAAAAATCCACCCAAAACCTAAAAAAATTTAAATTTTTATATGAAAAACTTCTTTTGTCCATATCTCCTAAACTATGCGTCCTAGAGCGAAAAGGACTTTAATTCGTGACCACCCCCAAAAAATTTAAAAATCCACCCAAAACCTAAAAAAATTGAAATTTTTATATGAAAAACTTCTTTTGCCCATATCTCCTAAACTAAGCGTCCTAGAGCGAAAAGGACTTTAATTCGTGACCACCCCCAAAAAATTGAAAAATCCACCCAAAACCTAAAAAATTGAAATTTTTATATGAAAAACTTCTTTTGCCCATATCTCCTAAACTAAGCGTCCTAGAGCGAAAAGGACTTTAATTCGTGACCACCCCCAAAAAATTGAAAAATCCACCCAAAACCTAAAAAAATTGAAATTTTTATATGAAAAACTTCTTTTGCCCATATCTCCTAAACTAAGCCTTTTAGAGCGAACAGGACTTTAATTCATGACCACCCCCAAAAAATTGAAAAATCCACCCAAAACCTAAAAAATTGAAATTTTTATATGAAAAACTTCTTTTGCCCATATCTCCTAAACTAAGCGTCCTAGAGCGAAAAGGACTTTAATTCATGACCACCCCAAAAAATTGAAAAATTCACCCAAAACATAAAAAAATTGGAATTTTTATATGAAAAACTTCTTTTGCCCATATCTCCTTAAATATGCGTCCTAGAGCGAAAAGGACTTTAATTCGTGACCACCCCCAAAAAATTGAAAAATTCACCCAAAACATAAAAAAATTGAAATTTTTATATGAAAAACTTCTTTTGCCCATATCTCCTTAAATATGCGTCCTAGAGCGAAAAGGACTTTAATTCGTGACCACCCCCAAAAAATTGAAAAATCCACCCAAAACCTAAAAAAATTGAAATTTTTTTATGAAAACCTTCTTTTGCCCATATCTTCTAAACTAAGCCTCCTAGAGCGAAAAGAACTTTAATTCATGACCACCCCAAAAAATTGAAAAATTCACCCAAAACATAAAAAAATTGAAATTTTTATATGAAAAACTTCTTTTGTCCATATCTCCTAAACTAAGCGTCCTAGAGCGAAAAGGACTTTAATTCGTGACCACCCCAAAAAATTGAAAAATCCACCCAAAACCTAAAAAAATTGAAATTTTTATATGAAAACCTTCTTTTGCCCATATCTCCTAAACTAAGCCTCCTAGAGCGAAAAGGACTTTAATTCATGACCACCCCAAAAAATAAAAAAATTTAAATTTTTATATGATAAACTTCTTTTGCCCATATCTCCTAAACTAAGCGTCCTAGAGCGAAAAGGACTTTAATTCGTGACCACCCCCAACAAATTGAAAAATCCACCCAAAACCTAAAAAAATTGAAATTTTTATATGAAAAACTTCTTTTGCCCATATCTCCTAAACTAAGCGTCCTAGAGCGAAAAGGACTTTAATTCGTGACCACCCCCAAAAAATTGAAAAATCCACCCAAAACCTAACAAAATTGAAATTTTTATATGAAAAACTTCTTTTGCATATATCTCCTAAACTAAGCGTCCTAGAGCGAAAAGGACTTTAATTCGTGACCACCCCAAAAAATTTAAAAATCCACCCACAACCTAAAAAAATTGAAATTTTTATATGAAAAACTTCTTTTGTCCATATCGCCTAAACTAAGCGTCCTAGAGCGAAAAGGACTTTAATTCGTGACCACCCCCAAAAAATTCAAAAATTCACCCAAAACATAAAAAAATTGAAATTTTTATATGATAAACTTCTTTTGCCCATATCTCCTAAACTAAGCGTCCTAGAGCGAAAAGGACTTTAATTTGTGACCACCCCCAAAAAATTGAAAAATCCACCCAAAACCTAAAAAAATTGAAATTTTTATATGAAAAACTTCTTTTGCCCATATCTCCTAAACTAAGCGTCCTAGAGCGAAAAGGACTTTAATTCATGACCACCCCCAAAAAATTGAAAAATCCACCCAAAACCTAAAAAAATTGAAAGTTTTATATGAAAAACTTCTTTTGCCCATATCTCCTAAACTAAGCGTCCTAGAGCGAAAAGGACTTTAATTCGTGACCACCCCCAAAAAATTTAAAAATCCACCCAAAACCTAAAAAAATTGAAATTTTTATATGAAAAACTTCTTTTGCCCATATCTCCTTAAATATGCGTCCTAGAGCGAAAAGGACTTTAATTCGTGACCACCCTCAAAAAATTGAAAAATCCACCCAAAACCTAAAAAAAATGATATTTTTATATGAAAAACTTATTTTGCCCATATCTCCTAAACTAAACGTCCTAGAGCGAAAAGGACTTTAATTCGTGAACACCCCCAAAAAAATTGAAAAATCCACCCAAAACCTAAAAAAATTGAAATTTTTATATGAAAAACTTCTTTTGCCCATATCTCCTTAAATATGCGTCCTAGAGCGAAAAGGACTTTAATTCGTGACCACCCTCAAAAAATTGAAAAATCCACCCAAAACCTAAAAAAATTGAAATTTTTATATGAAAAACTTCTTTTGCCCATATCTCCTAAACTAAGCGTCCTAGAGCGAAAAGGACTTTAATTCATGACCACCCCCAAAAAATTGAAAAATCCACCCAAAACCTAAAAAAATTGAAATTTTTATATGAAAAACTTCTTTTGCCCATATCTCCTAAACTAAGCGTCCTAGAGCGAAAAGGACTTTAATTCGTGACCACCCCCAAAAAATTGAAAAATCCACCCAAAACCTAAAAAAATTTAAATTTTTATATGAAAACCTTTTTTTTGCCCATATCTCCTAAACTAAGCGTCCTAGAGCGAAAAGGACTTTAATTCGTGACCACCCCCAAAAAATTGAAAAATCCACCCAAAACCTAACAAAATTGAAATTTTTATATGAAAAACTTCTTTTGCATATATCTCCTAAACTAAACGTCCTAGAGCGAAAAGGACTTTAATTCGTGACCACCCCAAAAAATTGAAAAATCCACCCAAAACCTAAAAAATTGAAATTTTTATATGAAAAACTTCTTTTGCCCATATCTCCTTAAATATGCGTCCTAGAGCGAAAAGGACTTTAATTCGTGACCACCCCAAAAAATTGAAAAATCCACCCAAAACCTAAAAAAATTGAAATTTTTATATGAAAACCTTCTTTTGTCCATATCTCCTAAACTAAGCGTCCTAGAGCGAAAAGGACTTTAATTCGTGACCACCCCAAAAAATTGAAAAATCCACTCAAAACCTAAAAAAATTGAAATTTTTATATGAAAAACTTCTTTTGCCCATATCTCCTTAAATATGCGTCCTAGAGCGAAAAGGACTTTAATTCGTGACCACCCTCAAAAAATTGAAAAATCCATCCAAAACCTAAAAAAATTTAAATTTTTATATGAAAAACTTCTTTTGCCCATATCTCCTTAAATATGCGTCCTAGAGCGAAAAGGACTTTAATTCGCGACCACCCCCAAAAAATTGAAAAATTCACCCAAAACATAAAAAAAATGAAATTTTTATATGATAAACTTCTTTTGCCCATATCTCCTAAACTAAGCGTCCTAGAGCGAAAAGGACTTTAATTCATGACCACCCCCAAAAAAGTGAAAAATCCACCCAAAACCTAAAATAATTGAAATTTTTATATGAAAAACTTCTTTTGCCCATATCTCCTAAACTAAGCGTCCTAGAGCGAAAAGGACTTTAATTCGTGACCACCCCAAAAAATTGAAAAATTCACACAAAACATAAAAAAATTGAAATTTTTATATGAAAAACTTCTTTTGCCCATATCTCCTAAACTAAGCGTCCTAGAGCGAAAAGGACTTTAATTCGTGACCACCCCCAAAAAATTGAAAAATCAACCCAAAACCTAAAAAAATTTAAATTTTTATATGAAAAACTTCTTTTGCCCATATCTCCTTAAATATGCGTCCTAGAGCGAAAAGGACTTTAATTCATGACCACCCCCAAAAAATTGAAAAATCCACCCAAAACCTAAAAAAATTGAAATTTTTATATGAAAAACTTCTTTTGCCCATATCTCCTAAACTAAGCGTCCTAGAGCGAAAAGGACTTTAATTCATGACCACCCTCAAAAAATTGAAAAATCCACCCAAAACCTAAAAAAATTTAAATTTTTATATGAAAAATTTCTTTTGCCCATATCTCCTAAACTAAGCGTCCTAGAGCGAAAAGGACTTTAATTCATGACCACCCCAAAAAATTGAAAAATTCACCCAAAACATAAAAAAATTGAAATTTTTATATG
Organism: Haematobia irritans; assembly: GCF_050003625.1. NCBI lineage: Eukaryota > Metazoa > Arthropoda > Insecta > Diptera > Muscidae > Haematobia > Haematobia irritans. The sequence goes on along the minus strand of NC_134400.1, from coordinate 98,991,579 downwards.
AAAAACTTCTTTTGCCCATATCTCCTAAACTAAGCGTCCTAGAGCGAAAAGGACTTTAATTCGTAACCATCCCCAAAAAATTGAAAAATCCACCCAAAACCTAAAAAAATTGAAATTTTTATATGAAAAATTTCTTTTGCCCATATCTCCTAAACTAAGCGTCCTAGAGCGAAAAGGACTTTAATTCGTGACCACCCCCAAAAAATTTAAAAATCCACCCAAAACCTAAAAAAATTGAAATTTTTATATGAAAAACTTCTTTTGCATATATCTCCTAAACTAAGCGTCCTAGAGCGAAAAGGACTTTAATTCGTGACCACCCCAAAAAATTGAAAAATCCACCCAAAACCTAAAAAAATTTAAATTTTTATATGAAAAACTTCTTTTGTCCATATCTCCTAAACTATGCGTCCTAGAGCGAAAAGGACTTTAATTCGTGACCACCCCCAAAAAATTTAAAAATCCACCCAAAACCTAAAAAAATTGAAATTTTTATATGAAAAACTTCTTTTGCCCATATCTCCTAAACTAAGCGTCCTAGAGCGAAAAGGACTTTAATTCGTGACCACCCCCAAAAAATTGAAAAATCCACCCAAAACCTAAAAAATTGAAATTTTTATATGAAAAACTTCTTTTGCCCATATCTCCTAAACTAAGCGTCCTAGAGCGAAAAGGACTTTAATTCGTGACCACCCCCAAAAAATTGAAAAATCCACCCAAAACCTAAAAAAATTGAAATTTTTATATGAAAAACTTCTTTTGCCCATATCTCCTAAACTAAGCCTTTTAGAGCGAAAAGGACTTTAATTCATGACCACCCCCAAAAAATTGAAAAATCCACCCAAAACCTAAAAAATTGAAATTTTTATATGAAAAACTTCTTTTGCCCATATCTCCTAAACTATGCGTCCTAGAGCGAAAAGGACTTTAATTCATGACCACCCCAAAAAATTGAAAAATTCACCCAAAACATAAAAAAATTGGAATTTTTATATGAAAAACTTCTTTTGCCCATATCTCCTTAAATATGCGTCCTAGAGCGAAAAGGACTTTAATTCGTGACCACCCCCAAAAAATTGAAAAATTCACCCAAAACATAAAAAAATTGAAATTTTTATATGAAAAACTTCTTTTGCCCATATCTCCTTAAATATGCGTCCTAGAGCGAAAAGGACTTTAATTCGTGACCACCCCCAAAAAATTGAAAAATCCACCCAAAACCTAAAAAAATTGAAATTTTTTTATGAAAACCTTCTTTTGCCCATATCTTCTAAACTAAGCCTCCTAGAGCGAAAAGAACTTTAATTCATGACCACCCCAAAAAATTGAAAAATTCACCCAAAACATAAAAAAATTGAAATTTTTATATGAAAAACTTCTTTTGTCCATATCTCCTAAACTAAGCGTCCTAGAGCGAAAAGGACTTTAATTCGTGACCACCCCAAAAAATTGAAAAATCCACCCAAAACCTAAAAAAATTGAAATTTTTATATGAAAACCTTCTTTTGCCCATATCTCCTAAACTAAGCCTCCTAGAGCGAAAAGGACTTTAATTCATGACCACCCCAAAAAATAAAAAAATTGAAATTTTTATATGATAAACTTCTTTTGCCCATATCTCCTAAACTAAGCGTCCTAGAGCGAAAAGGACTTTAATTCGTGACCACCCCCAACAAATTGAAAAATCCACCCAAAACCTAAAAAAATTGAAATTTTTATATGAAAAACTTCTTTTGCCCATATCTCCTAAACTAAGCGTCCTAGAGCGAAAAGGACTTTAATTCGTGACCACCCCCAAAAAATTGAAAAATCCACCCAAAACCTAACAAAATTGAAATTTTTATATGAAAAACTTCTTTTGCATATATCTCCTAAACTAAGCGTCCTAGAGCGAAAAGGACTTTAATTCGTGACCACCCCAAAAAATTTAAAAATCCACCCACAACCTAAAAAAATTGAAATTTTTATATGAAAAACTTCTTTTGTCCATATCGCCTAAACTAAGCGTCCTAGAGCGAAAAGGACTTTAATTCGTGACCACCCCCAAAAAATTCAAAAATTCACCCAAAACATAAAAAAATTGAAATTTTTATATGATAAACTTCTTTTGCCCATATCTCCTAAACTAAGCGTCCTAGAGCGAAAAGGACTTTAATTTGTGACCACCCCCAAAAAATTGAAAAATCCACCCAAAACCTAAAAAAATTGAAATTTTTATATGAAAAACTTCTTTTGCCCATATCTCCTAAACTAAGCGTCCTAGAGCGAAAAGGACTTTAATTCATGACCACCCCCAAAAAATTGAAAAATCCACCCAAAACCTAAAAAAATTGAAAGTTTTATATGAAAAACTTCTTTTGCCCATATCTCCTAAACTAAGCGTCCTAGAGCGAAAAGGACTTTAATTCGTGACCACCCCCAAAAAATTTAAAAATCCACCCAAAACCTAAAAAAATTGAAATTTTTATATGAAAAACTTCTTTTGCCCATATCTCCTTAAATATGCGTCCTAGAGCGAAAAGGACTTTAATTCGTGACCACCCTCAAAAAATTGAAAAATCCACCCAAAACCTAAAAAAAATGATATTTTTATATGAAAAACTTATTTTGCCCATATCTCCTAAACTAAACGTCCTAGAGCGAAAAGGACTTTAATTCGTGAACACCCCCAAAAAAATTGAAAAATCCACCCAAAACCTAAAAAAATTGAAATTTTTATATGAAAAACTTCTTTTGCCCATATCTCCTTAAATATGCGTCCTAGAGCGAAAAGGACTTTAATTCGTGACCACCCTCAAAAAATTGAAAAATCCACCCAAAACCTAAAAAATTGAAATTTTTATATGAAAAACTTCTTTTGCCCATATCTCCTAAACTAAGCGTCCTAGAGCGAAAAGGACTTTAATTCATGACCACCCCCAAAAAATTGAAAAATCCACCCAAAACCTAAAAAAATTGAAATTTTTATATGAAAAACTTCTTTTGCCCATATCTCCTAAACTAAGCGTCCTAGAGCGAAAAGGACTTTAATTCGTGACCACCCCCAAAAAATTGAAAAATCCACCCAAAACCTAAAAAAATTTAAATTTTTATATGAAAACCTTTTTTTTGCCCATATCTCCTAAACTAAGCGTCCTAGAGCGAAAAGGACTTTAATTCGTGACCACCCCCAAAAAATTGAAAAATCCACCCAAAACCTAACAAAATTGAAATTTTTATATGAAAAACTTCTTTTGCATATATCTCCTAAACTAAACGTCCTAGAGCGAAAAGGACTTTAATTCGTGACCACCCCAAAAAATTGAAAAATCCACCCAAAACCTAAAAAAATTGAAATTTTTGTATGAAAAACTTCTTTTGTCCATATCTCCTAAACTAAGGGTCCTAGAGCGAAAAGGACTTTAATTCGTGACCACCCCCAAAAAATTGAAAAATCCACCCAAAACCTAAAAAATTGAAATTTTTATATGAAAAACTTCTTTTGCCCATATCTCCTTAAATATGCGTCCTAGAGCGAAAAGGACTTTAATTCGTGACCACCCCAAAAAATTGAAAAATCCACCCAAAACCTAAAAAAATTGAAATTTTTATATGAAAACCTTCTTTTGTCCATATCTCCTAAACTAAGCGTCCTAGAGCGAAAAGGACTTTAATTCGTGACCACCCCAAAAAATTGAAAAATCCACTCAAAACCTAAAAAAATTGAAATTTTTATATGAAAAACTTCTTTTGCCCATATCTCCTTAAATATGCGTCCTAGAGCGAAAAGGACTTTAATTCGTGACCACCCTCAAAAAATTGAAAAATCCATCCAAAACCTAAAAAAATTTAAATTTTTATATGAAAAACTTCTTTTGCCCATATCTCCTTAAATATGCGTCCTAGAGCGAAAAGGACTTTAATTCGCGACCACCCCCAAAAAATTGAAAAATTCACCCAAAACATAAAAAAAATGAAATTTTTATATGATAAACTTCTTTTGCCCATATCTCCTAAACTAAGCGTCCTAGAGCGAAAAGGACTTTAATTCATGACCACCCCCAAAAAAGTGAAAAATCCACCCAAAACCTAAAATAATTGAAATTTTTATATGAAAAACTTCTTTTGCCCATATCTCCTAAACTAAGCGTCCTAGAGCGAAAAGGACTTTAATTCGTGACCACCCCAAAAAATTGAAAAATTCACACAAAACATAAAAAAATTGAAATTTTTATGTGATAAACTTCTTTTGCCCATATCTCCTAAACTAAGCGTCCTAGAGCGAAAAGGACTTTAATTCGTGACCACCCCAAAAAATTGAAAAATCCACTCAAAACCTAAAAAAATTGAAATTTTTATATGAAAAACTTCTTTTGCCCATATCTCCTTAAATATGCGTCCTAGAGCGAAAAGAAGGACTTTAATTCATGACCACCCCAAAAAATTGAAAAATCCACCCAAAACCTAAAAAAATTTAAATTTTTATTTGATAAACTTCTTTTGCCCATATATCCTAAACTAAGCCTCCTAGAGCGAAAAGGACTTTAATTCATGACCACCCCCAAAAAATTGAAAAATTCACCCAAAACATAAAAAAATTGAAATTTTTATATGAAAAACTTCTTTTGTCCATATCTCCTAAACTAAGCGTCCTAGAGCGAAAAGGACTTTAATTCGTGACCACCCCAAAAAATTGAAAAATCCACCCAAAACCTAAAAAAATTGAAATTTTTATATGAAAAACTTCTTTTGCCCATATCTCCTAAACTAAGCGTCCTAGAGCGAAAAGGACTTTAATTCGTGACCACCCCCAAAAAAATTTAAAAATCCACCCAAAACCTAAAAAATTGAAATTTTTATATGAAAAACTTCTTTTGCCCATATCTCCTTAAATATGCGTCCTAGAGCGAAAAGGACTTTAATTCGTGACCACCCCAAAAAATTGAAAAATCCACCCAAAATCTAAAAAAATTGAAATTTTTATATGAAAAACTTCTTTTGTCCATATCTCCTAAACTAAGCGTCCTAGAGCGAAAAGGACTTTAATTCGTGACCACCCCAAAAAATTGAAAAATCCACCCAAAATCTAAAAAAATTGAAATTTTTATATGAAAAACTTCTTTTGTCCATATCTCCTAAACTAAGCGTCCTAGAGCGAAAAGGACTTTAATTCGTGACCACCCCAAAAAATTGAAAAATCCACTCAAAACCTAAAAAAATTGAAATTTTTATATGAAAAACTTCTTTTGCCCATATCTCCTTAAATATGCGTCCTAGAGCGAAAAGAAGGACTTTAATTCATGACCACCCCCAAAAAAATTGAAAAATCCACCCAAAACCTAAACAAATTGACATTTTTATATGATAAACTTCTTTTGCCCATATATCCTAAACTAAGCCTCCTAGAGCGAAAAGGACTTTAATTCATGACCACCCCAAAAAATTGAAAAATTCACCCAAAACATAAAAAAATTGAAATTTTTATATGAAAAACTTCTTTTGCCCATATCTCCTAAACTAAGCGTCCTAGAGCGAAAAGGACTTTAATTCGTGACCACCCCCAAAAAATTGAAAAATCCACCCAAAACCTAAAAAAATTGAAATTTTTATATGAAAAACTTCTTTTGCCCATATCTCCTTAAATATGCGTCCTAGAGCGAAAAGGACTTTAATTCGTGACCACCCCCAAAAAATTGAAAAATCCACCCAAAACCTAAAAAAATTGAAATTTTTATATGAAAAACTTCTTTTGCATATATCTCCTAAACTAAGCGTCCTAGAGCGAAAAGGACTTTAATTCGTGACCACCCCAAAAAATTGAAAAATCCACCCAAAACCTAAAAAAATTGAAATTTTTATATGAAAAACTTCTTTTGTCCATATCTCCTAAACTAAGCGTCCTAGAGCGAAAAGGACTTTAATTCGTGACCACCCCCAAAAAATTGAAAAATCCACCCAAAACCTAAAAAAATTGAAATTTTTATATGAAAAACTTCTTTTGCCCATATCTCCTAAACTAAGCGTCCTAGAGCGAAAAGGACTTTAATTCGTGACCACCCCAAAAAATTGAAAAATCCACCCAAAACCTAAAAAAATTGAAATTTTTATATGAAAACCTTCTTTTGCCCATATCTCCTAAACTAAGCGTCCTAGAGCGAAAAGGACTTTAATTCGTGACCACCCCCAAAAAATTGAAAAATCCACCCAAAACCTAAAAAAATTGAAATTTTTATATGATAAACTTCTTTTGCCCATATATCCTAAACTAAGCCTCCTAGAGCGAAAAGGACTTTAATTCATGACCACCCCAAAAAATTGAAAAATTCACCCAAAACATAAAAAAATTGAAATTTTTATATGAAAAACTTCTTTTGCCCATATCTCCTAAACTAAGCGTCCTAGAGCGAAAAGGACTTTAATTCGTGACCACCCCCAAAAAATTGAAAAATCCACCCAAAACCTAAAAAAAATGAAATTTTTATATGAAAAACTTCTTTTGCCCATATCTCCTTAAATATGCGTCCTAGAGCGAAAAGGACTTTAATTCGTGACCACCCCCAAAAAATTGAAAAATCCACCCAAAACCTAAAAAAATTGAAATTTTTATATGAAAAACTTCTTTTGCATATATCTCCTAAACTAAGCGTCCTAGAGCGAAAAGGACTTTAATTCGTGACCACCCCAAAAAATTGAAAAATCCACCCAAAACCTAAAAAAATTGAAATTTTTATATGAAAAACTTCTTTTGTCCATATCTCCTAAACTAAGCGTCCTAGAGCGAAAAGGACTTTAATTCGTGACCACCCCCAAAAAATTGAAAAATCCACCCAAAACCTAAAAAAATTGAAATTTTTATATGAAAAACTTCTTTTGCATATATCTCCTAAACTAAGCGTCCTAGAGCGAAAAGGACTTTAATTCGTGACCACCCCAAAAAATTGAAAAATTCACCCAAAACATAAAAAAATTGAAATTTTTATATGAAAAACTTCTTTTGTCCATATCTCCTAAACTAAGCGTCCTAGAACGAAAAGGACTAAAAATCCACCCAAAACCTAAAAAAATTGAAATTTTTATATGAAAAACTTCTTTTGCATATATCTCCTAAACTAAGCGTCCTAGAGCGAAAAGGACTTCAATTCGTGACCACCCCAAAAAATTGAAAAATCCACCCAAAACCTAAAAAAATTGAAATTTTTATATGAAAAACTTCTTTTGTCCATATCTCCTAAACTAAGCGTCCTAGAGCGAAAAGGACTTTAATTCGTGACCACCCCCAAAAAATTGAAAAATCCACCCAAAACCTAAAAAAATTGAAATTTTTATATGAAAAACTTCTTTTGCCCATATCTCCTAAACTAAGCGTCCTAGAGCGAAAAGGACTTTAATTCGTGACCACCCCAAAAAATTGAAAAATCCACCCAAAACCTAAAAAAATTGAAATTTTTATATGAAAACCTTCTTTTGCCCATATCTCCTAAACTAAGCGTCCTAGAGCGAAAAGGACTTTAATTCGTGACCACCCCCAAAAAATTGAAAAATCCACCCAAAACCTAAAAAAATTGAAATTTTTATATGAAAAACTTCTTTTGCCCATATCTCCTAAACTAAGCGTCCTAGAGCGAAAAGGACTTAATTCATGACCACCCCCAAAAAATTGAAAAATCCACCCAAAACCTAAAAAGTTGAAATTTTTATATGAAAAACTTCTTTTGCCCATATCTCCTTAAATATGCGTCCTAGAGCGAAAAGGACTTTAATTCATGACCACCCCAAAAAATTGAAAAATTCACCCAAAACATAAAAAAATTGAAATTTTTATATGAAAAACTTCTTTTGCCCATATCTCCTTAAATATGCGTCCTAGAGCGAAAAGGACTTTAATTCGTGCCCACCCCCAAAAAATTGAAAAATCCACCCAAAACCTAAAAAAATTGAAATTTTTATATGAAAAACTTCTTTTGCCCATATCTCCTAAACTAAGCCTCCTAGAGCGAAAAGGACTTAATTCATGACCACCCCAAAAAATTGAAAAATCCACCCAAAACCTAAAAAAATTTAAATTTTTATATGAAAAACTTCTTTTGTCCATATCTCCTAAACTAGGCGTCCTAGAGCGAAAAGGACTTTAATTCGTGACCACCCCCAAAAAATTGAAAAATCCACCCAAAACCTAAAAAAATTTAAACCACCCCAAAAAATTGAAAAATCCACCCAAAACCTAAAAAAATTGAAATTTTTATATGAAAAACTTCTTTCGTCCATATCTCCTAAACTAAGCGTCCTAGAGCGAAAAGGACTTTAATTCGTGACCACCCCCAAAAAATTGAAAAATCCACCCAAAACCTAAAAAAATTGAAATTTTTATATGAAAAACTTCTTTTGCATATATCTCCTAAACTAAGCGTCCTAGAGCGAAAAGGACTTTAATTCGTGACCACCCCAAAAAATTGAAAAATTCACCCAAAACATAAAAAAATTGAAATTTTTATATGAAAAACTTCTTTTGTCCATATCTCCTAAACTAAGCGTCCTAGAGCGAAAAGGACTTTAATTCGTGACCACCCCAAAAAATTGAAAAATCCACTCAAAACCTAAAAAAATTGAAATTTTTATATGAAAAACTTCTTTTGCCCATATCTCCTTAAATATGCGTCCTAGAGCGAAAAGAAGGACTTTAATTCATGACCACCCCCAAAAAAATTGAAAAATCCACCCAAAACCTAAAAAAATTGAAATTTTTATATGATAAACTTCTGTTGTCCATATCTCCTAAACTAAGCGTCCTAGAGCGAAAAGGACTTTAATTCGTGACCACCCCCAAAAAATTGAAAAATCCACCCAAAACCTAAAAAAATTGAAATTTTTATATGAAAAACTTCTTTTGCATATATCTCCTAAACTAAGCGTCCTGGAGCGAAAAGGACTTTAATTCGTGACCACCCCAAAAAATTGAAAAATCCACCCAAAACCTAAAAAAATTGAAATTTTTATATGAAAAACTTCTTTTGTCCATATCTCCTAAACTAAGCGTCCTAGAGCGAAAAGGACTTTAATTCGTGACCACCCCCAAAAAATTTAAAAATCCACCCAAAATCTAAAAAAATTGAAATTTTTATATGAAAAACTTCTTTTGTCCATATCTCCTAAACTAAGCGTCCTAGAGCGAAAAGGACTTTAATTCGTGACCACCCCAAAAAATTGAAAAATCCACTCAAAACCTAAAAAAATTGAAATTTTTATATGAAAAACTTCTTTTGCCCATATCTCCTTAAATATGCGTCCTAGAGCGAAAAGAAGGACTTTAATTCATGACCACCCCCAAAAAAATTGAAAAATCCACCCAAAACCTAAAAAAATTGAAATTTTTATATGATAAACTTCTTTTGCCCATATATCCTAAACTAAGCCTCTTAGAGCGAAAAGGACTTTAATTCATGACCACCCCAAAAAATTGAAAAATTCACCCAAAACATAAAAAAATTGAAATTTTTATATGAAAAACTTCTTTTGCCCATATCTCCTAAACTAAGCGTCCTAGAGCGAAAAGGACTTTAATTCGTGACCACCCCCAAAAAATTGAAAAATCCACCCAAAACCTAAAAAATTGAAATTTTTATATGAAAAACTTCTTTTGCCCATATCTCCTTAAATATGCGTCCTAGAGCGAAAAGGACTTTAATTCGTGACCACCCCCAAAAAATTGAAAAATCCACCCAAAACCTAAAAAAATTGAAATTTTTATATGAAAAACTTCTTTTGCATATATCTCCTAAACTAAGCGTCCTAGAGCGAAAAGGACTTTAATTCGTGACCACCCCAAAAAATTGAAAAATCCACCCAAAACCTAAAAAAATTGAAATTTTTATATGAAAAACTTCTTTTGTCCATATCTCCTAAACTAAGCGTCCTAGAGCGAAAAGGACTTTAATTCGTGACCACCCCCAAAAAATTGAAAAATCCACCCAAAACCTAAAAAAATTGAAATTTTTATATGAAAAACTTCTTTTGCCCATATCTCCTAAACTAAGCGTCCTAGAGCGAAAAGGACTTTAATTCGTGACCACCCCAAAAAATTGAAAAATCCACCCAAAACCTAAAAAAATTAAAATTTTTATATGAAAACCTTCTTTTGCCCATATCTCCTAAACTAAGCGTCCTAGAGCGAAAAGGACTTTAATTCATGACCACCCCAAAAAATTGAAAAATTCACCCAAAACATAAAAAAATTGAAATTTTTATATGAAAAACTTCTTTTGCCCATATCTCCTTAAATATGCGTCCTAGAGCGAAAAGGACTTTAATTCGTGACCACCCCCAAAAAATTGAAAAATCCACCCAAAACCTAAAAAAATTGAAATTTTTATATGAAAACCTTCTTTTGCCCATATCTCCTTAAATATGCGTCCTAGAGCGAAAAGGACTTTAATTCATGACCACCCCAAAAAATTGAAAAATCCACCCAAAACCTAAAAAAATTTAAATTTTTATATGAAAAACTTCTTTTGGCCATATCTCCTAAACTAAGCGTCCTAGAGCGAAAAGGACTTTAATTCGTGACCACCCCCAAAAAATTGAAAAATCCACCCAAAACCTAAAAATATTGAAATTTTTATATGAAAAACTTCTTTTGCATATATCTCCTAAACTAAGCGTCCTAGAGCGAAAAGGACTTTAAGTCGTGACCACCCCAAAAAATTGAAAAATCCACCCAAAACCTAAAAAAATTGAAATTTTTATATGAAAAACTTCTTTTGTCCATATCTCCTAAACTAAGCGTCCTAGAGCGAAAAGGACTTTAATTCGTGACCACCCCCAAAAAATTGAAAAATCCACCCAAAACCTAAAAAAATTGAAATTTTTATATGAAAAACTTCTTTTGTCCATATCTCCTAAACTAAGCGTCCTAGAGCGAAAAGGACTTTAATTCGTGACCACCCCAAAAAATTGAAAAATCCACTCAAAACCTAAAAAAATTGAAATTTTTATATGAAAAACTTCTTTTGCCCATATCTCCTTAAATATGCGTCCTAGAGCGAAAAGAAGGACTTTAATTCATGACCACCCCCAAAAAAATTGAAAAATCCACCCAAAACCTAAAAAAATTGAAATTTTTATATGATAAACTTCTTTTACCCATATATGCTAAACTAAGCCTCCTAGAGCGAAAAGGACTTTAATTCATGACCACCCCAAAAAATTGAAAAATTCACCCAAAACATAAAAAAATTGAAATTTTTATATGAAAAACTTCTTTTGCCCATATCTCCTAAACTAAGCGTCCTAGAGCGAAAAGGACTTTAATTCGTGACCACCCCCAAAAAATTGAAAAATCCACCCAAAACCTAAAAAAATTGAAATTTTTATATAAAAACCTTCTTTTGCCCATATCTCCTTAAATATGCGTCCTAGAGCGAAAAGGACTTTAATTCATGACCACCCCAAAAAATTGAAAAATCCACCCAAAACCTAAAAAAATTTAAATTTTTATATGAAAAACTTCTTTTGCATCTATCTCCTAAACTAAGCGTCCTAGAGCGAAAAGGACTTTAATTCGTGACCACCCCAAAAAATTGAAAAATCCACCCAAAACCTAAAAAAATTGAAATTTTTATATGAAAAACTTCTTTTGTCCATATCTCCTAAACTAAGCGTCCTAGAGCGAAAAGGACTTTAATTCGTGACCACCCCCAAAAAATTGAAAAATCCACCCAAAATCTAAAAAAATTGAAATTTTTATATGAAAACCTTCTTTTGCCCATATCTCCTAAACTAAGCGTCCTAGAGCGAAAAGGACTTTAATTCATGACCACCCCAAAAAATTGAAAAATTCACCCAAAACATAAAAAAATTGAAATTTTTATATGAAAAACTTCTTTTGCCCATATCTCCTTAAATATGCGTCCTAGAGCGAAAAGGACTTTAATTCGTGACCACCCCCAAAAAATTGAAAAATCCACCCAAAACCTAAAAAAATTGAAATTTTTATATGAAAACCTTCTTTTGCCCATATCTCCTTAAATATGCGTCCTAGAGCGAAAAGGACTTTAATTCATGACCACCCCAAAAAATTGAAAAATCCACCCAAAACCTAAAAAAATTTAAATTTTTATATGAAAAACTTCTTTTGGCCATATCTCCTAAACTTAGCGTCCTAGAGCGAAAAGGACTTTAATTCGTGACCACCCCCAAAAAATTGAAAAATCCACCCAAAACCTAAAAATATTGAAATTTTTATATGAAAAACTTCTTTTGCATATATCTCCTAAACTAAGCGTCCTAGAGCGAAAAGGACTTTAATTCGTGACCACCCCAAAAAATTGAAAAATCCACCCAAAACCTAAAAAAATTGAAATTTTTATATGAAAAACTTCTTTTGTCCATATCTCCTAAACTAAGCGTCCTAGAGCGAAAAGGACTTTAATTCGTGACCACCCCCAAAAAATTGAAAAATCCACCCAAAACCTAAAAAAATTGAAATTTTTATATGAAAAACTTCTTTTGTCCATATCTCCTAAACTAAGCGTCCTAGAGCGAAAAGGACTTTAATTCGTGACCACCCCAAAAAATTGAAAAATCCACTCAAAACCTAAAAAAATTGAAATTTTTATATGAAAAACTTCTTTTGCCCATATCTCCTTAAATATGCGTCCTAGAGCGAAAAGAAGGACTTTAATTCATGACCACCCCCAAAAAAATTGAAAAATCCACCCAAAACCTAAAAAAATTGAAATTTTTATATGATAAACTTCTTTTGCCCATATATGCTAAACTAAGCCTCCTAGAGCGAAAAGGACTTTAATTCATGACCACCCCAAAAAATTGAAAAATTCACCCAAAACATAAAAAAATTGAAATTTTTATATGAAAAACTTCTTTTGCCCATATCTCCTAAACTAAGCGTCCTAGAGCGTAAAGGACTTTAATTCGTGACCACCCCCAAAAAATTGAAAAATCCACCCAAAACCTAAAAAAATTGAAATTTTTATATGAAAACCTTCTTTTGCCCATATCTCCTTAAATATGCGTCCTAGAGCGAAAAGGACTTTAATTCATGACCACCCCAAAAAATTGAAAAATCCACCCAAAACCTAAAAAAATTGAAATTTTTATATGAAAAACTTCTTTTGTCCATATCTCCTAAACTAAGCGTCCTAGAGCGAAAAGGACTTTAATTCGTGACCACCCCCAAAAAATTGAAAAATCCACCCAAAACCTAAAAAAATTGAAATTTTTATATGAAAAACTTCTTTTGCATCTATCTCCTAAACTAAGCGTCCTAGAGCGAAAAGGACTTTAATTCGTGACCACCCCAAAAAATTGAAAAATCCACCCAAAACCTAAAAAAATTGAAATTTTTATATGAAAAACTTCTTTTGTCCATATCTCCTAAACTAAGCGTCCTAGAGCGAAAAGGACTTTAATTCGTGACCACCCCCAAAAAATTGAAAAATCCACCCAAAATCTAAAAAAATTGAAATTTTTATATGAAAAACTTCTTTTGTCCATATCTCCTAAACTAAGCGTCCTAGAGCGAAAAGGACTTTAATTCGTGACCACCCCAAAAAATTGAAAAATCCACTCAAAACCTAAAAAAATTGAAATTTTTATATGAAAAACTTCTTTTGCCCATATCTCCTTAAATATGCGTCCTAGAGCGAAAAGAAGGACTTTAATTCATGACCACCCCCAAAAAAATTGAAAAATCCACCCAAAACCTAAAAAAATTGAAATTTTTATATGATAAACTTCTTTTGCCCATATATGCTAAACTAAGCCTCCTAGAGCGAAAAGGACTTTAATTCATGACCACCCCAAAAAATTGAAAAATTCACCCAAAACATAAAAAAATTGAAATTTTTATATGAAAAACTTCTTTTGCCCATATCTCCTAAACTAAGCGTCCTAGAGCGAAAAGGACTTTAATTCGTGACCACCCCCAAAAAATTGAAAAATCCACCCAAAACCTAAAAAAATTGAAATTTTTATATGAAAAACTTCTTTTGCCTATATCTCCTTAAATATGCGTCCTAGAGCGAAAAGGACTTTAATTCGTGACCACCCCCAAAAAATTGAAAAAATTGAAATTTTTATATGAAAAACTTCTTTTGTCCATAACTCCTAAACTAAGCGTCCTAGAGCGAAAAGGACTTTAATTCGTGACCACCCCCAAAAAATTGAAAAATCCACCCAAAACCTAAAAAAATTGAAATTTTTATATGAAAAACTTCTTTTGCCCATATCTCCTAAACTAAGCGTCCTAGAGCGAAAAGGACTTTAATTCGTGACCACCCCAAAAAATTGAAAAATCCACCCAAAACCTAAAAAAATTAAAATTTTTATATGAAAACCTTCTTTTGCCCATATCTCCTAAACTAAGCGTCCTAGAGCGAAAAGGACTTTAATTCGTGACCACCCCCAAAAAATTGAAAAATCCACCCAAAACCTAAAAAAATTGAAATTTTTATATGAAAAACTTCTTTTGCCCATATCTCCTAAACTAAGCGTCCTAGAGCGAAAAGGACTTTAATTCGTGACCACCCCCAAAAAATTGAAAAATCCACCCAAAACCTAAAAAAATTGAAATTTTTATATGAAAAACTTCTTTTGCCCATATCTCCTAAACTAAGCGTCCTAGAGCGAAAAGGACTTTAATTCGTGACCACCCCCAAAAAATTGAAAAATCCACCCAAAACCTAAAAAAATTGAAATTTTTATATGAAAAACTTCTTTTGCCCATATCTCCTAAACTAAGCGTCCTAGAGCGAAAAGGACTTTAATTCGTGACCACCCCCAAAAAATTGAAAAATCCACCCAAAACCTAAAAAAATTTAAATTTTTATATGAAAAACTTCTTTTGCCCATATCTCCTTAAATATGCGTCCTAGAGCGAAAAGGACTTTAATTCGTGACCACCCTCAAAAAATTGAAAAATCCACCCAAAACCTAAAAAAATTGAAATTTTTATATGAAAAACTTCTTTTGCCCATATCTCCTAAACTAAGCGTCCTAGAGCGAAAAGGA
Source organism: Haematobia irritans (assembly GCF_050003625.1). Lineage (NCBI taxonomy): Eukaryota > Metazoa > Arthropoda > Insecta > Diptera > Muscidae > Haematobia > Haematobia irritans. The sequence goes on along the minus strand of NC_134400.1, from coordinate 98,976,576 downwards.
CTTTAATTCGTGACCACCCCCAAAAAATTGAAAAATCCACCCAAAACCTAAAAAATTTAAATTATTATATGAAAAACTTCTTTTGCCCATATCTCCTTAAATATGCGTCCTAGAGCGAAAAGGACTTTAATTCATGACCACCCCAAAAAATTGAAAAATCCACCCAAAACCTAAAAAAATTGAAATTTTTATATGAAAAACTTCTTTTGTCCATATCTCCTAAACTAAGCGTCCTAGAGCGAAAAGGACTTTAATTCGAGACCATCCAAAAAATTGAAAAATCCACCCAAAACCTAAAAAAATTTAAATTTTTATATGAAAAACTTCTTTTGTCCATATCTCCTAAACTAAGCGTCCTAGAGCGAAAAGGACTTTAATTCGTGACCACCCCCAAAAAATTGAAAAATCCACCCAAAACCTAAAAAATTGAAATTTTTATATGAAAAACTTATTTTGCCCATATCTCCTTAAATATGCGTCCTAGAGCGAAAAGGACTTTAATTCGTGACCACCCCAAAAAATTGAAAAATCCACCCAAAACCTAAAAAAATTGAAATTTTTATATGAAAAACTTCTTTTGTCCATATCTCCTAAACTAAGCGTCCTAGAGCGAAAGGACTTTAATTCGTGACCACCCCAAAAAATTGAAAAATCCACTCAAAACCTAAAAAAATTGAAATTTTTATATGAAAAACTTCTTTTGCCCATATCTCCTTAAATATGCGTCCTAGAGCGAAAAGAAGGACTTTAATTCATGACCACCCCAAAAAATTGAAAAATCCACCCAAAACCTAAAAAAATTGAAATTTTTATATGATAAACTTCTTTTGCCCATATATCCTAAACTAAGCCTCCTAGAGCGAAAAGGACTTTAATTCGTGACCACCCCCAAAAAATTGAAAAATCCACCCAAAACCTAAAAAAATTGAAATTTTTATATGAAAAACTTCTTTTGCCCACATCTCCTAAACTAAGCGTCCTAGAGCGAAAAGGACTTTAATTCGTGACCACCCCAAAAAATTGAAAAATCCACCCAAAACCTAAAAAAATTGAAATTTTTATATGTAAAACTTCTTTTGCATATATCTCCTAAACTAAGCGTCCTAGAGCGAAAAGGACTTTAATTCGTGACCACCCCAAAAAATTGAAAAATCAACCCAAAACCTAAAAAAATTTCAATTTTTATATGAAAAACTTCTTTTGCCCATATCTCCTTAAATATGCGTCCTAGAGCGAAAAGGACTTTAATTCGTGACCACCCTCAAAAAATTGAAAAATCCACCCAAAACCTAAAAAAATTGAAATTTTTATATGTAAAACTTCTTTTGCATATATCTCCTAAACTAAGCGTCCTAGAGCGAAAAGGACTTTAATTCGTGACCACCCCAAAAAATTGAAAAATCAACCCAAAACCTAAAAAAATTTAAATTTTTATATGAAAAACTTATTTTGCCCATATCTCCTAAACTAAGCGTCCTAGAGCGAAAAGGACTTTAATTCGTGACCACCCCCAAAAAATTGAAAAATCCACCCAAAACCTAAAAAAATTGAAATTTTTATATGAAAAACTTCTTTTGCCCATATCTCCTTAAATATGCGTCCTAGAGCGAAAAGGACTTTAATTCGTGACCACCCTCAAAAAATTGAAAAATCCACCCAAAACCTAAAAAAAATGAAATTTTTATATGAAAACCTTCTTTTGCCCATATCTCCTAAACTAAGCGTCCTAGAGCGAAAAGGACTTTAATTCGTGACCACCCCCAAAAAATTGAAAAATCCACCCAAAACCTAAAAAAATTGAAATTTTTATATGAAAAACTTCTTTTGCCCATATCTCCTTAAATATGCGTCCTAGAGCGAAAAGGACTTTAATTCGTGACCACCCTCAAAAAATTTAAAAATCCACCCAAAACCTAAAAAAATTTAAATTTTTATATGAAAAACTTCTTTTGCCCATATCTCCTAAACTAAGCGTCCTAGAGCGAAAAGGACTATAATTCATGACCACCCCAAAAAATTGAAAAATCCACCCAAAACCTAAAAAAATTGAAATTTTTATATGAAAAACTTCTTTTGCCCATATCTCCTAAACTAAGCGTCCTAGAGCGAAAAGGACTTTAATTCGTGACCACCCCAAAAAATTGAAAAATCCACCCAAAACCTAAAAAAATTGAAATTTTTATATGAAAACCTTCTTTTGCCCATATCTCCTAAACTAAGCGTCCTAGAGCGAAAAGGACTTTAATTCGTGACCACCCCCAAAAAATTGAAAAATCCATCCAAAACCTAACAAAATTGAAATTTTTATATGAAAAACTTCTTTTGCATATATCTCCTAAACTAAGCGTCCTAGAGCGAAAAGGACTTTAATTCGTGACCACCCCAAAAAATTGAAAAATCCACCCAAAACCTAAAAAAATTGAAATTTTTATATGAAAAACTTCTTTTGTCCATATCTCCTAAACTAAGCGTCCTAGAGCGAAAAGGACTTTAATTCATGACCACAAAATTGAAATTTTTATATGAAAAACTTCTTTTGCCCATATCTCCTTAAATATGCGTCCTAGAGCGAAAAGAAGGACTTTAATTCATGACCACCCCAAAAAATTGAAAAATCCACCCAAAACCTAAATAAATTGAAATTTTTATATGAAAAACTTCTTTTGCCCATATCTCCTAAACTAAGCGTCCTAGAGCGAAAAGGACTTTAATTCGTGACCACCCCAAAAAATTGGAAAATCCACCCAAAACCTAAAAAAATTGAAATTTTTATATGAAAAACTTCTTTTGTCCATATCTCCTAAACTAAGCGTCCTAGAGCGAAAAGGACTTTAATTCGAGACCATCCAAAAAATTGAAAAATCCACCCAAAACCTAAAAAAATTGAAATTTTTATATGAAAAACTTCTTTTGTCCATATCTCCTAAACTAAGCGTCCTAGAGCGAAAAGGACTTTAATTCGTGACCACCCCCAAAAAATTGAAAAATCCACCCAAAACCTAACAAAATTGAAATTTTTATATGAAAAACTTCTTTTGCATATATCTCCTAAACTAAGCGTCCTAGAGCGAAAAGGACTTTAATTCGTGACCACCCCAAAAAATTGAAAAATCCACCCAAAACCTAAAAAAATTGAAATTTTTATATGAAAAACTTCTTTTGTCCATATCTCCTAAACTAAGCGTCCTAGAGCGAAAAGGACTTTAATTCATGACCACAAATTTGAAATTTTTATATGAAAAACTTCTTTTGCCCATATCTCCTTAAATATGCGTCCTAGAGCGAAAAGAAGGACTTTAATTCATGACCACCCCAAAAAATTGAAAAATCCACCCAAAACCTAAAAAAATTGAAATTTTTATATGATAAACTTCTTTTGCCCATATATCCTAAACTAAGCCTCCTAGAGCGAAAAGGACTTTAATTCATGACCACCCCCAAAAAATTGAAAAATCCACCCAAAACCTAAAAAAATTGAAATTTTTATATGAAAAACTTCTTTTGCCCATATCTCCTTAAATATGCGTCCTAGAGCGAAAAGGACTTTAATTCATGACCACCCCAAAAAATTGAAAAATCCACCCAAAACCTAAAAAAATTGAAATTTTTATATGAAAAACTTCTTTTGTCCATATCTCCTAAACTAAGCGTCCTAGAGCGAAAAGGACTTTAATTCGAGACCATCCAAAAAATTGAAAAATCCACCCAAAACCTAAAAAAATGTAAATTTTTATATGAAAAACTTCTTTTGTCCATATCTCCTAAACTAAGCGTCCTAGAGCGAAAAGGACTTTAATTCGTGACCACCCCCAAAAAATTGAAAAATCCACCCAAAACCTAAAAAATTGAAATTTTTATATGAAAAACTTCTTTTGCCCATATCTCCTTAAATATGCGTCCTAGAGCGAAAAGGACTTTAATTCGTGACCACCCCAAAAAATTTAAAAATCCACCCAAAACCTAAAAAAATTGAAATTTTTATATGAAAAACTTCTTTTGTCCATATCTCCTAAACTAAGCGTCCTAGAGCGAAAGGACTTTAATTCGTGACCACCCCAAAAAATTGAAAAATCCACTCAAAACCTAAAAAAATTGAAATTTTTATATGAAAAACTTCTTTTGCCCATATCTCCTTAAATATGCGTCCTAGAGCGAAAAGAAGGACTTTAATTCATGACCACCCCAAAAAATTGAAAAATCCACCCAAAACCTAAAAAAATTGAAATTTTTATATGATAAACTTCTTTTGCCCATATATCCTAAACTAAGCCTCCTAGAGCGAAAAGGACTTTAATTCATGACCACCCCAAAAAATTGAAAAATCCACCCAAAACCTAAAAAAATTGAAATTTTTATATGAAAAACTTCTTTTGCCCATATCTCCTTAAATATGCGTCCTAGAGCGAAAAGGACTTTAATTCATGACCACCCCAAAAAATTGAAAAATCCACCCAAAACCTAAAAAAATTGAAATTTTTATATGAAAAACTTCTTTTGTCCATATCTCCTAAACTAAGCGTCCTAGAGCGAAAAGGACTTTAATTCGTGACCACCCCAAAAAATTGAAAAATCCACCCAAAACCTAAAAATTGAAATTTTTATATGAAAACCTTCTTTTGCCCATATCTCCTAAACTAGCCTCCTAGAGCGAAAAGGACTTTAATTCATGACCACCCCAAAAAATTGAAAAATCCACCCAAAACCTAAAAAAATTGAAATTTTTATATGAAAAACTTTTTTGCCCATATCTCCTTAAATATGCGTCCTAGAGCGAAAAGGACCTTAATTCGTGACCACCCCCAAAAAATTGAAAAATCCACCCAAAACCTAAAAAAATTTAAATTTTTATATGAAAAACTTCTTTTGTCCATATCTCCTAAACTAAGCGTCCTAGTGCGAAAAGGACTTTAATTCGTGACCACCCCCAAAAAATTGAAAAATCCACCCAAAACCTAAAAAAATTGAAATTTTTATATGAAAAACTTCTTTTGCCCATATCTCCTTAAATATGCGTCCTAGATCGAAAAGGACTTTAATTCATGACCACCCCAAAAAATTGAAAAATCCACCCAAAACCTAAAAAAATTGAAACTTTATATGAAAAACTTCTTTTGTCCATATCTCCTTAAATATGCGTCCTAGAGCGAAAAGGACTTTAATTCGTGACCACCCCCAAAAAATTGAAAAATCCACCCAAAACCTAAAAAAATTGAAATTTTTATATGAAAACCTTCTTTTGTCCATATCTCCTAAACAAAGCGCCCTAGAGCGAAAAGGACTTTAATTCATGACCACCCCAAAAAATTGAAAAATCCACCCAAAACCTAAAAAAATTGAAATTTTTATATGAAAAACTTCTTTTGTCCATATCTCCTTAAATATGCGTCCTAGAGCGAAAAGGACTTTAATTCGTGACCACCCCCAAAAAATTGAAAAATCCACCCAAAACCTAAAAAAATTGAAATTTTTATATGAAAAACTTCTTTTGCCCATATCTCCTAAACTAAGCGTCCTAGAGCGAAAAGGACTTTAATTCGTGACCACCCCCAAAAAATTGAAAAATCCACCCAAAACCTAAAAAAATTGAAATTTTTATATGAAAAACTTCTTTTGCCTATATCTCCTAAACTAAGCGTCCTAGAGCGAAAAGGACTTTAATTCGTGACCACCCCCAAAAAATTGAAAAATCCACCCAAAACCTAAAAAAATTGAAATTTTTATATGAAAAAATTCTTTTGCCCATATCTCCTAAACTAAGCGTCCTAGAGCGAAAAGGACTTTAATTCATGACCACCCCAAAAAATTGAAAAATCCACCCAAAACCTAAAAAAATTGAAACTTTATATGAAAAACTTCTTTTGTCCATATCTCCTTAAATATGCGTCCTAGAGCGAAAAGGACTTTAATTCGTGACCACCCCCAAAAAATTGAAAAATCCACCCAAAACCTAAAAAAATTGAAATTTTTATATGAAAAACTTCTTTTGCCTATATCTCCTAAACTAAGCGTCCTAGAGCGAAAAGGACTTTAATTCGTGACCACCCCCAAAAAATTGAAAATTCGTGACCACCCCCAAAAAATTGAAAAATCCACCCAAAACCTAAAAAAATTGAAATTTTTATATGAAAAACTTCTTTTGCCTATATCTCCTAAACTAAGCGTCCTAGAGCGAAAAGGACTTTAATTCGTGACCACCCCCAAAAAATTGAAAAATCCACCCAAAACCTAAAAAAATTGAAATTTTTATATGAAAAAATTCTTTTGCCCATATCTCCTAAACTAAGCGTCCTAGAGCGAAAAGGACTTTAATTCATGACCACCCCAAAAAATTGAAAAATCCACCCAAAACCTAAAAAAATTGAAACTTTATATGAAAAACTTCTTTTGTCCATATCTCCTTAAATATGCGTCCTAGAGCGAAAAGGACTTTAATTCGTGACCACCCCCAAAAAATTGAAAAATCCACCCAAAACCTAAAAAAATTGAAATTTTTATATGAAAAACTTCTTTTGCCTATATCTCCTAAACTAAGCGTCCTAGAGCGAAAAGGACTTTAATTCGTGACCACCCCCAAAAAATTGAAAAATCCACCCAAAACCTAAAAAAATTGAAATTTTTATATGAAAAAATTCTTTTGCCCATATCTCCTAAACAAAGCGCCCTAGAGCGAAAAGGACTTTAATTCATGACCACCCCAAAAAATTGAAAAATCCACCCAAAACCTAAAAAAATTGAAATTTTTATATGAAAAACTTCTTTTGTCCATATCTCCTTAAATATGCGTCCTAGAGCGAAAAGGACTTTAATTCGTGACCACCCCCAAAAAATTGAAAAATCCACCCAAAACCTAAAAAAATTGAAATTTTTATATGAAAAACTTCTTTTGTCCATATCTCCTTAAATATGCGTCCTAGAGCGAAAAGGACTTTAATTCGTGACCACCCCCAAAAAATTGAAAAATCCACCCAAAACCTAAAAAAATTGAAATTTTTATATGAAAAACTTCTTTTGCCCATATCTCCTTAAATATGCGTCCTAGAGCGAAAAGGACTTTAATTCGTGACCACCCCCAAAAAATTGAAAAATCCACCCAAAACCTAAAAAAATTGAAATTTTTATATGAAAACCTTCTTTTGCCCATATCTCCTAAACTAAGCCTCCTAGAGCGAAAAGGACTTTAATTCGTGACCACCCCCAAAAAATTGAAAAATCCACCCAAAACCTAAAAAAATTGAAATTTTTATATGAAAAACTTCTTTTGCCCATATCTCCTAAACTAAGCGTCCTAGAGCGAAAAGGACTTTAATTCGTGACCACCCCCAAAAAATTGAAAAATCCACCTAAAACCTAAAAAAATTGAAATTTTTATATGAAAACCTTCTTTTGCCCATATCTCCTAAACTAAGCGTCCTAGAGCGAAAAGGACTTTAATTCATGACCACCCCCAAAAAATTGAAAAATCCACCCAAAACCTAAAAAAATTGAAATTTTTATATGAAAAACTTCTTTTGCCCATATCTCCTTAAATATGCGTCCTAGAGCGAAAAGGACTTTAATTCGTGACCACCCCCAAAAAATTGAAAAATCCACCCAAAACCTAAAAAAATTGAAATTTTTATATGAAAACCTTCTTTTGCCCATATCTCCTAAACTAAGCGTCCTAGAGCGAAAAGGACTTTAATTCATGACCACCCCAAAAAATTGAAAAATCCACCCAAAACCTAAAAAAAATTAAATTTTTATATGAAAAACTTCTTTTGCCCATATCTCCTAAACTAAGCGTCCTAGAGCGAAAAGGGCTTTAATTCGTGACCACTCCCAAAAAATTGAAAAATCCACCCAAAACCTAAAAAAATTGAAATTTTTATATGAAAATTTGAATATGAATTTTATATGAAAAACTTCTTTTGCCCATATCTCCTTAAATATGCGTCCTAGAGCGAAAAGGACTTTAATTCGTGACCACCCCCAAAAAATTGAAAAATCCACCCAAAACCTAAAAAAACTGAAATTTTTATATGAAAACCTTCTTTTGCATATATCTCCTAAACTAAGCGTCCTAGAGCGAAAAGGACTTTAATTCGTGACCACCCCCAAAAAATTGAAAAATCCACCCAAAACCTAAAAAAATTGAAATTTTTATATGAAAAACTTCTTTTGCCCATATCTCCTTAAATATGCGTCCTAGAGCGAAAAGGACTTTAATTCATGACCACCCCAAAAAATTGAAAAATCCACCCAAAACCTAAAAAAATTGAAATTTTTATATGAAAAACTTCTTTTGTCCATATCTCCTAAACTAAGCGTCCTAGAGCGAAAAGGACTTTAATTCGAGACCATCCAAAAAATTGAAAAATCCACCCAAAACCTAAAAAAATGTAAATTTTTATATGAAAAACTTCTTTTGTCCATATCTCCTAAACTAAGCGTCCTAGAGCGAAAAGGACTTTAATTCGTGACCACCCCCAAAAAATTGAAAAATCCACCCAAAACCTAAAAAATTGAAATTTTTATATGAAAAACTTCTTTTGCCCATATCTCCTTAAATATGCGTCCTAGAGCGAAAAGGACTTTAATTCGTGACCACCCCAAAAAATTTAAAAATCCACCCAAAACCTAAAAAAATTGAAATTTTTATATGAAAAACTTCTTTTGTCCATATCTCCTAAACTAAGCGTCCTAGAGCGAAAGGACTTTAATTCGTGACCACCCCAAAAAATTGAAAAATCCACTCAAAACCTAAAAAAATTGAAATTTTTATATGAAAAACTTCTTTTGCCCATATCTCCTTAAATATGCGTCCTAGAGCGAAAAGAAGGACTTTAATTCATGACCACCCCAAAAAATTGAAAAATCCACCCAAAACCTAAAAAAATTGAAATTTTTATATGATAAACTTCTTTTGCCCATATATCCTAAACTAAGCCTCCTAGAGCGAAAAGGACTTTAATTCATGACCACCCCCAAAAAATTGAAAAATCCACCCAAAACCTAAAAAAATTGAAATTTTTATATGAAAAACTTCTTTTGCCCATATCTCCTTAAATATGCGTCCTAGAGCGAAAAGGACTTTAATTCGTGACCACCCCAAAAAATTGAAAAATCCACCCAAAACCTAAAAATTGAAATTTTTATATGAAAACCTTCTTTTGCCCATATCTCCTAAACTAGCCTCCTAGAGCGAAAAGGACTTTAATTCATGACCACCCCAAAAAATTGAAAAATCCACCCAAAACCTAAAAAAATTGAAATTTTTATATGAAAAACTTCTTTTGTCCATATCTCCTAAACTAAGCGTCCTAGAGCGAAAAGGACTTTAATTCATGACCACCCCAAAAAATTGAAAAATCCACCCAAAACCTAAAAAAATTGAAATTTTTATATGAAAAACTTTTTTGCCCATATCTCCTTAAATATGCGTCCTAGAGCGAAAAGGACTTTAATTCGTGACCACCCCCAAAAAATTGAAAAATCCACCCAAAACCTAAAAAAATTTAAATTTTTATATGAAAAACTTCTTTTGTCCATATCTCCTAAACTAAGCGTCCTAGTGCGAAAAGGACTTTAATTCGTGACCACCCCCAAAAAATTGAAAAATCCACCCAAAACCTAAAAAAATTGAAATTTTTATATGAAAAACTTCTTTTGCCCATATCTCCTTAAATATGCGTCCTAGATCGAAAAGGACTTTAATTCATGACCACCCCAAAAAATTGAAAAATCCACCCAAAACCTAAAAAAATTGAAACTTTATATGAAAAACTTCTTTTGTCCATATCTCCTTAAATATGCGTCCTAGAGCGAAAAGGACTTTAATTCGTGACCACCCCCAAAAAATTGAAAAATCCACCCAAAACCTAAAAAAATTGAAATTTTTATATGAAAACCTTCTTTTGTCCATATCTCCTAAACAAAGCGCCCTAGAGCGAAAAGGACTTTAATTCATGACCACCCCAAAAAATTGAAAAATCCACCCAAAACCTAAAAAAATTGAAATTTTTATATGAAAAACTTCTTTTGTCCATATCTCCTTAAATATGCGTCCTAGAGCGAAAAGGACTTTAATTCGTGACCACCCCCAAAAAATTGAAAAATCCACCCAAAACCTAAAAAAATTGAAATTTTTATATGAAAAACTTCTTTTGCCCATATCTCCTAAACTAAGCGTCCTAGAGCGAAAAGGACTTTAATTCGTGACCACCCCCAAAAAATTGAAAAATCCACCCAAAACCTAAAAAAATTGAAATTTTTATATGAAAAACTTCTTTTGCCTATATCTCCTAAACTAAGCGTCCTAGAGCGAAAAGGACTTTAATTCGTGACCACCCCCAAAAAATTGAAAAATCCACCCAAAACCTAAAAAAATTGAAATTTTTATATGAAAAAATTCTTTTGCCCATATCTCCTAAACTAAGCGTCCTAGAGCGAAAAGGACTTTAATTCATGACCACCCCAAAAAATTGAAAAATCCACCCAAAACCTAAAAAAATTGAAACTTTATATGAAAAACTTCTTTTGTCCATATCTCCTTAAATATGCGTCCTAGAGCGAAAAGGACTTTAATTCGTGACCACCCCCAAAAAATTGAAAAATCCACCCAAAACCTAAAAAAATTGAAATTTTTATATGAAAAACTTCTTTTGCCTATATCTCCTAAACTAAGCGTCCTAGAGCGAAAAGGACTTTAATTCGTGACCACCCCCAAAAAATTGAAAATTCGTGACCACCCCCAAAAAATTGAAAAATCCACCCAAAACCTAAAAAAATTGAAATTTTTATATGAAAAACTTCTTTTGCCTATATCTCCTAAACTAAGCGTCCTAGAGCGAAAAGGACTTTAATTCGTGACCACCCCCAAAAAATTGAAAAATCCACCCAAAACCTAAAAAAATTGAAATTTTTATATGAAAAAATTCTTTTGCCCATATCTCCTAAACTAAGCGTCCTAGAGCGAAAAGGACTTTAATTCATGACCACCCCAAAAAATTGAAAAATCCACCCAAAACCTAAAAAAATTGAAACTTTATATGAAAAACTTCTTTTGTCCATATCTCCTTAAATATGCGTCCTAGAGCGAAAAGGACTTTAATTCGTGACCACCCCCAAAAAATTGAAAAATCCACCCAAAACCTAAAAAAATTGAAATTTTTATATGAAAAACTTCTTTTGCCTATATCTCCTAAACTAAGCGTCCTAGAGCGAAAAGGACTTTAATTCGTGACCACCCCCAAAAAATTGAAAAATCCACCCAAAACCTAAAAAAATTGAAATTTTTATATGAAAAAATTCTTTTGCCCATATCTCCTAAACAAAGCGCCCTAGAGCGAAAAGGACTTTAATTCATGACCACCCCAAAAAATTGAAAAATCCACCCAAAACCTAAAAAAATTGAAATTTTTATATGAAAAACTTCTTTTGTCCATATCTCCTTAAATATGCGTCCTAGAGCGAAAAGGACTTTAATTCGTGACCACCCCCAAAAAATTGAAAAATCCACCCAAAACCTAAAAAAATTGAAATTTTTATATGAAAAACTTCTTTTGCCCATATCTCCTTAAATATGCGTCCTAGAGCGAAAAGGACTTTAATTCGTGACCACCCCCAAAAAATTGAAAAATCCACCCAAAACCTAAAAAAATTGAAATTTTTATATGAAAAACTTCTTTTGCCCATATCTCCTTAAATATGCGTCCTAGAGCGAAAAGGACTTTAATTCGTGACCACCCCCAAAAAATTGAAAAATCCACCCAAAACCTAAAAAAATTGAAATTTTTATATGAAAACCTTCTTTTGCCCATATCTCCTAAACTAAGCCTCCTAGAGCGAAAAGGACTTTAATTCGTGACCACCCCCAAAAAATTGAAAAATCCACCCAAAACCTAAAAAAATTGAAATTTTTATATGAAAAACTTCTTTTGCCCATATCTCCTAAACTAAGCGTCCTAGAGCGAAAAGGACTTTAATTCGTGACCACCCCCAAAAAATTGAAAAATCCACCTAAAACCTAAAAAAATTGAAATTTTTATATGAAAACCTTCTTTTGCCCATATCTCCTAAACTAAGCGTCCTAGAGCGAAAAGGACTTTAATTCATGACCACCCCCAAAAAATTGAAAAATCCACCCAAAACCTAAAAAAATTGAAATTTTTATATGAAAAACTTCTTTTGCCCATATCTCCTTAAATATGCGTCCTAGAGCGAAAAGGACTTTAATTCGTGACCACCCCCAAAAAATTGAAAAATCCACCCAAAACCTAAAAAAATTGAAATTTTTATATGAAAACCTTCTTTTGCCCATATCTCCTAAACTAAGCGTCCTAGAGCGAAAAGGACTTTAATTCATGACCACCCCAAAAAATTGAAAAATCCACCCAAAACCTAAAAAAAATTAAATTTTTATATGAAAAACTTCTTTTGCCCATATCTCCTAAACTAAGCGTCCTAGAGCGAAAAGGGCTTTAATTCGTGACCACTCCCAAAAAATTGAAAAATCCACCCAAAACCTAAAAAAATTGAAATTTTTATATGAAAATTTGAATATGAATTTTATATGAAAAACTTCTTTTGCCCATATCTCCTTAAATATGCGTCCTAGAGCGAAAAGGACTTTAATTCGTGACCACCCCCAAAAAATTGAAAAATCCACCCAAAACCTAAAAAAACTGAAATTTTTATATGAAAACCTTCTTTTGCATATATCTCCTAAACTAAGCGTCCTAGAGCGAAAAGGACTTTAATTCGTGACCACCCCCAAAAAATTGAAAAATCCACCCAAAACCTAAAAAAATTGAAATTTTTATATGAAAAACTTCTTTTGCCCATATCTCCTAAACTAAGCGTCCTAGAGCGAAAAGGACTTTAATTCGTGACCACCCCCAAAAAATTGAAAAATCCACCCAAAACCTAAAAAAATTGAAATTTTTATATGAAAAACTTCTTTTGCCCATATCTCCTAAACTAAGCGTCCTAGAGCGAAAAGGACTTTAATTCATGACCACCCCAAAAAATTGAAAAATCCACCCAAAACCTAAAAAAATTGAAATTTTTATATGAAAAACTTCTTTTGCCCATATCTCCTAAACTAAGCGTCCTAGAGCGAAAAGGACTTTAATTCGTGACCACCCCCAAAAAATTGAAAAATCCACCCAAAACCTAAAAAAATTGAAATTTTTATATGAAAAACTTCTTTTGCCCATATCTCCTAAAATAAGCGTCCTAGAGCGAAAAGGACTTTAATTCATGACCACCCCAAAAAATTGAAAAATCCACCCAAAACCTAAAAAAATTAAAATTTTTATATGAAAAACTTCTTTTGCCTATATCTCCTAAACTAAGCGTCCTAGAGCGAAAAGGACTTTAATTCGTGACCACCCCCAAAAAATTGAAAAATCGACCCAAAACCTAAAAAATTGAAATTTTTATATGAAAACCTTCTTTTGCCCATATCTCCTAAACTAAGCGTCCTAGAGCGAAAAGGACTTTAATTCATGACCACCCCAAAAAATTGAAAAATCCACCCAAAACCTAAAAAAAATTAAATTTTTATATGAAAAACTTCTTTTGCCCATATCTCCTAAACTAAGCGTCCTAGAGCGAAAAGGGCTTTAATTCGTGACCACCCCCAAAAAATTGAAAAATCCACCCAAAACCTAAAAAAATTGAAATTTTTATATGAAAATTTGAATATGAATTTTATATGAAAAACTTCTTTTGCCCATATCTCCTTAAATATGCGTCCTAGAGCGAAAGGGACTTTAATTCGTGACCACCCCCAAAAAATTGAAAAATGCACCCAAAACCTAAAAAAATTGAAATTTTTATATGAAAAACTTCTTTTGCCCATATCTCCTAAACTAAGCGTCCTAGAGCGAAAAGGACTTTAATTCGTGACCTCCCCCAAAAAATTGAAAAATCCACCCAAAACCTAAAAAAATTGAAATTTTTATATGAAAAAATTCTTTTGCCCATATCTCCTAAACTAAGCGTCCTAGAGCGAAAAGGACTTTAATTCATGACCACCCCAAAAAATTGAAAAATCCACCCAAAACCTAAAAAAATTGAAACTTTATATGAAAAACTTCTTTTGTCCATATCTCCTTAAATATGCGTCTTAGAGCGAAAAGGACTTTAATTCGTGACCACCCCCAAAAAATTGAAAAATGCACCCAAAACCTAAAAAAATTGAAATTTTTATATGAAAAACTTCTTTTGCCCATATCTCCTAAACTAAGCGTCCTAGAGCGAAAAGGACTTTAATTCGTGACCACCCCCAAAAAATTGAAAAATCCACCCAAAACCTAAAAAAATTGAAATTTTTATATGAAAAAATTCTTTTGCCCATATCTCCTAAAATAAGCGTCCTAGAGCGAAAAGGACTTTAATTCATGACCACCCCAAAAAATTAAAAAATCCACCCAAAACCTAAAAAAATTAAAATTTTTATATGAAAAACTTCTTTTGCCTATATCTCCTAAACTAAGCGTCCTAGAGCGAAAAGGACTTTAATTCGTGACCACCCCCAAAAAATTGAAAAATCCACCCAAAACCTAAAAAAATTGAAATTTTTATATGAAAACCTTCTTTTGCCCAGCGTCCTAGAGCGAAAAGGACTTTAATTCATGACCACCCCAAAAAATTGAAAAATCCACCCAAAACCTAAAAAAATTAAAATTTTTATATGAAAAACTTCTTTTGCCTATATCTCCTAAACTAAGCGTCCTAGAGCGAAAAGGACTTTAATTCGTGACCACCCCCAAAAAATTGAAAAATCGACCCAAAACCTAAAAAAATTGAAATTTTTATATGAAAACCTTCTTTTGCCCATATCTCCTAAACTAAGCGTCCTAGAGCGAAAAGGACTTTAATTCATGACCACCCCAAAAAATTGAAAAATCCACCCAAAACCTAAAAAAAATTAAATTTTTATATGAAAAACTTCTTTTGCCCATATCTCCTAAACTAAGCGTCCTAGAGCGAAAAGGGCTTTAATTCGTGACCACCCCCAAAAAATTGAAAAATCCACCCAAAACCTAAAAAAATTGAAATTTTTATATGAAAATTTGAATATGAATTTTATATGAAAAACTTCTTTTGCCCATATCTCCTTAAATATGCGTCCTAGAGCGAAAAGGACTTTAATTCGTGACCACCCCCAAAAAATTGAAAAATGCACCCAAAACCTAAAAAAATTGAAATTTTTATATGAAAAACTTCTTTTGCCCATATCTCCTAAACTAAGCGTCCTAGAGCGAAAAGGACTTTAATTCGTGACCACCCCCAAAAAATTGAAAAATCCACCCAAAACCTAAAAAAATTGAAATTTTTATATAAAAAAATTCTTTTGCCCATATCTCCTAAACTAAGCGTCCTAGAGCGAAAAGGACTTTAATTCATGACCACCCCAAAAAATTGAAAAATCCACCCAAAACCTAAAAAAATTGAAACTTTATATGAAAAACTTCTTTTGTCCATATCTCCTTAAATATGCGTCTTAGAGCGAAAAGGACTTTAATTCGTGACCACCCCCAAAAAATTGAAAAATGCACCCAAAACCTAAAAAAATTGAAATTTTTATATGAAAAACTTCTTTTGCCCATATCTCCTAAACTAAGCGTCCTAGAGCGAAAAGGACTTTAATTCGTGACCACCCCCAAAAAATTGAAAAATCCACCCAAAACCTAAAAAAATTGAAATTTTTATATGAAAAAATTCTTTTGCCCATATCTCCTAAAATAAGCGTCCTAGAGCGAAAAGGACTTTAATTCATGACCACCCCAAAAAATTAAAAAATCCACCCAAAACCTAAAAAAATTAAAATTTTTATATGAAAAACTTCTTTTGCCTATATCTCCTAAACTAAGCGTCCTAGAGCGAAAAGGACTTTAATTCGTGACCACCCCCAAAAAATTGAAAAATCCACCCAAAACCTAAAAAAATTGAAATTTTTATATGAAAACCTTCTTTTGCCCATATCTCCTAAACTAAGCGTCCTAGAGCGAAAAGGACTTTAATTCATGACCACCCCAAAAAATTGAAAAATCCACCCAAAACCTAAAAAAATTAAATTTTTATATGAAAAACTTCTTTTGCCCATATCTCCTATACTAAGCGTCCTAGAGCGAAAAGGGCTTTAATTCGTGACCACCCCCAAAAAATTGAAAAATCCACCCAAAACCTAAAAAAATTGAAATTTTTATATGAAAATTTGAATATGAATTTTATTTGAAAAACTTCTTTTGCCCATATCTCCTTAAATATGCGTCCTAGAGCGAAAAGGACTTTAATTCGTGACCACCCCCAAAAAATTGAAAAATGCACCCAAAACCTAAAAAAATTTAAATTTTTATATGAAAAACTTCTTTTGCCCATATCTCCTAAACTAAGCGTCCTAGAGCGAAAAGGACTTTAATTCGTGACCACCCCCAAAAAATTGAAAAATCCACCCAAAACCTAAAAAAATTGAAATTTTTATATGAAAAAATTCTTTTGCCCATATCTCCTAAACTAAGCGTCCTAGAGCGAAAAGGACTTTAATTCATGACCACCCCAAAAAATTGAAAAATCCACCCAAAACCTAAAAAAATTGAAACTTTATATGAAAAACTTCTTTTGTCCATATCTCCTTAAATATGCGTCTTAGAGCGAAAAGGACTTTAATTCGTGACCACCCCCAAAAAATTGAAAAATCCACCCAAAACCTAAAAAAATTGAAATTTTTATATGAAAACCTTCTTTTGCCCATATCTCCTAAACTAAGCGTCCTAGAGCGAAAAGGACTTTAATTCATGACCACCCCCAAAAAATTGAAAAATCCACCCAAAACCTAAAAGAATTGAAATTTTTATATGAAAAACTTCTTTTGCCCATATCTCCTTAAATATGCGTCCTAGAGCGAAAAGGACTTTAATTCGTGACCACCCCCAAAAAATTGAAAAATCCACCCAAAACCTAAAAAAATTGAAATTTTTATATGAAAACCTTCTTTTGCCCATATCTCCTAAACTAAGCGTCCTAGAGCGAAAAGGACTTTAATTCATGACCACCCCAAAAAATTGAAAAATCCACCCAAAACCTAAAAAAAATTAAATTTTTATATGAAAAACTTCTTTTGCCCATATCTCCTAAACTAAGCGTCCTAGAGCGAAAAGGGCTTTAATTCGTGACCACTCCCAAAAAATTGAAAAATCCACCCAAAACCTAAAAAAATTGAAATTTTTATATGAAAATTTGAATATGAATTTTATATGAAAAACTTCTTTTGCCCATATCTCCTTAAATATGCGTCCTAGAGCGAAAAGGACTTTAATTCGTGACCACCCCCAAAAAATTGAAAAATCCACCCAAAACCTAAAAAAATTGAAATTTTTATATGAAAACCTTCTTTTGCCCATATCTCCTAAACTAAGCCTCCTAGAGCGAAAAGGACTTTAATTCGTGACCACCCCCAAAAAATTGAAAAATCCACCCAAAACCTAAAAAAATTGAAATTTTTATATGAAAAACTTCTTTTGCCCATATCTCCTAAACTAAGCGTCCTAGAGCGAAAAGGACTTTAATTCGTGACCACCCCCAAAAAATTGAAAAATCCAACCAAAACCTAAAAAAATTGAAATTTTTATATGAAAAACTTCTTTTGCCCATATCTCCTTAAATATGCGTCCTAGAGCGAAAAGGACTTTAATTCGTGACCACCCCAAAAAATTGAAAAATCCACCCAAAACCTAAAAAAATTGAAATTTTTATATGAAAAACTTCTTTTGCCCATATCTCCTAAACTAAGCGTCCTAGAGCGAAAAGGACTTTAATTCGTGACCACCCCCAAAAAATTTAAAAATCCACCCAAAACCTAAAAAAATTGAAATTTTTATATGAAAATTTGAATATGAATTTTATATGAAAAACTTCTTTTGCCCATATCTCCTTAAATATGCGTCCTAGAGCGAAAAGGACTTTAATTCGTGACCACCCCCAAAAAATTGAAAAATCCACCCAAAACCTAAAAAAATTGAAATTTTTATATGAAAACCTTCTTTTGCCCATATCTCCTAAACTAAGCCTCCTAGAGCGAAAAGGACTTTAATTCGTGACCACCCCCAAAAAATTTAAAAATCCACCCAAAACCTAAAAAAATTGAAATTTTTATATGAAAAACTTCTTTTGCCCATATCTCCTAAACTAAGCGTCCTAGAGCGAAAAGGACTTTAATTCGTGACCACCCCCAAAAAATTGAAAAATCCACCCAAAACCTAAAAAAATTGAAATTTTTATATGAAAAACTTCTTTTGTCCATATCTCCTTAAATATGCGTCCTAGAGCGAAAAGGACTGTAATTCGTGACCACCCCCAAAAAATTGAAAAATCCACCCAAAACCTAAAAAAATTGAAATTTTTATATGAAAAACTTCTTTTGTCCATATCTCCTTAAATATGCGTCCTAGAGCGAAAAGGACTTTAATTCGTGACCACCCCCCAAAAATTGAAAAATCAACCCAAAACCTAAAAAAATTGAAATTTTTATATGAAAAACTTCTTTTGCCCATATCTCCTTAAATATGCGTCCTAGAGCGAAAAGGACTTTAATTCGTGACCACCCCCAAAAAATTGAAAAATCCACCCAAAACCTAAAAAAATTTAAATTTTTATATGAAAACCTTCTTTTGCCCATATCTCCTAAACTAAGCCTCCTAGAGCGAAAAGGACTTTAATTCGTGACCACCCCCAAAAAATTGAAAAATCCACCCAAAACCTAAAAAAATTGAAATTTTTATATGAAAAACTTCTTTTGCCCATATCTCCTAAACTAAGCGTCCTAGAGCGAAAAGGACTTTAATTCGTGACCACCCCCAAAAAATTGAAAAATCCACCCAAAACCTAAAAAAATTGAAATTTTTATATGAAAAACTTCTTTTGCCCATATCTCCTAAACTAAGCGTCCTAGAGCGAAAAGGACTTTAATTCATGACCACCCCCAAAAAATTGAAAAATCCACCCAAAACCTAAAAAAATTGTAATTTTTATATGAAAAACTTCTTTTGCCCATATCTCCTTAAATATGCGTCCTAGAGCGAAAAGGACTTTAATTCGTGACCACCCCCAAAAAATTGAAAAATCCACCCAAAACCTAAAAAAATTGAAATTTTTATATGAAAACCTTCTTTTGCCCATATCTCCTAAACTAAGCGTCCTAGAGCGAAAAGGACTTTAATTCATGACCACCCCAAAAAATTGAAAAATCCACCCAAAACCTAAAAAAAATTAAATTTTTATATGAAAAACTTCTTTTGCCCATATCTCCTAAACTAAGCGTCCTAGAGCGGAAAGGGCTTTAATTCGTGACCACTCCCAAAAAATTGAAAAATCCACCCAAAACCTAAAAAAATTGAAATTTTTATATGAAAATTTGAATATGAATTTTATATGAAAAACTTCTTTTGCCCATATCTCCTTAAATATGCGTCCTAGAGCGAAAAGGACTTTAATTCGTGACCACCCCCAAAAAATTGAAAAATCCACCCAAAACCTAAAAAAACTGAAATTTTTATATGAAAACCTTCTTTTGCATATATCTCCTAAACTAAGCGTCCTAGAGCGAATAGGACTTTAATTCGTGACCACCCCCAAAAAATTGAAAAATCCACCCAAAACCTAAAAAAATTGAAATTTTTTTATGAAAAACTTCTTTTGCCCAAATCTCCTAAACTAAGCGTCCTAGAGCGAAAAGGACTTTAATTCGTGACCACCCCCAAAAAATTGAAAAATCCACCCAAAACCTAAAAAAATTGAAATTTTTATATAAAAAACTTCTTTTGCCCATATCTCCTAAACTAAGCGTCCTAGAGCGAAAAGGACTTTAATTCATGACCACCCCAAAAAATTGAAAAATCCACCCAAAACCTAAAAAAATTGAAATTTTTATATGAAAAACTTCTTTTGCCCATATCTCCTAAACTAAGCGTCCTAGAGCGAAAAGGACTTTAATTCGTGACCACCCCCAAAAAATTGAAAAATCCACCCAAAACCTAAAAAAATTGAAATTTTTATATGAAAAAATTCTTTTGCCCATATCTCCTAAACTAAGCGTCCTAGAGCGAAAAGGACTTTAATTCATGACCACCCCAAAAAATTGAAAAATCCACCCAAAATCTAAAAAAATTGAAACTTTATATGAAAAACTTCTTTTGTCCATATCTCCTTAAATATGCGTCTTAGAGCGAAAAGGACTTTAATTCGTGACCACCCCCAAAAAATTGAAAAATCCACCCAAAACCTAAAAAAATTGAAATTTTTATATGAAAACCTTCTTTTGCCCATATCTCCTAAACAAAGTGCCCTAGAGCGAAAAGGACTTTAATTCATGACCACCCCAAAAAATTGAAAAATCCACCCAAAACCTAAAAAAATTGAAATTTTTATATGAAAAACTTCTTTTGTCCATATCTCCTTAAATATGCGTCCTAGAGCGAAAAGGACTTTAATTCGTGACCACCCCCAAAAAATTGAAAAATCCACCCAAAACCTAAAAAAAATTGAAATTTTTATATGAAAAACTTCTTTTGTCCATATCTCCTTATATATGCGTCCTAGAGCGAAAAGGAGTTTAATTCGTGACCACCCCCAAAAAATTGAAAAATCCACCCAAAACCTAAAAAAATTGAAATTTTTATATGAAAACCTTCTTTTGCCCATATCTCCTAAACTAAGCGTCCTAGAGCGAAAAGGACTTTAATTCATGACCACCCCCAAAAAATTGAAAAATCCACCCAAAACCTATATCTCCTTAAATATGCGTCCTAGAGCGAAAAGGACTTTAATTCGTGACCACCCCCAAAAAATTGAAAAATCCACCCAAAACCTAAAAAAATTGAAATTTTTATATGAAAACCTTCTTTTGCCCATATCTCCTAAACTAAGCGTCCTAGAGCGAAAAGGACTTTAATTCATGACCACCCCAAAAAATTGAAAAATCCACCCAAAACCTAAAAAAAATTAAATTTTTATATGAAAAACTTCTTTTGCCCATATCTCCTAAACTAAGCGTCCTAGAGCGAAAAGGGCTTTAATTCGTGACCACCCCCAAAAAATTGAAAAATCCACCCAAAACCTAAAAAAATTGAAATTTTTATATGAAAATTTGAATATGAATTTTATATGAAAAACTTCTTTTGCCCATATCTCCTTAAATATGCGTCCTAGAGCGAAAAGGACTTTAATTCGTGACCACCCCCAAAAAATTGAAAAATCCACCCAAAACCTAAAAAAATTGAAATTTTTATATGAAAACCTTCTTTTGCCCATATCTCCTAAACTAAGCCTCCTAGAGCGAAAAGGACTTTAATTCGTGACCACCCCCAAAAAATTGAAAAATCCACCCAAAACCTAAAAAAATTGAAATTTTTATATGAAAAACTTCTTTTGCCCATATCTCCTAAACTAAGCGTCCTAGAGCGAAAAGGACTTTAATTCGTGACCACCCCCAAAAAATTGAAAAATCCACCCAAAACCTAAAAAAATTTAAATTTTTATATGAAAAACTTCTTTTGCCCATATCTCCTAAACTAAGCGTCCTAGAGCGAAAAGGACTTTAATTCATGACCACCCCCAAAAAATTGAAAAATCCACCCAAAACCTAACAAAATTGAAATTTTTATATGAAAAACTTCTTTTGCCCATATCTCCTTAAATATGCGTCCTAGAGCGAAAATGACTTTAATTCGTGACCACCCCCAAAAAATTGAAAAATCCACCCAAAACCTAAAAAAATTGAAATTTTTATATGAAAACCTTCTTTTGCCCATATCTCCTAAACTAAGCGTCCTAGAGCGAAAAGGACTTTAATTCATGACCACCCCAAAAAATTGAAAAATCCACCCAAAACCTAAAAAAAATTAAATTTTTATATGCAAAACTTCTTTTGCCCATATCTCCTAAACTAAGCGTCCTAGAGCGAAAAGGGCTTTAATTCGTGACCACCCCCAAAAAATTGAAAAATCCACCCAAAACCTAAAAAAATTGAAATTTTTATATGAAAATTTGAATATGAATTTTATATGAAAAACTTCTTTTGCCCATATCTCCTTAAATATGCGTCCTAGAGCGAAAAGGACTTTAATTCGTGACCACCCCCAAAAAATTGAAAAATCCACCCAAAACCTAAAAAAATTGAAATTTTTATATGAAAAACTTCTTTTGTCCATATCTCCTAAACTAAGCGTCCTAGAGCGAAAAGGACTTTAATTCATGACCACCCCCAAAAAATTGAAAAATCCACCCAAAACCAAAAAAAATTGAAATTTTTATATGAAAACCTTCTTTTGCCCATATCTCCTAAACTAAGCGTCCTAGAGCGAAAAGGGCTTTAATTCGTGACCACCCCCAAAAAATTGAAAAATCCACCCAAAACCTAAAAAAATTGAAATTTTTATATGAAAACCTTCTTTTGCCCATATCTCCTAAACTAAGCGTCCTAGAGCGAAAAGGACTTTAATTCGTGACCACCCCCAAAAAATTGAAAAATCCACCCAAAACCTAAAAAAATTGAAATTTTTATATGAAAAACTTCTTTTGCCCATATCTCCTTAAATATGCGTCCTAGAGCGAAAAGGACTTTAATTCGTGACCACCCCCAAAAAATTGAAAAATCCACCCAAAACCTAAAAAAATTGAAATTTTTATATGAAAACTTTCTTTTGCCCATATCTCCTAAACTAAGCCTCCTAGAGCGAAAAGGACTTTAATTCATGACCACCCCAAAAAATTGAAAAATCCACCCAAAACCTAAAAAAATTGAAATTTTTATATGAAAAACTTCTTTTGTCCATATCTCCTTAAATATGCGTCCTAGAGCGAAAAGGACTTTAATTCGTGACCACCCCCAAAAAATTTAAAAATCCACCCAAAACCTAAAAAAATTGAAATTTTTATATGAAAATTTGAATATGAATTTTATATGAAAAACTTCTTTTGCCCATATCTCCTTAAATATGCGTCCTAGAGCGAAAAGGACTTTAATTCGTGACCACCCCCAAAAAATTGAAAAATCCACCCAAAACCTAAAAAAATTGAAATTTTTATATGAAAAACTTCTTTTGTCCATATCTCCTAAACTAAGCGTCCTAGAGCGAAAAGGACTTTAATTCATGACCACCCCCAAAAAATTGAAAAATCCACCCAAAACCAAAACAAATTGAAATTTTTATATGAAAACCTTCTTTTGCCCATATCTCCTAAACTAAGCGTCCTAGAGCGAAAAGGACTTTAATTCATGACCACCCCAAAAAATTTAAAAATCCACCCAAAACCTAAAAAAATTGAAATTTTTATATGAAAAACTTCTTTTGCCCATATCTCCTAAACTAAGCGTCCTAGAGCGAAAAGGACTTTAATTCGTGACCACCCCCAAAAAATTGAAAAATCCACCCAAAACCTGAGAAGCCAGAGGAGTTCTGTTTAAACCGTCATGTTATACAGACGTACTGTAAGTCTCGGTAATTATTCGGAATTAATTGTGTGCAAATCTTTGGTGAAACACTTTTTTTGGAACTTTTTCCTAAATAAGTGCAAAAGTAAATCTAGTTTTTGATTTGAAGCAATTTACTTGCTTTAAACTTTAATTTAATTCATGTGACTATGAGTCTGGGAGACTCTCTCAACTCAAACACGAAATCAAAAAATCTGATAGTGGACAGAAAAAGAAAAAATAATGATATTATGGAGAACAATAACAAAATACTAAAGAGCAATTATTATGCTTTGCTCGACAACGGTACCAATGATGATGGATTCGAATGTGATGAAGAGCATCTACTTAAGTTCAAAGAACATCTTAAAAACAACAACACACATCCATATAATAATCCCTCTCACTCTTCGAGTGACAACTCATTAGAGACACCTACAACATCCCACAGTGCTAAACAAAATGCGGAAAGTGTAAATCTAAATCAAAACAAACAAAATAAAGAAAATAAAGAAAAAATGAAAATACCACCAATAAATATATTCAACGTGGACGCAAACGAACTAATTAACTTTCTAAAAAACGGTTTGAAAATAAATGATTTTAATATAAAACAATATGAAAATATTAAAAAAATATCTTTGTTTCTTAAATCTATCGAAAGCTTTGTGCGTGTTAAGACACATCTTAAAAAAACCGATACGAAATTTTTTACATATACCCCTAAATGTGGAAAAAACAAAACTTTTGTACTCAAAGGCATAGAAGCCAAAATCAATCCAACAACTATTCTTGAAGAACTTCGCAAGCACGAAACAGATTCTCTAAAATTCAAAAAAGTTAGTCCATTCTCGACTAACAAATCCAGAAAGGAGGGGCAAGCTCTTCCTATGTTCATAGTTCAAATTCAACCCGAAGGAACATTAAAAGAGTTAAAAGCAATAACAGGCATATTACACCGAGTTATTAAATGGGAACCAATACAAAAGGATCAGATTCCACAATGCAGAAGATGCCAGGGCTTTTTTCACAGCGCCTCCAACTGCTTTCTAGAACCCAAATGCGTAAAATGCGATCAGAATCATGAGATTGGCAATTGCAGCATTTCAAAAGTCACAGCTGATGAAAGAGAAAAACTTTACTGTGTACTCTGCAAAAAGTATGGTCACCCTGCTTCTTATAAAGGTTGCGAGGCATATAACAGAAACTGAAAGAGAGAAAAGAGACAATTGGACAATCCCGCAGTCAGCAATACATGAATGTCAATAAAAATTTAAGTTTTGCAAATGCATTAAAAATAAACAATGAAAATGTCAATTCCAACATGACTAGTGATATTTTTCAAAATTTACAATTATCAATACAAAACATTGTACATCAACTTTCAAACCTAGAAAAACAAATGGAGAAACAAGCAGCTAGAATTGATGCATTATACACAGCTCTTGAAATTAATTAGATATGAATCCAAATGACAACAACAACTTAACAATAGATAAACTCATTATTATACAAATTAATGTAAACTCGATTATAAGATTAAATAGAAGATATGATCTTCAATGTTTTTTAAATAAACACAACCCTCATATTATACTTCTCAATGAGACTAAACTTAATAATAAACATAAATTATTTTTTGAAAATTACAACTTCATTAGAAAAGATAGAAACTCATGTACAACAGGGGGAGGTACAGGTATTCTAATAAGAAACAATATAAAATTTAAGGAATTCGATAGGTTTTCTCTTAATTTGACAATGTTAGAGACATGTATTATTAGAATACCAATGTCAGCTAATAAACATATGTTTATAATTTCTGCTTACTACCCAGCTGGGAACAACAATAAATATTTTAAAAATGATTTTATGAAATTGTTTGAACAACTAAAATTAGATAATCTAAATAACTTTTATATATTAGCTGGAGATCTTAACTCAAAACATATTTGTTGGGGAAATGAATCTAACAATGATAAAGGTATTTCGCTAAATGACTGGATAAAAGATAATGAAATTCAATACAGATGTAGGATATATGCCTCTATTTGGCCTTCATATCCCAGAAGTGGTTCTTATTTGGACATATGCATCGCAGACAGTAGACTTTTTATACACAAACTAAATGATTCAATAAACTGCTTGGAAACACTGGATTATGACAGTGATCATAATGCCATAAAAATTGTCTTTTCGCAAAGTCCAAAATTGTTATCATTCGAATTTATGGAACAAGACAATGTAACATCACTTGATTACAAGAAGACTAATTGGAAGAAGTTTGAACGAACAATACTGGACAATTTAAAAAAAGAGACTCTTATTCCAAATAATATAAACCTCTCCAACAGTGAAATTGAGGAGCATTTAGATAGACTAAGTGATATTATAATTCATGCAATTGGGAATTGCGTCCCAATCCACAAGGATCAAAAAGACTTGACCATCTGTTAAATCCGACTATCAAAAGTCTTCAAAAAGAAAAGAGCAGAATCTTAACAATAATAAAGAACCACAACAGATTTCAAAGGATTGTTCCCCCAAACGAACTTAAATATTTAGAAAACCGAATTAAATTGGTTAAAAAACTTTTGCTAGATAACTTTTGCATATCAGTAAACAAACATTTGAAAAACCGTTTATCGAGAATTAATTGCTCAGATCCTACCAAAATATTTTTTGAAGCTAAAAAAATGACTAAGAAAAAAAATTCAGTTAACATAGATTTGTTAAAGATACCAGCAAACGAAATTTTTTTGTTAAATAATGTTGATATTAATCCTCAATCATTAGAATTTGAACCAGATTCAAATAAATACATCCTTAAGAAGGAGGAAGATATCTGTGACGTTATCGGAGCTTACATGGAATCCATTTATTCTTCAAAGAATATTGATGATTCCAATATCACTCATATTGCAGTTTCAGAATTTTTCAGTTCATTTTCTGAACAAAAAATGAATTATGAAAACGTTCCTACGAGAATTAATTGCTTTAATGATACATTTTTATCCAATAATATAACATCTTCCCATATCCAGAATATGTTCATAACAAGGGACGAAATTACTTATATTTTTTCGAACTTAAAGGGAAAATCATCATCTGGTTTGGATGAAATACCGAACATTATTTTAAAAAATATTCCCAAACCTTTGGTTTTCGAATATCTTACATTATTTAATAATATGATAAACAATGCTTTTTTCCCAAGCAAATGGAAAAGAGCCAAAGTAATAATCTTACCGAAAAAGGATAAAGATTTAACGGATCCGAAAAATCTAAGAGCAATAAGTCTTTTACCAAATATAAGTAAGATATTTGAGATGGCAGTCAACAATCTAATACAGAAAAATTGCCAAAAGCTAAATTTGATATGCGAGAAACAATTTGGCTTCAAACATAGGCACTCTACCATTCATGCTATTAACTTGTTGGTCTCTAATATACAATGGAATTGGAATCAAAAAATGTATACAGGTGCCTGCCTAATTGATTATGAGAAAGCTTTCGACAGCGTATGGATACCAGGGCTCATTAAGAAATTAGTGGATTATAATTTCCCTCTTCACTTAGTAATTCTCATATTTAATATGATTTCCAGCAAGGAGTTTGTTGTTTCTATCAAGAGATATACAAGCTCTAGAGTATTTAAAATGGTCAATGGTTTACAGCAGGGGACCGTAAACGCTCCGATACTATTCAATCTTTATATTCATGATCTCCTTATAACGATAGATAACATTATAGGGTTTGCCGACGATATAATCATTTTCGAAGTCGGAGATGAAATAGAAGACATAAATAACAAACTGCAAAACTCGTTCAATAAATTAGAGAATTATTCAAATAATT
Organism: Haematobia irritans; assembly: GCF_050003625.1. Classification (NCBI taxonomy): domain Eukaryota; kingdom Metazoa; phylum Arthropoda; class Insecta; order Diptera; family Muscidae; genus Haematobia; species Haematobia irritans. The sequence goes on along the minus strand of NC_134400.1, from coordinate 98,949,263 downwards.
GGAACATGAAAATAAATATTAATAAATGTGAATCTATACTTTTCCGTCCCCCCGTTAATAAATGTAACTGGAATATTAGAAAAAACTGGAGAAAATTCGGAATTGAGTCTAACTTGAGAGACATAAAAATACCTGTAAAAGAAGAAGTAAAATATTTGGGATTAATATTAGACAAATTCTTGTACTTCAATTATCATATTGAATACCAAATAACAAAAGCCAGAAACTCTTTCTTTACGCACAAATCAATATTTTTTTCTAAACATGTTAATAAAGATGTAAAGTTATTGTTATATAAGTCAATGGTTCGATCTATTTTAAGCTATGGTGCACCAATCTGGTTCAATATTTCTCCCGCTTATATGGAAAGGCTCAGAAAATTTGAGAGAAAATGTTTGAGATCATGTACAAATCTTTTCAGATCAGCCCACACAAACTATACACACTTTGTATCCAATAAAATTCTCTATGATTCAGCGAATGTTAACAGAATAGATAACTGTTTAATTAAAACAATAAGGAATCATATCCTCAAATGTACAAATAATGATACAAATAATTTAATATTGGCTCCGTATTATGCTGATGAATCATATATATGTAATACACTTGAAACGGGATATGTCCCTCCAGAAGCCTTTCTGTATTTAGACAAAATGGGCTACATACAAAACAGTGAAGGTGTTCCACAGTTTTATCATTTATTCAGAAGACCTAATGTAAAATCTTTCGACATTAACCTCAGAAATAGTGACGAACTACGATTTGATACAACAATAACTAAAAAGGATAGAATAGACTTTAGTAAGATACTCAAATTTTGGTGGTATAAACCATAATAAAATTACTTCTTTTTTAATTCTTGACTTCTCTTTACAATGCAAATAAAATAATGTTTTTGTACAGCTTTTCATTATATTACACACTATATTAAGTAGTTTCAATGTAAACTTTATAACATATAAGTAATTGATAAAAACAAGCATGAATGTAGAAAACATATATATAATGTACTAGAGAGTTCGATGTCGGACCTGTGTATTTGAAGTACTATATTTACCTACTTTGTTTATTGGTAGTTTATACTTATGAGAAATAATTAAATAAATAAACAAATTGAAAAAAAAAAATCCACCCAAAACCTAAAAAAATTGAAATTTTTATATGAAAACCTTCTTTTGCCCATATCTCCTAAACTAAGCGTCCTAGAGCGAAAAGGACTTTAATTCGTGACCAACCCCAAAAAAATGAAAAATCCACCCAAAACCTAAAAAAATTGAAATTTTTATATGAAAACCTTCTTTTGCCCATATCTCCTAAAATAAGCGTCCTAGAGCGAAAAGGACTTCAATTCGTGACCACCCCAAAAAATTGAAAAATCCACCCAAAACCTAAAAAATTGAAATTTTTATATGAAAACCTTCTTTTGCCCATATCTCCTAAACTAAGCGTCCTAGAGCGAAAAGGACTTTAATTCGTGACCACCCCCAAAAAATTTAAAAATCCACCCAAAACCTAAAAAAATTGAAATTTTTATATGAAAAACTTCTTTTGCCCATATCTCCTTAAATATGCGTCCTAGAGCGAAAAGGACTTTAATTCATGACCACCCCCAAAACCTAAAAAATTGAAATTTTTATATGAAAACCTTCTTTTGCCCATATCTCCTAAACTAAGCGTCCTAGAGCGAAAAGGACTTTAATTCATGACCACCCCAAAAAATTTAAAAATCCACCCAAAACCTAAAAAAATTTAAATTTTTATATGAAAAACTTCTTTTGCCCATATCTCCTAAACTAAGCGTCCTAGAGCGAAAAGGACTTTAATTCATGACCACCCCAAAAAATTGAAAAATCCACCCAAAACCTAAAAAATTTTTATATGAAAAACTTCTTTTGCCCATATCTCCTAAACTAAGCGTCCTAGAGCGAAAAGGACTTTAATTCGTGACCACCCCCAAAAAATTGAAAAATCCACCCAAAACCTAAAAAAATTGAAATTTTTATATGAAAAACTTCTTTTGCCCATATCTCCTAAACTAAGCGTCCTAGAGCGAAAAGGACTTTAATTCATGACCACCCCAAAAAATTGAAAAATCCACCCAAAACCTAAAAAAATTGAAATTTTTATATGAAAAACTTCTTTTGCCCATATCTCCTAAACTAAGCGTCCTAGAGCGAAAAGGACTTTAATTCGTGACCACCCCCAAAAAATTGAAAAATCCACCCAAAACCTAAAAAAATTGAAATTTTTATATGAAAAACTTCTTTTGCCCATATCTCCTAAACTAAGCGTCCTAGAGCGAAAAGGACTTTAATTCATGACCACCCCAAAAAATTTAAAAATCCACCCAAAACCTAAAAAAAATTGAAATTTTTATATGAAAAACTTCTTTTGCCCATATCTCCTTAAATATGCGTCCTAGAGCGAAAAGGACTTTAATTCGTGACCACCCCCAAACCACTAGAGCGAAAAGGACTTTAATTCATGACCACCCCAAAAAATTGAAAAATCCACCCAAAACCTAAAAAAATTGAAATTTTTATATGAAAACCTTCTTTTGCCCATATCTCCTAAACTAAGCGTCCTAGAGCGAAAAGGACTTTAATTCGTGACCACCCCCAAAAAATTGAAAAATCCACCCAAAACCTAAAAAAATTGAAATTTTTATATGAAAAACTTCTTTTGCCCATATCTCCTAAACTAAGCGTCCTAGAGCGAAAAGGACTTTAATTCATGACCACCCCAAAAAATTGAAAAATCCACCCAAAACCTAAAAAAATTTAAATTTTTATATGAAAAACTTCTTTTGCCCAAATCTCCTAAACTAAGCGTCCTAGAGCGAAAAGGACTTTAATTCGTGACCACCCCCAAAAAATTGAAAAATCCACCCAAAACCTAAAAAAATTGAAATTTTTATATGAAAAACTTCTTTTGTCCATATCTCCTAAACTAAGCGTCCTAGAGCGAAAAGGACTTTAATTCATGACCACCCCAAAAAATTGAAAAATCCACCCAAAACCTAAAAAAATTGAAATTTTTATATGAAAACCTTCTTTTGCCCATATCTCCTAAACTAAGCCTCCTAGAGCGAAAAGGACTTTAATTCGTGACCACCCCCAAAAAATTGAAAAATCCACCCAAAACCTAAAAAAATTGAAATTTTTATATGAAAAACTTCTTTTGTCCATATCTCCTTAAATATGCGTCCTAGAGCGAAAAGGACTTTAATTCGTGACCACCCCCAAAAAATTGAAAAATCCACCCAAAACCTAAAAAAATTGAAATTTTTATATGAAAACATTTTGCCCTTATCTCCTAAACTAAGCCTCCTAGAGCGAAAAGGACTTTAATTCATGACCACCCCAAAAAAATTGAAAAATCCACCCAAAACCTAAAAAAATTGAAATTTTTATATGAAAACCTTCTTTTGCCCATATCTCCTTAAATATGCGTCCTAGAGCGAAAAGGACTTTAATTCGTGACCACCCCCAAAAAATTGAAAAATCCACCCAAAACCTAAAAAAATTGAAATTTTTATATGAAAACCTTCTTTTGCCCATATCTCGTAAACTAAGCCTCCTAGAGCGAAAAGGACTTTAATTCATGACCACCCCAAAAAATTGAAAAATCCACCCAAAACCTAAAAAAATTGAAATTTTTATATGAAAACCTTCTTTTGCCCAAATCTCCTAAACTAAGCGTCCTAGAGCGAAAAGGACTTTAATTCGTGACCACCCCCAAAAAATTGAAAAATCCACCCAAAACCAAAAAAAATTGAAATTTTTATATGAAAAACTTCTTTTGCCCATATCTCCTTAAATATGCGTCCTAGAGCGAAAAGGACATTAATTCGTGACCACCCCCAAAAAATTGAAAAATCCACCCAAAACCTAAAAAAATTGAAATTTTTATATGAAAAACTTCTTTTGCCCATATCTCCTAAACTAAGCGTCCTGGAGCGAAAAGGACTTTAATTCATGACCACCCCAAAAAATTGAAAAATCCACCCAAAACCTAAAAAAATTGAAATTTTTATACGAAAAACTTCTTTTGCCCATATCTCCTAAACTAAGCGTCCTAGAGCAAAAAGGACTTTAATTCGTGGCCACCCCCAAAAAATTGAAAAATCCACCCAAAACCTAAAAAATTGAAATTTTTATATGAAAAACTTCTTTTGCCCATATCTCCTTAAATATGCGTCCTAGAGCGAAAAGGACTTTAATTCGTGACCACCCCCAAAAAATTGAAAAATCCACCCAAAACCTAAAAAAATAAAAATTTTTATATGAAAACCTTCTTTTGCCCATATCTCCTAAACTAAGTGTCCTAGAGCGAAAAGGACTTTAATTCGTGACCACCCCAAAAAATTGAAAAATCCACCCAAAACCTAAAAAAAATTGAAATTTTTATATGAAAAACTTCATTTGCATATATCTCCTAAACTAAGCGTCCTAGAGCGAAAAGGACTTTAATTCGTGGCCACCCCCAAAAAATTGAAAAATCCACCCAAAACCTAAAAAAATTTAAATTTTTATATGAAAAACTTCTTTTGCATATATCTCCTAAACTAAGCGTCCTAGAGCGAAAAGGACTTTAATTCGTGACCACCCCAAAAAATTGAAAAATCCACCCAAAACCTAAAAAAATTGAAATTTTTATATGAAAAACTTCTTTTGTCCATATCTCCTAAACTAAGCGTCCTAGAGCGAAAAGGACTTTAATTCGTGACCACCCCCAAAAAATTGAAAAATCCACCCAAAACCTAAAAAAATTGAAATTTTTATATGAAAACCTTCTTTTGCCCATATCTCCTAAACTAAGCGTCCTAGAGCGAAAAGGACTTTAATTCGTGACCACCCCAAAAAATTGAAAAATCCACCCAAAACCTAAAAAAATTGAAATTTTTATATGAAAAACTTCTTTTGCCCATATCTCCTAAACTAAGCGTCCTAGAGCGAAAAGGACTTTAATTCATAACCACCCCAAAAAATTGAAAAATCCACCCAAAACCTAAAAAAATTGAAATTTTTATATGAAAAACTTCTTTTGCCCATATCTCCTAAACTAAGCGTCCTAGAGCGAAAAGGGCTTTAATTCGTGACCACCCCTAAAAATTGAAAAATCCACCCAAAACCTAAAAAATTGAAATTTTTATATGAAAAACTTCTTTTGCCCATATCTCCTTAAATATGCGTCCTAGAGCGAAAAGGACTTTAATTCATGACCATCCTCACAAAATTGAAAAATCCACCCAAAACCTAAAAAAAATTGAAATTTTTATATGAAAAACTTCTTTTGCATATATCTCCTAAACTAAGCGTCCTAGAGCGAAATGGACTTTAATTCGTGACCACCCCCAAAAAATTAAAAAATCCACCCAAAACCTAAAAAAATTGAAATTTTTATATGAAAAACTTCTTTTGCCCATATCTCCTTAAATATGCGTCCTAGAGCGAAAAGGACTTTAATTCATGACCACCCTCAAAAAATTGAAAAATCCACCCAAAACCTAAAAAAATTGAAATTTTTATATGAAAAACTCCTTTTGCCCATATCTCCTAAACTAAGCGTCCTAGAGCGAAAAGGACTTTAATTCATGACCACCCTCAAAAAATTGAAAAATCCACCCAAAACCTAAAAAAATTGAAATTTTTATATGCAAAACTTCTTTTGCCCATATCTCCTTAAATATGCGTCCTAGAGCGAAAAGGACTTTAATTCATGACCACCCCCAAAAAATTGAAAAATCCACCCAAAACCTAAAAAAATTTAAATTTTTATATGAAAACCTTCTTTTGCCCATATCTCCTAAACTAAGCGTCCTAGAGCGAAAAGGACTTTAATTCATGACCACCCCAAAAAATTGAAAAATTCACCCAAAACATAAAAAAAATTGAAATTTTTATATGATAAACTTCTTTTGCCCATATCTCCTAAACTAAGCGTCCTAGAGCGAAAAGGACTTTAATTCGTGACCACCCCCAAAAAATTGAAAAATCCACCCAAAACCTAAAAAAATTGAAATTTTTATATGAAAAACTTCTTTTGCCCATATCTCCTTAAATATGCGTCCTAGAGCGAAAAGGACTTTAATTCGTGACCACCCCCAAAAAATTGAAAAATCCACCCAAAACCTAAAAAATTGAAATTTTTATATGAAAAACTTCTTTTGCCCATATCTCCTTAAATATGCGTCCTAGAGCGAAAAGGACTTTAATTCATGACCACCCTCAAAAAATTGAAAAATCCACCCAAAACCTAAAAAAAATTGAAATTTTTATATGAAAAACTTCTTTTGCATATATCTCCTAAACTAAGCGTCCTAGAGCGAAAAGGACTTTAATTCGTGACCACCCCCAAAAAATTGAAAAATCCACCCAAAACCTAAAAAAATTGAAATTTTTATATGAAAAACTTCTTTTGTCCATATCTCCTAAACTAAGCGTCCTAGAGCGAAAAGGACTTTAATTCGTGACCACCCCAAAAAAAATTGAAAAATCCACCCAAAACCTAAAAAAATTGAAATTTTTATATGAAAAACTTCTTTTGCATATATCTCCTAAACTAAGCGTCCTAGAGCGAAAAGGACTTTAATTCGTGACCACCCCAAAAAGTTGAAAAATCCACCCAAAACCTAAAAAAATTGAAATTTTTATATGAAAAACTTCTTTTGTCCATATCTCCTAAACTAAGCGTCCTAGAGTGAAAAGGACTTTAATTAAAATAAACTAATTTAATTAATTAAAATAAGCTAATTTAATTAATAAATAAACTAAGCGTCCTAGAGCGAAAAGGACTTTAATTCGTGACCACCCCCAAAAAATTGAAAAATCCACCCAAAACCTAAAAAAATTGAAATTTTTATATGAAAAACTTCTTTTGTCCATATCTCCTTAAATATGCGTCCTAGAGCGAAAAGGACTTTAATTCGTGACCACCCCCAAAAAATTGAAAAATCCACCCAAAACCTAAAAAAATTGAAATTTTTATATGAAAAACTTCTTTTGCCCATATCTCCTAAACTAAGCGTCCTAGAGCGAAAAGGACTTTAATTCGTGACCACACTCAAAAAATTGAAAAATCCACCCAAAACCTAAAAAAATTGAAATTTTTATATGAAAAACTTCTTTGCCCATATCTCCTAAACTAAGCGTCCTAGAGCGAAAAGGACTTTAATTCGTGACCACCCCCAAAAAATTGAAAAATCCACCCAAAACCTAAAAAAATTGAAATTTTTATATGAAAAACTTCTTTTGCCCATATCTCCTTAAATATGCGTCCTAGAGCGAAAAGGACTTTAATTTGTGACCACCCCCAAAAAATTGAAAAATCCACCCAAAACCTAAAAAAATTGAAATTTTTATATGATAAACTTCTTTTGCCCATATATCCTAAACTAAGCATCCTAGAGCGAAAAGGACTTTAATTCGTGACCACCCCCAAAAAATTTAAAAATCCACCCAAAACCTAAAAAAATTGAAATTTTTATATGAAAAACTTCTTTTGCCCATATCTCCTAAACTAAGCATCCTAGAGCGAAAAGGACTTTAATTCATGACCACCCCAAAAAATTGAAAAATCCGCCCAAAACCTAAAAAATTTTAATTTTTTATATGAAAAACTTCTTTTGTCCATATCTCCTAAACTAAGCCTCCTAGAGCGAAAAGGACTTTAATTCATGACCACCCCAAAAAATTGAAAAATCCACCCAAAACCTAAAAAAATTGAAATTTTTATATGAAAAACTTCTTTTGTCCATATCTCCTAAACTAAGCGTCCTAGAGCGAAAAGGACTTTAATTCGTGACCACCCCAAAAAATTGCAAAATCCACCCAAAACCTAAAAAAATTTAAATTTTTATATGAAAAAAAAATTCACCCAAAACATAAAAAAATTGAAATTTTTATATGAAAACCTTCTTTTGCCCATATCTCCTAAACTAAGCGTCCTAGAGCGAAAAGGACTTTAATTCATGACCACCCCCAAAAAATTGAAAAATCCACCCAAAACCTAAAAAAATTGAAATTTTTATATGAAAAACTTCTTTTGCCCATATGTCCTAAACTAAGCCTCCTAGAGCGAAAAGGACTTTAATGCATGACCACCCCAAAAAATTGAAAAATCCACCCAAAACCTAAAAAAATTGAAATTTTTATATGAAAAACTTCTTTTGTCCATATCTCCTTAAATATGCGTCCTAGAGCGAAAAGGACTTTAATTCGTGACCACCCCAAAAAATTGAAAAATCCACCCAAAACCTAAAAAAATTGAAATTTTTATATGAAAACCTTCTTTTGCCCATATCTCCTAAACTAAGCGTCCTAGAGCGAAACGGACTTTAATTCGTGACCACCCCCAAAAAATTTAAAAATCCACCCAAAACCTAAAAAAATTGAAATTTTTATATGAAAAACTTCTTTTGCCCATATCTCCTTAAATATGCGTCCTAGAGCGAAAAGGACTTTAATTCGTGACCACCCCCAAAAAATTGAAAAATCCACCCAAAACCTAAAAAAATTGAAATTTTTATATGAAAACCTTCTTTTGCCCATATCTCCTAAACTAAGCGTCCTAGAGCGAAAAGGACTTTAATTCGTGACCACCCCCAAAAAATTGAAAAATCCACCCAACACCTAAAAAAATTGAAATTTTTATATGAAAAACTTCTTTTGTCCATATCTCCTAAACTAAGCGTCCTAGAGCGAAAAGGACTTTAATTCGTGACCACCCCCAAAAAATTGAAAAATCCACCCAAAACCTAAAAAAATTGAAATTTTTATATGAAAAACTTCTTTTGCCCATATCTCCTAAACTAAGCGTCCTAGAACGAAAAGGACTTTAATTCGTGACCACCCCCAAAAAATTGAAAAATCCACCCAAAACCTAAAAAAATTGAAATTTTTATATGAAAAACTTCTTTTGTCCACATCTCCTTAAATATGCGTCCTAGAGCGAAAAGGACTTTAATTCGTGACCACCCCAAAAAATTGAAAAATCCACCCAAAACCTAAAAAAATTGAAATTTTTATATGAAAACCTTCTTTTGCCCATATCTCCTAAACTAAGCGTCCTAGAGCGAAAAGGACTTTAATTCGTGACCACCCCCAAAAAATTGAAAAATCCACCCAAAACCTAAAAAAATTGAAATTTTTATATGAAAAACTTCTTTTGTCCATATCTCCTTAAATATGCGTCCTAGAGCGAAAAGGACTTTAATTCGTGACCACCCCAAAAAATTGCAAAATCCACCCAAAACCTAAAAAAATTGAAATTTTTATATGAAAACCTTCTTTTGCCCATATCTCCTAAACTAAGCGTCCTAGAGCGAAACGGACTTTAATTCGTGACCACCCCCAAGAAATTTAAAAATCCACCCAAAACCTAAAAAAATTGAAATTTTTATATGAAAAACTTCTTTTGCCCATATCTCCTTAAATATGCGTCCTAGAGCGAAAAGGACTTTAATTCGTGACCACCCCCAAAAAATTGAAAAATCCACCCAAAACCTAAAAAAATTGAAATTTTTATATGAAAACCTTCTTTTGCCCATATCTCCTAAACTAAGCGTCCTAGAGCGAAAAGGACTTTAATTCGTGACCACCCCCAAAAAATTGAAAAATCCACCCAACACCTAAAAAAATTGAAATTTTTATATGAAAAACTTCTTTTGTCCATATCTCCTAAACTAAGCGTCCTAGAGCGAAAAGGACTTTAATTCGTGACCACCCCCAAAAAATTGAAAAATCCACCCAAAACCTAAAAAAATTGAAATTTTTATATGAAAAACTTCTTTTGCCCATATCTCCTAAACTAAGCGTCCTAGAGCGAAAAGGACTTTAATTCGTGACCACCCGCAAAAAATTGAAAAATCCACCCAAAACCTAAAAAAATTGAAATTTTTATATGAAAAACTTCTTTTGTCCATATCTCCTTAAATATGCGTCCTAGAGCGAAAAGGACTTTAATTCGTGACCACCCCAAAAAATTGAAAAATCCACCCAAAACCTAAAAAAATTGAAATTTTTATATGAAAACCTTCTTTTGCCCATATCTCCTAAACTAAGCGTCCTAGAGCGAAAAGGACTTTAATTCGTGACCACCCCCAAAAAATTGAAAAATCCACCCAAAACCTAAAAAAATTGAAATTTTTATATGAAAAACTTCTTTTGTCCATATCTCCTTAAATATGCGTCCTAGAGCGAAAAGGACTTTAATTCGTGACCACCCCAAAAAATTGCAAAATCCACCCAAAACCTAAAAAAATTGAAATTTTTATATGAAAAACTTCTTTTGTCCATATCTCCTAAACTAAGCGTCCTAGAGCGAAAAGGACTTTAATTCGTGACCACCCCCAAAAAATTGAAAAATCCACCCAAAACCTAAAAAAATTGAAATTTTTATATGAAAAACTTCTTTTGCCCATATCTCCTAAACTAAGCGTCCTAGAGCGAAAAGGACTTTAATTCGTGACCACCCCCAAAAAATTAAAAAATCCACCCAAAACCTAAAAAAATTGAAATTTTTATATGAAAAACTTCTTTTGTCCATATCTCCTTAAATATGCGTCCTAGAGCGAAAAGGACTTTAATTCGTGACCACCCCAAAAAATTGAAAAATCCACCCAAAACCTAAAAAAATTGAAATTTTTATATGAAAACCTTCTTTTGCCCATATCTCCTAAACTAAGCGTCCTAGAGCGAAAAGGACTTTAATTCGTGACCACCCCAAAAAATTGAAAAATCCACCCAAAACCTAAAAAAATTGAAATTTTTATATGAAAACCTTCTTTTGCCCATATCTCCTTAAATATGCGTCCTAGAGCGAAAAGGACTTTAATTCGTGACCACCCCCAAAAAATTGAAAAATCCACCCAAAACCTAAAAAAATTGAAATTTTTATATGAAAACCTTCTTTTGCCCATATCTCCTAAACTAAGCGTCCTAGAGCGAAAAGAACTTTAATTCATGACCACCCCAAAAAATTGAAAAATCCACCCAAAACCTAAAAAAAATTTAAATTTTTATATGAAAAAATTCTTTTGTCCATCGCAAAACCTAAAAAAATTGAAATTTTTATATGAAAAACTTCTTTTGCATATATCTCCTAAACTAAGCGTCCTAGAGCGAAAAGGACTTTAATTCATGACCACCCCCAACAAATTTAAAAATCCACCCAAAACCTAAAATAATTGAAATTTTTATATGAAAAACTTCTTTTGCCCATATCTCCTAAACAAAGCGTCCTAGAGCGAAAAGGACTTTAATTCGTGACCACCCCCAAAAAATTGAAAAATCCACCCAAAACCTAAAAAAATTGAAATTTTTATATGAAAAACTTCTTTTGCCCATATCTCCTAAACTAAGCGTCCTAGAGCGAAAAGGACTTCTTTTGTCCATATCTCCTTAAATATGCGTCCTAGAGCGAAAAGGATTTTAATTCGTGACCACCCCCAAAAAATTGAAAAATTCACCCAAAACCTAAAAAAATTGAAATTTTTATATGAAAACCTTCTTTTGCCCATATCTCCTAAACTAAGCGTCCTAGAGCGAAAAGGACTTTAATTCATGACCACCCCCAAAAAATTTAAAAATCCACCCAAAATCTAAAAAAATTGAAATTTTTATATGAAAAACTTCTTTTGCCCATATCTCCTAAACTAAGCGTCCTAGAGCGAAAAGGACTTTAATTCGTGACCACCTCCAAAAAATTGAAAAATCCACCCAAAACCTAAAAAAATTGAAATTTTTATATGAAAAACTTCTTTTGCATATATCTCCTAAACTAAGCGTCCTAGAGCGAAAAGGACTTTAATTCATGACCACCCCCAAAAAATTTACAAAATCCACCCAAAACCTAAAAAAATTGAAATTTTTATATGAAAAACTTCTTTTGCCCATATCTCCTTAAATATGCGTCCTAGAGCGAAAAGGACTTTAATTCGTGACCACCCTCAAAAAATTGAAAAATCCACCCAAAACCTAAAAAAATTTAAATTTTTATATGAAAAACTTCTTTTGTCCATATCTCCTTAAATATGCGTCCTAGAGCGAAAAGGACTTTAATTCGTGACCATCCCCAAAAAATTGAAAAATTCACCCAAAACCTAAAAAAATTGAAATTTTTATATGAAAACCTTCTTTTGCCCATATCTCCTAAACTAAGCGTCCTAGAGCGAAAAGGACTTTAATTCGTGACCACCCCCAAAAAATTGCAAAATCCACCCAAAACCTAAAAAAATTGAAATTTTTATATGAAAAACTTCTTTTGTCCATATCTCCTAAACTAAGCGTCCTAGAGCGAAAAGGACTTTAATTCGTGACCACCCCCCAAAAAATTGAAAAATCCACCCAAAACCTAAAAAAATTGAAATTTTTATATGAAAAACTTCTTTTGCCCATATCTCCTAAACTAAGCGTCCTAGAGCGAAAAGGACTTTAATTCGTGACCACCCCCAACAAATTGAAAAATCCACCCAAAACCTAAAAAAATTGAAATTTTTATATGAAAAACTTCTTTTGTCCATATCTCCTTAAATATGCGTCCTAGAGCGAAAAGGACTTTAATTCGTGACCACCCCAAAAAATTGAAAAATCCACCCAAAACCTAAAAAAATTGAAATTTTTATATGAAAACCTTCTTTTGCCCATATCTCCTAAACTAAGCGTCCTAGAGCGAAAAGGACTTTAATTCGTGACCACCCCAAAAAATTGAAAAATCCACCCAAAACCTAAAAAAATTGAAATTTTTATATGAAAAACTTCTTTTGCCCATATCTCCTTAAACATGCGTCCTAGAGCGAAAATGACGTTAATTCATGACCACCCCCAAAAAATTGAAAAATCCACCCAAAACCTAAAAAAATCGAAATTTTTATATGAAAACCTTCTTTTGCCCATATCTCCTAAACTAAGCGTCCTAGAGCGAAAAGGACTTTAATTCGTGACCACCCCCAAAAAATTGAAAAATCCACCCAAAACCTAAAAAAATTGAAATTTTTATATGAAAAACTTCTTTTGCCCATATCTCCTAAACTAAGCGTCCTAGAGCGAAAAGGACTTTAATTCGTGACCACCCCCAAAAAATTGAAAAATCCACCCAAAACCTAAAAAATTGAAATTTTTATATGAAAAACTTCTTTTGCCCATATCTCCTTAAATATGCGTCCTAGAGCGAAAAGGACTTTAATTCATGACCACCCCCAAAAAATTGAAAAATCCACCCAAAATCTAAAAAAAATTGAAATTTTTATATGAAAAACTTCTTTTGCCCATATCTCCTAAACTAAGCGTCCTAGAGCGAAGAGGACTTTAATCCATGACCACCCCAAAAAATTGAAAAATCCACCCAAAACCTAAAAAAAATTGAAATTTTTATATGAAAACCTTCTTTTGCCCATATCTCCTTAAATATGCGTCCTAGAGCGAAAAGGACTTTAATTCGTGACCACCCCCAAAAAATTTAAAAATCCACCCAAAACCTAAAAAAATTGAAATTTTTATATGAAAACCTTCTTTTGCCCATATCTCCTAAACTAAGCGTCCTAGAGCGAAAAGAACTTTAATTCATGACCACCCCAAAAAATTGAAAAATCCACCCAAAACCTAAAAAAAATTTAAATTTTTATATGAAAAAATTCTTTTGCCCATATCTCCTTAAATATGCGTCCTAGAGCGAAAAGGACTTTAATTCGTGACCACCCCAACCTAAAAAATCCACCCAAAACCTAAAAAAATTGAAATTTTTATATGAAAAACTTTTTTTGCATATATCTCCTAAACTAAGCGTCCTAGAGCGAAAAGGACTTTAATTCATGACCACCCCAAAAAATTGAAAAATCCACCCAAAACCTAAAAAAATTGAAATTTTTATATGAAACCCTTCTTTTGTCCATATCTCCTTAAATATGCGTCCTAGAGCGAAAAGGATTTTAATTCGTGACCACCCTCAAAAAATTGAAAAATCCACCCAAAACCTAAAAAAATTGAAATTTTTATATGAAAAACTTCTTTTGTCCATATCTCCTTAAATATGCGTCCTAGAGCGAAAAGGACTTTAATTCGTGACCACCCCCAAAAAATTGAACAATCCACCCAAAACCTAAAAAAATTGAAATTTTTATATGAAAAACTTCTTTTGCATATATCTCCTAAACTAAGCGTCCTAGAGCGAAAAGGACTTTAATTCATGACCACCCCCAAAAAATTTAAAAATCCACCCAAAACCTAAAATAATTGAAATTTTTATATGAAAAACTTCTTTTGCCCATATCTCCTAAACAAAGCGTCCTAGAGCGAAAAGGACTTTAATTCGTGACCACCCCCAAAAAATTGAAAAATCCACCCAAAACCTAAAAAAATTGAAATTTTTATATGAAAAACTTCTTTTGCCCATATCTCCTAAACTAAGCGTCCTAGAGCGAAAAGGACTTCTTTTGTCCATATCTCCTTAAATATGCGTCCTAGAGCGAAAAGGATTTTAATTCGTGACCACCCCCAAAAAATTGAAAAATTCACCCAAAACCTAAAAAATTGAAATTTTTATATGAAAACCTTCTTTTGCCCATATCTCCTAAACTAAGCGTCCTAGAGCGAAAAGGACTTTAATTCATGACCACCCCCAAAAAATTGAAAAATCCACCCAAAACCTAAAAAAATTGAAATTTTTATATGAAAAACTTCTTTTGTCCATATCTCCTTAAATATGCGTCCTAGAGCGAAAAGGACTTTAATTCGTGACCACCCCCAAAAAATTGAACAATCCACCCAAAACCTAAAAAAATTGAAATTTTTATATGAAAAACTTCTTTTGCATATATCTCCTAAACTAAGCGTCCTAGAGCGAAAAGGACTTTAATTCATGACCACCCCCAAAAAATTTAAAAATCCACCCAAAACCTAAAATAATTGAAATTTTTATATGAAAAACTTCTTTTGCCCATATCTCCTAAACAAAGCGTCCTAGAGCGAAAAGGACTTTAATTCGTGACCACCCCCAAAAAATTTAAAAATCCACCCAAAACCTAAAAAAAATTGAAATTTTTATATGAAAAACTTCTTTTGCCCATATCTCCTAAACTAAGCGTCCTAGAGCGAAAAGGACTTCTTTTGTCCATATCTCCTTAAATATGCGTCCTAGAGCGAAAAGGATTTTAATTCGTGACCACCCCCAAAAAATTGAAAAATTCACCCAAAACCTAAAAAATTGAAATTTTTATATGAAAACCTTCTTTTGCCCATATCTCCTAAACTAAGCGTCCTAGAGCGAAAAGGATTTTAATTCGTGACCACCTCCAAAAAATTGAAAAATCCACCCAAAACCTAAAAAAATTTAAATTTTTATATGAAAAACTTCTTTTGCATATATCTCCTAAACTAAGCGTCCTAGAGCGAAAAGGACTTTAATTCATGACCACCCCCAAAAAATTTAAAAATCCACCCAAAACCTAAAAAAATTGAAATTTTTATATGAAAAACTTCTTTTGCCCATATCTCCTTAAATATGCGTCCTAGAGCGAAAAGGACTTTAATTCGTGACCACCCCCAAAAAATTGAAAAATCCACCCAAAACCTAAAAAAATTTAAATTTTTATATGAAAAACTTCTTTTGTCCATATCTCCTTAAATATGCGTCCTAGAGCGAAAAGGACTTTAATTCGTGACCACCCCCAAAAAATTTAAAAATCCACCCAAAACCTAAAAAAATTTAAATTTTTATATGAAAAACTTCTTTTGTCCATATCTCCTTAAATATGCGTCCTAGAGCGAAAAGGACTTTAATTCGTGACCACCCCCAAAAAATTGAAAAATCCACCCAAAACCTAAAAAAATTGAAATTTGTATATGAAAAACTTCTTTTGCCCATATCTCCTTAAATATGCGTCCTAGAGCGAAAAGGATTTTAATTCGTGACCACCCCCAAAAAATTGAAAAATTCACCCAAAACCTAAAAAAATTGAAATTTTTATATGAAAACCTTCTTTTGCCCATATCTCCTAAACTAAGCGTCCTTGAGCGAAAAGGACTTTAATTCATGACCACCCCCAAAAAATTTAAAAATCCACCCAAAACCTAAAAAAATTGAAATTTTTATATGAAAAACTTCTTTTGCCCATATCTCCTAAACTAAGCGTCCTAGAACGAAAAGGACTTTAATTCGTGACCACCCTCAAAAAATTGAAAAATCCACCCAAAACCTAAAAAAATTGAAATTTTTATATGAAAAACTTCTTTTGCCCATATCTCCTAAACTAAGCGTCCTAGAGCGAAAAGGACTTTAATTCATGACCATCCCAAAAAATTGAAAAATCCACCCAAAACCTAAAAAAATTGAAATTTTTATATGAAAAACTTCATTTGCCCATATCTCCTAAACTAAGCGTCCTAGAGCGAAAAGGACTTTAATTCATGACCATCCCAAAAAATTGAAAAATCCACCCAAAACCTAAAAAAAATGAAATTTTTATATGAAAAACTTCTTTTGCCCATATCTCCTAAACTAAGCGTCCTAGAGCGAAAAGGACTTTAATTCATGACCACCCCCAAAAAATTGAAAAATCCACCCAAAACCTAAAAAAATTGAAATTTTTATATGAAAAACTTCTTTTGTCCATATCTCCTTAAATATGCGTCCTAGAGCGAAAAGGACTTTAATTCGTGACCACCCCCAAAAAATTGAAAAATCCACCCAAAACCTAAAAAAATTTAAATTTTTATATGAAAAACTTCTTTTGTCCATATCTCCTTAAATATGCGTCCTAGAGCGAAAAGGACTTTAATTCGTGACCACCCCCAAAAAATTTAAAAATCCACCCAAAACCTAAAAAAATTGAAATTTTTATATGAAAAACTTCTTTTGTCCATATCTCCTTAAATATGCGTCCTAGAGCGAAAAGGATTTTAATTCGTGACCACCCCCAAAAAATTGAAAAATTCACCCAAAACCTAAAAAAATTGAAATTTTTATATGAAAACCTTCTTTTGCCCATATCTCCTAAACTAAGCGTCCTCGAGCGAAAAGGACTTTAATTCATGACCACCCCCAAAAAATTTAAAAATCCACCCAAAACCTAAAAAAATTGAAATTTTTATATGAAAAACTTCTTTTGCCCATATCTCCTTAAATATGCGTCCTAGAGCGAAAAGGATTTTAATTCGTGACCACCCCCAAAAAATTGAAAAATTCACCCAAAACCTAAAAAAATTGAAATTTTTATATGAAAACCTTCTTTTGCCCATATCTCCTAAACTAAGCGTCCTCGAGCGAAAAGGACTTTAATTCATGACCACCCCCAAAAAATTTAAAAATCCACCCAAAGCCTAAAAAAATTGAAATTTTTATATGAAAAACTTCTTTTGCCCATATCTCCTTAAATATGCGTCCTAGAGCGAAAAGGACTTTAATTCGTGACCACCTCCAAAAAATTGAAAAATCCACCCAAAACCTAAAAAAATTGAAATTTTTATATGAAAAACTTCTTTTGCATATATCTCCTAAACTAAGCGTCCTAGAGCGAAAAGGACTTTAATTCATGACCACCCCCAAAAAATTTAAAAATCCACCGTCCAAAAATAAAAAAAACCTAAAAAAATTGAAATTTTTATATGAAAAACTTCGTTTGCCCATATCTCCTAAACTAAGCCTCCTAGAGCGAAAAGGACTTTAATTCGTGACCACCCCAAAAAATTGAAAAATCCACTCAAAACCTAAAAAAATTGAAATTTTTATATGAAAAACTTCTTTTGCCCATATCTCCTTAAATATGCGTCCTAGAGCGAAAAGGACTTTAATTCGTGACCACCCCCAAAAAATTGAAAAATCCACCCAAAACCTAAAAAAATTGAAATTTTTATATGAAAAACTTCTTTTGCATATATCTCCTAAATTAAGCGTCCTAGAGCGAAAAGGACTTTAATTCGTGACCACCCCCAAAATATTGAAAATTCCACCCAAAACCTAAAAAAATTGAAATTTTTATATGAAAAACTTCTTTTGCCCATATCTCCTAAACTAAGCGTCCTAGAGCGAAAAGGACTTTAATTCGTGACCACCCTCAAAAAATTGAAAAATCCACCCAAAACCTAAAAAAATTGAAATTTTTATATGAAAAACTTCTTTTGCCCATATCTCCTTAAATATGCGTCCTAGAGCGAAAAGGACTTTAATTCGTGACCACCCCCAAAAAATTGAAAAATCCACCCACCAAAAAAAATTGAAATTTTTATATGAAAAACTTCTTTTGTCCATATCTCCTAAACTAAGCGTCCTAGAGCGAAAAGGACTTTAATTCGTGACCACCCCCAAAAAATTGAAAAATCCACCCAAAACCTAAAAAAATTGAAATTTTTATATGAAAAACTTCGTTTGCCCATATCTCCTAAACTAAGTGTCCTAGAGCGAAAAGGACTTTAATTCATGACCACCCCAAAAAATTGAAAAATCCACCCAAAACCTAAAAAAATTGAAATTTTTATATGAAAAACTTCTTTTGCCCATATCTCCTTAAATATCTCCTTAAATATGCGTCCTAGAGCGAAAAGGTCTTTAATTCGTGACCACCCCCCAAAAATTGAAAAAATATGCGTCCTAGAGCGAAAAGGACTTTAATTCGTGACCACCCCCAAAAAATTGAAAAATCCACCCAAAACCTAAAAAAATTTAAATTTTTATATGAAAAACTTCTTTTGTCCATATCTCCTTAAATATGCGTCCTAGAGCGAAAAGGACTTTAATTCGTGACCACCCCCAAAAAATTGAAAAATCCACCCAAAACCTAAAAAAATTGAAATTTTTATATGAAAAACTTCTTTTGCCCATATCTCCTTAAATATGCGTCCTAGAGCGAAAAGGACTTTAATTCATGACCACCCCCAAAAAAGTTAAAAATCCACCCAAAACCTAAAAAAATTGAAATTTTTATATGAAAAACTTCTTTTGCATATATCTCCTAAACTAAGCGTCCTAGAGCGAAAAGGACTTTAATTCATGACCACCCCCAAAAAATTTAAAAATCCACCCAAAACCTAAAAAAATTGAAATTTTTATATGAAAAATTTCTTTTGCCCATATCTTCTAAACTAAGCGTCCTAGAGCGAAAAGGACTTTAATTCGTGACCACCCTCAAAAAATTGAAAAATCCACCCAAAACCTAAAAAAATTGAAATTTTTATATGAAAAACTTCTTTTGCCCATATCTCCTAAACTAAGCGTCCTAGAGCGAAAAGGACTTTAATTCATGACCATCCCAAAAAATTGAAAAATCCACCCAAAACCTAAAAAAATTGAAATTTTTATATGAAAAACTTCATTTGCCCATATCTCCTAAACTAAGCGTCCTAGAGCGAAAAGGACTTTAATTTATGACCATCCCAAAAAATTGAAAAATCCACCCAAAACCTAAAAAAATTGAAATTTTTATATGAAAAACTTCTTTTGCCCATATCTCCTAAACTAAGCGTCCTAGAGCGAAAAGGACTTTAATTCATGACCACCCCCAAAAAATTGAAAAATCCACCCAAAACCTAAAAAAATTGAAATTTTTATATGAAAAACTTCTTTTGTCCATATCTCCTTAAATATGCGTCCTAGAGCGAAAAGGACTTTAATTCGTGACCACCCCCAAAAAATTGAAAAATCCACCCAAAACCTAAAAAAATTTAAATTTTTATATGAAAAACTTCTTTTGTCCATATCTCCTTAAATATGCGCCCTAGAGCGAAAAGGACTTTAATTCGTGACCACCCCCAAAAAATTGAAAAATCCACCCAAAACCTAAAAAAATTGAAATTTTTATATGAAAAACTTCTTTTGTCCATATCTCCTTAAATATGCGTCCTAGAGCGAAAAGGATTTTAATTCGTGACCACCCCCAAAAAATTGAAAAATTCACCCAAAACTTAAAAAAATTGAAATTTTTATATGAAAACCTTCTTTTGCCCATATCTCCTAAACTAAGCGTCCTCGAGCGAAAAGGACTTTAATTCATGACCACCCCCAAAAAATTTAAAAATCCACCCAAAACCTAAAAAAATTGAAATTTTTATATGAAAAACTTCTTTTGCCCATATCTCCTAAACTAAGCGTCCTAGAGCGAAAAGGACTTTAATTCGTGACCACCTCCAAAAAATTGAAAAATCCACCCAAAACCTAAAAAAATTGAAATTTTTATATGAAAAACTTCTTTTGCATATATCTCCTAAACTAAGCGTCCTAGAGCGAAAAGGACTTTAATTCATGACCACCCCCAAAAAATTTAAAAATCCACCCTCCAAAAATAAAAAAAACCTAAAAAAATTGAAATTTTTATATGAAAAACTTCGTTTGCCCATATCTCCTAAACTAAGCCTCCTAGAGCGAAAAGGACTTTAATTCGTGACCACCCCAAAAAATTGAAAAATCCACCCAAAACCTAAAAAAATTGAAATTTTTATATGAAAAACTTCTTTTGCCTATATCTCCTTAAATATGCGTCCTAGAGCGAAAAGGACTTTAATTCGTGACCACCCCCAAAAAATTGAAAAATCCACCCAAAACCTAAAAAAATTGAAATTTTTATATGAAAAACTTCTTTTGCATATATCTCCTAAATTAAGCGTCCTAGAGCGAAAAGGACTTTAATTCGTGACCACCCCCAAAATATTGAAAATTCCACCCAAAACCTAAAAAAATTGAAATTTTTATATGAAAAACTTCTTTTGCCCATATCTCCTAAACTAAGCGTCCTAGAGCGAAAAGGACTTTAATTCGTGACCACCCTCAAAAAATTGAAAAATCCACCCAAAACCTAAAAAAATTGAAATTTTTATATGAAAAACTTCTTTTGCCCATATCTCCTTAAATATGCGTCCTAGAGCGAAAAGGACTTTAATTCGTGACCACCCCCAAAAAATTGAAAAATCCACCCACCAAAAAAAATTTAAATTTTTATATGAAAAACTTCTTTTGTCCATATCTCCTAAACTAAGCGTCCTAGAGCGAAAAGGACTTTAATTCGTGACCACCCCCAAAAAATTGAAAAATCCACCCAAAACCTAAAAAAATTGAAATTTTTATATGAAAAACTTCTTTTGCATATATCTCCTAAATTAAGCGTCCTAGAGCGAAAAGGACTTTAATTCGTGACCACCCCCAAAATATTGAAAATTCCACCCAAAACCTAAAAAAATTGAAATTTTTATATGAAAAACTTCTTTTGCCCATATCTCCTAAACTAAGCGTCCTAGAGCGAAAAGGACTTTAATTCGTGACCACCCTCAAAAAATTGAAAAATCCACCCAAAACCTAAAAAAATTGAAATTTTTATATGAAAAACTTCTTTTGCCCATATCTCCTTAAATATGCGTCCTAGAGCGAAAAGGACTTTAATTCGTGACCACCCCCAAAAAATTGAAAAATCCACCCACCAAAAAAAATTGAAATTTTTATATGAAAAACTTCTTTTGTCCATATCTCCTAAACTAAGCGTCCTAGAGCGAAAAGGACTTTAATTCGTGACCACCCCCAAAAAATTGAAAAATCCACCCAAAACCTAAAAAAATTGAAATTTTTATATGAAAAACTTCGTTTGCCCATATCTCCTAAACTAAGTGTCCTAGAGCGAAAAGGACTTTAATTCATGACCACCCCAAAAAATTGAAAAATCCACCCAAAACCTAAAAAAATTGAAATTTTTATATGAAAAACTTCTTTTGCCCATATCTCCTTAAATATCTCCTTAAATATGCGTCCTAGAGCGAAAAGGACTTTAATTCGTGACCACCCCCAAAAAATTGAAAAATCCACCCAAAACCTAAAAAAATTGAAATTTTTATATGAAAAACTTCGTTTGCCCATATCTCCTAAACTAAGCGTCCTAGAGCGAAAAGGACTTTAATTCGTGACCACCTCCAAAAAATTGAAAAATCCACCCAAAACCTAAAAAAATTGAAATTTTTATATGAAAAACTTCTTTTGCATATATCTCCTAAACTAAGCGTCCTAGAGCGAAAAGGACTTTAATTCATGACCACCCCCAAAAAATTTAAAAATCCACCCTCCAAAAATAAAAAAAACCTAAAAAAATTGAAATTTTTATATGAAAAACTTCGTTTGCCCATATCTCCTAAACTAAGCCTCCTAGAGCGAAAAGGACTTTAATTCGTGACCACCCCAAAAAATTGAAAAATCCACCCAAAACCTAAAAAAATTGAAATTTTTATATGAAAAACTTCTTTTGCCTATATCTCCTTAAATATGCGTCCTAGAGCGAAAAGGACTTTAATTCGTGACCACCCCCAAAAAATTGAAAAATCCACCCAAAACCTAAAAAAATTGAAATTTTTATATGAAAAACTTCTTTTGCATATATCTCCTAAATTAAGCGTCCTAGAGCGAAAAGGACTTTAATTCGTGACCACCCCCAAAATATTGAAAATTCCACCCAAAACCTAAAAAAATTGAAATTTTTATATGAAAAACTTCTTTTGCCCATATCTCCTAAACTAAGCGTCCTAGAGCGAAAAGGACTTTAATTCGTGACCACCCTCAAAAAATTGAAAAATCCACCCAAAACCTAAAAAAATTGAAATTTTTATATGAAAAACTTCTTTTGCCCATATCTCCTTAAATATGCGTCCTAGAGCGAAAAGGACTTTAATTCGTGACCACCCCCAAAAAATTGAAAAATCCACCCACCAAAAAAAATTTAAATTTTTATATGAAAAACTTCTTTTGTCCATATCTCCTAAACTAAGCGTCCTAGAGCGAAAAGGACTTTAATTCGTGACCACCCCCAAAAAATTGAAAAATCCACCCAAAACCTAAAAAAATTGAAATTTTTATATGAAAAACTTCTTTTGCCCATATCTCCTAAACTAAGCGTCCTAGAGCGAAAAGGACTTTAATTCATGACCACCCCAAAAAATTGAAAAATCCACCCAAAACATAAAAAAATTGAAATTTTTATATGAAAAACTTCTTTTGCCCATATCTCCTAAACGAAGCGTCCTAGAGCGAAAAGGACTTTAATTCGTGACCACCCCCAAAAAATTTAAAAATCCACCCAAAACCTAAAAAAATTGAAATTTTTATATGAAAAACTTCTTTTGCCCATATCTCCTAAACTAAGCGTCCTAGAGCGAAAAGGACTTTAATTCATGACCACCCCAAAAAATTGAAAAATCCACCCAAAACATAAAAAAATTGAAATTTTTATATGAAAAACTTCTTTTGCCCATATCTCCTTAAATATGCGTCCTAGAGCGAAAAGGACTTTAATTCGTGACCACCCCAAAAAATTGAAAAATCCACCCAAAACCTAAAAAAATTGAAATTTTTATATGAAAAACTTCTTTTGCCCATATCTCCTTAAATATGCGTCCTAGAGCGAAAAGGACTTTAATTCGTGACCACCCGAAAAAAATTGAAAAATCCACCCAAAACCTAAAAAAATTGAAATTTTTATATGAAAACCTTCTTTTGCCCATATCTCCTAAACTAAGCGTCCTAGAGCGAAAAGGACTTTAATTCATGACCACCCCAAAAAATTGAAAAATCCACCCAAAACATAAAAAAATTGAAATTTTTACATGAAAAACTTCTTTTGCCCATATCTCCTAAACGAAGCGTCCTAGAGCGAAAAGGACTTTAATTCGTGACCACCCCCAAAAAATTTAAAAATCCACCCAAAACCTAAAAAAATTGAAATTTTTATATGAAAAACTTCTTTTGCCCATATCTCCTAAACTAAGCGTCCTAGAGCGAAAAGGACTTTAATTCATGACCACCCCAAAAAATTGAAAAATCCACCCAAAACATAAAAAAATTGAAATTTTTATATGAAAAACTTCTTTTGCCCATATCTCCTTAAATATGCGTCCTAGAGCGAAAAGGACTTTAATTCGTGACCACCCTCAAAAAATTGAAAAATCCACACAAAACCTAAAAAAATTGAAATTTTTATATGAAAACCTTCTTTTGCCCATATCTCCTAAACTAAGCCTCCTAGAGCGAAAAGGACTTTAATTCATGACCACCCCAAAAAAATTGAAAAATCCACCCAAAACCTAAAAAAATTGAAATTTTTATATGAAAAACTTCTTTTGTCCATATCTCCTTAAATATGCGTCCTACAGCGAAAAGGACTTTAATTCGTGACCACCCCCAAAAAATTGAAAAATCCACCCAAAACCTAAAAAAATTGAAATTTTTATATGAAAAACTTCTTTTGCCCATATCTCCTAAACTAAGCGTCCTAGAGCGAAAAGGACTTTAATTCGTGACCACCCCCAAAAAATTGAAAAATCCACCCAAAACCTAAAAAAATTGAAATTTTTATATGAAAAACTTCTTTTGCCCATATCTCCTAAACTAAGCGTCCTAGAGCGAAAAGGACTTTAATTCGTGACCACCCCAAAAAATTGAAAAATCCACCCAAAACCTAAAAAAATTGAAATTTTTATATGAAAACCTCCTTTTGCCCATATCTCCTAAACTAAGCCTCCTAGAGCGAAAATGACTTTAATTCATGACCACCCCAAAAAATTGAAAAATCCACCCAAAACCTAAAAAAATTGAAATTTTTATATGAAAAACTTCTTTTGTCCATATCTCCTTAAATATGCGTCCTAGAGCGAAAAGGACTTTAATTCGTCACCACCCCAAAAAATTGAAAAATCCACCCAAAACCTAAAAAAATTGAAATTTTTATATGAAAAACTTCTTTTGTCCATATCTCCTAAACTAAGCGTCCTAGAGCGAAAAGGACTTTAATTCGTGACCACCCCCAAAATATTGAAAATTCCACCCAAAACCTAAAAAAATTGAAATTTTTATATGAAAAACTTCTTTTGCATATATCTCCTAAACTAAGCGTCCTAGAGCGAAAAGGACTTTAATTCGTGACCACCCCAAAAAATTGAAAAATCCACCCAAAACCTAAAAAAATTGAAATTTTTATATGAAAAACTTCTTTTGTCCATATCTCCTAAACTAAGCGTCCTAGAGCGAAAAGGACTTTAATTCGTGACCACCCCCAAAAAATTGAAAAATCCACCCAAAACCTAAAAAAATTGAAATTTTTATATGAAAAACTTCTTTTGCCCATATCTCCTTAAATATGCGTCCTAGAGCGAAAAGGACTTTAATTCGTGACCACCCCCAAAAAATTGAAAAATCCACCTACCAAAAAAAATTGAAATTTTTATATGAAAAACTTCTTTTGGCCATATCTCCTAAACTAAGCGTCCTAGAGCGAAAAGGACTTTAATTCGTGACCACCCCCAAAAAATTGAAAAATCCACCCAAAACCTAAAAAAATTGAAATTTTTATATGAAAAACTTCTTTTGCCCATATCTCCTAAACTAAGCGTCCTAGAGCGAAAAGGACTTTAATTCATGACCACCCCAAAAAATTGAAAAATCCACCCAAAACCTAAAAAAATTGAAATTTTTATATGAAAAACTTCTTTTGCCCATATCTCCTTAAATATGCGTCCTAGAGCGAAAAGGACTTTAATTCGTGACCACCCCCAAAATATTGAAAATTCCACCCAAAACCTAAAAAAATTGAAATTTTTATATGATAAACTTCTTTTGCATATATCTCCTAAACTAAGCGTCCTAGAGCGAAAAGGACTTTAATTCGTGACCACCCCAAAAAATTGAAAAATCCACCCAAAACCTAAAAAAATTGAAATTTTTATATGAAAAACTTCTTTTGCCCATATCTCCTAAACTAAGCGTCCTAGAGCGAAAAGGACTTTAATTCATGACCACCCCAAAAAATTGAAAAATCCACCCAAAACATAAAAAAATTGAAATTTTTATATGAAAAACTTCTTTTGCCCATATCTCCTTAAATATGCGTCCTAGAGCGAAAAGGACTTTAATTCGTGACCACCCTCAAAAAATTGAAAAATCCACACAAAACCTAAAAAAATTGAAATTTTTATATGAAAACCTTCTTTTGCCCATATCTCTTAAACTAAGCCTCCTAGAGCGAAAAGGACTTTAATTCATGACCACCCCAAAAAAATTGAAAAATCCACCCAAAACCTAAAAAAATTGAAATTTTTATATGAAAAACTTCTTTTGTCCATATCTCCTTAAATATGCGTCCTAGAGCGAAAAGGACTTTAATTCGTGACCACCCGAAAAAAATTGAAAAATCCACCCAAAACCTAAAAAAATTGAAATTTTTATATGAAAACCTTCTTTTGCCCATATCTCCTAAACTAAGCGTCCTAGAGCGAAAAGGACTTTAATTCATGACCACCCCAAAAAATTGAAAAATCCACCCAAAACCTAAAAAAATTGAAATTTTTATATGAAAAACTTCTTTTGTCCATATCTCCTTAAATATGCGTCCTAGAGCGAAAAGGACTTTAATTCGTGACCACCCTCAAAAAATTGAAAAATCCACACAAAACCTAAAAAAATTGAAATTTTTATATGAAAACCTTCTTTTGCCCATATCTCCTAAACTAAGCCTCCTAGAGCGAAAAGGACTTTAATTCATGACCACCCCAAAAAAATTGAAAAATCCACCCAAAACCTAAAAAAATTGAAATTTTTATATGAAAAACTTCTTTTGTCCATATCTCCTTAAATATGCGTCCTAGAGCGAAAAGGACTTTAATTCGTGACCACCCGAAAAAAATTGAAAAATCCACCCAAAACCTAAAAAAATTGAAATTTTTATATGAAAAACTTCTTTTGCCCATATCTCCTTAAATATGCGTCCTAGAGCGAAAAGGACTTTAATTCGTGACCACCCCCAAAAAATTGAAAAATCCACCCAAAACCTAAAAAAATTGAAATTTTTATATGAAAAACTTCTTTTGCCCATATCTCCTAAACTAAGCGTCCTAGAGCGAAAAGGACTTTAATTCATGACCACCCCAAAAAATTGAAAAATCCACCCAAAACATAAAAAAATTGAAATTTTTATATGAAAAACTTCTTTTGCCCATATCTCCTAAACGAAGCGTCCTAGAGCGAAAAGGACTTTAATTCGTGACCACCCCCAAAAAATTTAAAAATCCACCCAAAACCTAAAAAAATTGAAATTTTTATATGAAAAACTTCTTTTGCCCATATCTCCTAAACTAAGCGTCCTAGAGCGAAAAGGACTTTAATTCATGACCACCCCAAAAAATTGAAAAATCCACCTAAAACATAAAAAAATTGAAATTTTTATATGAAAAACTTCTTTTGCCCATATCTCCTTAAATATGCGTCCTAGAGCGAAAAGGACTTTAATTCGTGACCACCCTCAAAAAATTGAAAAATCCACACAAAACCTAAAAAAATTGAAATTTTTATATGAAAACCTTCTTTTGCCCATATCTCCTAAACTAAGCCTCCTAGAGCGAAAAGGACTTTAATTCATGACCACCCCAAAAAAATTGAAAAATCCACCCAAAACCTAAAAAAATTGAAATTTTAATATGAAAAACTTCTTTTGTCCATATCTCCTTAAATATGCGTCCTAGAGCGAAAAGGACTTTAATTCGTGACCACCCCCAAAAAATTGAAAAATCCACCCAAAACCTAAAAAAATTGAAATTTTTATATGAAAAACTTCTTTTGCCCATATCTCCTAAACTAAGCGTCCTAGAGCGAAAAGGACTTTAATTCGTGACCACCCCAAAAAATTGAAAAATCCACCCAAAACCTAAAAAAATTGAAATTTTTATATGAAAAACTTCTTTTGCCCATATCTCCTAAACTAAGCGTCCTAGAGCGAAAAGGACTTTAATTCGTGACCACCCCAAAAAATTGAAAAATCCACCCAAAACCTAAAAAAATTGAAATTTTTATATGAAAACCTCCTTTTGCCCATATCTCCTAAACTAAGCCTCCTAG
This sequence comes from Haematobia irritans, assembly GCF_050003625.1. Lineage (NCBI taxonomy): Eukaryota > Metazoa > Arthropoda > Insecta > Diptera > Muscidae > Haematobia > Haematobia irritans. Next base: position 98,921,420 of record NC_134400.1, on the reverse strand, counting down.
AGCGAAAAGGACTTTAATTCGTGACCACCCGAAAAAAATTGAAAAATCCACCCAAAACCTAAAAAAATTGAAATTTTTATATGAAAAACTTCTTTTGCCCATATCTCCTTAAATATGCGTCCTAGAGCGAAAAGGACTTTAATTCGTGACCACCCCCAAAAAATTGAAAAATCCACCCAAAACCTAAAGAAATTGAAATTTTTATATGAAAACCTTCTTTTGCCCATATCTCCTAAACTAAGCGTCCTAGAGCGAAAAGGACTTTAATTCATGACCACCCCAAAAAATTGAAAAATCCACCCAAAACATAAAAAAATTGAAATTTTTATATGAAAAACTTCTTTTGCCCATATCTCCTAAACGAAGCGTCCTAGAGCGAAAAGGACTTTAATTCGTGACCACCCCCAAAAAATTTAAAAATCCACCCAAAACCTAAAAAAATTGAAATTTTTATATGAAAAACTTCTTTTGCCCATATCTCCTAAACTAAGCGTCCTAGAGCGAAAATGACTTTAATTCATGACCACCCCAAAAAATTGAAAAATCCACCCAAAACCTAAAAAAATTGAAATTTTTATATGAAAAACTTCTTTTGTCCATATTTCCTTAAATATGCGTCCTAGAGCGAAAAGGACTTTAATTCGTCACCACCCCAAAAAATTGAAAAATCCACCCAAAACCTAAAAAAATTGAAATTTTTATATGAAAAACTTCTTTTGTCCATATCTCCTAAACTAAGCGTCCTAGAGCGAAAAGGACTTTAATTCGTGACCACCCCCAAAATATTGAAAATTCCACCCAAAACCTAAAAAAATTGAAATTTTTATATGAAAAACTTCTTTTGCATATATCTCCTAAACTAAGCGTCCTAGAGCGAAAAGGACTTTAATTCGTGACCACCCCAAAAAATTGAAAAATCCACCCAAAACCTAAAAAAATTGAAATTTTTATATGAAAAACTTCTTTTGCCCATATCTCCTAAACTAAGCGTCCTAGAGCGAAAAGGACTTTAATTCGTGACCACCCCCAAAAAATTGAAAAATCCACCCAAAACCTAAAAAAATTGAAATTTTTATATGAAAAACTTCTTTTGCCCATATCTCCTTAAATATGCGTCCTAGAGCGAAAAGGACTTTAATTCGTGACCACCCCCAAAAAATTGAAAATCCACCTACCAAAAAAAATTGAAATTTTTATATGAAAAACTTCTTTTGTCCATATCTCCTAAACTAAGCGTCCTAGAGCGAAAAGGACTTTAATTCGTGACCACCCCCAAAAAATTGAAAAATCCACCCAAAACCTAAAAAAATTGAAATTTTTATATGAAAAACTTCTTTTGCCCATATCTCCTAAACTAAGCGTCCTAGAGCGAAAAGGACTTTAATTCATGACCACCCCAAAAAATTGAAAAATCCACCCAAAACCTAAAAAAATTGAAATTTTTATATGAAAAACTTCTTTTGCCCATATCTCCTTAAATATGCGTCCTAGAGCGAAAAGGACTTTAATTCGTGACCACCCCTAAAAAAATTGAAAAATGCACCCAAAACATAAAAAAATTGAAATTTTTATATGATAAACTTCTTTTGCCCATATCTCCTAAACTAAGCGTCCTAGAGCGAAAAGGACTTTAATTCATGACCACCCCAAAAAATTGAAAAATCCACCCAAAACCTAAAAAAATTGAAATTTTTATATGAAAAACTTCTTTTGCCCATATCTCCTAAACTAAGCGTCCTAGAGCGAAAAGGACTTTAATTCATGATCACCCCAAAAAATTGAAAAATCCACCCAAAACCTAAAAAAATTGAAATTTTTATATGAAAAACTTCTTTTGTCCATATCTCCTTAAATATGCGTCCTAGAGCGAAAAGGACTTTAATTCGTGACCACCCCAAAAAATTGAAAAATCCACCCAAAACCTAAAAAAATTGAAATTTTTATATGAAAAACTTCTTTTGTCCATATCTCCTAAACTAAGCGTCCTAGAGCGAAAAGGACTTTAATTCGTGACCACCCCCAAAATATTGAAAATTCCACCCAAAACCTAAAAAAATTTAAATTTTTATATGAAAAACTTCTTTTGCCCATATCTCCTAAACTAAGCGTCCTAGAGCGAAAAGGACTTTAATTCGTGACCACCCTCAAAAAATTGAAAAATCCACCCAAAACCTAAAAAAATTGAAATTTTTATATGAAAAACTTCTTTTGCCAATATCTCCTTAAATATGCGTCCTAGAGCGAAAAGGACTTTAATTCGTGACCACTCCCAAAAAATTGAAAAATCCACCCAAAACCTAAAAAAATTGAAATTTTTATATGAAAAACTTCTTTTGCCCATATCTCCTTAAATATGCGTCCTAGAGCGAAAAGGACTTTAATTCGTGACCACCCCCAAAAAATTGAAAAATCCACCCACCAAAAAAAATTGAAATTTTTATATGAAAAACTTCTTTTGTCCATATCTCCTAAACTAAGCGTCCTAGAGCGAAAAGGACTTTAATTCGTGACCACCCCCAAAAAATTGAAAAATCCACCCAAAACCTAAAAAAATTGAAATTTTTATATGAAAAACTTCTTTTGCCCATATCTCCTAAACTAAGCGTCCTAGAGCGAAAAAGACTTTAATTCATGACCACCCCAAAAAATTGAAAAATCCACCCAAAAATCCACCCCAAAATCAACCTCAAAAAATTGAAAAATCCACCCAAAACCTAAAAAAATTGAAATTTTTATATGAAAAACTTCTTTTGCCCATATCTCCTTAAATATGCGTCCTAGAGCGAAAAGGACTTTAATTCGTGACCACCCCCAAAAAATTGAAAAATCCACCCACCAAAAAAAATTGAAATTTTTATATGAAAAACTTCTTTTGTCCATATCTCCTAAACTAAGCGTCCTAGAGCGAAAAGGACTTTAATTCGTGACCACCCCCAAAAAATTGAAAAATCCACCCAAAACCTAAAAAAATTGAAATTTTTATATGAAAAACTTCTTTTGCCCATATCTCCTAAACTAAGCGTCCTAGAGCGAAAAGGACTTTAATTCATGACCACCCCAAAAAATTGAAAAATCCACCCAAAACCTAAAAAAATTGAAATTTTTATATGAAAAACTTCTTTTGCCCATATCTCCTTAAATATGCGTCCTAGAGCGAAAAGGACTTTAATTCGTGACCACCCCCAAAAAATTGAAAAATCCACCCAAAACATAAAAAAATTGAAATTTTTATATGATAAACTTCTTTTGCCCATATCTCCTAAACTAAGCGTCCTAGAGCGAAAAGGACTTTAATTCATGACCACCCCAAAAAATTGAAAAATCCACCCAAAACCTAAAAAAATTGAAATTTTTATATGAAAAACTTCTTTTGCCCATATCTCCTAAACTAAGCGTCCTAGAGCGAAAAGGACTTTAATTCATGACCACCCCAAAAAATTGAAAAATCCACCCAAAACCTAAAAAAATTTAAATTTTTATATGAAAAACTTCTTTTGCCCATATCTCCTTAAATATGCGTCCTAGAGCGAAAAGGACTTTAATTCATGACCACCCCAAAAAATTGAAAAATCCACCCAAAACCTAAAGAAATTGAAATTTTTATATGAAAAACTTCTTTTGCCCATATCTCCTTAAATATGCGTCCTAGAGCGAAAAGGACTTTAATTCGTGACCACCCCCAAAAAATTGAAAAATCCACCCAAAACCTAAAAAAATTGAAATTTTTATATGAAAAACTTCTTTTGCCCATATCTCCTAAAATAAGCGTCCTAGAGCGAAAAGGACTTTAATTCATGACCACCCCAAAAAATTGAAAAATCCACCCAAAACCTAAAAAAATTGAAATTTTTATATGAAAAACTTCTTTTGCCCATATCTCCTTAAATATGCGTCCTAGAGCGAAAAGGACTTTAATTCGTGACCACCCGAAAAAAATTGAAAAATCCACCCAAAACCTAAAAAAATGAAATTTTTATATGAAAACCTTCTTTTGCCCATATCTCCTAAACTAAGCGTAAAGAGCGAAAAGGACTTTAATTCATGACCACCCCAAAAAATTGAAAAATCCACCCAAAACATTAAAAAAATTGAAGTTTTTATATGAAAAATTTCTTTTGCCCATATCTCCTAAACTAAGCGTCCTAGAGCGAAAAGGACTTTAATTCGTGACCACCCCCAAAAAATTTAAAAATCCACCCAAAACCTAAAAAAATTGAATTTTTTATATGAAAAACTTCTTTTGCCCATATCTCCTAAACTAAGCGTCCTAGAGCGAAAAGGACTTTAATTCATGACCACCCCAAAAAATTGAAAAATCCACCCAAAACATAAAAAAAATGAAATTTTTATATGAAAAACTTCTTTTGCCCATATCTCGTTAAATATGCGTCCTAGAGCGAAAAGGACTTTAATTCGTGACCACCCTCAAAAAATTGAAAAATCCACACAAAATCTAAAAAAATTGAAATTTTTATATGAAAACCTTCTTTTGCCCATATCTCCTAAACTAAGCGTCCTAGAGCGAAAAGGACTTTAATTCATGACCACCCCAAAAAAATTGAAAAATCCACCCAAAACCTAAAAAAATTGAAATTTTTATATGAAAAACTTCTTTTGTCCATATCTCCTTAAATATGCGTCCTAGAGCGAAAAGGACTTTAATTCGTGACCACCCCCAAAAAATTGAAAAATCCACCCAAAACCTAAAAAAATTGAAATTTTTATATGAAAAACTTCTTTTGCCCATATCTCCTAAACTAAGCGTCCTAGAGCGAAAAGGACTTTAATTCGTGACCACCCCCAAAAAACCTAAAAAAATTGAAATTTTTATATGAAAAACTTCTTTTGCCCATATCTCCTAAACTAAGCGTCCTAGAGCGAAAAGGACTTTAATTCGTGACCACCCCAAAAAATTGAAAAATCCACCCAAAACCTAAAAAATTGAAATTTTTATATGAAAACCTCCTTTTGCCCATATCTCCTAAACTAAGCCTCCTAGAGCGAAAATGACTTTAATTCATGACCACCCCCAAAAAATTTAAAAATCCACCCAAAACCTAAAAAAATTGAAATTTTTATATGAAAAACTTCTTTTGTCCATATCTCCTTAAATATGCGTCCTAGAGCGAAAAGGACTTTAATTCGTGACCACCCCAAAAAATTGAAAAATCCACCCAAAACCTAAAAAAATTGAAATTTTTATATGAAAAACTTCTTTTGCCCATATCTCCTAAACTAAGCGTCCTAGAGCGAAAAGGACTTTAATTCGTGACCACCCCCAAAAAATTGAAAAATCCACCCAAAACCTAAAAAAATTGAAATTTTTATATGAAAAACTTCTTTTGCCCATATCTCCTAAACTAAGCGTCCTAGAGCGAAAAGGACTTTAATTCATGACCATCCCAAAAAATTGAAAAATCCACCCAAAACCTAAAAAAATTTAAATTTTTATATGAAAAACTTCTTTTGTCCATATCTCCTAAACTAAGCGTCCTAGAGCGAAAAGGATTTTAATTCGTGACCACCCCCAAAAAATTGAAAAATCCACCCAAAACCTAAAAAATTGAAATTTTTATATGAAAAACTTCTTTTGCCCATATCTCCTTAAATATGCGTCCTAGAGCGAAAAGGACTTTAATTCGTGACCACCCCCAAAAAATTGAAAATTCAACCCAAAACCTAAAAAATTGAAATTTTTATATGAAAAACTTCTTTTGCATATATCTCCTAAACTAAGCGTCCTAGAGCGAAAAGGACTTTAATTCGTGACCACCCCAAAAAATTGAAAAATCCACCCAAAACCTAAAAAAATTGAAATTTTTATATGAAAACCTTCTTTTGCCCATATCTCCGTAACTAAGCGTCGTAGAGCGAAAAGGACTTTAATTCGTGACCACCCCCAAAAAATTGAAAAATCCACCCAAAACCTAAAAAAATTGAAATTTTTTTATGAAAAACTTCTTTTGTCCATATCTCCTAAACTAAGCGTCCTAGAGCGAAAAGGATTTTAATTCGTGACCACCCCCAAAAAATTGAAAAATCCACCCAAAACCTAAAAAATTGAAATTTTTATATGAAAAACTTCTTTTGCCCATATCTCCTTAAATATGCGTCCTAGAGCGAAAAGGACTTTAATTCGTGACCACCCCCAAAAAATTGAAAAATCCACCCAAAACCTAAAAAAATTTAAATTTTTATATGAAAAACTTCTTTTGCCCATATCTCCTTAAATATGCGTCCTAGAGCGAAAAGGACTTTAATTCGTGACCACCCCCAAAAAATTGAAAAATCCACCCAAAACCTAAAAAAATTTAAATTTTTATATGATAAACTTCTGTTGCCCATATCTCCTAAACTAAGCGTCCTAGAGCGAAAAGGACTTTAATTCGTGACCACCCCCAAATAATTGAAAAATCCACCCAAAACCTAAAAAAAGTGAAATTTTTATATGAAAACCTTCTTTTGCCCATATCTCCTAAACTAAGCGTCCTAGAGCGAAAAGGACTTTAATTCGTGACCACCCCAAAAAATTAAAAAATCCACCCAAAACCTAAAAAAATTGAAATTTTTATATGAAAAACTTCTTTTGTCCATATCTCCTAAACTAAGCGTCCTAGAGCGAAAAGGACTTTAATTCGTGACCACCCCCAAAAAATTGAAAAATCCACCCAAAACCTAAAAAAATTGAAATTTTTATATGAAAACCTTCTGTTGCCCATATCTCCTTAAATATGCGTTCTAGAGCGAAAAGGACTTTAATTCGTGACCACCCCCAAAAAATTGAAAAATCCACCCAAAACCTAAAAAAATTGAAATTTTTATATGAAAACCTTCTTTTGCCCATATCTCCTTAAATATGCGTCCTAGAGCGAAAACGACTTTAATTCGTGACCACCCCCAAAGAATTGAAAAATCCACCCAAAACCTAAAAAAATTGAAATTTTTATATGAAAAACTTCTTTTGCCCATATCTCCTAAACTAAGCGTCCTAGAGCGAAAAGGACTTTAATTCGTGACCACCCTCAAAAAATTGAAAATCCACCCAAAACCTAAAAAAATTTAAATTTTTATATGAAAAACTTTTTTTGTCCATATCTCCTTAAATATGCGTCCTAGAGCGAAAAGGACTTTAATTCGTGACCACCCCCAAAAAATTGAAAAATCCACCCAAAACCTAAAAAAATTGAAATTTTTATATGAAAAACTTCTTTTGTCCATATCTCCTAAACTAAGCGTCCTAGAGCGAAAAGGACTTTAATTCGTGACCACCCCCAAAAAATTGAAAAATCCACCCAAAACCTAAAAAAATTGAAATTTTTATATGAAAACCTTCTTTTGCCCATATCTCCTAAACTAAGCGTCCTAGAGCGAAAAGGACTTTAATTCGTGACCACCCCAAAAATGGGAAAAATCCACCCAAAACCTAAAAAAATTGAAATTTTTATATGAAAAACTTCTTTTGCCCACATCTCCTAAACTAAGCGTCCTAGAGCGAAAAGGACTTTAATTCATGACCACCCCAAAAAATTGAAAAATCCACCCAAAACCTAAAAAAATTTAAATTTTTATATGAAAAACTTCTTTTGTCCATAACTCCTAAACTAAGCGTCCTAGAGCGAAAAGGACTTTAATTCATGACCACCCCAAAAAATTGAAAAATCCACCCAAAACCTAAAAAAATTGAAATTTTTATATGAAAACCTTCTTTTGCCCATATCTCCTAAACTAAGCGTCCTAGAGCGAAAAGGACTTTAATTCGTGACCACCCCCAAAAAATTGACAAATCCACCCAAAACCTAAAAAAATTGAAATTTTTATATGAAAACCTTCTTTTGCCCATATCTCTTAAACTAAGCGTCCTAGAGCGAAAAGGACTTTAATTCGTGACCACCCCAAAAAATTGAAAAATCCACCCAAAACCTAAAAAAATTGAAATTTTTATATGAAAAACTTCTTTTGCCCATATCTCCTAAACTAAGCGTCCTAGAGCGAAAAGGACTTTAATTCGTGACCACCCCCAAAAAATTGAAAAATCCACCCAAAACCTAAAAAAATTGAAATTTTTATATGAAAAACTTCTTTTGCCCATATCTCCTAAACTAAGCGTCCTAGAGCGAAAAGGACTTTAATTCATGACCACCCCCAAAAAATTGAAAAATCCACCCAAAACCTAAAAAAAATGAAATTTTTATATGAAAAACTTCTTTTGCCCATATCTCCTAAACTAAGCGTCCTAGAGCGAAAAGGACTTTAATTCATGACCACCCCAAAAAATTGAAAAATCCACCCAAAACATAAAAAAATTGAAATTTTTATATGAAAACCTTCTTTTGCCCATATCTCCTAAACTAAGCGTCCTAGAGCGAAAAGGACTTTAATTCGTGACCACCCCCAAAAAATTGAAAAATCCACCCAAAACCTAAAAAAATTGAAATTTTTATATGAAAACCTTCTTTTGTCCATATCTCCTAAACTAAGCGTCCTAGAGCGAAAAGGACTTTAATTCGTGACCACCCCCAAAAAATTGAAAAATCCACCCAAAACCTAAAAAAATTGAAATTTTTATATGAAAACCTTCTTTTGCCCATATCTCCTAAACTAAGCGTCCTAGAGCGAAAAGGACTTTAATTCGTGACCACCCCCAAAAAATTGAAAAATCCACCCAAAACCTAAAAAAATTTAAATTTTTATATGAAAACCTTCTTTTGCCCATATCTTCTTAAATATGCGTCCTAGAGCGAAAAGGACTTTAATTCGTGACCACTCCCAAAAAATTGAAAAATCCACCCAAAACCTAAAAAAATTGAAATTTTTATATGAAAAACTTATTTTGCCCATATCTCCTTAAATATGCGTCCTAGAGCGAAAAGGACTTTAATTCGTGACCACCCCCAAAAAATTGAAAAATCCACCCAAAACCTAAAAAAAATGAAATTTTTATATGAAAAACTTCTTTTGCCCATATCTCCTAAACTAAGCGTCCTAGAGCGAAAAGGACTTTAATTCGTGACCACCCCCAAAAAATTGCAAAATCCACCCAAAACCTAAAAAAATTGAAATTTTTATATGAAAACCTTCTTTTGCCCATATCTTCTTAAATATGCGTCCTAGAGCGAAAAGGACTTTAATTCGTGACCACTCCCAAAAAATTGAAAAATCCACCCAAAACCTAAAAAAATTGAAATTTTTATATGAAAAACTTCTTTTGCCCATATCTCCTTAAATATGCGTCCTAGAGCGAAAAGGACTTTAATTCGTGACCACCCCCAAAAAATTTAAAAATCCACCCAAAACCTAAAAAAAATGAAATTTTTATATGAAAAACTTCTTTTGCCCATATCTCCTAAACTAAGCGTCCTAGAGCGAAAAGGACTTTAATTCGTGACCACCCCCAAAAAATTGAAAAATCCACCCAAAACCTAAAAAAATGAAATTTTTATATGAAAAACTTCTTTTGCCCATATCTCCTAAACTAAGCGTCCTAGAGCGAAAAGGACTTTAATTCATGACCACCCCAAAAAATTGAAAAATCCACCCAAAACATAAAAAAATTGAAATTTTTATATGAAAACCTTCTTTTGCCCATATCTCTTAAACTAAGCGTCCTAGAGCGAAAAGGACTTTAATTCGTGACCACCCCAAAAAATTGAAAAATCCACCCAAAACCTAAAAAAATTGAAATTTTTATATGAAAAACTTCTTTTGCCCATATCTCCTAAACTAAGCGTCCTAGAGCGAAAAGGACTTTAATTCGTGACCACCCCCAAAAAATTGAAAAATCCACCCAAAACCTAAAAAAAGTGAAATTTTTATATGAAAACCTTCTTTTGCCCATATCTCCTAAACTAAGCGTCCTAGAGCGAAAAGGACTTTAATTCGTGACCACCCCAAAAAATTAAAAAATCCACCCAAAACCTAAAAAAATTGAAATTTTTATATGAAAAACTTCTTTTGTCCATATCTCCTAAACTAAGCGTCCTAGAGCGAAAAGGACTTTAATTCGTGACCACCCCCAAAAAATTGAAAAATCCACCCAAAACCTAAAAAAATTGAAATTTTTATATGAAAACCTTCTGTTGCCCATATCTCCTTAAATATGCGTTCTAGAGCGAAAAGGACTTTAATTCGTGACCACCCCCAAAAAATTGAAAAATCCACCCAAAACCTAAAAAAATTAAAATTTTTATATGAAAACCTTCTTTTGCCCATATCTCCTTAAATATGCGTCCTAGAGCGAAAACGACTTTAATTCGTGACCACCCCCAAAGAATTGAAAAATCCACCCAAAACCTAAAAAAATTGAAATTTTTATATGAAAAACTTCTTTTGCCCATATCTCCTAAACTAAGCGTCCTAGAGCGAAAAGGACTTTAATTCGTGACCACCCTCAAAAAATTGAAAATCCACCCAAAACCTAAAAAAATTTTAATTTTTATATGAAAAACTTTTTTTGTCCATATCTCCTTAAATATGCGTCCTAGAGCGAAAAGGACTTTAATTCGTGACCACCCCCAAAAAATTGAAAAATCCACCCAAAACCTAAAAAAATTGAAATTTTTATATGAAAACCTTCTTTTGCCCATATCTCCTAAACTAAGCGTCCTAGAGCGAAAAGGACTTTAATTCGTGACCACCCCCAAAAAATTGAAAAATCCACCCAAAACTTAAAAAAATTGAAATTTTTATATGAAAACCTTCTTTTGCCCATATCTCCTAAACTAAGCGTCCTAGAGCGAAAAGGACTTTAATTCGTGACCACCCCAAAAATGGGAAAAATCCACCCAAAACCTAAAAAAATTGAAATTTTTATATGAAAAACTTCTTTTGCCCATATCTCCTAAACTAAGCGTCCTAGAGCGAAAAGGACTTTAATTCATGACCACCCCAAAAAATTGAAAAATCCACCCAAAACCTAAAAAAATTTAAATTTTTATATGAAAAACTTCTTTTGTCCATATCTCCTAAACTAAGCGTCCTAGAGCGAAAAGGACTTTAATTCATGACCACCCCAAAAAATTGAAAAATCCACCCAAAACCTAAAAAAATTGAAATTTTTATATGAAAACCTTCTTTTGCCCATATCTCCTAAACTAAGCGTCCTAGAGCGAAAAGGACTTTAATTCGTGACCACCCCCAAAAAATTGACAAATCCACCCAAAACCTAAAAAAATTGAAATTTTTATATGAAAACCTTCTTTTGCCCATATCTCTTAAACTAAGCGTCCTAGAGCGAAAAGGACTTTAATTCGTGACCACCCCAAAAAATTGAAAAATCCACCCAAAACCTAAAAAAATTGAAATTTTTATATGAAAAACTTCTTTTGCCCATATCTCCTAAACTAAGCGTCCTAGAGCGAAAAGGACTTTAATTCGTGACCACCCCCAAAAAATTGAAAAATCCACCCAAAACCTAAAAAAATTGAAATTTTTATATGAAAAACTTCTTTTGCCCATATCTCCTAAACTAAGCGTCCTAGAGCGAAAAGGACTTTAATTCATGACCACCCCCAAAAAATTGAAAAATCCACCCAAAACCTAAAAAAAATGAAATTTTTATATGAAAAACTTCTTTTGCCCATATCTCCTAAACTAAGCGTCCTAGAGCGAAAAGGACTTTAATTCATGACCACCCCAAAAAATTGAAAAATCCACCCAAAACATAAAAAAATTGAAATTTTTATATGAAAACCTTCTTTTGCCCATATCTCCTAAACTAAGCGTCCTAGAGCGAAAAGGACTTTAATTCGTGACCACCCCCAAAAAATTGAAAAATCCACCCAAAACCTAAAAAAATTGAAATTTTTATATGAGAACCTTCTTTTGTCCATATCTCCTAAACTAAGCGTCCTAGAGCGAAAAGGACTTTAATTCGTGACCACCCCCAAAAAATTGAAAAATCCACCCAAAACCTAAAAAAATTGAAATTTTTATATGAAAACCTTCTTTTGCCCATATCTCCTAAACTAAGCGTCCTAGAGCGAAAAGGACTTTAATTCGTGACCACCCCCAAAAAATTGAAAAATCCACCCAAAACCTAAAAAAATTGAAATTTTTATATGAAAACCTTCTTTTGCCCATATCTTCTTAAATATGCGTCCTAGAGCGAAAAGGACTTTAATTCGTGACCACTCCCAAAAAATTGAAAAATCCACCCAAAACCTAAAAAAATTGAAATTTTTATATGAAAAACTTATTTTGCCCATATCTCCTTAAATATGCGTCCTAGAGCGAAAAGGACTTTAATTCGTGACCACCCCCAAAAAATTGAAAAATCCACCCAAAACCTAAAAAAAATGAAATTTTTATATGAAAAACTTCTTTTGCCCATATCTCCTAAACTAAGCGTCCTAGAGCGGAAAGGACTTTAATTCGTGACCACCCCCAAAAAATTGCAAAATCCACCCAAAACCTAAAAAAATTGAAATTTTTATATGAAAACCTTCTTTTGCCCATATCTTCTTAAATATGCGTCCTAGAGCGAAAAGGACTTTAATTCGTGACCACTCCCAAAAAATTGAAAAATCCACCCAAAACCTAAAAAATTTGAAATTTTTATATGAAAAACTTCTTTTGCCCATATCTCCTTAAATATGCGTCCTAGAGCGAAAAGGACTTTAATTCGTGACCACCCCCAAAAAATTGCAAAATCCACCCAAAACCTAAAAAAAATGAAATTTTTATATGAAAAACTTCTTTTGCCCATATCTCCTAAACTAAGCGTCCTAGAGCGAAAAGGACTTTAATTCGTGACCACCCCCAAAAAATTGAAAAATCCACCAAAAACCTAAAAAAATTGAAATTTTTATATGAAAACCTTCTTTTGCCCATATCTCCTAAACTAAGCGTCCTAGAGCGAAAAGGACTTTAATTCATGACCACCCCAAAAAATTGAAAAATCCACCCAAAACCTAAAAAAATTGAAATTTTTATATGAAAAACTTCTTTTGTCCATATCTCCTTAAATATGCGTCCTAGAGCGAAAAGGACTTTAATTCGTGACCACCCCCAAAAAATTGAAAAATCCACCCAAAACCTAAAAAAATTTAAATTTTTATATGAAAAACTTCTTTTGTCCATATCTCCTAAACTAAGCGTCCTAGAGCGAAAAGGACTTTAATTCATGACCACCCCAAAAAATTGAAAAATCCACCCAAAACCTAAAAAATTGAAATTTTTATATGAAAACCTTCTTTTGCCCATATCTCCTAAACTAAGCGTCCTAGAGCGAAAAGGACTTTAATTCGTGACCACCCCCAAAAAATTGAAAAATCCACCCAAAACCTAAAAAAATTGAAATTTTTATATGAAAACCTTCTTTTGCCCATATCTCTTAAACTAAGCGTCCTAGAGCGAAAAGGACTTTAATTCGTGACCACCCCAAAAAATTGAAAAATCCACCCAAAACCTAAAAAAATTGAAATTTTTATATGAAAAACTTCTTTTGCCCATATCTCCTAAACTAAGCGTCCTAGAGCGAAAAGGACTTTAATTCGTGACCACCCCCAAAAAATTGAAAAATCCACCCAAAACCTAAAAAAATTGAAATTTTTATATGAAAAACTTCTTTTGCCCATATCTCCTAAACTAAGCGTCCTAGAGCGAAAAGGACTTTAATTCATGACCACCCCAAAAAATTGAAAAATCCACCCAAAACCTAAAAAAAATGAAATTTTTATATGAAAAACTTCTTTTGCCCATATCTCCTAAACTAAGCGTCCTAGAGCGAAAAGGACTTTAATTCATGACCACCCCAAAAAATTGAAAAATCCACCCAAAACATAAAAAAATTGAAATTTTTATATGAAAACCTTCTTTTGCCCATATCTCCTAAACTAAGCGTCCTAGAGCGAAAAGGACTTTAATTCGTGACCACCCCCAAAAAATTGAAAAATCCACCCAAAACCTAAAAAAATTGAAATTTTTATATGAAAACCTTCTTTTGTCCATATCTCCTAAACTAAGCGTCCTAGAGCGAAAAGGACTTTAATTCGTGACCACCCCCAAAAAATTTAAAAATCCACCCAAAACCTAAAAAAATTGAAATTTTTATATGAAAACCTTCTTTTGCCCATATCTTCTTAAATATGCGTCCTAGAGCGAAAAGGACTTTAATTCGTGACCACTCCCAAAAAATTGAAAAATCCACCCAAAACCTAAAAAAATTGAAATTTTTATATGAAAAACTTCTTTTGCCCATATCTCCTAAACTAAGCGTCCTAGAGCGAAAAGGACTTTAATTCGTGACCACCCCAAAAAATTGAAAAATCCACCCAAAACCTAAAAAAATTGAAATTTTTATATGAAAAACTTCTTTTGTCCATATCTCCTTAAATATGCGTCCTAGAGCGAAAAGGACTTTAATTCGTGACCACCCCCAAAAAATTGAAAAATCCACCCAAAACCTAAAAAAATTTAAATTTTTATATGAAAAACTTCTTTTGTCCATATCTCCTAAACTAAGCGTCCTAGAGCGAAAAGGACTTTAATTCATGACCACCCCAAAAAATTGAAAAATCCACCCAAAACCTAAAAAAATTGAAATTTTTATATGAAAACCTTCTTTTGCCCATATCTCCTAAACTAAGCGTCCTAGAGCGAAAAGGACTTTAATTCGTGACCACCCCCAAAAAATTGAAAAATCCACCCAAAACCTAAAAAAATTGAAATTTTTATATGAAAACCTTCTTTTGCCCATATCTCTTAAACTAAGCGTCCTAGAGCGAAAAGGACTTTAATTCGTGACCACCCCAAAAAATTGAAAAATCCACCCAAAACCTAAAAAAATTGAAATTTTTATATGAAAAACTTCTTTTGCCCATATCTCCTAAACTAAGCGTCCTAGAGCGAAAAGGACTTTAATTCGTGACCACCCCCAAAAAATTGAAAAATCCACCCAAAACCTAAAAAAATTGAAATTTTTATATGAAAAACTTCTTTTGCCCATATCTCCTAAACTAAGCGTCCTAGAGCGAAAAGGACTTTAATTCATGACCACCCCAAAAAATTGAAAAATCCACCCAAAACCTAAAAAAAATGAAATTTTTATATGAAAAACTTCTTTTGCCCATATCTCCTAAACTAAGCGTCCTAGAGCGAAAAGGACTTTAATTCATGACCACCCCAAAAAATTGAAAAATCCACCCAAAACATAAAAAAATTGAAATTTTTATATGAAAATCTTCTTTTGCCCATATCTCCTAAACTAAGCGTCCTAGAGCGAAAAGGACTTTAATTCGTGACCACCCCCAAAAAATTGAAAAATCCACCCAAAACCTAAAAAAATTGAAATTTTTATATGAAAACCTTCTTTTGTCCATATCTCCTAAACTAAGCGTCCTAGAGCGAAAAGGACTTTAATTCGTGACCACCCCCAAAAAATTGAAAAATCCACCCAAAACCTAAAAAAATTTAAATTTTTATATGAAAACCTTCTTTTGCCCATATCTTCTTAAATATGCGTCCTAGAGCGAAAAGGACTTTAATTCGTGACCACTCCCAAAAAATTGAAAAATCCACCCAAAACCTAAAAAAATTGAAATTTTTATATGAAAAACTTCTTTTGCCCATATCTCCTTAAATATGCGTCCTAGAGCGAAAAGGACTTTAATTCGTGACCACCCCCAAAAAATTGAAAAATCCACCCAAAACCTAAAAAAAATGAATTTTTTATATGAAAAACTTCTTTTGCCCATATCTCCTAAACTAAGCGTCCTAGAGCGAAAAGGACTTTAATTCGTGACCACCCCCAAAAAATTGAAAAATCCACCCAAAACCTAAAAAAATTGAAATTTTTATATGAAAACCTTCTTTTGCCCATATCTTCTTAAATATGCGTCCTAGAGCGAAAAGGACTTTAATTCGTGACCACTCCCAAAAAATTGAAAAATCCACCCAAAACCTAAAAAAAAATAAATTTTTATATGAAAAACTTTTTTTGTCCATATCTCCTTAAATATGCTTTCTAGAGCGAAAAGGACTTTAATTCGTGACCACCCCCAAAAAATTGAAAAATCCACCCAAAACCTAAAAAAAGTGAAATTTTTATATGAAAAACTTCTTTTGCCCATATCTCCTAAACTAAGCGTCCTAGAGCGAAAAGGACTTTAATTCGTGACCATCCCCAAAAAATTGAAAAATCCACCCAAAACCTAAAAAATTGAAATTTTTATATGAAAAACTTCTTTTGCCCATATCTCCTTAAATATGCGTCCTAGAGCGAAAAGGACTTTAATTCGTGACCACCCCCAAAAAATTGAAAAATCCACCCAAAACCTAAAAAAATTGAAATTTTTATATGAAAAACTTCTTTTGCATATATCTCCTAAACTAAGCGTCCTAGAGCGAAAAGGACTTTAATTCGTGACCACCCCCAAAAAATTGAAAAATCCACCCAAAACCTAAAAAAATTGAAATTTTTATATGAAAACCTTCTTTTGCCCATATCTCCTAAACTAAGCGTCCTAGAGCGAAAAGGACTTTAATTCGTGACCACCCCCAAAAAATTGAAAAATCCACCCAAAACCTAAAAAAATTGAAATTTTTATATGAAAACCTTCTTTTGCCCATATCTCTTAAACTAAGCGTCCTAGAGCGAAAAGGACTTTAATTCGTGACCACCCCAAAAAATTGAAAAATCCACCCAAAACCTAAAAAAATTGAAATTTTTATATGAAAAACTTCTTTTGCCCATATCTCCTAAACTAAGCGTCCTAGAGCGAAAAGGACTTTAATTCGTGACCACCCCCAAAAAATTGAAAAATCCACCCAAAACCTAAAAAAATTGAAATTTTTATATGAAAAACTTCTTTTGCCCATATCTCCTAAACTAAGCGTCCTAGAGCGAAAAGGACTTTAATTCATGACCACCCCAAAAAATTGAAAAATCCACCCAAAACCTAAAAAAAATGAAATTTTTATATGAAAAACTTCTTTTGCCCATATCTCCTAAACTAAGCGTCCTAGAGCGAAAAGGACTTTAATTCATGACCACCCCAAAAAATTGAAAAATCCACCCAAAACATAAAAAAATTGAAATTTTTATATGAAAACCTTCTTTTGCCCATATCTCCTAAACTAAGCGTCCTAGAGCGAAAAGGACTTTAATTCGTGACCACCCCCAAAAAATTGAAAAATCCACCCAAAACCTAAAAAAATTGAAATTTTTATATGAAAACCTTCTTTTGTCCATATCTCCTAAACTAAGCGTCCTAGAGCGAAAAGGACTTTAATTCGTGACCACCCCCAAAAAATTTAAAAATCCACCCAAAACCTAAAAAAATTGAAATTTTTATATGAAAACCTTCTTTTGCCCATATCTTCTTAAATATGCGTCCTAGAGCGAAAAGGACTTTAATTCGTGACCACTCCCAAAAAATTGAAAAATCCACCCAAAACCTAAAAAAATTGAAATTTTTATATGAAAAACTTCTTTTGCCCATATCTCCTAAACTAAGCGTCCTAGAGCGAAAAGGACTTTAATTCGTGACCACCCCAAAAAATTGAAAAATCCACCCAAAACCTAAAAAAATTGAAATTTTTATATGAAAAACTTCTTTTGTCCATATCTCCTTAAATATGCGTCCTAGAGCGAAAAGGACTTTAATTCGTGACCACCCCCAAAAAATTGAAAAATCCACCCAAAACCTAAAAAAATTTAAATTTTTATATGAAAAACTTCTTTTGTCCATATCTCCTAAACTAAGCGTCCTAGAGCGAAAAGGACTTTAATTCATGACCACCCCAAAAAATTGAAAAATCCACCCAAAACCTAAAAAAATTGAAATTTTTATATGAAAACCTTCTTTTGCCCATATCTCCTAAACTAAGCGTCCTAGAGCGAAAAGGACTTTAATTCGTGACCACCCCCAAAAAATTGAAAAATCCACCCAAAACCTAAAAAAATTGAAATTTTTATATGAAAACCTTCTTTTGCCCATATCTCTTAAACTAAGCGTCCTAGAGCGAAAAGGACTTTAATTCGTGACCACCCCAAAAAATTGAAAAATCCACCCAAAACCTAAAAAAATTGAAATTTTTATATGAAAAACTTCTTTTGCCCATATCTCCTAAACTAAGCGTCCTAGAGCGAAAAGGACTTTAATTCGTGACCACCCCCAAAAAATTGAAAAATCCACCCAAAACCTAAAAAAATTGAAATTTTTATATGAAAAACTTCTTTTGCCCATATCTCCTAAACTAAGCGTCCTAGAGCGAAAAGGACTTTAATTCATGACCACCCCAAAAAATTGAAAAATCCACCCAAAACCTAAAAAAAATGAAATTTTTATATGAAAAACTTCTTTTGCCCATATCTCCTAAACTAAGCGTCCTAGAGCGAAAAGGACTTTAATTCATGACCACCCCAAAAAATTGAAAAATCCACCCAAAACATAAAAAAATTGAAATTTTTATATGAAAATCTTCTTTTGCCCATATCTCCTAAACTAAGCGTCCTAGAGCGAAAAGGACTTTAATTCGTGACCACCCCCAAAAAATTGAAAAATCCACCCAAAACCTAAAAAAATTGAAATTTTTATATGAAAACCTTCTTTTGTCCATATCTCCTAAACTAAGCGTCCTAGAGCGAAAAGGACTTTAATTCGTGACCACCCCCAAAAAATTGAAAAATCCACCCAAAACCTAAAAAAATTTAAATTTTTATATGAAAACCTTCTTTTGCCCATATCTTCTTAAATATGCGTCCTAGAGCGAAAAGGACTTTAATTCGTGACCACTCCCAAAAAATTGAAAAATCCACCCAAAACCTAAAAAAATTGAAATTTTTATATGAAAAACTTCTTTTGCCCATATCTCCTTAAATATGCGTCCTAGAGCGAAAAGGACTTTAATTCGTGACCACCCCCAAAAAATTGAAAAATCCACCCAAAACCTAAAAAAAATGAATTTTTTATATGAAAAACTTCTTTTGCCCATATCTCCTAAACTAAGCGTCCTAGAGCGAAAAGGACTTTAATTCGTGACCACCCCCAAAAAATTGAAAAATCCACCCAAAACCTAAAAAAATTGAAATTTTTAT
Source organism: Haematobia irritans (assembly GCF_050003625.1). Taxonomy (NCBI): domain Eukaryota; kingdom Metazoa; phylum Arthropoda; class Insecta; order Diptera; family Muscidae; genus Haematobia; species Haematobia irritans. Next base: position 98,902,384 of record NC_134400.1, on the reverse strand, counting down.
ATGAAAACCTTCTTTTGCCCATATCTTCTTAAATATGCGTCCTAGAGCGAAAAGGACTTTAATTCGTGACCACTCCCAAAAAATTGAAAAATCCACCCAAAACCTAAAAAAAAATAAATTTTTATATGAAAAACTTTTTTTGTCCATATCTCCTTAAATATGCTTTCTAGAGCGAAAAGGACTTTAATTCGTGACCACCCCCAAAAAATTGAAAAATCCACCCAAAACCTAAAAAAAGTGAAATTTTTATATGAAAAACTTCTTTTGCCCATATCTCCTAAACTAAGCGTCCTAGAGCGAAAAGGACTTTAATTCGTGACCATCCCCAAAAAATTGAAAAATCCACCCAAAACCTAAAAAATTGAAATTTTTATATGAAAAACTTCTTTTGCCCATATCTCCTTAAATATGCGTCCTAGAGCGAAAAGGACTTTAATTCGTGACCACCCCCAAAAAATTGAAAAATCCACCCAAAACCTAAAAAAATTGAAATTTTTATATGAAAAACTTCTTTTGCATATATCTCCTAAACTAAGCGTCCTAGAGCGAAAAGGACTTTAATTCGTGACCACCCCCAAAAAATTGAAAAATCCACCCAAAACCTAAAAAAATTGAAATTTTTATATGAAAACCTTCTTTTGCCCATATCTCCTAAACTAAGCGTCCTAGAGCGAAAAGGACTTTAATTCGTGACCACCCCCAAAAAATTGAAAAATCCACCCAAAACCTAAAAAAATTGAAATTTTTATATGAAAAACTTCTTTTGTCCATATCTCCTTAAATATGCGTCCTAGAGCGAAAAGGACTTTAATTCGTGACCACCTCCAAAAAATTGAAAAATCCACCCAAAACCTAAAAAAATTGAAATTTTTATATGAAAAACTTCTTTTGCCCATATCTCCTAAACTAAGCGTCCTAGAGCGAAAAGGACTTTAATTCATGACCGCCCTCAAAAAATTGAAAAATCCACCCAAAACCTAAAAAAGTGAAATTTTTATATGATAAACTTCTTTTGCCCATATCTCCTAAACTAAGCGTCCTAGAGCGAAAAGGACTTTAATTCGTGACCACCCCCAAAAAATTGAAAAATTCACCCAAAACATAAAAAAATTTAAATTTTTATATGATAAACTTCTTTTGCCCATATATCCTAAACTAAGCGTCCTAGAGCGAAAAGGACTTTAATTCGTGACCACCCCAAAAAATTGAAAAATCCACCCAAAACCTAAAAAAATTTAAATTTTTATATGAAAAACTTCTTTTGCCCATATCTCCTAAACTAAGCGTCCTAGAGCGAAAAGGACTTTAATTCGTGACCACCCCCAAAAAATTTAAAAATCCACCCAAAACCTAAAAAAATTGAAATTTTTATATGAAAAACTTCTTTTGCCCATATCTCCTTAAATATGCGTCCTAGAGCGAAAAGGACTTTAATTCGTGACCACCCCCAAAAAATTGAAAAATCCACCCAAAACCTAAAAAAATTGAAATTTTTTTATGAAAAACTTCTTTTGCATATATCTCCTAAACTAAGCGTCCTAGAGCGAAAAGAACTTTAATTCGTGACCACCCCAAAAAATTGAAAAATCCACCCAAAACCTAAAAAAATTTAAATTTTTATATGAAAACCTTCTTTTGCCCATATCTCCTAAACTAAGCGTCCTAGAGCGAAAAGGACTTTAATTCATGACCACCCCAAAAAATTTAAAAATCCACCCAAAACCTAAAAAAATTGAAATTTTTATATGAAAAACTTCTTTTGCCCATATCTCCTAAACTAAGCGTCCTAGAGCGAAAAGGACTTTAATTCGTGACCACCCCAAAAAATTGAAAAATCCACCCAAAACCTAAAAAAATTGAAATTTTTATATGAAAAACTTCTTTTGCCCATATCTCCTAAACTAAGCGTCCTAGAGCGAAAAGGACTTTAATTCATGACCACCCTCAAAAAATTTAAAAATCCACCCAAAACCTAAAAAAATTTAAATTTTTATATGATAAACTTCTTTTGCCCATATCTCCTAAACTAAGCGTCCTAGAGCGAAAAGGACTTTAATTCGTGACCACCTCCAAAAAATTTAAAAATCCACCCAAAACCTAAAAAAATTGAAATTTTTATATGAAAACCTTCTTTTGCCCATATCTCCTAAACTAAGCGTCCTAGAGCGAAAAGGACTTTAATTCGTGACCACCCCCAAAAAATTTAAAAATCCATCCAAAACCTAAAAAAATTTAAATTTTATCTCCTAAACTAAGCGTCCTAGAGCGAAAAGGACTTTAATTCATGACCACCCTCAAAAAATTGAAAAATCCACCCAAAACCTAAAAAAATTTAAATTTTTATATGAAAAACTTCTTTTGCCCATATCTCCTAAACTAAGCGTCCTAGAGCGAAAAGGACTTTAATTCGTGACCACCCCCAAAAAATTTAAAAATCCACCCAAAACCTAAAAAAATTTAAATTTTTATATGAAAAACTTCTTTTGCCCATATCTCCTTAAATATGCGTCCTAGAGCGAGAAGGACTTTAATTCATGACCACCCCCAAAAAATTGAAAAATCCGCCCAAAACCTAAAAAAATTGAAATTTTTATATGATAAACTTCTTTTGCCCATATCTCCTAAACTAAGCGTCCTAGAGCGAAAAGGACTTTAATTCGTGACCACCCCCAAAAAATTTAAAAATCCACCCAAAACCTAAAAAAATTGAAATTTTTATATGAAAACCTTCTTTTGCCCATATCTCCTAAACTAAGCGTCCTAGAGCGAAAAGGACTTTAATTCATGACCACCCTCAAAAATTTGAAAAATCCACCCAAAACCTAAAAAAATTGAAATTTTTACATGATAAACTTCTTTTGCCCATATCTCCTAAACTAAGCATCCTAGAGCGAAAAGGACTTTAATTCGTGACCACCCCCAAAAAATTTAAAAACCCACCCAAAACCTAAAAAAATTTAATTTTTTATATGAAAAACTTCTTTTGCCCATATCTCCTAAACTAAGCGTCCTAGAGCGAAAAGGACTTTAATTCATGACCACCCTCAAAAAAATGAAAAATCCACCCAAAACCTAAAAAAATTGAAATTTTTATATGATAAACTTCTTTTGCCCATATCTCCTAAACTAAGCGTCCTAGAGCGAAAAGGACTTTAATTCGTGACCACCCCCAAAAAATTGAAAAATCCACCCAAAACCTAAAAAAATTGAAATTTTTATATGAAAAACTTCTTTTGCCCATATCTCCTAAACTAAGCGTCCTAGAGCGAAAAGGACTTTAATTCGTGACCAACCCCAAAAAAATTGAAAAATCCACCCAAAACCTAAAAAAATTTAAATTTTATATGAAAAACTTCTTTTGCCCATATCTCCTTAAATATGCGTCCTAGAGCGAAAAGGACTTTAATTCATGACCACCCCCAAAAAATTGAAAAATCCACCCAAAACCTAAAAAAATTGAAATTTTTATATGAAAACCTTCTTTTGCCCATATCCACCCAAAACCTTAAAAAATTGAAATTTTTATATGAAAAACTTCTTTTGCCCATATCTCCTAAACTAAGCGTCCTAGAGCGAAAAGGACTTTAATTCGTGACCACCCCCAAAAAATTTAAAAATCCATCCAAAACCTAAAAAAATTTAAATTTTATCTCCTAAACTAAGCGTCCTAGAGCGAAAAGGACTTTAATTCATGACCACCCTCAAAAAATTTAAAAATCCACCCAAAACCTAAAAAAATTGAAATTTTTATATGATAAACTTCTTTTGCCCATATCTCCTAAACTAAGCGTCCTAGAGCGAAAAGGACTTTAATTCGTGACCACCTCCAAAAAATTTAAAAATCCACCCAAAACCTAAAAAAATTGAAATTTTTATATGAAAACCTTCTTTTGCCCATATCTCCTAAACTAAGCGTCCTAGAGCGAAAGGGACTTTAATTCGTGGCCACCCCCAAAAAATTTAAAAATCCATCCAAAACCTAAAAAAATTTAAATTTTATCTCCTAAACTAAGCGTCCTAGAGCGAAAAGGACTTTAATTCATGACCACCCTCAAAAAATTGAAAAATCCACCCAAAACCTAAAAAAATTTAAATTTTTATATGAAAAACTTCTTTTGCCCATATCTCCTAAACTAAGCGTCCTAGAGCGAAAAGGACTTTAATTCGTGACCACCCCCAAAAAATTTAAAAATCCACCCAAAACCTAAAAAAATTTAAATTTTTATATGAAAAACTTCTTTTGCCCATATCTCCTTAAATATGCGTCCTAGAGCGAGAAGGACTTTAATTCATGACCACCCCCAAAAAATTGAAAAATCTGCCCAAAACCTAAAAAAATTGAAATTTTTATATGATAAACTTCTTTTGCCCATATCTCCTAAACTAAGCGTCCTAGAGCGAAAAGGACTTTAATTCGTGACCACCCCCACAAAATTTAAAAATCCACCCAAAACCTAAAAAAATTGAAATTTTTATATGAAAACCTTCTTTTGCCCATATCTCCTAAACTAAGCGTCCTAGAGCGAAAAGGACTTTAATTCGTGACCACCCCCAAAAAATTGAAAAATTCACCCAAAACATAAAAAAATTGAAATTTTTATATGATAAACTTCTTTTGCCCATATCTCCTAAACTAAGCGTCCTAGAACGAAAAGGACTTTAATTCGTGACCACCCCCAAAAAATTGAAAAATCCACCCAAAACCTAAAAAAATTGAAATTTTTATATGAAAACCTTCTTTTGCCCATATCTCCTAAACTAAGCCTCCTAGAGCGAAAAGGACTTTAATTCATGACCACCCCAAAAAATTGAAAAATCCACCCAAAACCTAAAAAAATGGAAATTTTTATATGAAAAACGTCTTTTGTCCATATCTCCTTAAATATGCGTCCTAGAGCGAAAAGGACTTTAATTCGTGACCACCCTCAAAAAATTGAAAAATCCACCCAAAACCTAAAAAAATTGAAATTTTTACATGAAAAACTTCTTTTGCCCATATCTCCTAAACTAACGTCCTAGAGCGAAAAGGACTTTAATTCATGACCACCCTCAAAAAAATGAAAAATCCACGTCCTAGAGCGAAAAGGACTTTAATTCGTGACCACCCCCACAAAATTTAAAAATCCACCCAAAACCTAAAAAAATTGAAATTTTTATATGAAAACCTTCTTTTGCCCATATCTCCTAAACTAAGCGTCCTAGAGCGAAAAGGACTTTAATTCGTGACCACCCCCAAAAAATTGAAAAATTCACCCAAAACATAAAAAAATTGAAATTTTTATATGATAAACTTCTTTTGCCCATATCTCCTAAACTAAGCGTCCTAGAACGAAAAGGACTTTAATTCGTGACCACCCCCAAAAAATTGAAAAATCCACCCAAAACCTAAAAAAATTGAAATTTTTATATGAAAACCTTCTTTTGCCCATATCTCCTAAACTAAGCCTCCTAGAGCGAAAAGGACTTTAATTCATGACCACCCCAAAAAATTGAAAAATCCACCCAAAACCTAAAAAAATTGAAATTTTTATATGAAAAACGTCTTTTGTCCATATCTCCTTAAATATGCGTCCTAGAGCGAAAAGGACTTTAATTCGTGACCACCCTCAAAAAATTGAAAAATCCACCCAAAACCTAAAAAAATTGAAATTTTTACATGAAAAACTTCTTTTGCCCATATCTCCTAAACTAACGTCCTAGAGCGAAAAGGACTTTAATTCATGACCACCCTCAAAAAAATGAAAAATCCACCCAAAACCTAAAAAAATTGAAATTTTTATATGAAAAACTTCTTTTGCCCATATCTCCTAAACTAAGCGTCCTAGAGCGAAAAGGACTTTAATTCGTGACCACCCCCAAAAAATTGAAAAATCCACCCAAAACCTAAAAAAATTGAAATTTTTATATGAAAAACTTCTTTTGCCCATATCTCCTAAACTAAGCGTCCTAGAGCGAAAAGGACTTTAATTCGTGACCACCCCCAAAAAATTGAAAAATCCACCCAAAACCTAAAAAAATTTAAATTTTATATGAAAAACTTCTTTTGCCCATATCTCCTTAAATATGCGTCCTAGAGCGAAAAGGACTTTAATTCATGACCACCCCCAAAAAATTGAAAAATCCACCCAAAACCTAAAAAAATTGAAATTTTTATATGAAAAACTTCTTTTGCCCATATCTCCTAAACTAAGCGTCCTAGAGCGAAAAGGACTTTAATTCGTGACCACCCCAAAAAATTGAAAAATCCACCCAAAACCTAAAAAAATTGAAATTTTTATATGAAAACCTTCTTTTGCCCATATCTTCTAAACTAAGCCTCCTAGAGCGAAAAGGACTTTAATTCGTGACCACCCCCAAAAAATTGAAAAATCCACCCAAAACCTAAAAAAATTGAAATTTTATATGAAAAACTTCTTTTGTCCATATCTCCTTAAATATGCGTCCTAGAGCGAAAAGGACTTTAATTCGTAATCACCTTTTGCCCATATCTCCTAAACTAAGCGTCCTAGAGCGAAAAGGACTTTAATTCGTGACCACCCCAAAAAATTGAAAAATCCACCCAAAACCTAAAAAAATTGAAATTTTTATATGAAAACCTTCTTTTGCCCATATCTCCTAAACTAAGCGTCCTAGAGCGAAAAGGACTTTAATTCGTGACCACCCCCAAAAAATTGAAAAATCCACCCAAAACCTAAAAAAATTGAAATTTTTATATGAAAAACTTCTTTTGTCCATATCTCCTTAAATATGCGTCCTAGAGCGAAAAGGACTTTAATTCGTGACCACCCCCAAAAAATTGAAAAATCCACCCAAAACCTAAAAAATTGAAATTTTTATATGAAAAACTTCTTTTGCCCATATCTCCTAAACTAAGCGTCCTAGAGCGAAAAGGACTTTAATTCATGACCGCCCTCAAAAAATTGAAAAATCCACCCAAAACCTAAAAAAGTGAAATTTTTATATGATAAACTTCTTTTGCCCATATCTCCTAAACTAAGCGTCCTAGAGCGAAAAGGACTTTAATTCGTGACCACCCCCAAAAAATTGAAAAATTCACCCAAAACATAAAAAAATTTAAATTTTTATATGATAAACTTCTTTTGCCCATATATCCTAAACTAAGCGTCCTAGAGCGAAAAGGACTTTAATTCGTGACCACCCCAAAAAATTGAAAAATCCACCCAAAACCTAAAAAAATTTAAATTTTTATATGAAAAACTTCTTTTGCCCATATCTCCTAAACTAAGCGTCCTAGAGCGAAAAGGACTTTAATTCGTGACCACCCCCAAAAAATTTAAAAATCCACCCAAAACCTAAAAAAATTGAAATTTTTATATGAAAAACTTCTTTTGCCCATATCTCCTTAAATATGCGTCCTAGAGCGAAAAGGACTTTAATTCGTGACCACCCCAAAAAATTGAAAAATCCACCCAAAACCTAAAAAAATTGAAATTTTTATATGAAAACCTTCTTTTGCCCATATCTCCTAAACTAAGCGTCCTAGAGCGAAAAGGACTTTAATTCATGACCACCCCAAAAAATTTAAAAATCCACCCAAAACCTAAAAAAATTGAAATTTTTATATGAAAAACTTCTTTTGCCCATATCTCCTAAACTAAGCGTCCTAGAGCGAAAAGGACTTTAATTCGTGACCACCCCAAAAAATTGAAAAATCCACCCAAAACCTAAAAAAATTGAAATTTTTATATGAAAAACTTCTTTTGCCCATATCTCCTAAACTAAGCGTCCTGGAGCGAAAAGGACTTTAATTCATGACCACCCTCAAAAAATTTAAAAATCCACCCAAAACCTAAAAAAATTGAAATTTTTATATGATAAACTTCTTTTGCCCATATCTCCTAAACTAAGCGTCCTAGAGCGAAAAGGACTTTAATTCGTGACCACCTCCAAAAAATTTAAAAATCCACCCAAAACCTAAAAAAATTGAAATTTTTATATGAAAACCTTCTTTTGCCCATATCTCCTAAACTAAGCGTCCTAGAGCGAAAAGGACTTTAATTCGTGACCACCCCCAAAAAATTTAAAAATCCATCCAAAACCTAAAAAAATTTAAATTTTATCTCCTAAACTAAGCGTCCTAGAGCGAAAAGGACTTTAATTCATGACCACCCTCAAAAAATTGAAAAATCCACCCAAAACCTAAAAAAATTTAAATTTTTATATGAAAAACTTCTTTTGCCCATATCTCCTAAACTAAGCGTCCTAGAGCGAAAAGGACTTTAATTCGTGACCACCCCCAAAAAATTTAAAAATCCACCCAAAACCTAAAAAAATTTAAATTTTTATATGAAAAACTTCTTTTGCCCATATCTCCTTAAATATGCGTCCTAGAGCGAGAAGGACTTTAATTCATGACCGCCCTCAAAAAATTGAAAAATCCACCCAAAACCTAAAAAAGTGAAATTTTTATATGATAAACTTCTTTTGCCCATATCTCCTAAACTAAGCGTCCTAGAGCGAAAAGGACTTTAATTCGTGACCACCCCCAAAAAATTTAAAAATTCACCCAAAACATAAAAAAATTTAAATTTTTATATGATAAACTTCTTTTGCCCATATATCCTAAACTAAGCGTCCTAGAGCGAAAAGGACTTTAATTCGTGACCACCCCAAAAAATTGAAAAATCCACCCAAAACCTAAAAAAATTGAAATTTTTATATGAAAACCTTCTTTTGCCCATATCTCTTAAACTAAGCGTCCTAGAGCGAAAAGGACTTTAATTCATGACCACCCCAAAAAATTTAAAAATCCACCCAAAACCTAAAAAAATTGAAATTTTTATATGAAAAACTTCTTTTGCCCATATCTCCTAAACGAAGCGTCCTAGAGCGAAAAGGACTTTAATTCGTGACCACCCCAAAAAATTGAAAAATCCACCCAAAACCTAAAAAAATTGAAATTTTTATATGATAAACTTCTTTTGCCCATATCTCCTAAACTAAGCGTCCTAGAGCGAAAAGGACTTTAATTCGTGACCACCCCCAAAAAATTGAAAAATCCACCCAAAACCTAAAAAAATTGAAATTTTTATATGAAAAACTTCTTTTGCCCATATCTCCTAAACTAAGCGTCCTAGAGCGAAAAGGACTTTAATTCGTGACCACCCCCAAAAAATTGAAAAATCCACCCAAAACCTAAAAAAATTTAAATTTTATATGAAAAACTTCTTTTGCCCATATCTCCTTAAATATGCGTCCTAGAGCGAAAAGGACTTTAATTCATGACCACCCCCAAAAAATTGAAAAATCCACCCAAAACCTAAAAAAATTGAAATTTTTATATGAAAAACTTCTTTTGCCCATATCTCCTAAACTAAGCGTCCTAGAGCGAAAAGGACTTTAATTCGTGACCACCCCAAAAAATTGAAAAATCCACCCAAAACCTAAAAAAATTGAAATTTTTATATGAAAACCTTCTTTTGCCCATATCTTCTAAACTAAGCCTCCTAGAGCGAAAAGGACTTTAATTCGTGACCACCCCCAAAAAATTGAAAAATCCACCCAAAACCTAAAAAAATTGAAATTTTATATGAAAAACTTCTTTTGTCCATATCTCCTTAAATATGCGTCCTAGAGCGAAAAGGACTTTAATTCGTAATCACCTTTTGCCCATATCTCCTAAACTAAGCGTCCTAGAGCGAAAAGGACTTTAATTCGTGACCACCCCAAAAAATTGAAAAATCCACCCAAAACCTAAAAAAATTGAAATTTTTATATGAAAACCTTCTTTTGCCCATATCTCCTAAACTAAGCGTCCTAGAGCGAAAAGGACTTTAATTCGTGACCACCCCCAAAAAATTGAAAAATCCACCCAAAACCTAAAAAAATTGAAATTTTTATATGAAAAACTTCTTTTGTCCATATCTCCTTAAATATGCGTCCTAGAGCGAAAAGGACTTTAATTCGTGACCACCCCCAAAAAATTGAAAAATCCACCCAAAACCTAAAAAATTGAAATTTTTATATGAAAAACTTCTTTTGCCCATATCTCCTAAACTAAGCGTCCTAGAGCGAAAAGGACTTTAATTCATGACCGCCCTCAAAAAATTGAAAAATCCACCCAAAACCTAAAAAAGTGAAATTTTTATATGATAAACTTCTTTTGCCCATATCTCCTAAACTAAGCGTCCTAGAGCGAAAAGGACTTTAATTCGTGACCACCCCCAAAAAATTGAAAAATTCACCCAAAACATAAAAAAATTTAAATTTTTATATGATAAACTTCTTTTGCCCATATATCCTAAACTAAGCGTCCTAGAGCGAAAAGGACTTTAATTCGTGACCACCCCAAAAAATTGAAAAATCCACCCAAAACCTAAAAAAATTTAAATTTTTATATGAAAAACTTCTTTTGCCCATATCTCCTAAACTAAGCGTCCTAGAGCGAAAAGGACTTTAATTCGTGACCACCCCCAAAAAATTTAAAAATCCACCCAAAACCTAAAAAAATTGAAATTTTTATATGAAAAACTTCTTTTGCCCATATCTCCTTAAATATGCGTCCTAGAGCGAAAAGGACTTTAATTCGTGACCACCCCAAAAAATTGAAAAATCCACCCAAAACCTAAAAAAATTGAAATTTTTATATGAAAACCTTCTTTTGCCCATATCTCCTAAACTAAGCGTCCTAGAGCGAAAAGGACTTTAATTCATGACCACCCCAAAAAATTTAAAAATCCACCCAAAACCTAAAAAAATTGAAATTTTTATATGAAAAACTTCTTTTGCCCATATCTCCTAAACTAAGCGTCCTAGAGCGAAAAGGACTTTAATTCGTGACCACCCCAAAAAATTGAAAAATCCACCCAAAACCTAAAAAAATTGAAATTTTTATATGAAAAACTTCTTTTGCCCATATCTCCTAAACTAAGCGTCCTGGAGCGAAAAGGACTTTAATTCATGACCACCCTCAAAAAATTTAAAAATCCACCCAAAACCTAAAAAAATTGAAATTTTTATATGATAAACTTCTTTTGCCCATATCTCCTAAACTAAGCGTCCTAGAGCGAAAAGGACTTTAATTCGTGACCACCTCCAAAAAATTTAAAAATCCACCCAAAACCTAAAAAAATTGAAATTTTTATATGAAAACCTTCTTTTGCCCATATCTCCTAAACTAAGCGTCCTAGAGCGAAAAGGACTTTAATTCGTGACCACCCCCAAAAAATTTAAAAATCCATCCAAAACCTAAAAAAATTTAAATTTTATCTCCTAAACTAAGCGTCCTAGAGCGAAAAGGACTTTAATTCATGACCACCCTCAAAAAATTGAAAAATCCACCCAAAACCTAAAAAAATTTAAATTTTTATATGAAAAACTTCTTTTGCCCATATCTCCTAAACTAAGCGTCCTAGAGCGAAAAGGACTTTAATTCGTGACCACCCCCAAAAAATTTAAAAATCCACCCAAAACCTAAAAAAATTTAAATTTTTATATGAAAAACTTCTTTTGCCCATATCTCCTTAAATATGCGTCCTAGAGCGAGAAGGACTTTAATTCATGACCGCCCTCAAAAAATTGAAAAATCCACCCAAAACCTAAAAAAGTGAAATTTTTATATGATAAACTTCTTTTGCCCATATCTCCTAAACTAAGCGTCCTAGAGCGAAAAGGACTTTAATTCGTGACCACCCCCAAAAAATTTAAAAATTCACCCAAAACATAAAAAAATTTAAATTTTTATATGATAAACTTCTTTTGCCCATATATCCTAAACTAAGCGTCCTAGAGCGAAAAGGACTTTAATTCGTGACCACCCCAAAAAATTGAAAAATCCACCCAAAACCTAAAAAAATTGAAATTTTTATATGAAAACCTTCTTTTGCCCATATCTCTTAAACTAAGCGTCCTAGAGCGAAAAGGACTTTAATTCATGACCACCCCAAAAAATTTAAAAATCCACCCAAAACCTAAAAAAATTGAAATTTTTATATGAAAAACTTCTTTTGCCCATATCTCCTAAACGAAGCGTCCTAGAGCGAAAAGGACTTTAATTCGTGACCACCCCAAAAAATTGAAAAATCCACCCAAAACCTAAAAAAATTGAAATTTTTATATGATAAACTTCTTTTGCCCATATCTCCTAAACTAAGCGTCCTAGAGCGAAAAGGACTTTAATTCGTGACCACCTCCAAAAAATTTAAAAATCCACCCAAAACCTAAAAAAATTGAAATTTTTATATGAAAACCTTCTTTTGCCCATATCTCCTAAACTAAGCGTCCTAGAGCGAAAAGGACTTTAATTCGTGACCACCCCCAAAATATTTAAAAATCCATCCAAAACCTAAAAAAATTTAAATTTTATCTCCTGAACTAAGCGTCCTAGAGCGAAAAGGACTTTAATTCATGACCACCCTCAAAAAATTGAAAAATCCACCCAAAACCTAAAAAAATTTAAATTTTTATATGAAAAACTTCTTTTGCCCATATCTCCTAAACTAAGCGTCCTAGAGCGAAAAGGACTTTAATTCGTGACCACCCCCAAAAAATTTAAAAATCCACCCAAAACCTAAAAAAATTTAAATTTTTATATGAAAAACTTCTTTTGCCCATATCTCCTTAAATATGCGTCCTAGAGCGAGAAGGACTTTAATTCATGACCACCCCCAAAAAATTGAAAAATCCGCCCAAAACCTAAAAAAATTGAAATTTTTATATGATAAACTTCTTTTGCCCATATCTCCTAAACTAAGCGTCCTAGAGCGAAAAGGACTTTAATTCGTGACCACCCCCAAAAAATTTAAAAATCCACCCAAAACCTAAAAAAATTGAAATTTTTATATGAAAACCTTCTTTTGCCCATATCTCCTAAACTAAGCGTCCTAGAGCGAAAAGGACTTTAATTCATGACCACCCTCAAAAATTTGAAAAATCCACCCAAAACCTAAAAAAATTGAAATTTTTACATGATAAACTTCTTTTGCCCATATCTCCTAAACTAAGCATCCTAGAGCGAAAAGGACTTTAATTCGTGACCACCCCCAAAAAATTTAAAAACCCACCCAAAACCTAAAAAAATTTAATTTTTTATATGAAAAACTTCTTTTGCCCATATCTCCTAAACTAAGCGTCCTAGAGCGAAAAGGACTTTAATTCATGACCACCCTCAAAAAAATGAAAAATCCACCCAAAACCTAAAAAAATTGAAATTTTTATATGATAAACTTCTTTTGCCCATATCTCCTAAACTAAGCGTCCTAGAGCGAAAAGGACTTTAATTCGTGACCACCCCCAAAAAATTGAAAAATCCACCCAAAACCTAAAAAAATTGAAATTTTTATATGAAAAACTTCTTTTGCCCATATCTCCTAAACTAAGCGTCCTAGAGCGAAAAGGACTTTAATTCGTGACCACCCCCAAAAAATTGAAAAATCCACCCAAAACCTAAAAAAAATTAAATTTTATATGAAAAACTTCTTTTGCCCATATCTCCTTAAATATGCGTCCTAGAGCGAAAAGGACTTTAATTCATGACCACCCCCAAAAAATTGAAAAATCCACCCAGAACCTAAAAAAATTGAAATTTTTATATGAAAACCTTCTTTTGCCCATATCCACCCAAAACCTAAAAAAATTGAAATTTTTATATGAAAAACTTCTTTTGCCCATATCTCCTAAACTAAGCGTCCTAGAGCGAAAAGGACTTTAATTCGTGACCACCCCCAAAAAATTTAAAAATCCATCCAAAACCTAAAAAAATTTAAATTTTATCTCCTAAACTAAGCGTCCTAGAGCGAAAAGGACTTTAATTCATGACCACCCTCAAAAAATTTAAAAATCCACCCAAAACCTAAAAAAATTGAAATTTTTATATGATAAACTTCTTTTGCCCATATCTCCTAAACTAAGCGTCCTAGAGCGAAAAGGACTTTAATTCGTGACCACCTCCAAAAAATTTAAAAATCCACCCAAAACCTAAAAAAATTGAAATTTTTATATGAAAACCTTCCTTTGCCCATATCTCCTAAACTAAGCGTCCTAGAGCGAAAGGGACTTTAATTCGTGGCCACCCCAAAAAAATTAAAAATCCATCCAAAACCTAAAAAAATTTAAATTTTATCTCCTAAACTAAGCGTCCTAGAGCGAAAAGGACTTTAATTCATGACCACCCTCAAAAAATTGAAAAATCCACCCAAAACCTAAAAAAATTTAAATTTTTATATGAAAAACTTCTTTTGCCCATATCTCCTAAACTAAGCGTCCTAGAGCGAAAAGGACTTTAATTCGTGACCACCCCCAAAAAATTTAAAAATCCACCCAAAACCTAAAAAAATTTAAATTTTTATATGAAAAACTTCTTTTGCCCATATCTCCTTAAATATGCGTCCTAGAGCGAGAAGGACTTTAATTCATGACCACCCCCAAAAAATTGAAAAATCCGCCCAAAACCTAAAAAAATTGAAATTTTTATATGATAAACTTCTTTTGCCCATATCTCCTAAACTAAGCGTCCTAGAGCGAAAAGGACTTTAATTCGTGACCACCCCCACAAAATTGAAAAATCCACCCAAAACCTAAAAAAATTGAAATTTTTATATGAAAACCTTCTTTTGCCCATATCTCCTAAACTAAGCGTCCTAGAGCGAAAAGGACTTTAATTCGTGACCACCCCCAAAAAATTGAAAAATTCACCCAAAACATAAAAAAATTGAAATTTTTATATGATAAACTTCTTTTGCCCATATCTCCTAAACTAAGCGTCCTAGAACGAAAAGGACTTTAATTCGTGACCACCCCCAAAAAATTGAAAAATCCACCCAAAACCTAAAAAAATTGAAATTTTTATATGAAAACCTTCTTTTGCCCATATCTCCTAAACTAAGCCTCCTAGAGCGAAAAGGACTTTAATTCATGACCACCCCAAAAAATTGAAAAATCCACCCAAAACCTAAAAAAATCGAAATTTTTATATGAAAATCGTCTTTTGTCCATATCTTCTTAAATATGCGTCCTAGAGCGAAAAGGACTTCAATTCGTGACCACCCCCAAAAAATTGAAAAATCCACCCAAAACCTAAAAAAATTGAAATTTTTATATGAAAAACTTCTTTTGCCCATATCTCCTAAACTAAGCGTCCTAGAGCGAAAAGGACTTTAATTCGTGACCACCCCCAAACAATTGAAAAATCCGCCCAAAACCTAAAAAAATTGAAATTTTTATATGATAAACTTCTTTTGCCCATATCTCCTAAACTAAGCGTCCTAGAGCGAAAAGGACTTTAATTCGTGACCACCCCCAAAAAATTGAAAAATCCACCCAAAACCTAAAAAAATTGAAATTTTTATATGAAAACCTTCTTTTGCCCATATCTCCTAAACTAAGCGTCCTAGAGCGAAAAGGACTTTAATTCATGACCACCCCCAAAAAATTGAAAAATCCACCCAAAACCTAAAAAAATTTAAATTTTTATATGAAAAACTTCTTTTGCCCATATCTCCTTAAATATGCGTCCTCGAGCGAAAAGGACTTTAATTCGTGACCACCCTCAAAAAATTGAAAAATCCACCCAAAACCTAAAAAAATTGAAATTTTTACATGAAAAACTTCTTTTGCCCATATCTCCTAAACTAACGTCCTAGAGCGAAAAGGACTTTAATTCATGACCACCCTCAAAAAAATGAAAAATCCACCCAAAACCTAAAAAAATTGAAATTTTTATATGATAAACTTCTTTTGCCCATATCTCCTAAACTAAGCGTCCTAGAGCGAAAAGGACTTTAATTCGTGACCACCCCCAAAAAATTGAAAAATCCACCCAAAACCTAAAAAAATTGAAATTTTTATATGAAAAACTTCTTTTGCCCATATCTCCTAAACTAAGCGTCCTAGAGCGAAAAGGACTTTAATTCGTGACCACCCCCAAAAAATTGAAAAATCCACCCAAAACCTAAAAAAATTTAAATTTTATATGAAAAACTTCTTTTGCCCATATCTCCTTAAATATGCGTCCTAGAGCGAAAAGGACTTTAATTCATGACCACCCCCAAAAAATTGAAAAATCCACCCAAAACCTAAAAAAATTGAAATTTTTATATGAAAAACTTCTTTTGCCCATATCTCCTAAACTAAGCGTCCTAGAGCGAAAAGGACTTTAATTCGTGACCACCCCAAAAAATTGAAAAATCCACCCAAAACCTAAAAAAATTGAAATTTTTATATGAAAACCTTCTTTTGCCCATATCTTCTAAACTAAGCCTCCTAGAGCGAAAAGGACTTTAATTCATGACCACCCTCAAAAAATTGAAAAATCCACCCAAAACCTAAAAAAATCGAAATTTTTATATGAAAAACTTCTTTTGTCCATATCTCCTTAAATATGCGTCCTAGAGCGAAAAGGACTTTAATTCGTAATCACCTTTTGCCCATATCTCCTTAAATATGCGTCCTAGAGCGAAAAGGACTTTAATTCGTGACCACCCCCAAAAAATTGAAAAATCCACCCAAAACCTAAAAAAATTTAAATTTTTATATGAAAACCTTCTTTTGCCCATATCTCCTAAACTAAACGTCCTAGAGCGAAAAGGACTTTAATTCGTGACCACCCCCAAAAAATTGAAAAATTCACCCAAACATAAAAAAATTGAAATTTTTATATGATAAACTTCTTTTGCCCATATCTCCTAAACTAAGCGTCCTAGAGCGAAAAGGACTTTAATTCGTGACCACCCCCAAAAAAATTGAAAAATCCACCCAAAACCTAAAAAAAATTAAAATTTTTATATGAAAAACTTCTTTTGCCCATATCTCCTAAACTAAGCGTCCTAGAGCGAAAAGGACTTTAATTCGTGACCACCCCAAAAAATTGAAAAATCCACCCAAAACCTAAAAAAATTGAAATTTTTATATGAAAACCTTCTTTTGTCCATATCTCCTTAAATATGCGTCCTAGAGCGAAAAGGACTTTAATTCGTGACCACCCCCAAAAAATTGAAAAATCCACCCAAAACCTAAAAAAATTGAAATTTTTATATGAAAAACTTCTTTTGCCCATATCTCCTAAACTAAGCGTCCTAGAGCGAAAAGGACTTTAATTCGTGACCACCCCCAAAAAATTGAAAAATCCACCCAAAACCTAAAAAAATTAAATTTTTATATGAAAAACTTCTTTTGCCCATATCTCCTTAAATATGCGTTCTAGAGCGAAAAGGACTTTAATTCATGACCACCCCCAAAAAATTGAAAAATCCACCCAAAACCTAAAAAATTGAAATTTTTATATGAAAAACTTCTTTTGCCCATATCTCCTAAACTAAGCGTCCTAGAGCGAAAAGGACTTTAATTCGTGACCACCCCCAAAAAATTGAAAAATCCACCCAAAACCTAAAAAAATTGAAATTTTTATATGAAAAACTTCTTTTGCCCATATCTCCTAAACTAAGCCTCCTAGAGCGAAAAGGACTTTAATTCGTGACCACCCCCAAAAAATTGAAAAATCCACCCAAAACCTAAAAAAATTGAAATTTTTATATGAAAACCTTCTTTTGCCCATATCTCCTATACTAAGCCTCCTAGAGCGAAAAGGACTTTAATTCATGACCACCCAAAAAAATTGAAAAATCCACCCAAAACCTAAAAAAATTGAAATTTTTATATGAAAAACTTCTTTTGCCCATATCTCCTTAAATGTGCGTCCTAGAGCGAAAAGGACTTTAATTCGTGACCACCCCCAAAAAATTGAAAAATCCACCCAAAACCTAAAAAAATTGAAATTTTTATATGAAAACTTTCTTTTGCCCATATCTCCTAAACTAAGCGTCCTAGAGCGAAAAGGACTTTAATTCGTGACCACCCCAAAAAATTGAAAAATCCAGCCAAAACCTAAAAAAATTAAAATTTTTATATGAAAAACTTCTTTTGCCCATATCTCCTTAAATATGCGTCCTAGAGCGAAAAGGACTTTAATTCATGACCACCCCCAAAAAATTGAAAAATCCACCCAAAACCTAAAAAAATTGAAATTTTTATATGAAAAACTTCTTTTGCCCATATCTCCTAAACTAAGCGTCCTAGAGCGAAAAGGACTTTAATTCGTGACCACCCCAAAAAATTGAAAAATACACCCAAAACCTAAAAAAATTGAAATTTTTATATGAAAACCTTCTTTTGCCCATATCTCCTTAAATATGCGTTCTAGAGCGAAAAGGACTTTAATTCGTGACCACCCCCAAAAAATTGAAAAATTCACCCAAAACATAAAAAAATTGAAATTTTTATATGATAAACTTCTTTTGCCCATATCTCCTAAACTAAGCGTCCTAGAGCGAAAAGGACTTTAATTCGTGGCCACCCCCAAAAAATTTAAAAATCCACCCAAAACCTAAAAAAATTTAAATTTTTATATGAAAAACTTCTTTTGCCCATATCTCCTAAACTAAGCGTCCTAGAGCGAAAAGGACTTTAATTCATGACCATCCCCAAAAAATTGAAAAATCCGCCCAAAACCTAAAAAAATTGAAATTTTTATATGAAAAACTTCTTTTGCCCATATCTCCTAAACTAAGCGTCCTAGAGCGAAAAGGACTTTAATTCGTGACCACCCCCAAAAAATTTAAAAATCCATCCAAAACCTAAAAAAATTTAAATTTTTATATGAAAAACTTCTTTTGCCCATATCTCCTAAACTAAGCGTCCTAGAGCGAAAAGAACTTTAATTCATGACCACCCTCAAAAAATTGAAAAATCCACCCAAAACCTAAAAAAATTTAAATTTTTATATGAAAAACTTCTTTTGCCCATATCTCCTAAACTAAGCGCCCTAGAGCGAAAAGGACTTTAATTCGTGACCACCCCCAAAAAATTTAAAAATCCACCCAAAACCTAAAAAAATTGAAATTTTTATATGATAAACTTCTTTTGCCCATATCTCCTAAACTAAGCGTCCTAGAGCGAAAAGGACTTTAATTCGTGACCACTCCCAAAAAATTTAAAAATCCACCCAAAACCTAAAAAAATTGAAATTTTTATATGAAAATCTTCTTTTGCCCATATCTCCTAAACTAAGCGTCCTAGAGCGAAAAGGACTTTAATTCATGACCACCCTCAAAAAATTGAAAAATCCACCCAAAACCTAAAAAAATTGAAATTTTTACATGATAAACTTCTTTTGCCCATATCTCCTAAACTAAGCATCCTAGAGCGAAAAGGACTTTAATTCGTGACCACCCCCAAAAAATGTAAAAACCCACCCAAAACCTAAAAAAATTTTATTTTTTATATGAAAAACTTCTTTTGCCCATATCTCCTAAACTAAGCGTCCTAGAGCGAAAAGGACTTTAATTCATGACCACCCTCAAAAAAATGAAAAATCCACCCAAAACCTAAAAAATTGAAATTTTTATATGATAAACTTCTTTTGCCCATATCTCCTAAACTAAGCGTCCTAGAGCGAAAAGGACTTTAATTCGTGACCACCCCCAAAAAATTGAAAAATCCACCCAAAACCTAAAAAAATTGAAATTTTTATATGAAAAACTTCTTTTGCCCATATCTCCTAAACTAAGCGTCCTAGAGCGAAAAGGACTTTAATTCGTGACCACCCCCAAAAAATTGAAAAATCCACCCAAAACCTAAAAAAATTTAAATTTTTATATGAAAAACTTCTTTTGCCCATATCTCCTTAAATATGCGTCCTAGAGCGAAAAGGACTTTAATTCATGACCACCCCCAAAAAATTGAAAAATCCACCCAAAACCTAAAAAAATTTAAATTTTTATATGAAAAACTTCTTTTGCCCATATCTCCTAAACTAAGCGTCCTAGAGCGAAAAGGACTTTAATTCGTGACCACCCCAAAAAATTGAAAAATCCACCCAAAACCTAAAAAAATTGAAATTTTTATATGAAAACCTTCTTTTGCCCATATCTTCTAAACTAAGCCTCCTAGAGCGAAAAGGACTTTAATTCATGACCACCCTCAAAAAATTGAAAAATCCACCCAAAACCTAAAAAAATCGAAATTTTTATATGAAAAACTTCTTTTGTCCATATCTCCTTAAATATGCGTCCTAGAGCGAAAAGGACTTTAATTCGTGACCACCCCCACAAAATTGAAAAATCCACCCAAAACCTAAAAAAATTAAAATTTTTATATGAAAAACTTTTTTTGCCCATATCTCCTTAAATATGCGTCCTAGAGCGAAAAGGACTTTAATTCGTGACCACCCCCAAAAAATTGAAAAATCCACCCAAAACCTAAAAAAATTGAAATTTTTATATGAAAACCTTCTTTTGCCCATATCTCCTAAACTAAACGTCCTAGAGCGAAAAGGACTTTAATTCGTGACCACCGCCAAAAAATTGAAAAATTCACCCAAAACATAAAAAAATTGAAATTTTTATATGATAAACTTCTTTTGCCCATATCTCCTAAACTAAGCGTCCTAGAGCGAAAAGGACTTTAATTCGTGACCACCCCAAAAAATTGAAAAATCCACCCAAAACCTAAAAAAAATTAAAATTTTTATATGAAAAACTTCGTTTGCCCATATCTCCTAAACTAAGCGTCCTAGAGCGAAAAGGACTTTAATTCGTGACCACCCCAAAAAATTGAAAAATCCACCCAAAACCTAAAAAAATTGAAATTTTTATAGGAAAACCTTCTTTTGCCCATATCTTCTAAACTAAGCCTCCTAGAGCGAAAAGGACTTTAATTCATGACCACCCTCAAAAAATTGAAAAATCCACCCAAAACCTAAAAAAATCGAAATTTTTATATGAAAAACTTCTTTTGTCCATATCTCCTTAAATATGCGTCCTAGAGCGAAAAGGACTTTAATTCGTGACCACCCCCACAAAATTGAAAAATCCACCCAAAACCTAAAAAAATTAAAATTTTTATATGAAAAACTTCTTTTGCCCATATCTCCTTAAATATGCGTCCTAGAGCGAAAAGGACTTTAATTCGTGACCACCCCCAAAAAATTGAAAAATCCACCCAAAACCTAAAAAAATTGAAATTTTTATATGAAAACCTTCTTTTGCCCATATCTCCTAAA
This sequence comes from Haematobia irritans, assembly GCF_050003625.1. Taxonomy (NCBI): domain Eukaryota; kingdom Metazoa; phylum Arthropoda; class Insecta; order Diptera; family Muscidae; genus Haematobia; species Haematobia irritans. Next base: position 98,881,371 of record NC_134400.1, on the reverse strand, counting down.
CTAAACGTCCTAGAGCGAAAAGGACTTTAATTCGTGACCACCGCCAAAAAATTGAAAAATTCACCCAAAACATAAAAAAATTGAAATTTTTATATGATAAACTTCTTTTGCCCATATCTCCTAAACTAAGCGTCCTAGAGCGAAAAGGACTTTAATTCGTGACCACCCCAAAAAATTGAAAAATCCACCCAAAACCTAAAAAAAATTAAAATTTTTATATGAAAAACTTCGTTTGCCCATATCTCCTAAACTAAGCGTCCTAGAGCGAAAAGGACTTTAATTCGTGACCACCCCCAAAAAATTGAAAAATCCACCCAAAACCTAAAAAAATTGAAATTTTTATAGGAAAACCTTCTTTCGTCCATATCTCCTAAACTAAGCGTCCTAGAGCGAAAAGGACTTTAATTCGTGACCACCCCCAAAAAATTGAAAAATCCACCCAAAACCTAAAAAAATTGAAATTTTTATATGAAAAACTTCTTTTGCCCATATCTCCTAAACTAAGCGTCCTAGAGCGAAAAGGACTTTAATTCATGACCACCCTCAAAAAATTGAAAAATCCACCCAAAACCTAAAAAAATCGAAATTTTTATATGAAAAACTTCTTTTGTCCATATCTCCTTAAATATGCGTCCTAGAGCGAAAAGGACTTTAATTCGTGACCACCCCCACAAAATTGAAAAATCCACCCAAAACCTAAAAAAATTAAAATTTTTATATGAAAAACTTCTTTTGCCCATATCTCCTTAAATATGCGTCCTAGAGCGAAAAGGACTTTAATTCGTGACCACCCCCAAAAAATTGAAAAATCCACCCAAAACCTAAAAAAATTGAAATTTTTATATGAAAAACTTCTTTTGCGAAAAGGACTTTAATTCATGACCACCCTCAAAAAATTGAAAAATCCACCCAAAACCTAAAAAAATCGAAATTTTTATATGAAAAACTTCTTTTGTCCATATCTCCTTAAATATGCGTCCTAGAGCGAAAAGGACTTTAATTCGTGACCTCCGCCAAAAAATTGAAAAATTCACCCAAAACATAAAAAAATTGAAATTTTTATATGATAAACTTCTTTTGCCCATATCTCCTAAACTAAGCGTCCTAGAGCGAAAAGGACTTTAATTCGTGACCACCGCCAAAAAATTGAAAAATTCACCCAAAACATAAAAAAATTGAAATTTTTATATGATAAACTTCTTTTGCCCATATCTCCTAAACTAAGCGTCCTAGAGCGAAAAGGACTTTAATTCGTGACCACCCCAAAAAATTGAAAAATCCACCCAAAACCTAAAAAAAATTAAAATTTTTATATGAAAAACTTCGTTTGCCCATATCTCCTAAACTAAGCGTCCTAGAGCGAAAAGGACTTTAATTCGTGACCACCCCAAAAAATTGAAAAATCCACCCAAAACCTAAAAAAATTGAAATTTTTATAGGAAAACCTTCTTTTGTCCATATCTCCTAAACTAAGCGTCCTAGAGCGAAAAGGACTTTAATTCGTGACCACCCCCAAAAAATTGAAAAATCCACCCAAAACCTAAAAAAATTGAAATTTTTATATGAAAAACTTCTTTTGCCCATATCTCCTAAACTAAGCGTCCTAGAGCGAAAAGGACTTTAATTCGTGACCACCCCCAAAAAATTTAAAAATTAACCCAAAACCTAAAAAAATTTAAATTTTTATATGAAAAACTTCTTTTGCCCATATCTCCTTAAATATGCGTCCTAGAGCGAAAAGGACTTTAATTCATGACCACCCTCAAAAAATTGAAAAATCCACCCAAAACCTAAAAAAATTTAAATTTTTATATGAAAAACTTCTTTTGCCCATATCTCCTTAAATATGCGTCCTAGAGCGAAAAGAACTTTAATTCATGACCACCCTCAAAAAATTGAAAAATCCACCCAAAACCTAAAAAATTGAAATTTTTATATGATAAACTTCTTTTGCCCATATCTCCTAAACTAAGCGTCCTAGAGCGAAAAGGACTTTAATTCGTGACCACCCCCAAAAAATTTAAAAATCCACCCAAAACCTAAAAAAATTTAAATTTTTATATGAAAAACTTCTTTTGCCCATATCTCCTTAAATATGCGTCCTAGAGCGAAAAGGACTTTAATTCATGACCACCCCCAAAAAAATTGAAAAATCCACCCAAAACCTAAAAAATTGAAATTTTTATATGAAAACCTTCTTTTGCCCATATCTCCTAAACTAAGCGTCCTAGAGCGAAAAGGACTTTAATTCATGACCACCCCAAAAAATTGAAAAATTCACCCAAAACATAAAAAAATTGAAATTTTTATATGATAAACTTCTTTTGCCCATATCTCCTAAACTAAGCGTCCTAGAGCGAAAAGGACTTTAATTCGTGACCACCCCCAAAAAATTTAAAAATCCACCCAAAACCTAAAAAATTTAAATTTTTATATGAAAACCTTCTTTTGCCCATATCTCCTAAACTAAGCGTCCTAGAGCGAAAAGGACTTTAATTCGTGACCACCCCCAAAAAATTGAAAAATCCACCCAAAACCTAAAAAAATTGAAATTTTTATATGAAAAACTTCATTTGCCCATATCTCCTAAACTAAGCCTCCTAGAGCGAAAAGGACTTTAATTCGTGACCACCCCCAAAAAATTGAAAAATCCACCCAAAACCTAAAAAAATTGAAATTTTTATATGAAAAACTTCATTTGCCCATATCTCCTAAACTAAGCCTCCTAGAGCGAAAAGGACTTTAATTCGTGACCACCCCCAAAAAATTGAAAAATCCACCCAAAACCTAAAAAAATTTAAATTTTTATATGAAAAACTTCTTTTGCCCATATCTCCTTAAATATGCGTCCTAGAGCGAAAAGGACTTTAATTCATGACCACCCCCAAAAAAATTGAAAAATCCACCCAAAACCTAAAAAATTGAAATTTTTATATGAAAACCTTCTTTTGCCCATATCTCCTAAACTAAGCGTCCTAGAGCGAAAAGGACTTTAATTCATGACCACCCCAAAAAATTGAAAAATTCACCCAAAACATAAAAAAATTGAAATTTTTATATGATAAACTTCTTTTGCCCATATCTCCTAAACTAAGCGTCCTAGAGCGAAAAGGACTTTAATTCGTGACCACCCCCAAAAAATTTAAAAATCCACCCAAAACCTACAAAATTTAAATTTTTATATGAAAACCTTCTTTTGCCCATATCTCCTAAACTAAGCGTCCTAGAGCGAAAAGGACTTTAATTCGTGACCACCCCCAAAAAATTGAAAAATCCACCCAAAACCTAAAAAAATTGAAATTTTTATATGAAAACCTTCTTTTGCCCATATCTCCTAAACTAAACGTCCTAGACCGAAAAGGACTTTAATTCGTGACCACCCCCAAAAAATTGAAAAATTCCCCCAAAACATAAAAAAATTGAAATTTTTATATGATAAACTTCTTTTGCCCATATCTCCTAAACTAAGCGTCCTAGAGCGAAAAGGACTTTAATTCGTGACCACCCCAAAAAATTGAAAAATCCACCCAAAACCTAAAAAAAATTAAAATTTTTATATGAAAAACTTCTTTTGCCCATATCTCCTAAACTAAGCGTCCTAGAGCGAAAAGGACTTTAATTCGTGACCACCCCAAAAAATTGAAAAAATCCACCCAAAACCTAAAAAAATTGAAATTTTTATATGAAAACCTTCTTTTGTCCATATCTCCTAAACTAAGCGTCCTAGAGCGAAAAGGACTTTAATTCGTGACCACCCCCAAAAAATTGAAAAATCCACCCAAAACCTAAAAAAATTGAAATTTTTATATGAAAAACTTCTTTTGCCCATATCTCCTAAACTAAGCGTCCTAGAGCGAAAAGGACTTTAATTCGTGACCACCCCCAAAAAATTTAAAAATTAACCCAAAACCTAAAAAAATTTAAATTTTTATATGAAAAACTTCTTTTGCCCATATCTCCTTAAATATGCGTCCTAGAGCGAAAAGGACTTTAATTCGTGACCACCCCAAAAAATTGAAAAATCCACCCAAAACCTAAAAAAATTGAAATTTTTATAGGAAAACCTTCTTTTGTCCATATCTCCTAAACTAAGCGTCCTAGAGCGAAAAGGACTTTAATTCGTGACCACCCCCAAAAAATTGAAAAATCCACCCAAAACCTAAAAAAATTGAAATTTTTATATGAAAAACTTCTTTTGCCCATATCTCCTAAACTAAGCGTCCTAGAGCGAAAAGGACTTTAATTCGTGACCACCCCCAAAAAATTTAAAAATTAACCCAAAACCTAAAAAAATTTAAATTTTTATATGAAAAACTTCTTTTGCCCATATCTCCTTAAATATGCGTCCTAGAGCGAAAAGGACTTTAATTCATGACCACCCCCAAAAAATTGAAAAATCCACCCAAAACCTAAAAAATTGAAATTTTTATATGAAAAACTTCTTTTGCCCATATCTCCTAAACTAAGCGTCCTAGAGCGAAAAGGACTTTAATTCGTGACCACCCCCAAAAAATTGAAAAATCCACCCAAAACCTAAAAAAATTGAAATTTTTATATGAAAAACTTCATTTGCCCATATCTCCTAAACTAAGCCTCCTAGAGCGAAAAGGACTTTAATTCGTGACCACCCCCAAAAAATTTAAAAATCCACCCAAAACCTAAAAAAATTGAAATTTTTATATGAAAAACTTCTTTTGCCCATATCTCCTTAAATGTGCGTCCTAGAGCGAAAAGTACTTTAATTCGTGACCACCCCCAAAAAATTGAAAAATCCACCCAAAACCTAAAAAAATTTAAATTTTTATATGAAAAACTTCTTTTGCCCATATCTCCTTAAATATGCGTCCTAGAGCGAAAAGGACTTTAATTCATGACCACCCTCAAAAAATTGAAAAATCCACCCAAAACCTAAAAAAATTGAAATTTTTACATGAAAAACTTCTTTTGCCCATATCTCCTAAACTAAGCGTCCTAGAGCGAAAAGGACTTTAATTCATGACCACCCTCAAAAAATTGAAAAATCCACCCAAAACCTAAAAAAATTGAAATTTTTATATGATAAACTTCTTTTGCCCATATCTCCTAAACTAAGCGTCCTAGAGCGAAAAGGACTTTAATTCGTGACCACCCCCAAAAAATTTAAAAATCCACCCAAAACCTAAAAAAATTTAAATATTTATATGAAAAACTTCTTTTGCCCATATCTCCTTAAATATGCGTCCTAGAGCGAAAAGGACTTTAATTCATGACCACCCCCAAAAAAATTGAAAAATCCACCCAAAACCTAAAAAATTGAAATTTTTATATGAAAACCTTCTTTTGCCCATATCTCCTAAACTAAGCGTCCTAGAGCGAAAAGGACTTTAATTCATGACCACCCCAAAAAATTGAAAAATTCACCCAAAACATAAAAAAATTGAAATTTTTATATGATAAACTTCTTTTGCCCATATCTCCTAAACTAAGCGTCCTAGAGCGAAAAGGACTTTAATTCGTGACCACCCCCAAAAAATTTAAAAATCCACCCAAAACCTAAAAAATTTAAATTTTTATATGAAAACCTTCTTTTGCCCATATCTCCTAAACTAAGCGTCCTAGAGCGAAAAGGACTTTAATTCGTGACCACCCCCAAAAAATTGAAAAATCCACCCAAAACCTAAAAAAATTAAAATTTTTATATGAAAAACTTCATTTGCCCATATCTCCTAAACTAAGCCTCCTAGAGCGAAAAGGACTTTAATTCGTGACCACCCCCAAAAAATTGAAAAATCCACCCAAAACCTAAAAAAATTGAAATTTTTATATGAAAAACTTCATTTGCCCATATCTCCTAAACTAAGCCTCCTAGAGCGAAAAGGACTTTAATTCGTGACCACCCCCAAAAAATTGAAAAATCCACCCAAAACCTAAAAAAATTTAAATTTTTATATGAAAAACTTCTTTTGCCCATATCTCCTTAAATATGCGTCCTAGAGCGAAAAGGACTTTAATTCATGACCACCCCCAAAAAAATTGAAAAATCCACCCAAAACCTAAAAAATTGAAATTTTTATATGAAAACCTTCTTTTGCCCATATCTCCTAAACTAAGCGTCCTAGAGCGAAAAGGACTTTAATTCATGACCACCCCAAAAATTGAAAAATTCACCCAAAACATAAAAAAATTGAAATTTTTATATGATAAACTTCTTTTGCCCATATCTCCTAAACTAAGCGTCCTAGAGCGAAAAGGACTTTAATTCGTGACCACCCCCAAAAAATTTAAAAATCCACCCAAAACCTAAAAAATTTAAATTTTTATATGAAAACCTTCTTTTGCCCATATCTCCTAAACTAAGCGTCCTAGAGCGAAAAGGACTTTAATTCGTGACCACCCCCAAAAAATTGAAAAATCCACCCAAAACCTAAAAAAATTGAAATTTTTATATGAAAACCTTCTTTTGCCCATATCTCCTAAACTAAACGTCCTAGACCGAAAAGGACTTTAATTCGTGACCACCCCCAAAAAATTGAAAAATTCCCCCAAAACATAAAAAAATTGAAATTTTTATATGATAAACTTCTTTTGCCCATATCTCCTAAACTAAGCGTCCTAGAGCGAAAAGGACTTTAATTCGTGACCACCCCAAAAAATTGAAAAATCCACCCAAAACCTAAAAAAAATTAAAATTTTTATATGAAAAACTTCTTTTGCCCATATCTCCTAAACTAAGCGTCCTAGAGCGAAAAGGACTTTAATTCGTGACCACCCCAAAAAATTGAAAAAATCCACCCAAAACCTAAATAATTGAAATTTTTATATGAAAACCTTCTTTTGTCCATATCTCCTAAACTAAGCGTCCTAGAGCGAAAAGGACTTTAATTCGTGACCACCCCCAAAAAATTGAAAAATCCACCCAAAACCTAAAAAAATTGAAATTTTTATATGAAAAACTTCTTTTGCCCATATCTCCTAAACTAAGCGTCCTAGAGCGAAAAGGACTTTAATTCGTGACCACCCCCAAAAAATTTAAAAATTAACCCAAAACCTAAAAAAATTTAAATTTTTATATGAAAAACTTCTTTTGCCCATATCTCCTTAAATATGCGTCCTAGAGCGAAAAGGACTTTAATTCATGACCACCCCCAAAAAATTGCAAAATCCACCCAAAACCTAAAAAATTGAAATTTTTATACGAAAAACTTCTTTTGCCCATATCTCCTAAACTAAGCGTCCTAGAGCGAAAAGGACTTTAATTCGTGACCACCCCCAAAAAATTTAAAAATCCACCCAAAACCTAAAAAAATTGAAATTTTTATATGAAAAACTTCATTTGCCCATATCTCCTAAACTAAGCCTCCTAGAGCGAAAAGGACTTTAATTCGTGACCACCCCCAAAAAATTGAAAAATCCACCCAAAACCTAAAAAAATTGAAATTTTTATATGAAAACCTTCTTTTGCCCATATCTCCTAAACTAAGCGTCCTAGAGCGAAAAGGACTTTAATTCATGACCACCCCAAAAAATTGAAAAATCCACCCAAAACCTAAAAAAATTTAAATTTTTATATGAAAAACTTCTTTTGCCCATATCTCCTTAAATATGCGTCCTAGAGCGAAAAGGACTTTAATTCGTGACCACCCCCAAAAAATTGAAAAATCCACCCAAAACCTAAAAAAATTGAAATTTTTATATGAAAAACTTCTTTTGCCCATATCTCCTAAACTAAGCGTCCTAGAGCGAAAAGGACTTTAATTCGTGACCACCCCCAAAAAATTGAAAAATTCACCCAAAACATAAAAAAATTGAAATTTTTATATGATAAACTTCTTTTGCCCATATCTCCTAAACTAAGTGTCCTAGAGCGAAAAGGACTTTAATTCGTGACCACCCCCAAAAAATTGAAAAATCCACCCAAAACCTAAAAAAATTGAAATTTTTATATGAAAACCTTCTTTTGCCCATATCTCCTAAACTAAGCCTCCTAGAGCGAAAAGGACTTTAATTCATGACCACCCCAAAAAATTGAAAAATCCACCCAAAACCTAAAAAAATTGAAATTTTTATATGAAAAACGTCTTTTGTCCATATCTCCTTAAATATGCGTCCTAGAGCGAAAAGGACTTTAATTCGTGACCACCCCCAAAAAATTGAAAAATCCACCCAAAACCTAAAAAAATTGAAATTTTTATATGATAAACTTCTTTTGCCCATATCTCCTAAACTAAGCGTCCTAGAGCGAAAAGGACTTTAATTCGTGACCACCCCCAAAAAATTGAAAAATCCACCCAAAACCTAAAAAAATTGAAATTTTTATATGAAAACCTTCTTTTGCCCATATCTCCTAAACTAAGCGTCCTAGAGCGAAAAGGACTTTAAGTCATGACCACCCCCAAAAAATTGAAAAATCCACCCAAAACCTAAAAAAATTTAAATTTTTATATGAAAAACTTCTTTTGCCCATATCTCCTTAAATATGCATCCTAGAGCGAAAAGGACTTTAATTCGTGACCACCCTCAAAAAATTGAAAAATCCACCCAAAACCTAAAAAAATTGAAATTTTTACATGAAAAACTTCTTTTGCCCATATCTCCTAAACTAAGCGTCCTAGAGCGAAAAGGACTTTAATTCATGACCACCCTCAAAAAATTGGAAAATCCACCCAAAACCTAAAAAAATTGAAATTTTTATATGATAAACTTCTTTTGCCCATATCTCCTAAACTAAGCGTCCTAGAGCGAAAAGGACTTTAATTCGTGACCACCCCCAAAAAATTTAAAAATCCACCCAAAACCTAAAAAATTTTAAATTTTTATATGAAAAACTTCTTTTGCCCATATCTCCTTAAATATGCGTCCTAGAGCGAAAAGGACTTTAATTCATGACCACCCCCAACAAAATTGAAAAATCCACCCAAAACCTAAAAAATTGAAATTTTTATATGAAAACCTTCTTTTGCCCATATCTCCTAAACTAAGCGTCCTAGAGCGAAAAGGACTTTAATTCATGACCACCCCAAAAAATTGAAAAATTCACCCAAAACATAAAAAAATTGAAATTTTTATATGATAAACTTCTTTTGCCCATATCTCCTAAACTAAGCGTCCTAGAGCGAAAAGGACTTTAATTCGTGACCACCCCCAAAAAATTTAAAAATCCACCCAAAACCTAAAAAATTTAAATTTTTATATGAAAACCTTCTTTTGCCCATATCTCCTAAACTAAGCGTCCTAGAGCGAAAAGGACTTTAATTCGTGACCACCCCAAAAAATTGAAAAATTCACCAAAAACATACAAAAATTGAAATTTTTATATGAAAAACTTCTTTTGCCCATATCTCCTAAACTAAGCGTCCTAGAGCGAAAAGGACTTTAATTCATGACCACCCCAAAAAATTGAAAAATCCACCCAAAACCTAAAAAAATTGAAATTTTTATATGAAAAACTTCTTTTGTCCATATCTCCTAAACTAAGCGTCCTAGAGCGAAAAGGACTTTAATTCGTGACCACCCCCAAAAAATTGAAAAATCCACCCAAAACCTAAAAAAATTGAAATTTTTATATGAAAAACTTCTTTTGCCCATATCTCCTTAAATATGCGTCCTAGAGCGAAAAGGACTTTAATTCATGACCACCCTCAAAATTGGAAAATCCACCCAAAACCTAAAAAAATTGAAATTTTTATATGATAAACTTCTTTTGCCCATATCTCCTTAAATATGCGTCCTAGAGCGAAAAGGACTTTAATTCATGACCACCCTCAAAAAATTGGAAAATCCACCCAAAACCTAAAAAAATTGAAATTTTTATATGATAAACTTCTTTTGCCCATATCTCCTAAACTAAGCGTCCTAGAGCGAAAAGGACTTTAATTCGTGACCACCCCCAAAAAATTTAAAAATCCACCCAAAACCTAAAAAATTTAAATTTTTATATGAAAACCTTCTTTTGCCCATATCTCCTAAACTAAGCGTCCTAGAGCGAAAAGGACTTTAATTCGTGACCACCCCAAAAAATTGAAAAATTCACCAAAAACATACAAAAATTGAAATTTTTATATGAAAAACTTCTTTTGCCCATATCTCCTAAACTAAGCGTCCTAGAGCGAAAAGGACTTTAATTCATGACCACCCCAAAAAATTGAAAAATCCACCCAAAACCTAAAAAAATTGAAATTTTTATATGAAAAACTTCTTTTGTCCATATCTCCTAAACTAAGCGTCCTAGAGCGAAAAGGACTTTAATTCGTGACCACCCCCAAAAAATTGAAAAATCCACCCAAAACCTAAAAAAATTGAAATTTTTATATGAAAAACTTCTTTTGCCCATATCTCCTTAAATATGCGTCCTAGAGCGAAAAGGACTTTAATTCATGACCACCCTCAAAATTGAAAAATCCACCCAAAACCTAAAAAAATTGAAATTTTTATATGATAAACTTCTTTTGCCCATATCTCCTTAAATATGCGTCCTAGAGCGAAAAGGACTTTAATTCGTGACCACCCTCAAAAAATTGAAAAAATCCACCCAAAACCTAAAAAAATTGAAATTTTTATATGAAAAACTTCTTTTGCCCATATCTCCTAAACTAAGCGTCCTAGAGCGAAAAGGACTTTAATTCATGACCACCCCAAAAAATTGAAAAATCCACCCAAAACCTAAAAAAATTGAAATTTTTATATGAAAACCTTCTTTTGCCCATATCTCCTTAAATATGCGTCCTAGAGCGAAAAGGACCTTAATTCGTGACAACCCCCAAAAAATTTAAAAATCCACCCAAAACCTAAAAAAATTGAAATTTTTATATGAAAAACTTCTTTTGCCCATATCTCCTAAACTAAGCGTCCTAGACCGAAAAGGACTTTAATTCGTGACCACCCCCAAAAAATTGAAAAATCCACCCAAAACCTAAAAAAATTGAAATTTTTATATGAAAACCTTCTTTTGCCCATATCTCCTAAACTAAGCGTCCTAGAGCGAAAAGGACTTTAATTCGTGACCACCCCCAAAAAATTTAAAAATCCACCCAAAACCTAAAAAATTTAAATTTTTATATGAAAACCTTCTTTTGCCCATATCTCCTAAACTAAGCGTCCTAGAGCGAAAAGAACTTTAATTCGTGACCACCCCAAAAATTGAAAAATTCACCAAAAACATAAAAAAATTGAAATTTTTATATGAAAAACTTCTTTTGCCCATATCTCCTAAACTAAGCGTCCTAGAGCGAAAAGGACTTTAATTCATGACCACCCCAAAAAATTGAAAAATCCACCCAAAACCTAAAAAATTGAAATTTTTATATTAAAAACTTCTTTTGTCCATATCTCCTAAACTAAGCGTCCTAGAGCGAAAAGGACTTTAATTCGTGACCACCCCCAAAAAATTGAAAAATCCACCCAAAACCTAAAAAAATTGAAATTTTTATATGAAAAACTTCTTTTGCCCATATCTCCTTAAATATGCGTCCTAGAGCGAAAAGGACTTTAATTCGTGACCACCCCCAAAAAATTTAAAAATCCACCCAAAACCTAAAAAAATTGAAATTTTTATATGAAAAACTTCTTTTGCCCATATCTCCTAAACTAAGCGTCCTAGACCGAAAAGGACTTTAATTCGTGACCACCCCCAAAAAATTGAAAAATCCACCCAAAACCTAAAAAAATTTAAATTTTTATATGAAAAACTTCTTTTGCCCATATCTCCTTAAATATGCGTCGTAGAGCGAAAAGGACTTTAATTCGTGACCACCCCCAAAAAATTTAGAAATCCACCCAAAACCTAAAAATATTGAAATTTTTATATGAAAACCTTCTTTTGCCCATATCTCCTCAACTAAGCCTCCTAGAGCGAAAAGGACTTTAATTCGTGACCACCCCAAAAAATTTAAAAATCCACCCAAAACCTAAAAAAATTGAAATTTTTATATGAAAACCTTCTTTTGCCCATATCTCCTAAACTAAGCCTCCTAGAGCGAAAAGGACTTTAATTCATGACCACCCCAAAAAATTGAAAAATCCACCCAAAACCTAAAAAAATTTAAATTTTTATATGAAAAACTTCTTTTGCCCATATCTCCTTAAATGTGCGTCCTAGAGCGAAAAGGACTTTAATTCGTGACCACCCCCAAAAAATTGAAAAATCCACCCAAACCCTAAAGAAATTGAAATTTTTATATGAAAACCTTCTTTTGCCCATATCTCCTAAACTAAGCGTCCTAGAGCGAAAAGGACTTTAATTCGTGACCACCCCCAAAAAATTGAAAAATCCACCCAAAACCTAAAAAAATTGAAATTTTTATATGAAAAACTTCTTTTGCCCATATCTCCTAAACTAAGCGTCCTAGAGCGAAAAGAACTTTAATTCATAACCACCCTCAAAAAATTGAAAAATCCACCCAAAACCTAAAAAAATTGAAATTTTTATATGATAAACTTCTTTTGCCCATATCTCCTAAACTAACCGTCCTAGAGCGAAAAGGACTTTAATTCGTGACCACCCCCAAAAAATTTAAAAATCCACCCAAAACCTAAAAAAATTTAAATTTTTATATGAAAAACTTCTTTTGCCCATATCTCCTTAAATATGCGTCCTAGAGCGAAAAGGACTTTAATTCATGACCACCCCCAAAAAAATTGAAAAATCCACCCAAAACCTAAAAAATTGAAATTTTTGTATGAAAACCTTCTTTTGCCCATATCTCCTAAACTAAGCGTCCTAGAGCGAAAAGGACTTTAATTCATGACCACCCCAAAAAATTGAAAAATTCACCCAAAACATAAAAAAATTGAAATTTTTATATGATAAACTTCTTTTGCCCATATCTCCTAAACTAAGCGTCCTAGAGCGAAAAGGACTTTAATTCGTGACCACCCTCAAAAAATTGAAAAATCCACCCAAAACCTAAAAAAATTGAAATTTTTATATGAAAAACTTCTTTTGCCCATATCTCCTAAACTAAGCGTCCTAGAGCGAAAAGAACTTTAATTCATGACCACCCTCAAAAAATTGAAAAATCCACCCAAAACCTAAAAAAATTGAAATTTTTATATGAAAAACTTCTTTTGCCCATATCTCCTTAAATATGCGTCCTAGAGCGAAAAGGACTTTAATTCGTGACCACCCCCAAAAAATTTTAAAATCCACCCAAACCCTAAAAAAATTTAAATTTTTATATGAAAAACTTCTTTTGCCCATATCTCCTTAAATATGCGTCATAGAGCGAAAAGGACTTTAATTCGTGACCACCCTCAAAAAATTTAAAAATCCACCCAAAACCTAAAAAAATTGAAATTTTTATATGAAAAACTTCTTTTGCCCATATCTCCTAAACTAAGCGTCCTAGAGCGAAAAGGACTTTAATTCATGACCACCCCAAAAAATTGAAAAATCCACCCAAAACCTAAAAAAATTGAAATTTTTATATGATAAACTTCTTTTGCCCATATCTCCTAAACTAAGCGTCCTAGAGCGAAAAGGACTTTAATTCGTGACCACCCCCAAAAAATTGAAAAATCCACCCAAAACCTAAAAAAATTGAAATTTTTATATGAAAACCTTCTTTTGCCCATATCTCCTTAAATATGCTTCCTAGAGCGAAAAGGACTTCAATTCGTGACCATATCTCCTAAACTAAGCGTCCTAGACCGAAAAGGACTTTAATTCGTGACCACCCCCAAAAAATTGAAAAATCCACTTAAAACCTAAAAAAATTGAAATTTTTATATGAAAACCTTCTTTAGCCCATATCTCCTAAACTAAGCGTCCTAGAGCGAAAAGGACTTTAATTCATGACCACCCCAAAAAATTGAAAAATCCACCCAAAACCTAAAAAAATTTTAATTTTTATATGAAAAACTTCTTTTGCCCATATCTCCTTAAATATGCGTCCTAGAGCGAAAAGGACTTTAATTCGTGACCACCCTCAAAAAATTGAAAAATCCACCCAAAACCTAAAAAAATTGAAATTTTTATATGAAAAACTTCTTTTGCCCATATCTCCTAAACTAAGCGTCCTAGAGCGAAAAGGACTTTAATTCAAGACCACCCACAAAAAATTGAAAAATCCACCCAAAACCTAAAAAAATTTAAATTTTTATATGATAAACTTCTTTTGCCCATATCTCCTAAACTAAGCGTCCTAGAGCGAAAAGGACTTTAATTCGTGACCACCCCCAAAAAATTGAAAAATCCACCCAAAACCTAAAAAAATTGAAATTTTTATATGAAAAACTTCTTTTGCCCATATCTCCTAAACTAAGCGTCCTAGAGCGAAAAGGACTTTAATTCGTGACCACCCCCAAAAAATTGAAAAATCCACCCAAAACCTAAAAAAATTGAAATTTTTATATGAAAAACTTCTTTTGCAAATATCTCCTAAACTAAGCGTCCTAGAGCGAAAAGGACTTTAATTCGTGACCACCCCCAAAAAATTGAAAAATCCACCCAAAACCTAAAAAAATTGAAATTTTTATATGAAAAACTTATTTTGCCCATATCTCCTTAACTAAGCGTCCTAGAGCGAAAAGGACTTTAATTCGTGACCACCCTCAAAAAATTGAAAAATCCACCCAAAACCTAAAAAAAATTAAATTTTTATATGAAAAACTTCTTTTGTCCATATCTCCTTAAATATGCGTCCTAGAGCGAAAAGGACTTTAATTCGTGACCACCCCCAAAAAATTGAAAAATCCACCCAAAACCTAAAAAAATTGAAATTTTTATATGAAAACCTTCTTTTGCCCATATCTCCTAAACTAAGCGTCCTAGAGCGAAAAGGACTTTAATTCATGACCACCCCCAAAAAATTTAAAAATCCACCCAAAACCTAAAAAAATTGAAATTTTTATATGAAAAACTTCTTTTGCCCATATCTCCTTAAATATGCGTCCTAGAGCGAAAAGGACTTTAATTCGTGACCACCCTCAAAAAATTGAAAAATCCACCCAAAACCTAAAAAAATTGAAATTTTTATATGAAAACCTTCTTTTGCATATATCTCCTAAACTAAGCGTCCTAGAGCGAAAAGGACTTTAATTCATGACCACCCCCAAAAAATTGAAAAATCCACCCAAAACCTAAAAAAATTGAAATTTTTATATGAAAAACTTCTTTTGCCCATATCTCCTTAAATAAGCGTCCTAGAGCGAAAAGGACTTTAATTCGTGACCACCCTCAAAAAATTGAAAAATCCACCCAAAACCTAAAAAAATTTAAATGTTTATATGAAAAACTTCTTTTGTCCATATCTCCTAAACTAAGCGTCCTAGAGCGAAAAGGACTTTAATTCGTGACCACCCCCAAAAAATTTAAAAATCCACCCAAAACCTAAAAAAATTGAAATTTTTATATGAAAAACTTCTTTTGCCCATATCTCCTTAAATATGCGTCCTAGAGCGAAAAGGACTTTAATTCGTGACCACCCTCAAAAAATTGAAAAATCCACCCAAAACCTAAAAAAATTGAAATTTTTATATGAAAACCTTCTTTTGCATATATCTCCTAAACTAAGCGTCCTAGAGCGAAAAGGACTTTAATTCATGACCACCCCCAAAAAATTGAAAAATCCACCCAAAACCTAAAAAAATTGAAATTTTTATATGAAAAACTTCTTTTGCCCATATCTCCTTAAATAAGCGTCCTAGAGCGAAAAGGACTTTAATTCAAGACCACCCTCAAAAAATTTAAAAATCCACCCAAAACCTAAAAAAATTTAAATTTTTATATGATAAACTTCTTTTGTCCATATCTCCTAAACTAAGCGTCCTAGAGCGAAAAGGACTTTAATTCGTGACCACCCCCAAAAAATTGAAAAATCCACCCAAAACCTAAAAAAATTGAAATTTTTATATGAAAAACTTCTTTTGCCCATATCTCCTTAACTAAGCGTCCTAGAGCGAAAAGGACTTTAATTCGTGACCACCCTCAAAAAATTGAAAAATCCACCCAAAACCTAAAAAAATTTAAATGTTTATATGAAAAACTTCTTTTGTCCATATCTCCTAAACTAAGCGTCCTAGAGCGAAAAGGACTTTAATTCGTGACCACCCCCAAAAAATTGAAAAATCCACCCAAAACCTAAAAGAATTGAAATTTTTATATGAAAAACTTCTTTTGCCCATATCTCCTTAAATATGCGTCCTAGAGCGAAAAGGACTTTAATTCGTGACCACCCCCAAAAAATTGAAAAATCCACCCAAAACCTAAAAAAATTGAAATTTTTATATGAAAACCTTCTTTTGCCCATATCTCCTAAACTAAGCGTCCTAGAGCGAAAAGGACTTTAATTCATGACCACCCCCAAAAAATTTAAAAATCCACCCAAAACCTAAAAGAATTGAAATTTTTATATGAAAAACTTCTTTTGCCCATATCTCCTTAAATATGCGTCCTAGAGCGAAAAGGACTTTAATTCGTGACCACCCCCAAAAAATTGAAAAATCCACCCAAAACCTAAAAGAATTGAAATTTTTATATGAAAAACTTCTTTTGCCCATATCTCCTAAACTAAGCGTCCTAGAGCGAAAAGGACTTTAATTCATGACCACCCTCAAAAAATTGAAAAATCCACCCAAAACCTAAAAAAATCGAAATTTTTATATGAAAAACTTCTTTTGTCCATATCTCCTTAAATATGCGTCCTAGAGCGAAAAGGACTTTAATTCGTGACCACCCCCACAAAATTGAAAAATCCACCCAAAACCTAAAAAAATTAAAATTTTTATATGAAAAACTTCTTTTGCCCATATCTCCTTAAATATGCGTCCTAGAGCGAAAAGGACTTTAATTCGTGACCACCCCCAAAAAATTGAAAAATCCACCCAAAACCTAAAAAAATTGAAATTTTTATATGAAAACCTTCTTTTGCATATATCTCCTAAACTAAGCGTCCTAGAGCGAAAAGGACTTTAATTCATGACCACCCCCAAAAAATTGAAAAATCCACCCAAAACCTAAAAAAATTGAAATTTTTATATGAAAAACTTATTTTGCCCATATCTCCTTAAATAAGCGTCCTAGAGCGAAAAGGACTTTAATTCATGACCACCCCAAAAAATTGAAAAATTCACCCAAAACATAAAAAAATTGAAATTTTTATATGAAAACCTTCTTTTGCCCATATCTCCTAAACTAAGCGTCCTAGAGCGAAAAGGACTTTAATTCATGACCACCCCCAAAAAATTGAAAAATCCACCCAAAACCTAAAAAAATTGAAATTTTTATATGAAAAACTTCTTTTGCCCATATCTCCTTAAATATGCGTCCTAGAGCGAAAAGGACTTTAATTCGTGACCACCCCCCAAAAAATTGAAAAATCCACACAAAACATAAAAAAATTGAAATTTTTATATGAAAAACTTCTTTTGCCCATATCTCCTAAACTAAGCGTCCTAGAGCGAAAAGGACTTTAATTCGTGACCACCCCTAAAGAATTGAAAAATCCGCCCAAAACCTAAAAAAATTGAAATTTTTATATGAAAAACTTCTTTTGCCCATATCTCCTAAACTAAGCGTCCTAGAGCGAAAAGGACTTTAATTCGTGACCACCCCCAAAAAATTGAAAAATCCACCCAAAACCTAAAAAAATTGAAATTTTTATATGAAAAACTTCTTTTGCCCATATCTCCTAAACTAAGCGTCCTAGAGCGAAAAGAACTTTAATTCGTGACCACCACCAAAAAAATTGAAAAATCCACTCAAAACCTAAAAAAACTGAAATTTTTATATGAAAAACTTATTTTGCCCATATCTCCTAAACTAAGCGTCCTAGAGCGAAAAGGACTTTAATTCGTGACCACCCCCAAAAAATTGAAAAATCCACCCAAAACCTAAAAAAATTGAAATTTTTATATGAAAAACTTCTTTTGCCCATATCTCCTAAACTAAGCGTCCTAGAGCGAAAAGGACTTTAATTCGTGACCACCCCCAAAAAATTTAAAAATCCACCCAAAACCTAAAAAAAATTAAATTTTTATATGAAAAACTTCTTTTGCCCATATCTCCTTAAATATGCGTCCTAGAGCGAAAAGGACTTAAATTCATGACCACCCCCACAAAAATTGAAAAATCCACCCAAAACCTAAAAAAATTGAAATTTTTATATGAAAACCTTCTTTTGCCCATATCTCCTAAACTAAGCGTCCTAGAGCGAAAAGGACTTTAATTCATGACCACCCCAAAAAGGTGAAAAATTCACCCAAAACATAAAAAAATTGAAATTTTTATATGATAAACTTCTTTTGCCCATATCTCCTAAACTAAGCGTCCTAGAGCGAAAAGGACTTTAATTCGTGACCACCCCCAAAAAATTTAAAAATCCACCCAAAACCTAAAAAAATTGAAATTTTTATATGAAAACCTTCTTTTGCCCATATCTCCTAAACTAAGCGTCCTAGAGCGAAAAGGACTTTAATTCGTGACCACCCCAAAAAATTGAAAAATTCACCCAAAACATAAAAAAATTGAAATTATTATATGAAAAACTTCTTTTGCCCATATCTCCTAAACTAAGCGTCCTAGAGCGAAAAGGACTTTAATTCGTGACCACCCCCAAAAAATTGAAAAATCCACCCAAAACCTAAAAAAATTGAAATTTTTATATGATAAACTTCTTTTGCCCATATCTCCTAAACTAAGCGTCCTAGAGCGAAAAGGACTTTAATTCGCGACCACCCCCAAAAAATTGAAAAATCCACCCAAAACCTAAAAAATTGAAATTTTTATATGATAAACTTCTTTTGCCCATATCTCCTAAACTAAGCGTCCTAGAGCGAAAAGGACTTTAATTCATGACCACCCCAAAAAATTGAAAAATCCACCCAAAACCTAAAAAAATTGAAATTTTTATATGATAAACTTCTTTTGCCCATATCTCCTAAACTAAGCGTCCTAGAGCGAAAAGGACTTTAATTCGTGACCACCCCAAAAAATTGAAAAATCCACCCAAAACCTAAAAAAATTGAAATTTTTATATGATAAACTTCTTTTGCCCATATCTCCTAAACTAAGCGTCCTAGAGCGAAAAGGACTTTAATTCGTGACCACCCCCAAAAAATTGAAAAATCCACCCAAAACCTAAAAAATTGAAATTTTTATATGAAAAACTTCTTCTGCCCATATCTCCCTAAATATGCGTCCTAGAGCGAAAAGGGCTTTAATTCGTGACCACCCCCAAAAAATTGAAAAATTCACCCAAAACATAAAAA
Organism: Haematobia irritans; assembly: GCF_050003625.1. Taxonomy (NCBI): domain Eukaryota; kingdom Metazoa; phylum Arthropoda; class Insecta; order Diptera; family Muscidae; genus Haematobia; species Haematobia irritans. The sequence continues at coordinate 98,862,189 of NC_134400.1, read as the reverse complement.
AATTGAAATTTTTATATGATAAACTTCTTTTGCCCATATCTCCTAAACTAAGCGTCCTAGAGCGAAAAGGACTTTAATTCGTGACCACCCCCAAAAAATTTAAAAATCCACCCAAAACCTAAAAAAATTGAAATTTTTATATGAAAACCTTCTTTTGCCCATATATCCTAAACTAAGCGTCCTAGAGCGAAAAGGACTTTAATTCATGACCACCCCCAAAAAATTGAAAAATCCACCCAAAACCTAAAAAAATTTAAATTTTTATATGAAAAACTTCTTTTGCCCATATCTCCTTAAATATGCGTCCTAGAGCGAAAAGGACTTTAATTCGTGACCACCCTCAAAAAATTGAAAAATCCACCCAAAACCTAAAAAAATTGAAATTTTTATATGAAAAACTTCTTTTGCCCATATCTCCTAAACTAAGCGTCCTAGAGCGAAAAGGACTTTAATTCATGACCACCCCCAAAAAATTTAAAAATCCACCCAAAACCTAAAAAAATTTAAATTTTTATATGAAAAACTTCTTTTGCCCATATCTCCTTAAATATGCGTCCTAGAGCGAAAAGGACTTTAATTCATGACCACCCCCAAAAAATTGAAAAATCCACCCAAAACCTAAAAAAATTTAAATTTTTATATGAAAAACTTCTTTTGCCAATATCTCCTTAAATATGCGTCCTAGAGCGAAAAGGACTTTAATTCGTGACCACCCCCAAAAAATTGAAAAATCCACCCAAAACCTAAAAAAATTGAAATTTTTATATGAAAAACTTCTTTTGCCCATATCTCCTAAACTAAGCGTCCTAGAGCGAAAAGGACTTTAATTCGTGACCACCCCCAAAACATTGAAAAATCCACCCAAAACCTAAAAAAATTGAAATTTTTATATGAAAAACTTCTTTTGCCCATATCTCCTTAACTAAGCGTCCTAGAGCGAAAAGGACTCTAATTCGTGACCACCCTCAAAAAATTGAAAAATCCACCCAAAACCTAAAAAAATTTAAATTTTTATATGAAAACCTTCTTTTGCCCATATCTCCTTAAATATGCTTCCTAGAGCGAAAAGGACTTCAATTCGTGACCACCCCCAAAAAATTGAAAAATCCACCCAAAACCTAAAAAAATTGAAATTTTTATATGAAAAACTTCTTTTGCCCATATCTCCTTAAATATGCGTCCTAGAGCGAAAAGGACTTTAATTCGTGACCACCACCAAAAAATTGAAAAATCCACCCAAAACCTAAAAAATTGAAATTATTATATGAAAAACTTCTTTTGTCCATATCTCCTAAAATAAGCGTCCTAGAGCGAAAAGGACTTTAATTCGTGACCACCCCCAAAAAATTGAAAAATCCACCCAAAACCTAAAAAAATTGAAATTTTTATATGATAAACTTCTTTTGCCCATATCTCCTAAACTAAGCGTCCTAGAGCGAAAAGGACTTTAATTCGTGACCACCCCCAAAAAATTTAAAAATCCACCCAAAACCTAAAAAAAATTAAATTTTTATATGAAAAACTTCTTTTGCCCATATCTCCTTAAATATGCGTCCTAGAGCGAAAAGGACTTAAATTCATGACCACCCCCACAAAAATTGAAAAATCCACCCAAAACCTAAAAAAATTGAAATTTTTATATGAAAACCTTCTTTTGCCCATATCTCCTAAACTAAGCGTCCTAGAGCGAAAAGGACTTTAATTCATGACCACCCCAAAAAGGTGAAAAATTCACCAAAACATAAAAAAATTGAAATTTTTATATGATAAACTTCTTTTGCCCATATCTCCTAAACTAAGCGTCCTAGAGCGAAAAGGACTTTAATTCGTGACCACCCCCAAAAAATTTAAAAATCCACCCAAAACCTTAAAAAAATTGAAATTTTTATATGAAAACCTTCTTTTGCCCATATCTCCTAAACTAAGCGTCCTAGAGCGAAAAGGACTTTAATTCGTGACCACCCCAAAAAATTGAAAAATTCACCCAAAACATAAAAAAATTGAAATTATTATATGAAAAACTTCTTTTGCCCATATCTCCTAAACTAAGCGTCCTAGAGCGAAAAGGACTTTAATTCGTGACCACCCCCAAAAAATTGAAAAATCCACCCAAAACCTAAAAAAATTGAAATTTTTATATGATAAACTTCTTTTGCCCATATCTCCTAAACTAAGCGTCCTAGAGCGAAAAGGACTTTAATTCGCGACCACCCCCAAAAAATTGAAAAATCCACCCAAAACCAAAAAAATTGAAATTTTTAATATGATAAACTTCTTTTGCCCATATCTCCTAAACTAAGCGTCCTAGAGCGAAAAGGACTTTAATTCATGACCACCCCAAAAAATTGAAAAATCCACCCAAAACCTAAAAAAATTGAAATTTTTATATGATAAACTTCTTTTGCCCATATCTCCTAAACTAAGCGTCCTAGAGCGAAAAGGACTTTAATTCGTGACCACCCCAAAAAATTGAAAAATCCACCCAAAACCTAAAAAAATTGAAATTTTTATATGATAAACTTCTTTTGCCCATATCTCCTAAACTAAGCGTCCTAGAGCGAAAAGGACTTTAATTCGTGACCACCCCCAAAAAATTGAAAAATCCACCCAAAACCTAAAAAATTGAAATTTTTATATGAAAAACTTCTTCTGCCCATATCTCCTTAAATATGCGTCCTAGAGCGAAAAGGGCTTTAATTCGTGACCACCCCCAAAAAATTGAAAAATTCACCCAAAACATAAAAAAATTGAAATTTTTATATGATAAACTTCTTTTGCCCATATCTCCTAAACTAAGCGTCCTAGAGCGAAAAGGACTTTAATTCGTGACCACCCCCAAAAAATTTAAAAATCCACCCAAAACCTAAAAAAATTGAAATTTTTATATGAAAACCTTCTTTTGCCCATATATCCTAAACTAAGCGTCCTAGAGCGAAAAGGACTTTAATTCATGACCACCCCCAAAAAATTGAAAAATCCACCCAAAACCTAAAAAAATTTAAATTTTTATATGAAAAACTTCTTTTGCCCATATCTCCTTAAATATGCGTCCTAGAGCGAAAAGGACTTTAATTCGTGACCACCCTCAAAAAATTGAAAAATCCACCCAAAACCTAAAAAAATTGAAATTTTTATATGAAAAACTTCTTTTGCCCATATCTCCTAAACTAAGCGTCCTAGAGCGAAAAGGACTTTAATTCATGACCACCCTCAAAAAATTGAAAAATCCACCCAAAAAAAATTTAAATTTTTATATGATAAACTTCTTTTGCCCATATCTCCTAACTAAGCGTCCTAGAGCGAAAAGGACTTTAATTCGTGACCACCCCCAAAAAATTTAAAAATCCACCCAAAACCTAAAAAAATTTAAATTTTTATATGAAAAACTTCTTTTGCCCATATCTCCTTAAATATGCGTCCTAGAGCGAAAAGGACGTTAATTCATGACCACCCCCAAAAAATTGAAAAATCCACCCAAAACCTAAAAAAATTTAAATTTTTATATGAAAAACTTCTTTTGCCAATATCTCCTTAAATATGCGTCCTAGAGCGAAAAGGACTTTAATTCGTGACCACCCCCAAAAAATTGAAAAATCCACCCAAAACCTAAAAAAATTGAAATTTTTATATGAAAAACTTCTTTTGCCCATATCTCCTAAACTAAGCGTCCTAGAGCGAAAAGGACTTTAATTCGTGACCACCCCCAAAACATTGAAAAATCCACCCAAAACCTAAAAAAATTGAAATTTTTATATGAAAAACTTCTTTTGCCCATATCTCCTTAACTAAGCGTCCTAGAGCGAAAAGGACTCTAATTCGTGACCACCCTCAAAAAATTGAAAAATCCACCCAAAACCTAAAAAATTTAAATTTTTATATGAAAACCTTCTTTTGCCCATATCTCCTAAACTAAGCGTCCTAGAGCGAAAAGGACTTTAATTCATGACCACCCCAAAAAATTGAAAATTTCACCCAAAACCTAAAAAAATTGAAATTTTTATATGAAAAACTTCTTTTGTCCATATCTCCTAAACTAAGCGTCCTAGAGCGAAAAGGACTTTAATTCATGACCACCCCAAAAAATTGAAAAATTCACCCAAAACCTAAAAAAATTGAAATTTTTATATGAAAAACTTCTTTTGCCCATATCTCCTAAACTAAGCGTCCTAGAGCGAAAAGGACTTTAATTCGTGACCACCCCCAAAAAATTGAAAAATCCACCCAAAACCTAAAAAAATTGAAATTGAAATGAAATCCTAAACTAAGCGTCCTAGAGCGAAAAGGACTTTAATTCGTGACCACCCCCAAAAAATTGAAAAATCCACCCAAAACCTAAAAAAATTGAAATTTTTATATGAAAACCTTCTTTTGCCCATATCTCCTAAACTAAGCGTCCTAGAGCGAAAAGGACTTTAATTCGTGACCACCCCCAAAAAATTGAAAAATCCACCCAAAACCTAAAAAAACTTAAATTTTTATATGAAAAACTTCTTTTGCCCATATCTCCTAAACTAAGCGTCCTAGAGCGAAAAGGACTTTAATTCATGACCACCCCAAAAAATTGAAAAATTCACCCAAAACATAAAAAAATTGAAATTTTTATATGATAAACTTCTTTTGCCCATATCTCCTAAACTAAGCGTCCTAGAGCGAAAAGGACTTTAATTCATGACCACCCCCAAAAAAATTTAAAAATCCACCCAAAACCTAAAAAAATTGAAATTTTTATATGAAAAACTTCTTTTGCCCATATCTCCTTAAATATGCGTCCTAGAGCGAAAAGGACTTTAATTCGTGACCACCCCCAAAAAATTGAAAAATCCACCCAAAACCTAAAAAAATTGAAATTTTTATATGAAAACCTTCTTTTGCATATATCTCCTAAACTAAGCGTCCTAGAGCGAAAAGGACTTTAATTCATGACCACCCCCAAAAAATTGAAAAATCCACCCAAAACCTAAAAAAATTGAAATTTTTATATGAAAAACTTCTTTTGCCCATATCTCCTTAAATAAGCGTCCTAGAGCGAAAAGGACTTTAATTCATGACCACCCCAAAAAATTGAAAAATTCACCCAAAACATAAAAAAATTGAAATTTTTATATGAAAACCTTCTTTTGCCCATATCTCCTAAACTAAGCGTCCTAGAGCGAAAAGGACTTTAATTCATGACCACCCCCAAAAAATTGAAAAATCCACCCAAAACCTAAAAAAATTGAAATTTTTATATGAAAAACTTCTTTTGCCCATATCTCCTTAAATATGCGTCCTAGAGCGAAAAGGACTTTAATTCGTGACCACCCCCCAAAAAATTGAAAAATCCACACAAAACATAAAAAAATTGAAATTTTTATATGAAAAACTTCTTTTGCCCATATCTCCTAAACTAAGCGTCCTAGAGCGAAAAGGACTTTAATTCGTGACCACCCCCAAAGAATTGAAAAATCCGCCCAAAACCTAAAAAAATTGAAATTTTTATATGAAAAACTTCTTTTGCCCATATCTCCTAAACTAAGCGTCCTAGAGCGAAAAGGACTTTAATTCGTGACCACCCCCAAAAAATTGAAAAATCCACCCAAAACCTAAAAAAATTGAAATTTTTATATGAAAAACTTCTTTTGCCCATATCTCCTAAACTAAGCGTCCTAGAGCGAAAAGAACTTTAATTCGTGACCACCACCAAAAAAATTGAAAAATCCACTCAAAACCTAAAAAAACTGAAATTTTTATATGAAAAACTTATTTTGCCCATATCTCCTAAACTAAGCGTCCTAGAGCGAAAAGGACTTTAATTCGTGACCACCCCCAAAAAATTGAAAAATCCACCCAAAACCTAAAAAAATTGAAATTTTTATATGAAAAACTTCTTTTGCCCATATCTCCTTAAATATGCGTCCTAGAGCGAAAAGGACTTTAATTCGTGACCACCACCAAAAAATTGAAAAATCCACCCAAAACCTAAAAAATTGAAATTTTTATATGAAAAACTTCTTTTGTCCATATCTCCTAAACTAAGCGTCCTAGAGCGAAAAGGACTTTAATTCGTGACCACCCCCAAAAAATTGAAAAATCCACCCAAAACCTAAAAAAATTGAAATTTTTATATGATAAACTTATTTTGCCCATATCTCCTAAACTAAGCGTCCTAGAGCGAAAAGGACTTTAATTCGTGACCACCAACAAAAAATTTAAAAATCCACCCAAAACCTAAAAAAAAAAATAAATTTTTATATGAAAAACTTCTTTTGCCCATATCTCCTTAAATATGCGTCCTAGAGCGAAAAGGACTTAAATTCATGACCACCCCCACAAAAATTGAAAAATCCACCCAAAACCTAAAAAAATTGAAATTTTTATATGAAAACCTTCTTTTGCCCATATCTCCTAAACTAAGCGTCCTAGAGCGAAAAGGACTTTAATTCATGACCACCCCAAAAAGGTGAAAAATTCACCCAAAACATAAAAAAATTGAAATTTTTATATGATAAACTTCTTTTGCCCATATCTCCTAAACTAAGCGTCCTAGAGCGAAAAGGACTTTAATTCGTGACCACCCCCAAACAATTTAAAAATCCACCCAAAACCTAAAAAAATTGAAATTTTTATATGAAAACCTTCTTTTGCCCATATCTCCTAAACTAAGCGTCCTAGAGCGAAAAGGACTTTAATTCGTGACCACCTCAAAAAATTGAAAAATTCACCCAAAACATAAAAAAATTGAAATTTTTATATGAAAAACTTCTTTTGCCCATATCTCCTAAACTAAGCGTCCTAGAGCGAAAAGGACTTTAATTCGTGACCACCCCCAAAAAATTGAAAAATCCACCCAAAACCTAAAAAAATTGAAATTTTTATATGATAAACTTCTTTTGCCCATATCTCCTAAACTAAGCGTCCTAGAGCGAAAAGGACTTTAATTCGCGACCACCCCCAAAAAATTGAAAAATCCACCCAAAACCTAAAAAATTGAAATTTTTATATGATAAACTTCTTTTGCCCATATCTCCTAAACTAAGCGTCCTAGAGCGAAAAGGACTTTAATTCATGACCACCCCAAAAAATTGAAAAATCCACCCATAACCTAAAAAAATTGAAATTTTTATATGATAAACTTCTTTTGCCCATATCTCCTAAACTAAGCGTCCTAGAGCGAAAAGGACTTTAATTCGTGACCACCCCAAAAAATTGAAAAATCCACCCAAAACCTAAAAAAATTGAAATTTTTATATGATAAACTTCTTTTGCCCATATCTCCTAAACTAAGCGTCCTAGAGCGAAAAGGACTTTAATTCGTGACCACCCCCAAAAAATTGAAAAATCCACCCAAAACCTAAAAAATTGAAATTTTTATATGAAAAACTTCTTCTGCCCATATCTCCTTAAATATGCGTCCTAGAGCGAAAAGGGCTTTAATTCGTGACCACCCCCAAAAAATTGAAAAATTCACCCAAAACTTAAAAAAATTTAAATTTTTATATGATAAACTTCTTTTGCCAATATCTCCTAAACTAAGCGTCCTAGAGCGAAAAGGACTTTAATTCGTGACCACCCCCAAAAAATTTAAAAATCCACCCAAAACCTAAAAAAATTGAAATTTTTATATGAAAACCTTCTTTTGCCCATATATCCTAAACTAAGCGTCCTAGAGCGAAAAGGACTTTAATTCATGACCACCCCCAAAAAATTGAAAAATCCACCCAAAACCTAAAAAAATTGAAATTTTTATATGAAAAACTTCTTTTGCCCATATCTCCTAAACTAAGCGTCCTAGAGCGAAAAGGACTTTAATTCATGACCACCCTCAAAAAATTGAAAAATCCACCCAAAACCTAAAAAAATTGAAATTTTTATATGAAAAACTTCTTTTGCCCATATCTCCTAAACTAAGCGTCCTAGAGCGAAAAGGACTTTAATTCATGACCACCCTCAAAAAATTGAAAAATCCACCCAAAACCTAAAAAAATTTAAATTTTTATATGATAAACTTCTTTTGCCCATATCTCCTAAACTAAGCGTCCTAGAGCGAAAAGGACTTTAATTCGTGACCACCCCAAAAAATTGAAAAATCCACCCAAAACCTAAAAAAATTTAAATTTTTATATGAAAAACTTCTTTTGCCCATATCTCCTTAAATATGCGTCCTAGAGCGAAAAGGACTTTAATTCATGACCACCCCCAAAAAATTGAAAAATCCACCCAAAACCTAAAAAAATTTAAATTTTTATATGAAAAACTTCTTTTGCCAATATCTCCTAAACTAAGCGTCCTAGAGCGAAAAGGACTTTAATTCGTGACCACCCCCAAAAAATTGAAAAATCCACCCAAAACCTAAAAAAATTGAAATTTTTATATGAAAAACTTCTTTTGCCCATATCTCCTAAACTAAGCGTCCTAGAGCGAAAAGGACTTTAATTCGTGACCACCCCCAAAAAATTGAAAAATCCACCCAAAACCTAAAAAAATTGAAATTTTTATATGAAAAACTTCTTTTGCCCATATCTCCTTAACTAAGCGTCCTAGAGCGAAAAGGACTCTAATTCGTGACCACCCTCAAAAAATTGAAAAATCCACCCAAAACCTAAAAAAATTTAAATTTTTATATGAAAACCTTCTTTTGCCCATATCTCCTAAACTAAGCGTCCTAGAGCGAAAAGGACTTTAATTCATGACCACCCCAAAAAATTGAAAAATTCACCCAAAACCTAAAAAAATTGAAATTTTTATATGAAAAACTTCTTTTGTCCATATCTCCTAAACTAAGCGTCCTAGAGCGAAAAGGACTTTAATTCGTGACCACCCCCAAAAAATTGAAAAATCCACCTAAATTTTTATATGAAAAACTTCTTTTGCCCATATCTCCTAAACTAAGCGTCCTAGAGCGAAAAGGACTTTAATTCATGACCACCCCAAAAAATTGAAAAATTCACCCAAAACCTAAAAAAATTGAAATTTTTATATGAAAAACTTCTTTTGCCCATATCTCCTTAAATAAGCGTCCTAGAGCGAAAAGGACTTTAATTCATGACCACCCCAAAAAATTGAAAAATTCACCCAAAACATAAAAAAATTGAAATTTTTATATGAAAACCTTCTTTTGCCCATATCTCCTAAACTAAGCGTCCTAGAGCGAAAAGGACTTTAATTCATGACCACCCCCAAAAAATTTAAAAATCCACCCAAAACCTAAAAAAATTGAAATTTTTATATGAAAAACTTCTCTTGCCCATATCTCCTTAAATATGCGTCCTAGAGCGAAAAGGACTTTAATTCGTGACCACCCCCCAAAAAATTGAAAAATCCACACAAAACATAAAAAAATTGAAATTTTTATATGAAAAACTTCTTTTGCCCATATCTCCTAAACTAAGCGTCCTAGAGCGAAAAGGACTTTAATTCGTGACCACCCCCAAAGAATTGAAAAATCCGCCCAAAACCTAAAAAAATTGAAATTTTTATATGAAAAACTTCTTTTGCCCATATCTCCTAAACTAAGCGTCCTAGAGCGAAAAGGACTTTAATTCGTGACCACCCCCAAAAAATTGAAAAATCCACCCAAAACCTAAAAAAATTGAAATTTTTATATGAAAAACTTCTTTTGCCCATATCTCCTAAACTAAGCGTCCTAGAGCGAAAAGAACTTTAATTCGTGACCACCACCAAAAAATTGAAAAATCCACTCAAAACCTAAAAAAACTGAAATTTTTATATGAAAAACTTATTTTGCCCATATCTCCTAAACTAAGCGTCCTAGAGCGAAAAGGACTTTAATTCGTGACCACCCCCAAAAAATTGAAAAATCCACCCAAAACCTAAAAAAATTAAAATTTTTATATGAAAAACTTCTTTTGCCCATATCTCCTTAAATATGCGTCCTAGAGCGAAAAGGACTTTAATTCGTGACCACCCCCAAAAAATTGAAAAATCCACCCAAAACCTAAAAAATTGAAATTTTTATATGAAAAACTTCTTTTGTCCATATCTCCTAAAATAAGCGTCCTAGAGCGAAAAGGACTTTAATTCGTGACCACCACCAAAAAATTGAAAAATCCACCCAAAACCTAAAAAAATTGAAATTTTTATATGATAAACTTCTTTTGCCCATATCTCCTAAACTAAGCGTCCTAGAGCGAAAAGGACTTTAATTCGTGACCACCCCCAAAAAATTGAAAAATCCACCCAAAACCTAAAAAAATTGAAATTTTTATATGAAAAACTTCTTTTGCCCATATCTCCTAAACTAAGCGTCCTAGAGCGAAAAGAACTGTAATTCGTGACCACCACCAAAAAAATTGAAAAATCCACTCAAAACCTAAAAAAACTGAAATTTTTATATGAAAAACTTATTTTGCCCATATCTCCTAAACTAAGCGTCCTAGAGCGAAAAGGACTTTAATTCGTGACCACCCCCAAAAAATTGAAAAATCCACCCAAAACCTAAAAAAATTGAAATTTTTATATGAAAAACTTCTTTTGCCCATATCTCCTAAACTAAGCGTCCTAGAGCGAAAAGAACTTTAATTCGTGACCACCACCAAAAAAATTGAAAAATCCACTCAAAACCTAAAAAAACTGAAATTTTTATATGAAAAACTTATTTTGCCCATATCTCCTAAACTAAGCGTCCTAGAGCGAAAAGGACTTTAATTCGTGACCACCCCCAAAAAATTGAAAAATCCACCCAAAACCTAAAAAAATTGAAATTTTTATATGAAAAACTTCTTTTGCCCATATCTCCTTAAATATGCGTCCTAGAGCGAAAAGGACTTTAATTCGTGACCACCACCAAAAAATTGAAAAATCCACCCAAAACCTAAAAAATTGAAATTTTTATATGAAAAACTTCTTTTGTCCATATCTCCTAAAATAAGCGTCCTAGAGCGAAAAGGACTTTAATTCGTGACCACCCCCAAAAAATTGAAAAATCCACCCAAAACCTAAAAAAATTTAAATTTTTATATGATAAACTTCTTTTGCCCATATCTCCTAAACTAAGCGTCCTAGAGCGAAAAGGACTTTAATTCGTGACCACCCCCAAAAAATTTAAAAATCCACCCAAAACCTAAAAAAATTGAAATTTTTATATGAAAAACTTCTTTTGCCCATATCTCCTAAACTAAGCGTCCTAGAGCGAAAAGGACTTTAATTCGTGACCACCCCAAAAAATTGAAAAATTCACCCAAAAAAAAATATAAAAAAATTGAAATTTTTATATGAAAAACTTCTTTTGCCCATATCTCCTAAACTAAGCGTCCTAGAGCGAAAAGGACTTTAATTCGTGACCACCCCCAAAAAATTGAAAAATCCATCCAAAACCTAAAAAAATTGAAATTTTTATATGATAAACTTCTTTTGCCCATATCTCCTAAACTAAGCGTCCTAGAGCGAAAAGGACTTTAATTCGCGACCACCCCCAAAAAATTGAAAAATCCACCCAAAACCAAAAAAATTGAAATTTTTATATGATAAACTTCTTTTGCCCATATCTCCTAAACTAAGCGTCGTAGAGCGAAAAGGACTTTAATTCATGACCACCCCAAAAAATTGAAAAATCCACCCAAAACCTAAAAAAATTGAAATTTTTATATGATAAACTTCTTTTGCCCATATCTCCTAAACTAAGCGTCCTAGAGCGAAAAGGACTTTAATTCGTGACCACCCCCAAAAAATTGAAAAATCCACCCAAAACCTAAAAAAATTGAAATTTTTATATGAAAAACTTCTTTTGCCCATATCTCCTTAAATATGCGTCCTAGAGCGAAAATGACTTTAATTCGTGACCACCCCCAAAAAATTGAAAAATCCACCCAAAACCTAAAAAAATTGAAATTTTTATATGAAAAACTTCTTTTGCCCATATCTCCTAAACTAAGCGTCCTAGAGCGAAAAGGACTTTAATTCGTGACCACCCCCAAAAAATTTAAAAATCCACCCAAAACCTAAAAAAATTTAAATTTTTATATGAAAAACTTCTTTTGCCCATATCTCCTTAACTAAGCGTCCTAGAGCGAAAAGGACTTTAATTCGTGACCACCCTCAAAAAATTGAAAAATCCACCCAAAACCTAAAAAAATTTAAATTTTTATATGAAAAACTTCTTTTGTCCATATCTCCTTAAATATGCGTCCTAGAGCGAAAAGGACTTTAATTCATGACCACCCCAAAAAATTGAAAAATTCACCCAAAACCTAAAAAAATTGAAATTTTTATATGAAAACCTTCTTTTGCCCATATCTCCTAAACTAAGCGTCCTAGAGCGAAAAGGACTTTAATTCATGACCACCCCCAAAAAATTGAAAAATCCACCCAAAACCTAAAAAAATTGAAATTTTTATATGAAAAACTTCTTTTGCCCATATCTCCTAAACTAAGCGTCCTAGAGCGAAAAGGACTTTAATTCGTGACCACCCCCAAAAAATTGAAAAATCCACCCAAAACCTAAAAAAATTGAAATTTTTATATGAAAACCTTCTTTTGCCCATATCTCCTAAACTAAGCGTCCTAGAGCGAAAAGGACTTTAATTCGTGACCACCCCCAAAAAATTGAAAAATCCACCCAAAACCTAAAAAAATTTAAATTTTTATATGAAAAACTTCTTTTGCCCATATCTCCTAAACTAAGCGTCCTAGAGCGAAAAGGACTTTAATTCGTGACCACCCCCAAAAAATTGAAAAATTCACCCAAAACAAAAAAAAAAATTGAAATTTTTATATGATAAACTTCTTTTGCCCATATCTCCTAAACTAAGCGTCCTAGAGCGAAAAGGACTTTAATTCGTGACCACCCCCAAAAAATTGAAAAATCCACCCAAAACCTAAAAAAATTGAAATTTTTATATGAAAAACTTCTTTTGCCCATATCTCCTTAACTAAGCGTCCTAGAGCGAAAAGGACTCTAATTCGTGACCACCCTCAAAAAATTGAAAAATCCACCCAAAACCTAAAAAAATTTAAATTTTTATATGAAAACCTTCTTTTGCCCATATCTCCTAAACTAAGCGTCCTAGAGCGAAAAGGACTTTAATTCATGACCACCCCAAAAAATTGAAAAATTCACCCAAAACCTAAAAAAATTGAAATTTTTATATGAAAAACTTCTTTTGTCCATATCTCCTAAACTAAGCGTCCTAGAGCGAAAATGACTTTAATTCGTGACCACCCCCAAAAAATTGAAAAATCCACCCAAAACCTAAAAAAATTGAAATTTTTATATGAAAAACTTCTTTTGCCCATATCTCCTAAACTAAGCGTCCTAGAGCGAAAAGGACTTTAATTCGTGACCACCCCCAAAAAATTTAAAAATCCACCCAAAACCTAAAAAAATTTAAATTTTTATATGAAAAACTTCTTTTGCCCATATCTCCTTAACTAAGCGTCCTGGAGCGAAAAGGACTTTAATTCGTGACCACCCTCAAAAAATTGAAAAATCCACCCAAAACCTAAAAAAATTAAAATTTTTATATGAAAAACTTCTTTTGTCCATATCTCCTTAAATATGCGTCCTAGAGCGAAAAGGACTTTAATTCATGACCACCCCAAAAAATTGAAAAATTCACCCAAAACCTAAAAAAATTGAAATTTTTATATGAAAACCTTCTTTTGCCCATATCTCCTAAACTAAGCGTCCTAGAGCGAAAAGGACTTTAATTCATGACCACCCCCAAAAAATTTAAAAATCCACCCAAAACCTAAAAAAATTGAAATTTTTATATGAAAAACTTCTTTTGCCCATATCTCCTAAACTAAGCGTCCTAGAGCGAAAAGGACTTTAATTCGTGACCACCCCCAAAAAATTGAAAAATCCACCCAAAACCTAAAAAAATTGAAATTTTTATATGAAAACCTTCTTTTGCCCATATCTCCTAAACTAAGCGTCCTAGAGCGAAAAGGACTTTAATTCGTGACCACCCCCAAAAAATTGAAAAATCCACCCAAAACCTAAAAAAATTTAAATTTTTATATGAAAAACTTCTTTTGCCCATATCTCCTAAACTAAGCGTCCTAGAGCGAAAAGGACTTTAATTCATGACCACCCCAAAAAATTGAAAAATTCACCCAAAACATAAAAAAATTGAAATTTTTATATGATAAACTTCTTTTGCCCATATCTCCTAAACTAAGCGTCCTAGAGCGAAAAGGACTTTAATTCGTGACCACCCCCAAAAAATTGAAAAATCCACCCAAAACCTAAAAAAATTGAAATTTTTATATGAAAACCTTCTTTTGCCCATATCTCCTAAACTAAGCGTCCTAGAGCGAAAAGGACTTTAATTCGTGACCACCCCAAAAAATTGAAAAATCCACCCAAAACCTAAAAAAATTGAAATTTTTATATGAAAAACTTCTTTTGTCCATATCTCCTAAACTAAGCGTCCTAGAGCGAAAAGGACTTTAATTCGTGACCACCCCCAAAAAATTGAAAATCCACCCAAAACCTAAAAAAATTGAAATTTTTATATGAAAAACTTCTTTTGCCCATATCTCCTAAACTAAGCGTCCTAGAGCGAAAAGGACTTTAATTCGTGACCACCCCCAAAAAATTGAAAAATCCACCCAAAACCTAAAAAAATTGAAATTTTTATATGAAAACCTTCTTTTGCCCATATCTCCTTAACTAAGCTTCCTAGAGCGAAAAGGACTTTAATTCGTGACCACCCTCAAAAAATTGAAAAATCCACCCAAAACCTAAAAAAATTGAAATTTTTATATGAGAGCGAAAAGGACTTTAATTCGTGACCACCCCCAAAAAATTTAAAAATCCACCCAAAACCTAAAAAAATTGAAATTTTTATATGAAAACCTTCTTTTGCCCATATCTCCTAAACTAAGCGTCCTAGAGCGAAAAGGACTTTAATTCGTGACCACCCCCAAAAAATTGAAAAATCAACCCAAAACCTAAAAAAATTGAAATATTTTTATGAAAAACTTCTTTTGCCCATATCTCCTAAACTAAGCGTCCTAGAGCGAAAAGGACTTTAATTCGTGACCACCCCCAAAAAATTGAAAAATCCACCCAAAACCTAAAAAAATTGAAATTTTTATATGAAAAACTTCTTTTGCCCATATCTCCTTAACTAAGCGTCCTAGAGCGAAAAGGACTTTAATTCGTGACCACCCTCAAAAAATTGAAAAATCCACCCAAAACCTAAAAAAATTTCAATTTTTATATGAAAAACTTCTTTTGTCCATATCTCCTTAAATATGCGTCCTAGAGCGAAAAGGACTTTAATTCGTGACCACCCCCAAAAAATTGAAAAATCCACCCAAAACCTAAAAGAATTGAAATTTTTATATGAAAAACTTCTTTTGTCCATATCTCCTAAACTAAGCGTCCTAGAGCGAAAAGGACTTTAATTCGTGACCACCCCCAAAAAATTGAAAAATCCACCCAAAACCTAAAAAAATTGAAATTTTTATATGAAAACCTTCTTTTGCCCATATCTCCTAAACTAAGCGTCCTAGAGCGAAAAGGACTTTAATTCGTGACCACCCCCAAAAAATTGAAAAATCCACCCAAAACCTAAAAAAATTGAAATTTTTATATGAAAAACTTCTTTTGTCCATATCTCCTTAAATATGCGTCCTAGAGCGAAAAGGACTTTAATTCATGACCACCCCCAAAAAATTGAAAAATCCACCCAAAACCTAAAAAAATTGAAATTTTTATATGAAAACCTTCTTTTGCCCATATCTCCTTAAATATGTGTCCTAGAGCGAAAAGGACTTTAATTCGTGACCACCCCAAAAAATTGAAAAATCCACCCAAAACCTAAAAAAAATTAAATTTTTATATGAAAAACTTCTTTTGCCCATATCTCCTAAACTAAGCGTCCTAGAGCGAAAAGGACTTTAATTCATGACCACCCTCAAAAAATTGAAAAATCCACCCAAAACCTAAAAAAATTGAAATTTTTATATGATAAACTTCTTTTGCCCATATCTCCTAAACTAAGCGTCCTAGAGCGAAAAGGACTTTAATTCGTGACCACCCCCAAAAAATTTAAAAATCCACCCAAAACCTAAAAAAATTGAAATTTTTATATGAAAACCTTCTTTTGCCCATATCTCCTAAACTAAGCGTCCTAGAGCGAAAAGGACTTTAATTCGTGACCACCCCCAAAAAATTGAAAAACCCACCCAAAACCTAAAAAAATTTAAATTTTTATATGAAAAACTTCTTTTGCCCATATCTCCTTAAATATGCGTCCTAGAGCGAAAAGGACTTTAATTCGTGACCACCCCCAAAAAATTGAAAAATCCACCCAAAACCTAAAAAAATTGAAATTTTTATATGAAAAACTTCTTTTGCCCATATCTCCTTAAATATGCGTCCTAGAGCGAAAAGGACTTTAATTCATGACCACCCCCAAAAAATTGAAAAATCCACCCAAAATCTAAAAAAATTGAAATTTTTATATGATAAACTTCTTTTGCCCATATCTCCTAAACTAAGCGTCCTAGAGCGAAAAGGACTTTAATTCGTGACCACCCCCAAAAAATTGAAAAATCCAACCAAAACCTAAAAAAATTGAAATTTTTATATGAAAAACTTCTTTTGCCCATATCTCCTTAAATATGCGTCCTAGAGCGAAAAGGACTTTAATTCGTGACCACCCCAAAAAATTGAAAAATCCACCCAAAACCTAAAAAAATTGAAATTTTTATATGAAAAACTTCTTTTGTCCATATCTCCTAAACTAAGCGTCCTAGAGCGAAAAGGACTTTAATTCATGACCACCCCCAAAAAATTGAAAAATCCACCCAAAACCTAAAAAAATTGAAATTTTTATATGAAAAACTTCTTTTGCCCATATCTCCTAAACTAAGCGTCTTAGAGCGAAAAGGACTTTAATTCGTGACCACCCCCAAAAAATTGAAAAATCCACCCAAAACCTAAAAAAATTGAAATTTTTATATGATAAACTTCTTTTGCCCATATCTCCTAAACTAAGCGTCCTAGAGCGAAAAGGACTTTAATTCGTGACCACCCCCAAAAAATTGAAAAATCCACCCAAAACCTAAAAAATTGAAATTTTTATATGAAAAACTTCTTTTGCCCATATCTCCTTAAATATGCGTCCTAGAGCGAAAAGGACTTTAATTCATGACCACCCCCAAAAAATTGAAAAATCCACCCAAAATCTTAAAAAAAATTGAAATTTTTATATGAAAAACTTCTTTTGCCCATATCTCCTAAACTAAGCGTCCTAGAGCGAAAAGGACTTTAATTCGTGACCACCCCAAAAAATTGAAAAATCCACCCAAAACCTAAAAAAATTGAAATTTTTATATGAAAAACTTCTTTTGCCCATATCTCCTTAAATATGCGTCCTAGAGCGAAAAGGACTTTAATTCGTGACCACCCCCAAAAAATTGCAAAATCCACCCAAAACCTAAAAAAATTGAAATTTTTATATGAAAAACTTCTTTTGCCCATATCTCCTAAACTAAGCGTCCTAGAGCGAAAAGGACTTTAATTCATGACCACCCCAAAAAATTGAAAAATCCACCCAAAACCTAAAAAAATTGAAATTTTTATATGAAAAACTTCTTTTGTCCATATCTCCTAAACTAAGCGTCCTAGAGCGAAAAGGACTTTAATTCGTGACCACCCCAAAAAATTGAAAAATCCACCCAAAACCTAAAAAAATTGAAATTTTTATATGAAAAACTTCTTTTGCCCATATCTCCTAAACTAAGCGTCCTAAAGCGAAAAGGATTTTAATTCGTGACCACCCCCAAAAAATTGAAAAATCCACCCAAAACCTAAAAAATTGAAATTTTTATATGATAAACTTCTTTTGCCCATATCTCCTAAACTAAGCGTCCTAGAGCGAAAAGGACTTTAATTCGTGACCAACCCCAAAAAATTTAAAAATCCACCCAAAACCTAAAAAAATTGAAATTTTTATATGATAAACTTCTTTTGCCCATATCTCCTAAACTAAGCGTCCTGGAGCGAAAAGGCCTTTAATTCGTGACCACACCCAAAAAATTGAAAAATCCACCCAAAACCTACAAAAATTGAAATTTTTATATGAAAAACTTCTTTTGCCCATATCTCCTTAAATATGCGTCCTAGAGCGAAAAGGACTTTAATTCGTGACCACCCTCAAAAAATTGAAAAATCCACCCAAAACCTAAAAAAACTGAAATTTTTATATGAAAAACTTCTTTTGCCCATATCTCCTTAAATATGCGTCCTAGAGCGAAAAGGACTTTAATTCATGACCACCCCCAAAAAATTGAAAAATCCACCCAATACCTAAAAAAATTGAAATTTTTATATGAAAAACTTCTTTTGCCCATATCTCCTTAAATGTGCGTCCTAGAGCGAAAAGGACTTTAATTCGTGACCACCCCAAAAAATTGAAAAATCCACCCAAAACCTAAAAAAATTGAAATTTTTATATGAAAACCTTCTTTTGCCCATATATCCTAAACTAAGCGTCCTAGAGCGAAAAGGACTTTAATTCGTGACCACCCCCAAAAAATTTAAAAATCCACCCAAAACCTAAAAAAATTGAAATTTTTATATGAAAAACTTCTTTTGCCCATAACTCCTAAACTAAGCGTCCTAGAGCGAAAAGGACTTTAATTCGTGACCACCCCCAAAAAATTGAAAAATCCACCCAAAACCTAAAAAAATTGAAATTTTTATATGAAAAACTTCTTTTGCCCATATCTCCTTAAATATGCGTCCTAGAGCGAAAAGGACTTTAATTCGTGACCACCCCCAAAAAATTGAAAACTCCACCCAAAACCTAAAAAAATTTAAATTTGTATATGAAAAACTTCTTTTGCCCATATCTCCTTAAATATGCGTCCTAGAGCGAAAAGGACTTTAATTCATGACCACCCCCAAAAAATTGAAAAATCCACCCAAAACCTAAAAAAATTGAAATTTTTATATGAAAAACTTCTTTTGCCCATATCTCCTTAAATATGCGTCCTAGACCGAAAAGGACTTTAATTCATGACCACCCCCAAAAAATTGAAAAATCCACCCAAAATCTAAAAAAATTGAAATTTTTATATGAAAAACTTCTTTTGCCCATATCTCCTAAACTAAGCGTCCTAGAGCGAAAAGGACTTTAATTCGTGACCACCCCCAAAAAATTGAAAAATCCACCCAAAACCTAAAAAAAATTTTTATATGAAAAACTTCTTTTGCCCATATCTCCTTAAATATGCGTCCTAGAGCGAAAAGGACTTTAATTCGTGACCACCCCCAAAAAATTGAAAACTGAACCCAAAACCTAAAAAATTTAAATTTGTATATGAAAAACTTCTTTTGCCCATATCTCCTTAAATATGCGTCCTAGAGCGAAAAGGACTTTAATTCGTGACCACCCTCAAAAAATTGAAAAATCCACCCAAAACCTAAAAAAATTTAAATTTTTATATGAAAAACTTCTTTTGCCCATATCTCCTAAACTAAGCGTCCTAGAGCGAAAAGGACTTTAATTCGTGACCACCCCCAAAAAATTGAAAAATCCACCCAAAACCTAAAAAAATTGAAATTTTTATATGAAAAACTTCTTTTGCCCATATCTCCTTAAATATGCGTCCTAGAGCGAAAAGGACTTTAATTCGTGACCACCCCCAAAAAATTGAAAACTCCACCCAAAACCTAAAAAATTTAAATTTGTATATGAAAAACTTCTTTTGCCCATATCTCCTTAAATATGCGTCCTAGAGCGAAAAGGACTTTAAGGACACCCTCAAAAAATTGAAAAATCCACCCAAAACCTAAAAAAATTTAAATTTTTATATGAAAAACTTCTTTTGCCCATATCTCCTAAACTAAGCGTCCTAGAGCGAAAAGGACTTTAATTCGTGACCACCCCCAAAAAATTTAAAAATCCACCCAAAACCTAAAAAAATTGAAATTTTTATATGAAAACCTTCTTTTGCCCATATCTCCTAAACTAAGCGTCCTAGAGCGAAAAGGACTTTAATTCATGACCACCCCCAAAAAATTGAAAACTCCACCCAAAACCTAAAAAAATTGAAATTTTTATATGAAAAACTTCTTTTGCCCATATCTCCTTAAATATGCGTCCTAGAGCGAAAAGGACTTTAATTCATGACCACCCCCAAAAAATTGAAAAATCCACCCAAAACCTAAAAAAATTGAAATTTTTATATGAAAAACTTCTTTTGCCCATAACTCCTAAACTAAGCGTCCTAGAGCGAAAAGGACTTTAATTCGTGACCACCCCCAAAAAATTGAAAAATCCACCCAAAACCTAAAAAAATTGAAATTTTTATATGAAAAACTTCTTTTGCCCATATCTCCTTAAATATGCGTCCTAGAGCGAAAAGGACTTTAATTCGTGACCACCCCCAAAAAATTGAAAACTCCACCCAAAACCTAAAAAAATTTAAATTTGTATATGAAAAACTTCTTTTGCCCATATCTCCTTAAATATGCGTCCTAGAGCGAAAAGGACTTTAATTCGTGACCACCCTCAAAAAATTGAAAAATCCACCCAAAACCTAAAAAAATTGAAATTTTTATATGAAAAACTTCGTTTGCCCATATCTCCTAAACTAAGCGTCCTAGAGCGAAAAGGACTTTAAATCGTGACCACCCTCAAAAAATTGAAAAATCCACCCAAAACCTAAAAAAATTTAAATTTTTATATGAAAAACTTCTTTTGCCATATCTCCTAAACTAAGCGTCCTAGAGCGAAAAGGACTTTAATTCGTGACCACCACCAAAAAATTTAAAAATCCACCCAAAACCTAAAAAAATTGAAATTTTTATATGAAAACCTTCTTTTGCCCATATCTCCTAAACTAAGCGTCCTAGAGCGAAAAGGACTTTAATTCGTGACCACCCCCAAAAAATTGAAAAATCCACCCAAACCCTAAAAAAATTGAAATTTTTATATGAAAAACTTCTTTTGCCCATATCTCCTTAAATATGCGTCCTAGAGCGAAAAGGACTTTAATTCATGACCACCCCCAAAAAATTGAAAAATCCACCCAAAATCTAAAAAAATTGAAATTTTTATATGAAAAACTTCTTTTGCCCATATCTCCTAAACTAAGCGTCCTAGAGCGAAAAGGACTTTAATTCGTGACCACCCCCAAAAAATTTAAAAATCCACCCAAAACCTAAAAAAATTGAAATTTTTATATGAAAACCTTCTTTTGCCCATATCTCCTAAACTAAGCGTCCTAGAGCGAAAAGGACTTTAATTCGTGACAACCCCCAAAAAATTTAAAAATCCACCCAAAACCTAAAAAAATTGAAATTTTTATATGAAAAACTTCTTTTGCCCATATCTCCTTAAATATGCGTCCTAGAGCGAAAAGGACTTTAATTCGTGACCACCCCCAAAAAATTGAAAAATCCACCCAAAATCTAAAAAAATTGAAATTTTTATATGAAAAACTTCTTTTGCCCATATCTCCTAAACTAAGCGTCCTAGAGCGAAAAGGACTTTAATTCGTGACCACCCCAAAAAATTGAAAAATCCACCCAAAACCTAAAAAAATTTAAATTTTTATATGAAAAACTTCTTTTGCCCATATCTCCTAAACTAAGCGTCCTAGAGCGAAAAGGACTTTAATTCGTGACCACCCCCAAAAAATTTAAAAATCCACCCAAAACCTAAAAAAATTGAAATTTTTATATGAAAAACTTCTTTTGTCCATATCTCCTTAAATATGCGTCCTAGAGCGAAAAGGAATTTAATTCGTGACCACCCCCAAAAAATTGAAAAATCCACCCAAAACCTAAAAAAATTTAAATTTTTATATGAAAAACTTCTTTTGCCCATATCTCCTTAAATATGCGTCCTAGAGCGAAAAGGACTTTAATTCGTGACCACCCCCAAAAAATTGAAAAATCCACCCAAAACCTAAAAAAATTGAAATTTTTATATGAAAAACTTCTTTTGCCCATATCTCCTTAAATATGCGTCCTAGAGCGAAAAGGACTTTAATTCGTGACCACCCCCAAAAAATTGAAAAATCCACCCAAAACCTAAAAAAATTGAAATTTTTATATGAAAAACTTCTTTTGCCCATATCTTCTTAAATATGCGTCCTAGAGCGAAAAGGACTTTAATTCGTGACCACCCCCAAAAAATTGAAAAATCCACCCAAAATCTAAAAAAATTGAAATTTTTATATGAAAAACTTCTTTTGCCTATATCTCCTAAACTAAGCGTCCTAGAGCGAAAAGGACTTTAATTCGTGACCACCCCAAAAAATTGAAAAATCCACCCAAAACCTAAAAAAATTGAAATTTTTATATGAAAAACTTCTTTTGCCCATATCTCCTAAACTAAGCGTCCTAGAGCGAAAAGGACTTTAATTCGTGACCACCCCCAAAAAATTTAAAAATCCACCCAAAACCTAAAAAAATTGAAATTTTTATATGATAAACTTCTTTTGCCCATATCTCCTTAAATATGCGTCCTAGAGCGAAAAGGACTTTAATTCGTGACCACCCCCAAAAAATTGAAAAATCCACCCAAAACCTAAAAAAATTGAAATTTTTATATGAAAAACTTCTTTTGCCCATATCTCCTAAACTAAGCGTCCTAGAGCGAAAAGGACTTTAATTCATGACCACCCCAAAAAATTGAAAAATCCACCCAAAACCTAAAAAAATTGAAATTTTTATATGAAAAACTTCTTTTGTCCATATCTCCTAAACTAAGCGTCCTAGAGCGAAAAGGACTTTAATTCGTGACCACCCCAAAAAATTGAAAAATCCACCCAAAACCTAAAAAAATTAAAATTTTTATATGAAAAACTTCTTTTGCCCATATCTCCTAAAGCGAAAAGGACTTTAATTCGTGACCACCCCCAAAAAATTGAAAACTCCACCCAAAACCTAAAAAAAATTAAATTTGTATATGAAAAACTTCTTTTGCCAATATCTCCTTAAATATGCGTCCTAGAGCGAAAAGGACTTTAATTCGTGACCGCCCTCAAAAAATTGAAAAATCCACCCAAAACCTAAAAAAATTGAAATTTTTATATGAAAAACTTCGTTTGCCCATATCTCCTAAACTAAGCGTCCTAGAGCGAAAAGGACTTTAATTCGTGACCACCCTCAAAAAATTGAAAAATCCACCCAAAACCTAAAAAAATTTAAATTTTTATATGAAAAACTTCTTTTGCCCATATCTCCTAAACTAAGCGTCCTAGAGCGAAAAGGACTTTAATTCGTGACCACCCCCAAAAAATTTAAAAATCCACCCAAAACCTAAAAAAATTGAAATTTTTATATGAAAACCTTCTTTTGCCCATATCTCCTAAACTAAGCGTCCTAGAGCGAAAAGGACTTTAATTCGTGACCACCCCCAAAAAATTGAAAAATCCACCCAAACCCTAAAAAAATTGAAATTTTTATATGAAAAACTTCTTTTGCCCATATCTCCTTAAATATGCGTCCTAGAGCGAAAAGGACTTTAATTCATGACCACCCCCAAAAAATTGAAAAATCCACCCAAAATCTAAAAAAATTGAAATTTTTATATGAAAAACTTCTTTTGCCCATATCTCCTAAACTTAGCGTCCTAGAGCGAAAAGGACTTTAATTCGTGACCACCCCCAAAAAATTGAAAAATCCACCCAAAACCTACAAAAATTGAAATTTTTATATGAAAAACTTCTTTTGCCCATATCTCCTTAAATATGCGTCCTAGAGCGAAAAGGACTTTAATTCGTGACCACCCTCAAAAAATTGAAAAATCCACCCAAAACCTAAAAAAATTGAAATTTTTATATGAAAAACTTCTTTTGCCCATATCTCCTTAAATATGCGTCCTAGAGCGAAAAGGACTTTAAATCGTGACCACCCCAAAAAATTGAAAAATCCACCCAAAACCTAAAAAAATTTAAATTTTTATATGAAAACCTTCTTTTGCCCATATATCCTAAACTAAGCGTCCTAGAGCGAAAAGGACTTTAATTCGTGACCACCCCCAAAAAATTTAAAAATCCACCCAAAACCTAAAAAAATTGAAATTTTTATATGAAAAACTTCTTTTGCCCATATCTCCTTAAATATGCGTCCTAGAGCGAAAAGGACTTTAATTCGTGACCACCCCCAAAAAATTGAAAACTCCACCCAAAACCTAAAAAAATTTAAATTTGTATATGAAAAACTTCTTTTGCCCATATCTCCTTAAATATGCGTCCTAGAGCGAAAAGGACTTTAATTCGTGACCACCCCCAAAAAATTGAAAAATCCACCCAAAATCTAAAAAAATTGAAATTTTTATATGAAAAACTTCTTTTGCCCATATCTCCTAAACTAAGCGTCCTAGAGCGAAAAGGACTTTAATTCGTGACCACCCCAAAAAATTGAAAAATCCACCCAAAACCTAAAAAAATTTAAATTTTTATATGAAAAACTTCTTTTGCCCATATCTCCTAAACTAAGCGTCCTAGAGCGAAAAGGACTTTAATTCGTGACCACCCCCAAAAAATTTAAAAATCCACCCAAAACCTAAAAAAATTGATATTTTTATATGATAAACTTCTTTTGCCCATATCTCCTTAAATATGCGTCCTAGAGCGAAAAGGACTTTAATTCGTGACCACCCCCAAAAAATTGAAAAATCCACCCAAAACCTAAAAAAATTGAAATTTTTATATGAAAAACTTCTTTTGCCCATATCTCCTAAACTAAGCGTCCTAGAGCGAAAAGGACTTTAATTCATGACCACCCCAAAAAATTGAAAAATCCACCCAAAACCTAAAAAATTGAAATTTTTATATGAAAAACTTCTTTTGTCCATATCTCCTAAACTAAGCGTCCTAGAGCGAAAAGGACTTTAATTCGTGACCACCCCAAAAAATTGAAAAATCCACCCAAAACCTAAAAAAATTGAAATTTTTATATGAAAAACTTCTTTTGCCCATATCTCCTAAACTAAGCGTCCTAAAGCGAAAAGGACTTTAATTCGTGACCACCCCCAAAAAATTGAAAAATCCACCCAAAACCTAAAAAATTGAAATTTTTATATGATAAACTTCTTTTGCCCATATCTCCTAAACTAAGCGTCCTAGAGCGAAAAGGACTTTAATTCGTGACCAACCCCAAAAAATTTAAAAATCCACCCAAAACCTAAAAAAATTGAAATTTTTATATGATAAACTTCTTTTGCCCATATCTCCTAAACTAAGCGTCCTGGAGCGAAAAGGACTTTAATTCGTGACCACCCCCAAAAAATTTAAAAATCCACCCAAAACCTAAAAAAATTGAAATTTTTATATGATAAACTTCTTTTGCCCATATCTCCTTAAATATGCGTCCTAGAGCGAAAAGGACTTTAATTCGTGACCACCCCCAAAAAATTGAAAAATCCACCCAAAACCTAAAAAAATTGAAATTTTTATATGAAAAACTTCTTTTGCCCATATCTCCTAAACTAAGCGTCCTAGAGCGAAAAGGACTTTAATTCATGACCACCCCAAAAAATTGAAAAATCCACCCAAAACCTAAAAAAATTGAAATTTTTATATGAAAAACTTCTTTTGTCCATATCTCCTAAACTAAGCGTCCTAGAGCGAAAAGGACTTTAATTCGTGACCACCCCAAAAAATTGAAAAATCCACCCAAAACCTAAAAAAATTAAAATTTTTATATGAAAAACTTCTTTTGCCCATATCTCCTAAAGCGAAAAGGACTTTAATTCGTGACCACCCCAAAAAATTGAAAAATCCACCCAAAACCTAAAAAAATTGAAATTTTTATATGAAAAACTTCTTTTGCCCATATCTCCTAAACTAAGCGTCCTAGAGCGAAAAGGACTTTAATTCGTGACCACCCCCAAAAAATTTAAAAATCCACCCAAAACCTAAAAAAATTGAAATTTTTATATGATAAACTTCTTTTGCCCATATCTCCTTAAATATGCGTCCTAGAGCGAAAAGGACTTTAATTCGTGACCACCCCCAAAAAATTGAAAAATCCACCCAAAACCTAAAAAAATTGAAATTTTAATATGAAAAACTTCTTTTGTCCATATCTCCTAAACTAAGCGTCCTAGAGCGAAAAGGACTTTAATTCGTGACCACCCCAAAAAATTGAAAAATCCACCCAAAACCTAAAAAAATTAAAATTTTTATATGAAAAACTTCTTTTGCCCATATCTCCTAAAGCGAAAAGGACTTTAATTCGTGACCATCCCCAAAAAATTGAAAACTCCACCCAAAACCTAAAAAAAATTAAATTTGTATATGAAAAACTTCTTTTGCCAATATCTCCTTAAATATGCGTCCTAGAGCGAAAAGGACTTTAATTCGTGACCACCCTCAAAAAATTGAAAAATCCACCCAACACCTAAAAAAATTGAAATTTTTATATGAAAAACTTCGTTTGCCCATATCTCCTAAACTAAGCGTCCTAGAGCGAAAAGGACTTTAATTCGTGACCACCCTCAAAAAATTGAAAAATCCACCCAAAACCTAAAAAAATTTTAATTTTTATATGAAAAACTTCTTTTGCCCATATCTCCTAAACTAAGCGTCCTAGAGCGAAAAGGACTTTAATTCGTGACCACCCCCAAAAAATTTAAAAATCCACCCAAAACCTAAAAAAATTGAAATTTTTATATGAAAACCTTCTTTTGCCCATATCTCCTAAACTAAGCGTCCTAGAGCGAAAAGGACTTTAATTCGTGACCACCCCCAAAAAATTGAAAAATCCACCCAAACCCTAAAAAAATTGAAATTTTTATATGAAAAACTTCTTTTGCCCATATCTCCTTAAATATGCGTCCTAGAGCGAAAAGGACTTTAATTCATGACCACCCCCAAAAAATTGAAAAATCCACCCAAAATCTAAAAAAATTGAAATTTTTATATGAAAAACTTCTTTTGCCCATATCTCCTAAACTAAGCGTCCTAGAGCGAAAAGGACTTTAATTCGTGACCACCCCCAAAAAATTGAAAAATCCACCCAAAACCTACAAAAATTGAAATTTTTATATGAAAAACTTCTTTTGCCCATATCTCCTTAAATATGCGTCCTAGAGCGAAAAGGACTTTAATTCGTGACCACCCTCAAAAAATTGAAAAATCCACCCAAAACCTAAAAAAATTGAAATTTTTATATGAAAAACTTCTTTTGCCCATATCTCCTTAAATATGCGTCCTAGAGCGAAAAGGACTTTAATTCGTGACCACCCCAAAAAATTGAAAAATCCACCCCAAACCTAAAAAAATTTAAATTTTTATATGAAAACCTTCTTTTGCCCATATATCCTAAACTAAGCGTCCTAGAGCGAAAAGGACTTTAATTCGTGACCACCCCCAAAAAATTTAAAAATCCACCCAAAACCTAAAAAAATTGAAATTTTTATATGAAAAACTTCTTTTGCCCATATCTCCTTAAATATGCGTCCTAGAGCGAAAAGGACTTTAATTCGTGACCACCCCCAAAAAATTGAAAACTCCACCCAAAACCTAAAAAAATTTAAATTTGTATATGAAAAACTTCTTTTGCCCATATCTCCTTAAATATGCGTCCTAGAGCGAAAAGGACTTTAATTCGTGACCACCCCCAAAAAATTGAAAAATCCACCCAAAATCTAAAAAAATTGAAATTTTTATATGAAAAACTTCTTTTGCCCATATCTCCTAAACTAAGCGTCCTAGAGCGAAAAGGACTTTAATTCGTGACCACCCCAAAAAATTGAAAAATCCACCCAAAACCTAAAAAAATTTAAATTTTTATATGAAAAACTTCTTTTGCCCATATCTCCTAAACTAAGCGTCCTAGAGCGAAAAGGACTTTAATTCGTGACCACCCCCAAAAAATTTAAAAATCCACCCAAAACCTAAAAAAATTTATATTTTTATATGATAAACTTCTTTTGCCCATATCTCCTTAAATATGCGTCCTAGAGCGAAAAGGACTTTAATTCGTGACCACCCCCAAAAAATTGAAAAATCCACCCAAAACCTAAAAAAATTGAAATTTTTATATGAAAAACTTCTTTTGCCCATATCTCCTAAACTAAGCGTCCTAGAGCGAAAAGGACTTTAATTCATGACCACCCCAAAAAATTGAAAAATCCACCCAAAACCTAAAAAATTGAAATTTTTATATGAAAAACTTCTTTTGTCCATATCTCCTAAACTAAGCGTCCTAGAGCGAAAAGGACTTTAATTCGTGACCACCCCAAAAAATTGAAAAATCCACCCAAAACCTAAAAAAATTGAAATTTTTATATGAAAAACTTCTTTTGCCCATATCTCCTAAACTAAGCGTCCTAAAGCGAAAAGGACTTTAATTCGTGACCACCCCCAAAAAATTGAAAAATCCACCCAAAACCTAAAAAATTGAAATTTTTATATGATAAACTTCTTTTGCCCATATCTCCTAAACTAAGCGTCCTAGAGCGAAAAGGACTTTAATTCGTGACCAACCCCAAAAAATTTAAAAATCCACCCAAAACCTAAAAAAATTGAAATTTTTATATGATAAACTTCTTTTGCCCATATCTCCTAAACTAAGCGTCCTGGAGCGAAAAGGACTTTAATTCGTGACCACCCCCAAAAAATTGAAAAATCCACCCAAAACCTACAAAAATTGAAATTTTTATATGAAAAACTTCTTTTGCCCATATCTCCTTAAATATGCGTCCTAGAGCGAAAAGGACTTTAATTCGTGACCACCCTCAAAAAATTGAAAAATCCACCCAAAACCTAAAAAAATTTAAATTTTTATATGAAAAACTTCTTTTGCCCATATCTCCTTAAATATGCGTCCTAGAGCGAAAAGGACTTTAATTCGTGACCACCCCCAAAAAATTGAAAATTCACCCAAAACCTAAAAAAATTGAAATTTTTATATGAAAAACTTCTTTTGCCCATATCTCCTTAAATATGCGTCCTAGAGCGAAAAGGACTTTAATTCGTGACCACCCCCAAAAAATTGAAAACTCCACCCAAAACCTAAAAAAATTTAAATTTGTATATGAAAAACTTCTTTTGCCCATATCTCCTTAAATATGCGTCCTAGAGCGAAAAGGACTTTAATTCGTGACCACCCCCAAAAAATTGAAAAATCCACCCAAAATCTAAAAAAATTGAAATTTTTATATGAAAAACTTCTTTTGCCCATATCTCCTAAACTAAGCGTCCTAGAGCGAAAAGGACTTTAATTCGTGACCACCCCAAAAAATTGAAAAATCCACCCAAAACCTAAAAAAATTTAAATTTTTATATGAAAAACTTCTTTTGCCCATATCTCCTAAACTAAGCGTCCTAGAGCGAAAAGGACTTTAATTCGTGACCACCCCCAAAAAATTTAAAAATCCACCCAAAACCTAAAAAAATTGAAATTTTTATATGATAAACTTCTTTTGCCCATATCTCCTTAAATATGCGTCCTAGAGCGAAAAGGACTTTAATTCGTGACCACCCCCAAAAAATTGAAAAATCCACCCAAAACCTAAAAAAATTGAAATTTTTATATGAAAAACTTCTTTTTCCCATATCTCCTAAACTAAGCGTCCTAGAGCGAAAAGGACTTTAATTCATGACCACCCCAAAAAATTGAAAAATCCACCCAAAACCTAAAAAATTGAAATTTTTATATGAAAAACTTCTTTTGTCCATATCTCCTAAACTAAGCGTCCTAGAGCGAAAAGGACTTTAATTCGTGACCACCCCAAAAAATTGAAAAATCCACCCAAAACCTAAAAAAATTGAAATTTTTATATGAAAAACTTCTTTTGCCCATATCTCCTTAAATATGCGTCCTAGAGCGAAAAGGCCTTTAATTCGTGACCACCCCCAAAAAATTGAAAAATCCACCCAAAACCTAAAAAAATTGAAATTTTTATATGAAAAACTTCTTTTGCCCATATCTCCTTAAATATGCGTCCTAGAGCGAAAAGGACTTTAATTCATGACCACCCCCAAAAAATTGAAAAATCCACCCAAAATCTAAACAAATTGAAATTTTTATATGAAAAACTTCTTTTGCCCATATCTCCTAAACTAAGCGTCCTAGAGCGAAAAGGACTTTAATTCGTGACCACCCCAAAAAATTGAAAAATCCACCCAAAACCTAAAAAAATTGAAATTTTTATATGAAAAACTTCTTTTGCCCATATCTCCTAAACTAAACGTCCTAGAGCGAAAAGGACTTTAATTCGTGACCACCCCCAAAAAATTTAAAAATCCACCCAAAACCTAAAAAAATTGAAATTTTTATATGAAAAACTTCTTTTGTCCATATCTCCTTAAATATGCGTCCTAGAGCGAAAAGGCCTTTAATTCGTGACCACCCCCAAAAAATTGAAAAATCCACCCAAAACCTAAAAAAATTGAAATTTTTATATGAAAAACTTCTTTTGCCCATATCTCCTTAAATATGCGTCCTAGAGCGAAAAGGACTTTAATTCGTGACCACCCCCAAAAAATTGAAAACTCCACCCAAAACCTAAAAACATTTAAATTTGTATATGAAAAACTTCTTTTGCCCATATCTCCTTAAATATGCGTCCTAGAGCGAAAAGGACTTTAATTCATGACCACCCCCAAAAAATTGAAAAATCCACCCAAAACCTAAAAAAATTGAAATTTTTATATGAAAAACTTCTTTTGCCCATATCTCCTAAACTAAGCGTCCTAGAGCGAAAAGGACTTTAATTCGTGACCACCCCAAAAAATTGAAAAATCCACCCAAAACCTAAAAAAATTTAAATTTTTATATGAAAAACTTCTTTTGCCCATATCTCCTAAACTAAGCGTCCTAGAGCGAAAAGGACTTTAATTCGTGACCACCCCCAAAAAATTTAAAAATCCACCCAAAACCTAAAAAAATTGAAATTTTTATATGAAAAACTTCTTTTGCCCATATCTCCTTAAATATGCGTCCTAGAGCGAAAAGGACTTTAATTCGTGACCACCCCCAAAAAATTGAAAAATCCACCCAAAACCTAAAAAAATTGAAATTTTTATATGAAAAACTTCTTTTGCCCATATCTCCTAAACTAAGCGTCCTAGAGCGAAAAGGACTTTAATTCATGACCACCCCAAAAAATTGAAAAATCCACCCAAAACCTAAAAAAATTGAAATTTTTATATGAAAAACTTCTTTTGTCCATATCTCCTAAACTAAGCGTCCTAGAGCGAAAAGGACTTTAATTCGTGACCACCCCAAAAAATTGAAAAATCCACCCAAAACCTAAAAAAATTGAAATTTTTATATGAAAAACTTCTTTTGCCCATATCTCCTAAACTAAGCGTCCTAAAGCGAAAAGGACTTTAATTCGTGACCACCCCCAAAAAATTGAAAAATCCACCCAAAACCTAAAAAATTTAAATTTTTATATGAAAAAATTCTTTTGCCCATATCTCCTAAACTAAGCGTCCTAGAGCGAAAAGGACTTTAATTCGTGACCACCCCCAAAAAATTTAAAAATCCACCCAAAACCTAAAAAAATTGAAATTTTTATATGATAAACTTCTTTTGCCCATATCTCCTTAAATATGCGTCCTAGAGCGAAAAGGACTTTAATTCGTGACCACCCCCAAAAAATTGAAAAATCCACCCAAAACCTAAAAAAATTGAAATTTTTATATGAAAAACTTCTTTTGCCCATATCTCCTAAACTAAGCGTCCTAGAGCGAAAAGGACTTTAATTCATGACCACCCCAAAAAATTGAAAAATCCACCCAAAACCTAAAAAATTGAAATTTTTATATGAAAAACTTCTTTTGTCCATATCTCCTAAACTAAGCGTCCTAGAGCGAAAAGGACTTTAATTCGTGACCACCCCAAAAAATTGAAAAATCCACCCAAAACCTAAAAAAATTGAAATTTTTATATGAAAAACTTCTTTTGCCCATATCTCCTAAACTAAGCGTCCTAAAGCGAAAAGGACTTTAATTCGTGACCACCCCCAAAAAATTGAAAAATCCACCCAAAACCTAAAAAATTGAAATTTTTATATGATAAACTTCTTTTGCCCATATCTCCTAAACTAAGCGTCCTAGAGCGAAAAGGACTTTAATTCGTGACCACCCCCAAAAAATTGAAAAATCCACCCAAAACCTACAAAAATTGAAATTTTTATATGAAAAACTTCTTTTGCCCATATCTCCTTAAATATGCGTCCTAGAGCGAAAAGGACTTTAATTCGTGACCACCCTCAAAAAATTGAAAAATCCACCCAAAACCTAAAAAAATTGAAATTTTTATATGAAAAACTTCTTTTGCCCATATCTCCTTAAATATGCGTCCTAGAGCGAAAATGACTTTAATTCATGACCACCCCAAAAAATTGAAAAATCCACCCAAAACCTAAAAAAATTTAAATTTGTATATGAAAAACTTCTTTTGCCCATATCTCCTTAAATATGCGTCCTAGAGCGAAAAGGACTTTAATTCGTGACCACCCTCAAAAAATTGAAAAATCCACCCAAAACCTAAAAAAATTTAAATTTTTATATGAAAAACTTCGTTTGCCCATATCTCCTAAACTAAGCGTCCTAGAGCGAAAAGGACTTTAATTCGTGACCACCCCCAAAAAATTGAAAAATCCACCCAAAACCTAAAAAAATTGAAATTTTTATATGAAAAACTTCTTTTGCCCATATCTCCTTAAATATGCGTCCTAGAGCGAAAAGGACTTTAATTCATGACCACCCCCAAAAAATTAAAAAATCCACCCAAAATCTAAACAAATTGAAATTTTTATATGAAAAACTTCTTTTGCCCATATCTCCTAAACTAAGCGTCCTAGAGCGAAAAGGACTTTAATTCGTGACCACCCCAAAAAATTGAAAAATCCACCCAAAACCTAAAAAAATTGAAATTTTTATATGAAAAACTTCTTTTGCCCATATCTCCTAAACTAAACGTCCTAGAGCGAAAAGGACTTTAATTCGTGACCACCCCCAAAAAATTTAAAAATCCACCCAAAACCTAAAAAAATTGAAATTTTTATATGAAAAACTTCTTTTGTCCATATCTCCTTAAATATGCGTCCTAGAGCGAAAAGGCCTTTAATTCGAGACCACCTCCAAAAAATTGAAAAATCCACCCAAAACCTAAAAAAATTGAAATTTTTATATGAAAAACTTCTTTTGCCCATATCTCCTTAAATATGCGTCCTAGAGCGAAAAGGACTTTAATTCGTGACCACCCCCAAAAAATTGAAAACTCCACCCAAAACCTAAAAACATTTAAATTTGTATATGAAAAACTTCTTTTGCCCATATCTCCTTAAATATGCGTCCTAGAGCGAAAAGGACTTTAATTCATGACCACCCCCAAAAAATTGAAAAATCCACCCAAAACCTAAAAAAATTGAAATTTTTATATGAAAAACTTCTTTTGCCCATATCTCCTAAACTAAGCGTCCTAGAGCGAAAAGGACTTTAATTCGTGACCACCCCAAAAAATTGAAAAATCCACCCAAAACCTAAAAAAATTTAAATTTTTATATGAAAAACTTCTTTTGCCCATATCTCCTAAACTAAGCGTCCTAGAGCGAAAAGGACTTTAATTCGTGACCACCCCCAAAAAATTTAAAAATCCACCCAAAACCTAAAAAAATTGAAATTTTTATATGAAAAACTTCTTTTGCCCATATCTCCTTAAATATGCGTCCTAGAGCGAAAAGGACTTTAATTCGTGACCACCCCCAAAAAATTGAAAAATCCACCCAAAACCTAAAAAAATTGAAATTTTTATATGAAAAACTTCTTTTGCCCATATCTCCTAAACTAAGCGTCCTAGAGCGAAAAGGACTTTAATTCATGACCACCCCCAAAAAATTGAAAAATCCACCCAAAACCTAAAAAAATTTAAATTTTTATATGAAAAACTTCTTTTGCCCATATCTCCTTAAATATGCGTCCTAGAGCGAAAATGACTTTAATTCATGACCACCCCAAAAAATTGAAAAATCCACCCAAAACCTAAAAAAATTGAAATTTTTATATGAAAAACTTCTTTTGCCCATATCTCCTTAAATATGCGTCCTAGAGCGAAAATGACTTTAATTCATGACCACCCCAAAAAATTGAAAAATCCACCCAAAACCTAAAAAAATTTAAATTTGTATATGAAAAACTTCTTTTGCCCATATCTCCTTAAATATGCGTCCTAGAGCGAAAAGGACTTTAATTCGTGACCACCCTCAAAAAATTGAAAAATCCACCCAAAACCTAAAAAAATTTAAATTTTTATATGAAAAACTTCGTTTGCCCATATCTCCTAAACTAAGCGTCCTAGAGCGAAAAGGACTTTAATTCGTGACCACCCCCAAAAAATTGAAAAATCCACCCAAAACCTAAAAAAATTGAAATTTTTATATGAAAAACTTCTTTTGCCCATATCTCCTTAAATATGCGTCCTAGAGCGAAAAGGACTTTAATTCATGACCACCCCCAAAAAATTAAAAAATCCACCCAAAATCTAAACAAATTGAAATTTTTATATGAAAAACTTCTTTTGCCCATATCTCCTAAACTAAGCGTCCTAGAGCGAAAAGGACTTTAATTCGTGACCACCCCAAAAAATTGAAAAATCCACCCAAAACCTAAAAAAATTGAAATTTTTATATGAAAAACTTCTTTTGCCCATATCTCCTAAACTAAACGTCCTAGAGCGAAAAGGACTTTAATTCGTGACCACCCCCAAAAAATTTAAAAATCCACCCAAAACCTAAAAAAATTGAAATTTTTATATGAAAAACTTCTTTTGTCCATATCTCCTTAAATATGCGTCCTAGAGCGAAAAGGCCTTTAATTCGAGACCACCCCCAAAAAATTGAAAAATCCACCCAAAACCTAAAAAAATTGAAATTTTTATATGAAAAACTTCTTTTGCCCATATCTCCTTAAATATGCGTCCTAGAGCGAAAAGGACTTTAATTCGTGACCACCCCCAAAAAATTGAAAACTCCACCCAAAACCTAAAAACATTTAAATTTGTATATGAAAAACTTCTTTTGCCCATATCTCCTTAAATATGCGTCCTAGAGCGAAAAGGACTTTAATTCATGACCACCCCCAAAAAATTGAAAAATCCACCCAAAACCTAAAAAAATTGAAATTTTTATATGAAAAACTTCTTTTGCCCATATCTCCTAAACTAAGCGTCCTAGAGCGAAAAGGACTTTAATTCGTGACCACCCCAAAAAATTGAAAAATCCACCCAAAACCTAAAAAAATTTAAATTTTTATATGAAAAACTTCTTTTGCCCATATCTCCTAAACTAAGCGTCCTAGAGCGAAAAGGACTTTAATTCGTGACCACCCCCAAAAAATTGAAAAATCCACCCAAAACCTAAAAAAATTGAAATTTTTATATGAAAAACTTCTTTTGCCCATATCTCCTTAAATATGCGTCCTAGAGCGAAAAGGACTTTAATTCGTGACCACCCCCAAAAAATTGAAAAATCCACCCAAAACCTAAAAAAATTGAAATTTTTATATGAAAAACTTCTTTTGCCCATATCTCCTAAACTAAGCGTCCTAGAGCGAAAAGGACTTTAATTCATGACCACCCCAAAAAATTGAAAAATCCACCCAAAACCTAAAAAAATTGAAATTTTTATATGAAAAACTTCTTTTGCCCATATCTCCTAAACTAAGCGTCCTAAAGCGAAAAGGACTTTAATTCGTGACCACCCCCAAAAAATTGAAAAATCCACCCAAAACCTAAAAAATTGAAATTTTTGTATGATAAACTTCTTTTGCCCATATCTCCTAAACTAAGCGTCCTAGAGCGAAAAGGACTTTAATTCGTGACCAACCCCAAAAAATTTAAAAATCCACCCAAAACCTAAAAAAATTGAAATTTTTATATGATAAACTTCTTTTGCCCATATCTCCTAAACTAAGCGTCCTAGAGCGAAAAGGACTTTAATTCGTGACCACCCCCAAAAAATTGAAAAATCCACCCAAAACCTACAAAAATTGAAATTTTTATATGAAAAACTTCTTTTGCCCATATCTCCTTAAATATGCGTCCTAGAGCGAAAACGACTTTAATTCGTGACCACCCTCAAAAAATTGAAAAATCCACCCAAAACCTAAAAAAATTGAAATTTTTATATGAAAAACTTCTTTTGCCCATATCTCCTTAAATATGCGTCCTAGAGCGAAAAGGACTTTAATTCATGACCACCCCCAAAAAATTGAAAAATCCACCCAAAACCTAAAAAAATTTAAATTTTTATATGAAAAACTTCTTTTGCCCATATCTCCTTAAATATGCGTCCTAGAGCGAAAAGGACTTTAATTCGTGACCACCCCAAAAAATTGAAAAATCCACCCAAAACCTAAAAAATTTGAAATTTTTATATGAAAACCTTCTTTTGCCCATATATCCTAAACTAAGCGTCCTAGAGCGAAAAGGACTTTAATTCGTGACCACCCCCAAAAAATTTAAAAATCCACCCAAACCCTAAAAAAATTGAAATTTTTATATGAAAAACTTCTCTTGCCCATATCTCCTAAACTAAGCGTCCTAAAGCGAAAAGGACTTTAAATCGTGACCACCCCCAAAAAATTGAAAAATCCACCCAAAACCTAAAAAAATTGAAATTTTTATATGAAAAACTTCTTTTGCCCATATCTCCTTAAATATGCGTCCTAGAGCGAAAAGGACTTTAATTCGTGACCACCCCCAAATAATTGAAAACTCCACCCAAAACCTAAAAAAATTTAAATTTGTATATGAAAACTTCTTTTGCCCATATCTCCTTAAATATGCGTCCTAGAGCGAAAACGACTTTAATTCGTGACCACCCTCAAAAAATTGAAAAATCCACCCAAAACCTAAAAAAATTGAAATTTTTATATGAAAAACTTCGTTTGCCCATATCTCCTAAACTAAGCGTCCTAGAGCGAAAAGGACTTTAATTCGTGACCACCCTCAAAAAATTGAAAAATCCACCCAAAACCTAAAAAAATTTAAATTTTTATATGAAAAACTTCTTTTGCCCATATCTCCTAAACTAAGCGTCCTAGAGCGAAAAGGACTTTAATTCGTGACCACCCCCAAAAAATTTAAAAATCCACCCAAAACATAAAAAAATTGAAATTTTTATATGAAAACCTTCTTTTGCCCATATCTCCTAAACTAAGCGTCCTAGAGCGAAAAGGACTTTAATTCGTGACCACCCCCAAAAAATTGAAAAATCCACCCAAAACCTAAAAAAATTGAAATT
Source organism: Haematobia irritans (assembly GCF_050003625.1). Taxonomy (NCBI): domain Eukaryota; kingdom Metazoa; phylum Arthropoda; class Insecta; order Diptera; family Muscidae; genus Haematobia; species Haematobia irritans. The sequence continues at coordinate 98,825,011 of NC_134400.1, read as the reverse complement.
TTTATATGAAAAACTTCTTTTGCCCATATCTCCTTAAATATGCGTCCTAGAGCGAAAAGGACTTTAATTCATGACCACCCCCAAAAAATTTAAAAATCCACCCAATATCTAAAAAAATTGAAATTTTTATATGAAAAACTTATTTTGCCCATATCTCCTAAACTAAGCGTCCTAGAGCGAAAAGGACTTTAATTCGTGACCACCACCAAAAAATTGAAAAATCCACCCAAAACCTACAAAAATTGAAATTTTTATATGAAAAACTTCTTTTGCCCATATCTCCTTAAATATGCGTCCTAGAGCGAAAAGGACTTTAATTCGTGACCACCCTCAAAAAATTGAAAAATCCACCCAAAACCTAAAAAAATTGAAATTTTTATATGAAAAACTTCTTTTGCCCATACCTTCTTAAATATGCGTCCTAGAGCGAAAAGGACTTTAATTCATGACCACCCCCAAAAAATTGAAAAATCCACCCAAAACCTAAAAAAATTGAAATTTTTATATGAAAAACTTCTTTTGCCCATATCTCCTTAAATATGCGTCCTAGAGCGAAAAGGAATTTAATTCGTGACCACCCCCAAAAAATTGAAAACTCCACCCAAAACCTAAAAAAATTTAAATTTGTATATGAAAAACTTCTTTTGCCCATATCTCCTTAAATATGCGTCCTAGAGCGAAAAGGACTTTAATTCGTGACCACCCTCAAAAAATTGAAAAATCCACCCAAAACCTAAAAAAATTGAAATTTTTATATGAAAAACTTCGTTTGCCCATATCTCCTAAACTAAGCGTCCTAGAGCGAAAAGGACTTTAATTCGTGACCACCCTCAAAAAATTGAAAAATCCACCCAAAACCTAAAAAAATTTAAATTTTTATATGAAAAACTTCTTTTGCCCATATCTCCTAAACTAAGCGTCCTAGAGCGAAAAGGACTTTAATTCGTGACCACCCCCAAAAAATTTAAAAATCCACCCAAAACCTAAAAAATTGAAATTTTTATATGAAAACCTTCTTTTGCCCATATCTCCTAAACTAAGCGTCCTAGAGCGAAAAGGACTTTAATTCGTGACCACCCCCAAAAAATTGAAAACTCCACCCAAAACCTAAAAAAATTGAAATTTTTATATGAAAAACTTCTTTTGCCCATATCTCCTTAAATATGCGTCCTAGAGCGAAAAGGACTTTAATTCATGACCACCCCCAAAAAATTGAAAAATCCACCCAAAATCTAAAAAAAATGAAATTTTTATATGAAAAACTTCTTTTGCCCATATCTCCTAAACTAAGCGTCCTAGAGCGAAAAGGACTTTAATTCGTGACCACCCCAAAAAATTGAAAAATCCACCCAAAACCTAAAAAAATTGAAATTTTTATATGAAAAACTTCTTTTGCCCATATCTCCTAAACTAAGCGTCCTAGAGCGAAAAGGACTTTAATTCGTGACCACCCCCAAAAAATTGAAAAATCCACCCAAAACCTAAAAAAATTGAAATTTTTATATGAAAAACTTCTTTTGTCCATATCTCCTTAAATATGCGTCCTAGAGCGAAAAGGACTTTAATTCGTGACCACCCCCAAAAAATTGAAAAATCCACCCAAAACCTAAAAAAATTGAAATTTTTATATGAAAAACTTCTTTTGCCCATATCTCCTTAAATATGCGTCCTAGAGCGAAAAGGACTTTAATTCGTGACCACCCTCAAAAAATTGAAAAATCCACCCAAAACCTAAAAAAATTGAAATTTTTATATGAAAAACTTCTTTGCCCATATCTCCTAAACTAAGCGTCCTAGAGCGAAAAGGACTTTAATTCGTGACCACCCCAAAAAATTTAAAAATCCACCCAAAACCTAAAAAAATTGAAATTTTTATATGAAAAACTTCTTTTGTACATATCTCCTAAACTAAGCGTCCTAGAGCGAAAAGGACTTTAATTCGTGACCACCCCCAAAAAATTGAAATTTTTATATGAAAAACTTCTTTTGCCCATATCTCCTTAAATATGCGTCCTAGAGCGAAAAGGACTTTAATTCGAGACCACCCCCAAAAAATTGAAAAATCCACCCAAAACCTAAAAAAATTTAAATTTTTATATGAAAAACTTCTTTTGCCCATATCTCCTTAAATATGCGTCCTAGAGCGAAAAGGACTTTAATTCGTGACCACCCCAAAAAATTGAAAAATCCACCCAAAACCTAAAAAAATTGAAATTTTTATATGATAAACTTCTTTTGCCCATATCTCCTAAACTAAGCGTCCTAGAGCGAAAAGGACTTTAATTCATGACCACCCCCAAAAAATTGAAAAATCCACCCAAAACCTAAAAAAATTGAAATTTTTATATGAAAAACTTCTTTTGCCCATATCTCCTTAAATATGCGTCCTAGAGCGAAAATGACTTTAATTCGTGACCACCCCAAAAAATTGAAAAATCCACCCAAAACCTAAAAAAAATGAAATTTTTATATGAAAACCTTCTTTTGCCCATATCTCCTAAACTAAGCGTCCTAGAGCGAAAAGGACTTTAATTCATGACCACCCCCAAAAAATTGAAAAATCCACCCAAAACCTAAAAAATTGAAATTTTTATATGAAAAACTTCTTTTGCCCATATCTCCTTAAATATGCGTCCTAGAGCGAAAAGGACTTTAATTCGTGACCACCCGCAAAAAATTTAAAAATCCACCCAAAACCTAAAAAAATTGAAATTTTTATATGAAAAACTTCTTTTGCCCATATCTCCTAAACTAAGCGTCCTAGAGCGAAAAGGACTTTAATTCGTGACCACCCTCAAAAAATTGAAAAATCCACCCAAAACCTAAAAAAATTGAAATTTTTATATGAAAACCTTCTTTTGCCCATATCTCCTAAACTAAGCGTCCTAGAGCGAAAAGGACTTTAATTCGTTACCACCCCCAAAAAATTGAAAAATCCACCCAAAACCTAAAAAAATTGAAATTTTTATATGAAAAACTTCTTTTGCCCATATCTCCTAAACTAAGCGTCCTAGAGCGAAAAGGACTTTAATTCGTGACCACCCCCAAAAAATTGAAAAATCCACCCAAAACCTAAAAAAATTGAAATTTTTATATGAAAAACTTCTTTTGTCCATATCTCCTTAAATATGCGTCCTAGAGCGAAAAGGACTTTAATTCGTGACCACCCCCAAAAAATTGAAAAATCCACCCAAAACCTAAAAAAATTGAAATTTTTATATGAAAAACTTCTTTTGCCCATATCTCCTAAACTAAGCGTCCTAGAGCGAAAAGGACTTTAATTCGTGACCACCCCCAAAAAATTGAAAAATCCACCCAAAACCTAAAAAAATTGAAATTTTTATATGAAAAACTTCTTTTGTCCATATCTCCTTAAATATGCGTCCTAGAGCGAAAATGACTTTAATTCGTGACCACCCCAAAAAATTGAAAAATCCACCCAAAACCTAAAAAAATTGAAATTTTTATATGAAAACCTTCTTTTGCCCATATCTCCTAAACTAAGCGTCCTAGAGCGAAAAGGACTTTAATTCATGACCACCCCCAAAAAATTGAAAAATCCACCCAAAACCTAAAAAATAGAAATTTTTATATGAAAAACTTCTTTTGCCCATACCTCCTTAAATATGCGTCCTAGAGCGAAAAGGACTTTAATTCGTGACCACCCCTAAAAAATTTAAAAATCCACCCAAAATCTAAAAAAATTGAAATTTTTATATGAAAAACTTCTTTTGCCCATATCTCCTAAACTAAGCGTCCTAGAGCGAAAAGGACTTTAATTCGTGACCACCCTCAAAAAATTGAAAAATCCACCCAAAACCTAAAAAAATTGAAATTTTTATATGAAAAACTTCTTTTGCCCATATCTCCTAAACTAAGCGTCCTAGAGCGAAAAGGACTTTAATTCGTGACCACCCCCAAAAAATTTAAAAATCCACCCAAAACCTAAAAAAATTGAAATTTTTATATGAAAACCTTCTTTTGCCCATATCTCCTAAACTAAGCGTCCTAGAGCGAAAAGGACTTTAATTCGTGACCACCCCCAAAAAATTTAAAAATCCACCCAAAACCTAAAAAAATTGAAATTTTTATATGAAAAACTTCTTTTGCCCATATCTCCTAAACTAAGCGTCCTAGAGCGAAAAGGACTTTAATTCGTGACCACCCTCAAAAAATTGAAAAATCCACCCAAAACCTAAAAAAATTTAAATTTTTATATGAAAAACTTCTTTTGCCCATATCTCCTAAACTAAGCGTCCTAGAGCGAAAAGGACTTTAATTCGTGACCACCCCCAAAAAATTTAAAAATCCACCCAAAACCTAAAAAATTGAAATTTTTATATGAAAACCTTCTTTTGCCCATATCTCCTAAACTAAGCGTCCTAGAGCGAAAAGGACTTTAATTCGTGACCACCCCCAAAAAATTGAAAAATCCACCCAAAACCTAAAAAAATTGAAATTTTTATATGAAAAACTTCTTTTGCCCATATCTCCTTAAATATGCGTCCTAGAGCGAAAAGGACTTTAATTCATGACCACCCCCAAAAAATTGAAAAATCCACCCAAAATCTAAAAAAATTGAAATTTTTATATGAAAAACTTCTTTTGCCCATATCTCCTAAACTAAGCGTCCTAGAGCGAAAAGGACTTTAATTCGTGACCACCCCAAAAAATTTAAAAATCCACCCAAAACCTAAAAAAATTGAAATTTTTATATGAAAAACTTCTTTTGCCCATATCTCCTTAAATATGCGTCCTAGAGCGAAAAGGACTTTAATTCATGACCACCCCCAAAAAATTGAAAAATCCACCCAAAATCTAAAAAAATGTAAATTTTTATATGAAAAACTTCTTTTGCCCATATCTCCTAAACTAAGCGTCCTAGAGCGAAAAGGACTTTAATTCGTGACCACCCCAAAAAATTGAAAAATCCACCCAAAACCTAAAAAAATTGAAATTTTTATATGAAAAACTTCTTTTGCCCATATCTCCTAAACTAAGCGTCCTAGAGCGAAAAGGACTTTAATTCGTGACCACCCCCAAAAAATTGAAAAATCCACCCAAAACCTAAAAAAATTGAAATTTTTATATGAAAAACTTTTTTTGTCCATATCTCCTTAAATATGCGTCCTAGAGCGAAAAGGACTTTAATTCATGACCACCCCCAAAAAATTGAAAAATCCACCCAAAACCTAAAAAAATTTAAATTTTTATATGAAAAACTTCTTTTGCCCATATCTCCTTAAATATGCGTCCTAGAGCGAAAAGGACTTTAATTCGTGACCACCCTCAAAAAATTGAAAAATCCACCCAAAACCTAAAAAAATTGAAATTTTTATATGAAAAACTTCTTTTGCCCATATCTCCTAAACTAAGCGTCCTAGAGCGAAAAGGACTTTAATTCGTGACCACCCCCAAAAAATTTAAAAATCCACCCAAAACCTAAAAAAATTGAAATTTTCATATGAAAAACTTCTTTTGCCCATATCTCCTTAAATATGCGTCCTAGAGCGAAAAGGACTTTAATTCGTGACCACCCCCAAAAAATTGAAAAATCCACCCAAAACCTAAAAAAATTGAAATTTTTATATGAAAAACTTCTTTTGCATATATCTCCTAAACTAAGCGTCCTAGAGCGAAAAGGACTTTAATTCGTGACCACCCCAAAAAATTGAAAAATCCACCCAAAACCTAAAAAAATTGAAATTTTTATATGAAAAACTTCTTTTGTCCATATCTCCTAAACTAAGCGTCCTAGAGCGAAAAGGACTTTAATTCGTGACCACCCCCAAAAAATTGAAAAATCCACCCAAAACCTAAAAAAATTGAAATTTTTATATGAAAAACTTCTTTTGCCCATATCTCCTTAAATATGCGTCCTAGAGCGAAAAGGACTTTAATTCGTGACCACCCCCAAAAAATTGAAAAATCCACCCAAAACCTAAAAAAATTTAAATTTGTATATGAAAAACTTCTTTTGCCCATATCTCCTTAAATATGCGTCCTAGAGCGAAAAGGACTTTAATTCGTGACCACCCCAAAAAATTGAAAAATCCACCCAAAACCTAAAAAAATTGAAATTTTTATATGAAAACCTTCTTTTGCCCATATCTCCTAAACTAAGCGTCCTAGAGCGAAAAGGACTTTAATTCATGACCACCCCCAAAAAATTGAAAAATCCACCCAAAACCTAAAAAATAGAAATTTTTATATGAAAAACTTCTTTTGCCCATACCTCCTTAAATATGCGTCCTAGAGCGAAAAGGACTTTAATTCGTGACCACCCCTAAAAAATTTAAAAATCCACCCAAAATCTAAAAAAATTGAAATTTTTATATGAAAAACTTCTTTTGCCCATATCTCCTAAACTAAGCGTCCTAGAGCGAAAAGGACTTTAATTCGTGACCACCCTCAAAAAATTGAAAAATCCACCCAAAACCTAAAAAAATTGAAATTTTTATATGAAAAACTTCTTTTGCCCATATCTCCTAAACTAAGCGTCCTAGAGCGAAAAGGACTTTAATTCGTGACCACCCCCAAAAAATTTAAAAATCCACCCAAAACCTAAAAAAATTGAAATTTTTATATGAAAACCTTCTTTTGCCCATATCTCCTAAACTAAGCGTCCTAGAGCGAAAAGGACTTTAATTCGTGACCACCCCCAAAAAATTTAAAAATCCACCCAAAACCTAAAAAAATTGAAATTTTTATATGAAAAACTTCTTTTGCCCATATCTCCTAAACTAAGCGTCCTAGAGCGAAAAGGACTTTAATTCGTGACCACCCTCAAAAAATTGAAAAATCCACCCAAAACCTAAAAAAATTTAAATTTTTATATGAAAAACTTCTTTTGCCCATATCTCCTAAACTAAGCGTCCTAGAGCGAAAAGGACTTTAATTCGTGACCACCCCCAAAAAATTTAAAAATCCACCCAAAACCTAAAAAATTGAAATTTTTATATGAAAACCTTCTTTTGCCCATATCTCCTAAACTAAGCGTCCTAGAGCGAAAAGGACTTTAATTCGTGACCACCCCCAAAAAATTGAAAAATCCACCCAAAACCTAAAAAAATTGAAATTTTTATATGAAAAACTTCTTTTGCCCATATCTCCTTAAATATGCGTCCTAGAGCGAAAAGGACTTTAATTCATGACCACCCCCAAAAAATTGAAAAATCCACCCAAAATCTAAAAAAATTGAAATTTTTATATGAAAAACTTCTTTTGCCCATATCTCCTAAACTAAGCGTCCTAGAGCGAAAAGGACTTTAATTCGTGACCACCCCAAAAAATTGAAAAATCCACCCAAAACCTAAAAAAATTGAAATTTTTATATGAAAAACTTATTTTGCCCATATCTCCTAAACTAAGCGTCCTAGAGCGAAAAGGACTTTAATTCGTGACCACCCCCAAAAAATTTAAAAATCCACCCAAAACCTAAAAAATTGAAATTTTTATATGAAAACCTTCTTTTGCCCATATCTCCTAAACTAAGCGTCCTAGAGCGAAAAGGACTTTAATTCGTGACCACCCCCAAAAAATTTAAAAATCCACCCAAAACCTAAAAAATTGAAATTTTTATCTGAAAACCTTCTTTTGCCCATATCTCCTAAACTAAGCGTCCTAGAGCGAAAAGGACTTTAATTCGTGACCACCCCCAAAAATTTAAAAATCCACCCAAAACCTAAAAAAATTGAAATTTTTATATGAAAAACTTCTTTTGCCCATATCTCCTTAAATATGCGTCCTAGAGCGAAAAGGACTTTAATTCGTGACCACCCCCAAAAAATTGAAAAATCCACCCAAAACCTAAAAAAATTGAAATTTTTATATGAAAAACTTCTTTTGCCCATATCTCCTTAAATATGCGTCCTAGAGCGAAAAGGACTTTAATTCGTGACCACCCTCAAAAAATTGAAAAATCCACCCAAACCCTAAAAAAATTGAAATTTTTATATGAAAAACTTCTTTTGCCCATATCTCCTAAACTAAGCGTCCTAGAGCGAAAAGGACTTTAATTCGTGACCACCCCAAAAAATTTAAAAATCCACCCAAAACCAAAAAAAATTGAAATTTTTATATGAAAAACTTCTTTTGCCCATATCTCCTTAAATATGCGTCCTAGAGCGAAAAGGACTTTAATTCATGACCACCCCCAAAAAATTGAAAAATCCACCCAAAATCTAAAAAAATTTAAATTTTTATATGAAAAACTTCTTTTGCCCATATCTCCTAAACTAAGCGTCCTAGAGCGAAAAGGACTTTAATTCGTGACCACCCCAAAAAATTGAAAAATCCACCCAAAACCTAAAAAAATTGAAATTTTTATATGAAAAACTTCTTTTGCCCATATCTCCTAAACTAAGCGTCCTAGAGCGAAAAGGACTTTAATTCGTGACCACCCCCAAAAAATTTAAAAATCCACCCAAAACCTAAAAAAATTGAAATTTTTATATGAAAAACTTTTTTTGTCCATATCTCCTTAAATATGCGTCCTAGAGCGAAAAGGACTTTAATTCGTGACCACCCCCAAAAAATTGAAAAATCCACCCAAAACCTAAAAAAATTTAAATTTTTATATGAAAAACTTCTTTTGCCCATATCTCCTTAAATATGCGTCCTAGAGCGAAAAGGACTTTAATTCGTGACCACCCTCAAAAAATTGAAAAATCCACCCAAAACCTAAAAAAATTGAAATTTTTATATGAAAAACTTCTTTTGCCCATATCTCCTAAACTAAGCGTCCTAGAGCGAAAAGGACTTTAATTCGTGACCACCCCCAAAAAATTTAAAAATCCACCCAAAACCTAAAAAAATTGAAATTTTCATATGAAAAACTTCTTTTGCCCATATCTCCTTAAATATGCGTCCTAGAGCGAAAAGGACTTTAATTCGTGACCACCCCCAAAAAATTGAAAAATCCACCCAAAACCTAAAAAAATTGAAATTTTTATATGAAAAACTTCTTTTGCATATATCTCCTAAACTAAGCGTCCTAGAGCGAAAAGAACTTTAATTCGTGACCACCCCAAAAAATTGAAAAATCCACCCAAAACCTAAAAAAATTGAAATTTTTATATGAAAAACTTCTTTTGCCCATATCTCCTTAAATATGCGTCCTAGAGCGAAAAGGACTTTAATTCGTGACCACCCCAAAAAATTGAAAAATCCACCCAAAACCTAAAAAAATTGAAATTTTTATATGAAAACCTCCTTTTGCCCATATCTCCTAAACTAAGCGTCCTAGAGCGAAAAGGACTTTAATTCGTGACCACCCCCAAAAAATTGAAAAATCCACCCAAAACCTAAAAAAAATTAAATTTTTATATGAAAAACTTCTTTTGCCCATATCTCCTAAACTAAGCGTCCTAGAGCGAAAAGGACTTTAATTCATGACCACCCTCAAAAAATTGAAAAATCCACCCAAAACCTAAAAAATTGAAATTTTTATATGAAAAACTTCTTTTGCCCATATCTCCTAAACTAAGCGTCCTAGAGCGAAAAGGACTTTAATTCGTGACCACCCCCAAAAAATTGAAAAATCCACCCAAAACCTAAAAAAATTGAAATTTTTATATGAAAAACTTCTTTTGTCCATATCTCCTTAAATATGCGTCCTAGAGCGAAAAGGACTTTAATTCATGACCACCCCAAAAAATTGAAAAATCCACCCAAAACCTAAAAAAAATGAAATTTTTATATGATAAACTTCTTTTGCCCATATATCCTAAACTAAGCGTCCTAGAGTGAAAAGGACTTTAATTCGTGACCACCCCCAAAAAATTGAAAAATCCACCCAAAACCTAAAAAAATTGAAATTTTTATATGAAAAACTTCTTTTGCCCATATCTCCTAAACTAAGCGTCCTAGAGCGAAAAGGACTTTAATTCGTGACCACCCCCAAAAAATTGAAAAATCCACCCAAAACCTAAAAAAATTGAAATTTTTATATGAAAAACTTCTTTTGCCCATATCTCCTTAAATATGCGTCCTAGAGCGAAAAGGACTTTAATTCGTGACCACCCCCAAAAAATTGAAAAATCCACCCAAAACCTAAAAAAATTTAAATTTGTATATGAAAAACTTCTTTTGCCCATATCTCCTTAAATATGCGTCCTAGAGCGAAAAGGACTTTAATTCGCGACCACCCTTAAAAAATTGAAAAATCCACCCAAAACCTAAAAAAATTTAAATTTTTATATGAAAAACTTCTTTTGCCCATATCTCCTAAACTAAGCGTCCTAGAGCGAAAAGGACTTTAATTCGTGACCACCCCCAAAAAATTTAAAAATCCACCCAAAACCTAAAAAAATTGAAATTTGTATATGAAAACCTTCTTTTGCCCATATCTCCTAAACTAAGCGTCCTAGAGCGAAAAGGACTTTAATTCGTGACCACCCTCAAAAAATTGAAAAATCCACCCAAAACCTAAAAAAATTTAAATTTTTATATGAAAAACTTCTTTTGCCCATATCTCCTTAAATATGCGTCCTAGAGCGAAAAGGACTTTAATTCATGACCACCCCCAAAAAATTGAAAAATCCACCCAAAATCTAAAAAAATTGAAATTTTTATATGAAAAACTTCTTTTGCCCATATCTCCTAAACTAAGCGTCCTAGAGCGAAAAGGACTTTAATTCGTGACCACCCCAAAAAATTGAAAAATCCACCCAAAACCTAAAAAAATTGAAATTTTTATATGAAAAACTGCTTTTGCCCATATCTCCTAAACTAAGCGTCCTAGAGCGAAAAGGACTTTAATTCGTGACCACCCCCAAAAAAATTTAAAAATCCACCCAAAACCTAAAAAAATTGAAATTTTTATATGAAAAACTTCTTTTGTCCATATCTCCTTAAATATGCGTCCTAGAGCGAAAAGGACTTTAATTCGTGACCACCCCCAAAAAATTGAAAAATCCACCCAAAACCTAAAAAAATTGAAATTTTTATATGAAAAACTTCTTTTGCCCATATCTCCTAAACTAAGCGTCCTAGAGCGAAAAGGACTTTAATTCATGACCACCCCCAAAAAATTGAAAAATCCACCCAAAACCTAAAAAAATTGAAATTTTTATATGAAAAACTTCTTTTGCCCATATCTCCTTAAATATGCGTCCTAGAGCGAAAAGGACTTTAATTCGTGACCACCCCCAAAAAATTGAAAAATCCACCCAAAACCTAAAAAAATTTAAATTTTGATATGAAAAACTTCTTTTGCCCATATCTCCTTAAATATGCGTCCTAGAGCGAAAAGGACTTTAATTCGTGACCACCCTCAAAAAATTGAAAAATCCACCCAAAACCTAAAAAAATTGAAATTTTTATATGAAAAACTTCTTTTGCCCATATCTCCTAAACTAAGCGTCCTAGAGCGAAAAGGACTTTAATTCGTGACCACCCCCAAAAAATTGAAAAATCCACCCAAAACCTAAAAAATTGAAATTTTTATATGAAAAACTTCTTTTGCCCATATCTCCTTAAATATGCGTCCTAGAGCGAAAAGGACTTTAATTCGTGACCACCCCCAAAAAATTTAAAAACCCACCCAAAACCTAAAAAAATTGAAATTTTTATATGAAAAACTTCTTTTGCCCATATCTCCTTAAATATGCGTCCTAGAGCGAAAAGGACTTTAATTCGTGACCACCCCCAAAAAATTGAAAAATCCATCCAAAACCTAAAAAAATTGAAATTTTTATATGAAAACCTTCTTTTGCCCATATCTCCTAAACTAAGCGTCCTAGAGCGAAAAGGACTTCAATTCGTGACCACCCCCAAAAAATTGAAAAATCCACCCAAAACCTAAAAAAATTGAAATTTTTATATGAAAAACTTCTTTTGTCCATATCTCCTAAACTAAGCGTCCTAGAGCGAAAAGGACTTTAATTCGTGACCACCCCAAAAAATTGAAAAATTCACCCAAAACCTAAAAAAATTTAAATTTTTATATGAAAAACTTCTTTTGTCCATATCTCCTAAACTAAGCGTCCTAGAGCGAAAAGGACTTTAATTCGTGACCACCCCCAAAAAATTGAAAAATCCACCCAAAACCTAAAAAAATTGAAATTTTTATATGAAAAACTTCTTTTGCCCATATCTCCTTAAATATGCGTCCTAGAGCGAAAAGGACTTTAATTCGTGACCACCCCCAAAAAATTGAAAAATCCACCCAAAACCTAAAAAAATTGAAATTTTTATATGAAAAACTTCTTTTGCCCATATCTCCTTAAATATGCGTCCTAGAGCGAAAAGGACTTTAATTCGTGACCACCCCAAAAAATTGAAAAATCCACCCAAAACCTAAAAAAATTGAAATTTTTATATGAAAAACTTCTTTTGCCCATATCTCCTTAAATATGCGTCCTAGAGCGAAAAGGACTTTAATTCGTGACCACCCCAAAAAATTGAAAAATCCACCCAAAACCTAAAAAAATTGAAATTTTTATATGAAAACCTCCTTTTGCCCATATCTCCTAAACTAAGCGTCCTAGAGCGAAAAGGACTTTAATTCGTGACCACCCCCAAAAAATTGAAAAATCCACCCAAAACCTAAAAAAAATTAAATTTTTATATGAAAAACTTCTTTTGCCCATATCTCCTAAACTAAGCGTCCTAGAGCGAAAAGGACTTTAATTCATGACCACCCTCAAAAAATTGAAAAATCCACCCAAAACCTAAAAAATTGAAATTTTTATATGAAAAACTTCTTTTGCCCATATCTCCTAAACTAAGCGTCCTAGAGCGAAAAGGACTTTAATTCGTGACCACCCCCAAAAAATTGAAAAATCCACCCAAAACCTAAAAAAATTGAAATTTTTATATGAAAAACTTCTTTTGTCCATATCTCCTTAAATATGCGTCCTAGAGCGAAAAGGACTTTAATTCATGACCACCCCAAAAAATTGAAAAATCCACCCAAAACCTAAAAAAAATGAAATTTTTATATGATAAACTTCTTTTGCCCATATATCCTAAACTAAGCGTCCTAGAGTGAAAAGGACTTTAATTCGTGACCACCCCCAAAAAATTGAAAAATCCACCCAAAACCTAAAAAAATTGAAATTTTTATATGAAAAACTTCTTTTGCCCATATCTCCTAAACTAAGCGTCCTAGAGCGAAAAGGACTTTAATTCGTGACCACCCCCAAAAAATTGAAAAATCCACCCAAAACCTAAAAAAATTGAAATTTTTATATGAAAAACTTCTTTTGCCCATATCTCCTTAAATATGCGTCCTAGAGCGAAAAGGACTTTAATTCGTGACCACCCCCAAAAAATTGAAAAATCCACCCAAAACCTAAAAAAATTTAAATTTGTATATGAAAAACTTCTTTTGCCCATATCTCCTTAAATATGCGTCCTAGAGCGAAAAGGACTTTAATTCGCGACCACCCTTAAAAAATTGAAAAATCCACCCAAAACCTAAAAAAATTTAAATTTTTATATGAAAAACTTCTTTTGCCCATATCTCCTAAACTAAGCGTCCTAGAGCGAAAAGGACTTTAATTCGTGACCACCCCCAAAAAATTTAAAAATCCACCCAAAACCTAAAAAAATTGAAATTTGTATATGAAAACCTTCTTTTGCCCATATCTCCTAAACTAAGCGTCCTAGAGCGAAAAGGACTTTAATTCGTGACCACCCTCAAAAAATTGAAAAATCCACCCAAAACCTAAAAAAATTTAAATTTTTATATGAAAAACTTCTTTTGCCCATATCTCCTTAAATATGCGTCCTAGAGCGAAAAGGACTTTAATTCATGACCACCCCCAAAAAATTGAAAAATCCACCCAAAATCTAAAAAAATTGAAATTTTTATATGAAAAACTTCTTTTGCCCATATCTCCTAAACTAAGCGTCCTAGAGCGAAAAGGACTTTAATTTGTGACCACCCCAAAAAATTGAAAAATCCACCCAAAACCTAAAAAAATTGAAATTTTTATATGAAAAACTTATTTTGCCCATATCTCCTAAACTAAGCGTCCTAGAGCGAAAAGGACTTTAATTCGTGACCACCCCCAAAAAAATTTAAAAATCCACCCAAAACCTAAAAAAATTGAAATTTTTATATGAAAAACTTCTTTTGTCCATATCTCCTTAAATATGCGTCCTAGAGCGAAAAGGACTTTAATTCGTGACCACCCCCAAAAAATTGAAAAATCCACCCAAAACCTAAAAAAATTGAAATTTTTATATGAAAAACTTCTTTTGCCCATATCTCCTAAACTAAGCGTCCTAGAGCGAAAAGGACTTTAATTCATGACCACCCCCAAAAAATTGAAAAATCCACCCAAAACCTAAAAAAATTGAAATTTTTATATGAAAAACTTCTTTTGCCCATATCTCCTTAAATATGCGTCCTAGAGCGAAAAGGACTTTAATTCGTGACCACCCCCAAAAAATTGAAAAATCCACCCAAAACCTAAAAAAATTTAAATTTTGATATGAAAAACTTCTTTTGCCCATATCTCCTTAAATATGCGTCCTAGAGCGAAAAGGACTTTAATTCGTGACCACCCTCAAAAAATTGAAAAATCCACCCAAAACCTAAAAAAATTGAAATTTTTATATGAAAAACTTCTTTTGCCCATATCTCCTAAACTAAGCGTCCTAGAGCGAAAAGGACTTTAATTCGTGACCACCCCCAAAAAATTGAAAAATCCACCCAAAACCTAAAAAATTGAAATTTTTATATGAAAAACTTCTTTTGCCCATATCTCCTTAAATATGCGTCCTAGAGCGAAAAGGACTTTAATTCGTGACCACCCCCAAAAAATTTAAAAACCCACCCAAAACCTAAAAAAATTGAAATTTTTATATGAAAAACTTCTTTTGCCCATATCTCCTTAAATATGCGTCCTAGAGCGAAAAGGACTTTAATTCGTGACCACCCCCAAAAAATTGAAAAATCCATCCAAAACCTAAAAAAATTGAAATTTTTATATGAAAACCTTCTTTTGCCCATATCTCCTAAACTAAGCGTCCTAGAGCGAAAAGGACTTCAATTCGTGACCACCCCCAAAAAATTGAAAAATCCACCCAAAACCTAAAAAAATTGAAATTTTTATATGAAAAACTTCTTTTGTCCATATCTCCTAAACTAAGCGTCCTAGAGCGAAAAGGACTTTAATTCGTGACCACCCCAAAAAATTGAAAAATTCACCCAAAACCTAAAAAAATTTAAATTTTTATATGAAAAACTTCTTTTGTCCATATCTCCTAAACTAAGCGTCCTAGAGCGAAAAGGACTTTAATTCGTGACCACCCCCAAAAAATTGAAAAATCCACCCAAAACCTAAAAAAATTGAAATTTTTATATGAAAAACTTCTTTTGCCCATATCTCCTTAAATATGCGTCCTAGAGCGAAAAGGACTTTAATTCGTGACCACCCCCAAAAAATTGAAAAATCCACCCAAAACCTAAAAAAATTGAAATTTTTATATGAAAAACTTCTTTTGCCCATATCTCCTAAACTAAGCGTCCTAGAGCGAAAAGGACTTTAATTCATGACCACCCCAAAAAATTGAAAAATCCACCCAAAACTTAAAAAAATTGAAATTTTTATATGAAAAACTTCTTTTGTCCATATCTCCTAAACTAAGCGTCCTAGAGCGAAAAGGACTTTAATTCGTGACCACCCCAAAAAATTGAAAAATCCACCCAAAACCTAAAAAAATTGAAATTTTTATATGAAAACCTTCTTTTGCCCATATCTCCTAAACTAAGCGTCCTAGAGCGAAAAGGACTTTAATTCATGACCACCCCCAAAAAATTGAAAAATCCACCCAAAACCTAAAAAAAATGAAATTTTTATATGAAAAACTTCTTTTGTCCATATCTCCTTAAATATGCGTCCTAGAGCGAAAAGGACTTTAATTCGTGACCACCCCCAAAAATTGAAAAATCCACCCAAAACCTAAAAAAATTGAAATTTTTATATGAAAAACTTCTTTTGCCCATATCTCCTTAAATATGCGTCCTAGAGCGAAAAGGACTTTAATTCGTGACCACCCCAAAAAATTGAAAAATCCACCCAAAACCTAAAAAAATTGAAATTTTTATATGAAAAACTTCTTTTGCCCATATCTCCTTAAATATGCGTCCTAGAGCGAAAAGGACTTTAATTCGTGACCACCCCCAAAAAATTGAAAAATCCACCCAAAACCTAAAAAAATTGAAATTTTTATATGAAAACCTTCTTTTGCCCATATCTCCTTAAATATGCGTCCTAGAGCGAAAAGGACTTTAATTCGTGACCACCCCCAAAAAATTGAAAAATCCACCCAAAACCTAAAAAAATTTAAATTTTTATATGAAAAACTTCTTTTGCCCATATCTCCTAAACTAAGCGTCCTAGAGCGAAAAGGACTTTAATTCATGACCACCCTCAAAAAATTGAAAAATCCACCCAAAACCTAAAAAAAATGAAATTTTTATATGAAAAACTTCTTTTGCCCATATCTCCTAAACTAAGCGTCCTACAGCGAAAAGGACTTTAATTCATGACCACCCCAAAAAATTGAAAAATCCACCCAAAACCTAAAAAAATTGAAATTTTTATATGATAAACTTCTTTTGCCCATATATCCTAAACTAAGCGTCCTAGAGCGAAAAGGACTTTAATTCGTGACCACCCCCAAAAAATTTAAAAATCCACCCAAAACCTAAAAAAATTGAAATTTTTATATGAAAAACTTCTTTTGCCCATATCTCCTAAACTAAGCGTCCTAGAGCGAAAAGGACTTTAATTCGTGACCACCCCCAAAAAATTGAAAAATCCACCCAAAACCTAAAAAAATTGAAATTTTTATATGAAAAACTTCTTTTGCCCATATCTCCTTAAATATGCGTCCTAGAGCGAAAAGGACTTTAATTCGTGACCACCCCCAAAAAATTGAAAAATCCACCCAAAACCTAAAAAA
Source organism: Haematobia irritans (assembly GCF_050003625.1). Lineage (NCBI taxonomy): Eukaryota > Metazoa > Arthropoda > Insecta > Diptera > Muscidae > Haematobia > Haematobia irritans. The sequence continues at coordinate 98,808,088 of NC_134400.1, read as the reverse complement.
AATTAAATTTGTATATGAAAAACTTCTTTTGCCCATATCTCCTTAAATATGCGTCCTAGAGCGAAAAGGACTTTAATTCGTGACCAACCCAAAAAATTGAAAAATCCACCCAAAACCTAAAAAAATTGAAATTTTTATATGAAAAACTTCTTTTGCCCATATCTCCTAAACTAAGCGTCCTAGAGCGAAAAGGACTTTAATTCGTGACCACCCTCAAAAAATTGAAAAATCCACCCAAAACCTAAAAAAATTTAAATTTTTATATGAAAAACTTCTTTTGCCCATATCTCCTAAACTAAGCGTCCTAGAGCGAAAAGGACTTTAATTCGTGACCACCCCCAAAAAATTTAAAAATCCACCCAAAACCTAAAAAAATTGAAATTTTTATATGAAAACCTTCGTTTGCCCATATCTCCTAAACTAAGCGTCCTAGAGCGAAAAGGACTTTAATTCGTGACCACCCCCAAAAAATTGAAAAAAAACCTAAAAAAATTGAAATTTTTATATGAAAACCTTCTTTTGCCCATATCTCCTAAACTAAGCGTCCTAGAGCGAAAAGGACTTTAATTCATGACCACCCCCAAAAAATTGAAAAATCCACCCAAAACCTAAAAAAATTGAAATTTTTATATGAAAAACTTCTTTTGCCCATATCTCCTTAAATATGCGTCCTAGATCGAAAAGGACTTTAATTCGTGACCACCCCCAAAAAATTGAAAAATCCACCCAAAACCTAAAAAAATTTAAATTTTTATATGAAAAACTTCTTTTGCCCATATCTCCTAAACTAAGCGTCCTAGAGCGAAAAGGACTTTAATTCATGACCACCCTCAAAAAATTGAAAAATCCACCCAAAACCTAAAAAAAATGAAATTTTTATATGAAAAACTTCTTTTGCCCATATCTCCTAAACTAAGCGTCCTAGAGCGAAAAGGACTTTAATTCGTGACCACCCCCAAAAAATTGAAAAATCCACCCAAAACCTAAAAAAATTGAAATTTTTATATGAAAAACTTCTTTTGCCCATATCTCCTTAAATATGCGTCCTAGAGCGAAAAGGACTTTAATTCGTGACCACCCCCAAAAAATTGAAAAATCCACCCAAAACCTAAAAAAATTTAAATTTGTATATGAAAAACTTCTTTTGCCCATATCTCCTTAAATATGCGTCCTAGAGCGAAAAGGACTTTAATTCGTGACCACCCCAAAAAATTGAAAAATCCACCCAAAACCTAAAAAAATTGAAATTTTTATATGAAAAACTTCGTTTGCCCATATCTCCTAAACTAAGCGTCCTAGAGCGAAAAGGACTTTAATTCGTGACCACCCTCAAAAAATTGAAAAATCCACCCAAAACCTAAAAAAATTTAAATTTTTATATGAAAAACTTCTTTTGCCCATATCTCCTAAACTAAGCGTCCTAGAGCGAAAAGGACTTTAATTCGTGACCACCCCCAAAAAATTTAAAAATCCACCCAAAACCTAAAAAAATTGAAATTTTTATATGAAAACCTTCTTTTGCCCATATCTCCTAAACTAAGCGTCCTAGAGCGAAAAGGACTTTAATTCGTGACCACCCCCAAAAAATTGAAAAAAAACCTAAAAAAATTGAAATTTTTATATGAAAACCTTCTTTTGCCCATATCTCCTAAACTAAGCGTCCTAGAGCGAAAAGGACTTTAATTCATGACCACCCTCAAAAAATTGAAAAATCCACCCAAAACCTAAAAAAATTGAAATTTTTATATGAAAAACTTCTTTTGCCCATATCTCCTTAAATATGCGTCCTAGAGCGAAAAGGACTTTCATTCGTGACCACCCCCAAAAAATTGAAAAATCCACCCAAAACCTAAAAAAATTTAAATTTTTATATGAAAAACTTCTTTTGCCCATATCTCCTAAACTAAGCGTCCTAGAGCGAAAAGGACTTTAATTCATGACCACCCTCAAAAAATTGAAAAATCCACCCAAAACCTAAAAAAAATGAAATTTTTATATGAAAAACTTCTTTTGCCCATATCTCCTAAACTAAGCGTCCAAGAGCGAAAAGGACTTTAATTCATGACCACCCCAAAAAATTGAAAAATCCACCCAAAACCTAAAAAAATTGAAATTTTTATATGATAAACTTCTTTTGCCCATATATCCTAAACTAAGCGTCCTAGAGCGAAAAGGACTTTAATTCGTGACCACCCCCAAAAAATTTAAAAATCCACCCAAAACCTAAAAAAATTGAAATTTTTATATGAAAAACTTCTTTTGCCCATATCTCCTAAACTAAGCGCCCTAGAGCGAAAAGGACTTTAATTCGTGACCACCCCCAAAAAATTGAAAAATCCACCCAAAACCTAAAAAAATTGAAATTTTTATATGAAAAACTTCTTTTGCCCATATCTCCTTAAATATGCGTCCTAGAGCGAAAAGGACTTTAATTCGTGACCACCCCCAAAAAATTGAAAAATCCACCCAAAACCTAAAAAAATTTAAATTTGTATATGAAAAACTTCTTTTGCCCATATCTCCTTAAATATGCGTCCTAGAGCGAAAAGGACTTTAATTCGTGACCACCCCAAAAAATTGAAAAATCCACCCAAAACCTAAAAAAATTGAAATTTTTATATGAAAAACTTCGTTTGCCCATATCTCCTAAACTAAGCGTCCTAGAGCGAAAAGGACTTTAATTCGTGACCACCCTCAAAAAATTGAAAAATCCACCCACAACCTAAAAAAATTTAAATTTTTATATGAAAAATTTCTTTTGCCCATATCTCCTAAACTAAGCGTCCTAGAGCGAAAAGGACTTTAATTCGTGACCACCCCCAAAAAATTTAAAAATCCACCCAAAACCTAAAAAAATTGAAATTTTTATATGAAAACCTTCTTTTGCCCATATCTCCTAAACTAAGCGTCCTAGAGCGAAAAGGACTTTAATTCGTGACCACCCCCAAAAAATTGAAAAAAAAACTAAAAAAATTGAAATTTTTATATGAAAACCTTCTTTTGCCCATATCTCCTAAACTAAGCGTCCTAGAGCGAAAAGGACTTTAATTCATGACCACCCCCAAAAAATTGAAAAATCCACCCAAAACCTAAAAAAATTGAAATTTTTATATGAAAAACTTCTTTTGCCCATATCTCCTTAAATATGCGTCCTAGAGCGAAAAGGACTTTAATTCGTGACCACCCCCAAAAAATTGAAAAATCCACCCAAAACCTAAAAAAATTTAAATTTTTATATGAAAAACTTCTTTTGCCCATATCTCCTAAACTAAGCGTCCTAGAGCGAAAAGGACTTTAATTCATGACCACCCTCAAAAAATTGAAAAATCCACCCAAAACCTAAAAAAAATGAAATTTTTATATGAAAAACTTCTTTTGCCCATATCTCCTAAACTAAGCGTCCTAGAGCGAAAAGAACTTTAATTCATGACCACCCCAAAAAATTGAAAAATCCACCCAAAACCTAAAAAAATTGAAATTTTTATATGATAAACTTCTTTTGCCCATATATCCTAAACTAAGCGTCCTAGAGCGAAAAGGACTTTAATTCGTGACCACCCCCAAAAAATTTAAAAATCCACCCAAAACCTAAAAAAATTGAAATTTTTATATGAAAAACTTCTTTTGCCCATATCTCCTAAACTAAGCGTCCTAGAGCGAAAAGGACTTTAATTCGTGACCACCCCCAAAAAATTGAAAAATCCACCCAAAACCTAAAAAAATTTAAATTTTTATATGAAAAACTTCTTTTGCCCATATCTCCTTAAATATGCGTCCTAGAGCGAAAAGGACTTTAATTCGTGACCACCCCCAAAAAATTGAAAAATCCACCCAAAACCTAAAAAAATTTAAATTTGTATATGAAAAACTTCTTTTGCCCATATCTCCTTAAATATGCGTCCTAGAGCGAAAAGGACTTTAATTCGTGACCACGCCAAAAAATTGAAAAATCCACCCAAAACCTAAAAAAATTGAAATTTTTATATGAAAAACTTCGTTTGCCCATATCTCCTAAACTAAGCGTCCTTGAGCGAAAAGGACTTTAATTCGTGACCACCCTCAAAAAATTGAAAAATCCACCCAAAACCTAAAAAAATTTAAATTTTTATATGAAAAACTTCTTTTGCCCATATCTCCTAAACTAAGCGTCCTAGAGCGAAAAGGACTTTAATTCGTGACCACCCCCAAAAAATTTAAAAATCCACCCAAAACCTAAAAAAATTGAAATTTTTATATGAAAAACTTCTTTTGCCCATATCTCCTAAACTAAGCGTCCTAGAGCGAAAAGGACTTTAATTCGTGACCACCCCCAAAAAATTTAAAAATCCACCCAAAACCTAAAAAAATTGAAATTTTTATATGAAAAACTTCTTTTGCCCATATCTCCTAAACTAAGCGTCCTAGAGCGAAAAGGACTTTACTTCGTGACCACCCCCAAAAAAATGAAAAATCCACCCAAAACCTAAAAAAATTGAAATTTTTATATGAAAAACTTCTTTTGCCCATATCTCCTTAAATATGCGTCCTAGAGCGAAAAGGACTTTAATTCGTGACCACCCCCAAAAAATTGAAAAATCCACCCAAAACCTAAAAAAATTTAAATTTGTATATGAAAAACTTCTTTTGCCCATATCTCCTAAACTAAGCGTCCTAGAGCGAAAAGAACTTTAATTCGTGACCACCCCCAAAAAATTTAAAAATCCACCCAAAACCTAAAAAAATTGAAATTTTTATATGAAAAACTTCTTTTGCATACATCTCCTAAACTAAGCGTCCTAGAGCGAAAAGGACTTTAATTCATGACCACCCCAAAAAATTTAAAAATCCACCCAAAACCTAAAAAAATTTAAATTTTTATATGAAAAACTTCTTTTGTCCATATCTCCTAAACTAAGCGTCCTAGAGCGAAAAGGACTTTAATTCGTGACCACCCCCAAAAAATTGAAAAATCCACCCAAAACCTAAAAAAATTTAAATTTTTATATGAAAAACTTCTTTTGTCCATATCTCCTAAACTAAGCGTCCTAGAGCGAAAAGGACTTTAATTCATGACCACCCCAAAAAATTGAAAAATCCACCCAAAACCTAAAAAAATTGAAATTTTTATATGAAAAACTTCTTTTGTCCATATCTCCTAAACTAAGCGTCCTAGAGCGAAAAGGACTTTAATTCATGACCACCCCAAAAAATTGAAAAATCCACCCAAAACCTAAAAAAATTGAAATTTTTATATGAAAAACTTTTTTTGCCCATATCTCCTTAAATATGCGTCCTAGAGCGAAAAGGACTTTAATTCGTGACCACCCCCAAAAAATTGAAAAATCCACCAAAACCTAAAAAATTGAAATTTTTATATGAAAAACTTCTTTTGCCCATATCTCCTTAAATATGCGTCCTAGAGCGAAAAGGACTTTAATTCGTGACCACCCCCAAAAATTTAAAAATCCACCCAAAACCTAAAAAAATTGAAATTTTTATATGAAAAACTTCTTTTGTCCATATCTCCTAAACTAAGCGTCCTAGAGCGAAAAGGACTTTAATTCGTGACCACCCCAAAAAGTTGAAAAATCCACCCAAAACCTAAAAAAATTGAAATTTTTATATGAAAAACTTCTTTTGCCCATATCTCCTTAAATATGCGTCCTAGAGCGAAAAGGACTTTAATTCATGACCACCCCCAAAAAATTGAAAAATCCACCCAAAACCTACCAAAAATTGAAATTTTTATATGAAAACCTTCTTTTGCCCATATCTCCTAAACTAAGCGTCCTAGAGCGAAAAGGACTTTAATTCGTGACCACCCCCAAAAAATTGAAAAATCCACCCAAAACCTAAAAAAATTGAAATTTTTATATGAAAAACTTCTTTTGCCCATATCTCCTTAAATATGCGTCCTAGAGCGAAAAGGACTTTAATTCATGACCACCCCCAAAAAATTGAAAAATCCACCCAAAACCTACAAAAAATTGAAATTTTTATATGAAAAACTTCTTTTGCCCATATCTCCTAAACTAAGCGTCCTAGAGCGAAAAGGACTTAATTTCATGACCACCCCAAAAACTTGAAAAATCCACCCAAAACCTAAAAAATTGAAATTTTTATATGAAAAACTTCTTTTGTCCATATCTCCTAAACTAAGCGTCCTAGAGCGATAAGGACTTTAATTCATGACCACCCCAAAAAATTGAAAAATCCACCCAAAACCTAAAAAAATTGAAATTTTTATATGAAACCTTCTTTTGCCCATATCTCCTTAAATATGCGTCCTAGAGCGAAAAGGACTTTAATTCATGACCACCCCAAAAAATTGAAAAATCCACCCAAAACCTAAAAAAATTGAAATTTTTATATGATAAACTTCTTTTGCCCATATATCCTAAACTAAGCGTCCTAGAGCGAAAAGGACTTTAATTCGTGACCACCCCCAAAAAATTGAAAAATCCACCCAAAACCTAAAAAAATTGAAATTTTTATATGAAAAACTTCTTTTGCCCATATCTCCTTAAATATGCGTCCTAGAGCGAAAAGGACTTTAATTCGTGACCACCCCCAAAAAATTGAAAAATCCACCCAAAACCTAAAAAAATTGAAATTTTTATATGAAAAACTTCTTTTGCCCATATCTCCTTAAATATGCGTCCTAGAGCGAAAAGGACTTTAATTCATGACCACCCCAAAAAATTGAAAAATCCACCCAAAACCTAAAAAAATTGAAATTTTTATATGAAAACCTTCTTTTGCCCATATCTCCTAAACTAAGCGTCCTAGAGCGAAAAGGACTTTAATTCGTGACCACCCCCAAAAAATTGGAAAATCCACCCAAAACCTAAAAAATTGAAATTTTTATATGAAAAACTTCTTTTGCCCATATCTCCTAAACTAAGCGTCCTAGAGCGAAAAGGACTTTAATTCATGACCACCCCAAAAAATTGAAAAATCCACCCAAAACCTAAAAAAATTGAAATTTTTATATGAAAAACTTCTTTTGCCCATATCTCCTAAACTTAGCGTCCTAGAGCGAAAAGGACTTTAATTCATGACCACCCCCAAAAAATTGAAAAATCCACCCAAAACCTAAAAAAATTGAAGTTTTTATATGATAAACTTCTTTTGCCCATATCTCCTAAACTAAGCGTCCTAGAGCGAAAAGGACTTTAATTCGTGACCACCCTCAAAAAATTGAAAAATCCACCCAAAACCTAAAAAAATTTAAATTTTTATATGAAAAACTTCTTTTGCCCATATCTCCTTAAATATGCGTCCTAGAGCGAAAAGGACTTTAATTCGTGACCACCCCAAAAAATTGAAAAATCCACCCAAAACCTAAAAAAATTGAAATTTTTATATGAAAAACTTCGTTTGCCCATATCTCCTAAACTAAGCGTCCTAGAGCGAAAAGGACTTTAATTCGTGACCACCCTCAAAAAATTGAAAAATCCACCCAAAACCTAAAAAAATTTAAATTTTTATATGAAAAACTTCTTTTGCCCATATCTCCTAAACTAAGCGTCCTAGAGCGAAAAGGACTTTAATTCGTGACCACCCCCAAAAAATTTAAAAATCCACCCAAAACCTAAAAAAATTGAAATTTTTATATGAAAAACTTCTTTTGCCCATATCTCCTAAACTAAGCGTCCTAGAGCGAAAAGGACTTTAATTCGTGACCACCCCCAAAAAATTTAAAAATCCACCCAAAACCTAAAAAAATTGAAATTTTTATATGAAAAACTTCTTTTGCCCATATCTCCTAAACTAAGCGTCCTAGAGCGAAAAGGACTTTACTTCGTGACCACCCCCAAAAAAAATGAAAAATCCACCCAAAACCTAAAAAAATTGAAATTTTTATATGAAAAACTTCTTTTGCCCATATCTCCTTAAATATGCGTCCTAGAGCGAAAAGGACTTTAATTCGTGACCACCCCCAAAAAATTGAAAAATCCACCCAAAACCTAAAAAAATTTAAATTTGTATATGAAAAACTTCTTTTGCCCATATCTCCTAAACTAAGCGTCCTAGAGCGAAAAGAACTTTAATTCGTGACCACCCCCAAAAAATTTAAAAATCCACCCAAAACCTAAAAAAATTGAAATTTTTATATGAAAAACTTCTTTTGCATACATCTCCTAAACTAAGCGTCCTAGAGCGAAAAGGACTTTAATTCATGACCACCCCAAAAAATTTAAAAATCCACCCAAAACCTAAAAAAATTTAAATTTTTATATGAAAAACTTATTTTGTCCATATCTCCTAAACTAAGCGTCCTAGAGCGAAAAGGACTTTAATTCGTGACCACCCCCAAAAAATTGAAAAATCCACCCAAAACCTAAAAAAATTTAAATTTTTATATGAAAAACTTCTTTTGTCCATATCTCCTAAACTAAGCGTCCTAGAGCGAAAAGGACTTTAATTCATGACCACCCCAAAAAATTGAAAAATCCACCCAAAACCTAAAAAAATTGAAATTTTTATATGAAAAACTTCTTTTGTCCATATCTCCTAAACTAAGCGTCCTAGAGCGAAAAGGACTTTAATTCATGACCACCCCAAAAAATTGAAAAATCCACCCAAAACCTAAAAAAATTGAAATTTTTATATGAAAAACTTCTTTTGCCCATATCTCCTTAAATATGCGTCCTAGAGCGAAAAGGACTTTAATTCGTGACCACCCCCAAAAAATTGAAAAATCCACCAAAACCTAAAAAATTGAAATTTTTATATGAAAAACTTCTTTTGCCCATATCTCCTTAAATATGCGTCCTAGAGCGAAAAGGACTTTAATTCGTGACCACCCCCAAAAATTTAAAAATCCACCCAAAACCTAAAAAAATTGAAATTTTTATATGAAAAACTTCTTTTGTCCATATCTCCTAAACTAAGCGTCCTAGAGCGAAAAGGACTTTAATTCGTGACCACCCCAAAAAGTTGAAAAATCCACCCAAAACCTAAAAAAATTGAAATTTTTATATGAAAACCTTCTTTTGCCCATATCTCCTAAACTAAGCGTCCTAGAGCGAAAAGGACTTTAATTCGTGACCACCCCCAAAAAATTGAAAAATCCACCCAAAACCTAAAAAAATTGAAATTTTTATATGAAAAACTTCTTTTGCCCATATCTCCTTAAATATGCGTCCTAGAGCGAAAAGGACTTTAATTCATGACCACCCCCAAAAAATTGAAAAATCCACCCAAAACCTACAAAAAATTGAAATTTTTATATGAAAAACTTCTTTTGCCCATATCTCCTAAACTAAGCGTCCTAGAGCGAAAAGGACTTAATTTCATGACCACCCCAAAAACTTGAAAAATCCACCCAAAACCTAAAAAATTGAAATTTTTATATGAAAAACTTATTTTGTCCATATCTCCTAAACTAAGCGTCCTAGAGCGATAAGGACTTTAATTCATGACCACCCCAAAAAATTGAAAAATCCACCCAAAACCTAAAAAAATTGAAATTTTTATATGAAACCTTCTTTTGCCCATATCTCCTTAAATATGCGTCCTAGAGCGAAAAGGACTTTAATTCATGACCACCACCAAAAAATTGAAAAATCCACCCAAAACCTAAAAAAATTGAAATTTTTATATGATAAACTTCTTTTGCCCATATATCCTAAACTAAGCGTCCTAGAGCGAAAAGGACTTTAATTCGTGACCACCCCCAAAAAATTGAAAAATCCACCCAAAACCTAAAAAAATTGAAATTTTTATATGAAAAACTTCTTTTGCCCATATCTCCTTAAATATGCGTCCTAGAGCGAAAAGGACTTTAATTCGTGACCACCCCCAAAAAATTGAAAAATCCACCCAAAACCTAAAAAAATTGAAATTTTTATATGAAAAACTTCTTTTGCCCATATCTCCTTAAATATGCGTCCTAGAGCGAAAAGGACTTTAATTCATGACCACCCCAAAAAATTGAAAAATCCACCCAAAACCTAAAAAAATTGAAATTTTTATATGAAAACCTTCTTTTGCCCATATCTCCTAAACTAAGCGTCCTAGAGCGAAAAGGACTTTAATTCGTGACCACCCCCAAAAAATTGGAAAATCCACCCAAAACCTAAAAAATTGAAATTTTTATATGAAAAACTTCTTTTGCCCATATCTCCTAAACTAAGCGTCCTAGAGCGAAAAGGACTTTAATTCATGACCACCCCAAAAAATTGAAAAATCCACCCAAAACCTAAAAAAATTGAAATTTTTATATGAAAAACTTCTTTTGCCCATATCTCCTAAACTTAGCGTCCTAGAGCGAAAAGGACTTTAATTCATGACCACCCCCAAAAAATTGAAAAATCCACCCAAAACCTAAAAAGATTGAAGTTTTTATATGATAAACTTCTTTTGCCCATATATCCTAAACTAAGCGTCCTAGAGCGAAAAGGACTTTAATTCGTGACCACCCCCAAAAAATTGAAAAATCCACCCAAAACCTAAAAAAATTGACATTTTTATATGAAAACCTTCTTTTGCATATATCTCTTAAACTAAGCGTCCTAGAGCGAAAAGGACTTTAATTCGTGACCACCCCCAAAAAATTGAAAAATCCACCCAAAACGTAAAAAAATTGAAATATTTTTATATGAAAACCTTCTTTTGCCCATATCTCCTAAACTAAGCGTCCTAGAGCGAAAAGGACTTTAATTCATGACCACCCCAAAAAATTGAAAAATCCACCCAAAACCTAAAAAAATTGAACCCCCAAAAAATTGAAAAATCCACCCAAAACCTAAAAAAATTGACATTTTTATATGAAAACCTTCTTTTGCATATATCTCCTAAACTAAGCGTCCTAGAGCGAAAAGGACTTTAATTCGTGACCACCCCCAAAAAATTGAAAAATCCACCCAAAACCTAAAAAAATTGAAATTTTTATATGAAAAACTTCTTTTGTCCATATCTCCTAAACTAAGCGTCCTAGAGCGAAAAGGACTTTAATTCGTGACCACCCCCAAAAAATTGAAAAATCCACCCAAAACCTAAAAAAATTGAAATTTTTATATGAAAAACTTCTTTTGCATACATCTCCTAAACTAAGCGTCCTAGAGCGAAAAGGACTTTAATTCATGACCACCCCAAAAAATTGAAAAATCCACCCAAAACCTAAAAAAATTGAAATTTTTATATGAAAAACTTCTTTTGTCCATATCTCCTAAACTAAGCGTCCTAGAGCGAAAAGGACTTTAATTCGTGACCACCCCCAAAAAATTGAAAAATCCACCCAAAACCTAAAAAAATTGAAATTTTTATATGAAAAACTTCTTTTGTCCATATCTCCTAAACTAAGCGTCCTAGAGCGAAAAGGACTTTAATTCATGACCACCCCAAAAAATTGAAAAATCCACCCAAAACCTAAAAAAATTTAAATTTTTATATGAAAAACTTCTTTTGTCCATATCTCCTAAACTAAGCGTCCTAGAGCGAAAAGGACTTTAATTCATGACCACCCCAAAAAATTGAAAAATCCACCCAAAACCTAAAAAAATTGAAATTTTTATATGAAAAACTTCTTTTGCCCATATCTCCTTAAATATGCGTCCTAGAGCGAAAAGGACTTTAATTCGTGACCACCCCCAAAAAATTGAAAAATCCACCCAAAACCTAAAAAATTGAAATTTTTATATGAAAAACTTCTTTTGCCCATATCTCCTTAAATATGCGTCCTAGAGCGAAAAGGACTTTAATTCGTGACCACCCCCAAAAATTTAAAAATCCACCCAAAACCAAAAAAAATTGAAATTTTTATATGAAAACCTTCTTTTGCCCATATCTCCTAAACTAAGCGTCCTAGAGCGAAAAGGACTTTAATTCGTGACCACCCCCAAAAAATTGAAAAATCCACCCAAAACCTAAAAAAAATTGAAATTTTTATATGAAAAACTTCTTTTGCCCATATCTCCTTAAATATGCGTCCTAGAGCGAAAAGGACTTTAATTCATGACCACCCCCAAAAAATTGAAAAATCCACCCAAAACCTACAAAAAATTGAAATTTTTATATGAAAAACTTCTTTTGCCCATATCTCCTAAACTAAGCGTCCTAGAGCGAAAAGGACTTTAATTCATGACCACCCCAAAAACTTGAAAAATTCACCCAAAACCTAAAAAATTGAAATTTTTATATGAAAAACTTCTTTTGTCCATATCTCCTAAACTAAGCGTCCTAGAGCGAAAAGGACTTTAATTCATGACCACCCCAAAAAATTGAAAAATCCACCCAAAACCTAAAAAAATTGAAATTTTTATATGAAAACCTTCTTTTGTCCATATCTCCTTAAATATGCGTCCTAGAGCGAAAAGGACTTTAATTCATGACCACCCCAAAAAATTGAAAAATCCACCCAAAACCTAAAAAAATTGAAATTTTTATATGATAAACTTCTTTTGCCCATATATCCTAAACTAAGCGTCCTAGAGCGAAAAGGGCTTTAATTCGTGACCACCCCCAAAAAATTGAAAAATCCACCCAAAACCTAAAAAAATTGAAATTTTTATATGAAAAACTTCTTTTGCCCATATCTCCTAAACTAAGCGTCCTAGAGCGAAAAGGACTTTAATTCGTGACCACCCCCAAAAAATTGAAAAATCCACCCAAAACCTAAAAAAATTGAAATTTTTATATGAAAAACTTCTTTCAAAAAATTGAAAAATCCACCCAAATCTCCTAAACTAAGCGTCCTAGAGCGAAAAGGACTTTAATTCATGACCACCCTCAAAAAATTGAAAAATCCACCCAAAACCTAAAAAAATTGAAATTTTTATATGAAAACCTTCTTTTGCATATATCTCCTAAACTAAGCGTCCTAGAGCGAAAAGGACTTTAATTCGTGACCACCCCCAAAAAATTGAAAAATCCACCCAAAACCTAAAAAAATTGAAATTTTTATATGAAAAACTTCGTTTGCCCATATCTCCTAAACTAAGCGTCCTAGAGCGAAAAGGACTTTAATTCGTGACCACCCCAAAAAATTGAAAAATTCACCCAAAACATAAAAAAATTGAAATTTTTATATGATAAACTTCTTTTGCCCATATCTCCTAAACTAAGCGTCCTAGAGCGAAAAGGACTTTAATTCGTGACCACCCCCAAAAAATTAAAAAATCCACCCAAAACCTAAAAAAATTGAAATATTTATATGAAAAACTTCTTTTGCCCATATCTCCTAAACTAAGCGTCCTAAAGCGAAAAGGACTTTAATTCGTGACCACCCCCAAAAAATTGAAAAATTCACCCAAAACATAAATAAATTGAAATTTTTATATGATAAACTTCTTTTGCCCATATCTCCTAAACTAAGCGTCCTAGAGCGAAAAGGACTTTAATTCGTGACCACCCCAAAAAATTGAAAAATCCACCGAAAACCTAAAAAAATTTAAATTTTTATATGATAAACTTCTTTTGCCCATATCTCCTAAACTAAGCGTCCTAGAGCGAAAAGGACTTTAATTCATGACCACCCTCAAAAAATTGAAAAATCCACCCAAAACCTAAAAAATTGAAATTTTTATATGAAAACCTTCTTTTGCATATATCTCCTAAACTAAGCGTCCTAAAGCGAAAAGGACTTTAATTCGTGACCACCCCCAAAAAATTGAAAAATCCACCCAAAACCTAAAAAAATTGAAATTTTTATATGAAAACCTTCTTTTGCCCATATCTCCTAAACTAAGCCTCCTAGAGCGAAAAGGACTTTAATTCATGACCACCCTCAAAAAATTGAAAAATCCACCCAAAACCTAAAAAAATTGAAATTTTTATATGAAAAACTTCTTTTGCCCATATCTCCTAAACTAAGCGTCCTAGAGCGAAAAGGACTTTAATTCGTGACCACCCCAAAAAATTTAAAAATCCACCCAAAACCTAAAAAAATTGAAATTTTTATATGAAAAACTTCTTTTGCCCATATCTCCTTAAATATGCGTCCTAGAGCGAACAGGACTTTAATTCGTGACCACCCCCAAAAAATTGAAAAATCCACCCAAAACCTAAAAAAATTTAAATTTTTATATGAAAAACTTCTTTTGCCCATATCTCCTAAACTAAGCGTCCTAGAGCGAAAATGACTTTAATTCGTGACCACCCCCAAAAAATTTAAAAATCCACCCAAAACCTAAAAAAATTGAAATTTTTATATGAAAAACTTCTTTTGCCCATATCTCCTAAACTAAGCGTCCTAGAGCGAACAGGACTTTAATTCGTGACCACCCCCAAAAAATTGAAAAATCCACCCAAAACCTAAAAAAATTTAAATTTTTATATGAAAAACTTCTTTTGCCCATATCTCCTAAACTAAGCGTCCTAGAGCGAAAAGGACTTTAATTCGTGACCACCCCCAAAAAATTTAAAAATCCACCCAAAACCTAAAAAAATTGAAATTTTTATATGAAAAACTTCTTTTGCCCATATCTCCTAAACTAAGCGTCCTAGAGCGAAAAGGACTTTAATTCGTGACCACCCCCAAAAAATTGAAAAATTCACCCAAAACATAAAAAAATTTAAATTTTTATATGAAAAACTTCTTTTGCCCATATCTCCTTAAATATGCGTCCTAGAGCGAAAATGACTTTAATTCGTGACCACCCCCAAAAAATTGAAAAATCCACCCAAAACCTAAAAAAATTGAAATTTTTATATGAAAACCTTCTTTTGCATATATCTCCTAAACTAAGCGTCCTAGAGCGAAAAGGACTTTAATTCGTGACCACCCACAAAAAATTGCAAAATCCACCCAAAACCTAAAAAAATTGAAATTTTTATATGATAAACTTCTTTTGCCCATATCTCCTAAACTAAGCGTCCTAGAGCGAAAAGGACTTTAATTCGTGACTACCCCCAAAAAATTGAAAAATCCACCCAAAACCTAAAAAAATTGAAATTTTTATATGAAAAACTTTTTTGCCCATATCTCCTAAACTAAGCGTCCTAGAGCGAAAAGGACTTTAATTCGTGACCACCCCCAAAAAATTGAAAAATTCACCCAAAACATAAAAAAATTGAAATTTTTATATGATAAACTTCTTTTGTCCATATCTCCTAAACTAAGCGTCCTAGAGCGAAAAGGACTTTAATTCATGACTACCCCAAAAAATTGAAAAATCCACCCAAAACCTAAAAAAATTGAAATTTTTATATGATAAACTTCTTCTGCCCATATCTCCTAAACTAAGCGTCCTAGAGCGAAAAGGACTTTAATTCGTGACCACCCCAAAAAATTGAAAAATTCACCCAAAACATAAAAAAATTGAAATTTTTATATGATAAACTTCTTTTGCCCATATCTCCTAAACTAAGTATCCTAGAGCGAAAAGGACTTTAATTCGTGACCACCCCAAAAAATTTAAAAATCCACCCAAAACCTAAAAAAATTGAAATTTTTATATGAAAAACTTCTTTTGTCCATATCTCCTAAACTAAGCGTCCTAGAGCGGAAAGGACTTTAATTCGTGACCACCCCAAAAAATTGAAAAATCCACCCAAAACCTAAAAAAATTGAAATTTTTATATGAAAAACTTCTTTTGCATATATCTCCTAAACTAAGCGTCCTAGAGCGAAAAGGACTTTAATTCATGACCACCCCCAAAAAATTTAAAAATCCACCCAAAACCTAAAAAAATTTAAATTTTTATATGATAAACTTCTTTTGCCCATATCTCCTAAACTAAGCGTCCTAGAGCGAAAAGGACTTTAATTCGTGACCACCCCCAAAAAATTTAAAAATCCACCCAAAACCTAAAAAAATTAAAATTTTTAAATGAAAAACTTCTTTTGCCCATATCTCCTAAACTAAGCGTCCTAGAGCGAAAAGGACTTTAATTCGTGACCACCCCCAAAAAATTTAAAAATCCACCCAAAACCTAAAAAAATTGAAATTTTTATATGAAAAACTTCTTTTGCCCATATCTCCTTAAATATGCGTCTTAGAGCGAAAAGGACTTTAATTCGTGACCACCCCCCAAAAAATTGAAAAATCCACCCAAAACCTAAAAAAATTTAAATTTTTATATGAAAAACTTCTTTTGCCCATATCTCCTTAAATATGCGTCCTAGAGCGAAAAGGACTTTAATTGATGACCACCCCCAAAAAATTGAAAAATCCACCCAAAACCTAAAAAAATTGAAATTTTTATATGAAAAACTTCTTTTGCCCATATCTCCTAAACTAAGCGTCCTAGAGCGAAAAGGACTTTAATTCATGACCACCCCCAAAAAATTGAAAAATCCACCCAAAACCTAAAAAATTGAAATTTTTATATGAAAAACTTCTTTTGCCCATATCTCCTTAAATATGCGTCCTAGAGCGAAAAGGACTTTAATTCGTGACCACCCCAAAAAATTGAAAAATCCACCCAAAACCTAAAAAAATTGAAATTTTTATATGAAAAACTTCTTTTGCCCATATCTCCTAAACTAAGCGTCCTAGAGCGAAAAGGACTTTAATTCATGACCACCCCAAAAAATTGAAAAATCCACCCAAAACCTAAAAAAATTGAAATTTTTATATGAAAACCTTCCTTTGCCCATATCTCCTAAACTAAGCGTCCTAGAGCGAAAAGGACTTTAATTCATGACCACCCCAAAAAATTGAAAAATCCACCCAAAACCTAAAAAAATTGAAATTTTTATATGAAAAACTTCTTTTGTCCATATCTCCTAAACTAAGCGTCCTAGAGCGAAAAGGACTTTAATTCATGACCACCCCAAAAAATTGAAAAATCCACCCAAAACCTAAAAAAATTGAAATTTTTATATGGAAAACTTCTTTTGCCCATATCTCCTAAACTAAGCGTCCTAGAGCGAAAAGGACTTTAATTCGTGACCACCCCCAAAAAATTTAAAAATCCACCCAAAACCTAAAAAAATTGAAATTTTTATATGAAAAACATCTTTTGCCCATATCTCCTAAACTAAGCGTCCTAGAGCGAAAAGGACTTTAATTCGTGACCACCCCCAAAAAATTGAAAAATCCACCCAAAACCTAAAAAAATTTAAATTTTTATATGAAAACCTTCTTTTGCCCATATCTCCTAAACTAAGCCTCCTAGAGCGAAAAGGACTTTAATTCATGACCACCCCCAAAAAATTGAAAAATCCACCCAAAACCTAAAAAAAATGAAATTTTTATATGAAAAACTTCTTTTGCCCATATCTCCTAAACTAAGCGTCCTAGAGCGAAAAGGACTTTAATTCATGACCACCCTCAAAAAATTGAAAAATCCACCCAAAACCTAAAAAAATTGAAATTTTTATATGAAAAACTTCTTTTGCCCATATCTCCTTAAATATGCGTCCTAGAGCGAAAAGGACTTTAATTCATGACCACCCCAAAAAATTGAAAAATTCACCCAAAACATAAAAAAATTGAAATTTTTATATGATAAACTTCTTTTGCCCATATCTCCTAAACTAAGCGTCCTAGAGCGAAAAGGACTTTAATTCGTGACCACCCCCAAAATATTAAAAAATCCACCCAAAACATAAAAAAATTGAAATTGTTATATGAAAACCTTCGTTTGCCCATATCTCCTAAACTAAGCGTCCTAGAGCGAAAAGGACTTTAATTCGTGACCACCCCCAAAAAATTGAAAAATCCACCCAAAACCTAAAAAAATTGAAATTTTTATATGAAAAACTTCTTTTGCCCATATCTCCTTAAATATGCGTCCTAGAGCGAAAAGGACTTTAATTCGTGACCACCCTCAAAAAATTGAAAAATCCACCCAAAACCTAAAAAAATTGAAATTTTTATATGAAAAACTTCTTTTGCCCATATCTCCTTAAATATGCGTCCTAGAGCGAAAAGGACTTTAATTCATGACCACCCCCAAAAAATTGAAAAATCCACCCAAAACCTAAAAAAATTGAAATTTTTATATGAAAAACTTCTTTTGCCCATATCTCCTAAACTAAGCGTCCTACAGCGAAAAGGACTTTAATTCGTGACCACCCTCAAAAAATTGAAAAATCCACCCAAAACCTAAAAAAATTGAAATTTTTATATGAAAAACTTCTTTTGCCCATATCTCCTAAACTAAGCGTCCTAGAGCGAAAAGGACTTTAATTCGTGACCACCCCCAAAAAATTGAAAAATCCACCCAAAACCTAAAAAAAATTAAATTTTTATATGAAAAACTTCTTTTGCCCATGTCTCCTAAACTAAGCGTCCTAGAGCGAAAAGGACTTTAATTCGTGACCACCCCCAAAAAATTGAAAAATCCACCCAAAACCTAAAAAAATTGAAATTTTTATATGAAAAACTTCTTTTGCCCATATCTCCTAAACTAAGCGTCCTAGAGCGAAAAGGACTTTAATTCGTGACCACCCCCAAAAAATTGAAAAATCCACCCAAAACCTAAAAAAATTGAAATTTTAATATGAAAAGCTTCTTTTGTCCATATCTCCTAAACTAAGCGTCCTAGAGCGAAAAGGACTTTAATTCATGACCACCCCAAAAAATTGAAAAATCCACCCAAAACCTAAAAAAATTGAAATTTTTATATGAAAACCTTCTTTTGCCCATATCTCCTAAACTAAGCGTCCTGGAGCGAAAAGGACTTTAATTCATGACCACCCTCAAAAAATTGAAAAATCCACCCAAAACCTAAAAAAATTGAAATTTTTATATGAAAAACTTCTTTTGTCCATATCTCCTAAACTAAGCGTCCTAGAGCGAAAAGGACTTTAATTCGTGACCACCCCCAAAAAATTGAAAAATCCACCCAAAACCTAAAAAAATTGAAATTTTTATATGAAAACCTTCTTTTGCATATATCTCCTAAACTAAGCGTCTTAGAGCGAAAAGGACTTTAATTCGTGACCACCCCCAAAAAATTGAAAAATCCACCCAAAACCTAAAAAAATTGAAATTTTTATATGAAAAACTTCTTTTGCCCATATCTCCTTAAATATGCGTCCTAGAGCGAAAAGGACTTTAATTCATGACCACCCCCAAAAAATTGAAAAATCCACCCAAAATCTAAAAAAATTTAAATTTTTATATGATAAACTTCTTTTGCCCATATCTCCTAAACTAAGCGTCCTAGAGCGAAAAGGACTTTAATTCATGCCCACCCCCAAAAAATTGAAAAATCCACCCAAAACCTAAAAAAATTGAAATTTTTATATGAAAACTTCTTTTGCCCATATCCCCTAAACTAAGCGTCCTAGAGCGAAAAGGACTTTAATTCGTGACCACCCCCAAAAAATTTAAAAATCCACCCAAAACCTAAAACAATTGAAATTTTTATATGAAAAACTTCTTTTGCCCATATCTCCTTAAATATGCGTCCTAGAGCGAAAAGGACTTTAATTCGTGACCACCCCCAAAAAATTGAAAAATCCACCCAAAACCTAAAAAAATGAAATTTTTATATGAAAAACTTCTTTTGCCCATATCTCCTAAACTAAGCGTCCTAGAGCGAAAAGGACTTTAATTCGTGACCACCCCCAAAAAATTTAAAAATCCACCCAAAACCTAAAAAAATTGAAATTTTTATATGAAAACCTTCTTTTGCATATATCTCCTAAACTAAGCGTCCTAGAGCGAAAAGGACTTTAATTCGTGACCACCCCCAAAAAATTGAAAAATCCACCCAAAACCTAAAAAAATTGAAATTTTTATATGAAAAACTTCTTTTGCCCATATCTCCTAAACTAAGCGTCCTAGAGCGAAAAGGACTTTAATTCATGACCACCCCAAAAAATTGAAAAATCCACCCAAAACCTAAAAAAATGGAATTTTTTATATGAAAACCTTCTTTTGCTCATATCTCCTAAACTAAGCGTCCTAGAGCGAAAAGGACTTTAATTCGTGACCACCCCCAAAAAATTGAAAAATCCACCCAAAACCTAAAAAAATTGAAATTTTTATATGAAAACCTTCTTTTGCCCATATCTCCTAAACTAAGCGTCCTAGAGCGAAAAGGACTTTAATTCGTGACCACCCCCAAAAAATTGAAAAATCCACCCAAAACCTAAAAAAATTGAAATTTTTATATGAAAAACTTCTTTTGTCCATATCTCCTAAACTAAGCGTCCTAGAGCGAAAAGGACTTTAATTCGTGACCACCCCAAAAAATTGAAAAATCCACCCAAAACCTAAAAAAATTGAAATTTTTATATGAAAACCTTCTTTTGCCCATATCTCCTTAAATATGCGTCCTAGAGCGAAAAGGACTTTAATTCGTGACCACCCCCAAAAAATTGAAAAATCCACCCAAAACCTAAAAAAATTGAAATTTTTATATGAAAAACTTCTTTTGCCCATATCTCCTAAACTAAGCGTCCTAGAGCGAAAAGGACTTTAATTCGTGACCACCCCCAAAAAATTGAAAAATCCACCAAAACCTAAAAAAATTGAAATTTTTATATGAAAAACTTCTTTTGCCCATATCTCC
Organism: Haematobia irritans; assembly: GCF_050003625.1. NCBI lineage: Eukaryota > Metazoa > Arthropoda > Insecta > Diptera > Muscidae > Haematobia > Haematobia irritans. The sequence goes on along the minus strand of NC_134400.1, from coordinate 98,787,691 downwards.
TAAACTAAGCGTCCTAGAGCGAAAAGGACTTTAATTCGTGACCAACCCCAAAAAATTGAAAAATCCACCCAAAACCTAAAAAAATTAAAATTTTTATATGAAAAACTTCTTTTGCCCATATCTCCTTAAATATGCGTCCTAGAGCGAAGAGGACTTTAATTCATGACCACCCCCAAAAAATTGAAAAATCCACCCAAAACCTAAAAAAATTGAAATTTTTATATGAAAAACTTCTTTTGCCCATATCTCCTAAACTAAGCGTCCTAGAGCGAAAAGGACTTTAATTCGTGACCACCCCAAAAAATTGAAAAATCCACCCAAAACCTAAAAAAATTGAAATTTTTATATGAAAACCTTCTTTTGCCCATATCTCCTAAACTAAGCGTCCTAGAGCGAAAAGGACTTTAATTCATGACCACCCCAAAAAATTGAAAAATCCACCCAAAACCTAAAAAAATTGAAATTTTTATATGAAAAACTTCTTTTGCCCATATCTCCTAAACTAAGCCTCCTAGAGCGAAAAGGACTTTAATTCATGACCACCCCAAAAAATTGAAATTTTTATATGATAAACTTCTTTTGCCCATATCTCCTAAACTAAGCGTCCTAGAGCGAAAAGGACTTTAATTCATGACCACCCCCAAAAAATTGAAAAATCCACCCAAAACCTAAAAAAATTGAAATTTTTATATGAAAACTTCTTTTGCCCATATCCCCTAAACTAAGCGTCCTAGAGCGAAAAGGACTTTAATTCGTGACCACCCCCAAAAAATTTAAAAATCCACCCAAAACCTAAAACAATTGAAATTTTTATATGAAAAACTTCTTTTGCCCATATCTCCTTAAATATGCGTCCTAGAGCGAAAAGGACTTTGATTCGTGACCATCCCCAAAAAATTGAAAAATCCACCCAAAACCTAAAAAAATTGAAATTTTTATATGAAAAACTTCTTTTGCCCATATCTCCTAAACTAAGCGTCCTAGAGCGAAAAGGACTTTAATTCATGACCACCCCAAAAAATTTAAAAATCCACCCAAAACCTAAAAAAATTGAAATTTTTATATGAAAACCTTCTTTTGCATATATCTCCTAAACTAAGCGTCCTAGAGCGAAAAGGACTTTAATTCGTGACCACCCCCAAAAAATTGAAAAATCCACCCAAAACCTAAAAAAATTGAAATTTTTATATGAAAAACTTCTTTTGCCCATATCTCCTAAACTAAGCGTCCTAGAGCGAAAAGGACTTTAATTCATGACCACCCCAAAAAATTGAAAAATCCACCCAAAACCTCAAAAAATGGAAATTTTTATATGAAAAACTTCTTTTGCCCATATCTCCTAAACTAAGCGTCCTAGAGCGAAAAGGACTTTAATTCGTGACCACCCCCAAAAAATTGAAAAATCCACCCAAAACCTAAAAAAATTGAAATTTTTATATGAAAAACTTCTTTTGCCCATATCTCCTAAACTAAGCGTCCTAGAGCGAAAAGGACTTTAATTCGTGACCAACCCCAAAAAATTGAAAAATCCACCCAAAACCTAAAAAATTTAAATTTTTATATGAAAAACTTCTTTTGCCCATATCTCCTTAAATATGCGTCCTAGAGCGAAGAGGACTTTAATTCATGACCACCACCAAAAAATTGAAAAATCCACCCAAAACCTAAAAAAATTGAAATTTTTATATGAAAAACTTCTTTTGCCCATATCTCCTAAACTAAGCGTCCTAGAGCGAAAAGGACTTTAATTCGTGACCACCCCAAAAAATTGAAAAATCCACCCAAAACCTAAAAAAATTGAAATTTTTATATGAAAACCTTCTTTTGCCCATATCTCCTAAACTAAGCGTCCTAGAGCGAAAAGGACTTTAATTCATGACCACCCCAAAAAATTGAAAAATCCACCCAAAACCTAAAAAAATTGAAATTTTTATATGAAAAACTTCTTTTGCCCATATCTCCTAAACTAAGCCTCCTAGAGCGAAAAGGACTTTAATTCATGACCACCCCAAAAAATTTAAATTTTTATATGAAAACCTTCTTTTGCCCATATCTCCTAAACTAAGCGTCCTAGAGCGAAAAGGACTTTAATTCATGACCACCCCAAAAAATTGAAAAATCCACCCAAAACCTAAAAAAATTGAAATTTTTATATGAAAACCTTCTTTTGCCCATATCTCCTAAACTAAGCGTCCTGGAGCGAAAAGGACTTTAATTCATGACCACCCTCAAAAAATTGAAAAATCCACCCAAAACCTAAAAAAATTGAAATTTTTATATGAAAAACTTCTTTTGTCCATATCTCCTAAACTAAGCCTCTTAGAGCGAAAAGGACTTTAATTCGTGACCACCCCCAAAAAATTGAAAAATCCACCCAAAACCTAAAAAAATTGAAATTTTTATATGAAAACCTTCTTTTGCATATATCTCCTAAACTAAGCGTCTTAGAGCGAAAAGGACTTTAATTCGTAACCACCCCCAAAAAATTGAAAAATCCACCCAAAACCTAAAAAAATTGAAATTTTTATATGAAAAACTTCTTTTGCCCATATCTCCTAAACTAAGCGTCCTAGAGCGAAAAGGACTTTAATTCGTGACCACCCCAAAAAATTGAAAAATCCACCCAAAACCTAAAAAAATTGAAATTTTTATATGAAAAACTTCTTTTGCCCATATCTCCTAAACTAAGCGTCCTAGAGCGAAAAGGACTTTAATTCGTGACCACCCCCAAAAAATTGAAAAATCCACCCAAAACCTAAAAAAATTGAAATTTTTATATGAAAAACTTCTTTTGCCCATATCTCCTAAACTAAGCGTCCTAGAGCGAAAAGGACTTTAATTCGTGACCAACCCCAAAAAATTGAAAAATCCACCCAAAACCTAAAAAAATTAAAATTTTTATATGAAAAACTTCTTTTGCCCATATCTCCTTAAATATGCGTCCTAGAGCGAAGAGGACTTTAATTCATGACCACCCCCAAAAAATTGAAAAATCCACCCAAAACCTAAAAAAATTGAAATTTTTATATGAAAAACTTCTTTTGCCCATATCTCCTAAACTAAGCGTCCTACAGCGAAAAGGACTTTAATTCGTGACCACCCCAAAAAATTGAAAAATCCACCCAAAACCTAAAAAAATTGAAATTTTTATATGAAAACCTTCTTTTGCCCATATCTCCTAAACTAAGCGTCCTAAAGCGAAAAGGACTTTAATTCATGACCACCCCAAAAAATTGAAAAATCCACCCAAAACCTAAAAAAATTGAAATTTTTATATGAAAAACTTCTTTTGCCCATATCTCCTAAACTAATCGTCCTAGAGCGAAAAGGACTTTAATTCATGACCACCCCAAAAAATTGAAAAATTCACCCAAAACCTAAAAAAATTGAAATTTTTATATGAAAAACTTCTTTTGCCCATATCTCCTAAACTAAGCCTCCTAGAGCGAAAAGGACTTTAATTCATGACCACCCCAAAAAATTGAAATTTTTATATGAAAACCTTCTTTTGCCCATATCTCCTAAACTAAGCGTCCTAGAGCGAAAAGGACTTTAATTCGTGACCACCCCCAAAAAATTGAAAAATCCACCCAAAACCTAAAAAATTGAAATTTTTATATGATAAACTTCTTTTGCCCATATATCCTAAACTAAGCGTCCTAGAGCGAAAAGGACTTTAATTCGTGACCACCCCCAAAAAATTGAAAAATCCACCCAAAAACCTAAAAAATTGAAATTTTTATATGAAAACCTTCTTTTGTCCATATCTCCTTAAATATGCGTCCTAGAGCGAAAAGGACTTTAATTCGTGACCACCCCAAAAAATTGAAAAATCCACCCAAAACCTAAAAAAATTGAAATTTTTATATGAAAACCTTCTTTTGCCCATATCTCCTAAACTAAGCGTCCTAGAGCGAAAAGGACTTTAATTCGTGACCACCCCAAAAAATTGAAAAATCCACCCAAAACCTAAAAAAATTGAAATTTTTATATGAAAACCTTCTTTTGCCCATATCTCCTTAAATATGCGTCCTAGAGCGAAAAGGACTTTAATTGGTGACCACCCCCAAAAAATTGAAAAATCCACCCAAAACCTAAAAAAATTGAAATTTTTATATGAAAAACTTCTTTTGCCCATATCTCCTAAACTAAGCGTCCTAGAGCGAAAAGGACTTTAATTCGTGACCACCCCCAAAAAATTGAAAAATCCACCCAAAACCTAAAAAATAGAAATTTTTATATGAAAAACTTCTTTTGCCCATATCTCCTAAACTAAGCGTCCTAGAGCGAAAAGGACTTTAATTCGTGACCACCCCCAAAAAATTGAAAAATCATCCCAAAACCTAAAAAAATTTAAATTTTTATATGAAAAACTTCTTTTGCCCATATCTCCTTAAATATGCGTCCTAGAGCGAAAAGGACTTTAATTCGTGACCACCCCCAAAAAATTGAAAAATCCACCCAAAACCTAAAAAAATTGAAATTTTTATATGAAAAACTTCTTTTGCCCATATCTCCTAAACTAAGCGTCCTAGAGCGAAAAGGACTTTAATTCGTGACCACCCCCAAAAAATTGAAAAATCCACCGAAAACCTAAAAAAATTTAAATTTTTATATGAAAAACTTCTTTTGCCCATATCTCCTTAAATATGCGTCCTAGAGCGAAAAGGACTTTAATTCATGACCACCCCCAAAAAATTTAAAAATCCACCCAAAACCTAAAAAATTGAAATTTTTATATGAAAAACTTCTTGTGCCCATATCTCCTAAACTAAGCGTCCTAGAGCGAAAAGGACTTTAATTCGTGACCACCCCAAAAAATTGAAAAATCCACCCAAAACCTAAAAAAATTGAAATTTTTATATGAAAAATTTCTTTTGCCCATATCTCCTAAACTAAGCGTCCTAGAGCGAAAAGGACTTTAATTCGTGACCACCCCAAAAAATTGAAAAATCCACCCAAAACCTAAAAAAATTTAAATTTTTATATGAAAAACTTCTTTTGCCCATATCTCCTAAACTAAGCGTCCTAGAGCGAAAAGGACTTTAATTCGTGACCACCCCCAAAAAATTGAAAAATCCACCCAAAACCTAAAAAAATTTAAATTTTTATATGAAAAACTTCTTTTGCCCATATCTCCTTAAATATGCGTCCTAGAGCGAAAAGGACTTTAATTCATGACCACCCCCAAAAAATTGAAAAATTCACCCAAAATCTAAAAAAATTGAAGTTTTTATATGAAAAACTTCTTTTGCCCATATCTCCTAAACTAAGCGTCCTAGAGCGAAAAGGACTTTAATTCAACACCACCCCCAAAAAATTGAAAAATCCACCCAAAACCTAAAAAATTGAAATTTTTATATGAAAAACTTCTTGTGCCCATATCTCCTAAACTAAGCGTCCTAGAGCGAAAAGGACTTTAATTCGTGACCACCCCAAAAAATTGAAAAATCCACCCAAAACCTAAAAAAATTGAAATTTTTATATGAAAAACTTCTTTTGCCAATATCTCCTAAACTAAGCGTCCTAGAGCGAAAAGGACTTTAATTCATGACCACCCCAAAAAATTGAAAAATCCACCCAAAATCTAAAAAAATTGAAATTTTTATATGAAAAATTTCTTTTGCCCATATCTCCTAAACTAAGCCTCCTAGTGCGAAAAGGACTTTAATTCATGACCACCCCAAAAAATTGAAATTTTTATATGAAAACCTTCTTTTGCCCATATCTCCTAAACTAAGCGTCCTAGAGTGAAAAGGACTTTAATTCGTGACCACCCCCAAAAAATTTAAAAATCCACCCAAAACCTAAAAAAATTGAAATTTTTATATGATAAACTTCTTTTGCCCATATATCCTAATCTAAGCGTCCTAGAGCGAAAAGGACTTTAATTCGTGACCACCCCCAAAAAATTGAAAAATCCACCCAAAACCTAAAAAATTGAAATTTTTATATGAAAACCTTCTGTTGACCATATCTCCTTAAATATGCGTCCTAGAGCGAAAAGGACTTTAATTCGTGACCACCCCAAAAAATTGAAAAATCCACCCAAAACCTAAAAAAATTGAAATTTTTATATGAAAAACTTCTTTTGCCCATATCTCCTAAACTAAGCGTCCTAGAGCGAAAAGGACTTTAATTCGTGACCACCCCCAAAAAATTGAAAAATCCACCCAAAACCTAAAAAAAATTAAATTTTTATATGAAAAACTTCTTTTGCCCATATCTCCTAAACTAAGCGTCCTAGAGCGAAAAGGACTTTAATTCATGACCACCCCCAAAAAATTGAAAAATCCACCCAAAATCTAAAAAAATTGAAATTTTTATATGAAAAACTTCTTTTGCCCATATCTCCTAAACTAAGCGTCCTAGAGCGAAAAGGACTTTAATTCATGACCACCCCCAAAAAATTGAAAAATCCACCCAAAACCTAAAAAATTGAAATTTTTATATGAAAAACTTCTTGTGCCCATATCTCCTAAACTAAGCGTCCTAGAGCGAAAAGGACTTTAATTCGTGACCACCCCAAAAAATTGAAAAATCCACCCAAAACCTAAAAAAATTGAAATTTTTATATGAAAAACTTCTTTTGCCAATATCTCCTAAACTAAGCGTCCTAGAGCGAAAAGGACTTTAATTCATGACCACCCCAAAAAATTGAAAAATCCACCCAAAACCTAAAAAAATTGAAATTTTTATATGAAAAACTTCTTTTGCCCATATCTCCTAAACTAAGCCTCCTAGTGCGAAAAGGACTTTAATTCATGACCACCCCAAAAAATTGAAATTTTTATATGAAAACCTTCTTTTGCCCATATCTCCTAAACTAAGCGTCCTAGAGTGAAAAGGACTTTAATTCGTGACCACCCCCAAAAAATTGAAAAATCCACCCAAAACCTAAAAAAATTGAAATTTTTATATGATAAACTTCTTTTGCCCATATATCCTAATCTAAGCGTCCTAGAGCGAAAAGGACTTTAATTCGTGACCACCCCCAAAAAATTGAAAAATCCACCCAAAACCTAAAAAATTGAAATTTTTATATGAAAAACTTCTTTTGTCCATATCTCCTTAAATATGCGTCCTAGAGCGAAAAGGACTTTAATTCGTGACCACCCCAAAAAATTGAAAAATCCACCCAAAACCTAAAAAAATTGAAATTTTTATATGAAAAACTTCTTTTGCCCATATCTCCTAAACTAAGCGTCCTAGAGCGAAAAGGACTTTAATTCGTGACCACCCCCAAAAAATTGAAAAATCCACCCAAAACCTAAAAAAATTTAAATTTTTATATGAAAAACTTCTTTTGCCCATATCTCCTTAAATATGCGTCCTAGAGCGAAAAGGACTTTAATTCATGACCACCCCCAAAAAATTGAAAAATCCACCCAAAATCTAAAAAAATTGAAATTTTTATATGAAAAACTTATTTTGCCCATATCTCCTAAACTAAGCGTCCTAGAGCGAAAAGGACTTTAATTCGTGACCACCCCAAAAAATTGAAAAATCCACCCAAAACCTAAAAAAATTTAAATTTTTATATGAAAACCTTCTTTTGCCCATATCTCCTAAACTAAGCGTCCTAGAGCGAAAAGGACTTTAATTCGTGACCACCCCCAAAAAATTGAAAAATCCACCTAAAACCTAAAAAAATTGAAATTTTTATATGAAAACCTTCTTTTGCATATATCTCCTAAACTAAGCGTCCTAGAGCGAAAAGGACTTTAATTCGTGACCACCCCAAAAAATTGAAAAATCCACCCAAAACCTAAAAAAATTGAAATTTTTATATGAAAACCTTCTTTTGCCCATATCTCCTAAACTAAGCGTCCTAGAGCGAAAAGGACTTTAATTCGTGACCACCCCCAAAAAATTGAAAAATACACCCAAAACCTAAAAAAATTGAAATTTTTATATGAAAAACTTCTTTTGCCCATATCTCCTAAACTAAGCGTCCTAGAGCGAAAAGGACTTTAATTCGTGACCACCCCCAAAAAATTGAAAAATCCACCCAAAACCTAAAAAAATTGAAATTTTTATATGAAAAACTTCTTTTGCCCATATCTCCTAAACTAAGCGTCCTAGAGCGAAAAGGACTTTAATTCGTGACCACCCCAAAAAATTGAAAAATTCACCCAAAACATAAAAAAATTGAAATTTTTATATGATAAACTTCTTTTGCCCATATCTCCTAAACTAAGCGTCCTAGAGCGAAAAGGACTTTAATTCGTGACCACCCCCAAAAAATTTAAAAATCCACCCAAAACCTAAAAAAATTGAAATTTTTATATGAAAAACTTCTTTTGCCCATATCTCCTAAACTAAGCGTCCTAGAGCGAAAAGGACTTTAATTCGTGACCACCCCCAAAAAATTGAAAAATTCACCCAAAACATAAAAAAATTGAAATTTTTATATGATAAGCTTCTTTTGCCCATATCTCCTTAAATATGCGTCCTAGAGCGAAAAGGACTTTAATTCGTGACCACCCCAAAAAATTGAAAAATTCACCCAAAACATAAAAAAATTGAAATTTTTATAAGATAAACTTCTTTTGCCCATATCTCCTTAAATATGCGTCCTAGAGCGAAAAGGACTTTAATTCATGACCACCCCAAAAAATTGAAAAATCCACCCAAAACCTAAAAAAATTGAAATTTTTATATGAAAAACTTCTTTTGCCCATATCTCCTAAACTAAGCGTCCTAGAGCGAAAAGGACTTTAATTCGTGACCACCCCCAAAAAATTGAAAAATCCACCCAAAACCAAAAAAAAATGAAATTTTTATATGAAAAACTTCTTTTGCCCATATCTCCTAAACTAAGCGTCCTAGAGCGAAAAGCACTTTAATTCGTGACCACCCTCAAAAAATTGAAAAATTCACCCAAAACCTAAAAAAATTGAAATTTTTATATGAAAAACTTCTTTTGCCCATATCTCCTAAACTAAGCGTCCTAGAGCGAAAAGGACTTTAATTCGTGACAACCCCCAAAAAATTGAAAAATCCACCCAAAACCTAAAAAAATTGAAATTTTTATAAGAAAAACTTCTTTTGCCCATATCTCCTAAACTAAGCGTCCTAGAGCGAAAAGGACTTTAATTCGTGACCACCCCCAAAAAATTGAAAAATCCACCCAAAACCTAAAAAAATTGAAATTTTATATGAAAAACTTCTTTTGCCCATATCTCCTAAACTAAGCGTCCTTGAGCGAAAAGGACTTTAATTCGTGACCACCCCAAAAAATTGAAAAATTCACCGAAAACATAAAAAAATTGAAATTTTTATAAGATAAACTTCTTTTGCCCATATCTCCTAAACTAAGCGTCCTAGAGCGAAAAGGACTTTAATTCGTGACCACCCCCAAAAAATTTAAAAATCCACCCAAAACCTAAAAAAATTGAAATTTTTATATGAAAAACTTCTTTTGCCCATATCTCCTAAACTAAGCGTCCTAGAGCGAAAAGGACTTTAATTCGTGACCACCCCCAAAAAATTGAAAAATCCACCCAAAACCTAAAAAAAATGAAATTTTTATATGAAAAACTTCTTTTGCCCATATCTCCTAAACTAAGCGTCCTAGAGCGAAAAGGACTTTAATTCGTGACCACCCTCAAAAAATTGAAAAATCCACCCAAAACCTAAAAAAATTGAAATTTTTATATGAAAAACTTCTTTTGCCCATATCTCCTAAACTAAGCGTCCTAGAGCGAAAAGGACTTTAATTCATGACCACCCCAAAAAATTGAAAAATCCACCCAAAACCTAAAAAAATTGAAATTTTTATATGAAAAACTTCTTTTGCCCATATCTCCTTAAATATGCGTCCTAGAGCGAAAAGGACTTTAATTCGTGACCACACCCAAAAAATTTAAAAATCCACCCAAAACCTAAAAAAATTGAAATTTTTATGTGAAAAACTTCTTTTGCCCATATCTCCTTAAATATGCGTCCTAGAGCGAAAAGGACTTTAATTCGTGACCACCCCCAAAAAATTGAAAAATCCACCCAAAACCTAAAAAATTGAAATTTTTATATGAAAACCTTCTTTTGCCCATATCTCCTAAACTAAGCGTCCTAGAGCGAAAAGGACTTTAATTCGTGACCACCCCAAAAAATTGAAAAATCCACCCAAAACCTAAAAAGATTGAAATTTTTATATGAAAACCTTCTTTTGCCCATATCTCCTAAACCAAGCGTCCTAGAGCGAAAAGGACTTTAATTCGTGACCACCCCCAAAAAATTGAAAAATCCACCCAAAACCTAAAAAAATTGAAATTTTTATATGAAAAACTTCTTTTGCCCATATCTCCTAAACTAAGCGTCCTAGAGCGAAAAGGACTTTAATTCGTGACCACCCCAAAAAATTGAAAAATCCACCCAAAACCTAAAAAAATTGAAATTTTTATATGAAAAACTTCTTTTGCAAATATCTCCTTAAATATGCGTCCTAGAGCGAAAAGGACTTTAATTCGTGACCACCCCCAAAAAATTGAAAAATCCACCCAAAACCTAAAAAAATTGAAATTTTTATATGATACACTTCTTTTGCCCATATATCCTAAACTAAGCGTCCTAGAGCGAAAAGGACTTTAATTCGTGACCACCCTCAAAAAATTGAAAAATCCACCCAAAACCTAAAAAAATTGAAATTTTTATATGAAAAACTTCTTTTGCCGATATCTCCTAAACTAAGCGTCCTAGAGCGAAAAGGACTTTAATTCGTGACCACCCCCAAAAAATTGAAAAATCCACCCAAAACCTAAAAAAATTGAAATTTTTATATGAAAACCTTCTTTTGCCCATATCTCCTAAACTAAGCGTCCTAGAGCGAAAAGGACTTTAATTCGTGACCACCCCCAAAAAATTGAAAAATCCACCCAAAACCTAAAAAATTGAAATTTTTATATGAAAACCTTCTTTTGCCCATATCTCCTAAACTAAGCGTCCTAGAGCGAAAAGGACTTTAATTCGTGACCACCCCAAAAAATTGAAAAATCCACCCAAAACCTAAAAAGATTGAAATTTTTATATGAAAACCTTCTTTTGCCCATATCTCCTAAACTAAGCGTCCTAGAGCGAAAAGGACTTTAATTCATGACCACCCCAAAAAATTGAAAAATCCACCCAAAACCTAAAAAAATTGAAATTTTTATATGAAAAACTTCTTTTGTCCATATCTCCTAAACTAAGCGTCCTAGAGCGAAAAAGACTCTAATTCAAAAACTTCTTTTGCCCATATCTCCTAAACTAAGCGTCCTAGAGCGAAAAGGACTTTAATTCGTGACCACCCTCAAAAAATTGAAAAATCCACCCAAAACCTAAAAAAATTGAAATTTTTATATGAAAACCTTCTTTTGCCCATATCTCCTTAAATATGCGTCCTAGAGCGAAAAGGACTTTAATTCGTGACCACCCCCAAAAAATTGAAAAATCCACCCAAAACCTAAAAAAATTTAAATTTTTATATGAAAAACTTCTTTTGCCCATATCTCCTAAACTAAGCGTCCTAGAGCGAAAAGGACTTTAATTCGTGACCACCCCCAAAAAATTGAAAAATCCACCCAAAACCTAAAAAATTGAAATTTTTATATGAAAACCTTCTTTTGCCCATATCTCCTAAACTAAGCGTCCTAGAGCGAAAAGGACTTTAATTCGTGACCACCCCAAAAAATTGAAAAATCCACCCAAAACCTAAAAAGATTGAAATTTTTATATGAAAACCTTCTTTTGCCCATATCTCCTAAACCAAGCGTCCTAGAGCGAAAAGGACTTTAATTCGTGACCACCCTCAAAAAATTGAAAAATCCACCCAAAACCTAAAAAAATTGAAATTTTTATATGAAAAACTTCTTTTGCCCATATCTCCTAAACTAAGCGTCCTAGAGCGAAAAGGACTTTAATTCGTGACCACCCCAAAAAATTGAAAAATCCACCCAAAACCTAAAAAAATTGAAATTTTTATATGAAAAACTTCTTTTGCAAATATCTCCTTAAATATGCGTCCTAGAGCGAAAAGGACTTTAATTCGTGACCACTCCCCAAAAATTGAAAAATCCACCCAAAACCTAAAAAAATTGAAATTTTTATATGATACTCTTCTTTTGCCCATATATCCTAAACTAAGCGTCCTAGAGCGAAAAGGACTTTAATTCGTGACCACCCCCAAAAAATTGAAAAATCCACCCAAAACCTAAAAAAATTGAAATTTTTATATGAAAAACTTCTTTTGCCCATATCTCCTAAACTAAGCGTCCTAGAGCGAAAAGGACTTTAATTCGTGACCACCCCCAAAAAATTGAAAAATCCACCCAAAACCTAAAAAAATTGAAATTTTTATATGAAAACCTTTTTTTGCCCATATCTCCTAAACTAAGCGTCCTAGAGCGAAAAGGACTTTAATTCGTGACCACCCTCAAAAAATTGAAAAATCCACCCAAAACCTAAAAAATTGAAATTTTTATATGAAAACCTTCTTTTGCCCATATCTCCTAAACTAAGCGTCCTAGAGCGAAAAGGACTTTAATTCGTGACCACCCCAAAAAATTGAAAAATCCACCCAAAACCCAAAAAGATTGAAATTTTTATATGAAAACCTTCTTTTGCCCATATCTCCTAAACTAAGCGTCCTAGAGCGAAAAGGACTTTAATTCATGACCACCCCAAAAAATTGAAAAATCCACCCAAAACCTAAAAAAATTGAAATTTTTATATGAAAAACTTATTTTGTCCATATCTCCTAAACTAAGCGTCCTAGAGCGAAAAAGGCTATAATTCATGACCACCCCCAAAAATTGAAAAATCCACCCAAAACCTAAAAAAATTGAAATTTTTATATGAAAAACTTCTTTTGCCCATATCTCCTTAAATATGCGTCCTAAAGTGAAAAGGACTTTAATTCGTGACCACCCCCAAAAAATTGAAAAATCCACCCAAAACCTAAAAAAATTGAAATTTTTATATGAAAAACTTCTTTTGCCCATATCTCCTTAAATATGCGTCCTAGAGCGAAAAGGACTTTAATTCGTGACCACACCCAAAAAATTTAAAAATCCACCCAAAACCTAAAAAAATTGAAATTTGTATGTGAAAAAATTCTTTTGCCCATATCTCCTTAAATATGCGTCCTAGAGCGAAAAGGACTTTAATTCGTGACCACCCTCAAAAAATTGAAAAATCCACCCAAAACCTAAAAAAATTGAAATTTTTATATGAAAACCTTCTTTTGCCCATATCTCCTAAACTAAGCGTCCTAGAGCGAAAAGGACTTTAATTCGTGACCACCCCCAAAAAATTGAAAAATCCACCCAAAACCTACAAAAATTGAAATTTTTATATGAAAAACTTCTTTTGCCCATATCTCCTAAACTAAGCGTCCTAGAGCGAAAAGGACTTTAATTCGTGACCACCCTCAAAAAATTGAAAAATCCACCCAAAACCTAAAAAAATTGAAATTTTTATATGAAAACCTTCTTTTGCCCATATCTCCTTAAATATGCGTCCTAGAGCGAAAAGGACTTTAATTCGTGACCACACAAAAAAAATTTAAAAATCCACCCAAAACCTAAAAAAATTGAAATTTTTATGTGAAAAAATTCTTTTGCCCATATCTCCTTAAATATGCGTCCTAGAGCGAAAAGGACTTTAATTCGTGACCACCCTCAAAAAATTGAAAAATCCACCCAAAACCTAAAAAAATTGAAATTTTTATATGAAAACCTTCTTTTGCCCATATCTCCTAAACTAAGCGTCCTAGAGCGAAAAGGACTTTAATTCGTGACCACCCCCAAAAAATTGAAAAATCCACCCAAAACCTACAAAAATTGAAATTTTTATATGAAAAGCTTCTTTTGCCCATATCTCCTAAACTAAGCGTCCTAGAGCGAAAAGGACTTTAATTCGTGACCACCCTCAAAAAATTGAAAAATCCACCCAAAACCTAAAAAAATTGAAATTTTTATATGAAAACCTTCTTTTGCCCATATCTCCTTAAATATGCGTCCTCGAGCGAAAAGGACTTTAATTCGTGACCACACCCAAAAAATTTAAAAATCCCCCCAAAACCTAAAAAAATTGAAATTTTTATGTGAAAAAATTCTTTTGCCCATATCTCCTTAAATATGCGTCCTAGAGCGAAAAGGACTTTAATTCGTGACCACCCTCAAAAAATTGAAAAATCCACCCAAAACCTAAAAAAATTGAAATTTTTATATGAAAACCTTCTTTTGCCCATATCTCCTAAACTAAGCGTCCTAGAGCGAAAAGGACTTTAATTCGTGACCACCCCCAAAAAATTGAAAAATCCACCCAAAACCTAAAAAAATTGAAATTTTTATATGAAAACCTTCTTTTGCCCATATCTCCTAAACCAAGCGTCCTAGAGCGAAAAGGACTTTAATTCGTGACCACCCCCAAAAAATTGAAAAATCCACCCAAAACCTAAAAAAATTTAAATTTTTATATGAAAAACTTCTTTTGCCCATATCTCCTAAACTAAGCGTCCTAGAGCGAAAAGGACTTTAATTCGTGACCACCCTCAAAAAATTGAAAAATCCACCCAAAACCTAAAAAAATTGAAATTTTTATGTGAAAAACTTCTTTTGCCCATATCTCCTTAAATATGCGTCCTAGAGCGAAAAGGACTTTAATTCGTGACCACACCCAAAAAATTTAAAAATCCACCCAAAACCTAAAAAAATTGAAATTTTTATGTGAAAAACTTCTTTTGCCCATATCTCCTTAAATATGCGTCCTAGAGCGAAAAGGACTTTAATTCGTGACCACCCTCAAAAAATTGCAAAATCCGCCCAAAACCTAAAAAGATTGAAATTTTTATATGAAAACCTTCTTTTGCCCATATCTCCTAAACTAAGCGTCCTAGAGCGAAAAGGACTTTAATTCATGACCACCCCAAAAAATTGAAAAATCCACCCAAAACCTAAAAAAATTGAAATTTTTATATGAAAAACTTCTTTTGTCCATATCTCCTAAACTAAGCGTCCTAGAGCGAAAAGACTATAATTCATGACCACCCCCAAAAAATGAAAAATCCACCCAAAACCTAAAAAAATTGAAATTTTTATATGAAAAACTTCTTTTGCCCATATCTCCTTAAATATGCGTCCTAGAGCGAAAAGGACTTTAATTCGTGACCACCCCCAAAAAATTGAAAAATCCACCCAAAACCTAAAAAAATTGAAATTTTTATATGAAAAACTTCTTTTGCCCATATCTCCTTAAATATGCGTCCTAGAGCGAAAAGGACTTTAATTCGTGACCACCCCAAAAAATTGAAAAATTCACCCAAAACATAAAAAAATTGAAATTTTTATAAGATAAACTTCTTTTGCCCATATCTCCTAAACTAAGCGTCCTAGAGCGAAAAGGACTTTAATTCGTGACCACCCCCAAAAAATTTAAAAATCCACCCAAAACCTAAAAAAATTGAAATTTTTATATGAAAAACTTCTTTTGCCCATATCTCCTAAACTAAGCGTCCTAGAGCGAAAAGGACTTTAATTCGTGACCACCCCCAAAAAATTGAAAAATCCACCCAAAACCTAAAAAAAATGAAATTTTTATATGAAAAACTTCTTTTGCCCATATCTCCTAAACTAAGCGTCCTAGAGCGAAAAGGACTTTAATTCGTGACCACCCCCAAAAAATTGAAAAATCCACCCAAAACCTAAAAAAAATGAAATTTTTATATGAAAAACTTCTTTTGCCCATATCTCCTAAACTAAGCGTCCTAGAGCGAAAAGGACTTTAATTCGTGACCACCCCCAAAAAATTGAAAAATCCACCCAAAACCTAAAAAAAATGAAATTTTTATATGAAAACCTTCTTTTGCCCATATCTCCTAAACCAAGCGTCCTAGAGCGAAAAGGACTTTAATTCGTGACCACCCTCAAAAAATTGAAAAATCCACCCAAAACCTAAAAAAATTGAAATTTTTATATGAAAAACTTCTTTTGCCCATATCTCCTAAACTAAGCGTCCTAGAGCGAAAAGGACTTTAATTCGTGACCACCCCAAAAAATTGCAAAATCCACCCAAAACCTAAAAAAATTGAAATTTTTATATGAAAAACTTCTATTGCAAATATCTCCTTAATTATGCGTCCTAGAGCGAAAAGGACTTTAATTCGTGACCACCCCCAAAAAAATTGAAAAATCCACCCAAAACCTAAAAAAATTGAAATTTTTATATGATACACTTCTTTTGCCCATATATCCTAAACTAAGCGTCCTAGAGCGAAAAGGACTTTAATTCGTGACCACCCCCAAAAAATTGAAAAATCCACCCAAAACCTAAAAAAATTGAAATTTTTATATGAAAAACTTCTTTTGCCCATATCTCCTAAACTAAGCGTCCTAGAGCGAAAAGGACTTTAATTCGTGACCACCCCCAAAAAATTGAAAAATCCACCCAAAACCTAAAAAAATTGAAATTTTTATATGAAAACCTTCTTTTGCCCATATCTCCTAAACTAAGCGTCCTAGAGCGAAAAGGACTTTAATTCGTGACCACCCCCAAAAAATTGAAAAATCCACCCAAAACCTAAAAAATTGAAATTTTTATATGAAAACCTTCTTTTGCCCATATCTCCTAAACTAAGCGTCCTAGAGCGAAAAGGACTTTAATTCGTGACCACCCCAAAAAATTGAAAAATCCACCCAAAACCTAAAAAGATTGAAATTTTTATATGAAAACCTTCTTTTGCCCATATCTCCTAAACAAAGCGTCCTAGAGCGACAAGGACTTTAATTCATGACCACCCCAAAAAATTGAAAAATCCACCCAAAACCTAAAAAAATTGAAATTTTTATATGAAAAACTTCTTTTGTCCATATCTCCTAAACTAAGCGTCCTAGAGCGAAAAAGACTATAATTCATGACCACCCCCAAAAATTGAAAAATCCACCCAAAACCTAAAAAAATTGAAATTTTTATATGAAAATCTTCTTTTGCCCATATCTCCACACCCAAAAAATTTAAAAATCCACCCAAAACCTAAAAAAATTGAAATTTGTATGTGAAACAATTCTTTTGCCCATATCTCCTTAAATATGCGTCCTAGAGCGAAAAGGACTTTAATTCGTGACCACCCTCAAAAAATTGAAAAATCCACCCAAAACCTAAAAAAATTGAAATTTTTATATGAAAACCTTCTTTTGCCCATATCTCCTAAACTAAGCGTCCTAGAGCGAAAAGGACTTTAATTCGTGACCACCCCCAAAAAATTGAAAAATCCACCCAAAACCTACAAAAATTGAAATTTTTATATGAAAAACTTCTTTTGCCCATATCTCCTAAACTAAGCGTCCTAGAGCGAAAAGGACTTTAATTCGTGACCACCCTCAAAAAATTGAAAAATCCACCCAAAACCTAAAAAAATTGAAATTTTTATATGAAAACCTTCTTTTGCCCATATCTCCTTAAATATGCGTCCTAGAGCGAAAAGGACTTTAATTCGTGACCACACAAAAAAAATTTAAAAATCCACCCAAAACCTAAAAAAATTGAAATTTTTATGTGAAAAAATTCTTTTGCCCATATCTCCTTAAATATGCGTCCTAGAGCGAAAAGGACTTTAATTCGTGACCACCCTCAAAAAATTGAAAAATCCACCCAAAACCTAAAAAAATTGAAATTTTTATATGAAAACCTTCTTTTGCCCATATCTCCTAAACTAAGCGTCCTAGAGCGAAAAGGACTTTAATTCGTGACCACCCCCAAAAAATTGAAAAATCCACCCAAAACCTACAAAAATTGAAATTTTTATATGAAAAGCTTCTTTTGCCCATATCTCCTAAACTAAGCGTCCTAGAGCGAAAAGGACTTTAATTCGTGACCACCCTCAAAAAATTGAAAAATCCACCCAAAACCTAAAAAAATTGAAATTTTTATATGAAAACCTTCTTTTGCCCATATCTCCTTAAATATGCGTCCTCGAGCGAAAAGGACTTTAATTCGTGACCACACCCAAAAAATTTAAAAATCCCCCCAAAACCTAAAAAAATTGAAATTTTTATGTGAAAAAATTCTTTTGCCCATATCTCCTTAAATATGCGTCCTAGAGCGAAAAGGACTTTAATTCGTGACCACCCTCAAAAAATTGAAAAATCCACCCAAAACCTAAAAAAATTGAAATTTTTATATGAAAACCTTCTTTTGCCCATATCTCCTAAACTAAGCGTCCTAGAGCGAAAAGGACTTTAATTCGTGACCACCCCCAAAAAATTGAAAAATCCACCCAAAACCTAAAAAAATTGAAATTTTTATATGAAAACCTTCTTTTGCCCATATCTCCTAAACCAAGCGTCCTAGAGCGAAAAGGACTTTAATTCGTGACCACCCCCAAAAAATTGAAAAATCCACCCAAAACCTAAAAAAATTGAAATTTTTATATGAAAAACTTCTTTTGCCCATATCTCCTAAACTAAGCGTCCTAGAGCGAAAAGGACTTTAATTCGTGACCACCCTCAAAAAATTGAAAAATCCACCCAAAACCTAAAAAAATTGAAATTTTTATGTGAAAAACTTCTTTTGCCCATATCTCCTTAAATATGCGTCCTAGAGCGAAAAGGACTTTAATTCGTGACCACACCCAAAAAATTTAAAAATCCACCCAAAACCTAAAAAAATTGAAATTTTTATGTGAAAAACTTCTTTTGCCCATATCTCCTTAAATATGCGTCCTAGAGCGAAAAGGACTTTAATTCGTGACCACCCTCAAAAAATTGCAAAATCCGCCCAAAACCTAAAAAGATTGAAATTTTTATATGAAAACCTTCTTTTGCCCATATCTCCTAAACTAAGCGTCCTAGAGCGAAAAGGACTTTAATTCATGACCACCCCAAAAAATTGAAAAATCCACCCAAAACCTAAAAAAATTGAAATTTTTATATGAAAAACTTCTTTTGTCCATATCTCCTAAACTAAGCGTCCTAGAGCGAAAAGACTATAATTCATGACCACCCCCAAAAATTGAAAAATCCACCCAAAACCTAAAAAAATTGAAATTTTTATATGAAAAACTTCTTTTGCCCATATCTCCTTAAATATGCGTCCTAGAGCGAAAAGGACTTTAATTCGTGACCACCCCCAAAAAATTGAAAAATCCACCCAAAACCTAAAAAAATTGAAATTTTTATATGAAAAACTTCTTTTGCCCATATCTCCTTAAATATGCGTCCTAGAGCGAAAAGGACTTTAATTCGTGACCACCCCAAAAAATTGAAAAATTCACCCAAAACATAAAAAAATTGAAATTTTTATAAGATAAACTTCTTTTGCCCATATCTCCTAAACTAAGCGTCCTAGAGCGAAAAGGACTTTAATTCGTGACCACCCCCAAAAAATTTAAAAATCCACCCAAAACCTAAAAAAATTGAAATTTTTATATGAAAAACTTCTTTTGCCCATATCTCCTAAACTAAGCGTCCTAGAGCGAAAAGGACTTTAATTCGTGACCACCCCCAAAAAATTGAAAAATCCACCCAAAACCTAAAAAAAATGAAATTTTTATATGAAAAACTTCTTTTGCCCATATCTCCTAAACTAAGCGTCCTAGAGCGAAAAGGACTTTAATTCGTGACCACCCCCAAAAAATTGAAAAATCCACCCAAAACCTAAAAAAAATGAAATTTTTATATGAAAAACTTCTTTTGCCCATATCTCCTAAACTAAGCGTCCTAGAGCGAAAAGGACTTTAATTCGTGACCACCCCCAAAAAATTGAAAAATCCACCCAAAACCTAAAAAAATTGAAATTTTTATATGAAAACCTTCTTTTGCCCATATCTCCTAAACCAAGCGTCCTAGAGCGAAAAGGACTTTAATTCGTGACCACCCTCAAAAAATTGAAAAATCCACCCAAAACCTAAAAAAATTGAAATTTTTATATGAAAAACTTCTTTTGCCCATATCTCCTAAACTAAGCGTCCTAGAGCGAAAAGGACTTTAATTCGTGACCACCCCAAAAAATTGCAAAATCCACCCAAAACCTAAAAAAATTGAAATTTTTATATGAAAAACTTCTATTGCAAATATCTCCTTAATTATGCGTCCTAGAGCGAAAAGGACTTTAATTCGTGACCACCCCCAAAAAAATTGAAAAATCCACCCAAAACCTAAAAAAATTGAAATTTTTATATGAAAACCTTCTTTTGCCCATATCTCCTAAACCAAGCGTCCTAGAGCGAAAAGGACTTTAATTCGTGACCACCCTCAAAAAATTGAAAAATCCACCCAAAACCTAAAAAAATTGAAATTTTTATATGAAAAACTTCTTTTGCCCATATCTCCTAAACTAAGCGTCCTAGAGCGAAAAGGACTTTAATTCGTGACCACCCTCAAAAAATTGAAAAATCCACCCAAAACCTAAAAAAATTGAAATTTTTATGTGAAAAACTTCTTTTGCCCATATCTCCTTAAATATGCGTCCTAGAGCGAAAAGGACTTTAATTCGTGACCACACCCAAAAAATTTAAAAATCCACCCAAAACCTAAAAAAATTGAAATTTTTATGTGAAAAACTTCTTTTGCCCATATCTCCTTAAATATGCGTCCTAGAGCGAAAAGGACTTTAATTCGTGACCACCCCCAAAAAATTTAAATTTTTATGTGAAAAAATTCTTTTGCCCATATCTCCTTAAATATGCGTCCTAGAGCGAAAAGGACTTTAATTCGTGACCACCCTCAAAAAATTGAAAAATCCACCCAAAACCTAAAAAAATTGAAATTTTTATATGAAAACCTTCTTTTGCCCATATCTCCTAAACTAAGCGTCCTAGAGCGAAAAGGACTTTAATTCGTGACCACCCCCAAAAAATTGAAAAATCCACCCAAAACCTACAAAAATTGAAATTTTTATATGAAAAGCTTCTTTTGCCCATATCTCCTAAACTAAGCGTCCTAGAGCGAAAAGGACTTTAATTCGTGACCACCCTCAAAAAATTGAAAAATCCACCCAAAACCTAAAAAAATTGAAATTTTTATATGAAAACCTTCTTTTGCCCATATCTCCTTAAATATGCGTCCTAGAGCGAAAAGGACTTTAATTCGTGACCACACCCAAAAAATTAAAAAATCCACCCAAAACCTAAAAAAATTGAAATTTTTATGTGAAAAAATTCTTTTGCCCATATCTCCTTAAATATGCGTCCTAGAGCGAAAAGGACTTTAATTCGTGACCACCCTCAAAAAATTGAAAAATCCACCCAAAACCTAAAAAAATTGAAATTTTTATATGAAAACCTTCTTTTGCCCATATCTCCTAAACTAAGCGTCCTAGAGCGAAAAGGACTTTAATTCGTGACCACCCCCAAAAAATTGAAAAATCCACCCAAAACCTAAAAAAATTGAAATTTTTATATGAAAACCTTCTTTTGCCCATATCTCCTAAACCAAGCGTCCTAGAGCGAAAAGGACTTTAATTCGTGACCACCCTCAAAAAATTGAAAAATCCACCCAAAACCTAAAAAAAATTGAAATTTTTATATGAAAAACTTCTTTTGCCCATATCTCCTAAACTAAGCGTCCTAGAGCGAAAAGGACTTTAATTCGTGACCACCCTCAAAAAATTGAAAAATCCACCCAAAACCTAAAAAAATTGAAATTTTTATGTGAAAAACTTCTTTTGCCCATATCTCCTTAAATATGCGTCCTAGAGCGAAAAGGACTTTAATTCGTGACCACACCCAAAAAATTTAAAAATCCACCCAAAACCTAAAAAAATTGAAATTTTTATGTGAAAAACTTCTTTTGCCCATATCTCCTTAAATATGCGTCCTAGAGCGAAAAGGACTTTAATTCGTGACCACCCTCAAAAAATTGAAAAATCCACCCAAAACCTAAAAAAATTGAAATTTTTATATGAAAACCTTCTTTTGCCCATATCTCCTTAAATATGCGTCCTAGAGCGAAAAGGACTTTAATTCGTGACCACCCCCAAAAAATTGAAAAATCCACCCAAAACCTAAAAAAATTGAAATTTTTATATGAAAACCTTCTTTTGCCCATATCTCCTAAACTAAGCGTCCTAGAGCGAGAAGGACTTTAATTCGTGACCACCCCCAAAAAATTGAAAAATCCACCCAAAACCTAAAAAATTGAAATTTTTATATGAAAACCTTCTTTTGCCCATATCTCCTAAACTAAGCGTCCTAGAGCGAAAAGGACTTTAATTCGTGAACACCCCAAAAAATTGCAAAATCCACCCAAAACCTAAAAAGATTGAAATTTTTATATGAAAACCTTCTTTTGCCCATATCTCCTAAACTAAGCGTCCTAGAGCGAAAAGGACTTTAATTCATGACCACCCCAAAAAATTGAAAAATCCACCCAAAACCTAAAAAAATTGAAATTTTTATATGAAAAACTTCTTTTGTCCATATCTCCTAAACTAAGCGTCCTAGAGCGAAAAGACTATAATTCATGACCACCCCCAAAAATTGAAAAATCCACCCAAAACCTAAAAAAATTGAAATTTTTATATGAAAAACTTCTTTTGCCCATATCTCCTTAAATATGCGTCCTAGAGCGAAAAGGACTTTAATTCGTGACCACCCCCAAAAAATTGAAAAATCCACCCAAAACCTAAAAAAATTGAAATTTTTATATGAAAAACTTCTTTTGCCCATATCTCCTTAAATATGCGTCCTAGAGCGAAAAGGACTTTAATTCGTGACCACCCCAAAAAATTGAAAAATTCACCCAAAACATAAAAAAATTGAAATTTTTATAAGATAAACTTCTTTTGCCCATATCTCCTAAACTAAGCGTCCTATAGCGAAAAGGACTTTAATTCGTGACCACCCCCAAAAAATTTAAAAATCCACCCAAAACCTAAAAAAAATGAAATTTTTATATGAAAAACTTCTTTTGCCCATATCTCCTAAACTAAGCGTCCTAGAGCGAAAAGGACTTTAATTCGTGACCACCCCCAAAAAATTGAAAAATCCACCCAAAACCTAAAAAAAATTAAATTTTTATATGAAAAACTTCTTTTGCCCATATCTCCTAAACTAAGCGTCCTAGAGCGAAAAGGACTTTAATTCGTGACCACCCCCAAAAAATTGAAAAATCCACCCAAAACCTAAAAAAAATGAAATTTTTATATGAAAAACTTCTTTTGCCCATATCTCCTAAACTAAGCGTCCTAGAGCGAAAAGGACTTTAATTCGTGACCACCCCCAAAAAATTGAAAAATCCACCCAAAACCTAAAAAAATTGAAATTTTTATATGAAAACCTTCTTTTGCCCATATCTCCTAAACCAAGCGTCCTAGAGCGAAAAGGACTTTAATTCGTGACCACCCTCAAAAAATTGAAAAATCCACCCAAAACCTAAAAAAATTGAAATTTTTATATGAAAAACTTCTTTTGCCCATATCTCCTAAACTAAGCGTCCTAGAGCGAAAAGGACTTTAATTCGTGACCACCCCAAAAAATTGCAAAATCCACCCAAAACCTAAAAAAATTGAAATTTTTATATGAAAAACTTCTTTTGCAAATATCTCCTTAATTATGCGTCCTAGAGCGAAAAGGACTTTAATTCGTGACCACCCCCAAAAAAATTGAAAAATCCACCCAAAACCTAAAAAAATTGAAATTTTTATATGATACACTTCTTTTGCCCATATATCCTAAACTAAGCGTCCTAGAGCGAAAAGGACTTTAATTCGTGACCACCCCCAAAAAATTGAAAAATCCACCCAAAACCTAAAAAAATTGAAATTTTTATATGAAAAACTTCTTTTGCCCATATCTCCTAAACTAAGCGTCCTAGAGCGAAAAGGACTTTAATTCGTGACCACCCCCAAAAAATTGAAAAATCCACCCAAAACCTAAAAAAATTGAAATTTTTATATGAAAACCTTCATTTGCCCATATCTCCTAAACTAAGCGTCCTAGAGCGAAAAGGACTTTAATTCGTGACCACCCCCAAAAAATTGAAAAATCCACCCAAAACCTAAAAAATTGAAATTTTTATATGAAAACCTTCTTTTGCCCATATCTCCTAAACTAAGCGTCCTAGAGCGAAAAGGACTTTAATTCGTGACCACCCCAAAAAATTGAAAAATCCACCCAAAACCTAAAAAGATTGAAATTTTTATATGAAAACCTTCTTTTGCCCATATCTCCTAAACTAAGCGTCCTAGAGCGAAAAGGACTTTAATTCATGACCACCCCAAAAAATTGAAAAATCCACCCAAAACCTAAAAAAATTGAAATTTTTATATGAAAAACTTCTTTTGTCCATATCTCCTAAACTAAGCGTCCTAGAGCGAAAAAGACTATAATTCATGACCACCCCCAAAAATTGAAAAATCCACCCAAAACCTAAAAAAATGAAATTTTTATATGAAAAACTTCTTTTGCCCATATCTCCTTAAATATGCGTCCTAGAGCGAAAAGGACTTTAATTCGTGACCACCCCCAAAAAATTGAAAAATCCACCCAAAACCTAAAAAAATTGAAATTTTTATATGAAAAACTTCTTTTGCCCATATCTCCTTAAATATGCGTCCTAGAGCGAAAAGGACTTTAATTCGTGACCACCCCAAAAAATTGAAAAATTCACCCAAAACATAAAAAAATTGAAATTTTTATAAGATAAACTTCTTTTGCCCATATCTCCTAAACTAAGCGTCCTAGAGCGAAAAGGACTTTAATTCGTGACCACCCCCAAAAAATTTAAAAATCCACCCAAAACCTAAAAAAATTGAAATTTTTATATGAAAAACTTCTTTTGCCCATATCTCCTAAACTAAGCGTCCTAGAGCGAAAAGGACTTTAATTCGTGACCACCCCCAAAAAATTGAAAAATCCACCCAAAACCTAAAAAAAATGAAATTTTTATATGAAAAACTTCTTTTGCCCATATCTCCTAAACTAAGCGTCCTAGAGCGAAAAGGACTTTAATTCGTGACCACCCTCAAAAAATTGAAAAATCCACCCAAAACCTAAAAAAATTGAAATTTTTATATGAAAAACTTCTTTTGCCCATATCTCCTAAACTAAGCGTCCTAGAGCGAAAAGGACTTTAATTCGTGACAACCCCCAAAAAATTGAAAAATCCACCCAAAATCTAAAAAAATTGAAATTTTTATATGAAAAACTTCTTTTGCCCATATCTCCTAAACTAAGCGTCCTAGAGCGAAAAGGACTTTAATTCGTGACCACCCCCAAAAAATTGAAAAATCCACCCAAAACCTAAAAAAATTGAAATTTTTATATGAAAAACTTCTTTTGCCCATATCTCCTAAACTAAGCGTCCTAGAGCGAAAAGGACTTTAATTCGTGACCACCCCCAAAAAATTGAAAAATCCACCCAAAACCTAAAAAAATTGAAATTTTTATATGAAAAACTTCTTTTGCAAATATCTCCTTAATTATGCGTCCTAGAGCGCAAAGGACTTTAATTCGTGACCACCCCCAAAAAAATTGAAAAATCCACCCAAAACCTAAAAAAATTGAAATTTTTATATGATACACTTCTTTTGCCCATATATCCTAAACTAAGCGTCCTAGAGCGAAAAGGACTTTAATTCGTGACCACCCCCAAAAAATTGAAAAATCCACCCAAAACCTAAAAAAATTGAAATTTTTATATGAAAAACTTCTTTTGCCCATATCTCCTAAACTAAGCGTCCTAGAGCGAAAAGGACTTTAATTCGTGACCACCCCCAAAAAATTGAAAAATCCACCCAAAACCTAAAAAAATTGAAATTTTTATATGAAAACCTTCATTTGCCCATATCTCCTTAAATATGCGTCCTAGAGCGAAAAGGACTTTAATTCGTGACCACCCCCAAAAAATTGAAAAATCCACCCAAAACCTAAAAAAATTGAAATTTTTATATGAAAAACTTCTTTTGCCCATATCTCCTTAAATATGCGTCCTAGAGCGAAAAGGACTTTAATTCGTGACCACCCCAAAAAATTGAAAAATTCACCCAAAACATAAAAAAATTGAAATTTTTATAAGATAAACTTCTTTTGCCCATATCTCCTAAACTAAGCGTCCTAGAGCGAAAAGGACTTTAATTCGTGACCACCCCCAAAAAATTTAAAAATCCACCCAAAACCTAAAAAAATTGAAATTTTTATATGAAAAACTTCTTTTGCCCATATCTCCTAAACTAAGCGTCCTAGAGCGAAAAGGACTTTAATTCGTGACCACCCCCAAAAAATTGAAAAATCCACCCAAAACCTAAAAAAAATTAAATTTTTATATGAAAAACTTCTTTTGCCCATATCTCCTAAACTAAGCGTCCTAGAGCGAAAAGGACTTTAATTCGTGACCACCCTCAAAAAATTGAAAAATCCACCCAAAACCTAAAAAAATTGAAATTTTTATATGAAAAACTTCTTTTGCCCATATCTCCTAAACTAAGCGTCCTAGAGCGAAAAGGACTTTAATTCGTGACAACCCCCAAAAAATTGAAAAATCCACCCAAAATCTAAAAAAATTGAAATTTTTATATGAAAAACTTCTTTTGCCCATATCTCCTAAACTAAGCGTCCTAGAGCGAAAAGGACTTTAATTCGTGACCACCCCCAAAAAAATTGAAAAATCCACCCAAAACCTAAAAAAATTGAAATTTTTATATGAAAAGCTTCTTTTGCCCATATCTCCTAAACTAAGCGTCCTAGAGCGAAAAGGACTTTAATTCGTGACCACCCTCAAAAAATTGAAAAATCCACCCAAAACCTAAAAAAATTGAAATTTTTATATGAAAACCTTCTTTTGCCCATATCTCCTTAAATATGCGTCCTAGAGCGAAAAGGACTTTAATTCGTGACCACACCCAAAAAATTTAAAAATCCACCCAAAACCTAAAAAAATTGAAATTTTTATGTGAAAAAATTCTTTTGCCCATATCTCCTTAAATATGCGTCCTAGAGCGAAAAGGACTTTAATTCGTGACCACCCTCAAAAAATTGAAAAATCCACCCAAAACCTAAAAAAATTGAAATTTTTATATGAAAACCTTCTTTTGCCCATATCTCCTTAAATATGCGTCCTAGAGCGAAAATGACTTTAATTCGTGACCACCCCCAAAAAATTGAAAAATCCACCCAAAACCTAAAAAAATTGAAATTTTTATATGAAAAACTTCTTTTGCCCATATCTCCTAAACTAAGCGTCCTAGAGCGAAAAGGACTTTAATTCGTGACCACCCCAAAAAATTGAAAAATCCACCCAAAACCTAAAAAAATTGAAATTTTTATATGAAAAACTTCTTTTGCCCATATCTCCTTAAATATGCGTCCTAGAGCGAAAAGGACTTTAATTCGTGACCACCCCCAAAAAATTGAAAAATCCACCCAAAACCTAAAAAAATTGAAATTTTTATATGATACACTTCTTTTGCCCATATATCCTAAACTAAGCGTCCTAGAGCGAAAAGGACTTTAATTCGTGACCACCCCCAAAAAATTGAAAAATCCACCCAAAACCTAAAAAAAATTGAAATTTTTATATGAAAAACTTCTTTTGCCCATATCTCCTAAACTAAGCGTCCTAGAGCGAAAAGGACTTTAATTCGTGACCACCCCCAAAAAATTGAAAAATCCACCCAAAACCTACAAAAATTGAAATTTTTATATGAAAAGCTTCTTTTGCCCATATCTCCTAAACTAAGCGTCCTAGAGCGAAAAGGACTTTAATTCGTGACCACCCTCAAAAAATTGAAAAATCCACCCAAAACCTAAAAAAATTGAAATTTTTATTTGAAAACCTTCTTTTGCCCATATCTCCTTAAATATGCGTCCTAGAGCGAAAAGGACTTTAATTCGTGACCACCCTCAAAAAATTGAAAAATCCACCCAAAACCTAAAAAAATTGAAATTTTTATGTGAAAAACTTCTTTTGCCCATATCTCCTTAAATATGCGTCCTAGAGCGAAAAGGACTTTAATTCGTGACCACCCTCAAAAAATTGAAAAATCCACCCAAAACCTAAAAAAATTGAAATTTTTATATGAAAACCTTCTTTTGCCCATATCTCCTTAAATATGCGTCCTAGAGCGAAAAGGACTTTAATTCGTGACCACCCCCAAAAAATTGAAAAATCCACCCAAAACCTAAAAAAATTGAAATTTTTATATGAAAACCTTCTTTTGCCCATATCTCCTTAAATATGCGTCCTAGAGCGAAAAGGACTTTAATTCGTGACCACCCTCAAAAAATTGAAAAATCCACCCAAAACCTAAAAAAATTGAAATTTTTATATGAAAACCTTCTTTTGCCCATATCTCCTAAACTAAGCGTCCTAGAGCGAAAAGGACTTTAATTCGTGACCACCCCCAAAAAATTGAAAAATCCACCCAAAACCTAAAAAAATTGAAATTTTTATATGAAAACCTTCTTTTGCCCATATCTCCTAAACTAAGCGTCCTAGAGCGAAAAGGACTTTAATTCGTGACCACCCCCAAAAAATTGAAAAATCCACCCAAAACCTAAAAAAATTGAAATTTTTATATGAAAACCTTCTTTTGCCCATATCTCCTAAACCAAGCGTCCTAGAGCGAAAAGGACTTTAATTCGTGACCACCCCCAAAAAATTGAAAAATCCACCCAAAACCTAAAAAAATTGAAATTTTTATATGAAAACCTTCTTTTGCCCATATCTCCTAAACCAAGCGTCCTAGAGCGAAAAGGACTTTAATTCGTGACCACCCTCAAAAAATTGAAAAATCCACCCAAAACCTAAAAAAATTGAAATTTTTATATGAAAAACTTCTTTTGCCCATATCTCCTAAACTAAGCGTCCTAGAGCGAAAAGGACTTTAATTCGTGACCACCCTCAAAAAATTGAAAAATCCACCCAAAACCTAAAAAAATTGAAATTTTTATATGAAAACCTTCTTTTGCCCATATCTCCTTAAATATGCGTCCTAGAGCGAAAAGGACTTTAATTCGTGACCACCCCCAAAAAATTGAAAAATCCACCCAAAACCTAAAAAAATTGAAATTTTTATATGAAAACCTTCTTTTGCCCATATCTCCTAAACCAAGCGTCCTAGAGCGAAAAGGACTTTAATTCGTGACCACCCTCAACAAATTGAAAAATCCACCCAAAACCTAAAAAAATTGAAATTTTTATATGAAAAACTTCTTTTGCCCATATCTCCTAAACTAAGCGTCCTAGAGCGAAAAGGACTTTAATTCGTGACCACCCTCAAAAAATTGAAAAATCCACCCAAAACCTAAAAAAATTGAAATTTTTATATGAAAACCTTCTTTTGCCCATATCTCCTTAAATATGCGTCCTAGAGCGAAAAGGACTTTAATTCGTGACCACCCCCAAAAAATTGAAAAATCCACCCAAAACCTAAAAAAATTGAAATTTTTATATGAAAACCTTCTTTTGCCCATATCTCCTAAACTAAGCGTCCTAGAGCGAAAAGGACTTTAATTCGTGACCACCCCCAAAAAATTGAAAAATCCACCCAAAACCTAAAAAAATTGAAATTTTTATATGAAAACCTTCTTTTGCCCATATCTCCTAAACCAAGCGTCCTAGAGCGAAAAGGACTTTAATTCGTGACCACCCTCAAAAAATTGAAAAATCCACCCAAAACCTAAAAAAATTGAAATTTTTATATGAAAACCTTCTTTTGCCCATATCTCCTTAAATATGCGTCCTAGAGCGAAAAGGACTTTAATTCGTGACCACCCCCAAAAAATTGAAAAATCCACCCAAAACCTAAAAAAATTGAAATTTTTATATGAAAACCTTCTTTTGCCCATATCTCCTAAACTAAGCGTCCTAGAGCGAAAAGGACTTTAATTCGTGACCACCCCCAAAAAATTGAAAAATCCACCCAAAACCTAAAAAAATTGAAATTTTTATATGAAAACCTTCTTTTGCCCATATCTCCTAAACCAAGCGTCCTAGAGCGAAAAGGACTTTAATTCGTGACCACCCTCAAAAAATTGAAAAATCCACCCAAAACCTAAAAAAATTGAAATTTTTATATAAAAAACTTCTTTTGCCCATATCTCCTAAACTAAGCGTCCTAGAGCGAAAAGGACTTTAATTCGTGACCACCCTCAAAAAATTGAAAAATCCACCCAAAACCTAAAAAAATTGAAATTTTTATATGAAAACCTTCTTTTGCCCATATCTCCTAAACTAAGCGTCCTAGAGCGAAAAGGACTGTAATTCGTGACCACCCCCAAAAAATTGAAAAATCCACCCAAAACCTAAAAAAATTGAAATTTTTATATGAAAACCTTCTTTTGCCCATATCTCCTAAACCAAGCGTCCTAGAGCGAAAAGGACTTTAATTCGTGACCACCCTCAAAAAATTGAAAAATCCACCCAAAACCTAAAAAAATTGAAATTTTTATATGAAAACCTTCTTTTGCCCATATCTCCTAAACCAAGCGTCCTAGAGCGAAAAGGACTTTAATTCGTGACCACCCTCAAAAAATTGAAAAATCCAACCAAAACCTAAAAAAATTGAAATTTTTATATGAAAACCTTCTTTTGCCCATATCTCCTTAAATATGCGTCCTAGAGCGAAAAGGACTTTAATTCGTGACCACACCCAAAAAATTGAAAAATCCACCCAAAACCTAAAAAAATTGAAATTTTTATATGAAAACCTTCTTTTGCCCAAAGGCGTCCTAGAGCGAAAAGGACTTTAATTCGTGACCACCCCCAAAAAATTGAAAAATCCACCCAAAACCTAAAAAAATTGAAATTTTTATATGAAAACCTTCTTTTGCCCATATCTCCTTAAATATGCGTACTAGAGCGAAAAGGACTTTAATTCGTGACCACCCTCAAAAAATTGAAAAATCCACCCAAAACCTAAAAAAATTGAAATTTTTATATGAAAAACTTCTTTTGCCCATATCTCCTAAACTAAGCGTCCTAGAGCGAAAAGGACTTTAATTCGTGACCACCCTCAAAAAATTGAAAAATCCACCCAAAACCTAAAAAAATTGAAATTTTTATATGAAAACCTTCTTTTGCCCATATCTCCTAAACTAAGCGTCCTAGAGCGAAAAGGACTTTAATTCGTGACCACCCCCAAAAAATTGAAAAATCCACCCAAAACCTAAAAAAATTGAAATTTTTATATGAAAACCTTCTTTTGCCCATATCTCCTAAACCAAGCGTCCTAGAGCGAAAAGGACTTTAATTCGTGACCACCCTCAAAAAATTGAAAAATCCACCCAAAACCTAAAAAAATTGAAATTTTTATATGAAAACCTTCTTTTGCCCATATCTCCTAAACTAAGCGTCCTAGAGCGAAAAGGACTTTAATTCGTGACCACCCCCAAAAAATTGAAAAATCCACCCAAAACCTAAAAAAATTGAAATTTTTATATGAAAACCTTCTTTTGCCCATATCTCCTAAACCAAGCGTCCTAGAGCGAAAAGGACTTTAATTCGTGACCACCCTCAAAAAATTGAAAAATCCACCCAAAACCTAAAAAAATTGAAATTTTTATATGAAAACCTTCTTTTGCCCATATCTCCTTAAATATGCGTCCTAGAGCGAAAAGGACTTTAATTCGTGACCACACCCAAAAAATTTAAAAATCCACCCAAAACCTAAAAAAATTGAAATTTTTATGTGAAAAACTTCTTTTGCCCATATCTCCTTAAATATGCGTCCTAGAGCGAAAAGGACTTTAATTCGTGACCACCCTCAAAAAATTGAAAAATCCACCCAAAACCTAAAAAAATTGAAATTTTTATATGAAAACCTTCTTTTGCCCATATCTCCTTAAATATGCGTCCTAGAGCGAAAAGGACTTTAATTCGTGACCACCCCCAAAAAATTGAAAAATCCACCCAAAACCTAAAAAAATTGAAATTTTTATATGAAAACCTTCTTTTGCCCATATCTCCTAAACTAAGCGTCCTAGAGCGAAAAGGACTTTAATTCGTGACCACCCCCAAAAAATTGAAAAATCCACCCAAAACCTAAAAAAATTGAAATTTTTATATGAAAACCTTCTTTTGCCCATATCTCCTAAACCAAGCGTCCTAGAGCGAAAAGGACTTTAATTCGTGACCACCCTCAAAAAATTGAAAAATCCACCCAAAACCTAAAAAAATCGAAATTTTTATATGAAAACCTTCTTTTGCCCATATCTCCTAAACTAAGCGTCCTAGAGCGAAAAGGACTTTAATTCGTGACCACCCCCAAAAAATTGAAAAATCCACCCAAAACCTAAAAAAATTTAAATTTTTATATGAAAACCTTCTTTTGCCCATATCTCCTAAACTAAGCGTCCTAGAGCGAAAAGGACTTTAATTCGTGACCACCCCCAAAAAATTGAAAAATCCACCCAAAACCTAAAAAAATTGAAATTTTTATATGAAAACCTTCTTTTGCCCATATCTCCTAAACCAAGCGTCCTAGAGCGAAAAGGACTTTAATTCGTGACCACCATCAAAAAATTGAAAAATCCACCCAAAACCTAAAAAAATTGAAATTTTTATATGAAAACCTTCTTTTGCCCATATCTCCTTAAATATGCGTCCTAGAGCGAAAAGGACTTTAATTCGTGACCACACCCAAAAAATTTAAAAATCCACCCAAAACCTAAAAAAATTGAAATTTTTATGTGAAAAACTTCTTTTGCCCATATCTCCTTAAATATGCGTCCTAGAGCGAAAAGGACTTTAATTCGTGACCACCCTCAAAAAATTGAAAAATCCACCCAAAACCTAAAAAAATTGAAATTTTTATATGAAAACCTTCTTTTGTCCATATCTCCTTAAATATGCGTCCTAGAGCGAAAAGGACTTTAATTCGTGACCACCCCCAAAAAATTGAAAAATCCACCCAAAACCTAAAAAAATTGAAATTTTTATATGAAAACCTTCTTTTGCCCATATCTCCTAAACCAAGCGTCCTAGAGCGAAAAGGACTTTAATTCGTGACCACCCTCAAAAAATTGAAAAATCCACCCAAAACCTAAAAAAATTGAAATTTTTATATGAAAAACTTCTTTTGCCCATATCTCCTAAACTAAGCGTCCTAGAGCGAAAAGGACTTTAATTCGTGACCACCCTCAAAAAATTGAAAAATCCACCCAAAACCTAAAAAAATTGAAATTTTTATATGAAAACCTTCTTTTGCCCATATCTCCTAAACCAAGCGTCCTAGAGCGAAAAGGACTTTAATTCGTGACCACCCTCAAAAAATTTAAAAATCCACCCAAAACCTAAAAAAATTGAAATTTTTATATGAAAACCTTCTTTTGCCCATATCTCCTTAAATATGCGTCCTAGAGCGAAAAGGACTTTAATTCGTGACCACACCCAAAAAATTTAAAAATCCACCCAAAACCTAAAAAAATTGAAATTTTTATGTGAAAAACTTCTTTTGCCCATATCTCCTTAAATATGCGTCCTAGAGCGAAAAGGACTTTAATTCGTGACCACCCCCAAAAAATTGAAAAATCCACCCAAAACCTAAAAAAATTGAAATTTTTATATGAAAACCTTCTTTTGCCCATATCTCCTAAACCAAGCGTCCTAGAGCGAAAAGGACTTTAATTCGTGACCACCCTCAAAAAATTGAAAAATCCACCCAAAACCTAAAAAAATTGAAATTTTTATATGAAAACCTTCTTTTGCCCATATCTCCTTAAATATGCGTCCTAGAGCGAAAAGGACTTTAATTCGTGACCACACCCAAAAAATTTAAAAATCCACCCAAAACCTAAAAAAATTGAAATTTTTATGTGAAAATTTCTTTTGCCCATATCTCCTTAAATATGCGTCCTAGAGCGAAAAGGACTTTAATTCGTGACCACCCTCAAAAAATTGAAAAATCCACCCAAAACCTAAAAAAATTGAAATTTTTATATGAAAACCTTCTTTTGCCCATATCTCCTTAAATATGCGTCCTAGAGCGAAAAGGACTTTAATTCGTGACCACCCCCAAAAAATTGAAAAATCCACCCAAAACCTAAAAAAATTGAAATTTTTATATGAAAACCTTCTTTTGCCCATATCTCCTAAACTAA
This sequence comes from Haematobia irritans, assembly GCF_050003625.1. Classification (NCBI taxonomy): domain Eukaryota; kingdom Metazoa; phylum Arthropoda; class Insecta; order Diptera; family Muscidae; genus Haematobia; species Haematobia irritans. The sequence goes on along the minus strand of NC_134400.1, from coordinate 98,753,679 downwards.
GCGTCCTAGAGCGAAAAGGACTTTAATTCGTGACCACCCCCAAAAAATTGAAAAATCCACCCAAAACCTAAAAAATTGAAATTTTTATATGAAAACCTTCTTTTGCCCATATCTCCTAAACCAAGCGTCCTAGAGCGAAAAGGACTTTAATTCGTGACCACCCTCAAAAAATTGAAAAATCCACCCAAAACCTAAAAAAATTGAAATTTTTATATAAAAAACTTCTTTTGCCCATATCTCCTAAACTAAGCGTCCTAGAGCGAAAAGGACTTTAATTCGTGACCACCCTCAAAAAATTGAAAAATCCACCCAAAACCTAAAAAAATTGAAATTTTTATATGAAAACCTTCTTTTGCCCATATCTCCTAAACTAAGCGTCCTAGAGCGAAAAGGACTTTAATTCGTGACCACCCCCAAAAAATTGAAAAATCCACCCAAAACCTAAAAAAATTGAAATTTTTATATGAAAACCTTCTTTTGCCCATATCTCCTAAACCAAGCGTCCTAGAGCGAAAAGGACTTTAATTCGTGACCACCCTCAAAAAATTGAAAAATCCACCCAAAACCTAAAAAAATTGAAATTTTTATATGAAAACCTTCTTTTGCCCATATCTCCTAAACCAAGCGTCCTAGAGCGAAAAGGACTTTAATTCGTGACCACCCTCAAAAAAATGAAAAATCCACCCAAAACCTAAAAAAATTGAAATTTTTATATGAAAACCTTCTTTTGCCCATATCTCCTAAACTAAGCGTCCTAGAGCGAAAAGGACTTTAATTCGTGACCACACCCAAAAAATTTAAAAATCCACCCAAAACCTAAAAAAATTGAAATTTTTATGTGAAAAACTTCTTTTGCCCATATCTCCTTAAATATGCGTCCTAGAGCGAAAAGGACTTTAATTCGTGACCACCCTCAAAAAATTGAAAAATCCACCCAAAACCTAAAAAAATTGAAATTTTTATATGAAAACCTTCTTTTGCCTTCTTCTTACCTTCTTTTGCCCATATCTCCTAAACTAAGCGTCCTAGAGCGAAAAGGACTTTAATTCGTGACCACCCCCAAAAAATTGAAAAATCCACCCAAAACCTAAAAAAATTGAAATTTTTATATGAAAACCTTCTTTTGCCCATATCTCCTAAACCAAGCGTCCTAGAGCGAAAAGGACTTTAATTCGTGACCACCCCCAAAAAATTGAAAAATCCACCCAAAACCTAAAAAAATTGAAATTTTTATATGAAAACCTTCTTTTGCCCATATCTCCTAAACCAAGCGTCCTAGAGCGAAAAGGACTTTAATTCGTGACCACCCTCAAAAAATTGAAAAATCCACCCAAAACCTAAAAAAATTGAAATTTTTATATGAAAAACTTCTTTTGCCCATATCTCCTAAACTAAGCGTCCTAGAGCGAAAAGGACTTTAATTCGTGACCACCCTCAAAAAATTGAAAAATCCACCCAAAACCTAAAAAAATTGAAATTTTTATATGAAAACCTTCTTTTGCCCATATCTCCTTAAATATGCGTCCTAGAGCGAAAAGGACTTTAATTCGTGACCACCCCCAAAAAATTGAAAAATCCACCCAAAACCTAAAAAAATTGAAATTTTTATATGAAAACCTTCTTTTGCCCATATCTCCTAAACTAAGCGTCCTAGAGCGAAAAGGACTTTAATTCGTGACCACCCCCAAAAAATTGAAAAATCCACCCAAAACCTAAAAAAATTGAAATTTTTATATGAAAACCTTCTTTTGCCCATATCTCCTAAACCAAGCGTCCTAGAGCGAAAAGGACTTTAATTCGTGACCACCCTCAAAAAATTGAAAAATCCACCCAAAACCTAAAAAAATTGAAATTTTTATATGAAAACCTTCTTTTGCCCATATCTCCTTAAATATGCGTCCTAGAGCGAAAAGGACTTTAATTCGTGACCACCCCCAAAAAATTGAAAAATCCACCCAAAACCTAAAAAAATTGAAATTTTTATATGAAAACCTTCTTTTGCCCATATCTCCTAAACTAAGCGTCCTAGGCTTTCCTATTCAACCGTCGAACGGAACGGACGTGTTTTTTTTCAATAGCGGATAAACTCATAGTAATAGGTACCTACTACGAATTTCAAGTGTGGTGGGATATTAAGCCACCATGCAGCGAAATTCCAAGTCATCCACTGGGTTGCTAACTTCAGGGCCCAGTGGACGGGTATCGACTGGAGTTATAAATCTGGGCAATGACCAAGAGTTAGGCCCAATTAGTCGACCTGTAGACGGGTCGACAGGTGGCGACACACTGACAAGTCGAACTTTTTCTAAGGTAACGACATCAAAAGGAGGTAATCCCTCACGAAAGAGATTCAAGGAACGCAGAAATGCTTTGTTTATCCTAAAGAAGTTAGGATCAGTCGACCCAAGCACGTTGTCGGCTAAACAAAGCGATTCCTTAAAATGGGCTCAAGGAATTCTTGAGACTGGAAAAAGGGAACGATCGCCGGATGAGCTGCCATCCTCCAAAAGGGATCAAAGATCGTTTGCCTCAGTTGCTAAAGATAGCCTTGTGATGGCTATCATTAATAAAGGAGCATTGGACGGTATGGTTCCAAAGCAAAAATGGGGGGAAATTGAGAATGCTCTATCTGTCGTCTACTCACAGGTACTGGAAAAGTTTCCCGGCCCAGATCCTCGACACCAAGAGGCTGGTTGGTATCAAGGACGATTTAAGCTAGTCGCATTTGAGGACCAGAGGTCTATAGAATGTTTTAAAGCTGCTCTGATACTAATTGGTGAAGTTTGGGAAGGAGCTGCTCTAGAGTTAGTCGAGAAGAAAGACATACCGGCTAGACCTAGAGCACATGCCTGGATACCTGCAAACCCTTCTGACCCTGAATCTATTTTAAATAGACTGAAACAATGCAATCCAGATCTTCCAACAGCTGATTGGAAGGTTGGCCGTTTGGATGAAGTGGATGGACCAAGACGGCATGCAGTGTTTATATTGAACACTCAGTCTTTGCCACATCTGGCAAAGTCCCAGGGCCGTGTATGTTATGGCTTTCATTATATCCAAATGAAGGTGTATAAAAACGATCAGCTAAAGGATTCAGAAATGGACAAGCCTCTGTCTGAATCAGAAGTAAGCGGATCCTCTTGCGAAGTCGAGGGAGATACCAAAGTTGAAGACATGGATAGATACCGTATGCGTGAGGAGGCTTCTATTGCCTCAGAACTCACCAAAGTCGAACCTATGGTTATTGCGAGAGTCACCGATATCTCTGAAGAGGACATTCTTGATGACTCGATCGAAGCGGCTGATGTGACGGTTGTTGAAAATCTCGATGGTCCTACGGATCCTCCAGATAAATCTTCATCATTGTAAGGCTGCATGTGCTGCCTTAAAAGTTCTCCTGATGAAAGGGGACATAGATATAGTTCTTATTCAAGAACCATATGTTTACAAAAACAAAATATGTGAATTAAGTACTCCGGGGTTCAAACTATTGCAGTATACTGGTAATGATGTAAATCGAGCCTGTATAATTGCTAAAAACGAGCTCAATTTGTTTCTGCTTCCCTCAATGTGCAATACAGACACTGTCGTTGCAAGTTTAGAAATAGCCAAATGCAAATATTGGGTATCTTCGGTCTACATGGGACATGACAGGGAGATGCCTCCATATGCCGTTAAGACCTTAGTGGAGGAGTCACTGAAAACAAAGGCGAAACTCATTATGGGATGCGATGCGAATGCACATCATAGTATATGGGGAAGTAGTGATACTAATGCAAGGGGAGAGTCGCTAATAGAGTTTATTTTGCGTACTAATCTGGTAGTTTGCAACAAGGGAGATGTCCCAACCTTTGTCACTAAAAACAGGCAAGAGGTTTTGGACATCACCTTGGCCTCGCAAGAACTAAATGAAATGATATCTGAGTGGCAGGTTTTAAGTGAACACAGCTTCTCAGATCATCGCTACATCAGTTTCAAATTTGATGTTCATATCACCAAGATCATATTTCCGCCAAATGTTAGGAAAGCTGACTGGAATAGGTATAGGGAATCGTTCAATATGATGATACCGGAAATAACAGAGACAAATATGAGAAATGTGCAAGATATCGAACACGCAGTGGAGCGGATTACTAAGGCCTTCAACATCTCACTGAAAGCTGCATGCCCTAGAGGAAAGCCAAGGGGGAAACATCGACCACCATGGTGGTCTACGGAATTAAGTAATATGAGGGAATCCTGCAGGAAGCTCTTTAACAAGGCAAAGTCCACCAGAGCCCCTGAGGACTGGGACGCTTACAAGAAGAATCTGAGAGGATACAAGCGAGAACTGAGAAAGGCTCAGCATAACTCTTGGAATGCTTACTGCAGCAGTATTGAGAATACGTCCGAGGCTTCCAGACTACGGAAGGTTCTAGCATCCACCAACTCCGCTCCAGGTTTCATTAAAACATCGGAGGGCAATTGGACAACGTCCAGTAAGGAGACGCTGGAGGTACTATTGGACACACATTTTCCTGGAAATCAGACGGTTGAACCATGTACTGGCGGTGCCACAGTTGCTCAGCGGTCGTTTCCTGTCGAGGAAATTGTATCGGAAACTAGAATAAGATGGGCGCTAAATAGCTTTGGACCATTCAAATCCCCTGGACCTGATGGAATTACTCCGGCGGAGTTACAAGCTGTAACTGACAAAATTATCCCCTGGTTGTCGGTGATATATAAAGGATGTATCAACTTATCATATATCCCAGGAAAGTGGAGGGAAACAAAAGTCGTTTTCATACCTAAAGCGGGAAAAGCCTCTCACTCGAGGGCGAAGGATTTCCGACCAATCAGCTTATCCTCATTCCTACTTAAGACTCTGGAGAGGATGATAGATATTTATCTTAGAACTAGCATCGATTCAAGTTTGTTCTCGAAACGACAGCATGCATACTCGAAGGGCAGGTCTACTGAGACCGCACTACATGAACTAGTCAGCTTTATTGAAAGCTCACTATCTGTCAAAGAATACACAATCGTGGCGTTTCTAGACATCGAAGGGGCGTTCAATAATGTCCATCCGAGCTCGATATTAAATGGACTGATAACTCTGAATGTTGATCCATGTATACTCAGGCTGTTAGACGAACTGCTAATGAAGAGACGTATTTCAGCCACACTAGGACAAGCAAACATACAAAGGTATGTGAACAGAGGCACTCCCCAAGGAGGAGTCCTATCACCTCTTCTTTGGAATGTTGCTATAAATAGCCTTCTGGTTACTCTAGAAAAAGAAAGGATAAAAGTGGTGGCATACGCAGATGATGTGGCTCTGGCAGTCAGGGGAAAATTCCCATCCACAATCAGAGATATTATTCAGAGGGCCCTCCGGATGACTGAGAAATGGGCGAAAGACAATGGTCTTGGGGTAAATCCTGCAAAGACAGAATTAGTCATGTACTGCAACGATCGCAAAACTCCCACGGTTAGGCCTATTTCCTTAGGGGGTATTGAAATTCCCTTTGGTGAATGTGCAAAATACCTTGGCGTTATTTTGGACAGGAAGCTGAACTTTAAGCTTAATATTGAAGAAAGGGCGAGAAAGGCAACTGTAGCTTTGTACTCGTGCAAAAAGGCAATAGGAAAAAAGTGGGGACTGAAACCAAAAATTGTGCATTGGCTATACACGGCAGTGGTTAGACCTATAATGCTATATGGTGTTGTAGTCTGGTGGCCGGCACTTCAGAAACCGACTTGTTTAGATAAAGTTCAGCGTATGGCGTGTTTGTGTATTTCAGGCGCATTCAGCAAGACAGGAACAAATTCCCTTAATGTCGTGCTGCATCTATTGCCTTTAGACATTTTGGCCAAACAGTCAGCTGCAACAACGGCTGTGCGGTTGCGCGAACTATTGCTGTGGTCGGAAAAAGGTTACGGTCACAGTTCTGTCCTCAAAACAATGCCAGATGTGCCTAACGTAGTGGATTACACTTTGGCGAGTCCACTTTTCGACAAAAAGTTTGAGGCGTGGTGCACACAGACCCCGGGGAATAAAGAATATATAGATTTCTACACTGATGGCTCCAAATTGGATGGACAAGTGGGGTTCGGAGTATATTCTAATGATCTGGAACTTCGAATAGCGAAAAGATTACCTAATCACTGTAGTGTTTTTCAGGCTGAAATATTAGCAATAAGAGAGGTGGCGAATTGGCTGAGAAGTAATGTTCCAAAAAATGTGGGCATTAATATATACTCAGACAGTCAACCTGCAATAAAATCCTTGGACTCTGTGTTCCTCAACTCGAAAACGGCCATCGACTGCCGCAAATCTCTCAATGAGATGGCTGAGCAGTACAATATTCACCTAATATGGGTGCCTGGCCATAGGAACATACCGGGGAACTGCGAAGCGGATGAGTTGGCAAGGCTAGGGACTACCTTACATATTCCAGGGGAACTAGAATTTGTTGGTATGCCCCTAGCTACCTGCAAGCTCATGCTGCGTGAGAAGGCTGTTATGATGGCAAATGTTCGATGGGAGAATTGCAAGGGTTGTAACGACACCAAGCAAATATGGCCCCATTTCAACTTAAACCGCACACTAGATATGCTAATGTTCTCGAGACGTCAGATATCACTCCTGATATCTGCTATAACGGGTCGCTGCCTGATAGGCGATTTTGCAAAAACTATTGGCGCGAAGTATAATGACTATTGTATGAGCTGTCATGATGCGGAGGAAAAAGAATCAATTAAACACCTCTTGTGTGAGTGTCCTGCATTTTGTGTAAAGCGCAAGCAACTTTTAGGAGCATATAGCTTCAGATTACTGGCGGATCTGGAAAACGTTAACTTAAGCAGTCTGCTACTGTTTTTGGAACAATCTGGTTGGTTCAACAAAGAAAAATAATCAAGAAGGTTCAGCGGTTAAAACTAGAAGTGCCCATATGTAATAGGTACTTTTAGTTAATGTGGTATCACAATGGACTGAATAGTCTAAGTGAGCCTGAATCTTAATCGGGCTGCCACTTTAACCTAACCTAACCTAACCTAAGCGTCCTAGAGCGAAAAGGACTTTAATTCGTGACCACCCCCAAAAAATTGAAAAATCCACCCAAAACCTAAAAAAATTGAAATTTTTATATGAAAACCTTCTTTTGCCCATATCTCCTAAACCAAGCGTCCTAGAGCGAAAAGGACTTTAATTCGTGACCACCCTCAAAAAATTGAAAAATCCACCCAAAACCTAAAAAAATTGAAATTTTTATATAAAAAACTTCTTTTGCCCATATCTCCTAAACTAAGCGTCCTAGAGCGAAAAGGACTTTAATTCGTGACCACCCTCAAAAAATTGAAAAATCCACCCAAAACCTAAAAAAATTGAAATTTTTATATGAAAACCTTCTTTTGCCCATATCTCCTAAACTAAGCGTCCTAGAGCGAAAAGGACTTTAATTCGTGACCACCCCCAAAAAATTGAAAAATCCACCCAAAACCTAAAAAAATTGAAATTTTTATATGAAAACCTTCTTTTGCCCATATCTCCTAAACCAAGCGTCCTAGAGCGAAAAGGACTTTAATTCGTGACCACCCTCAAAAAATTGAAAAATCCACCCAAAACCTAAAAAAATTGAAATTTTTATATGAAAACCTTCTTTTGCCCATATCTCCTAAACCAAGCGTCCTAGAGCGAAAAGGACTTTAATTCGTGACCACCCTCAAAAAATTGAAAAATCCACCCAAAACCTAAAAAAATTGAAATTTTTATATGAAAACCTTCTTTTGCCCATATCTCCTTAAATATGCGTCCTAGAGCGAAAAGGACTTTAATTCGTGACCACACCCAAAAAATTTAAAAATCCGCCCAAAACCTAAAAAAATTTAAATTTTTATGTGAAAAACTTCTTTTGCCCATATCTCCTTAAATATGCGTCCTAGAGCGAAAAGGACTTTAATTCGTGACCACCCTCAAAAAATTGAAAAATCCACCCAAAACCTAAAAAAATTGAAATTTTTATATGAAAACCTTCTTTTGCCCATATCTCCTTAAATATGCGTCCTAGAGCGAAAAGGACTTTAATTCGTGACCACCCCCAAAAAATTGAAAAATCCACCCAAAACCTAAAAAAATTGAAATTTTTATATGAAAACCTTCTTTTGCCCATATCTCCTTAAATATGCGTCCTAGAGCGAAAAGGACTTTAATTCGTGACCACCCTCAAAAAATTGAAAAATCCACCCAAAACCTAAAAAAATTGAAATTTTTATATGAAAACCTTCTTTTGCCCATATCTCCTTAAATATGCGTCCTAGAGCGAAAAGGACTTTAATTCGTGACCACCCCCAAAAAATTGAAAAATCCACCCAAAACCTAAAAAAATTGAAATTTTTATATGAAAACCTTCTTTTGCCCATATCTCCTAAACTAAGCGTCCTAGAGCGAAAAGGACTTTAATTCGTGACCACCCCCAAAAAATTGAAAAATCCACCCAAAACCTAAAAAAATTGAAATTTTTATATGAAAACCTTCTTTTGCCCATATCTCCTAAACCAAGCGTCCTAGAGCGAAAAGGACTTTAATTCGTGACCACCCCCAAAAAATTGAAAAATCCACCCAAAACCTAAAAAAATTGAAATTTTTATATGAAAACCTTCTTTTGCCCATATCTCCTAAACCAAGCGTCCTAGAGCGAAAAGGACTTTAATTCGTGACCACCTTCAAAAAATTGAAAAATCCACCCAAAACCTAAAAAAATTGAAATTTTTATATGAAAAACTTCTTTTGCCCATATCTCCTAAACTAAGCGTCCTAGAGCGAAAAGGACTTTAATTCGTGACCACCCTCAAAAAATTGAAAAATCCACCCAAAACCTAAAAAAAATTGAAATTTTTATATGAAAACCTTCTTTTGCCCATATCTCCTTAAATATGCGTCCTAGAGCGAAAAGGACTTTAATTCGTGACCACCCCCAAAAAATTGAAAAATCCACCCAAAACCTAAAAAAATTGAAATTTTTATATGAAAACCTTCTTTTGCCCATATCTCCTAAACTAAGCGTCCTAGAGCGAAAAGGACTTTAATTCGTGACCACTCCCAAAAAATTGAAAAATCCACCCAAAACCTAAAAAAATTGAAATTTTTATATGAAAACCTTCTTTTGCCCATATCTCCTAAACCAAGCGTCCTAGAGCGAAAAGGACTTTAATTCGTGACCACCCTCAAAAAATTGAAAAATCCACCCAAAACCTAAAAAAATTGAAATTTTTATATGAAAACCTTCTTTTGCCCATATCTCCTAAACCAAGCGTCCTAGAGCGAAAAGGACTTTAATTCGTGACCACCCTCAAAAAATTGAAAAATCCACCCAAAACCTAAAAAAATTGAAATTTTTATATGAAAACCTTCTTTTGCCCATATCTCCTAAACTAAGCGTCCTAGAGCGAAAAGGACTTTAATTCGTGACCACCCCCAAAAAATTGAAAAATCCACCCAAAACCTAAAAAAATTGAAATTTTTATATGAAAACCTTCTTTTGCCCATATCTCCTAAACCAAGCGTCCTAGAGCGAAAAGGACTTTAATTCGTGACCACCCTCAAAAAATTGAAAAATCCACCCAAAACCTAAAAAAATTGAAATTTTTATATGAAAACCTTCTTTTGCCCATATCTCCTTAAATATGCGTCCTAGAGCGAAAAGGACTTTAATTCGTGACCACACCCAAAAAATTTAAAAATCCACCCAAAACCTAAAAAAATTGAAATTTTTATGTGAAAAACTTCTTTTGCCCATATCTCCTTAAATATGCGTCCTAGAGCGAAAAGGACTTTAATTCGTGACCACCCTCCAAAAATTGAAAAATCCACCCAAAACCTAAAAAAATTGAAATTTTTATATGAAAACCTTCTTTTGCCCATATCTCCTTAAATATGCGTCCTAGAGCGAAAAGGACTTTAATTCGTGACCACCCCCAAAAAATTGAAAAATCCACCCAAAACCTAAAAAAATTGAAATTTTTATATGAAAACCTTCTTTTGCCCATATCTCCTAAACCAAGCGTCCTAGAGCGAAAAGGACTTTAATTCGTGACCACCCTCAAAAAATTGAAAAATCCACCCAAAACCTAAAAAAATTGAAATTTTTATATGAAAAACTTCTTTTGCCCATATCTCCTAAACTAAGCGTCCTAGAGCGAAAAGGACTTTAATTCGTGACCACCCTCAAAAAATTGAAAAATCCACCCAAAACCTAAAAAAATTGAAATTTTTATATGAAAAACTTCTTTCGCCCATATCTCCTAAACTAAGCGTCCTAGAGCGAAAAGGACTTTAATTCATGACCACCCCAAAAAATTGAAAAATCCACCCAAAACCTAAAAAATTGAAATTTTTATATGAAAAACTTCTTTTGCCCATATCTCCTAAACTAAGCGTCCTAGATCGAAAAGGACTTTAATTCGTGACCACCCCAAAAAATTGAAAAATCCACCCAAAACCTAAAAAATTGAAATTTTTATATGAAAACCTTCTTTTGCCCATATCTCCTTAAATATGCGTCCTAGAGCGAAAAGGACTTTAATTCGTGACCACCCCCAAAAAATTGAAAAATCCACCCAAAACCTAAAAAATTGAAATTTTTATATGATACACTTCTTTTGCCCATATATCCTAAACTAAGCGTCCTAGAGCGAAAAAGACTATAATTCATGACCACCCCCAAAAATTGAAAAATCCACCCAAAACCTAAAAAAATTGAAATTTTTATATGAAAAACTTCTTTTGCCCATATCTCCTTAAATATGCGTCCTAGAGCGAAAAGGACTTTAATTCGTGACCACACCCAAAAAATTTAAAAATCCACCCAAAACCTAAAAAAATTGAAATTTTTATATGAAAAACTTCTTTTGCCCATATCTCCTTAAATAGAGCGAAAAGGACTTTAATTCGTGACCACCCCCAAAAAATTGAAAAATCCACCCAAAACCTAAAAAAAAATTTAATTTTTATATGAAAAACTTCTTTTGTCCATATCTCCTAAACTAAGCGTCCTAGAGCAAAAAGGACTTTAATTCGTGACCACCCTCAAAAAATTGAAAAATCCACCCAAAACCTAAAAAAAATTAAATTTTTATATGAAAAACTTCTTTTGCCCATATCTCCTAAACTAAGCGTCCTAGAGCGAAAAGGACTTTAATTCATGACCATCCCCAAAAAATTAAAAAAAAAAAAAAACTTCTTTTGCCCATATCTCCTTAAATAGAGCGAAAAGGACTTTAATTCGTGACCACCCCCAAAAAATTGAAAAATCCACCCAAAACCTAAAAAAAATTTTAATTTTTATATGAAAAACTTCTTTTGTCCATATCTCCTAAACTAAGCGTCCTAGAGCAAAAAGGACTTTAATTCGTGACCACCCTCAAAAAATTGAAAAATCCACCCAAAACCTAAAAAAAATTAAATTTTTATATGAAAAACTTCTTTTGCCCATATCTCCTAAACTAAGCGTCCTAGAGCGAAAAGGACTTTAATTCATGACCATCCCCAAAAAATTTAAAAATCAACCCAAAACCTAAAAAAATTGAAATTTTTATATGATACACTTCTTTTGCCCATATATCCTAAACTAAGCGTCCTAGAGCGAAAAGGACTTTAATTCGTGACCACCCCCAAAAAATTGAAAAATCCACCCAAAACCTAAAAAAATTGAAATTTTTATATGAAAAACTTCTTTTGCCCATATCTCCTAAACCAAGCGTCCTAGAGCGAAAAGGACTTTAATTCGTGACCACCCTCAAAAAATTGAAAAATCCACCCAAAACCTAAAAAAATTGAAATTTTTATATGAAAAACTTCTTTTGCCCATATCTTCTAAACTAAGCGTCCTAGAGCGAAAAGGACTTTAATTCGTGACCACCCTCAAAAAATTGAAAAATCCACCCAAAACCTAAAAAAATTGAAATTTTTATATGAAAACCTTCTTTTGCCCATATCTCCTTAAATATGCGTCGTAGAGCGAAAAGGACTTTAATTCGTGACCACACCCAAAAAATTTAAAAATCCACCCAAAACCTAAAAAAATTGAAATTTTTATGTGAAAAACTTCTTTTGCCCATATCTCCTTAAATATGCGTCCTAGAGCGAAAAGGACTTTAATTCGTGACCACCCTCAAAAAATTGAAAAATCCACCCAAAACCTAAAAAAATTGAAATTTTTATATGAAAACCTTCTTTTGCCCATATCTCCTTAAATATGCGTCCTAGAGCGAAAAGGACTTTAATTCGTGACCACCCCCAAAAAATTGAAAAATCCACCCAAAACCTAAAAAAATTGAAACTTTTATATGAAAACCTTCTTTTGCCCATATCTCCTAAACTAAGCGTCCTAGAGCGAAAAGGACTTTAATTCGTGACCACTCCCAAAAAATTGAAAAATCCACCCAAAACCTAAAAAAATTGAAATTTTTATATGAAAACCTTCTTTTGCCCATATCTCCTAAACCAAGCGTCCTAGAGCGAAAAGGACTTTAATTCGTGACCACCCTCAAAAAATTGAAAAATCCACCCAAAACCTAAAAAAATTGAAATTTTTATATGAAAACCTTCTTTTGCCCATATCTCCTAAACCAAGCGTCCTAGAGCGAAAAGGACTTTAATTCGTGACCACCCTCAAAAAATTGAAAAATCCACCCAAAACCTAAAAAAATTGAAATTTTTATATGAAAACCTTCTTTTGCCCATATCTCCTAAACTAAGCGTCCTAGAGCGAAAAGGACTTTAATTCGTGACCACCCCCAAAAAATTGAAAAATCCACCCAAAACCTAAAAAAATTGAAATTTTTATATGAAAACCTTCTTTTGCCCATATCTCCTAAACCAAGCGTCCTAGAGCGAAAAGGACTTTAATTCGTGACCACCCTCAAAAAATTGAAAAATCCACCCAAAACCTAAAAAAATTGAAATTTTTATATGAAAACCTTCTTTTGCCCATATCTCCTTAAATATGCGTCCTAGAGCGAAAAGGACTTTAATTCGTGACCACACCCAAAAAATTTAAAAATCCACCCAAAACCTAAAAAAATTGAAATTTTTATGTGAAAAACTTCTTTTGCCCATATCTCCTTAAATATGCGTCCTAGAGCGAAAAGGACTTTAATTCATGACCACCCCAAAAAATTGAAAAATCCACCCAAAACCTAAAAAATTGAAATTTTTATATGAAAAACTTCTTTTGCCCATATCTCCTAAACTAAGCGTCCTAGAGCGAAAAGGACTTTAATTCGTGACCACCCCAAAAAATTGAAAAATCCACCCAAAACCTAAAAAATTGAAATTTTTATATGAAAACCTTCTTTTGCCCATATCTCCTTAAATATGCGTCCTAGAGCGAAAAGGACTTTAATTCGTGACCACCCCCAAAAAATTGAAAAATCCACCCAAAACCTAAAAAAATTGAAATTTTTATATGATACACTTCTTTTGCCCATATATCCTAAACTAAGCGTCCTAGAGCGAAAAAGACTATAATTCATGACCACCCCCAAAAATTGAAAAATCCACCCAAAACCTAAAAAAATTGAAATTTTTATATGAAAAACTTCTTTTGCCCATATCTCCTTAAATATGCGTCCTAGAGCGAAAAGGACTTTAATTCGTGACCACCCCCAAAAAATTGAAAAATCCACCCAAAACCTAAAAAAATTGAAATTTTTATATGAAAAACTTCTTTTGCCCATATCTCCTTAAATAGAGCGAAAAGGACTTTAATTCGTGACCACCCCCAAAAAATTGAAAAATCCACCCAAAACCTAAAAAAAATTTTAATTTTTATATGAAAAACTTCTTTTGTCCATATCTCCTAAACTAAGCGTCCTAGAGCAAAAAGGACTTTAATTCGTGACCACCCCCAAAAAATTGAAAAATCCACCCAAAACCTAAAAAAAATTAAATTTTTATATGAAAAACTTCTTTTGCCCATATCTCCTAAACTAAGCGTCCTAGAGCGAAAAGGACTTTAATTCATGACCATCCCCAAAAAATTTAAAAATCAACCCAAAACCTAAAAAAATTGAAATTTTTATATGATACACTTCTTTTGCCCATATATCCTAAACTAAGCGTCCTAGAGCGAAAAGGACTTTAATTCGTGACCACCCCCAAAAAATTGAAAAATCCACCCAAAACCTAAAAAAATTGAAATTTTTATATGAAAAACTTCTTTTGCCCATATCTCCTAAACTAAGCGTCCTAGAGCGAAAAGGACTTTAATTCGTGACCACCCCCAAAAAATTGAAAAATCCACCCAAAACCTACAAAAATTGAAATTTTTATATGAAAAGCTTCTTTTGCCCATATCTCCTAAACTAAGCGTCCTAGAGCGAAAAGGACTTTAATTCGTGACCACCCTCAAAAAATTGAAAAATCCACCCAAAACCTAAAAAAATTGAAATTTTTATATGAAAACCTTCTTTTGCCCATATCTCCTTAAATATGCGTCCTAGAGCGAAAAGGACTTTAATTCGTGACCACACCCAAAAAATTTAAAAATCCACCCAAAACCTAAAAAAATTTAAATTTTTATGTGAAAAACTTCTTTTGCCCATATCTCCTTAAATATGCGTCGTAGAGCGAAAAGGACTTTAATTCGTGACCACACCCAAAAAATTTAAAAATCCACCCAAAACCTAAAAAAATTGAAATTTTTATGTGAAAAACTTCTTTTGCCCATATCTCCTTAAATATGCGTCCTAGAGCGAAAAGGACTTTAATTCGTGACCACCCCCAAAAAATTGAAAAATCCACCCAAAACTTCTTTTGCCCATATCTCCTAAACTAAGCGTCCTAGAGCGAAAAGGACTTTAATTCATGACCATCCCCAAAAAATTTAAAAATCAACCCAAAACATAAAAAAAATTGAAATTTTTATATGATACACTTCTTTTGCCCATATATCCTAAACTAAGAGTCCTAGAGCGAAAAGGACTTTAATTCGTGACCACCCCCAAAAAATTGAAAAATCCACCCAAAACCTAAAAAAATTGAAATTTTTATATGAAAAACTTCTTTTGCCCATATCTCCTTAAATATGCGTCCTAGAGCGAAAAGGACTTTAATTCGTGACCACCCCCAAAAAATTGAAAAATCCACCCAAAACCTAAAAAAATTGAAATTTTTATATGAAAAACTTCTTTTGCCCATATCTCCTAAACTAAACGTCCTAGAGCGAAAAGGACTTTAATTCGTGACCACCCCAAAAAATTGAAAAATCCACCCAAAACCTAAAAAAATTGAAATTTTTATATGAAAAACTTCTTTTGCCCATATCTCCTAAACTAAGCGTCCTAGAGCGAAAAGGACTTTAATTCGTGACCACCCTCAAAAAATTGAAAAATCCACCCAAAACCTAAAAAAATTGAAATTTTTATATGAAAACCTTCTTTTGCCCATATCTCCTTAAATATGCGTCCTAGAGCGAAAAGGACTTTAATTCGTGACCACCCCCAAAAAATTTAAAAATCCACCCAAAACCTAAAAAAAAATTTAATTTTTATATGAAAAACTTCTTTTGTCCATATCTCCTAAACTAAGCGTCCTAGAGCAACAAGGACTTTAATTCGTGACCACCCCCAAAAAATTGAAAAATCCACCCAAAACCTAAAAAAATTGAAATTTTTATATGAAAAACTTCTTTTGCCCATATCTCCTAAACTAAGCGTCCTAGAGCGAAAAGGACTTTAATTCGTGACCACCCCCAAAAAATTGAAAAATCCACCCAAAACCTAAAAAAATTGAAATTTTTATATGATACACTTCTTTTGCCCATATATCCTAAACTAAGCGTCCTAGAACGAAGAGGACTTTAATTCGTGACCACCCCCAAAAAATTGAAAAATCCACCCAAAACCTAAAAAAATTGAAATTTTTATATGAAAAACTTCTTTTGCCCATATCTCCTAAACTAAGCGTCCTAGAGCGAAAAGGACTTTAATTCGTGACCACCCCCAAAAAATTGAAAAATCCACCCAAAACCTACAAAAATTGAAATTTTTATATGAAAAGCTTCTTTTGCCCATATCTCCTAAACTAAGCGTCCTAGAGCGAAAAGGACTTTAATTCGTGACCACCCTCAAAAAATTGACAAATCCACCCAAAACTTAAAAAAATTTAAATTTTTATATGAAAACCTTCTGTTGCCCATATCTCCTTAAATATGCGTCCTAGAGCGAAAAGGACTTTAATTCGTGACCACACCCAAAAAATTGAAAAATCCACCCAAAACCTAAAAAAATTGAAATTTTTATGTGAAAAACTTCTTTTGCCCATATCTCCTTAAATATGCGTCCTAGAGCGAAAAGGACTTTAATTCGTGACCACCCTCAAAAAATTGAAAAATCCACCCAAAACCTAAAAAAATTGAAATTTTTATATGAAAACCTTCTTTTGCCCATATCTCCTTAAATATGCGTCCTAGAGCGAAAAGGACTTTAATTCGTGACCACCCCCAAAAAATTGAAAAATCCACCCAAAACCTAAAAAAATTGAAATTTTTATATGAAAACCTTCTTTTGCCCATATCTCCTAAATTAAGCGTCCTAGAGCGAAAAGGACTTTAATTCATGACCACCCCAAAAAATTGAAAAATCCACCCAAAACCTAAAAAAATTGAAATTTTTATATGAAAACCTTCTTTTGCCCATATCTCCTAAACTAAGCGTCCTAGAGCGAAAAGGACTTTAATTCGTGACCACCCCCAAAAAATTGAAAAATCCACCCAAAACCTAAAAAAAATTAAATTTTTATATGAAAACCTTCTTTTGCCCATATCTCCTAAACCAAGCGTCCTAGAGCGAAAAGGACTTTACTTCGTGACGACCCTCAAAAAATTGAAAAATCCACCCAAAACCTAAAAAAATTGAAATTTTTATATGAAAAACTTATTTTGCCCATATCTCCTAAACTAAGCGTCCTAGAGCGAAATGGACTTTAATTCGTGACCACCTCCAAAAAATTGAAAAATCCACCCAAAACCTAAAAAAATTGAAATTTTTATATGAAAAACTTCTTTTGCCCATATCTCCTTAAATATGCGTCCTATAGCGAAAAGGACTTTAATTCGTGACCACCCCCAAAAAATTGAAAAATCCACCCAAAACCTAAAAAAATTGAAATTTTTATATGAAAAACTTCTTTTGCCCATATCTCCTAAACTAAGCGTCCTAGAGCGAAAAGGACTTTAATTCGTGACCACCCTCAAAAAATTGAAAAATCCACCCAAAACCTAAAAAAATTGAAATTTTTATATGAAAACCTTCTTTTGCCCATATCTCCTTAAATATGCGTCCTAGAGCGAAAAGGACTTTAATTCGTGACCACCCCCAAAAAATTGAAAAATCCACCCAAAACCTAAAAAAATTGAAATTTTTATATGAAAAACTTCTTTTCCCATATCTCCTAAACTAAGCGTCCTAGAGCGAAAAGGACTTTAATTCATGACCACCCCCAAAAAATTGAAAAATCCACCCAAAACCTAAAAAAATTGAAATTTTTATATGAAAAGCTTCTTTTGCCCATATCTCCTAAACTAAGCGTCCTAGAGCGAAAAGGACTTTAATTCGTGACCACCCTCAAAAAATTGAAAAATCCACCCAAAACCTAAAAAAATTGAAATTTTTATATGAAAAACTTCTTTTGTCCATATCTCCTTAAATATGCGTCGTAGAGCGAAAAGGACTTTAATTCGTGACCACCCCCAAAAAATTGAAAAATCAACCCGAAACCTAAAAAAATTGAAATTTTTATATGAAAAACTTCTTTTGCCCATATCTCCTAAACTAAGCGTCCTAGAGCGAAAAGGACTTTAATTCGTGACCACCCCAAAAAATTTAAAAATCCACCCAAAACCTAAAAAAATTGAAATTTTTATATGACAAACTTCTTTTGCCCATATCTCCTTAAATATGCGTCCTAGAGCGAAAAGGACTTTAATTCGTGACCACCCCCAAAAAATTTAAAAATCCACCCAAAACCTAAGCGTCCTAGAGCGAAAAGAACTTTAATTCATGACCACCCCAAAAAATTGAAAAATCCACCCAAAACCTAAAAAAATTGAAATTTTTATATGAAAAACTTCTTTTGTCCATATCTTCTAAACTAAGCGTCCTAGAGCGAAAAGGACTTTAATTCGTGACCACCCCAAAAAATTGAAAAATCCACCCAAAACCTAAAAAAATTGAAATTTTTATATGAAAAACTTATTTTGCCCATATCTCCTAAACTAAGCGTCCTAGAGCGAAAAGGACTTTAATTCGTGACCACCCCCAAAAAATTGAAAAATCCACCCAAAACCTAAAAAAATTGAAATTTTTATATGAAAAACTTCTTTTGCCCATATCTCCTAAACTAAGCGTCCTAGAGCGAAAAGGACTTTAATTCGTGACCACCCTCAAAAAATTGAAAAATCCACCCAAAACCTAAAAAAATTGAAATTTTTATATGAAAACCTTCTTTTGCCCATATCTCCTTAAATATGCGTCCTAGAGCGAAAAGGACTTTAATTCGTGACCACCCCCAAAAAATTGAAAAATCCACCCAAAACCTAAAAAAATTGAAATTTTTATATAAAAACCTTCTTTTGCCCATATCTCCTAAACTAAGCCTCCTAGAGGGAAAAGGACTTTATTTCATGACCACCCCAAAAAATTGAAAAATCCACCCAAAACCTAAAAAAATTGAAATTCTTATATGAAAAACTTCTTTTGCCCATATCTCCTTAAATATGCGTCCTAGAGCGAAAAGGACTTTAATTCGTGACCACACCCAAAAAATTGAAAAATCCACCCAAAACTTAAAAAAATTGAAATTTTTATATGAAAACCTTCTTTTGCCCATATCTCCTAAACTAAGCGTCCTAGAGCGAAAAGGACTTTAATTCATGACCACCCCAAAAAATTGAAAAATCCACCCAAAACCCAAAAAAATTGAAATTTTTATATGAAAACTTTCTTTTGCCCATATCTCCTAAACCAAGCGTCCTAGAGCGAAAAGGACTTTAATTCGTGACCACCCTCAAAAAATTGAAAAATCCACCCAAAACCTAAAAAAATTGAAATTTTTATATGAAAAACTTCTTTTGCCCATATCTCCTAAACTAAGCGTCCTAGAGCGAAAAGGACTTTAATTCGTGACCACCCCCAAAAAATTGAAAAATCCACCCAAAACCTAAAAAAATTGCCCATATCTCCTTAAATATGCGTCCTAGAGCGAAAAGGACTTTAATTCGTGACCACCCCCAAAAAATTGAAAAATCCACCCAAAACCTAAAAAAATTGAAATTTTTATATGAAAAACTTCTTTTGCCCATATCTCCTAAACTAAGCGTCCTAGAGCGAAAAGGACTTTAATTCATGACCACCCTAAAAAACTGAAAAATCCACCCAAAACCTAAAAAAATTGAAATTTTTATATGAAAAACTTCTTTTGTCCATATCTCCTAAACTAAACGTCCTAGAGCGAAAAGGACTTTAATTCGTGACCACCCCAAAAAATTGAAAAATCCACCCAAAACCTAAAAAAATTGAAATTTTTATATGAAAAACTTCTTTTGCCCATATCTCCTAAACTAAGCGTCCTAGAACGAAAAGGACTTTAATTCGTGACCACCCCCAAAAAATTGAAAAATCCACCCAAAACCCAAAAAAATTGAAATTTTTATATGAAAAACTTCTTTTGCCCATATCTCCTAAACTAAGCGTCCTAGAGCGAAAAGGACTTTAATTCGTGACCACCCCCAAAAAATTGAAAAATCCACCCAAACCCTAAAAAAATTGAAATTTTTATATGAAAAACTTCTTTTGCCCATATCTCCTAAACTAAGCGTCCTAGAGCGAAAAGGACTTTAATTCGTGACCACCCCCAAAAAATTGAAAAATCCACCCAAAACCTAAAAAATTTAAATTTTTATATGAAAAACTTCTTTTGCCCATATCTCCTAAACTAAGCGTCCTAGAGCGAAAAGGACTTTAATTCATGACCACCCCAAAAAACTGAAAAATCCACCCAAAACCTAAAAAAATTTAAATTTTTATATGAAAAACTTCTTTTGTCCATATCTCCTAAACTAAACGTCCTAGAGCGAAAAGGACTTTAATTCGCGACCACCCCAAAAAATTGAAAAATCCACCCAAAACCTAAAAAAATTGAAATTTTTATATGAAAAACTTCTTTTGCCCATATCTCCTAAACTAAGCGTCCTAGAGCGAAAAGGACTTTGATTCGTGACCACC
Source organism: Haematobia irritans (assembly GCF_050003625.1). NCBI lineage: Eukaryota > Metazoa > Arthropoda > Insecta > Diptera > Muscidae > Haematobia > Haematobia irritans. The sequence goes on along the minus strand of NC_134400.1, from coordinate 98,733,414 downwards.
CCCAAAAAATTGAAAAATCCACCCAAAACCTAAAAAAATTGAAATTTTTATATGAAAAACTTCTTTTGCCCATATCTCCTAAACTAAGCGTCCTAGAGCGAAAAGGACTTTAATTCGTGACCACCCTCAAAAAATTGAAAAATCCACCCAAAACCTAAAAAAATTGAAATTTTTATATGAAAACCTTCTTTTGCTCATATCTCCTTAAATATGCGTCCTAGAGCGAAAAGGACTTTAATTCGTGACCACCCCCAAAAAATTTAAAAATCCACCCAAAACCTAAAAAAATTGAAATTTTTATATGAAAAACTTCTTTTCCCATATCTCCTTAAATATGCGTCCTAGAGCGAAAAGGACTTTAATTCATGACCACCCCCAAAAAATTGAAAAATCCACCCAAAACCTAAAAAAATTGAAATTTTTATATGAAAAACTTCTTTTGCCCATATCTCCTAAACTAAGCGCCCTAAAGCGAAAAGGACTTTAATTCGTGACCATCCCCAAAAAATTGAAAAATCCACCCAAAACCTAAAAAAATTGAAATTTTTATATGAAAAACTTCTTTTGCCCATATCTCCTAAACTAAGCGTCCTAGAGCGAAAAGGACTTTAATTCGTGACCACCCTCAAAAATTGAAAAATCCACCCAAAACCTAAAAAAATTTAAATTTTTATATGAAAAACTTCTTTTGCCCATATCTCCTTAAATATGCGTCCTAGAGCGAAAAGGACTTTAATTCGTGACCACCCTCAAAAAATTTAAAAATCCACCCAAAACCTAAAACAATAGAAATTTTTATATGAAAACCTTCTTTTGCCCATATCTCCTAAACTAAGCCTCCTAGAGCGAAAAGGACTTTAATTCGTGACCACCCCCAAAAAATTGAAAAATCCACCCAAAACCTAAAAAAATTGAAATTTTTATATGAAAAGCTTCTTTTGCCCATATCTCCTAAACTAAGCGTCCTAGAGCGAAAAGGACTTTAATTCGTGACCACCCTCAAAAAATTGAAAAATCCACCCAAAACCTAAAAAAATTGAAATTTTTATATGAAAAACTTCTTTTGTCCATATCTCCTTAAATATGCGTCGTAGAGCGAAAAGGACTTTAATTCGTGACCACCCCCAAAAAATTGAAAAATCATCCCGAAACCTAAAAAAATTTAAATTTTTATATGAAAACCTTCTTTTGCCCATATCTCCTAAACTAAGCGTCCTAGAGCGAAAAGGACTTTAATTCGTGACCACCCCAAAAAATTGAAAAATCCACCCAAAACCAAAAAAAATTGAAAATTTTATATGACAAACTTCTTTTGCCCATATCTCCTTAAATATGCGTCCTAGAGCGAAAAGGACTGTAATTCGTGACCACCCCCAAAAAATTGAAAAATCCACCCAAAACCTAAAAAAAATTGAAATTTTTATATGAAAAACTTCTTTTGTCCATATTTCCTTAAATATGCGTCCTAGAGCGAAAAGGACTTTAATTCGTGACCACCCCCAAAAAATTGAAAAATCCACCCAAAACCTAAGCGTCCTAGAGCGAAAAGGACTTTAATTCATGACCACCCCAAAAAATTGAAAAATCCACCCAAAACCTAAAAAAATTGAAATTTTTATATGAAAAACTTCTTTTGTCCATATCTTCTAAACTAAGCGTCCTAGAGCGAAAAGGACTTTAATTCGTGACCACCCCAAAAAATTGAAAAATCCACCCAAAACCTAAAAAAATTGAAATTTTTATATGAAAAACTTCTTTTGCCCATATCTCCTAAACTAAGCGTCCTAGAGCGAAAAGGACTTTAATTCGTGACCACCCTCAAAAATTGAAAAATCCACCCAAAACCTAAAAAAATTTAAATTTTTATATGAAAAACTTCTTTTGCCCATATCTCCTTAAATATGCGTCCTAGAGCGAAAAGGACTTTAATTCGTGACCACCCTCAAAAAATTTAAAAATCCACCCAAAACCTAAAACAATAGAAATTTTTATATGAAAACCTTCTTTTGCCCATATCTCCTAAACTAAGCCTCCTAGAGCGAAAAGGACTTTAATTCGTGACCACCCCCAAAAAATTGAAAAATCCACCCAAAACCTAAAAAAATTGAAATTTTTATATGAAAAGCTTCTTTTGCCCATATCTCCTAAACTAAGCCTCCTAGAGGGAAAAGGACTTTAATTCATGACCACCCCAAAAAATTGAAAAATCCACCCAAAACCTAAAAAAATTGAAATTCTTATATGAAAAACTTCTTTTGCCCATATCTCCTTAAATATACGTCCTAGAGCGAAAAGGACTATAATTCGTGACCACCCCCAAAAAATTGAAAAATCCACCCAAAACCTAAGCGTCCTAGAGCGAAAAGGACTTTAATTCATGACCACCCCAAAAAATTGAAAAATCCACCCAAAACCTAAAAAAATTGAAATTTTTATATGAAAAACTTCTTTTGCCCATATCTCCTAAACTAAGCGTCCAAGAGCGAGAAGGACTTTAATTCGTGACCACCCTCAAAAAATTGAAAAATCCACCCAAAACCTAAAAAAATTGAAATTTTTATATGAAAACCTTCTTTTGCCCATATCTCCTTAAATATGCGTCCTAGAGCGAAAAGGACTTTAATTCGTGACCACCCCCAAAAAATTTAAAAATCCACCCAAAACCTAAAAAAAATTGGAATTTTTATATGAAAAACTTCTTTTGCCCATATCTCCTTAAATATGCGTCCTAGAGCGAAAAGGACTTTAATTCGTGACCACCCCCAAAAAATTGAAAAATCCACCCAAAACCTAAAAAAATTGAAATTTTTATATGAAAAACTTCTTTTGCCCATATCTCCTAAACTAAGCGTCCTAGAGCGAAAAGGACTTTAATTCGTGACCACCCCCAAAAAATTGAAAAATCCACCCAAAACCTAAAAAAATTGAAATTTTTATATGAAAAACTTCTTTTGCCCATATCTCCTAAACTAAGCGTCCTAGAGCGAAAAGGACTTTAATTCGTGACCACCCCCAAAAAATTTAAAAATCCACCCAAAACCTAAAAAAATTTAAATTTTTATATGAAAAACTTCTTTTGCCCATATCTCCTTAAGTATGCGTCCTAGAGCGAAAAGGACTTTAATTCGTGACCACCCTCAAAAAATTGAAAAATCCACCCAAAACCTAAAAAAATTGAAATTTTTATATGAAAACCTTCTTTTGCCCATATCTCCTAAACTAAGCCTCCTAGAGCGAAAAGGACTTTAATTCATGACCACCCCAAAAAATTGAAAAATCCACCCAAAACCTAAAAAAATTGAAATTTTTATATGAAAAACTTCTTTTGTCCATATCTCCTTAAATATGCGTCCTAGAGCGAAAAGGACTTTAATTCATGACCACCCCCAAAAAATTGAAAAATCCACCCAAAACCTAAAAAAATTGAAATTTTTATATGAAAAACTTCTTTTGCCCATATCTCCTAAACTAAGCGTCCTAGAGCGAAAAGGACTTTAATTCGTGACCACCCCCAAAAAATTGAAAAATCCACCCAAAACCTAAAAAAATTGAAATTTTTATATGAAAAACTTCTTTTGCCCATATCTCCTAAACTAAGCGTCCTAGAGCGAAAAGGACTTTAATTCGTGACCACCCCCAAAAAATTTAAAAATCCACCCAAAACCTAAAAAAATTTAAATTTTTATATGAAAAACTTCTTTTGCCCATATCTCCTAAACTAAGCGTCCTAGAGCGAAAAGGACTTTAATTCGTGACCACCCCCAAAAAATTGAAAAATCCACCCAAACCCTAAAAAAATTGAAATTTTTATATGAAAAACTTCTTTTGCCCATATCTCCTAAACTAAGCGTCCTAGAGCGAAAAGGACTTTAATTCGTGACCACCCCCAAAAAATTGAAAAATCCACCCAAAACCTAAAAAAATTTAAATTTTTATATGAAAAACTTCTTTTGCCCATATCTCCTAAACTAAGCGTCCTAGAGCGAAAAGGACTTTAATTCATGACCACCCCAAAAAACTGAAAAATCCACCCAAAACCTAAAAAAATTTAAATTTTTATATGAAAAACTTCTTTTGTCCATATCTCCTAAACTAAACGTCCTAGAGCGAAAAGGACTTTAATTCGTGACCACCCCAAAAAATTGAAAAATCCACCCAAAACCTAAAAAAATTGAAATTTTTATATGAAAAACTTCTTTTGCCCATATCTCCTAAACTAAGCGTCCTAGAGCGAAAAGGACTTTGATTCGTGACCACCCCCAAAAAATTGAAAAATCCACCCAAAACCTAAAAAAATTGAAATTTTTATATGAAAAACTTCTTTTGCCCATATCTCCTAAACTAAGCGTCCTAGAGCGAAAAGGACTTTAATTCGTGACCACCTTCAAAAAATTGAAAAATCCACCCAAAACCTAAAAAAATTGAAATTTTTATATGAAAACCTTCTTTTGCTCATATCTCCTTAAATATGCGTCCTAGAGCGAAAAGGACTTTAATTCGTGACCACCCCCAAAAAATTTAAAAATCCACCCAAAACCTAAAAAAATTGAAATTTTTATATGAAAAACTTCTTTTCCCATATCTCCTTAAATATGCGTCCTAGAGCGAAAAGGACTTTAATTCATGACCACCCCCAAAAAATTGAAAAATCCACCCAAAACCTAAAAAAATTGAAATTTTTATATGAAAAACTTCTTTTGCCCATATCTCCTAAACTAAGCGCCCTAAAGCGAAAAGGACTTTAATTCGTGACCATCCCCAAAAAATTGAAAAATCCACCCAAAACCTAAAAAAATTGAAATTTTTATATGAAAAACTTCTTTTGCCCATATCTCCTAAACTAAGCGTCCTAGAGCGAAAAGGACTTTAATTCGTGACCACCCTCAAAAATTGAAAAATCCACCCAAAACCTAAAAAAATTTAAATTTTTATATGAAAAACTTCTTTTGCCCATATCTCCTTAAATATGCGTCCTAGAGCGAAAAGGACTTTAATTCGTGACCACCCTCAAAAAATTTAAAAATCCACCCAAAACCTAAAACAATAGAAATTTTTATATGAAAACCTTCTTTTGCCCATATCTCCTAAACTAAGCCTCCTAGAGCGAAAAGGACTTTAATTCGTGACCACCCCCAAAAAATTGAAAAATCCACCCAAAACCTAAAAAAATTGAAATTTTTATATGAAAAGCTTCTTTTGCCCATATCTCCTAAACTAAGCGTCCTAGAGCGAAAAGGACTTTAATTCGTGACCACCCTCAAAAAATTGAAAAATCCACCCAAAACCTAAAAAAATTGAAATTTTTATATGAAAAACTTCTTTTGTCCATATCTCCTTAAATATGCGTCGTAGAGCGAAAAGGACTTTAATTCGTGACCGCCCCCAAAAAATTGAAAAATCATCCCGAAACCTAAAAAAATTTAAATTTTTATATGAAAACCTTCTTTTGCCCATATCTCCTAAACTAAGCGTCCTAGAGCGAAAAGGACTTTAATTCGTGACCACCCCAAAAAATTGAAAAATCCACCCAAAACCAAAAAAAATTGAAATTTTTATATGACAAACTTCTTTTGCCCATATCTCCTTAAATATGCGTCCTAGAGCGAAAAGGACTGTAATTCGTGACCACCCCCAAAAAATTGAAAAATCCACCCAAAACCTAAAAAAAATTGAAATTTTTATATGAAAAACTTCTTTTGTCCATATCTCCTTAAATATGCGTCCTAGAGCGAAAAGGACTTTAATTCGTGACCACCCCCAAAAAATTGAAAAATCCACCCAAAACCTAAGCGTCCTAGAGCGAAAAGGACTTTAATTCATGACCACCCCAAAAAATTGAAAAATCCACCCAAAACCTAAAAAAATTGAAATTTTTATATGAAAAACTTCTTTTGTCCATATCTTCTAAACTAAGCGTCCTAGAGCGAAAAGGACTTTAATTCGTGACCACCCCAAAAAATTGAAAAATCCACCCAAAACCTAAAAAAATTGAAATTTTTATATGAAAAACTTCTTTTGCCCATATCTCCTAAACTAAGCGTCCTAGAGCGAAAAGGACTTTAATTCGTGACCATCCTCAAAAAATTGAAAAATCCACCCAAAACCTAAAAAAATTTAAATTTTTATATGAAAAACTTCTTTTGCCCATATCTCCTTAAATATGCGTCCTAGAGCGAAAAGGACTTTAATTCGTGACCACCCCCAAAAAATTGAAAAATCCACCCAAAACCTAAAAAAATTGAAATTTTTATATGAAAACCTTCTTTTGCCCATATCTCCTAAACTAAGCCTCCTAGAGGGAAAAGGACTTTAATTCATGACCACCCCAAAAAATTGAAAAATCCACCCAAAACCTAAAAAAATTGAAATTCTTATATGAAAAACTTCTTTTGCCCATATCTCCTTAAATATACGTCCTAGAGCGAAAAGGACTATAATTCGTGACCACCCCCAAAAAATTGAAAAATCCACCCAAAACCTAAGCGTCCTAGAGCGAAAAGGACTTTAATTCATGACCACCCCAAAAAATTGAAAAATCCACCCAAAACCTAAAAAAATTGAAATTTTTATATGAAAAACTTCTTTTGCCCATATCTCCTAAACTAAGCGTCCAAGAGCGAGAAGGACTTTAATTCGTGACCACCCTCAAAAAATTGAAAAATCCACCCAAAACCTAAAAAAATTGAAATTTTTATATGAAAACCTTCTTTTGCCCATATCTCCTTAAATATGCGTCCTAGAGCGAAAAGGACTTTAATTCGTGACCACCCCCAAAAAATTTAAAAATCCACCCAAAACCTAAAAAAAATTGGAATTTTTATATGAAAAACTTCTTTTGCCCATATCTCCTTAAATATGCGTCCTAGAGCGAAAAGGACTTTAATTCGTGACCACCCCCAAAAAATTGAAAAATCCACCCAAAACCTAAAAAAATTGAAATTTTTATATGAAAAACTTCTTTTGCCCATATCTCCTAAACTAAGCGTCCTAGAGCGAAAAGGACTTTAATTCGTGACCACCCCCAAAAAATTGAAAAATCCACCCAAAACCTAAAAAAATTGAAATTTTTATATGAAAAACTTCTTTTGCCCATATCTCCTAAACTAAGCGTCCTAGAGCGAAAAGGACTTTAATTCGTGACCACCCCCAAAAAATTTAAAAATCCACCCAAAACCTAAAAAAATTTAAATTTTTATATGAAAAACTTCTTTTGCCCATATCTCCTTAAGTATGCGTCCTAGAGCGAAAAGGACTTTAATTCGTGACCACCCTCAAAAAATTGAAAAATCCACCCAAAACCTAAAAAAATTGAAATTTTTATATGAAAACCTTCTTTTGCCCATATCTCCTAAACTAAGCCTCCTAGAGCGAAAAGGACTTTAATTCATGACCACCCCAAAAAATTGAAAAATCCACCCAAAACCTAAAAAAATTGAAATTTTTATATGAAAAACTTCTTTTGTCCATATCTCCTTAAATATGCGTCCTAGAGCGAAAAGGACTTTAATTCGTGACCACCCTCAAAAAATTGAAAAATCCACCCAAAACCTAAAAAAATTGAAATTTTTATATGAAAAACTTCTTTTGCCCATATCTCCTAAACTAAGCGTCCTAGAGCGAAAAGGACTTTAATTCGTGACCACCCCAAAAAATTTAAAAATCCACCCAAAACCTAAAAAAATTGAAATTTTTATATGAAAAACTTCTTTTGCCCATATCTCCTTAAATATGCGTCCTAGAGCGAAAAGGACTTTAATTCGTGACCACCCCCAAAACATTGAACAATCCACCCAAAACCTAAAAAAAATTGAAATTTTTATATGAAAACCTTCTTTTGCCCATATCTCCTAAACTAAGCGTCCTAGAGCGAAAAGGACTTTAATTCGTGACCACCCCAAAAAATTGAAAAATCCACCCAAAACCTAAAAAAATTGAAATTTTTATATGAAAAACTTCTTTTGCCCATATCTCCTAAACTAAGCGTCCTAGAGCGAAAAGGACTTTAATTCGTGACCACCCTCAAAAATTGAAAAATCCACCCAAAACCTAAAAAAATTTAAATTTTTATATGAAAAACTTCTTTTGCCCATATCTCCTTAAATATGCGTCCTAGAGCGAAAAGGACTTTAATTCGTGACCACCCTCAAAAAATTTAAAAATCCACCCAAAACCTAAAACAATTGAAATTTTTATATGAAAACCTTCTTTTGCCCATATCTCCTAAACTAAGCCTCCTAGAGCGAAAAGGACTTTAATTCGTGACCACCCCCAAAAAATTGAAAAATCCACCCAAAACCTAAAAAAATTGAAATTTTTATATGAAAAGCTTCTTTTGCCCATATCTCCTAAACTAAGCGTCCTAGAGCGAAAAGGACTTTAATTCGTGACCACCCTCAAAAAATTGAAAAATCCACCCAAAACCTAAAAAAATTGAAATTTTTATATGAAAAACTTCTTTTGTCCATATCTCCTTAAATATGCGTCGTAGAGCGAAAAGGACTTTAATTCGTGACCACCCCCAAAAAATTGAAAAATCATCCCGAAACCTAAAAAATTTAAATTTTTATATGAAAACCTTCTTTTGGCCATATCTCCTAAACTAAGCGTCCTAGAGCGAAAAGGACTTTAATTCGTGACCACCCCAAAAAATTGAAAAATCCACCCAAAACCAAAAAAAATTGAAATTTTTATATGACAAACTTCTTTTGCCCATATCTCCTTAAATATGCGTCCTAGAGCGAAAAGGACTGTAATTCGTGACCACCCCCAAAAAATTGAAAAATCCACCCAAAACCTAAAAAAAATTGAAATTTTTATATGAAAAACTTCTTTTGTCCATATCTCCTTAAATATGCGTCCTAGAGCGAAAAGGACTTTAATTCGTGACCACCCCCAAAAAATTGAAAAATCCACCCAAAACCTAAGCGTCCTAGAGCGAAAAGGACTTTAATTCATGACCACCCCAAAAAATTGAAAAATCCACCCAAAACCTAAAAAAATTGAAATTTTTATATGAAAAACTTCTTTTGTCCATATCTTCTAAACTAAGCGTCCTAGAGCGAAAAGGACTTTAATTCGTGACCACCCCAAAAAATTGAAAAATCCACCCAAAACCTAAAAAAATTGAAATTTTTATATGAAAAACTTCTTTTGCCCATATCTCCTAAACTAAGCGTCCTAGAGCGAAAAGGACTTTAATTCGTGACCACCCTCAAAAAATTGAAAAATCCACCCAAAACCTAAAAAAATTTAAATTTTTATATGAAAAACTTCTTTTGCCCATATCTCCTTAAATATGCGTCCTAGAGCGAAAAGGACTTTAATTCGTGACCACCCCCAAAAAATTGAAAAATCCACCCAAAACCTAAAAAAATTGAAATTTTTATATGAAAACCTTCTTTTGCCCATATCTCCTAAACTAAGCCTCCTAGAGGGAAAAGGACTTTAATTCATGACCACCCCAAAAAATTGAAAAATCCACCCAAAACCTAAAAAAATTGAAATTCTTATATGAAAAACTTCTTTTGCCCATATCTCCTTAAATATACGTCCTAGAGCGAAAAGGACTATAATTCGTGACCACCCCCAAAAAATTGAAAAATCCACCCAAAACCTAAGCGTCCTAGAGCGAAAAGGACTTTAATTCATGACCACCCCAAAAAATTGAAAAATCCACCCAAAACCTAAAAAAATTGAAATTTTTATATGAAAAACTTCTTTTGCCCATATCTCCTAAACTAAGCGTCCAAGAGCGAGAAGGACTTTAATTCGTGACCACCCTCAAAAAATTGAAAAATCCACCCAAAACCTAAAAAAATTGAAATTTTTATATGAAAACCTTCTTTTGCCCATATCTCCTTAAATATGCGTCCTAGAGCGAAAAGGACTTTAATTCGTGACCACCCCCAAAAAAATTAAAAATCCACCCAAAACCTAAAAAAAATTGGAATTTTTATATGAAAAACTTCTTTTGCCCATATCTCCTTAAATATGCGTCCTAGAGCGAAAAGGACTTTAATTCGTGACCACCCCCAAAAAATTGAAAAATCCACCCAAAACCTAAAAAAATTGAAATTTTTATATGAAAAACTTCTTTTGCCCATATCTCCTAAACTAAGCGTCCTAGAGCGAAAAGGACTTTAATTCGTGACCACCCCCAAAAAATTGAAAAATCCACCCAAAACCTAAAAAAATTGAAATTTTTATATGAAAAACTTCTTTTGCCCATATCTCCTAAACTAAGCGTCCTAGAGCGAAAAGGACTTTAATTCGTGACCACCCCCAAAAAATTTAAAAATCCACCCAAAACCTAAAAAAATTTAAATTTTTATATGAAAAACTTCTTTTGCCCATATCTCCTTAAGTATGCGTCCTAGAGCGAAAAGGACTTTAATTCGTGACCACCCTCAAAAAATTGAAAAATCCACCCAAAACCTAAAAAAATTGAAATTTTTATATGAAAACCTTCTTTTGCCCATATCTCCTAAACTAAGCCTCCTAGAGCGAAAAGGACTTTAATTCATGACCACCCCAAAAAATTGAAAAATCCACCCAAAACCTAAAAAAATTGAAATTTTTATATGAAAAACTTCTTTTGTCCATATCTCCTTAAATATGCGTCCTAGAGCGAAAAGGACTTTAATTCGTGACCACCCTCAAAAAATTGAAAAATCCACCCAAAACCTAAAAAAATTGAAATTTTTATATGAAAAACTTCTTTTGCCCATATCTCCTAAACTAAGCGTCCTAGAGCGAAAAGGACTTTAATTCGTGACCACCCCAAAAAATTTAAAAATCCACCCAAAACCTAAAAAAATTGAAATTTTTATATGAAAAACTTCTTTTGCCCATATCTCCTTAAATATGCGTCCTAGAGCGAAAAGGACTTTAATTCGTGACCACCCCCAAAAAATTGAACAATCCACCCAAAACCTAAAAAAAATTGAAATTTTTATATGAAAACCTTCTTTTGCCCATATCTCCTAAACTAAGCGTCCTAGAGCGAAAAGGACTTTAATTCGTGACCACCCCAAAAAATTGAAAAATCCACCCAAAACCTAAAAAAATTGAAATTTTTATATGAAAAACTTCTTTTGCCCATATCTCCTAAACTAAGCGTCCTAGAGCGAAAAGGACTTTAATTCGTGACCACCCCAAAAAATTGAAAAATCCACCCAAAACCTAAAAAAAATGAAATTTTTATATGAAAACCTTCTTTTGCCCATATCTCCTAAACTAAGCCTCCTAGAGGGAAAAGGACTTTAATTCATGACCACCCCAAAAAATTGAAAAATCCACCCAAAACCTAAAAAAATTGAAATTCTTATATGAAAAACTTCTTTTGCCCATATCTCCTTAAATATGCGTCCTAGAGCGAAAAGGACTTTAATTCGTGACCACCCCCAAAAAATTGAAAAATCCACCCAAAACCTAAAAAAATTGAAATTTTTATATGAAAAACTTCTTTTATCCATATCTCCTTAAATATGCGTCCTAGAGCGAAAAGGACTTTAATTCGTGACCACCCCCAAAAAATTGAAAAATCCACCCAAAACCTAAAAAAATTTAAATTTTTATATGAAAAACTTCTTTTGCCCATATCTCCTAAACTAAGCGTCCTAGAGCGAAAAGGACTTTAATTCGTGACCACCCCCAAAAAATTGAAAAATCCACCCAAAACCTAAAAAAATTGAAATTTTTATATGAAAAACTTCTTTTGCCCATATCTCCTTAAATATGCGTCCTAGAGCGAAAAGGACTTTAATTCATGACCACCCTCAAACAATTGAAAAATCCACCCAAAACCTAAAAAAAATTGAAATTTTTATATGAAAAACTTCTTTTGCCCATATCTCCTAAACTAAGCGTCCTAGAGCGAAAAGGACTTTAATTCGTGACCACCCCCAAAAAATTGAAAAATCCACCCAAAACCTAAAAAAATTGAAATTTTTATATGAAAAACTTATTTTGCCCATATCTCCTAAACTAAGCGTCCTAGAGCGAAAAGGACTTTAATTCGTGACCACCCCCAAAAAATTGAAAAATCCACCCAAAACCTAAAAAAAATTAAAATTTTTATATGAAAAACTTCTTTTGCCCATATCTCCTTAAATATGCGTCCTAGAGCGAAAAGGACTTTAATTCATGACCACCCCAAAAAAATTGAAAAATCCACCCAAAACCTAAAAAAAATTGAAATTTTTATATGAAAAACTTCATTTGCATATATCTCCTAAACTAAGCGTCCTAGAGCGAAAAGGACTTTAATTCGTGACCACCCCCAAAAAATTGAAAAATCCACCCAAAACCTAAAAAATTGAAATTTTTATATGAAAAACTTCTTTTGCCCATATCTCCTAAACTAAGCGTCCTAGAGCGAAAAGGACTTTAATTCGTGACCACCCCAAAAAATTGAAAAATCCACCCAAAACTTAAAAAATTGAAATTTTTATATTAAAACCTTCTTTTGCCCATATCTCCTAAACTAAGCGTCCTAGAGCGAAAAGGACTTTAATTCGTGACCACCCCAAAAAATTGAAAAATTCACCCAAAACATAAAAAAATTGAAATTTTTATATGAAAAACTTCTTTTGCCCATATCTCCTAAACTAAGCGTCCTAGAGCGAAAAGGACTTTAATTCGTGACCACCCCAAAAAATTGAAAAATCCACCCAAAACCTAAAAAAATTTAAATTTTTATATGAAAAACTTCTTTTGCCCATATCTCCTAAACTAAGCGTCCTAGAGCGAAAAGGACTTTAATTCGTGACCACCCCCAAAAAATTGAAAAATCCACCCAAAACCTAAAAAAATTGAAATTTTTATATGAAAAACTTGTTTTGCCCATATCTCCTAAACTAAGCGTCCTAGAGCGAAAAGGACTTTAATTCGTGACCACCCTCAAAAAATTGAAAAATCCACCCAAAACCTAACAAAAATGAAATTTTTATATGAAAAACTTCTTTTGCCCATATCTCCTAAACTAAGCGTCCTAGAGCGAAAAGGACTTTAATTCGTGACCACCCCCACAAAAATTGAAAAATCCACCCAAAATCTAAAAAAATTGAAATTTTTATATGAAAAACTTCTTTTGTCCATATCTCCTAAACTAAGCGTCCTAGAGCGAAAAGGACTTTAATCCGTGACCACCCCCAAAAAATTTAAAAATCCACCCAAAACCTAAAAAATTGAAATTTTTATATGAAAAACTTCATTTGCCCATATCTCCTAAACTAAGCGTCCTAGAGCGAAAAGGACTTTAATTCGTGACCACCCCCAAAAAATTGAAAAATCCACCCAAAACCTAAAAAAATTGAAATTTTTATATGAAAAACTTCTTTTGCCCATATCTCCTAAACTAAGCGTCCTAGAGCGAAAAGGACTTTAATTCGTGACCACCCCCAAAAAATTTAAAAATCCACCCAAAACCTAAAAAAATTGAAATTTTTATATGAAAAACTTCTTTTGCCCATATCTCCTAAACTAAGCGTCCTAGAGCGAAAAGGACTTTAATTCGTGACCACCCTCAAAAAATTGAAAAATCCACCCAAAACCTAAAAAATTGAAATTTTTATATGAAAACCTTCTTTTGCCTATATCTCCTAAACTAAGCGTCCTAGAGCGAAAAGGACTTTAATTCATGACCACCCCAAAAAATTGAAAAATCCACCCAAAACCTAAAAAAATTTAAATTTTTATATGAAAAACTTCTTTTGCCCATATCTCCTTAAATATGCGTCCTAGAGCGAAAAGGACTTTAATTCGTGACCACCCCCAAAAAATTGAAAAATCCACCCAAAACCTAAAAAAATTGAAATTTTTATATGAAAAACTTCTTTTCCCCATATTTCCTTAAATATGCGTCCTAGAGCGAAAAGGACTTTAATTCGTGACCACCCCCAAAAAATTGAAAAATCCACCCAAAACCTAAAAAATTGAAATTTTTATATGAAAAACTTCTTTTGCCCATATCTCCTAAACTAAGTGTCCTAGAGCGAAAAGGACTTTAATTCGTGACCACCCCCAAAAAATTGAAAAATCCACCCAAAACCTAAAAAATTTAAATTTTTATATGAAAAACTTCTTTTGCCCATATCTCCTAAACTAAGCGTCGTAGAGCGAAAAGGACTTTAATTCGTGACCACCCCCAAAAAATTGAAAAATCCACCCAAAACCTAAAAAAATTGAAATTTTTATATGAAAAACTTCTTTTCCCCATATCTCCTTAAATATGCGTCCTAGAGCGAAAAGGACTTTAATTCGTGACCACCCCAAAAAATTGAAAAATCCACCCAAAACCTAAAAAAAATTAAATTTTTATATGAAAAACTTCTTTTGCCCATATCTCCTTAAATATGCGTCCTAGAGCGAAAAGGACTTTAATTCGTGACCACCCCCAAAAAATTGAAAAATCCACCCAAAACCTAAAAAAATTTAAATTTTTATATGAAAAACTTCTTTTGCCCATATCTCCTAAACTAAGCGTCGTAGAGCGAAAAGGACTTTAATTCGTGACCACCCCCACAAAATTGAAAAATCCACCCAAAACCTAAAAAAAATGAAATTTTTATATGAAAAACTTCTTTTGCCCATATCTCCTTAAATATGCGTCCTAGAGCGAAAAGGACTTTAATTCATGACCACCCCAAAAAATTGAAAAATCCACCCAAAACCTAAAAAAATTGAAATTTTTATATGAAAAACTTCTTTTCCATATATCTCCTAAACTAAGCGTCCTAGAGCGAAAAGGACTTTAATTCGTGACCACCCCAAAAAATTGAAAAATCCACCCAAAACCTAAAAAAATTGAAATTTTTATATGAAAAACTTCTTTTGCCCATATCTCCTTAAATATGCGTCCTAGAGCGAAAAGGACTTTAATTCGTGACCACCCTCAAAAAATTGAAAAATCCACCCAAAACCTAAAAAAAATTTAAATTTTTATATGAAAAACTTCTTTTGCCCATATCTCCTTAAATATGCGTCCTAGAGCGAAAAGAACTTTAATTCGTGACCACCCCCAAACAATTGAAAATTCACCCAAAACCTAAAAAAATTGAAATTTTTATATGAAAACCTTCTTTTGCCCATATTTCCTAAACTAAGCGTCCTAGAGCGAAAAGGACTTTAATTCATGACCACCCCAAAAAATTGAAAAATCCACCCAAAACCTAAAAAAATTGAAATTTTTATATGAAAACCTTCTTTTGCCCATATATCCTAAACTAAGCGTCCTAGAGCGAAAAGAACTTTAATTCATGACCACCCCAAAAAATTGAAAAATCCACCCAAAACATAAAAAAATTGAAATTTTTATATGATAAACTTCTTTTGCCCATATCTCCTAAACTAAGCGTCCTAGAGCGAAAAGGACTTTAATTCGTGACCACCCCCAAAAAATTGAAAAATCCACCCAAAACCTAAAAAAATTGAAATTTTTATATGAAAAACTTCTTTTGCCAATATCTCCTAAACTAAGCGTCGTAGAGCGAAAAGGACTTTAATTCGTGACCACCCCCAAAAAATTGAAAAATCCACCCAAAACCTAAAAAAATTGAAATTTTTATATGAAAAACTTCTTTTGCCCATATCTCCTTAAATATGCGTCCTAGAGCGAAAAGGACTTTAATTCGTGACCACCCCAAAAAATTGAAAAATCCACCCAAAACATAAAAAAAATTGAAATTTTTATATGAAAAACTTCTTTTGTCCATATCTCCTTAAATATGCGTCCCAGAGCGAAAAGGACTTTAATTCGTGACCACCCCCAAAAAATTGAAAAATCCACCCAAAACCTAAAAAAATTGAAATTTTTATATGAAAAACTTCTTTTGCCCATATCTCCTAAACTAAGCGTCCTAGAGCGAAAAGGACTTTAATTCGTGACCACCCCCAAAAAATTGAAAAATCCACCCAAAACCTAAAAAAATTGAAATTTTTATATGAAAAACTTCTTTTGTCCATATCTCCTTAAATATGCGTCCTAGAGCGAAAAGGACTTTAATTCGTGACCACCCCCAAAAAATTGAAAAATCCACCCAAAACCTAAAAAATTGAAATTTTTATATGAAAAACTTCTTTTGCCCATATCTCCTAAACTAAGCGTCCTAGAGCGAAAAGGACTTTAATTCGTGACCACCCCCAAAAAATTGAAAAATCCACCCAAAACCTAAAAAAATTGAAATTTTTATATGAAAAACTTATTTTGCCCATATCTCCTAAACTAAGCGTCCTAGAGCGAAAAGGACTTTAATTCGTGACCACCCCCAAAAAATTGAAAAATCCACCCAAAACCTAAAAAAAAATTAAAATTTTTATATGAAAAACTTCTTTTGCCCATATCTCCTTAAATATGCGTCCTAGAGCGAAAAGGACTTTAATTCATGACCACCCCAAAATAATTGAAAAATCCACCCAAAACCTAAAAAAATTGAAATTTTTATATGAAAAACTTCATTTGCATATATCTCCTAAACTAAGCGTCCTAGAGCGAAAAGGACTTTAATTCGTGACCACCCCCAAAAAATTGAAAAATCCACCCAAAACCTAAAAAATTGAAATTTTTATATGAAAAACTTCTTTTGCCCATATCTCCTAAACTAAGCGTCCTAGAGCGAAAAGGACTTTAATTCGTGACCACCCCAAAAAATTGAAAAATCCACCCAAAACTTAAAAAATTGAAATTTTTATATTAAAACCTTCTTTTGCCCATATCTCCTAAACTAAGCGTCCTAGAGCGAAAAGGACTTTAATTCGTGACCACCCCAAAAAATTGAAAAATTCACCCAAAACATAAAAAAATTGAAATTTTTATATGAAAAACTTCTTTTGCCCATATCTCCTAAACTAAGCGTCCTAGAGCGAAAAGGACTTTAATTCGTGACCACCCCAAAAAATTGAAAAATCCACCCAAAACCTAAAAAAATTTAAATTTTTATATGAAAAACTTCTTTTGTCCATATCTCCTAAACTAAGCGTCCTAGAGCGAAAAGGACTTTAATTCGTGACCACCCCCAAAAAATTTAAAAATCCACCCAAAACCTAAAAAAATTGAAATTTTTATATGAAAAACTTCTTTTGCCCATATCTCCTAAACTAAGCGTCCTAGAGCGAAAAGGACTTTAAATCGTGACCACCCCCAAAAAATTGAAAAATCCACCCAAAACCTAAAAAAATTGGAATTTTTATATGAAAAACTTCTTTTGCCCTATCTCCTAAACTAAGCGTCCTAGAGCGAAAAGGACTTTAATTCGTGACCACCCCCAAAAAATTTAAAAATCCACCCAAAACCTAAAAAAATTGAAATTTTTATATGAAAAACTTCTTTTGCCCATATCTCCTAAACTAAGCGTCCTAGAGCGAAAAGGACTTTAATTCGTGACCACCCTCAAAAAATTGAAAAATCCACCCAAAACCTAAAAAATTGAAATTTTTATATGAAAAACTTCTTTTGCCCATATCTCCTAAACTAAGCGTCCTAGAGCGAAAAGGACTTTAATTCGTGACCACCCCAAAAAATTGAAAAATCCACCCAAAACCTAAAAAAATTTAAATTTTTATATGAAAAACTTCTTTTGCCCATATCTCCTTAAATATGCGTCCTAGAGCGAAAAGGACTTTAATTCGTGACCACCCCCAAAAAATTGAAAAATCCACCCAAAACCTAAAAAAATTGAAATTTTTATATGAAAAACTTCTTTTCCCCATGTTTCCTTAAATATGCGTCCTAGAGCGAAAAGGACTTTAATTCGTGACCACCCCCAAAAAATTGAAAAATCCACCCAAAACCTAAAAAATTTAAATTTTTATATGAAAAACTTCTTTTGCCCATATCTCCTAAACTAAGCGTCGTAGAGCGAAAAGGACTTTAATTCGTGACCACCCCCAAAAAATTGAAAAATCCACCCAAAACCTAAAAAAATTGAAATTTTTATATGAAAAACTTCTTTTCCCCATATCTCCTTAAATATGCGTCCTAGAGCGAAAAGGACTTTAATTCGTGACCACCCAAAAAATTGAAAAATCCACCCAAAACCTAAAAAAAATTAAATTTTTATATGAAAAACTTCTTTTGCCCATATCTCCTTAAATATGCGTCCTAGAGCGAAAAGGACTTTAATTCGTGACCACCCCCAAAAAATTGAAAAATCCACCCAAAACCTAAAAAAATTTAAATTTTTATATGAAAAACTTCTTTTGCCCATATCTCCTAAACTAAGCGTCGTAGAGCGAAAAGGACTTTAATTCGTGACCACCCCCACAAAATTGAAAAATCCACCCAAAACCTAAAAAAAATGAAATTTTTATATGAAAAACTTCTTTTGCCCATATCTCCTTAAATATGCGTCCTAGAGCGAAAAGGACTTTAATTCATGACCACCCCAAAAAATTGAAAAATCCACCCAAAACCTAAAAAAATTGAAATTTTTATATGAAAAACTTCTTTTCCATATATCTCCTAAACTAAGCGTCCTAGAGCGAAAAGGACTTTAATTCGTGACCACCCCAAAAAATTGAAAAATCCACCCAAAACCTAAAAAAATTGAAATTTTTATATGAAAAACTTCTTTTGCCCATATCTCCTTAAATATGCGTCCTAGAGCGAAAAGGACTTTAATTCGTGACCACCCTCAAAAAATTGAAAAATCCACCCAAAACCTAAAAAAATTTAAATTTTTATATGAAAAACTTCTTTTGCCCATATCTCCTTAAATATGCGTCCTAGAGCGAAAAGAACTTTAATTCGTGACCACCCCCAAACAATTGAAAATTCACCCAAAACCTAAAAAAATTGAAATTTTTATATGAAAACCTTCTTTTGCCCATATTTCCTAAACTAAGCGTCCTAGAGCGAAAAGGACTTTAATTCATGACCACCCCAAAAAATTGAAAAATCCACCCAAAACCTAAAAAAATTGAAATTTTTATATGAAAACCTTCTTTTGCCCATATATCCTAAACTAAGCGTCCTAGAGCGAAAAGAACTTTAATTCATGACCACCCCAAAAAATTGAAAAATCCACCCAAAACATAAAAAAATTGAAATTTTTATATGATAAACTTCTTTTGCCCATATCTCCTAAACTAAGCGTCCTAGAGCGAAAAGGACTTTAATTCGTGACCACCCCCAAAAAATTGAAAAATCCACCCAAAACCTAAAAAAATTGAAATTTTTATATGAAAAACTTCTTTTGCCAATATCTCCTAAACTAAGCGTCGTAGAGCGAAAAGGACTTTAATTCGTGACCACCCCCAAAAAATTGAAAAATCCACCCAAAACCTAAAAAAATTGAAATTTTTATATGAAAAACTTCTTTTGCCCATATCTCCTTAAATATGCGTCCTAGAGCGAAAAGGACTTTAATTCGTGACCACCCCAAAAAATTGAAAAATCCACCCAAAACATAAAAAAAAATTGAAATTTTTATATGAAAAACTTCTTTTGTCCATATCTCCTTAAATATGCGTCCCAGAGCGAAAAGGACTTTAATTCGTGACCACCCCCAAAAAATTGAAAAATCCACCCAAAACCTAAAAAAATTGAAATTTTTATATGAAAAACTTCTTTTGCCCATATCTCCTAAACTAAGCGTCCTAGAGCGAAAAGGACTTTAATTCGTGACCACCCCCAAAAAATTGAAAAATCCACCCAAAACCTAAAAAAATTGAAATTTTTATATGAAAAACTTCTTTTGTCCATATCTCCTTAAATATGCGTCCTAGAGCGAAAAGGACTTTAATTCGTGACCACCCCCAAAAAATTGAAAAATCCACCCAAAACCTAAAAAATTGAAATTTTTATATGAAAAACTTCTTTTGCCCATATCTCCTAAACTAAGCGTCCTAGAGCGAAAAGGACTTTAATTCGTGACCACCCCCAAAAAATTGAAAAATCCACCCAAAACCTAAAAAAATTGAAATTTTTATATGAAAAACTTATTTTGCCCATATCTCCTAAACTAAGCGTCCTAGAGCGAAAAGGACTTTAATTCGTGACCACCCCCAAAAAATTGAAAAATCCACCCAAAACCTAAAAAAAAATTAAAATTTTTATATGAAAAACTTCTTTTGCCCATATCTCCTTAAATATGCGTCCTAGAGCGAAAAGGACTTTAATTCATGACCACCCCAAAATAATTGAAAAATCCACCCAAAACCTAAAAAAATTGAAATTTTTATATGAAAAACTTCATTTGCATATATCTCCTAAACTAAGCGTCCTAGAGCGAAAAGGACTTTAATTCGTGACCACCCCCAAAAAATTGAAAAATCCACCCAAAACCTAAAAAATTGAAATTTTTATATGAAAAACTTCTTTTGCCCATATCTCCTAAACTAAGCGTCCTAGAGCGAAAAGGACTTTAATTCGTGACCACCCCAAAAAATTGAAAAATCCACCCAAAACTTAAAAAATTGAAATTTTTATATTAAAACCTTCTTTTGCCCATATCTCCTAAACTAAGCGTCCTAGAGCGAAAAGGACTTTAATTCGTGACCACCCCAAAAAATTGAAAAATTCACCCAAAACATAAAAAAATTGAAATTTTTATATGAAAAACTTCTTTTGCCCATATCTCCTAAACTAAGCGTCCTAGAGCGAAAAGGACTTTAATTCGTGACCACCCCAAAAAATTGAAAAATCCACCCAAAACCTAAAAAAATTTAAATTTTTATATGAAAAACTTCTTTTGTCCATATCTCCTAAACTAAGCGTCCTAGAGCGAAAAGGACTTTAATTCGTGACCACCCCCAAAAAATTTAAAAATCCACCCAAAACCTAAAAAAATTGAAATTTTTATATGAAAAACTTCTTTTGCCCATATCTCCTAAACTAAGCGTCCTAGAGCGAAAAGGACTTTAAATCGTGACCACCCCCAAAAAATTGAAAAATCCACCCAAAACCTAAAAAAATTGGAATTTTTATATGAAAAACTTCTTTTGCCCTATCTCCTAAACTAAGCGTCCTAGAGCGAAAAGGACTTTAATTCGTGACCACCCCCAAAAAATTTAAAAATCCACCCAAAACCTAAAAAAATTGAAATTTTTATATGAAAAACTTCTTTTGCCCATATCTCCTAAACTAAGCGTCCTAGAGCGAAAAGGACTTTAATTCGTGACCACCCTCAAAAAATTGAAAAATCCACCCAAAACCTAAAAAATTGAAATTTTTATATGAAAAACTTCTTTTGCCCATATCTCCTAAACTAAGCGTCCTAGAGCGAAAAGGACTTTAATTCGTGACCACCCCAAAAAATTGAAAAATCCACCCAAAACCTAAAAAAATTTAAATTTTTATATGAAAAACTTCTTTTGCCCATATCTCCTTAAATATGCGTCCTAGAGCGAAAAGGACTTTAATTCGTGACCACCCCCAAAAAATTGAAAAATCCACCCAAAACCTAAAAAAATTGAAATTTTTATATGAAAAACTTCTTTTCCCCATGTTTCCTTAAATATGCGTCCTAGAGCGAAAAGGACTTTAATTCGTGACCACCCCCAAAAAATTGAAAAATCCACCCAAAACCTAAAAAAATTGAAATTTTTATATGAAATACTTCTTTTGCCCATATCTCCTAAACTAAGCGTCCTAGAGCGAAAAGGACTTTAATTCGTGACCACCCCAAAAAATTGAAAAATCCACCCAAAACCTAAAAAAATTGCAATTTTTATATGAAAAACTTCTTTTGTCCATATCTCCTTAAATATGCGTCCTTGAGCGAAAAGGACTTTAATTCGTGACCACCCCAAAAAATTTAAAAATCCACCCAAAACCTAAAAAATTGAAATTTTTATATGAAAAACTTCTTTTGTCCATATCTCCTAAACTAAGCGTCCTAGAGCGAAAAGGACTTTAATTCGTGACAAAAAATTGAAAAATCCACCCAAAACCTAAAAAAATTGAAATTTTTATATGAAAAACTTCTTTTGCATATATCTCCTAAACTAAGCGTCCTAGAGCGAAAAGGACTTTAATTCGTGACCACCCCAAAAAATTGAAAAATCCACCCAAAACCTAAAAAAATTTAAATTTTTATATGAAAAACTTCTTTTGCCCATATCTCCTTAAATATGCGTCCTAGAGCGAAAAGGACTTTAATTCGTGACCACCCCCAAAAAATTGAAAAATCCACCCAAAACCTAAAAAAATTTAAATTTTTATATGAAAAACTTCTTTTGCCCATATCTCCTAAACTAAGCGTCGTAGAGCGAAAAGGACTTTAATTCGTGACCACCCCCAAAAAATTTAAAAATCCACCCAAAACCTAAAAAAATTGAAATTTTTATATGAAAAACTTCTTTTGCCCATATCTCCTTAAATATGCGTCCTATAGCGAAAAGGACTTTAATTCATGACCACCCCAAAAAATTGAAAAATCCACCCAAAACCTAAAAAAATTGAAATTTTTATATGAAAAACTTCTTTTCCATATATCTTCTAAACTAAGCGTCCTAGAGCGAAAAGGACTTTAATTCGTGACCACCCCAAAAAATTGAAAAATCCACCCAAAACCTAAAAAAATTGCAATTTTTATATGAAAAACTTCTTTTGCCCATATCTCCTTAAATATGCGTCCTAGAGCGAAAAGGACTTTAATTCGTGACCACCCTCAAAAAATTGAAAAATCCACCCAAAACCTAAAAAAATTTAAATTTTTATATGAAAAACTTCTTTTGCCCATATCTCCTAAACTAAGGGTCCTAGAGCGAAAAGGACTTTAATTCGTGACCACCCCCAAAAAATTGAAAAATCCACCCAAAACCTAAAAAAATTGAAATTTTTATATGAAAAACTTCTTTTGCCCATATCTCCTTAAATATGCGTCCTAGAGCGAAAAGGACTTTAATTCATGACCACCCCAAAAAATTGAAAAATCCACCCAAAACCTAAAAAAATTGAAATTTTTATATGAAAAACTTCTTTTGTCCATATCTCCTTAAATATGCGTCCTAGAGCGAAAAGGACTTTAATTCGTGACCACCCCCAAAAAATTGAAAAATCCACCCAAAACCTAAAAAAATTGAAATTTTTATATGAAAAACTTCTTTTGCCCATATCTCCTAAACTAAGCGTCCTAGAGCGAAAAGGACTTTAATTCGTGACCACCCCAAAAAATTGAAAAATCCACCCAAAACCTAAAAAAATTGCAATTTTTATATGAAAAACTTCTTTTGTCCATATCTCCTTAAATATGCGTCCTTGAGCGAAAAGGACTTTAATTCGTGACCACCCCAAAAAATTTAAAAATCCACCCAAAACCTAAAAAATTGAAATTTTTATATGAAAAACTTCTTTTGTCCATATCTCCTAAACTAAGCGTCCTAGAGCGAAAAGGACTTTAATTCGTGACAAAAAATTGAAAAATCCACCCAAAACCTAAAAAAATTGAAATTTTTATATGAAAAACTTCTTTTGCATATATCTCCTAAACTAAGCGTCCTAGAGCGAAAAGGACTTTAATTCGTGACCACCCCAAAAAATTGAAAAATCCACCCAAAACCTAAAAAAATTTAAATTTTTATATGAAAAACTTCTTTTGCCCATATCTCCTTAAATATGCGTCCTAGAGCGAAAAGGACTTTAATTCGTGACCACCCCCAAAAAATTGAAAAATCCACCCAAAACCTAAAAAAATTTAAATTTTTATATGAAAAACTTCTTTTGCCCATATCTCCTAAACTAAGCGTCGTAGAGCGAAAAGGACTTTAATTCGTGACCACCCCCAAAAAATTTAAAAATCCACCCAAAACCTAAAAAAATTGAAATTTTTATATGAAAAACTTCTTTTGCCCATATCTCCTTAAATATGCGTCCTATAGCGAAAAGGACTTTAATTCATGACCACCCCAAAAAATTGAAAAATCCACCCAAAACCTAAAAAAATTGAAATTTTTATATGAAAAACTTCTTTTCCATATATCTTCTAAACTAAGCGTCCTAGAGCGAAAAGGACTTTAATTCGTGACCACCCCAAAAAATTGAAAAATCCACCCAAAACCTAAAAAAATTGCAATTTTTATATGAAAAACTTCTTTTGCCCATATCTCCTTAAATATGCGTCCTAGAGCGAAAAGGACTTTAATTCGTGACCACCCTCAAAAAATTGAAAAATCCACCCAAAACCTAAAAAAATTTAAATTTTTATATGAAAAACTTCTTTTGCCCATATCTCCTAAACTAAGGGTCCTAGAGCGAAAAGGACTTTAATTCGTGACCACCCCCAAAAAATTGAAAAATCCACCCAAAACCTAAAAAAATTGAAATTTTTATATGAAAAACTTCTTTTGCCCATATCTCCTTAAATATGCGTCCTAGAGCGAAAAGGACTTTAATTCGTGACCACCCTCAAAAAATTGAAAAATCCACCCAAAACCTAAAAAAATTGAAATTTTTATATGAAAAACTTCTTTTGCCCATATCTCCTTAAATATGCGTCCTAGAGCGAAAAGAACTTTAATTCGTGACCACCCCCAAACAATTGAAAATTCACCCAAAACCTAAAAAAAGTGAAATTTTTATATGAAAAACTTCTTTTGCCCATATCTCCTAAACTAAGCGTCCTAGAGCGAAAAGGACTTTAATTCATGACCACCCCAAAAAATTGAAAAATCCACCCAAAACCTAAAAAAATTGAAATTTTTATATGAAAAACTTCTTTTGCCCATATCTCCTTAAATATGCGTCCTAGAGCGAAAAGGACTTTAATTCATGACCACCCCAAAAAATTGAAAAATCCACCCAAAACCTAAAAAAATTGAAATTTTTATATGAAAAACTTCTTTTGTCCATATCTCCTTAAATATGCGTCCTAGAGCGAAAAGGACTTTAATTCGTGACCACCCCCAAAAAATTGAAAAATCCACCCAAAACCTAAAAAAATTGAAATTTTTATATGAAAAACTTCTTTTGCCCATATCTCCTAAACTAAGCGTCCTAGAGCGAAAAGGACTTTAATTCGTGACCACCCCAAAAAATTGAAAAATCCACCCAAAACCTAAAAAACTTGAAATTTGTATATGAAAAACTTATTTTGCCCATATCTCCTAAACTAAGCGTCCTAGAGCGAAAAGGACTTTAATTCATGACCACCCCAAAAAATTGAAAAAATCACCCAAAACATAAAAAAATTGAAATTTTTATATGCTAAACTTCTTTTGCCCATATCTCCTTAAATATGCGTCCTAGAGCGAAAAGGACTTTAATTCGTGACCACCCCCAAAAAATTGAACAATCCACCCAAAACCTAAAAAAATTGAAATTTTTATATGAAAAACTTCTTTTGCCCATATCTCCTAAACTAAGCGTCCTAGAGCGAAAAGGACTTTAATTCGTGACCACCCCCAAAAAATTGAAAAATCCACCCAAAACCTAAAAAAATTGAAATTTTTATATGAAAAACTTCTTTTTCCCATATCTCCTTAAATATGCGTCCTAGAGCGAAAAGGACTTTAATTCGTGACCACCCCAAAAAATTGAAAAATCCACCCAAAACCTAAAAAAATTGAAATTTTTATATGAAAAACTTCTTTTGTCCATATCTCCTTAAATATGCGTCCCAGAGCGAAAAGGACTTTAATTCGTGACCACCCCCAAAAAATTGAAAAATCCACCCAAAACCTAAAAAAATTGAAATTTTTATATGAAAAACTTCTTTTGCCCATATCTCCTAAACTAAGCGTCCTAGAGCGAAAAGGACTTTAATTCGTGACCACCCCCAAAAAATTGAAAAATCCACCCAAAACCTAAAAAAATTGAAATTTTTATATGAAAAACTTCTTTTGTCCATATCTCCTTAAATATGCGTCCTAGAGCGAAAAGGACTTTAATTCGTGACCACCCCCAAAAAATTGAAAAATCCTCCCAAAACCTAAAAAAATTGAAATTTTTATATGAAAAACTTCTTTTGCCCATATCTCCTAAACTAAGCGTCCTAGAGCGAAAAGGACTTTAATTCGTGACCACCCCCAAAAAATTGAAAAATCCACCCAAAACCTAAAAAAATTGAAATTTTTATATGAAAAACTTATTTTGCCCATATCTCCTAAACTAAGCGTCCTAGAGCGAAAAGGACTTTAATTCGTGACCACCCCCAAAAAATTTAAAAAACCACCCAAAACCTAAAAAAAAATTAAAATTTTTATATGAAAAACTTCTTTTGCCCATATCTCCTTAAATATGCGTCCTAGAGCGAAAAGGACTTTAATTCATGACCACCCCAAAATAATTGAAAAATCCACCCAAAACCTAAAAAAATTGAAATTTTTATATGAAAAACTTCATTTGCATATATCTCCTAAACTAAGCGTCCTAGAGCGAAAAGGACTTTAATTCGTGACCACCCCCAAAAGATTGAAAAATCCACCCAAAACCTAAAAAATTGAAATTTTTATATGAAAAACTTCTTTTGCCCATATCTCCTAAACTAAGCGTCCTAGAGCGAAAAGGACTTTAATTCGTGACCACCCCAAAAAATTGAAAAATCCACCCAAAACTTAAAAAATTGAAATTTTTATATTAAAACCTTCTTTTGCCCATATCTCCTAAACTAAGCGTCCTAGAGCGAAAAGGACTTTAATTCGTGACCACCCCAAAAAATTGAAAAATTCACCCAAAACATAAAAAAATTGAAATTTTTATATGAAAAACTTCTTTTGCCCATATCTCCTAAACTAAGCGTCCTAGAGCGAAAAGGACTTTAATTCGTGACCACCCCAAAAAATTGAAAAATCCACCCAAAACCTAAAAAAATTTAAATTTTTATATGAAAAACTTCTTTTGTCCATATCTCCTAAACTAAGCGTCCTAGAGCGAAAAGGACTTTAATTCGTGACCACCCCCAAAAAATTTAAAAATCCACCCAAAACCTAAAAAAATTGAAATTTTTATATGAAAAACTTCTTTTGCCCATATCTCCTAAACTAAGCGTCCTAGAGCGAAAAGGACTTTAAATCGTGACCACCCCCAAAAAATTGAAAAATCCACCCAAAACCTAAAAAAATTGGAATTTTTATATGAAAAACTTCTTTTGCCCTATCTCCTAAACTAAGCGTCCTAGAGCGAAAAGGACTTTAATTCGTGACCACCCCCAAAAAATTTAAAAATCCACCCAAAACCTAAAAAAATTGAAATTTTTATATGAAAAACTTCTTTTGCCCATATCTCCTAAACTAAGCGTCCTAGAGCGAAAAGGACCTTAATTCGTGACCACCCTCAAAAAATTGAAAAATCCACCCAAAACCTAAAAAATTGAAATTTTTATATGAAAAACTTCTTTTGCCCATATCTCCTAAACTAAGCGTCCTAGAGCGAAAAGGACTTTAATTCGTGACCACCCCAAAAAATTGAAAAATCCACCCAAAACCTAAAAAAATTTAAATTTTTATATGAAAAACTTCTTTTGCCCATATCTCCTTAAATATGCGTCCTAGAGCGAAAAGGACTTTAATTCGTGACCACCCCCAAAAAATTGAAAAATCCACCCAAAACCTAAAAAAATTGAAATTTTTATATGAAAAACTTCTTTTCCCCATGTTTCCTTAAATATGCGTCCTAGAGCGAAAAGGACTTTAATTCGTGACCACCCCCAAAAAATTGAAAAATCCACCCAAAACCTAAAAAAATTGAAATTTTTATATGAAATACTTCTTTTGCCCATATCTCCTAAACTAAGCGTCCTAGAGCGAAAAGGACTTTAATTCGTGACCACCCCAAAAAATTGAAAAATCCACCCAAAACCTAAAAAAATTGCAATTTTTATATGAAAAACTTCTTTTGTCCATATCTCCTTAAATATGCGTCCTTGAGCGAAAAGGACTTTAATTCGTGACCACCCCAAAAAATTTAAAAATCCACCCAAAACCTAAAAAATTGAAATTTTTATATGAAAAACTTCTTTTGTCCATATCTCCTAAACTAAGCGTCCTAGAGCGAAAAGGACTTTAATTCGTGACAAAAAATTGAAAAATCCACCCAAAACCTAAAAAAATTGAAATTTTTATATGAAAAACTTCTTTTGCATATATCTCCTAAACTAAGCGTCCTAGAGCGAAAAGGACTTTAATTCGTGACCACCCCAAAAAATTGAAAAATCCACCCAAAACCTAAAAAAATTTAAATTTTTATATGAAAAACTTCTTTTGCCCATATCTCCTTAAATATGCGTCCTAGAGCGAAAAGGACTTTAATTCGTGACCACCCCCAAAAAATTGAAAAATCCACCCAAAACCTAAAAAAATTGAAATTTTTATATGAAAAACTTCTTTTGCCCATATCTCCTTAAATATGCGTCCTATAGCGAAAAGGACTTTAATTCATGACCACCCCAAAAAATTGAAAAATCCACCCAAAACCTAAAAAAATTGAAATTTTTATATGAAAAACTTCTTTTGCCCATATCTCCTTAAATATGCGTCCTAGAGCGAAAAGGACTTTAATCCGTGACCACCCTCAAAAAATTGAAAAATCCACCCAAAACCTAAAAAAATTTAAATTTTTATATGAAAAACTTCTTTTCCATATATCTTCTAAACTAAGCGTCCTAGAGCGAAAAGGACTTTAATTCGTGACCACCCCAAAAAATTGAAAAATCCACCCAAAACCTAAAAAAATTGCAATTTTTATATGAAAAACTTCTTTTGCCCATATCTCCTTAAATATGCGTCCTAGAGCGAAAAGGACTTTAATTCGTGACCACCCTCAAAAAATTGAAAAATCCACCCAAAACCTAAAAAAATTTAAATTTTTATATGAAAAACTTCTTTTGCCCATATCTCCTAAACTAAGGGTCCTAGAGCGAAAAGGACTTTAATTCGTGACCACCCCCAAAAAATTGAAAAATCCACCCAAAACCTAAAAAAATTGAAATTTTTATATGAAAAACTTCTTTTGCCCATATCTCCTTAAATATGCGTCCTAGAGCGAAAAGGACTTTAATCCGTGACCACCCTCAAAAAATTGAAAAATCCACCCAAAACCTAAAAAAATTGAAATTTTTATATGAAAAACTTCTTTTGCCCATATCTCCTTAAATATGCGTCCTAGAGCGAAAAGAACTTTAATTCGTGACCACCCCCAAACAATTGAAAATTCACCCAAAACCTAAAAAAAGTGAAATTTTTATATGAAAAACTTCTTTTGCCCATATCTCCTAAACTAAGCGTCCTAGAGCGAAAAGGACTTTAATTCGTGACCACCCTCAAAAAATTGAAAAATCCACCCAAAACCTAAAAAAATTGAAATTTTTATATGAAAAACTTCTTTTGCCCATATCTCCTTAAATATGCGTCCTAGAGCGAAAAGAACTTTAATTCGTGACCACCCCCAAACAATTGAAAATTCACCCAAAACCTAAAAAAAGTGAAATTTTTATATGAAAAACTTCTTTTGCCCATATCTCCTAAACTAAGCGTCCTAGAGCGAAAAGGACTTTAATTCATGACCACCCCAAAAAATTGAAAAATCCACCCAAAACCTAAAAAAATTGAAATTTTTATATGAAAAACTTCTTTTGCCCATATCTCCTTAAATATGCGTCCTAGAGCGAAAAGGACTTTAATTCATGACCACCCCAAAAAATTGAAAAATCCACCCAAAACCTAAAAAAATTGAAATTTTTATATGAAAAACTTCTTTTGTCCATATCTCCTTAAATATGCGTCCTAGAGCGAAAAGGACTTTAATTCGTGACCACCCCCAAAAAATTGAAAAATCCACCCAAAACCTAAAAAAATTGAAATTTTTATATGAAAAACTTCTTTTGCCCATATCTCCTAAACTAAGCGTCCTAGAGCGAAAAGGACTTTAATTCGTGACCACCCCAAAAAATTGAAAAATCCACCCAAAACCTAAAAAACTTGAAATTTGTATATGAAAAACTTATTTTGCCCATATCTCCTAAACTAAGCGTCCTAGAGCGAAAAGGACTTTAATTCATGACCACCCCAAAAAATTGAAAAAATCACCCAAAACATAAAAAAATTGAAATTTTTATATGCTAAACTTCTTTTGCCCATATCTCCTAAACTAAGCGTCCTAGAGCGAAAAGGACTTTAATTCGTGACCACCCCCAAAAAATTTAAAAATCCACCCAAAACCTAAAAAAATTGAAATTTTTATATGAAAAACTTCTTTTGCCCATATCTCCTAAACTAAGCGTCCTAGAGCGAAAAGGACTTTAATTCGTGACCACCCCCAACAAATTGAAAAATCCACCCAAAACCTAAAAAAATTGAAATTTTTATATGAAAAACTTCTTTTGCCCATATCTCCTAAACTAAGCGTCCTAGAGCGAAAAGGACTTTAATTCGTGACCACCCCCAAAAAATTGAAAAATCCACCCAAAACCTAAAAAATTGAAATTTTTATATGAAAAACTTCTTTTGCCCATATCTCCTAAACTAAGCGTCCTAGAACGAAAAGGACTTTAATTCATGACCACCCCAAAAAATTGAAAAATTCACCCAAAACATAAAAAAATTGAAATTTTTATATGATAAACTTCTTTTGTCCATATCTCCTAAACTAAGCGTCCTAGAGCGAAAAGGACTTTAATTCGTGACCACCCCCAAAAAATTTAAAAATCCACCCAAAACCTAAAAAAATTGAAATTTTTATATGAAAAACTTCTTTTGCCCATATCTCCTAAACTAAGCGTCCTAGAGCGAAAAGGACTTTAATTCGTGACCACCCCCAAAAAATTGAAAAATCCACCCAAAACCTAAAAAATTGAAATTTTTATATGAAAAACTTCTTTTGCCCATATCTCCTAAACTAAGCGTCCTAGAGCGAAAAGGACTTTAATTCGTGACCACCCCCAAAAAATTGAAAAATCCACCCAAAACCTAAAAAATTTAAATTTTTATATGAAAAACTTCTTTTGCCCATATCTCCTAAACTAAGCGTCCTAGAGCGAAAAGGACTTTAATTCGTGACCACCCCCAAAAAATTGAAAAATCCACCCAAAACCTAAAAAAATTGAAATTTTTATATGAAAAACTTCTTTTGCCCATATCTCCTAAACTAAGCGTCCTAGAGCGAAAAGGACTTTAATTCGTGACCACCCCCAAAAAATTTAAAAATCCACCTAAAACCTAAAAAAATTGAAATTTTTATATGAAAAACTTCTTTTGCCCATATCTCCTAAACTAAGCGTCCTAGAGCGAAAAGGACTTTAATTCGTGACCACCCTCAAAAAATTGAAAAATCCACCCAAAACATAAAAAAAATGAAATTTTTATATGAAAAACTTGTTTTGCCCATATCTCCTAAAGTAAGCGTCCTAGAGCGAAAAGGACTTTAATTCGTGACCACCCCCAAAAAATTTAAAAATCCACCCAAAACCTAAAAAAATTGAAATTTTTATATGAAAAACTTCTTTTGCCCATATCTCCTAAAGTAAGCGTCCTAGAGCGAAAAGGACTTTAATTCGTGACCACCCTCAAAAAATTGAAAAATCCACCCAAAACCTAAAAAATTGAAATTTTTATATGAAAAACTTCTTTTGCCCATATCTCCTAAACTAAGCGTCCTAGAGCGAAAAGGACTTTAATTCGTGACCACCCCAAAAAATTGAAAAATCCACCCAAAACCTAAAAAAATTTAAATTTTTATATGAAAAACTTCTTTTGCCCATATGACGCATAAATATGCGTCCTAGAGCGAAAAGGACTTTAATTCGTGACCACCCCCAAAAAATTGAAAAATCCACCCAAAACCTAAAAAAATTGAAATTTTTATATGAAAAACTTCTTTTCCCCATGTTTCCTTAAATATGCGTCCTAGAGCGAAAAGGACTTTAATTCGTGACCACCCCCAAAAAATTGAAAAATCCACCCAAAACCTAAAAAAATTGAAATTTTTATATGAAAAACTTCTTTTGCCCATATCTCCTAAACTAAGCGTCCTAGAGCGAAAAGGACTTTAATTCGTGACCACCCCAAAAAATTGAAAAATCCACCCAAAACCTAAAAAAATTGCAATTTTTATATGAAAAACTTCTTTTGTCCATATCTCCTTAAATATGCGTCCTTGAGCGAAAAGGACTTTAATTCGTGACCACCCCAAAAAATTGAAAAATCCACCCAAAACCTAAAAAAATTGAAATTTTTATATGAAAAACTTCTTTTGTCCATATCTCCTTAAATATGCGTCCTAGAGCGAAAAGGACTTTAATTCGTGACCACCACCAAAAAATTGAAAAATCCACCCAAAACCTAAAAAAATTGAAATTTTTATATGAAAAACTTCTTTTGCATATATCTCCTAAACTAAGCGTCCTAGAGCGAAAAGGACTTTAATTCGTGACCACCCCAAAAAATTGAAAAATCCACCCAAAACCTAAAAAAAATGAAATTTTTATATGAAAAACTTCTTTTGCATATATCTCCTAAACTAAGCGTCCTAGAGCGAAAAGGACTTTAATTCGTGACCACCCCAAAAAATTGAAAAATCCACCCAAAACCTAAAAAAAATTAAATTTTTATATGAAAAACTTCTTTTGCCCATATCTCCTTAAATATGCGTCCTAGAGCGAAAAGGACTTTAATTCGTGACCACCCCCAAAAAATTGAAAAATCCACCCAAAACCTAAAAAAAATTAAATTTTTATATGAAAAACTTCTTTTGCCCATATCTCCTAAACTAAGCGTCGTAGAGCGAAAAGGACTTTAATTCGTGACCACCCCCAAAAAATTGAAAAATCCACCCAAAACCTAAAAAAATTGAAATTTTTATATGAAAAACTTCTTTTGCCCATATCTCCTTAAATATGCGTCCTAGAGCGAAAAGGACTTTAATTCATGACCACCCCAAAAAATTGAAAAATCCACCCAAAACCTAAAAAAATTGAAATTTTTATATGAAAAACTTCTTTTCCATATATCTCCTAAACTAAGCGTCCTAGAGCGAAAAGGACTTTAATTCGTGACCACCCCAAAAAAATTGAAAAATCCACCCAAAACCTAAAAAAATTGAAATTTTTATATGAAAAACTTCTTTTGCCCATATCTCCTTAGGTTAGGTTAGGTTAGGTTATGTGGCAGCCCGATATATCAGGCTCACTTAGACTATTCAGTCCATTGTGATACCACAGTGGTGAACTTCTCTCTTATCACTGAGTGCTGCCCGATTCCATGTTAAGCTCAATGACAAGGGACCTCCTTTTTATAGCCGAGTCCGAACGGCGTTCCACATTCTAGTGAAACCACTTAGAGAAGCTTTGAAACCCTCAGAAATGTCACCAGCATTACTGAGGTGGGATAATCCACCGCTGAAAAACTTTTTGGTGTTCGGTCGTAGTAGGAATCGAACCCACGACCTTGTGTATGCAAGTCGGGGATGCTAACCATTGCACCACGGTGGCTCCCCCATATCTCCTTAAATATGCGTCCTAGAGCGAAAAGGACTTTAATTCGTGACCACCCTCAAAAAATTGAAAAATCCACCCAAAACCTAAAAAAATGTAAATTTTTATATGAAAAACTTCTTTTGCCCATATCTCCTAAACTAAGGGTCCTAGAGCGAAAAGGACTTTAATTCGTGACCACCCCCAAAAAATTGAAAAATTCACCCAAAACCTAAAAAAATTGAAATTTTTATATGAAAAACTTCTTTTGCCCATATCTCCTTAAATATGCGTCCTAGAGCGAAAAGGACTTTAATTCGTGACCACCCTCAAAAAATTGAAAAATCCACCCAAAACCTAAAAAAATTGAAATTTTTATATGAAAAACTTCTTTTGCCCATATCTCCTTAAATATGCGTCCTAGAGCGAAAAGAACTTTAATTCGTGACCACCCCCAAACAATTGAAAATTCACCCAAAACCTAAAAAAAATTGAAATTTTTATATGAAAACCTTCTTTTGCCCATATCTCCTAAACTAAGCGTCCTAGAGCGAAAAGGACTTTAATTCATGACCACCCCAAAAAATTGAAAAATCCACCCAAAACCTAAAAAAATTGAAATTTTTATATGAAAACCTTCTTTTGCCCATATATCCTAAACTAAGCGTCCTAGAGCGAAAAGAACTTTAATTCGTGACCACCCCCAAAAAATTGAAAAATCCACCCAAAACATAAAAAAATTGAAATTTTTATATGATAAACTTCTTTTGCCCATATCTCCTAAACTAAGCGGCCTAGAGCGAAAAGGACTTTAATTCGTGACCACCCCCAAAAAATTGAAAAATCCACCCAAAACCTAAAAAATTGAAATTTTTATATGAAAAACTTCTTTTGCCCATATCTCCTAAACTAAGCGTCCTAGAGCGAAAAGGACTTTAATTCGTGATCACCACAAAAAATTGAAAAATCCACCCAAAACCTAAAAAAATTGAAATTTTTATATTAAAACCTTCTTTTGCCCATATCTCCTAAACTAAGCGTCCTAGAGCGAAAAGGACTTTAATTCGTGACCACCCCAAAAAATTGAAAAATTCACCCAAAACATAAAAAAAATGAAATTTTTATATGAAAAACTTTTTTTGCCCATATCTCCTAAACTAAGCGTCCTAGAGCGAAAAGGACTTTAATTCGTGACCACCCTCAAAAAATTGAAAAATCCACCCAAAACCTAAAAAAATTGAAATTTTTATATGAAAAACTTCTTTTGCCCATATCTCCTAAACTAAGCGTCCTAGAGCGAAAAGGACTTTATTTCGTGACCACCCCAAAAAATTGAAAAATCCACCCAAAACCTAAAAAAATTGCAATTTTTATATGAAAAACTTCTTTTGTCCATATCTCCTTAAATATGCGTCCTTGAGCGAAAAGGACTTTAATTCGTGACCACCCCAAAAAATTGAAAAATCCTCCCAAAACATAAAAAAATTGAAATTTTTATATGAAAAACTTCTTTTGTCCATATCTCCTTAAATATGCGTCCTAGAGCGAAAAGGACTTTAATTCGTGACCACCCCCAAAAAATTGAAAAATTCACCCAAAACCTAAAAAAATTGAAATTTTTATATGAAAAACTTCTTTTCCATATATCTCCTAAACTAAGCGTCCTAGAGCGAAAAGGACTTTAATTCGTGACCACCCCAAAAAATTGAAAAATCCACCCAAAACCTAAAAAAATTGAAATTTTTATATGAAAAACTTCTTTTGCCCATATCTCCTAAACTAAGCGTCCTAGAGCGAAAAGGACTTTAATTCGTGACCACCCCCAAAAAATTTAAAAATCCACCCAAAACCTAAAAAAATTGAAATTTTTATATGAAAAACTTCTTTTGCCCATATCTCCTAAACTAAGCGTCCTAGAGCGAAAAGGACTTTAATTCGTGACCACCCTCAAAAAATTGAAAAATCCACCCAAAACCTAAAAAATTGAAATTTTTATATGAAAAACTTCTTTTGCCCATATCTCCTAAACTAAGCGTCCTAGAGCGAAAAGGACTTTAATTCGTGACCACCCCAAAAAATTGAAAAATCCACCCAAAACCTAAAAAATTTAAATTTTTATATGAAAAACTTCTTTTTCCCATATCTCCTTAAATATGCGTTCTAGAGCGAAAAGGACTTTAATTCGTGACCACCCCCAAAAAATTGAAAAATTCACCCAAAACCTAAAAAAATTGAAATTTTTATATGAAAAACTTCTTTTCCCCATGTTTCCTTAAATATGCGTCCTAAAGCGAAAAGGACTTTAATTCGTGACCACCCCCAAAAAATTGAAAAATCCACCCAAAACCTAAAAAAATTGAAATTTTTATATGAAAAACTTCTTTTGCCCATATCTCCTAAACTAAGCGTCCTAGAGCGAAAAGGACTTTAATTCGTGACCACCCCCAAAAAATTGAAAAATCCACCCAAAACCTAAAAAAATTGAAATTTTTATATGAAAAACTTCTTTTGCATATATCTCCTAAACTAAGCGTCCTAGAGCGAAAAGGACTTTAATTCGTGACCACCCCAAAAAATTGAAAAATCCACCAAAAACCTAAAAAAAATTAAATTTTTATATGAAAAACTTCTTTTGCATATATCTCCTAAACTAAGCGTCCTAGAGCGAAAAGGACTTTAATTCGTGACCACCCCAAAAAATTGAAAAATCCACCCAAAACCTAAAAAAAATTAAATTTTTATATGAAAAACTTCTTTTGCCCATATCTCCTTAAATATGCGTCCTAGAGCGAAAAGGACTTTAATTCGTGACCACCCCCAAAAAATTGAAAAATCCACCCAAAACCTAAAAAAAATTAAATTTTTATATGAAAAACTTCTTTTGCCCATATCTCCTAAACTAAGCGTCGTAGAGCGAAAAGGACTTTAATTCGTGACCACCCCCAAAAAATTGAAAAATCCACCCAAAACCTAAAAAAATTGAAATTTTTATATGAAAAACTTCTTTTGCCCATATCTCCTTAAATATGCGTCCTAGAGCGAAAAGGACTTTAATTCATGACCACCCCAAAAAATTGAAAAATCCACCCAAAACCTAAAAAAATTGAAATTTTTATATGAAAAACTTCTTTTCCATATATCTCCTAAACTAAGCGTCCTAGAGCGAAAAGGACTTTAATTCATGACCACCCCAAAAAATTGAAAAATCCACCCAAAACCTAAAAAAATTGAAATTTTTATATGAAAAACTTCTTTTCCATATATCTCCTAAACTAAGCGTCCTAGAGCGAAAAGGACTTTAATTCGTGACCACCCCAAAAAATTGAAAAATCCACCCAAAACCTAAAAAAATTGCAATTTTTATATGAAAAACTTCTTTTGTCCATATCTCCTTAAATATGCGTCCTTGAGCGAAAAGGACTTTAATTCGTGACCACCCCAAAAAATTGAAAAATCCACCCAAAACCTAAAAAAATTGAAATTTTTATATGAAAAACTTCTTTTGTCCATATCTCCTTAAATATGCGTCCTAGAGCGAAAAGGACTTTAATTCGTGACCACCCCCAAAAAATTGAAAAATCCACCCAAAACCTAAAAAAATTGAAATTTTTATATGAAAAACTTCTTTTGCATATATCTCCTAAACTAAGCGTCCTAGAGCGAAAAGGACTTTAATTCGTGACCACCCCAAAAAATTGAAAAATCCACCAAAAACCTAAAAAAAATGAAATTTTTATATGAAAAACTTCTTTTGCATATATCTCCTAAACTAAGCGTCCTAGAGCGAAAAGGACTTTAATTCGTGACCACCCCAAAAAATTGAAAAATCCACCCAAAACCTAAAAAAAATTAAATTTTTATATGAAAAACTTCTTTTGCCCATATCTCCTTAAATATGCGTCCTAGAGCGAAAAGGACTTTAATTCGTGACCACCCTCAAAAAATTGAAAAATCCACCCAAAACCTAAAAAAATGTAAATTTTTATATGAAAAACTTCTTTTGCCCATATCTCCTAAACTAAGGGTCCTAGAGCGAAAAGGACTTTAATTCGTGACCACCCCCAAAAAATTGAAAAATCCACCCAAAACCTAAAAAAATTGAAATTTTTATATGAAAAACTTCTTTTGCCCATATCTCCTTAAATATGCGTCCTAGAGCGAAAAGGACTTTAATTCGTGACCACCCTCAAAAAATTGAAAAATCCACCCAAAACCTAAAAAAATTGAAATTTTTATATGAAAAACTTCTTTTGCCCATATCTCCTTAAATATGCGTCCTAGAGCGAAAAGAACTTTAATTCGTGACCACCCCCAAACAATTGAAAATTCACCCAAAACCTAAAAAAATTGAAATTTTTATATGAAAACCTTCTTTTGCCCATATCTCCTAAACTAAGCGTCCTAGAGCGAAAAGGACTTTAATTCATGACCACCCCAAAAAATTGAAAAATCCACCCAAAACCTAAAAAAATTGAAATTTTTATATGAAAACCTTCTTTTGCCCATATATCCTAAACTAAGCGTCCTAGAGCGAAAAGAACTTTAATTCGTGACCACCCCCAAAAAATTGAAAAATCCACCCAAAACATAAAAAAATTGAAATTTTTATATGATAAACTTCTTTTGCCCATATCTCCTAAACTAAGCGGCCTAGAGCGAAAAGGACTTTAATTCGTGACCACCCCCAAAAAATTGAAAAATCCACCCAAAACCTAAAAAATTGAAATTTTTATATGAAAAACTTCTTTTGCCCATATCTCCTAAACTAAGCGTCCTAGAGCGAAAAGGACTTTAACTCGTGATCACCACAAAAAATTGAAAAATCCACCCAAAACCTAAAAAAATTGAAATTTTTATATTAAAACCTTCTTTTGCCCATATCTCCTAAACTAAGCGTCCTAGAGCGAAAAGGACTTTAATTCGTGACCACCCCAAAAAATTGAAAAATTCACCCAAAACATAAAAAAAATGAAATTTTTATATGAAAAACTTTTTTTGCCCATATCTCCTTAAATATGCGTCCTAGAGCGAAAAGGACTTTAATTCGTGACCACCCTCAAAAAATTGAAAAATCCACCCAAAACCTAAAAAAATTGAAATTTTTATATGAAAAACTTCTTTTGCCCATATCTCCTAAACTAAGCGTCCTAGAGCGAAAGGGACTTTAATTCGTGACCACCCCAAAAAATTGAAAAATCCACCCAAAACCTAAAAAAATTGCAATTTTTATATGAAAAACTTCTTTTGTCCATATCTCCTTAAATATGCGTCCTTGAGCGAAAAGGACTTTAATTCGTGACCACCCCAAAAAATTGAAAAATCCACCCAAAACCTAAAAAAATTGAAATTTTTATATGAAAAACTTCTTTTGTCCATATATCCTAAACTAAACGTCCTAGAGCGAAAAGGACTTTAATTCGTGACCACCCCCAAAAAATTTAAAAATCCACCCAAAACCTAAAAAAATTGAAATTTTTATATGAAAAACTTCTTTTCCATATATCTCCTAAACTAAGCGTCCTAGAGCGAAAAGGACTTTAATTCGTGACCACCCCAAAAAATTGAAAAATCCACCCAAAACCTAAAAAAATTGAAATTTTTATATGAAAAACTTCTTTTGCCCATATCTCCTAAACTAAGCGTCCTAGAGCGAAAAGGACTTTAATTCGTGACCACCCCCAAAAAATTTAAAAATCCACCCAAAACCTAAAAAAATTGAAATTTTTATATGAAAAACTTCTTTTGCCCATATCTCCTAAACTAAGCGTCCTAGAGCGAAAAGGACTTTAATTCGTGACCACCCTCAAAAAATTGAAAAATCCACCCAAAACCTAAAAAATTGAAATTTTTATATGAAAAACTTCTTTTGCCCATATCTCCTAAACTAAGCGTCCTAGAGCGAAAAGGACTTTAATTCGTGACCACCCCAAAAAATTGAAAAATCCACCCAAAACCTAAAAAATTTAAATTTTTATATGAAAAACTTCTTTTGCCCATATCTCCTTAAATATGCGTCCTAGAGCGAAAAGGACTTTAATTCGTGACCACCCCCAAAAAATTGAAAAATTCACCCAAAACCTAAAAAAATTGAAATTTTTATATGAAAAACTTCTTTTCCCCATGTTTCCTTAAATATGCGTCCTAGAGCGAAAAGGACTTTAATTCGTGACCACCCCCAAAAAATTGAAAAATCCACCCAAAACCTAAAAAAATTGAAATTTTTATATGAAAAACTTCTTTTGCCCATATCTCCTAAACTAAGCGTCCTAGAGCGAAAAGGACTTTAATTCGTGACCACCCCAAAAAATTGAAAAATCCACCCAAAACCTAAAAAAATTGAAATTTTTATATGAAAAACTTCTTTTGTCCATATCTCCTTAAATATGCGTCCTTGAGCGAAAAGGACTTTAATTCGTGACCACCCCAAAAAATTGAAAAATCCACCCAAAACCTAAAAAAATTGAAATTTTTATATGAAAAACTTCTTTTGTCCATATCTCCTAAACTAAGCGTCCTAGAGCGAAAAGGACTTTAATTCGTGACCACCCCCAAAAAATTGAAAAATCCACCCAAAACCTAAAAAAATTGAAATTTTTATATGAAAAACTTCTTTTGCATATATCTCCTAAACTAAGCGTCCTAGAGCGAAAAGGACTTTAATTCGTGACCACCCCAAAAAATTGAAAAATCCACCCAAAACCTAAAAAAAATGAAATTTTTATATGAAAAACTTCTTTTGCATATATCTCCTAAACTAAGCGTCCTAGAGCGAAAAGGACTTCAATTCGTGACCACCCCAAAAAATTGAAAAATCCACCCAAAACCTAAAAAGATTTAAATTTTTATATGAAAAACTTCTTTTGCCCATATCTCCTTAAATATGCGTCCTAGAGCGAAAAGGACTTTAATTCGTGACCACCCTCAAAAAATTGAAAAATCCACCCAAAACCTAAAAAAATTTAAATTTTTATATGAAAAACTTCTTTTGCCCATATCTCCTAAACTAAGGGTCCTAGAGCGAAAAGGACTTTAATTCGTGACCTCCCCCAAAAAATTGAAAAATCCACCCAAAACCTAAAAAAATTGAAATTTTTATATGAAAAACTTCTTTTGTCCATATCTCCTAAACTAAGCGTCCTAGAGCGAAAAGGACTTTAATTCATGACCACCCCAAAAAATTGAAAAATCCACCCAAAACATAAAAAAATTGAAATTTTTATATGATAAACTTCTTTTGCCCATATCTCCTAAACTAAGCGTCCTAGAGCGAAAAGGACTTTAATTCGTGACCACCCCCAAAAAATTGAAAAATCCACCCAAAACCTAAAAAAATTGAAATTTTTATATGAAAAACTTCTTTTGCCCATATCTCCTTAAATATGCGTCCTAGAGCGAAAAGGACTTTAATTCGTGACCACCCCCAAAAAATTGAAAATTCACCCAAAACCTAAAAAAATTGAAATTTTTATATGAAAAACTTCTTTTGCCCATATCTCCTAAACTAAGCGTCCTAGAGCGAAAAGGACTTTAATTCATGACCACCCCAAAAAATTGAAAAATCCACCCAAAACCTAAAAAAATTGAAATTTTTATATGAAAAACTTCTTTTGCCCATATCTCCTTAAATATGCGTCCTAGAGCGAAAAGGACTTTAATTCATGACCACCCCAAAAAATTGAAAAATCCACCCAAAACCTAAAAAAATTTAAATTTTTATATGAAAAACTTCTTTTGCCCATATCTCCTAAACTAAGCGTCGTAGAGCGAAAAGGACTTTAATTCGTGACCACCCCAAAAAATTGAAAAATCCACCCAAAACCTAAAAAAATTGAAATTTTTATATGAAAAACTTCTTTTGCCCATATCTCCTTAAATATGCGTCCTAGAGCGAAAAGGACTTTAATTCATGACCACACCAAAAAATTGAAAAATCCACCCAAAACCTAAAAAAATTGAAATTTTTATATGAAAAACTTCTTTTGCATATATCTCCTAAACTAAGCGTCCTAGAGCGAAAAGGACTTTAATTCGTGACCACCCCAAAAAATTGAAAAATCCACCCAAAACCTAAAAAAATTGAAATTTTTATATGAAAAACTTCTTTTGCCCATATCTCCTTAAATATGCGTCCTAGAGCGAAAAGGACTTTAATTCGTGACCACCCTCAAAAAATTGAAAAATCCACCCAAAACCTAAAAAAATTTAAATTTTTATATGAAAAACTTCTTTTGCCCATATCTCCTAAACTAAGGGTCCTAGAGCGAAAAGGACTTTAATTCGTGACCTCCCCCAAAAAATTGAAAAATCCACCCAAAACCTAAAAAAATTGAAATTTTTATATGAAAAACTTCTTTTGTCCATATCTCCTAAACTAAGCGTCCTAGAGCGAAAAGGACTTTAATTCATGACCACCCCAAAAAATTGAAAAATCCACCCAAAACATAAAAAAATTGAAATTTTTATATGATAAACTTCTTTTGCCCATATCTCCTAAACTAAGCGTCCTAGAGCGAAAAGGACTTTAATTCGTGACCACCCCCAAAAAATTGAAAAATCCACCCAAAACCTAAAAAAATTGAAATTTTTATATGAAAAACTTCTTTTGCCCATATCTCCTTAAATATGCGTCCTAGAGCGAAAAGGACTTTAATTCGTGACCACCCCCAAAAAATTGAAAATTCACCCAAAACCTAAAAAAATTGAAATTTTTATATGAAAAACTTCTTTTGCCCATATCTCCTAAACTAAGCGTCCTAGAGCGAAAAGGACTTTAATTCATGACCACCCCAAAAAATTGAAAAATCCACCCAAAACCTAAAAAAATTGAAATTTTTATATGAAAAACTTCTTTTGCCCATATCTCCTTAAATATGCGTCCTAGAGCGAAAAGGACTTTAATTCATGACCACCCCAAAAAATTGAAAAATCCACCCAAAACCTAAAAAAATTGAAATTTTTATATGAAAAACTTCTTTTGCCCATATCTCCTTAAATATGCGTCCTAGAGCGAAAAGGACTTTAATTCATGACCACCCCAAAAAATTGAAAAATC
Source organism: Haematobia irritans (assembly GCF_050003625.1). Taxonomy (NCBI): domain Eukaryota; kingdom Metazoa; phylum Arthropoda; class Insecta; order Diptera; family Muscidae; genus Haematobia; species Haematobia irritans. Next base: position 98,691,024 of record NC_134400.1, on the reverse strand, counting down.
CACCCAAAACCTAAAAAAATTGAAATTTTTATATGAAAAACTTCTTTTGCCCATATCTCCTAAACTAAGCGTCCTAGAGCGAAAAGGACTTTAATTCGTGACCACCCCAAAAAATTGAAAAATCCACCCAAAACCTAAAAAACTTGAAATTTGTATATGAAAAACTTATTTTGCCCATATCTCCTAAACTAAGCGTCCTAGAGCGAAAAGGACTTTAATTCATGACCACCCCAAAAAATTGAAAAAATCACCCAAAACATAAAAAAATTGAAATTTTTATATGCTAAACTTCTTTTGCCCATATCTCCTAAACTAAGCGTCCTAGAGCGAAAAGGACTTTAATTCGTGACCACCCCCAAAAAATTTAAAAATCCACCCAAAACCTAAAAAAATTGAAATTTTTATATGAAAAACTTCTTTTGCCCATATCTCCTAAACTAAGCGTCCTAGAGCGAAAAGGACTTTAATTCGTGACCACCCCCAACAAATTGAAAAATCCACCCAAAACCTAAAAAAATTGAAATTTTTATATGAAAAACTTCTTTTGCCCATATCTCCTAAACTAAGCGTCCTAGAGCGAAAAGGACTTTAATTCGTGACCACCCCCAAAAAATTGAAAAATCCACCCAAAACCTAAAAAATTGAAATTTTTATATGAAAAACTTCTTTTGCCCATATCTCCTAAACTAAGCGTCCTAGAGCGAAAAGGACTTTAATTCGTGACCACCCCCAAAAAATTGAAAAATCCACCCAAAACCTAAAAAAATTGAAATTTTTATATGAAAAACTTCTTTTGCCCATATCTCCTAAACTAAGCGTCCTAGAGCGAAAAGGACTTTAATTCGTGACCACCCCAAAAAATTGAAAAATCCACCCAAAACCTAAAAAAATTGCAATTTTTATATGAAAAACTTCTTTTGTCCATATCTCCTTAAATATGCGTCCTTGAGCGAAAAGGACTTTAATTCGTGACCACCCCAAAAAATTGAAAAATCCACCCAAAACCTAAAAAAATTGAAATTTTTATATGAAAAACTTCTTTTGTCCATATCTCCTAAACTAAGCGTCCTAGAGCGAAAAGGACTTTAATTCGTGACCACCCCCAAAAAATTGAAAATTGAAATTTTTATATGAAAAACTTCTTTTGCCCATATCTCCTTAAATATGCGTCCTAGAGCGAAAAGGACTTTAATTCATGACCACCCCAAAAAATTGAAAAATCCACCCAAAACCTAAAAAAATTGAAATTTTTATATGAAAAACTTCTTTTGCCCATATCTCCTAAACTAAGCGTCGTAGAGCGAAAAGGACTTTAATTCGTGACCACCCCAAAAAATTGAAAAATCCACCCAAAACCTAAAAAAATTGAAATTTTTATATGAAAAACTTCTTTTGCCCATATCTCCTTAAATATGCGTCCTAGAGCGAAAAGGACTTTAATTCATGACCACACCAAAAAATTGAAAAATCCACCCAAAACCTAAAAAAATTGAAATTTTTATATGAAAAACTTCTTTTGCATATATCTCCTAAACTAAGCGTCCTAGAGCGAAAAGGACTTTAATTCGTGACCACCCCAAAAAATTGAAAAATCCACCCAAAACCTAAAAAAATTGAAATTTTTATATGAAAAACTTCTTTTGCCCATATCTCCTTAAATATGCGTCCTAGAGCGAAAAGGACTTTAATTCGTGACCACCCTCAAAAAATTGAAAAATCCACCCAAAACCTAAAAAAATTTAAATTTTTATATGAAAAACTTCTTTTGCCCATATCTCCTAAACTAAGGGTCCTAGAGCGAAAAGGACTTTAATTCGTGACCTCCCCCAAAAAATTGAAAAATCCACCCAAAACCTAAAAAAATTGAAATTTTTATATGAAAAACTTCTTTTGTCCATATCTCCTAAACTAAGCGTCCTAGAGCGAAAAGGACTTTAATTCATGACCACCCCAAAAAATTGAAAAATCCACCCAAAACATAAAAAAATTGAAATTTTTATATGATAAACTTCTTTTGCCCATATCTCCTAAACTAAGCGTCCTAGAGCGAAAAGGACTTTAATTCGTGACCACCCCCAAAAAATTGAAAAATCCACCCAAAACCTAAAAAAATTGAAATTTTTATATGAAAAACTTCTTTTGCCCATATCTCCTTAAATATGCGTCCTAGAGCGAAAAGGACTTTAATTCATGACCACCCCAAAAAATTGAAAAATCCACCCAAAACCTAAAAAAATTTAAATTTTTATATGAAAAACTTCTTTTGCCCATATCTCCTTAAATATGCGTCCTAGAGCGAAAAGGACTTTAATTCATGACCACCCCAAAAAATTGAAAAATCCACCCAAAACCTAAAAAAATTGAAATTTTTATATGAAAAACTTCTTTTGCCCATATCTCCTTAAATATGCGTCCTAGAGCGAAAAGGACTTTAATTCATGACCACCCCAAAAAATTGAAAAATCCACCCAAAACCTAAAAAAATTGAAATTTTTATATGAAAAACTTCTTTTGCCCATATCTCCTAAACTAAGCGTCCTAGAGCGAAAAGGACTTTAATTCGTGACCACCCCAAAAAATTGAAAAATCCACCCAAAACCTAAAAAACTTGAAATTTGTATATGAAAAACTTATTTTGCCCATATCTCCTAAACTAAGCGTCCTAGAGCGAAAAGGACTTTAATTCATGACCACCCCAAAAAATTGAAAAAATCACCCAAAACATAAAAAAATTGAAATTTTTATATGCTAAACTTCTTTTGCCCATATCTCCTAAACTAAGCGTCCTAGAGCGAAAAGGACTTTAATTCGTGACCACCCCCAAAAAATTTAAAAATCCACCCAAAACCTAAAAAAATTGAAATTTTTATATGAAAAACTTCTTTTGCCCATATCTCCTAAACTAAGCGTCCTAGAGCGAAAAGGACTTTAATTCGTGACCACCCCCAACAAATTGAAAAATCCACCCAAAACCTAAAAAAATTGAAATTTTTATATGAAAAACTTCTTTTGCCCATATCTCCTAAACTAAGCGTCCTAGAGCGAAAAGGACTTTAATTCGTGACCACCCCCAAAAAATTGAAAAATCCACCCAAAACCTAAAAAATTGAAATTTTTATATGAAAAACTTCTTTTGCCCATATCTCCTAAACTAAGCGTCCTAGAGCGAAAAGGACTTTAATTCGTGACCACCCCCAAAAAATTGAAAAATCCACCCAAAACCTAAAAAAATTGAAATTTTTATATGAAAAACTTCTTTTGCCCATATCTCCTAAACTAAGCGTCCTAGAGCGAAAAGGACTTTAATTCGTGACCACCCCAAAAAATTGAAAAATCCACCCAAAACCTAAAAAAATTGCAATTTTTATATGAAAAACTTCTTTTGTCCATATCTCCTTAAATATGCGTCCTTGAGCGAAAAGGACTTTAATTCGTGACCACCCCAAAAAATTGAAAAATCCACCCAAAACCTAAAAAAATTGAAATTTTTATATGAAAAACTTCTTTTGTCCATATCTCCTAAACTAAGCGTCCTAGAGCGAAAAGGACTTTAATTCGTGACCACCCCCAAAAAATTGAAAAATCCACCCAAAACCTAAAAAAATTGAAATTTTTATATGAAAAACTTCTTTTGCCCATATCTCCTTAAATATGCGTCCTAGAGCGAAAAGGACTTTAATTCGTGACCACCCTCAAAAAATTGAAAAATCCACCCAAAACCTAAAAAAATTTAAATTTTTATATGAAAAACTTCTTTTGCCCATATCTCCTAAACTAAGGGTCCTAGAGCGAAAAGGACTTTAATTCGTGACCACCCCAAAAAATTGAAAAATCCACCCAAAACCTAAAAAAATTGAAATTTTTATATGAAAAACTTATTTTGCCCATATCTCCTTAAATATGCGTCCTAGAGCGAAAAGGACTTTAATTCGTGACCACCCTCAAAAAATTGAAAAATCCACCCAAAACCTAAAAAAATTGAAATTTTTATATGAAAAACTTCTTTTGCCCATATCTCCTTAAATATGCGTCCTAGAGCGAAAAGAACTTTAATTCGTGACCACCCCCAAACAATTGAAAATTCACCCAAAACCTAAAAAAATTGAAATTTTTATATGAAAACCTTCTTTTGCCCATATCTCCTAAACTAAGCGTCCTAGAGCGAAAAGGACTTTAATTCATGACCACCCCAAAAAATTGAAAAATCCACCCAAAACCTAAAAAAATTGAAATTTTTATATGAAAAACTTCTTTTGCCCATATCTCCTAAACTAAGCGTCCTAGAACGAAAAGGACTTTAATTCGTGACCACCCCCAAAAAATTGAAAAATCCACCCAAAACCTAAAAAAATTGAAATTTTTATATGAAAAACTTCTTTTGCCCATATCTCCTAAACTAAGCGTCCTAGAGCGAAAAGGACTTTAATTCATGACCACCCCAAAAAATTGAAAAATCCACCCAAAACATAAAAAAATTGAAATTTTTATATGATAAACTTCTTTTGCCCATATCTCCTAAACTAAGCGTCCTAGAGCGAAAAGGACTTTAATTCGTGACCACCCCCAAAAAATTGAAAAATCCACCCAAAACCTAAAAAAATTGAAATTTTTATATGAAAAACTTCTTTTGCCCATATCTCCTTAAATATGCGTCCTAGAGCGAAAAGGACTTTAATTCGTGACAACCCCCAAAAAATTGAAAATCCACCCAAAACATAAAAAAATTGAAATTTTTATATGATAAACTTCTTTTGCCCATATCTCCTAAACTAAGCGTCCTAGAGCGAAAAGGACTTTAATTCATGACCACCCCAAAAAATTGAAAAATCCACCCAAAACCTAAAAAAATTGAAATTTTTATATGAAAAACTTCTTTTGCCCATATCTCCTAAACTAAGCGTCCTAGAGCGAAAAGGACTTTAATTCGTGACCACCCCCAAAAAATTGAAAAATCCACCCAAAACCTAAAAAATTGAAATTTTTATATGAAAAACTTCTTTTGCCCATATCTCCTAAACTAAGCGTCCTAGAGCGAAAAGGACTTTAATTCGTGACCACCCCCAAAAAATTGAAAAATCCACCCAAAACCTAAAAAAATTGAAATTTTTATATGAAAAACTTCTTTTGCCCATATCTCCTAAACTAAGCGTCCTAGAGCGAAAAGGACTTTAATTCGTGACCACCCCAAAAAATTGAAAAATCCACCCAAAACCTAAAAAAATTGCAATTTTTATATGAAAAACTTCTTTTGTCCATATCTCCTTAAATATGCGTCCTTGAGCGAAAAGGACTTTAATTCGTGACCACCCCAAAAAATTGAAAAATCCACCCAAAACCTAAAAAAATTGAAATTTTTATATGAAAAACTTCTTTTGTCCATATCTCCTAAACTAAGCGTCCTAGAGCGAAAAGGACTTTAATTCGTGACCACCCCCAAAAAATTGAAAAATCCACCCAAAACCTAAAAAAATTGAAATTTTTATATGAAAAACTTCTTTTGCCCATATCTCCTTAAATATGCGTCCTAGAGCGAAAAGGACTTTAATTCGTGACCACCCTCAAAAAATTGAAAAATCCACCCAAAACCTAAAAAAATTTAAATTTTTATATGAAAAACTTCTTTTGCCCATATCTCCTAAACTAAGGGTCCTAGAGCGAAAAGGACTTTAATTCGTGACCACCCCAAAAAATTGAAAAATCCACCCAAAACCTAAAAAAATTGAAATTTTTATATGAAAAACTTATTTTGCCCATATCTCCTTAAATATGCGTCCTAGAGCGAAAAGGACTTTAATTCGTGACCACCCTCAAAAAATTGAAAAATCCACCCAAAACCTAAAAAAATTGAAATTTTTATATGAAAAACTTCTTTTGCCCATATCTCCTTAAATATGCGTCCTAGAGCGAAAAGAACTTTAATTCGTGACCACCCCCAAACAATTGAAAATTCACCCAAAACCTAAAAAAATTGAAATTTTTATATGAAAACCTTCTTTTGCCCATATCTCCTAAACTAAGCGTCCTAGAGCGAAAAGGACTTTAATTCATGACCACCCCAAAAAATTGAAAAATCCACCCAAAACCTAAAAAAATTGAAATTTTTATATGAAAAACTTCTTTTGCCCATATCTCCTAAACTAAGCGTCCTAGAACGAAAAGGACTTTAATTCGTGACCACCCCCAAAAAATTGAAAAATCCACCCAAAACCTAAAAAAATTGAAATTTTTATATGAAAAACTTCTTTTGCCCATATCTCCTAAACTAAGCGTCCTAGAGCGAAAAGGACTTTAATTCATGACCACCCCAAAAAATTGAAAAATCCACCCAAAACATAAAAAAATTGAAATTTTTATATGATAAACTTCTTTTGCCCATATCTCCTAAACTAAGCGTCCTAGAGCGAAAAGGACTTTAATTCGTGACCACCCCCAAAAAATTGAAAAATCCACCCAAAACCTAAAAAAATTGAAATTTTTATATGAAAAACTTCTTTTGCCCATATCTCCTTAAATATGCGTCCTAGAGCGAAAAGGACTTTAATTCGTGACAACCCCCAAAAAATTGAAAATCCACCCAAAACATAAAAAAATTGAAATTTTTATATGATAAACTTCTTTTGCCCATATCTCCTAAACTAAGCGTCCTAGAGCGAAAAGGACTTTAATTCATGACCACCCCAAAAAATTGAAAAATCCACCCAAAACCTAAAAAAATTGAAATTTTTATATGAAAAACTTCTTTTGCATATATCTCCTAAACTAAGCGTCCTAGAGCGAAAAGGACTTTAATTCGTGACCACCCCAAAAAATTGAAAAATCCACCCAAAACCTAAAAAAATTGAAATTTTTATATGAAAAACTTCTTTTGCCCATATCTCCTTAAATATGCGTCCTAGAGCGAAAAGGACTTTAATTCATGACCACCCCAAAAAATTGAAAAATCCACCCAAAACCTAAAAAATTGAAATTTTTATATGAAAAACTTCTTTTGCCCATATCTCCTTAAATATGCGTCCTAGAGCGAAAAGGACTTTAATTCATGACCACCCCAAAAAATTGAAAAATCCACCCAAAACCTAAAAAAATTGAAATTTTTATATGAAAAACTTCTTTTGCCCATATCTCCTAAACTAAGCGTCCTAGAGCGAAAAGGACTTTAATTCGTGACCACCCCAAAAAATTGAAAAATCCACCCAAAACCTAAAAAATTTAAATTTTTATATGAAAAACTTCTTTTGCCCATATCTCCTTAAATATGCGTCCTAGAGCGAAAAGGACTTTAATTCGTGACCACCCCCAAAAAATTGAAAAATCCACCCAAAACCTAAAAAAATTGAAATTTTTATATGAAAAACTTCTTTTGCCCATATCTCCTAAACTAAGCGTCCTAGAGCGAAAAGGACTTTAATTCGTGACCACCCCAAAAAATTGAAAAATCCACCCAAAACCTAAAAAAATTGCAATTTTTATATGAAAAACTTCTTTTGTCCATATCTCCTTAAATATGCGTCCTTGAGCGAAAAGGACTTTAATTCGTGACCACCCCAAAAAATTGAAAAATCCACCCAAAACCTAAAAAAATTGAAATTTTTATATGAAAAACTTCTTTTGTCCATATCTCCTTAAATATGCGTCCTAGAGCGAAAAGGACTTTAATTCGTGACCACCCCCAAAAAATTGAAAAATCCACCCAAAACCTAAAAAAATTGAAATTTTTATATGAAAAACTTCTTTTGCATATATCTCCTAAACTAAGCGTCCTAGAGCGAAAAGGACTTTAATTCGTGACCACCCCAAAAAATTGAAAAATCCACCCAAAACCTAAAAAAAATGAAATTTTTATATGAAAAACTTCTTTTACATATATCTCCTAAACTAAGCGTCCTAGAGCGAAAAGGACTTTAATTCGTGACCACCCCAAAAAATTGAAAAATCCACCCAAAACCTAAAAAAAATTAAATTTTTATATGAAAAACTTCTTTTGCCCATATCTCCTTAAATATGCGTCCTAGAGCGAAAAGGACTTTAATTCGTGACCACCCCCAAAAAATTGAAAAATCCACCCAAAACCTAAAAAAAATTAAATTTTTATATGAAAAACTTCTTTTGCCCATATCTCCTAAACTAAGCGTCGTAGAGCGAAAAGGACTTTAATTCGTGACCACCCCCAAAAAATTGAAAAATCCACCCAAAACCTAAAAAAATTGAAATTTTTATATGAAAAACTTCTTTTGCCCATATCTCCTTAAATATGCGTCCTAGAGCGAAAAGGACTTTAATTCATGACCACCCCAAAAAATTGAAAAATCCACCCAAAACCTAAAAAAATTGAAATTTTTATATGAAAAACTTCTTTTCCATATATCTCCTAAACTAAGCGTCCTAGAGCGAAAATGACTTTAATTCGTGACCAAACCAAAAAAATTGAAAAATCCACCCAAAACCTAAAAAAATTGAAATTTTTATATGAAAAACTTCTTTTGCCCATATCTCCTTAGGTTAGGTTAGGTTAGGTTATGTGGCAGCCCGATATATCAGGCTCACTTAGACTATTCAGTCCATTGTGATACCACAGTGGTGAACTTCTCTCTTATCACTGAGTGCTGCCCGATTCCATGTTAAGCTCAATGACAAGGGACCTCCTTTTTATAGCCGAGTCCGAACGGCGTTCCACATTCTAGTGAAACCACTTAGAGAAGCTTTGAAACCCTCAGAAATGTCACCAGCATTACTGAGGTGGGATAATCCACCGCTGAAAAACTTTTTGGTGTTCGGTCGTAGTAGGAATCGAACCCACGACCTTGTGTATGCAAGGCGGGCATGCTAACCATTGCACCACGGTGGCTCCCCCATATCTCCTTAAATATGCGTCCTAGAGCGAAAAGGACTTTAATTCGTGACCACCCTCAAAAAATTGAAAAATCCACCCAAAACCTAAAAAAATGTAAATTTTTATATGAAAAACTTCTTTTGCCCATATCTCCTTAAATATGCGTCCTAGAGCGAAAAGGACTTTAATTCGTGACCACCCCCAAAAAATTGAAAAATCCACCCAAAACCTAAAAAAATTGAAATTTTTATATGAAAAACTTCTTTTGCCCATATCTCCTTAAATATGCGTCCTAGAGCGAAAAGGACTTTAATTCGTGACCACCCTAAAAAAAATTGAAAAATCCACCCAAAACCTAAAAAAATTGAAATTTTTATATGAAAAACTTCTTTTGCCCATATCTCCTTAAATATGCGTCCTAGAGCGAAAAGAACTTTAATTCGTGACCACCCCCAAACAATTGAAAATTCACCCAAAACCTAAAAAAATTGAAATTTTTATATGAAAACCTTCTTTTGCCCATATCTCCTAAACTAAGCGTCCTAGAGCGAAAAGGACTTTAATTCATGACCACCCCAAAAAATTGAAAAATCCACCCAAAACCTAAAAAAATTGAAATTTTTATATGAAAACCTTCTTTTGCCCATATATCCTAAACTAAGCGTCCTAGAGCGAAAAGAACTTTAATTCGTGACCACCCCCAAAAAAATTGAAAAATCCACCCAAAACCTAAAAAAATTGAAATTTTTATATGAAAAACTTCTTTTGCCCATATCTCCTAAACTAAGCGGCCTAGAGCGAAAAGGACTTTAATTCGTGACCACCCCCAAAAAATTGAAAAATCCACCCAAAACCTAAAAAATTGAAATTTTTATATGAAAAACTTCTTTTGCCCATATCTCCTAAACTAAGCGTCCTAGAGCGAAAAGGACTTTAATTCGTGATCACCACAAAAAATTGAAAAATCCACCCAAAACCTAAAAAAATTGAAATTTTTATATTAAAACCTTCTTTTGCCCATATCTCCTAAACTAAGCGTCCTAGAGCGAAAAGGACTTTAATTCGTGACCACCCCAAAAAATTGAAAAATTCACCCAAAACATAAAAAAAATGAAATTTTTATATGAAAAACTTTTTTTGCCCATATCTCCTAAACTAAGCGTCCTAGAGCGAAAAGGACTTTAATTCGTGACCACCCTCAAAAAATTGAAAAATCCACCCAAAACCTAAAAAAATTGAAATTTTTATATGAAAAACTTCTTTTGCCCATATCTCCTAAACTAAGCGTCCTAGAGCGAAAAGGACTTTAATTCGTGACCACCCCAAAAAATTGAAAAATCCACCCAAAACCTAAAAAAATTGCAATTTTTATATGAAAAACTTCTTTTGTCCATATCTCCTTAAATATGCGTCCTTGAGCGAAAAGGACTTTAATCCGTGACCACCCCAAAAAATTGAAAAATCCACCCAAAACCTAAAAAAATTGAAATTTTTATATGAAAAACTTCTTTTGTCCATATCTCCTAAACTAAACGTCCTAGAGCGAAAAGGACTTTAATTCGTGACCACCCCCAAAAAATTGAAAAATCCACCCAAAACCTAAAAAAATTGAAATTTTTATATGAAAAACTTCTTTTCCATATATCTCCTAAACTAAGCGTCCTAGAGCGAAAAGGACTTTAATTCGTGACCACCCCAAAAAATTGAAAAATCCACCCAAAACCTAAAAAAATTGGAATTTTTATATGAAAAACTTCTTTTGCCCATATCTCCTAAACTAAGCGTCCTAGAGCGAAAAGGACTTTAATTCGTGACCACCCCCAAAAAATTTAAAAATCCACCCAAAACCTAAAAAAATTGAAATTTTTATATGAAAAACTTCTTTTGCCCATATCTCCTAAACTAAGCGTCCTAGAGCGAAAAGGACTTTAATTCGTGACCACCCTCAAAAAATTGAAAAATCCACCCAAAACCTAAAAAATTGAAATTTTTATATGAAAAACTTCTTTTGCCCATATCTCCTAAACTAAGCGTCCTAGAGCGAAAAGGACTTTAATTCGTGACCACCCCAAAAAATTGAAAAATCCACCCAAAACCTAAAAAATTTAAATTTTTATATGAAAAACTTCTTTTGCCCATATCTCCTTAAATATGCGTCCTAGAGCGAAAAGGACTTTAATTCGTGACCACCCCCAAAAAATTGAAAAATTCACCCAAAACCTAAAAAAATTGAAATTTTTATATGAAAAACTTCTTTTCCCCATGTTTCCTTAAATATGCGTCCTAGAGCGAAAAGGACTTTAATTCGTGACCACCCCCAAAAAATTGAAAAATCCACCCAAAACCTAAAAAAATTGAAATTTTTATATGAAAAACTTCTTTTGCCCATATCTCCTAAACTAAGCGTCCTAGAGCGAAAAGGACTTTAATTCGTGACCACCCCAAAAAATTGAAAAATCCACCCAAAACCTAAAAAAGTTGCAATTTTTATATGAAAAACTTCTTTTGTCCATATCTCCTTAAATATGCGTCCTAAAGCGAAAAGGACTTTAATTCGTGACCACCCCAAAAAATTGAAAAATCCACCCAAAACCTAAAAAAATTGAAATTTTTATATGAAAAACTTCTTTTGTCCATATCTCCTAAACTAAGCGTCCTAGAGCGAAAAGGACTTTAATTCGTGACCACCCCCAAAAAATTGAAAAATCCACCCAAAACCTAAAAAAATTGAAATTTTTATATGAAAAACTTCTTTTGCATATATCTCCTAAACTAAGCGTCCTAGAGCGAAAAGGACTTTAATTCGTGACCACCCCAAAAAATTGAAAAATCCACCCAAAACCTAAAAAAATGAAATTTTTATATGAAAAACTTCTTTTGCATATATCTCCTAAACTAAGCGTCCTAGAGCGAAAAGGACTTCAATTCGTGACCACCCCAAAAAATTGAAAAATCCACCCAAAACCTAAAAAGATTTAAATTTTTATATGAAAAACTTCTTTTGCCCATATCTCCTTAAATATGCGTCCTAGAGCGAAAAGGACTTTAATTCGTGACCACCCCCAAAAAATTGAAAAATCCACCCAAAACCTAAAAAAATTTAAATTTTTATATGAAAAACTTCTTTTGTCCATATCTCCTAAACTAAGCGTCCTAGAGCGAAAAGGACTTTAATTCATGACCACCCCAAAAAATTGAAAAATCCACCCAAAACATAAAAAAATTGAAATTTTTATATGATAAACTTCTTTTGCCCATATCTCCTAAACTAAGCGTCCTAGAGCGAAAAGGACTTTAATTCGTGACCACCCCCAAAAAATTGAAAAATCCACCCAAAACCTAAAAAAATTGAAATTTTTATATGAAAAACTTCTTTTGCCCATATCTCCTTAAATATGCGTCCTAGAGCGAAAAGGACTTTAATTCGTGACCACCCCCAAAAAATTGAAAATTCACCCAAAACCTAAAAAAATTGAAATTTTTATATGAAAAACTTCTTTTGCCCATATCTCCTAAACTAAGCGTCCTAGAGCGAAAAGGACTTTAATTCATGACCACCCCAAAAAATTGAAAAATCCACCCAAAACCTAAAAAAATTGAAATTTTTATATGAAAAACTTCTTTTGCCCATATCTCCTTAAATATGCGTCCTAGAGCGAAAAGGACTTTAATTCATGACCACCCCAAAAAATTGAAAAATCCACCCAAAACCTAAAAAAATTGAAATTTTTATATGAAAAACTTCTTTTGCCCATATCTCCTTAAATATGCGTCCTAGAGCGAAAAGGACTTTAATTCATGACCACCCCAAAAAATTGAAAAATCCACCCAAAACCTAAAAAAATTGAAATTTTTATATGAAAAACTTCTTTTGCCCATATCTCCTAAACTAAGCGTCCTAGAGCGAAAAGGACTTTAATTCGTGACCACCCCAAAAAATTGAAAAATCCACCCAAAACCTAAAAAACTTGAAATTTGTATATGAAAAACTTATTTTGCCCATATCTCCTAAACTAAGCGTCCTAGAGCGAAAAGGACTTTAATTCATGACCACCCCAAAAAATTGAAAAAATCACCCAAAACATAAAAAAATTGAAATTTTTATATGCTAAACTTCTTTTGCCCATATCTCCTAAACTAAGCGTCCTAGAGCGAAAAGGACTTTAATTCGTGACCACCCCCAAAAAATTTAAAAATCCACCCAAAACCTAAAAAAATTGAAATTTTTATATGAAAAACTTCTTTTGCCCATATCTCCTAAACTAAGCGTCCTAGAGCGAAAAGGACTTTAATTCGTGACCACCCCCAACAAATTGAAAAATCCACCCAAAACCTAAAAAAATTGAAATTTTTATATGAAAAACTTCTTTTGCCCATATCTCCTAAACTAAGCGTCCTAGAGCGAAAAGGACTTTAATTCATGACCACCCCAAAAAATTGAAAAAATCACCCAAAACATAAAAAAATTGAAATTTTTATATGCTAAACTTCTTTTGCCCATATCTCCTAAACTAAGCGTCCTAGAGCGAAAAGGACTTTAATTCGTGACCACCCCCAAAAAATTGAAAAATCCACCCAAAACCTAAAAAATTGAAATTTTTATATGAAAAACTTCTTTTGCCCATATCTCCTAAACTAAGCGTCCTAGAGCGAAAAGGACTTTAATTCGTGACCACCCCCAAAAAATTGAAAAATCCACCCAAAACCTAAAAAAATTGAAATTTTTATATGAAAAACTTCTTTTACCCATATCTCCTAAACTAAGCGTCCTAGAGCGAAAAGGACTTTAATTCGTGACCACCCCAAAAAATTGAAAAATCCACCCAAAACCTAAAAAAATTGCAATTTTTATATGAAAAACTTCTTTTGTCCATATCTCCTTAAATATGCGTCCTTGAGCGAAAAGGACTTTAATTCGTGACCACCCCAAAAAATTGAAAAATCCACCCAAAACCTAAAAAAATTGAAATTTTGATATGAAAAACTTCTTTTGTCCATATCTCCTAAACTAAGCGTCCTAGAGCGAAAAGGACTTTAATTCGTGACCACCCCCAAAAAATTGAAAAATCCATCCAAAACCTAAAAAAATTGAAATTTTTATATGAAAAACTTCATTTGCCCATATCTCCTTAAATATGCGTCCTAGAGCGAAAAGGACTTTAATTCGTGACCACCTTCAAAAAATTGAAAAATCCACCCAAAACCTAAAAAAATTTAAATTTTTATATGAAAAACTTCTTTTGCCCATATCTCCTAAACTAAGGGTCCTAGAGCGAAAAGGACTTTAATTCGTGACCACCCCAAAAAATTGAAAAATCCACCCAAAACCTAAAAAAAATTGAAATTTTTATATGAAAAACTTCTTTTGCCCATATCTCCTTAAATATGCGTCCTAGAGCGAAAAGGACTTTAATTCGTGACCACCCTCAAAAAATTGAAAAATCCACCCAAAACCTAAAAAAATTGATATTTTTATATGAAAAACTTCTTTTGCCCATATCTCCTTAAATATGCGTCCTAGAGCGAAAAGAACTTTAATTCGTGACCACCCCCAAACAATTGAAAATTCACCCAAAACCTAAAAAAATTGAAATTTTTATATGAAAACCTTCTTTTGCCCATATCTCCTAAACTAAGCGTCCTAGAGCGAAAAGGACTTTAATTCATGACCACCCCAAAAATTGAAAAATCCACCCAAAACCTAAAAAAATTGAAATTTTTATATGATAAACTTCTTTTGCCCATATCTCCTAAACTAAGCGTCCTAGAGCGAAAAGGACTTTAATTCGTGACCACCCCCAAAAAATTGAAAAATCCACCCAAAACCTAAAAAAATTGAAATTTTTATATGAAAAACTTCTTTTGCCCATATCTCCTAAACTAAGCGTCCTAGAGCGAAAAGGACTTTAATTCATGACCACCCCAAAAAATTGAAAAATCCACCCAAAACATAAAAAAATTGAAATTTTTATATGATAAACTTCTTTTGCCCATATCTCCTAAACTAAGCGTCCTAGAGCGAAAAGGACTTTAATTCGTGACCACCCCCAAAAAATTGAAAAATCCACCCAAAACCTAAAAAAATTGAAATTTTTATATGAAAAACTTCTTTTGCCCATATCTCCTTAAATATGCGTCCTAGAGCGAAAAGGACTTTAATTCGTGACAACCCCCAAAAAATTGAAAATTCACCCAAAACCTAAAAAAATTGAAATTTTTATATGAAAAACTTCTTTTGCCCATATCTCCTAAACTAAGCGTCCTAGAGCGAAAAGGACTTTAATTCATGACCACCCCAAAACCTAAAAAAATTGAAATTTTTATATGAAAAACTTCTTTTGCATATATCTCCTAAACTAAGCGTCCTAGAGCGAAAATGACTTTAATTCGTGACCACCCCAAAAAATTGAAAAATCCACCCAAAACCTAAAAAAATTTAAATTTTTATATGAAAAACTTCTTTTGCCCATATCTCCTTAAATATGCGTCCTAGAGCGAAAAGGACTTTAATTCATGACCACCCCAAAAAATTGAAAAATCCACCCAAAACCTAAAAAATTGAAATTTTTATATGAAAAACTTCTTTTGCCCATATCTCCTTAAATATGCGTCCTAGAGCGAAAAGGACTTTAATTCATGACCACCCCAAAAAATTGAAAAATCCACCCAAAACCTAAAAAAATTGAAATTTTTATATGAAAAACTTCTTTTGCCCATATCTCCTAAACTAAGCGTCCTAGAGCGAAAAGGACTTTAATTCATGACCACCCCAAAAAATTGAAAAAATCACCCAAAACATAAAAAAATTGAAATTTTTATATGCTAAACTTCTTTTGCCCATATCTCCTAAACTAAGCGTCCTAGAGCGAAAAGGACTTTAATTCGTGACCACCCCCAAAAAATTTAAAAATCCACCCAAAACCTAAAAAAATTGAAATTTTTATATGAAAAACTTCTTTTGCCCATATCTCCTAAACTAAGCGTCCTAGAGCGAAAAGGACTTTAATTCGTGACCACCCCCAACAAATTGAAAAATCCACCCAAAACCTAAAAAAATTGAAATTTTTATATGAAAAACTTCTTTTGCCCATATCTCCTAAACTAAGCGTCCTAGAGCGAAAAGGACTTTAATTCGTGACCACCCCCAAAAAATTGAAAAATCCACCCAAAACCTAAAAAATTGAAATTTTTATATGAAAAACTTCTTTTGCCCATATCTCCTAAACTAAGCGTCCTAGAGCGAAAAGGACTTTAACTCGTGACCACCCCCAAAAAATTGAAAAATCCACCCAAAACCTAAAAAAATTGAAATTTTTATATGAAAAACTTCTTTTGCCCATATCTCCTAAACTAAGCGTCCTAGAGCGAAAAGAACTTTAATTCGTGACCACCCCAAAAAATTGAAAAATCCACCCAAAACCTAAAAAAATTCAATTTTTATATGAAAAACTTCTTTTGTCCATATCTCCTTAAATATGCGTCCTTGAGCGAAAAGGACTTTAATTCGTGACCACCCCAAAAAATTGAAAAATCCACCCAAAACCTAAAAAAATTGAAATTTTTATATGAAAAACTTCTTTTGTCCATATCTCCTAAACTAAGCGTCCTAGAGCGAAAAGGACTTTAATTCGTGACCACCCCCAAAAAATTGAAAAATCCACCCAAAACCTAAAAAAATTTAAATTTTTATATGAAAAACTTCTTTTGCATATATCCCCTAAACTAAGCGTCCTAGAGCGAAAAGGACTTTAATTCGTGACCACCCCTAAAAATTGAAAAATCCACCCAAAACCTAAAAAAAATGAAATTTTTATATGAAAAACTTCTTTTGCATATATCTCCTAAACTAAGCGTCCTAGAGCGAAAAGGACTTTAATTCGTGACCACCCCAAAAAATTGAAAAATCCACCCAAAACCTAAAAAAATTTAAATTTTTATATGAAAAACTTCTTTTGCCCATATCTCCTTAAATATGCGTCCTAGAGCGAAAAGGACTTTAATTCGTGACCACCCCCAAAAAATTGAAAAATCCACCCAAAACCTAAAAAAATTTAAATTTTTATATGAAAAACTTCTTTTGCCTTCTTAATTCGTGACCACCCCCAAAAAATTGAAAAATCCACCCAAAACCTAAAAAAATTTAAATTTTTATATGAAAAACTTCTTTTGCCCATATCTCCTAAACTAAGCGTCGTAGAGCGAAAAGGACTTTAATTCGTGACCACCCCAAAAAATTGAAAAATCCACCCAAAACCTAAAAAATTGAAATTTTTATATGAAAAACTTCTTTTGCCCATATCTCCTAAACTAAGCGTCCTAGAGCGAAAAGGACTTTAACTCGTGACCACCCCCAAAAAATTTAAAAATCCACCCAAAACCTAAAAAAATTGAAATTTTTATATGAAAAACTTCTTTTGCCCATATCTCCTAAACTAAGCGTCCTAGAGCGAAAAGAACTTTAATTCGTGACCACCCCAAAAAATTGAAAAATCCACCCAAAACCTAAAAAAATTCAATTTTTATATGAAAAACTTCTTTTGTCCATATCTCCTTAAATATGCGTCCTTGAGCGAAAAGGACTTTAATTCGTGACCACCCCAACAAATTGAAAAATCCACCCAAAACCTAAAAAAATTGAAATTTTTATATGAAAAACTTCTTTTGTCCATATCTCCTAAACTAAGCGTCCTAGAGCGAAAAGGACTTTAATTCGTGACCACCCCCAAAAAATTGAAAAATCCACCCAAAACCTAAAAAAATTTAAATTTTTATATGAAAAACTTCTTTTGCATATATCCCCTAAACTAAGCGTCCTAGAGCGAAAAGGACTTTAATTCGTGACCACCCCTAAAAATTGAAAAATCCACCCAAAACCTAAAAAAAATGAAATTTTTATATGAAAAACTTCTTTTGCATATATCTCCTAAACTAAGCGTCCTAGAGCGAAAAGGACTTTAATTCGTGACCACCCCAAAAAATTGAAAAATCCACCCAAAACCTAAAAAAATTTAAATTTTTATATGAAAAACTTCTTTTGCCCATATCTCCTTAAATATGCGTCCTAGAGCGAAAAGGACTTTAATTCGTGACCACCCCCAAAAAATTGAAAAATCCACCCAAAACCTAAAAAAATTTAAATTTTTATATGAAAAACTTCTTTTGCCCATATCTCCTAAACTAAGCGTCGTAGAGCGAAAAGGACTTTAATTCGTGACCACCCCAAAAAATTGAAAAATCCACCCAAAACCTAAAAAAATTGAAATTTTTATATGAAAAACTTCTTTTCCATATATCTCCTAAACTAAGCGTCCTAGAGCGAAAAGGACTTTAATTCGTGACCACCCCAAAAAATTGAAAAATCCACCCAAAACCTAAAAAAATTGAAATTTTTATATGAAAAACTTCTTTTGCCCATATCTCCTTAAATATGCGTCCTAGAGCGAAAAGGACTTTAATTCGTGACCACCCTCAAAAAATTGAAAAATCCACCCAAAACCTAAAAAAATTTAAATTTTTATATGAAAAACTTCTTTTGCCCATATCTCCTAAACTAAGGGTCCTAGAGCGAAAAGGACTTTAATTCGTGACCACCCCCAAAAAATTGAAAAATCCACCCAAAACCTAAAACAATTGAAATTTTTATATGAAAAACTTCTTTTGCCCATATCTCCTTAAATATGCGTCCTAGAGCGAAAAGGACTTTAATTCGTGACCACCCTCAAAAAATTGAAAAATCCACCCAAAACCTAAAAGAATTGAAATTTTTATATGAAAAACTTCTTTTGCCCATATCTCCTTAAATATGCGTCCTAGAGCGAAAAGAACTTTAATTCGTGACCACCCCCAAACAATTGAAAATTCATCCAAAACCTAAAAAAATTGAAATTTTTATATGAAAACCTTCTTTTGCCCATATATCCTAAACTAAGCGTCCTAGAGCGAAAAGAACTTTAATTCGTGACCACCCCCAAAAAATTGAAAAATCCACCCAAAACCTAAAAAAATTGAAATTTTTATATGAAAAACTTCTTTTGCCATATCTCCTAAACTAAGCGTCCTAGAGCGAAAAGGACTTTAATTCATGACCACCCCAAAAAATTGAAAAATCCACCCAAAACATAAAAAAATTGAAATTTTTATATGATAAACTTCTTTTGCCCATATCTCCTAAACTAAGCGTCCTAGAGCGAAAAGGACTTTAATTCGTGACCACCCCCAAAAAATTGAAAAATCCACCCAAAACCTAAAAAAATTGAAATTTTTATATGAAAAACTTCTTTTGCCCATATCTCCTTAAATATGCGTCCTAGAGCGAAAAGGACTTTAATTCGTGACCACCCCCAAAAAATTGAAAATTCACCCAAAACCTAAAAAAATTGAAATTTTTATATGAAAAACTTCTTTTGCCCATATCTCCTAAACTAAGCGTCCTAGAGCGAAAAGGACTTTAATTCATGACCACCCCAAAAAATTGAAAAATCCACCCAAAACCTAAAAAAATTGAAATTTTTATATGAAAAACTTCTTTTGCCCATATCTCCTTAAATATGCGTCCTAGAGCGAAAAGGACTTTAATTCATGACCACCCCAAAAAATTGAAAAATCCACCCAAAACCTAAAAAAATTGAAATTTTTATATGAAAATCTTCTTTTGTCCATATCTCCTTAAATATGCGTCCTAGAGCGAAAAGGACTTTAATTCGTGACCACCCCCAAAAAATTGAAAAATCCACCCAAAACCTAAAAAAATTGAAATTTTTATATGAAAAACTTCTTTTGCCCATATCTCCTAAACTAAGCGTCCTAGAGCGAAAAGGACTTTAATTCGTGACCACCCCAAAAAATTGAAAAATCCACCCAAAACCTAAAAAACTTGAAATTTGTATATGAAAAACTTATTTTGCCCATATCTCCTAAACTAAGCGTCCTAGAGCGAAAAGGACTTTAATTCATGACCACCCCAAAAAATTGAAAAAATCACCCAAAACATAAAAAATTGAAATTTTTATATGCTAAACTTCTTTTGCCCATATCTCCTAAACTAAGCGTCCTAGAGCGAAAAGGACTTTAATTCGTGACCACCCCCAAAAAATTTAAAAATCCACCCAAAACCTAAAAAAATTTAAATTTTTATATGAAAAACTTCTTTTGCCCATATCTCCTAAACTAAGCGTCCTAGAGCGAAAAGGACTTTAATTCGTGACCACCCCCAACAAATTGAAAAATCCACCCAAAACCTAAAAAAATTGAAATTTTTATATGAAAAACTTCTTTTGCCCATATCTCCTAAACTAAGCGTCCTAGAGCGAAAAGGACTTTAATTCGTGACCACCCCCAAAAAATTGAAAAATCCACCCAAAACCTAAAAAATTGAAATTTTTATATGAAAAACTTCTTTTGCCCATATCTCCTAAACTAAGCGTCCTAGAGCGAAAAGGACTTTAATTCATGACCACCCCAAAAAATTGAAAAATTCACCCAAAACATAAAAAAATTGAAATTTTTATATGATAAACTTCTTTTGTCCATATCTCCTAAACTAAGCGTCCTAGAGCGAAAAGGACTTTAATTCGTGACCACCCCCAAAAAATTGAAAAATCCACCCAAAACCTAAAAAAATTGAAATTTTTATATGAAAAACTTCTTTTGCCCATATCTCCTAAACTAAGCGTCCTAGAGCGAAAAGGACTTTAATTCGTGACCACCCCCAAAAAATTGAAAAATCCACCCAAAACCTAAAAAAATGTAATTTTTATATGAAAAACTTCTTTTGCCCATATCTCCTAAACTAAGCGTCCTAGAGCGAAAAGGACTTTAATTCGTGACCACCCCCAAAAAATTGAAAAATCCACCCAAAACCTAAAAAAATTGAAATTTTTATATGAAAAACTTATTTTGCCCATATCTCCTAAACTAAGCGTCCTAGAGCGAAAAGGACTTTAATTCGTGACCATCCCCCAAAAAATTGAAAAATCCACCCAAAACCTAAAAAAATTGAAATTTTTATATGAAAAAACTTCTTTTGCCCATATCTCCTTAAATATGCGTCCTAGAGCGAAAAGGACTTTAATTCATGACCACCCCAAAAAATTGAAAAATCCACCCAAAACCTAAAAAAATTGAAATTTTTATATGAAAAACTTCATTTGCATATATCTCCTAAACTAAGCGGCCTAGAGCGAAAAGGACTTTAATTCGTGACCACCCCCAAAAAATTGAAAAATCCACCCAAAACCTAAAAAATTGAAATTTTTATATGAAAAACTTATTTTGCCCATATCTCCTAAACTAAGCGTCCTAGAGCGAAAAGGACTTTAATTCGTGACCACCCCAAAAAATTGAAAAATCCACCCAAAACCTAAAAAAATTGAAATTTTTATATGAAAAACTTCTTTTGCCCATATCTCCTAAACTAAGCGTCCTAGAGCGAAAAGGACTTTAATTCATGACCACCCCAAAAAATTGAAAAATTCACCCAAAACATAAAAAAATTGAAATTTTTATATGATAAACTTCTTTTGTCCATATCTCCTAAACTAAGCGTCCTAGAGCGAAAAGGACTTTAATTCGTGACCACCCCCAAAAAATTGAAAAATCCACCCAAAACCTAAAAAAATTGAAATTTTTATATGAAAAACTTCTTTTGCCCATATCTCCTAAACTAAGCGTCCTAGAGCGAAAAGGACTTTAATTCGTGACCACCCCCAAAAAATTGAAAAATCCACCCAAAACCTAAAAAAATGTAATTTTTATATGAAAAACTTCTTTTGCCCATATCTCCTAAACTAAGCGTCCTAGAGCGAAAAGGACTTTAATTCGTGACCACCCCCAAAAAATTGAAAAATCCACCCAAAACCTAAAAAAATTGAAATTTTTATATGAAAAACTTATTTTGCCTATATCTCCTAAACTAAGCGTCCTAAGCGAAAAGGACTTTAATTCGTGACCATCCCCCAAAAAATTGAAAAATCCACCCAAAACCTAAAAAAATTGAAATTTTTATATGAAAAACTTCTTTTGCCCATATCTCCTTAAATATGCGTCCTAGAGCGAAAAGGACTTTAATTCATGACCACCCCAAAAAATTGAAAAATCCACCCAAAACCTAAAAAAATTGAAATTTTTATATGAAAAACTTCATTTGCATATATCTCCTAAACTAAGCGGCCTAGAGCGAAAAGGACTTTAATTCGTGACCACCCCCAAAAAATTGAAAAATCCACCCAAAACCTAAAAAATTGAAATTTTTATATGAAAAACTTCTTTTGCCCATATCTCCTAAACTAAGCGTCCTAGAGCGAAAAGGACTTTAATTCGTGACCACCACAAAAAATTGAAAAATCCACCCAAAACCTAAAAAAATTGAAATTTTTATATTAAAACCTTCTTTTGCCCATATCTCCTAAACTAAGCGTCCTAGAGCGAAAAGGACTTTAGTTCGTGACCACCCCAAAAAATTGAAAAATTCACCCAAAACATAAAAAAAAATGAAATTTTTATATGAAAAACTTTTTTTGCCCATATCTCCTAAACTAAGCGTCCTAGAGCGAAAAGGACTTTAATTCGTGACCACCCTCAAAAAATTGAAAAATCCACCCAAAACCTAAAAAAATTGAAATTTTTATATGAAAAACTTCTTTTGCCCATATCTCCTAAACTAAGCGTCCTAGAGCGAAAAGGACTTTAAATTGTGACCACCCCCACAAAAATTGAAAAATCCACCCAAAATCTAAAAAAATTGAAATTTTTATATGAAAAACTTCTTTTGTCCATATCTCCTAAACTAAGCGTCCTAGAGCGAAAAGGACTTTAATTCGTGACCACCCCCAAAAAATTTAAAAATCCACCCAAAACCTAAAAAAATTGAAATTTTTATATGAAAACCTTCTTTTGCCCATATCTCCTAAACTAAGCGTCCTAGAGCGAAAAGGACTTTAATTCGTGACCACCCCCAAAAAATTGAAAAATCCACCCAAAACCTAAAAAAATTGAAATTTTTATATGAAAAACTTCTTTTGCCCATATCTCCTAAACTAAGCGTCCTAGAGCGAAAAGGACTTTAATTCGTGACCACCCCCAAAAAATTGAAAAATCCACCCAAAACCTAAAAAAATGTAATTTTTATATGAAAAACTTCTTTTGCCCATATCTCCTAAACTAAGCGTCCTAGAGCGAAAAGGACTTTAATTCGTGACCACCCCCAAAAAATTGAAAAATCCACCCAAAACCTAAAAAAATTGAAATTTTTATATGAAAAACTTATTTTGCCCATATCTCCTAAACTAAGCGTCCTAGAGCGAAAAGGACTTTAATTCGTGACCATCCCCCAAAAAATTGAAAAATCCACCCAAAACCTAAAAAAATTGAAATTTTTATATGAAAAACTTCTTTTGCCCATATCTCCTTAAATATGCGTCCTAGAGCGAAAAGGACTTTAATTCATGACCACCCCAAAAAATTGAAAAATCCACCCAAAACCTAAAAAAATTGAAATTTTTATATGAAAAACTTCATTTGCATATATCTCCTAAACTAAGCGGCCTAGAGCGAAAAGGACTTTAATTCGTGACCACCCCCAAAAAATTGAAAAATCCACCCAAAACCTAAAAAATTGAAATTTTTATATGAAAAACTTATTTTGCCCATATCTCCTAAACTAAGCGTCCTAGAGCGAAAAGGACTTTAATTCGTGACCACCCCAAAAAATTGAAAAATCCACCCAAAACCTAAAAAACTTGAAATTTGTATATGAAAAACTTATTTTGCCCATATCTCCTAAACTAAGCATCCTAGAGCGAAAAGGACTTTAATTCATGACCACCCCAAAAAATTGAAAAAATCACCCAAAACATAAAAAAATTGAAATTTTTATATGCTAAACTTCTTTTGCCCATATCTCCTAAACTAAGCGTCCTAGAGCGAAAAGGACTTTAATTCGTGACCACCCCCAAAAAATTTAAAAATCCACCCAAAACCTAAAAAAATTGAAATTTTTATATGAAAAACTTCTTTTGCCCATATCTCCTAAACTAAGCGTCCTAGAGCGAAAAGGACTTTAATTCGTGACCACCCCCAAAAAATTGAAAAATCCACCCAAAACCTAAAAAATTGAAATTTTTATATGAAAAACTTCTTTTGCCCATATCTCCTAAACTAAGCGTCCTAGAGCGAAAAGGACTTTAATTCATGACCACCCCAAAAAATTGAAAAATTCACCCAAAACATAAAAAAATTGAAATTTTTATATGATAAACTTCTTTTGTCCATATCTCCTAAACTAAGCGTCCTAGAGCGAAAAGGACTTTAATTCGTGACCACCCCCAAAAAATTGAAAAATCCACCCAAAACCTAAAAAAATTGAAATTTTTATATGAAAAACTTCTTTTGCCCATATCTCCTAAACTAAGCGTCCTAGAGCGAAAAGGACTTTAATTCGTGACCACCCCCAAAAAATTGAAAAATCCACCCAAAACCTAAAAAAATGTAATTTTTATATGAAAAACTTCTTTTGCCCATATCTCCTAAACTAAGCGTCCTAGAGCGAAAAGGACTTTAATTCGTGACCACCCCCAAAAAATTGAAAAATCTACCCAAAACCTAAAAAAATTGAAATTTTTATATGAAAAACTTATTTTGCCTATATCTCCTAAACTAAGCGTCCTAAGCGAAAAGGACTTTAATTCGTGACCATCCCCCAAAAAATTGAAAAATCCACCCAAAACCTAAAAAAATTGAAATTTTTATATGAAAAACTTCTTTTGCCCATATCTCCTTAAATATGCGTCCTAGAGCGAAAAGGACTTTAATTCATGACCACCCCAAAAAATTGAAAAATCCACCCAAAACCTAAAAAAAATGAAATTTTTATATGAAAAACTTCATTTGCATATATCTCCTAAACTAAGCGGCCTAGAGCGAAAAGGACTTTAATTCGTGACCACCCCCAAAAAATTGAAAAATCCACCCAAAACCTAAAAAATTGAAATTTTTATATGAAAAACTTCTTTTGCCCATATCTCCTAAACTAAGCGTCCTAGAGCGAAAAGGACTTTAATTCGTGACCACCACAAAAAATTGAAAAATCCACCCAAAACCTAAAAAAATTGAAATTTTTATATTAAAACCTTCTTTTGCCCATATCTCCTAAACTAAGCGTCCTAGAGCGAAAAGGACTTTAATTCGTGACCACCCCAAAAAATTGAAAAATTCACCCAAAACATAAAAAAAAATGAAATTTTTATATGAAAAACTTTTTTTGCCCATATCTCCTAAACTAAGCGTCCTAGAGCGAAAAGGACTTTAATTCGTGACCACCCTCAAAAAATTGAAAAATCCACCCAAAACCTAAAAAAATTGAAATTTTTATATGAAAAACTTCTTTTGCCCATATCTCCTAAACTAAGCGTCCTAGAGCGAAAAGGACTTTAATTCGTGACCACCCCCACAAAAATTGAAAAATCCACCCAAAATCTAAAAAAATTGAAATTTTTATATGAAAAACTTCTTTTGTCCATATCTCCTAAACTAAGCGTCCTAGAGCGAAAAGGACTTTAATTCGTGACCACCCCCAAAAAATTTAAAAATCCACCCAAAACCTAAAAAAATTGAAATTTTTATATGAAAACCTTCTTTTGCCCATATCTCCTAAACTAAGCGTCCTAGAGCGAAAAGGACTTTAATTCGTGACCACCCCCAAAAAATTGAAAAATCCACCCAAAACCTAAAAAAATTTAAATTTTTATATGAAAAACTTATTTTGCCCATATCTCCTAAACTAAGCGTCCTAGAGCGAAAAGGACTTTAATTCGTGACCACCCCCAAAAAATTTAAAAATCCACCTAAAACCTAAAAAAATTGAAATTTTTATATGAAAAACTTCTTTTGTCCATATCTCCTAAACTAAGCGTCCTAGAGCGAAAAGGACTTTAATTCGTGACCACCCTCAAAAAATTGAAAAATCCACCCAAAACCTAAAAAAATTGAAATTTTTATATGAAAAACTTCTTTTGCCCATATCTCCTAAACTAAGCGTCCTAGAGCGAAAAGGACTTTAATTCGTGACCACCCCCAAAAAATTGAAAAATCCACCCAAAACCTAAAAAAATTTAAATTTTTATATGAAAAACTTATTTTGCCCATATCTCCTAAACTAAGCGTCCTAGAGCGAAAAGGACTTTAATTCGTGACCACCCCCAAAAAATTGAAAAATCCACCCAAAACCTAAAAAAATGTAATTTTTATATGAAAAACTTCTTTTGCCCATATCTCCTAAACTAAGCGTCCTAGAGCGAAAAGGACTTTAATTCGTGACCACCCCCAAAAAATTGAAAAATCCACCCAAAACCTAAAAAAATTGAAATTTTTATATGAAAAACTTATTTTGCCCATATCTCCTAAACTAAGCGTCCTAGAGCGAAAAGGACTTTAATTCGTGACCATCCCCCAAAAAATTGAAAAATCCACCCAAAACCTAAAAAAATTGAAATTTTTATATGAAAAACTTCTTTTGCCCATATCTCCTTAAATATGCGTCCTAGAGCGAAAAGGACTTTAATTCATGACCACCCCAAAAAATTGAAAAATCCACCCAAAACTTAAAAAAATTGAAATTTTTATATGAAAAACTTCATTTGCATATATCTCCTAAACTAAGCGGCCTAGAGCGAAAAGGACTTTAATTCGTGACCACCCCCAAAAAATTGAAAAATCCACCCAAAACCTAAAAAATTGAAATTTTTATATGAAAAACTTCTTTTGCCCATATCTCCTAAACTAAGCGTCCTAGAGCGAAAAGGACTTTAATTCGTGACCACCACAAAAAATTGAAAAATCCACCCAAAACCTAAAAAAATTGAAATTTTTATATTAAAACCTTCTTTTGCCCATATCTCCTAAACTAAGCGTCCTAGAGCGAAAAGGACTTTAATTCGTGACCACCCCAAAAAATTGAAAAATTCACCCAAAACATAAAAAAAATGAAATTTTTATATGAAAAACTTTTTTTGCCCATATCTCCTAAACTAAGCGTCCTAGAGCGAAAAGGACTTTAATTCGTGACCACCCTCAAAAA
The DNA here is from genome assembly GCF_050003625.1 of Haematobia irritans. Classification (NCBI taxonomy): domain Eukaryota; kingdom Metazoa; phylum Arthropoda; class Insecta; order Diptera; family Muscidae; genus Haematobia; species Haematobia irritans. Next base: position 98,664,124 of record NC_134400.1, on the reverse strand, counting down.
ATTGAAAAATCCACCCAAAACCTAAAAAAATTGAAATTTTTATATGAAAAACTTCTTTTGCCCATATCTCCTAAACTAAGCGTCCTAGAGCGAAAAAGACTTTAATTCGTGACCACCCCCACAAAAATTGAAAAATCCACCCAAAATCTAAAAAAATTGAAATTTTTATATGAAAAACTTCTTTTGTCCATATCTCCTAAACTAAGCGTCCTAGAGCGAAAAGGACTTTAATTCGTGACCACCCCCAAAAAATTTAAAAATCCACCCAAAACCTAAAAAAATTGAAATTTTTATATGAAAACCTTCTTTTGCCCATATCTCCTAAACTAAGCGTCCTAGAGCGAAAAGGACTTTAATTCGTGACCACCCCCAAAAAATTGAAAAATCCACCCAAAACCTAAAAAAATTTAAATTTTTATATGAAAAACTTATTTTGCCCATATCTCCTAAACTAAGCGTCCTAGAGCGAAAAGGACTTTAATTCGTGACCACCCCCAAAAAATTTAAAAATCCACCTAAAACCTAAAAAAATTGAAATTTTTATATGAAAAACTTCTTTTGTCCATATCTCCTAAACTAAGCGTCCTAGAGCGAAAAGGACTTTAATTCGTGACCACCCTCAAAAAATTGAAAAATCCACCCAAAACCTAAAAAATTGAAATTTTTATATGAAAAACTTCTTTTGCCCATATCTCCTAAACTAAGCGTCCTAGAGCGAAAAGGACTTTAATTCGTGACCACCCCCAAAAAATTGAAAAATCCACCCAAAACCTAAAAAAATTGAAATTTTTATATGAAAAACTTCTTTTGCCCATATCTCCTTAAATATGCGTCCTAGAGCGAAAAGGACTATTATTCATGACCACCCCAAAAAATTGAAAAATCCACCCAAAACCTAAAAAAATTGAAATTTTTATATGAAAAACTTCTTTTGCCCATATCTCCTAAACTAAGGGTCCTGGAGCGAAAAGGACTTTATTTCGTGACCACCCCCAAAAAATTGAAAAATCCACCCAAAACCTAAAAAAATTGAAATTTTTATATGAAAAACTTCTTTTGCCCATATCTCCTAAACTAAGCGTCCTAGAGCGAAAAGGACTTTAATTCATGACCACCCCAAAAAATTGAAAAATCCACCCAAAACCTAAAAAAATTGAAATTTTTATATGAAAACCTTCTTTTGCCCATATATCCTAAACTAAGCGTCCTAGAGCGAAAAGAACTTTAATTCGTGACCACCCCCAAAAAATTGAAAAATCCACCCAAAACCTAAAAAAATTGAAATTTTTATATGAAAAACTTCTTTTGCCCATATCTCCTAAGCTAAGCGTCCTAGAGCGAAAAGGCCTTTAATTCATGACCACCCCAAAAAATTGAAAAATCCACCCAAAACATAAAAAAATTGAAATTTTTATATGATAAACTTCTTTTGCCCATATCTCCTAAACTAAGCGTCCTAGAGCGAAAAGGACTTTAATTCGTGACCACCCCCAAAAAATTGAAAAATCCACCCAAAAACTAAAAAAATTGAAATTTTTATATGAAAAACTTCTTTTGCCCATATCTCCTTAAATATGCGTCCTAGAGCGAAAAGGACTTTAATTCGTGACCACCCCCAAAAAATTGAAAATTCACCCAAAACCTAAAAAAATTGAAATTTTTATATGAAAAACTTCTTTTGCCCATATCTCCTAAACTAAGCGTCCTAGAGCGAAAAGGACTTTAATTCATGACCACCCCAAAAAATTGAAAAATCCACCCAAAACCTAAAAAAATTGAAATTTTTATATGAAAATCTTCTTTTGCCCATATCTCCTTAAATATGCGTCCTAGAGCGAAAAGGACTTTAATTCATGACCACCCCAAAAAATTGAAAAATCCACCCAAAACCTAAAAAAATTGAAATTTTTATATGAAAAACTTCTTTTGTCCATATCTCCTTAAATATGCGTCCTAGAGCGAAAAGGACTTTAATTCGTGACCACCCCCAAAAAATTGAAAAATCCACCCAAAACCTAAAAAAATTGAAATTTTTATATGAAAAACTTCTTTTGCCCATATCTCCTAAACTAAGCGTCCTAGAGCGAAAAGGACTTTAATTCGTGACCACCCCCAAAAAATTTAAAAATCCACCCAAAACCTAAAAAACTTGAAATTTGTATATGAAAAACTTATTTTGCCCATATCTCCTAAACTAAGCGTCCTAGAGCGAAAAGGACTTTAATTCATGACCACCCCAAAAAATTGAAAAAATCACCCAAAACATAAAAAAATTGAAATTTTTATATGCTAAACTTCTTTTGCCCATATCTCCTAAACTAAGCGTCCTAGAGCGAAAAGGACTTTAATTCGTGACCACCCCCAAAAAATTTAAAAATCCACCCAAAACCTAAAAAAATTGAAATTTTTATATGAAAAACTTCTTTTTCCCATATCTCCTAAACTAAGCGTCCTAGAGCGAAAAGGACTTTAATTCGTGAACACCCCCAACAAATTGAAAAATCCACCCAAAACCTAAAAAAATTGAAATTTTTATATGAAAAACTTCTTTTGCCCATATCTCCTAAACTAAGCGTCCTAGAGCGAAAAGGACTTTAATTCGTGACCACCCCCAAAAAATTGAAAAATCCACCCAAAACCTAAAAAATTGAAATTTTTATATGAAAAACTTCTTTTGCCCATATCTCCTAAACTAAGCGTCCTAGAGCGAAAAGGACTTTAATTCATGACCACCCCAAAAAATTGAAAAATTCACCCAAAACATAAAAAAATTGAAATTTTTATATGATAAACTTCTTTTGTCCATATCTCCTAAACTAAGCGTCCTAGAGCGAAAAGGACTTTAATTCGTGACCACCCCCAAAAAATTGAAAAATCCACCCAAAACCTAAAAAAATTGAAATTTTTATATGAAAAACTTCTTTTGCCCATATATCCTAAACTAAGCGTCCTAGAGCGAAAAGGACTTTAATTCGTGACCACCCCCAAAAAATTGAAAAATCCACCCAAAACCTAAAAAAATTGAAATTTTTATATGAAAAACTTCTTTTGCCCATATCTCCTAAACTAAGCGTCCTAGAGCGAAAAGGACTTTAATTCGTGACCACCCCCAAAAAATTGAAAAATCCACCCAAAACCTAAAAAATTGAAATTTTTATATGAAAAACTTCTTTTGCCCATATCTCCTAAACTAAGCGTCCTAGAGCGAAAAGGACTTTAATTCGTGACCACCCCCAAAAAATTGAAAAATCCACCCAAAACCTAAAAAAATTGAAATTTTTATATGAAAAACTTCATTTGCATATATCTCCTAAACTAAGCGGCCTAGAGCGAAAAGGACTTTAATTCGTGACCACCCCCAAAAAATTGAAAAATCCACCCAAAACCTAAAAAATTGAAATTTTTATATGAAAAACTTCATTTGCCCATATCTCCTAAACTAAGCGTCCTAGAGCGAAAAGGACTTTAATTCGTGACCACCCCCAAAAAATTGAAAAATCCACCCAAAACCTAAAAAAATTGAAATTTTTATATTAAAACCTTCTTTTGCCCATATCTCCTAAACTAAGCGTCCTAGAGCGAAAAGGACTTTAATTCGTGACCACCCCAAAAAATTGAAAAATTCACCCAAAACATAAAAAAAATGAAATTTTTATATGAAAAACTTCGTTTGCCCATATCTCCTAAACTAAGCGTCCTAGAGCGAAAAGGACTTTAATTCGTGACCACCCCCAAAAAATTGAAAATTCACCCAAAACCTAAAAAAATTGAAATTTTTATATGAAAAACTTCTTTTGCCCATATCTCCTTAAATATGCGTCCTAGAGCGAAAAGGACTTTAATTCATGACCACCCCAAAAAAATTGAAAAATCCACCCAAAACCTAAAAAAATTGAAATTTTTATATGAAAAACTTCATTTGCATATATCTCCTAAACTAATCGGCCTAGAGCGAAAAGGACTTTAATTCGTGACCACCCCCAAAAACATGAAAAATCCACCCAAAACCTAAAAAATTGAAATTTTTATATGAAAAACTTCTTTTGCCCATATCTCCTAAACTAAGCGTCCTAGAGCGAAAAGGACTTTAATTCGTGACCACCACAAAAAATTGAAAAATCCACCCAAAACCTAAAAAAATTGAAATTTTTATATTAAAACCTTCTTTTGCCCATATCTCCTAAACTAAGCGTCCTAGAGCGAAAAGGACTTTTATTCGTGACCACCCCAAAAAATTGAAAAATTCACCCAAAACATAAAAAAAATGAAATTTTTATATGAAAAACTTCGTTTGCCCATATCTCCTAAACTAAGCGTCCTAGAGCGAAAAGGACTTTAATTCGTGACCACCCCAAAAAATTGAAATATCCACCCAAAACCTAAAAAAATTTAAATTTTTATATGAAAAACTTCTTTTGCCCATATCTCCTAAACTAAGCGTCCTAGAGCGAAAAGGACTTTAATTCGTGACCATCCCCAAAAAAATTGAAAAATCCACCCAAAACCTAAAAAATTGAAATTTTTATATGAAAAACTTGTTTTGCCCATATCTCCTAAACTAAGCGTCCTAGAGCGAAAAGGACTTTAATTCGTGACCACCCTCAAAAAATTGAAAAATCCACCCAAAACCTAAAAAAATTGAAATTTTTATATGAAAAACTTCTTTTGCCCATATCTCCTAAACTAAGCGTCCTAGAGCGAAAAGGACTTTAATTCGTGACCACCCCCACAAAAATTGAAAAATCCACCCAAAATCTAAAAAAATTGAAATTTTTATATGAAAAACTTCTTTTGTCCATATCTCCTAAACTAAGCGTCCTAGAGCGAAAAGGACTTTAATTCGTGACCACCCCCAAAAAATTTAAAAATCCACCCAAAACCTAAAAAAATTGAAATTTTTATATGAAAACCTTCTTTTGCCCATATCTCCTAAACTAAGCGTCCTAGAGCGAAAAGGACTTTAATTCGTGACCACCCCCAAAAAATTGAAAAATCCACCCAAAACCTAAAAAAATTGAAATTTTTATATGAAAAACTTCTTTTGCCCATATCTCCTAAACTAAGCGTCCTAGAGCGAAAAGGACTTTAATTCGTGACCACCCCCAAAAAATTTAAAAATCCACCTAAAACCTAAAAAAATTGAAATTTTTATATGAAAAACTTCTGTTGTCCATATCTCCTAAACTAAGCGTCCTAGAGCGAAAAGGACTTTAATTCGTGACCTCCCTCAAAAAATTGAAAAATCCACCCAAAACCTAAAAAAATTGAAATTTTTATATGAAAAACTTCTTTTGCCCATATCTCCTAAACTAAGCGTCCTAGAGCGAAAAGGACTTTAATTCGTGACCACCCTCAAAAAATTGAAAAATCCACCCAAAATCTAAAAAATTGAAATTTTTATATGAAAAACTTATTTTGCCCATATCTCCTTAAATATGCGTCCTAGAGCGAAAAGGACTTTAATTCATGACCACCCCAAAAAATTGAAAAATCCACCCAAAACCTAAAAAATTTAAATTTTTATATGAAAAACTTCTTTTGCCCATATCTCCTTAAATATGCGTCCTAGAGCGAAAAGGACTTTAATTCGTGACCACCCCCAAAAAATTGAAAAATCCACCCAAAACCTAAAAAAATTGAAATTTTTATATGAAAAACTTCTTTTGCCCATATCTCCTTAAATATGCGTCCTAGAGCGAAAAGGACTTTAATTCGTGACCACCCCCAAAAAATTTAAAAATCCACCCAAAACCTAAAAAAATTGAAATTTTTATATGAAAAACTTCTTTTCCCCATATCTCCTTAAATATGCGTCCTAGAGCGAAAAGGACTTTAATTCGTGACCACCCCAAAAAATTTAAAAATCCACCCAAAACCTAAAAAATTGAAATTTTTATATGAAAAACTTCTTTTGCATATATCTCCTAAATTAGGCGTCCTAGAGCGAAAAGGACTTTAATTCGTGACCACCCCCAAAAAATTGAAAAATCCACCCAAAACCTAAAAAAATTGAAATTTTTATATGAAAAACTTCTTTTGTCCATATCTCCTTTAATATGCGTCCTAGAGCGAAAAGGACTTTAATTCATGACCACCCCCAAAAAATTGAAAAATCCACCCAAAACCTAAAAAAATTTAAATTTTTATATGAAAAACTTCTTTTGCATATATCTCCTAAACTAAGCGTCCTAGAGCGAAAAGGACTTTAATTCGTGACCACCCCAAAAAATTGAAAAATCCACCCAAAACCTAAAAAAATTGAAATTTTTATATGAAAAACTTCTTTTGCCCATATCTCCTTAAATATGCGTCCTAGAGCGAAAAGGACTTTAATTCGTGACCACCCCAAAAAATTTAAAAATCCACCCAAAACCTAAAAAAATTTAAATTTTTATATGAAAAACTTCTTTTGCCCATATCTCCTAAACTAAGCGTCCTAGAGCGAAAAGGACTTTAATTCGTGACCACCCCCAAAAAATTGAAAAATCCACCCAAAACCTAAAAAAATTGAAATTTTTATATGAAAAACTTCTTTTGCCCATATCTCCTTAAATATGCGTCCTAGAGCGAAAAGGACTTTAATTCATGACCACCCCAAAAAATTGAAAAATCCACCCAAAACCTAAAAAAATTGAAATTTTTATATGAAAAACTTCTTTTCCATATATCTCCTAAACTAAGCGTCCTAGAGCGAAAAGGACTTTAATTCGTGACCACCCCAAAAAATTGAAAAATCCACCCAAAACCTAAAAAAATTGAAATTTTTATATGAAAAACTTCTTTTGCCCATATCTCCTAAACTAAGCGTCCTAGAGCGAAAAGGACTTTAATTCGTGACCACCCCCAAAAAATTGAAAAATCCACCCAAAACCTAAAAAAATTGAAATTTTTATATGAAAAACTTCTTTTGCCCATATCTCCTTAAATATGCGTCCTAGAGCGAAAAGGACTTTAATTCGTGACCACCCTCAAAAAATTGAAAAATCCACCCAAAACCTAAAAAAATTGAAATTTTTATATGAAAAACTTCTTTTGCCCATATCTCCTTAAATATGCGTCCTAGAGCGAAAAGAACTTTAATTCGTGACCACCCCCAAAAAATTGAAAATTCACCCAAAACCTAAAAAAATTGAAATTTTTATATGAAAACCTTCTTTTGCCCATATCTCCTAAACTAAGCGTCCTAGACCGAAAAGAACTTTAATTCATGACCACCCCAAAAAATTGAAAAAACCACCCAAAACCTAAAAAAATTGAAATTTTTATACGAAAACCTTCTTTTGCCCATATCTCCTAAACTAAGCGTCCTAGAGCGAAAAGGACTTTAATTCGTGACCACCCCCAAAAAATTGAAAAATCCACCCAAAACCTAAAAAAATTTAAATTTTTATATGAAAAACTTCTTTTGCCCATATCTCCTAAACTTAGCGTCCTAGAGTGAAAAGGACTTTAATTCATGACCACCCCAAAAAATTGAAAAATCCACCCAAAACATAAAAAAATTGAAATTTTTATATGATAAACTTCTTTTGCCCATATCTCCTAAACTAAGCGTCCTAGAGCGAAAAGGACTTTAATTCGTGACCACACCCAAAAAATTGAAAAATCCACCCAAAACCTAAAAAAATTGAAATTTTTATATGAAAAACTTCTTTTGCCCATATCTCCTTAAATATGCGTCCTAGAGCGAAAAGGACTTTAATTCGTGACCACCCTCAAAAAATTGAAAAATCCACCCAAAACCTAAAAAAATTGAAATTTTTATATGAAAAACTTCTTTTGCCCATATCTCCTAAACTAAGCGTCCTAGAGCGAAAAGGACTTTAATTCATGACCACCCCAAAAAATTGAAAAATCCACCTAAAACCTAAAAAAATTGTAATTTTTATATGAAAAACTTCTTTTGTCCATATCTGAAAAATCCACCCAAAACCTAAAAAAATTTAAATTTTTATATGAAAAACTTCTTTTGCCCATATCTCCTTAAATATGCGTCCTAGAGCGAAAAGGACTTTAATTCGTGACCACCCCCAAAAAATTGAAAAATCCACCCAAAACCTAAAAAAATTGAAATTTTTATATGAAAAACTTCTTTTGCCCATATCTCCTAAACTAAGCGTCCTAGAGCGAAAAGGACTTTAATTCATGACCACCCCAAAAAATTGAAAAATCCACCCAAAACCTAAAAAAATTGAAATTTTTATATGAAAACCTTCTTTTGCCCATATCTCCTAAACTAAGCGTCCTAGAGCGAAAAGGACTTTAATTCGTGACCACCCCCAAAAAATTGAAAAATCCACCCAAAACCTAAAAAAATTGAAATTTTTATATGAAAGACTTCTTTTGCCCATATCTCCTAAACTAAGCGTCCTAGAGCGAAAAGGACTTTAATTCATGACCACCCCAAAAAATTGAAAAATTCACCCAAAACATAAAAAAATTGAAATTTTTATATGAAAAACTTCTTTTGTCCATATCTCCTAAACTAAGCGTCCTAGAGCGAAAAGGACTTTAATTCGTGACCACCCCCAAAAAATTGAAAAATCCACCCAAAACCTAAAAAAATTGAAATTTTTATATGAAAAACTTCTTTTGTCCATATCTCCTAAACTAAGCGTCCTAGAGCGAAAAGGACTTTAATTCATGACCACCCCAAAAAATTGAAAAATTCACCCAAAACATAAAAAAATTGAAATTTTTATATGAAAAACTTCTTTTGTCCATATCTCCTAAACTAAGCGTCCTAGAGCGAAAAGGACTTTAATTCGTGACCACCCCCAAAAAATTGAAAAATCCACCCAAAACCTAAAAAAATTGAAATTTTTATATGAAAAACTTCTTTTGCCCATATCTCCTAAACTAAGCGTCCTAGAGCGAAAAGGACTTTAATTCGTGACCACCCCCAAAAAATTGAAAAATCCACCCAAAACCTAAAAAATTGAAATTTTTATATGAAAAACTTCTTTTGCCCATATCTCCTAAACTAAGCGTCCTAGAGCGAAAAGGACTTTAATTCGTGACCACCCCCAAAAAATTGAAAAATCCACCCAAAACCTAAAAAAATTGAAATTTTTATGTGATAAACTTCTTTTGCCCATATCTCCTAAACTAAGCGTCCTAGAGCGAAAAGGACTTTAATTCGTGACCACCCCCAAAAAATTGAAAAATCCAACCAAAACCTAAAAAAATTTAAATTTTTATATGAAAAACTTCTTTTGCCCATATCTCCTAAACTAAGCGTCCTAGAGCGAAAAGGACTTTAATTCGTGACCACCCCCAAAAAATTTAAAAATCCACCCAAAACCTAAAAAAATTGAAATTTTTATATGAAAAACTTCTTTTGCCCATATCTCCTTAAATATGCGTCCTAGAGCGAAAAGGACTTTAATTCGTGTCCACCCCCAAAAAATTGAAAAATCCACCCAAAACCTAAAAAAATTGAAATTTTTATATGAAAAACTTCTTTTGCCCATATCTCCTTAAATATGCGTCCTTGAGCGAAAAGGACTTTAATTCATGACCACCCTCAAAAAATTGAAAAATCCACCCAAAACCTAAAAAATTGAAATTTTTATATGAAAAACTTCTTTTGCCCATATCTCCTAAACTAAGCGTCCTAGAGCGAAAAGGACTTTAATTCGTGACCACCCCCAAAAAATTGAAAAATCCACCCAAAACCTAAAAAAATTGAAATTTTTATATGATAAACTTCTTTTGCCCATATCTCCTAAACTAAGCGTCCTAGAGCGAAAAAGACTTTAATTCGTGACCACCCCCAAAAAATTGAAAAATCCACCCAAAACCTAAAAAAATTGAAATTTTTATATGAAAAACTTATTTTGTCCATATCTCCTAAACTGAGCGTCCTAGAGCGAAAAGGACTTTAATTCGTGACCACCCCCAAAAAATTGAAAAATCCACCCAAAACCTAAAAAAATTGAAATTTTTATATGAAAAACTTCTTTTGCCCATATATCCTTAAATATGCGTCCTAGAGCGAAAAGGACTTTAATTCGTGACCACCCCCAAAAAATTGAAAAATCCACCCAAAACCTAAAAAAAATGAAATTTTTATATGATAAACTTCTTTTGCCCATATCTCCTAAACTAAGCGTCCTAGAGCGAAAAGGACTTTAATTCGTGACCACCCCAAAAAATTGAAAAATCCACCCAAAACCTAAAAAAATTGAAATTTTTATATGAAAAACTTCTTTTGCCCATATCTCCTAAACTAAGCGTCCTAGAGCGAAAAGGACTTTAATTCGTGACCACCCCAAAAAATTGAAAAATAAACCCAAAACCTAAAAAAATTGAAATTTTTATATGAAAACCTTCTTTAGCCCATATCTCCTTAAATATGCGTCCTAGAGCGAAAAGGACTTTAATTCATGACCACCCCAAAAAATTGAAAAATTCACCCAAAACCTAAAAAAATTGAAATTTTTTATATGATAAACTTCTTTTGCCCATATCTCCTAAACTAAGCGTTCTATACCGAAAAGGACTTTAATTCGTGACCACCCCCAAAAAATTTAAAAATCCACCCAAAACCTACAAAAATTGAAATTTTTATATGAAAAACTTATTTTGTCCATATCTCCTAAACTGAGCGTCCTAGAGCGAAAAGGACTTTAATTCGTGACCACCCCCAAAAAATTGAAAAATCCACCCAAAACCTAAAAAAATTGAAATTTTTATATGAAAAACTTCTTTTGCCCATATATCCTTAAATATGCGTCCTAGAGCGAAAAGGACTTTAATTCGTGACCACCCCCAAAAAATTGAAAAATCCACCCAAAACCTAAAAAAAATGAAATTTTTATATGATAAACTTCTTTTGCCCATATCTCCTAAACTAAGCGTCCTAGAGCGAAAAGGACTTTAATTCGTGACCACCCCAAAAAATTGAAAAATCCACCCAAAACCTAAAAAAATTGAAATTTTTATATGAAAAACTTCTTTTGTCCATATCTCCTTAAATATGCGTCCTAGAGCGAAAAGGACTTTAATTCATGACCACCCCAAAAAATTGAAAAATCCACCCAAAACCTAAAAAAATTGAAATTTTTATATGAAAAACTTCTTTTGTCCATATCTCCTTAAATATGCGTCCTAGAGCGAAAAGGACTTTAATTCGTGACCACCCCCAAAAAAGTGAAAAATCCACCCAAAACCTAAAAAAATTGAAAATTTTATATGATAAACTTCTTTTGCCCATATATCCTAAACTAAGCGTCCTAGAGCGAAAAGGACTTTAATTCGTGACCAGCCCCAAAAAAGTGAAAAATCCACCCAAAAACCTAAAAAAATTGAAATTTTTATATGAAAAACCTTCTTTTGCCCATATCTCCTAAACTAAGCGTCCTAAAGCGAAAAGGACTTTAATTCATGACCACCCCAAAAAATTGAAAAATCCACCCAAAACATAAAAAAATTGAAATTTTTATATGAAAAACTTCTTTTGCCCATATCTCCTAAACTAAGCGTCCTAGAGCGAAAAGGACTTTAATTCGTGACCACCCCCAAAACCTAAAAAAATTGAAATTTTTATATGAAAAACTTCTTTTGCCCATATCTCCTTAAATATGCGTCCTAGAGCGAAAAGGACTTTAATTCGTGACCACCCCAAAAAATTGAAAAATCCACCCAAAACCTAAAAAAAATGAAATTTTTATATGAAAAACTTCTTTTGCCCATATCTCCTAAACTAAGCGTCCTAGAGCGAAAAGGACTTTAATTCGTGACCACCCCCAAAAAATTGAAAAATCCACCCAAAACCTAAAAAATTGAAATTTTTATATGAAAAACTTCTTTTGTCCATATCTCCTAAACTAAGAGTCCTAGAGCGAAAAGGACTTTACTTCGTGACCACCCCAAAAAATTGAAAAATTCACCCAAAACATAAAAAAATTGAAATTTTTATATGATAAACTTCTTTTGCCCATATCTCCTAAACTAAGCGTCCTAGAGCGAAAAGGATTTTAATTCGTGACCACCCCCAAAAAATGTAAAAATCCACCCAAAACCTAAAAAAATTGAAATTTTTATATGATAAACTTCTTTTGCCCATATCTCCTTAAATATGCGTCCTAGAGCGAAAAGGACTTTAATTCGTGACCACCCCCAAAAAATTGAAAAATCCACCCAAAACCTAAAAAAATTGAAATTTTTATATGAAAAACTTCTTTTGTCCATATCTCCTTAAATATGCGTCCTAGAGCGAAAAGGACTTTAATTCGTGACCACCCCCAAAAAATTGAAAAATCCACCCAAAACCTAAAAAAATTGAAATTTTTATATGAAAAACTTCTTTTGCCCATATCTCCTTAAATATGCGTCCTAGAGCGAAAAGGACTTTAATTCGTGACCACCCCCAAAAAATTGAAAAATCCACCCAAAACCTAAAAAAATTGAAATTTTTATATGAAAAACTTCTTTTGCCCATATCTCCTAAACTAAGCGTCCTAGAGCGAAAAGGACTTTAATTCGTGACCACCCCCAAAAAATTGAAAAATCCACCCAAAACCTAAAAAAAATTAAATTTTTATATGAAAAACTTCTTTTGCATATATCTCCTAAACTAAGCGTCCTAGAGCGAAAAGGACTTTAATTCGTGACCACCCCCAAAAAATTGAAAAATCCACCCAAAACCTAAAAAAATTGAAATTTTTATATGAAAACCTTCTTTTGCCCATATCTCCTAAACTAAGCGTCCTAGAGCGAAAAGGACTTTAATTCATGTCCACCCCCAAAAAATTGAAAAATCCACCCAAAACCTAAAAAAATTGAAAAAAAAGGAAAAAGGACTTTAATTCGTGACCACCCCCAAAAAATTGAAAAATCCACCCAAAACCTAAAAAAATTGAAATTTTTATATGAAAAACTTCTTTTGCATATATCTCCTAAACTAAGCGTCCTAGAGCGAAAAGGACTTTAATTCGTGACCACCCCCAAAAATTTGAAAAATCCACCCAAAACCTAAAAAAATTGAAATTTTTATATGAAAAACTTCTTTTCCCATATCTCCTTAAATATGCGTCCTAGAGCGAAAAGGACTTTAATTCGTGACCACCCCCAAAAAATTGAAAAATCCACCCAAAACCTAAAAAAAATTGAAATTTTTATATGAAAACCTTCTTTTGCCCATATCTCCTAAACTAAGCGTCCTAGAGCGAAAAGGACTTTAATTCGTGACCACCCCCAAAAAATTGAAAAATCCACCCAAAACCTAAAAAAATTGAAATTTTTATATGAAAAACTTCTTTTGCCCATATCTCCTTAAATATGCGTCCTAGAGCGAAAAGGACTTTAATTCGTGACCACCCCAAAAAATTGAAAAATCCACCCAAAACCTAAAAAAATTGAAATTTTTATATGAAAACCTTCTTTTGCCCATATCTCCTAAACTAAGCCTCCTAGAGCTAAAAGGACTTTAATTCATGACCACCCCAAAAAATTGAAAAATCCACCAAAAACCTACAAAAATTGAAATTTATATATGAAAAACTTCTTTTGCCCATATATCCTAAACTAAGCGTCCTAGAGCGAAAAGGACTTTAATTCGTGACCACCCCCAAAAAAATTGAAAAATCCACCCAAAACCTAAAAAAATTGAAATTTTTATATGAAAAACTTCTTTTGCCCATATCTCCTTAAATATGCGTCCTAGAGCGAAAAGGACTTTAATTCATGACCACCCCAAAAAATTGAAAAATCCACCCAAAACCTAAAAAAATTTAAATTTTTATATGAAAAACTTCTTTTGCCCATATCTCCTTAAATATGCGTCCTAGAGCGAAAAGGACTTTAATTCATGACCACCCCAAAAAATTGAAAAATCCACCCAAAACCTAAAAAAATTGAAATTTTTATATGAAAAACTTCTTTTGTCCATATCTCCTTAAATATGCGTCCTAGAGCGAAAAGGACTTTAATTCATGACCACCCCAAAAAATTGAAAAATCCACCCAAAACCTAAAAAAATTGAAATTTTTATATGAAAAATTTTTTTGTCCATATCTCCTTAAATATGCGTCCTAGAGCGAAAAGGACTTTAATTCGTGACCACCCCCAAAAAAGTGAAAAATCCACCCAAAACCTAAAAAAATTGAAAATTTTATATGATAAACTTCTTTTGCCCATATATCCTAAACTAAGCGTCCTAGAGCGAAAAGGACTTTAATTCGTGACCAGCCCCAAAAAATTGAAAAATCCACCCAAAACCTAAAAAAATTGAAATTTTTATATGAAAAACCTTCTTTTGCCCATATCTCCTAAACTAAGCGTCCTAGAGCGAAAAGAACTTTAATTCATGACCACCCCAAAACATAAAAAAATTGAAATTTTTATATGAAAAACTTCTTTTGCCCATATCTCCTAAACTAAGCGTCCTAGAGCGAAAAGGACTTTAATTCGTGACCACCCCCAAAAAATTGCAAAATCCACCCAAAACCTAAAAAAATTGAAATTTTTATATGAAAAACTTCTTTTGCCCATATCTCCTTAAATATGCGTCCTAGAGCGAAAAGGACTTTAATTCGTGACCACCCCAAAAAATTGAAAAATCCACCCAAAACCTAAAAAAATTGAAATTTTTATATGAAAAACTTCTTTTGCCCATATCTCCTAAACTAAGCGTCCTAGAGCGAAAAGGACTTTAATTCGTGACCACCCCCAAAAAATTGAAAAATCCACCCAAAACCTAAAAAATTGAAATTTTTATATGAAAAACTTCTTTTGTCCATATCTCCTAAACTAAGAGTCCTAGAGCGAAAAGGACTTTACTTCGTGACCACCCCAAAAAATTGAAAAATTCACCCAAAACATAAAAAAATTGAAATTTTTATATGATAAACTTCTTTTGCCCATATCTCCTAAACTAAGCGTCCTAGAGCGAAACGGATTTTAATTCGTGACCACCCCCAAAAAATGTAAAAATCCACCCAAAACCTAAAAAAATTGAAATTTTTATATGATAAACTTCTTTTGCCCATATCTCCTTAAATATGCGTCCTAGAGCGAAAAGGACTTTAATTCGTGACCACCCCCAAAAAATTGAAAAATCCACCCAAAACCTAAAAAAATTGAAATTTTTATATGAAAAACTTCTTTTGTCCATATCTCCTTAAATATGCGTCCTAGAGCGAAAAGGACTTTAATTCGTGACCACCCCCAAAAAATTGAAAAATCCACCCAAAACCTAAAAAAATTGAAATTTTTATATGAAAAACTTCTTTTGCCCATATCTCCTAAACTAAGCGTCCTAGAGCGAAAAGGACTTTAATTCGTGACCACCCCCAAAAAATTGAAAAATCCACCCAAAACCTAAAAAAAATTAAATTTTTATATGAAAAACTTCTTTTGCATATATCTCCTAAACTAAGCGTCCTAGAGCGAAAAGGACTTTAATTCGTGACCACCCCCAAAAAATTGAAAAATCCACCCAAAACCTAAAAAAATTGAAATTTTTATATGAAAACCTTCTTTTGCCCATATCTCCTAAACTAAGCGTCCTAGAGCGAAAAGGACTTTAATTCATGTCCACCCCCAAAAAATTGAAAAATCCACCCAAAACCTAAAAAAATTGAAAAAAAGGAAAAAGGACTTTAATTCGTGACCACCCCCAAAAAATTGAAAAATCCACCCAAAACCTAAAAAAATTGAAATTTTTATATTAAAAACTTATTTTGCATATATCTCCTAAACTAAGCGTCCTAGAACGAAAAGGACTTTAATTCGTGACCACCCCCAAAAAATTGAAAAATCCACCCAAAACCTAAAAAAATTGAAATTTTTATATGAAAAACTTCTTTTCCCATATCTCCTTAAATATGCGTCCTAGAGCGAAAAGGACTTTAATTCGTGACCACCCCCAAAAAATTGAAAAATCCACCCAAAACCTAAAAAAAATTGAAATTTTTATATGAAAACCTTCTTTTGCCCATATCTCCTAAACTAAGCGTCCTAGAGCGAAAAGGACTTTAATTCGTGACCACCCCCAAAAAATTGAAAAATCCACCCAAAACCTAAAAAAATTGAAATTTTTATATGAAAAACTTCTTTTGCCCATATCTCCTTAAATATGCGTCCTAGAGCGAAAAGGACTTTAATTCGTGACCACCCCAAAAAATTGAAAAATCCACCCAAAACCTAAAAAAATTGAAATTTTTATATGAAAACCTTCTTTTGCCCATATCTCCTAAACTAAGCCTCCTAGAGCTAAAAGGACTTTAATTCATGACCACCCCAAAAAATTGAAAAATCCACCAAAAACCTACAAAAATTGAAATTTATATATGAAAAACTTCTTTTGCCCATATATCCTAAACTAAGCGTCCTAGAGCGAAAAGGACTTTAATTCGTGACCACCCCCAAAAAAATTGAAAAATCCACCCAAAACCTAAAAAAATTGAAATTTTTATATGAAAAACTTCTTTTGCCCATATCTCCTTAAATATGCGTCCTAGAGCGAAAAGGACTTTAATTCGTGACCACCCCCAAAAAATTGCAAAATCCACCCAAAACCTAAAAAAATTGAAATTTTTATATGAAAAACTTCTTTTGTCCATATCTCCTTAAATATGCGTCCTAGAGCGAAAAGGACTTTAATTCGTGACCACCCCCAAAAAATTGAAAAATCCACCCAAAACCTAAAAAAATTGAAATTTTTATATGAAAAACTTCTTTTGCCCATATCTCCTAAACTAAGCGTCCTAGAGCGAAAAGGAGTTTAATTCATGACCACCCCCAAAAAATTTAAAAATCCACCCAAAAACCTAAAAAAATTGAAATTTTTATATGAAAAACTTCTTTTGCCCATATCTCCTAAACTAAGCGTCGTAGAGCGAAAAGGACTTTAATTCATGACCACCCCAAAAAATTAAAAAATCCACCCAAAACCTAAAAAAATTGAAATTTTTATATGGAAAACTTCTTTTGCCCATATCTCCTAAACTAAGCGTCCTAGAGCGAAAAGGACTTTAATTCATGACCACCCCCAAAAAATTGAAAAATCCACCCAAAACCTAAAAAAATTTAAATTTTTATATGAAAACCTTCTTTTGCCCATATCTCCTAAACTAAGTGTCCTAGAGCGAAAAGGACTTTAATTCATGACCACCCCAAAAAATTGAAAAATCCACCCAAAACCTAAAAAAATTGAAATTTTTATATGAAAAACTTCTTTTGTCCATATCTCCTAAACTAAGCGTCCTAGAGCGAAAAGGACTTTAATTCGTGACCACCCCCAAAAAATTGAAAAATCCACCCAAAACCTAAAAAAGTTTAAATTTTTATATGAAAAACTTCTTTTGCCCATATCTCCTTAAATATGCGTCCTAGAGCGAAAAGGGCTTTAATTCGTGACCACCCCCAAAAAATTGAAAAATCCACCCAAAACCTAAAAAAATTGAAATTTTTATATGAAAATTTTGTTTTGCCCATATCTCCTAAACTAAGCGTCCTAGAGCGAAAAGGACTTTAATTCATGACCACCCCAAAAAATTGAAAAATCCACCCAAAACCTAAAAAAAATGAAATTTTTGTATGAAAAACTTCTTTTGCCCATATCTCCTAAACTAAGCGTCCTAGAGCGAAAAGAACTTTAATTCGTGACCACCCCAAAAAATTGAAAAATCCACCCAAAACCTAAAAAAATTTAAATTTTTATATGAAAAACTTCTTTTGCCCATATCTCCTTAAATATGCGTCCTAGAGCGAAAAGGACTTTAATTCATGACCACCCCAAAAAATTGAAAAATCCACCCAAAACCTAAAAAAATTGAAATTTTTATATGAAAACCTTCTTTTGCCCATATCTCCTAAACTAAGCGTCCTAGAGCGAAAAGGACTTTAATTCGTGACCACACCCAAAAAATTGAAAAATCCACCCAAAACCTAAAAAAATTTAAATTTTTATATGAAAAACTTCTTTTGCCCATATCTCCTTAAATATGCGTCCTAGAGCGAAAAGGACTTTAATTCGTGACCACCCCCAAACAATTGAAAAATCCACCCAATACCTAAAAAAATTGAAATTTTTATATGAAAAACTTCTTTTGCCCATATCTCCTAAACTAAGCGTCCTAGAGCGAAAAGGACTTTAATTCGTGACCACCCTCAAAAAATTTAAAAATCCACCCAAAACCTAAAAAAATTGAAATTTTTATATGAAAAACTTCTTTTGCCCATATCTCCTTAAATATGCGTCCTAGAGCGAAAAGGACTTTAATTCGTGACCACCCCATAAAATTGAAAAATCCACCCAAAACCTAAAAAAATTGAAATTTTTATATGAAAAACTTCTTTTGCCCATATCTCCTAAACTAAGCGTCCTAGAGCGAAAAGGACTTTAATTCATGACCACCCCCAAAAAATTTAAAAATCCACCCAAAACCTAAAAAAAATGAAATTTTTATATGAAAAACTTCTTTTGGCCCATATCTCCTAAACTAAGCGTCCTAGAGCGAAAAGAACTTTAATTCGTGACCACCCCAAAAAATTGAAAAATCCACCCAAAACCTAAAAACATTTAAATTTTTATATGAAAAACTTCTTTTGCTCATATCTCCTTAAATATGCGTCCTAGAGCGAAAAGGACTTTAATTCATGACCACCCCAAAAAATTGAAAAATCCACCCAAAACATAAAAAAATTGAAATTTTTATATGATAAACTTCTTTTGCCCATATATCCTAAACTAAGCGTCCTAGAGCGAAAAGGACTTTAATTCATGACCACCCCCAAAAAATTTAAAAATCCACCCAAAACCTAAAAAAAATTGAAATTTTTATATGATAAACTTCTTTTGTCCATATCTCCTTAAATATGCGTCCTAGAGCGAAAAGGACTTTAATTCATGACCACCCCAAAAAATTGAAAAATCCACCCAAAACATAAAAAAATTGAAATTTTTATATGATAAACTTCTTTTGCCCATATATCCTAAACTAAGCGTCCTAGAGCGAAAAGGACTTTAATTCGTGACCACCCCCAAAAAATTGAAAAATCCACCCAAAACCTAAAAAAATTTAAATTTTTATATGAAAAACTTCTTTTGCCCATATCTCCTTAAATATGCGTCCTAGAGCGAAAAGGACTTTAATTCATGACCACCCCAAAAAATTGAAAAATCCACCCAAAACCTAAAAAAATTGAAATTTTTATATGAAAAACTTCTTTTGCCCATATATCCTAAACTAAGCGTCCTAGAGCGAAAAGGACTTTAATTCGTGACCACCCCCAAAAAATTGAAAAATCCACCCAAAACCTAAAAAAATTGAAATTTTTATATGAAAAACTTCTTTTGCCCATATCTCCTTAAATATGCGTCCTAGAGCGAAAAGGACTTTAATTCGTGACCACCCCCAAAAAATTGAAAAATCCACCCAAAACCTAAAAAAATTGAAATTTTTATATGAAAAACTTCTTTTGCCCATATCTCCTAAACTAAGCGTCCTAGAGCGAAAAGGAGTTTAATTCATGACCACCCCCAAAAAATTTAAAAATCCACCCAAAACCTAAAAAAATTGAAATTTTTATATGAAAAACTTCTTTTGCCCATATCTCCTAAACTAAGCGTCTTAGAGCGAAAAGGACTTTAATTCATGACCACCCCAAAAAATTGAAAAATCCACCCAAAACCTAAAAAAATTGAAATTTTTATATGAAAAACTTCTTTTGCCCATATCTCCTAAACTAAGCGTCCTAGAGCGAAAAGGACTTTAATTCATGACCACCCCCAAAAAATTGAAAAATCCACCCAAAACCTAAAAAAATTTAAATTTTTATATGAAAACCTTCTTTTGCCCATATCTCCTAAACTAAGTGTCCTAGAGCGAAAAGGACTTTAATTCATGACCACCCCAAAAAATTGAAAAATCCACCCAAAACCTAAAAAAATTGAAATTTTTATATGAAAAACTTCTTTTGTCCATATCTCCTAAACTAAGCGTCCTAGAGCGAAAAGGACTTTAATTCGTGACCACCCCCAAAAAATTGAAAAATCCACCCAAAACCTAAAAAAATTTAAATTTTTATATGAAAAACTTCTTTTGCCCATATCTCCTTAAATATGCGTCCTAGAGCGAAAAGGGCTTTAATTCGTGACCACCCCCAAAAAATTTAAAAATCCACCCAAAACCTAAAAAAATTGAAATTTTTATATGAAAATTTTGTTTTGCCCATATCTCCTAAACTAAGCGTCCTAGAGCGAAAAGGACTTTAATTCATGACCACCCCAAAAAATTGAAAAATCCACCCAAAACCTAAAAAAATGAAATTTTTATATGAAAAACTTCTGTTGCCCATATCTCCTAAACTAAGCGTCCTAGAGCGAAAAGAACTTTAATTCGTGACCACCCCAAAAAATTGAAAAATCCACCCAAAACCTAAAAAAATTTAAATTTTTATATGAAAACCTTCTTTTGCCCATATCTCCTAAACTAAGCGTCCTAGAGCGAAAAGGACTTTAATTCGTGACCACACCCAAAAAATTGAAAAATCCACCCAAAACCTAAAAAAATTTAAATTTTTATATGAAAAACTTCTTTTGCCCATATCTCCTTAAATATGCGTCCTAGAGCGAAAAGGACTTTAATTCGTGACCACCCCCAAACAATTGAAAAATCCACCCAATACCTAAAAAAATTGAAATTTTTATATGAAAAACTTCTTTTGCCCATATCTCCTAAACTAAGCGTCCTAGAGCGAAAAGGACTTTAATTCGTGACCACCCTCAAAAAATTTAAAAATCCACCCAAAACCTAAAAAAATTGAAATTTTTATATGAAAAACTTCTTTTGCCCATATCTCCTTAAATATGCGTCCTAGAGCGAAAAGGACTTTAATTCGTGACCACCCCATAAAATTGAAAAATCCACCCAAAACCTAAAAAAATTGAAATTTTTATATGAAAAACTTCTTTTGCCCATATCTCCTAAACTAAGCGTCCTAGAGCGAAAAGGACTTTAATTCATGACCACCCCCAAAAAATTTAAAAATCCACCCAAAACCTAAAAAAAATGAAATTTTTATATGAAAAACTTCTTTTGGCCCATATCTCCTAAACTAAGCGTCCTAGAGCGAAAAGAACTTTAATTCGTGACCACCCCAAAAAATTGAAAAATCCACCCAAAACCTAAAAAAATTTAAATTTTTATATGAAAAACTTCTTTTGCTCATATCTCCTTAAATATGCGTCCTAGAGCGAAAAGGACTTTAATTCATGACCACCCCAAAAAATTGAAAAATCCACCCAAAACATAAAAAAATTGAAATTTTTATATGATAAACTTCTTTTGCCCATATATCCTAAACTAAGCGTCCTAGAGCGAAAAGGACTTTAATTCATGACCACCCCCAAAAAATTTAAAAATCCACCCAAAACCTAAAAAAAATTGAAATTTTTATATGATAAACTTCTTTTGTCCATATCTCCTTAAATATGCGTCCTAGAGCGAAAAGGACTTTAATTCATGACCACCCCAAAAAATTGAAAAATCCACCCAAAACATAAAAAAATTGAAATTTTTATATGATAAACTTCTTTTGCCCATATATCCTAAACTAAGCGTCCTAGAGCGAAAAGGACTTTAATTCGTGACCACCCCCAAAAAATTGAAAAATCCACCCAAAACCTAAAAAAATTGAAATTTTTATATGAAAAACTTCTTTTGCCCATATCTCCTTAAATATGCGTCCTAGAGCGAAAAGGACTTTAATTCGTGACCACCCCCAAAAAATTGAAAAATCCACCCAAAACCTAAAAAAATTGAAATTTTTATATGAAAAACTTCTTTTGCCCATATCTCCTTAAATATGCGTCCTAGAGCGAAAAGGAGTTTAATTCGTGACCACCCCCAAAAAATTGAAGAATCCACCAAAAACCTAAAAAAAATGAAATTTTTATATGAAAAACTTCTTTTGCTCATATCTCCTAAACTAAGCGTCCTAGAGCGAAAAGGACTTTAATTCGTGACCACCCCAAAAAATTGAAAAATCCACCCAAAACCTAAAAAAATTGAAATTTTTATATGAAAAACTTCTTTTGCCCATATCTCCTTAAATATGCGTCCTAGAGCGAAAAGGACTTTAATTCGTGACCACCCCCAAAAAATTGAAGAATCCACCAAAAACCTAAAAAAAAATGAAATTTTTATATGAAAAACTTCTTTTGCTCATATCTCCTAAACTAAGCGTCCTAGAGCGAAAAGGACTTTAATTCGTGACCACCCCAAAAAATTGAAAAATCCACCCAAAACCTAAAAAAATTTAAATTTTTATATGAAAAACTTCTTTTGCCCATATCTCCTTAAATATGCGTCCTAGAGCGAAAAGGACTTTAATTCATGACCACCCCAAAAAATTGAAAAATCCACCCAAAACATAAAAAAATTGAAATTTTTATATGATAAACTTCTTTTGCCCATATATCCTAAACTAAGCGTCCTAGAGCGAAAAGGACTTTAATTCATGACCACCCCCAAAAAATTTAAAAATCCACCCAAAACCTAAAAAAAAAATTGAAATTTTTATATGATAAACTTCTTTTGTCCATATCTCCTTAAATATGCGTCCTAGAGCGAAAAGGACTTTAATTCATGACCACCCCAAAAAATTGAAAAATCCACCCAAAACATAAAAAAATTGAAATTTTTATATGATAAACTTCTTTTGCCCATATATCTTAAACTAAGCGTCCTAGAGCGAAAAGGACTTTAATTCGTGACCACCCCCAAAAAATTGAAAAATCCACCCAAAACCTAAAAAAATTTAAATTTTTATATGAAAAACTTCTTTTGCCCATATCTCCTTAAATATGCGTCCTAGAGCGAAAAGGACTTTAATTCATGACCACCCCAAAAAATTGAAAAATCCACCCAAAACCTAAAAAAATTGAAATTTTTATATGAAAAACTTCTTTTGCCCATATATCCTAAACTAAGCGTCCTAGAGCGAAAAGGACTTTAATTCGTGACCACCCCCAAAAAATTGAAAAATCCACCCAAAACCTAAAAAAATTGAAATTTTTATATGAAAAACTTCTTTTGCCCATATCTCCTTAAATATGCGTCCTAGAGCGAAAAGGACTTTAATTCGTGACCACCCCCAAAAAATTGAAAAATCCACCCAAAACCTAAAAAAATTGAAATTTTTATATGAAAAACTTCTTTTGCCCATATCTCCTTAAATATGCGTCCTAGAGCGAAAAGGACTTTAATTCGTGACCACCCCCAAAAAATTGAAAAATCCACCAAAAACCGAAAAAAAATGAAATTTTTATATGAAAAACTTCTTTTGCTCATATCTCCTAAACTAAGCGTCCTAGAGCGAAAAGGACTTTAATTCGTGACCACCCCCAAAAAATTGAAAAATCCACCCAAAACCTAAAAAAATTGAAATTTTTATATGAAAAACTTCTTTTGCCCATATCTCCTTAAATATGCGTCCTAGAGCGAAAAGGACTTTAATTCGTGACCACCCCCAAAAAATTGAAAAATCCACCCAAAACCTAAAAAAATTGAAATTTTTATATGAAAAACTTCTTTTGCCCATATCTCCTAAACTAAGCGTCCTAGAGCGAAAAGGCCTTTAATTCGTGACCACCCCAAAAAATTGAAAAATCCACCCAAAACCTAAAAAAATTGAAATTTTTATATGAAAAACTTCTTTTGCCCATATCTCCTAAACTAAGCGTCCTAGAGCGAAAAGGACTTTAATTCATGACCACCCCAAAAAATTGAAAAATCCACCCAAAACCTAATAAAATTGAAATTTTTATATGAAAAACTTATTTTGTCCATATCTCCTTAAATATGCGTCCTAGAGCGAAAAGGACTTTAATTCGTGACCACCCCCAAAAAATTGAAAAATCCACCCAAAACCTAAAAAAATTGAAATTTTTATATGAAAAACTTCTTTTGCCCATATCTCCTTAAATATGCGTCCTAGAGCGAAAAGGACTTTAATTCGTGACCACCCCCAAAAAATTGAAAAATCCACCCAAAATCTAAAAAAATTTAAATTTTTATATGAAAAACTTCTTTTGCCCATATCTCCTTAAATATGCGTCCTAGAGCGAAAAGGACTTTAATTCATGACCACCCCCAAAAAATTGAAAAATCCACCCAAAACCTAAAAAAATTTAAATTTTTATATGAAAAACTTCTTTTGCTTATATCTCCTTAAATATGTGTCCTAGAGCGAAAAGGACTTTAATTCATGACCACCCCAAAAAATTGAAAAATCCACCCAAAACCTAAAAAAATTTAAATTTTTATATGAAAAACTTCTTTTGTCCATATCTCCTAAACGAAGCGTCCTAGAGCGAAAAGGACTTTAATTCATGACCACCCCCAAAAAATTGAAAAATCCACCCAAAACCTAAAAAAATTTAAATTTTTATATGAAAAACTTCTTTTGTCCATATCTCCTAAACTAAGCGTCCTAGAGCGAAAAGGACTTTAATTCGTGACCACCCCCAAAAAATTGAAAAATCCACCCAAAACCTAAAAAAATTTAAATTTTTATATGAAAAACTTCTTTTGCCCATATCTCCTTAAATATGCGTCCTAGAGCGAAAAGGGCTTTAATTCGTGACCACCCCCAAAAAAATTGAAAAATCCACCCAAAACCTAAAAAAATTGAAATTTTTATATGATAAACTTCTTTTGCCCATATATCCTAAACTAAGCGTCCTAGAGCGAAAAGGACTTTAATTCATGACCACCCCCAAAAAATTGAAAAATCCACCCAAAACCTAAAAAAAATTTAAATTTTTATATGAAAAACTTCTTTTGCCCATATCTCCTTAAATATGCGTCCTAGAGCGAAAAGGACTTTAATTCATGAGCACCCCAAAAAATTGAAAAATCCACCCAAAACCTAAAAAAATTGAAATTTTTATATGAAAAACTTCTTTTGCCCATATATCCTAAACTAAGCGTCCTAGAGCGAAAAGGACTTTAATTCATGACCACCCCAAAAAATTGAAAAATCCACCCAAAACATAAAAAAATTGAAATTTTTATATGATAAACTTCTTTTGCCCATATATCCTAAACTAAGCGTCCTAGAGCGAAAAGGACTTTAATTCGTGACCACCCCCAAAAAATTGAAAAATCCACCCAAAACCTAAAAAAAATTTAAATATTTATATGAAAAACTTTTTTTGCCCATATCTCCTTAAATATGCGTCCTAGAGCGAAAAGGACTTTAATTCATGACCACCCCAAAAAATTGAAAAATCCACCCAAAACCTAAAAAAATTGAAATTTTTATATGAAAAATTTCTTTTGCCCATATATCCTAAACTAAGCGTCCTAGAGCGAAAAGGACTTTAATTCGTGACCACCCCCAAAAAATTGAAAAATCCACCCAAAACCTAAAAAAATTGAACTTTTTATATGAAAAACTTCTTTTGCCCATATCTCCTTAAATATGCGTCCTAGAGCGAAAAGGACTTTAATTCGTGACCACCCCCAAAAAATTGAAAAATCCACCCAAAACCTAAAAAAATTGAAATTTTTATATGAAAAACTTCTTTTGCCCATATCTCCTTAAATATGCGTCCTAGAGCGAAAAGGACTTTAATTCGTGACCACCCCAAAAAAATTGAAAAATCCACCAAAAACCGAAAAAAAATGAAATTTTTATATGAAAAACTTCTTTTGCTCATATCTCCTAAACTAAGCGTCCTAGAGCGAAAAGGACTTTAATTCGTGACCACCCCCAAAAAATTGAAAAATCCACCCAAAACCTAAAAAAATTGAAATTTTTATATGAAAAACTTCTTTTGCCCATATCTCCTTAAATATGCGTCCTAGAGCGAAAAGGACTTTAATTCGTGACCACCCCCAAAAAATTGAAAAATCCACCCAAAACCTAAAAAAATTGAAATTTTTATATGAAAAACTTCTTTTGCCCATATCTCCTAAACTAAGCGTCCTAGAGCGAAAAGGCCTTTAATTCGTGACCACCCCAAAAAATTGAAAAATCCACCCAAAACCTAAAAAAATTGAAATTTTTATATGAAAAACTTCTTTTGCCCATATCTCCTAAACTAAGCGTCCTAGAGCGAAAAGGACTTTAATTCATGACCACCCCAAAAAATTGAAAAATCCAGCCAAAACCTAATAAAATTGAAATTTTTATATGAAAAACTTATTTTGTCCATATCTCCTTAAATATGCGTCCTAGAGCGAAAAGGACTTTAATTCGTGACCACCCCCAAAAAATTGAAAAATCCACCCAAAACCTAAAAAAATTTAAATTTTTATATGAAAAACTTCTTTTGTCCATATCTCCTTAGATATGCGTCCTAGAGCGAAAAGGACTTTAATTCGTGACCACCCCCAAAAAATTGAAAAATCCACCCAAAATCTAAAAAAATTTAAATTTTTATATGAAAAACTTCTTTTGCCCATATCTCCTTAAATATGCGTCCTAGAGCGAAAAGGACTTTAATTCATGACCACCCCCAAAAAATTGAAAAATCCACCCAAAACCTAAAAAAATTTAAATTTTTATATGAAAAACTTCTTTTGCTTATATCTCCTTAAATATGCGTCCTGGAGCGAAAAGGACTTTATTTCGGGACCACCCCAAAAAATTGAAAATCCACCCAAAACCTAAAAAAATTAAAATTTTTATATGAAAACCTTCTTTTGCCCATATCTCCTAAACTAAGCGTCCTAGAGCGAAAAGGACTTTAATTCATGACCACCCCCAAAAAATTGAAAAATCCACCCAAAACCTAAAAAAATTTAAATTTTTATATGAAAAACTTCTTTTGCCCATATCTCCTTAAATATGCGTCCTAGAGCGAAAAGGACTTAAATTCGTGACCACCCCCAAAAAAATGAAAAATCCACCCAAAACCTAAAAAAACTGACATTTTTATATGAAAAACTTCTTTTGCCCATATCTCCTAAACTAAGTGTCCTAGAGCGAAAAGGACTTTAATTCGTGACCACCCCCAAAAAATTGACAAATCCACCCAAAACCTAAAAAAATTGAAATTTTTATATGAAAAACTTCTTTTGCCCATATCTCCTTAAATATGCGTCCTAGAGCGAAAAGGACTTTAATTCGTGACCACCCGCAAAAAATTGAAAAATCCGCCCAAAACCTAAAAAAATTGAAATTTTTATATGAAAAACTTCATTTGCCCATATCTCCTTAAATATGCGTCCTAGAGCGAAAAGGACTTTAATTCATGACCACCCCAAAAAAATTGAAAAATCCTCCCAAAACCTAAAAAAATTGAAATTTTTATATGAAAAACTTCTTTTGCCCATATCTCCTAAACTAAGCGTCCTAGAGCGAAAAGGACTTTAATTCGTGACCACCCCCAAAAAATTGAAAAATCCACCCAAAACCTAAAAAATTGAAATTTTTATATGAAAAGCTTCTTTTGCCCATATCTCCTAAACTAAGCGTCCTAGAGCGAAAAGGACTTTAATTCGTGACCACCCCCAAAAAATTGAAAAATCCACCCAAAACCTAAAAAAATTGAAATTTTTATATGAAAAACTTCTTTTGCCCATATCTCCTAAACTAAGCGTCCTAGAGCGAAAAGGACTTTAATTCGTGACCACCCCCAAAAAATTTAAAAATCCACCCAAAACCTAAAAAAATTGAAATTTTTATATGAAAACCTTCTTTTGTCCATATCTCCTTAAATATGCGTCCTAGAGCGAAAAGGACTTTAATTCGTGACCACCCCAAAAAATTGAAAAATCCACCCAAAACCTAAAAAAATTTAAATTTTTATATGAAAAACTTCTTTTGCCCATATCTCCTTAAATATGCGTCCTAGAGCGAAAAGGACTTTAATTCATGACCACCCCAAAAAATTGAAAAATCCACCCAAAACCTAAAAAAATTGAAATTTTTATATGAAAAACTTCTTTTGCCCATATCTCCTTAAATATGCGTCCTAGAGTGAAAAGGACTTTAATTCGTGACCACCCCAAAAAATTGAAAAATCCACCCAAAACCTAAAAAAATTGAAATTTTTATATGAAAACCTTCTTTTGCCCATATCTCCTAAACTAAGCGTCCTAGAGCGAAAAGGACTTTATTTCATGACCACCCCAAAAAATTGAAAAATCCACCCAAAACCTAAAAAAATTTAAATTTTTATATGAAAAACTTCTTTTGCCCATATCTCCTTAAATATGCGTCCTAGAGCGAAAAGGACTTTAATTCGTGACCACCACCAAAAAATTGAAAAATCCACCCAAAACCTAAAAAAATTGAAATTTTTATATGAAACCCTTCTTTTGCCCATATCTCCTAAACTAAGCGTCCTAGAGCGAAAAGGCCTTTAATTCGTGACCACCCCAAAAAATTGAAAAATCCACCCAAAACCTAAAAAAATTGAAATTTTTATATGAAAAACTTCTTTTGCCCATATCTCCTAAACTAAGCGTCCTAGAGCGAAAAGGACTTTAATTCATGACCACCCCAAAAAATTGAAAAATCCAGCCAAAACCTAATAAAATTGAAATTTTTATATGAAAAACTTATTTTGTCCATATCTCCTTAAATATGCGTCCTAGAGCGAAAAGGACTTTAATTCGTGACCACCCCCAAAAAATTGAAAAATCCACCCAAAACCTAAAAAAATTTAAATTTTTATATGAAAAACTTCTTTTGTCCATATCTCCTTAGATATGCGTCCTAGAGCGAAAAGGACTTTAATTCGTGACCACCCCCAAAAAATTGAAAAATCCACCCAAAATCTAAAAAAATTTAAATTTTTATATGAAAAACTTCTTTTGCCCATATCTCCTTAAATATGCGTCCTAGAGCGAAAAGGACTTTAATTCATGACCACCCCCAAAAAATTGAAAAATCCACCCAAAACCTAAAAAAATTTAAATTTTTATATGAAAAACTTCTTTTGCTTATATCTCCTTAAATATGCGTCCTGGAGCGAAAAGGACTTTAATTCGGGACCACCCCAAAAAATTGAAAATCCACCCAAAACCTAAAAAAAATTAAAATTTTTATATGAAAACCTTCTTTTGCCCATATCTCCTAAACTAAGCGTCCTAGAGCGAAAAGGACTTTAATTCATGACCACCCCCAAAAAATTGAAAAATCCACCCAAAACCTAAAAAAATTGAAATTTTTATATGAAAAACTTCTTTTGCCCATATCTCCTTAAATATGCGTCCTAGAGCGAAAAGGACTTAAATTCGTGACCACCCCCAAAAAAATGAAAAATCCACCCAAAACCTAAAAAAACTGACATTTTTATATGAAAAACTTCTTTTGCCCATATCTCCTAAACTAAGTGTCCTAGAGCGAAAAGGACTTTAATTCGTGACCACCCCCAAAAAATTGACAAATCCACCCAAAACCTAAAAAAATTGAAATTTTTATATGAAAAACTTCTTTTGCCCATATCTCCTTAAATATGCGTCCTAGAGCGAAAAGGACTTTAATTCGTGACCACCCCCAAAAAATTGAAAAATCCGCCCAAAACCTAAAAAAATTGAAATTTTTATATGAAAAACTTCATTTGCCCATATCTCCTTAAATATGCGTCCTAGAGCGAAAAGGACTTTAATTCATGACCACCCCAAAAAAATTGAAAAATCCTCCCAAAACCTAAAAAAATTGAAATTTTTATATGAAAAACTTCTTTTGCCCATATCTCCTAAACTAAGCGTCCTAGAGCGAAAAGGACTTTAATTCGTGACCACCCCCAAAAAATTGAAAAATCCACCCAAAACCTAAAAAATTGAAATTTTTATATGAAAAGCTTCTTTTGCCCATATCTCCTAAACTAAGCGTCCTAGAGCGAAAAGGACTTTAATTCGTGACCACCCCCAAAAAATTGAAAAATCCACCCAAAACCTAAAAAAATTGAAATTTTTATATGAAAAACTTCTTTTGCCCATATCTCCTAAACTAAGCGTCCTAGAGCGAAAAGGACTTTAATTCGTGACCACCCCCAAAAAATTTAAAAATCCACCCAAAACCTAAAAAAATTGAAATTTTTATATGAAAACCTTCTTTTGTCCATATCTCCTTAAATATGCGTCCTAGAGCGAAAAGGACTTTAATTCGTGACCACCCCAAAAAATTGAAAAATCCACCCAAAACCTAAAAAAATTTAAATTTTTATATGAAAAACTTCTTTTGCCCATATCTCCTTAAATATGCGTCCTAGAGCGAAAAGGACTTTAATTCATGACCACCCCAAAAAATTGAAAAATCCACCCAAAACCTAAAAAAATTGAAATTTTTATATGAAAAACTTCTTTTGCCCATATCTCCTTAAATATGCGTCCTAGAGTGAAAAGGACTTTAATTCGTGACCACCCCAAAAAATTGAAAAATCCACCCAAAACCTAAAAAAATTGAAATTTTTATATGAAAACCTTCTTTTGCCCATATCTCCTAAACTAAGCGTCCTAGAGCGAAAAGGACTTTATTTCATGACCACCCCAAAAAATTGAAAAATCCACCCAAAACCTAAAAAAATTTAAATTTTTATATGAAAAACTTCTTTTGCCCATATCTCCTTAAATATGCGTCCTAGAGCGAAAAGGACTTTAATTCGTGACCACCACCAAAAAATTGAAAAATCCACCCAAAACCTAAAAAAATTGAAATTTTTATATGAAACCCTTCTTTTGCCCATATCTCCTAAACTAAGCGTCCTAGAGCGAAAAGGACTTTAATTCGTGACCACCCCAAAAAATTGAAAAATCCACCCAAAACCTAAAAAAATTGAAATTTTTATATGAAAAACTTCTTTTGCCCATATCTCCTAAACTAAGCGTCTCTAGAGCGAAAAGGACTTTAATTCATGACCACCCCAAAAAATTGAAAAATCCAGCCAAAACCTAATAAAATTGAAATTTTTATATGAAAAACTTATTTTGTCCATATCTCCTTAAATATGCGTCCTAGAGCGAAAAGGACTTTAATTCGTGACCACCCCCAAAAAATTGAAAAATCCACCCAAAATCTAAAAAAATTGAAATTTTTATATGAAAAACTTCTTTTGTCCATATCTCCTTAAATATGCGTCCTAGAGCGAAAAGGACTTTAATTCGTGACCACCCCAAAAAAATTGAAAAATCCACCCAAAATCTAAAAAAAAATAAATTTTTATATGAAAAACTTCTTTTGCCCATATCTCCTTAAATATGCGTCCTAGAGCGAAAAGGACTTTAATTCATGACCACCCCCAAAAAATTGAAAAATCCACCCAAAACCTAAAAAAATTGAAATTTTTATATGAAAAACTTCTTTTGCCCATATCTCCTTAAATATGCGTCCTAGAGCGAAAAGGACTTTAATTCGTGACCACCCCAAAAAATTGAAAAATCCACCCAAAACCTAAAAAAATTGAAATTTTTATATGAAAAACTTCTTTTGCCCATATCTCCTTAAATATGCGTCCTAGAGCGAAAAGGACTTTAATTCGTGACCACCCCCAAAAAATTGAAGAATCCATTAAAAACCTAAAAAAAAATGAAATTTTTATATGAAAAACTTCTTTTGCTCATATCTCCTAAACTAAGCGTCCTAGAGCGAAAAGGACTTTAATTCGTGACCACCCCAAAAAATTGAAAAATCCACCCAAAACCTAAAAAAAATTTAAATTTTTATATGAAAAACTTCTTTTGCCCATATCTCCTTAAATATGCGTCCTAGAGCGAAAAGGACTTTAATTCATGACCACCCCAAAAAATTGAAAAATCCACCCAAAACATAAAAAAATTGAAATTTTTATATGATAAACTTCTTTTGCCCATATATCCTAAACTAAGCGTCCTAGAGCGAAAAGGACTTTAATTCATGACCACCCCCAAAAAATTTAAAAATCCACCCAAAACCTAAAAAAAATTGAAATTTTTATATGATAAACTTCTTTTGTCCATATCTCCTTAAATATGCGTCGTAGAGCGAAAAGGACTTTAATTCATGACCACCCCAAAAAATTGAAAAATCCACCCAAAACATAAAAAAATTGAAATTTTTATATGATAAACTTCTTTTGCCCATATATCCTAAACTAAGCGTCCTAGAGCGAAAAGGACTTTAATTCGTGACCACCCCCAAAAAATTGAAAAATCCACCCAAAACCTAAAAAAATTTAAATTTTTATATGAAAAACTTCTTTTGCCCATATCTCCTTAAATATGCGTCCTAGAGCGAAAAGGACTTTAATTCATGACCACCCCAAAAAATTGAAAAATCCACCCAAAACCTAAAAAAATTTAAATTTTTATATGAAAAATTTCTTTTGCCCATATCTCCTAAACTAAGCCTCCTAGAGCGAAAAGGACTTTAATTCGTGACCACCCCCAAAAAATTGAAAAATCCACCCAAAACCTAAAAAAATTGAAATTTTTATATGAAAAACTTCTTTTGCCCATATCTCCTTAAATATGCGTCCTAGAGCGAAAAGGAATTTAATTCGTGACCACCCCCAAAAAATTGAAAAATCCACCCAAAACCTAAAAAAATTGAAATTTTTATATGAAAAACTTCTTTTGCCCATATCTCCTTAAATATGCGTCCTAGAGCGAAAAGGACTTTAATTCGTGACCACCCCCAAAAAATTGAAAAATCCACCAAAAACCGAAAAAAAATGAAATTTTTATATGAAAAACTTCTTTTGCTCATATCTCCTAAACTAAGCGTCCTAGAGCGAAAAGGACTTTAATTCGTGACCACCCCCAAAAAATTGAAAAATCCACCCAAAACCTAAAAAAATTGAAATTTTTATATGAAAAACTTCTTTTGCCCATATCTCCTTAAATATGCGTCCTAGAGCGAAAAGGACTTTAATTCGTGACCACCCCCAAAAAATTGAAAAATCCACCCAAAACCTAAAAAAATTGAAATTTTTATATGAAAAACTTCTTTTGCCCATATCTCCTAAACTAAGCGTCCTAGAGCGAAAAGGCCTTTAATTCGTGACCACCCCAAAAAATTGAAAAATCCACCCAAAACCTAAAAAAATTGAAATTTTTATATGAAAAACTTCTTTTGCCCATATCTCCTAAACTAAGCGTCCTAGAGCGAAAAGGACTTTAATTCATGACCACCCCAAAAAATTGAAAAATCCAGCCAAAACCTAATAAAATTGAAATTTTTATATGAAAAACTTATTTTGTCCATATCTCCTTAAATATGCGTCCTAGAGCGAAAAGGACTTTAATTCGTGACCACCCCCAAAAAATTGAAAAATCCACCCAAAACCTAAAAAAATTGAAATTTTTATATGAAAAACTTCTTTTGTCCATATCTCCTTAGATATGCGTCCTAGAGCGAAAAGGACTTTAATTCGTGACCACCCCCAAAAAATTGAAAAATCCACCCAAAATCTAAAAAAATTTAAATTTTTATATGAAAAACTTC
Source organism: Haematobia irritans (assembly GCF_050003625.1). NCBI lineage: Eukaryota > Metazoa > Arthropoda > Insecta > Diptera > Muscidae > Haematobia > Haematobia irritans. The sequence continues at coordinate 98,630,731 of NC_134400.1, read as the reverse complement.
TTTTGCCCATATCTCCTTAAATATGCGTCCTAGAGCGAAAAGGACTTTAATTCATGACCACCCCCAAAAAATTGAAAAATCCACCCAAAACCTAAAAAAATTTAAATTTTTATATGAAAAACTTCTTTTGCTTATATCTCCTTAAATATGCGTCCTAGAGCGAAAAGGACTTTAATTCGGGACCACCCCAAAAAATTGAAAATCCACCCAAAACCTAAAAAATTGAAATTTTTATATGAAAAACTTCATTTGCCCATATCTCCTTAAATATGCGTCCTAGAGCGAAAAGGACTTTAATTCATGACCACCCCAAAAAAATTGAAAAATCCACCCAAAACCTAAAAAATTGAAATTTTTATATGAAAAACTTCTTTTGCCCATATCTCCTAAACTAAGCGTCCTAGAGCGAAAAGGACTTTAATTCGTGACCACCCCCAAAAAATTGAAGAATCCATTAAAAACCTAAAAAAAAATGAAATTTTTATATGAAAAACTTCTTTTGCCCATATCTCCTTAAATATGCGTCCTAGAGCGAAAAGGACTTTAATTCGTGACCACCCCCAAAAAATTGAAGAATCCATTAAAAACCTAAAAAAAATTGAAATTTTTATATGAAAAACTTCTTTTGCCCATATCTCCTTAAATATGCGTCCTAGAGCGAAAAGGACTTTAATTCGTGACCACCCCCAAAAAATTGAAGAATCCATTAAAAACCTAAAAAAAAATGAAATTTTTATATGAAAAACTTCTTTTGCTCATATCTCCTAAACTAAGCGTCCTAGAGCGAAAAGGACTTTAATTCGTGACCACCCCAAAAAATTGAAAAATCCACCCAAAACCTAAAAAAAATTTAAATTTTTATATGAAAAACTTCTTTTGCCCATATCTCCTTAAATATGCGTCCTAGAGCGAAAAGGACTTTAATTCATGACCACCCCAAAAAATTGAAAAATCCACCCAAAACATAAAAAAATTGAAATTTTTATATGATAAACTTCTTTTGCCCATATATCCTAAACTAAGCGTCCTAGAGCGAAAAGGACTTTAATTCATGACCACCCCCAAAAAATTTAAAAATCCACCCAAAACCTAAAAAAAATTGAAATTTTTATATGATAAACTTCTTTTGTCCATATCTCCTTAAATATGCGTCGTAGAGCGAAAAGGACTTTAATTCATGACCACCCCAAAAAATTGAAAAATCCACCCAAAACATAAAAAAATTGAAATTTTTATATGATAAACTTCTTTTGCCCATATATCCTAAACTAAGCGTCCTAGAGCGAAAAGGACTTTAATTCGTGACCACCCCCAAAAAATTGAAGAATCCATTAAAAACCTAAAAAAAAATGAAATTTTTATATGAAAAACTTCTTTTGCTCATATCTCCTAAACTAAGCGTCCTAGAGCGAAAAGGACTTTAATTCGTGACCACCCCAAAAAATTGAAAAATCCACCCAAAACCTAAAAAAATTAAAATTTTTATATGAAAAATTTCTTTTGCCCATATCTCCTAAACTAAGCCTCCTAGAGCGAAAAGGACTTTAATTCGTGACCACCCCCAAAAAATTGAAAAATCCACCCAAAACCTAAAAAAATTGAAATTTTTATATGAAAAACTTCTTTTGCCCATATCTCCTTAAATATGCGTCCTAGAGCGAAAAGGACTTTAATTCGTGACCACCCCCAAAAAATTGAAAAATCCACCCAAAACCTAAAAAAATTGAAATTTTTATATGAAAAACTTCTTTTGCCCATATCTCCTTAAATATGCGTCCTAGAGCGAAAAGGACTTTAATTCGTGACCACCCCCAAAAAATTGAAAAATCCACCAAAAACCGAAAAAAAATGAAATTTTTATATGAAAAACTTCTTTTGCTCATATCTCCTAAACTAAGCGTCCTAGAGCGAAAAGGACTTTAATTCGTGACCACCCCCAAAAAATTGAAAAATCCACCCAAAACCTAAAAAAATTGAAATTTTTATATGAAAAACTTCTTTTGCCCATATCTCCTTAAATATGCGTCCTAGAGCGAAAAGGACTTTAATTCGTGACCACCCCCAAAAAATTGAAAAATCCACCCAAAACCTAAAAAAATTGAAATTTTTATATGAAAAACTTCTTTTGCCCATATCTCCTAAACTAAGCGTCCTAGAGCGAAAAGGCCTTTAATTCGTGACCACCCCAAAAAATTGAAAAATCCACCCAAAACCTAAAAAAATTGAAATTTTTATATGAAAAACTTCTTTTGCCCATATCTCCTAAACTAAGCGTCCTAGAGCGAAAAGGACTTTAATTCATGACCACCCCAAAAAATTGAAAAATCCAGCCAAAACCTAATAAAATTGAAATTTTTATATGAAAAACTTATTTTGCCCATATCTCCTTAAATATGCGTCCTAGAGCGAAAAGGACTTTAATTCATGACCACCCCCAAAAAATTGAAAAATCCACCCAAAACCTAAAAAAATTTAAATTTTTATATGAAAAACTTCTTTTGCTTATATCTCCTTAAATATGCGTCCTAGAGCGAAAAGGACTTTAATTCGGGACCACCCCAAAAAATTGAAAATCCACCCAAAACCTAAAAAATTGAAATTTTTATATGAAAAACTTCATTTGCCCATATCTCCTTAAATATGCGTCCTAGAGCGAAAAGGACTTTAATTCATGACCACCCCAAAAAAATTGAAAAATCCACCCAAAACCTAAAAAATTGAAATTTTTATATGAAAAACTTCTTTTGCCCATATCTCCTAAACTAAGCGTCCTAGAGCGAAAAGGACTTTAATTCGTGACCACCCCCAAAAAATTGAAAAATCCACCCAAAACCTAAAAAATTGAAATTTTTATATGAAAAGCTTCTTTTGCCCATATCTCCTAAACTAAGCGTCCTAGAGCGAAAAGGACTTTAATTCGTGACCACCCCCAAAAAATTGAAAAATCCACCCAAAACCTAAAAAAATTGAAATTTTTATATGAAAAACTTCTTTTGCCCATATCTCCTAAACTAAGCGTCCTAGAGCGAAAAGGACTTTAATTCGTGACCGCCCCCAAAAAATTTAAAAATCCACCCAAAACCTAAAAAAATTGAAATTTTTATATGAAAACCTTCTTTTGTCCATATCTCCTTAAATATGCGTCCTAGAGCGAAAAGGACTTTAATTCGTGACCACCCCAAAAAATTGAAAAATCAACCCAAAACCTAAAAAAATTGAAATTTTTATATGAAAAACTTCTTTTGCCCATATCTCCTTAAATATGCGTCCTAGAGCGAAAAGGACTTTAATTCATGACCACCCCAAAAAATTGAAAAATCCACCCAAAACCTAAAAAAATTGAAATTTTTATATGAAAAACTTCTTTTGCCCATATCTCCTTAAATATGCGTCCTAGAGTGAAAAGGACTTTAATTCGTGACCACCCCAAAAAATTGAAAAATCCACCCAAAACCTAAAAAAATTGAAATTTTTATATGAAAACCTTCTTTTGCCCATATCTCCTAAACTAAGCGTCCTAGAGCGAAAAGGACTTTATTTCATGACCACCCCAAAAAATTGAAAAATCCACCCAAAACCTAAAAAAATTTAAATTTTTATATGAAAAACTTCTTTTGCCCATATCTCCTTAAATATGCGTCCTAGAGCGAAAAGGACTTTAATTCGTGACCACCACCAAAAAATTGAAAAATCCACCCAAAACCTAAAAAAATTGAAATTTTTATATGAAACCCATCTTTTGCCCATATCTCCTAAACTAAGCGTCCTAGAGCGAAAAGGACTTTAATTCGTGACCACCCCAAAAAATTGAAAAATCCACCCAAAACCTAAAAAAATTGAAATTTTTATATGAAAAACTTCTTTTGCCCATATCTCCTAAACTAAGCGTCCTAGAACGAAAAGGACTTTAATTCATGACCACCCCAAAAAATTTAAAAATCCAGCCAAAACCTAATAAAATTGAAATTTTTATATGAAAAACTTATTTTGTCCATATCTCCTTAAATATGCGTCCTAGAGCGAAAAGGACTTTAATTCGTGACCACCCCCAAAAAATTGAAAAATTCACCCAAAACCTAAAAAAATTGAAATTTTTATATGAAAAACTTCTTTTGTCCATATCTCCTTAAATATGCGTCCTAGAGCGAAAAGGACTTTAATTCGTGACCACCCCCAAAAAATTGAAAAATCCACCCAAAATCTAAAAAAAAATAAATTTTTATATGAAAAACTTCTTTTGCCCATATCTCCTTAAATATGCGTCCTAGAGCGAAAAGGACTTTAATTCATGACCACCCCCAAAAAATTGAAAAATCCACCCAAACCCTAAAAAAATTGAAATTTTTATATGAAAAACTTCTTTTGCCCATATCTCCTTAAATATGCGTCCTAGAGCGAAAAGGACTTTAATTCGTGACCACCCCAAAAAATTGAAAAATCCACCCAAAACCTAAAAAAATTGAAATTTTTATATGAAAACCTTCTTTTGCCCATATCTCCTAAACTAAGCGTCCTAGAGCGAAAAGGACTTTAATTCATGACCACCCCCAAAAAATTGAAAAATCCACCCAAAACCTAAAAAAATTGAAATTTTTATATGAAAAACTTCTTTTGCCCATATCTCCTTTAATATGCGTCCTAGAGCGAAAAGGACTTTAATTCGTGACCACCCCCACAAAAATGCAAAATCCACCCAAAACCTAAAAAAACTGAAATTTTTATATGAAAAACTTCTTTTGCCCATATCTCCTTAAATATGCGTCCTAGAGCGAAAAGGACTTTAATTCGTGACCACCCCCAAAAAATTGAAAAATCCACCCAAAACCTAAAAAAATTGAAATTTTTATATGAAAAACTTCTTTTGCATATATCTCTTAAACTAAGCGTCCTAGAGCGAAAAGGACTTTAATTCGTGACCACCCCCAAAAAATTGAAAAATCCACCCAAAACCAAAAAAAATTGAAATTTTTATATGAAAAACTTCTTTTGCCCATATCTCCTTAAATATGCGTCCTAGAGCGATAAGGACTTTAATTCGTGACCACCCCCAAAAAATTTAAAAATCCACCAAAAACCTAAAAAAATTGAAATTTTTATATGAAAAACTTCTTTTGCCCATATGCGTCCTAGAGCGAAAAGGACTTTAATTCATGACCACCCCAAAAAAATTGAAAAATCCACCCAAAACCTAAAAAAATTGAAATTTTTATATGAAAAACTTCTTTTGCCCATATCTCCTAAACTAAGCGTCCTAGAGCGAAAAGGACTTTAATTCGTGACCACCCCCAAAAAATTGAAAAATCCACCCAAAACCTAAAAAATTGAAATTTTTTATATGAAAAGCTTCTTTTGCCCATATCTCCTAAACTAAGCGTCCTAGAGCGAAAAGGACTTTAATTCGTGACCATCCCCAAAAAATTGAAAAATCCACCCAAAACCTAAAAAAATTTAAATTTTTATATGAAAAACTTCTTCTGCCCATATCTCCTAAACTAAGCGTCCTAGAGCGAAAAGGACTTTAATTCATGACCACCCCAAAAAATTGCAAAATTCCACCCAAAACCTAAAAAAATTGAAATTTTTATATGAAAAACTTATTTTGCCCATATATCCTTAAATATGCGTCCTAGAGCGAAAAGGACTTTAATTCGTGACCACCCCCAAAAAAATTGAAAAATCCACCCAAAACCTAAAAAAATTTAAATTTTTATATGAAAAACTTCTTTTGCCCATATCTCCTTAAATATGCGTCCTAGAGCGAAAAGGACTTTAATTCGTGACCACCCTCAAAAAATTGAAAAATCCACCCAAAACCTAAAAAAATTGAAATTTTTATATGAAAAACTTCTTTTGTCCATATCTCCTTAAATATGCGTCCTAGAGCGAAAAGGACTTTAATTCGTGACCACCCCAAAAAATTGAAAAATCCACCCAAAACCTAAAAAAATTGAAATTTTTATATGAAAACCTTCTTTTGCCCATATCTCCTAAACTAAGCGTCCTAGAGCGAAAAGGACTTTAATTCGTGACCACCCCCAAAAAATTGAAAAATCCACCCAAAACCTAAAAAATTGAAATTTTTATATGAAAAACTTCTTTTGCCCATATATCCTTAAATATGCGTCCTAGAGCGAAAAGGACTTTAATTCGTGACCACCCCAAAAAATTGAAAAATCCACCCAAAACCTAAAAAAATTTAAATTTTTATATGAAAAACTTCTTTTGCCCATATCTCCTTAAATATGCGTCCTAGAGCGAAAAGGACTTTAATTCGTGACCACCCCCAAAAAATTGAAAAATCCACCCAAAACCTAAAAAAATTGAAATTTTTATATGAAACCCTTCTTTTGCCCATATCTCCTAAACTAAGCGACCTAGAGAAAAATTGAAATTTTTATATGAAAAACTTCTTTTGTCCATATCTCCTAAACTAAGCGTCCTAGAGCGAAAAGGACTTTAATTCGTGACCACCCCCAAAAAATTGAAAAATCCACCCAAAACCTAAAAAAATTGAAATTTTTATATGAAAAACTTCTTTTGCCCATATCTCCTTAAATATGCGTCCTAAAAGGACTTTAATTCGTGACCACCCCCAAAAAATTTAAAAATCCACCCAAAACCTAAAAAAATAGAAATTTTTATATGAAAAACTTCTTTTGCTCATATCTCCTTAAATATACGTCCTAGAGCGAAAAGGACTTTAATTCGTGACCACCCCCAAAAAATTGAAAAATCCACCCAAAACCTAAAAAAAATGAAATTTTTATATGAAAAACTTCTTTTGCCCATATCTCCTAAACTAAGCGTCCTAGAGCGAAAAGGACTTTAATTCATGACCACCCCAAAAAATTGCAAAATTCCACCCAAAACCTAAAAAAATTGAAATTTTTATATGAAAAACTTATTTTGCCCATATATCCTTAAATATGCGTCCTAGAGCGAAAAGGACTTTAATTCGTGACCACCCCCAAAAAATTGAAAAATCCACCCAAAACCTAAAAAAATTTAAATTTTTATATGAAAAACTTCTTTTGCCCATATCTCCTTAAATATGCGTCCTAGAGCGAAAAGGACTTTAATTCGTGACCACCCTCAAAAAATTGAAAAATCCACCCAAAACCTAAAAAAATTGAAATTTTTATATGAAAAACTTCTTTTGTCCATATCTCCTTAAATATGCGTCCTAGAGCGAAAAGGACTTTAATTCGTGACCACCCCAAAAAATTGAAAAATCCACCCAAAACCTAAAAAAATTGAAATTTTTATATGAAAACCTTCTTTTGCCCATATCTCCTAAACTAAGCGTCCTAGAGCGAAAAGGACTTTAATTCGTGACCACCCCCAAAAAATTGAAAAATCCACCCAAAACCTAAAAAATTGAAATTTTTATATGAAAAACTTCTTTTGCCCATATATCCTTAAATATGCGTCCTAGAGCGAAAAGGACTTTAATTCGTGACCACCCCAAAAAATTGAAAAATCCACCCAAAACCTAAAAAAATTTAAATTTTTATATGAAAAACTTCTTCTGCCCATATCTCCTAAACTAAGCGTCCTAGAGCGAAAAGGACTTTAATTCGTGACCACCCCCAAAAAATTGAAAAATCCACCCAAAACCTAAAAAAATTGAAATTTTTATATGAAAACCTTCTTTTGTCCATATCTCCTTAAATATGCGTCCTAGAGCGAAAAGGACTTTAATTCGTGACCACCCCAAAAAATTGAAAAATCCACCCAAAACCTAAAAAAATTTAAATTTTTATATGAAAACCTTCTTTTGCCCATATCTCCTAAACTAAGCGTACTAGAGCGAAAAGGACTTTAATTCATGACCACCCCAAAAAATTGAAAAATCCACCCAAAACCTAAAAAATTGAAATTTTTATATGAAAAGCTTCTTTTGCCCATATCTCCTAAACTAAGCGTCCTAGAGCGAAAAGGACTTTAATTCATGACCACCCCAAAAAATTGAAAAATCCACCCAAAACCTAAAAAATTGAAATTTTTATATGAAAAGCTTCTTTTGCCCATATCTCCTAAACTAAGCGTCCTAGAGCGAAAAGGACTTTAATTCGTGACCACCCCCAAAAAATTGAAAAATCCACCCAAAACCTAAAAAAATTGAAATTTTTATATGAAAAACTTCTTTTGCCCATATCTCCTTAAATATGCGTCCTAGAGTGAAAAGGACTTTAATTCGTGACCACCCCAAAAAATTGAAAAATCCACCCAAAACCTAAAAAAATTGAAATTTTTATATGAAAACCTTCTTTGCCCATATCTCCTAAACTAAGCGTCCTAGAGCGAAAAGGACTTTATTTCATGACCACCCCAAAAAATTGAAAAATCCACCCAAAACCTAAAAAAATTTAAATTTTTATATGAAAAACTTCTTTTGCCCATATCTCCTTAAATATGCGTCCTAGAGCGAAAAGGACTTTAATTCGTGACCACCCCCAAAAAAGTGAAAAATCCACCCAAAACCTAAAAAAATTGAAATTTTTATATGAAACCCTTCTTTTGCCCATATCTCCTAAACTAAGCGTCCTAGAGAAAAATTGAAATTTTTATATGAAAAACTTCTTTTGTCCATATCTCCTAAACTAAGCGTCCTAGAGCGAAAAGGACTTTAATTCGTGACCACCCCCAAAAAATTGAAAAATCCACCCAAAACCTAAAAAAATTGAAATTTTTATATGAAAAACTTCTTTTGCCCATATCTCCTTAAATATGCGTCCTAAAAGGACTTTAATTCGTGACCACCCCCAAAAAATTTAAAAATCCACCCAAAACCTAAAAAAATTGAAATTTTTATATGAAAAACTTCTTTTGCTCATATCTCCTTAAATATACGTCCTAGAGCGAAAAGGACTTTAATTCGTGACCACCCCCAAAAAATTGAAAAATCCACCCAAAACCTAAAAAAATTGAAATTTTTATATGAAAAACTTCTTTTGCCCATATCTCCTAAACTACGCGTCCTAGAGCGAAAAGGACTTTAATTCATGACCACCCCAAAAAATTGAAAAATCCACCCAAAACCTAAAAAAATTGAAATTTTTATATGAAAAACTTATTTTGCCCATATCTCCTTAAATATGCGTCCTAGAGCGAAAAGGACTTTAATTCGTGACCACCCGCAAAAAATTGAAAAATCCACCCAAAACCTAAAAAAATTGAAATTTTTATATGAAAAACTTCTTTTGTCCATATCTCCTTAAATATGCGTCCTAGAGCGAAAAGGACTTTAATTCGTGACCACCCCAAAAAATTGAAAAATCCACCCAAAACCTAAAAAAATTGAAATTTTTATATGAAAACCTTCTTTTGCCCATATCTCCTAAACTAAGCGTCCTAGAGCGAAAAGGACTTTAATTCGTGACCACCCCCAAAAAATTGAAAAATCCACCCAAAACCTAAAAAATTGAAATTTTTATATGAAAAACTTCTTTTGCCCATATATCCTTAAATATGCGTCCTAGAGCGAAAAGGACTTTAATTCGTGACCACCTAGAGCGAAAAGGACTTTAATTCGTGACCACCCCCAAAAAATTGAAAAATCCACCCAAAACCTAAAAAAATTGAAATTTTTATATGAAACCCTTCTTTTGCCCATATCTCCTAAACTAAGCGTCCTAGAGAAAAATTGAAATTTTTATATGAAAAACTTCTTTTGTCCATATCTCCTAAACTAAGCGTCCTAGAGCGAAAAGGACTTTAATTCGTGACCACCCCCAAAAAATTGAAAAATCCACCCAAAACCTAAAAAAATTGAAATTTTTATATGAAAAACTTCTTTTGCCCATATCTCCTTAAATATGCGTCCTAAAAGGACTTTAATTCGTGACCACCCCCAAAAAATTTAAAAATCCACCCAAAACCTAAAAAAATTGAAATTTTTATATGAAAAACTTCTTTTGCTCATATCTCCTTAAATATACGTCCTAGAGCGAAAAGGACTTTAATTCGTGACCACCCCCAAAAAATTGAAAAATCCACCCAAAACCTAAAAAAATTGAAATTTTTATATGAAAAACTTCTTTTGCCCATATCTCCTAAACTACGCGTCCTAGAGCGAAAAGGACTTTAATTCATGACCACCCCAAAAAATTGAAAAATCCACCCAAAACCTAAAAAAATTGAAATTTTTATATGAAAAACTTATTTTGCCCATATCTCCTTAAATATGCGTCCTAGAGCGAAAAGGACTTTAATTCGTGACCACCCGCAAAAAATTGAAAAATCCACCCAAAACCTAAAAAAATTGAAATTTTTATATGAAAAACTTCTTATGCCCATATCTCCTTAAATATGCGTCCTAGAGCGAAAAGGACTTTAATTCGTGACCACCCCCAAAAAATTGAAAAATCCACCCAAAACCTAAAAAAATTGAAATTTTCATATGAAAAACTTCTTTTGCCCATATCTCCTAAACTAAGCGTCCTAGAGCGAAAAGGACTTTAATTCATGACCACCCTCAAAAAATTGAAAAATCCACCCAAAACCTAAAAAAATTGAAATTTTTATATGAAAAACTTCTTTTGCCCATATCTCCTAAACTAAGCGTACTAGAGCGAAAAGGACTTTAATTCGTGACCACCCCAAAAAAATTGAAAAATCCACCCAAAACCTAAAAAAAATTGAAAATTTTATATGAAAAACTTCTTTTGCCCATATCTCCTAAACTATGCGTCCTAGAGCGAAAAGGACTTTAATTCGTGACCACCCCCAAAAAATTTAAAAATCCACCCAAAACCTAAAAAAAATGAAATTTTTATATGAAAAACTTCTTTTGCCCATATCTCCTAAACTAAGCGTCCTAGAGCGAAAAGGACTTTAATTCATGACCACCCCAAAAAATTACAAAATTCCACCCAAAACCTAAAAAAATTGAAATTTTTATATGAAAAACTTCTTTTGCCCATATATCCTTAAATATGCGTCCTAGAGCGAAAAGGACTTTAATTCGTGACCACCCCCAAAAAATTGAAAAATCCACCCAAAACCTAAATAAATTTAAATTTTTATATGAAAAACTTCTTTTGCCCATATCTCCTAAACTAAGCGTCCTAGAGCGAAAAGGACTTTAATTCGTGACCACCCTCAAAAAATTGAAAAATCAACCCAAAACCTAAAAAAATTGAAATTTTTATATGAAAAACTTCTTTTGTCCATATTTCCTTAAATATGCGTCCTAGAGCGAAAAGGACTTTAATTCGTGACCACCCCCAAAAAATTGAAAAATCCACCCAAAACCTAAAAAAATTGAAATTTTTATATGAAAAACTTCTTTTGCATATATCTCCTAAACTAAGCGTCCTAGAGCGAAAAGGACTTTAATTCGTGACCACCCCCAAAAAATTGAAAAATCCACCCAAAACCTAAAAAATTGAAATTTTTATATGAAAAACTTCTTTTGCCCATATCTCCTAAACTAAGCGTCCTAGAGCGAAAAGGACTTTAATTCGTGACCACCCCCAAAAAATTTAAAAATCCACCCAAAACCTAAAAAAATTGAAATTTTTATATGAAAACCTTCTTTTGCCCATATCTCCTAAACTAAGCCTCCTAGAGCGAAAAGGACTTTAATTCGTGACCACCCCCGAAAAATTGAAAAATCCACCCAAAACCTAAAAAAATTGAAATTTTTATATGAAAAACTTCTTTTGCCCATATCTCCTAAACTAAGCGTCCTAGAGCGAAAAGGACTTTAATTCATGACCACCCCAAAAAATTGAAAAATCCATCCAAAACCTAAAAAAATTGAAATTTTTATATGAAAAACTTCTTTTGCCCATATCTCCTTAAATATGCGTCCTAGAGCGAAAAGGACTTTAATTCGTGACCACCCCAAAAAACTGAAAAATCCACCCAAAACCTAAAAAAAATTGAAATTTTTATATGAAAACCTTCTTTTGCCCATATCTCCTAAACTAAGCGTCCTAGAGCGAAAAGGACTTTAATTCATGACCACCCCAAAAAATTGAAAAATCCACCCAAAACCTAAAAAAATTTAAATTTTTATATGAAAAACTTCTTTTGCCCATATCTCCTTAAATATGCGTCCAAGAGTGAAAAGGACTTTAATTCGTGACCACCCCCAAAAAATTGAAAAATCCACCCAAAACCTAAAAAAATTGAAATTTTTATATGAAAACCTTCTTTTGCATATATCTCCTAAACTAAGGGTCCTAGAGCGAAAAGGACTTTAATTCGTGACCACCCCCAAAAAATTGAAAAATCCACCCAAAACCTAAAAAATTGAAATTTTTATATGAAAAACTTCTTTTGCCCATATCTCCTTAAATATGCGCCCTAGAGCGAAAAGGACTTTAATTCATGACCACCCCCAAAAAATTGAAAAATCCACCCAAAACCTAAAAAAATTGAAATTTTTATATGATAAACTTCTTTTGCCCATATATCCTAAACTAAGCGTCCTAGAGCGAAAAGGACTTTAATTCGTGACCACCCCCAAAAAATTGAAAAATTCACCCAAAACATAAAAAAATTGAAATTTTGATATGAAAAACTTCTTTTGCCCATATCTCCTAAACTAAGCGTCCTAGAGCGAAAAGGACTTTAATTCGTGACCACCACCAAAAAATTAAAAATCCAACCAAAACCTAAAAAAATTTAAATTTTTATATGAAAAACTTCTTTTGCCCATATCTCCTAAACTAAGCGTCCTAGAGCGAAAAGGACTTTAATTCGTGACCACCCCCAAAAAATTGAAAAATCCACCCAAAACCTAAAAAAATTGAAATTTTTATATGATCAACTTCTTTTGCCCATATATCCTAAACTAAGCGTCCTAGAGCGAAAAGGACTTTAATTCGTGACCACCCCAAAAAATTGAAAAATTCACCCAAAACATAAAAAAATTGAAATTTTTATATGAAAAACTTCTTTTGCCCATATCTCCTAAACTAAGCGTCCTAGAGCGAAAAGGACTTTAATTCGTGACCACCCCCAAAAAAATTAAAAATCCAACCAAAACCTAAAAAAAATTTAAATTTTTATATGAAAAACTTCTTTTGCCCATATCTCCTAAACTAAGCGCCCAAAAAATTGAAAAATCCACCCAAAACCTAACAAATTGAAATTTTTATATGAAAAACTTCTTTTGCCCATATCTCCTTAAATATGCGTCCTAGAGCGAAAAGGACTTTAATTCATGACCACCCCCAAAAAATTGAAAAATCCACCCAAAACCTAAAAAAAATTGAAATTTTTATATGAAAAACTTCTTTTGCCCATATCTCCTTAAATATGCGTCCTAGAGCGAAAAGGACTTTAATTCGTGACCACCCTCAAAAAATTGGGTGGATGGGTGGATTTTTCAATTTTTTGGGGGTGGTCACGAATTAAAGTCCTTTTCGCTCTAGGACGCATATTTAAGGAGATATGGGCAAAAGAAGGTTTTCATATAAAAATTTCAATTTTTTTAGGTTTTGGGTGGATTTTTCAATTTTTTGGGGTGGTCATGAATTAAAGTCCTTTTCGCTCTAGGACGCATATTTAAGGAGATATGGGCAAAAGAAGTTTTTCATATAAAAATTTCAATTTTTTTAGGTTTTGGGTGGATTTTTTAATTTTTTGGGGGTGGTCACGAATTAAAGTCCTTTTCGCTCTAGGACGCATATTTAAGGAGATATGGGCAAAAGAAGTTTTTCATATAAAAATTTCAATTTTTTTAGGTTTTGGGTGGATTTTTAAATTTTTTGGGGGTGGTCATGAATTAAAGTCCTTTTCGCTCTAGGACGCTTAGTTTAGGAGATATGGGCAAAAGAAGTTTTTCATATAAAAATTTCAATTTTTTTAGGTTTTGGGTGGATTTTTCAATTTTTTGGGGTGGTCATGAATTAAAGTCCTTTTCGCTCTAGGACGCTTAGTTTAGGAGATATGGACAAAAGAAGTTTTTCATATAAAAATTTCAATTTTTTTAGGTTTTGGGTGGATTTTTAAATTTTTTGGGGGTGGTCACGAATTAAAGTCCTTTTCGCTCTAGGACGCTTAGTTTAGGATATATGGGCAAAAGAAGGTTTTCATATAAAAATTTCAATTTTTTTAGGTTTTGGGTGGATTTTTCAATTTTTTGGGGGTGGTCACGAATTAAAGTCCTTTTCGCTCTAGGACGCATATTTAAGGAGATATGGGCAAAAGAAGTTTTTCATATAAAAATTTCAATTTTTTTAGGTTTTGGGTGGATTTTTCAATTTTTTGGGGGTGGTCACGAATTAAAGTCCTTTTCGCTCTAGGACGCTTAGTTTAGGATATATGGGCAAAAGAAGTTTATCATATAAAAATTTCAATTTTTTTAGGTTTTGGGTGGATTTTTAAATTTTTTGGGGGTGGTCATGAATTAAAGTCCTTTTCGCTCTAGGACGCATATTTAAGGAGATACGGGCAAAAGAAGTTTTTCATATAAAAATTTCAATTTTTTTAGGTTTTGGGTGGATTTTTTAATTTTTTGGGGTGGTCACGAATTAAAGTCCTTTTCGCTCTAGGACGCTTAGTTTAGGAGATATGGGCAAAAGAAGTTTTTCATATAAAAATTTCAATTTTTTTAGGTTTTGGGTGGATTTTTAAATTTTTTGGGGGTGGTCATGAATTAAAGTCCTTTTCGCTCTAGGACGCTTAGTTTAGGAGATATGGACAAAAGTAGTTTTTCATATAAAAATTTCAATTTTTTTAGGTTTTGGGTGGATTTTTCAATGTTTTGGGGGTGGTCACGAATTAAAGTCCTTTTCGCTCTAGGACGCATATTTAAGGAGATATGGGCAAAAGAAGTTTTTCATATAAAAATTTCAATTTTTTTAGGTTTTGGGTGGATTTTTCAATTTTTTGGGGTGGTCATGAATTAAAGTCCTTTTCGCTCTAGGACGCTTAGTTTAGGAGATATGGGCAAAAGAAGTTTTTCATATAAAAATTTCAATTTTTTTAGGTTTTGGGTGGATTTTTCAATTTTTTGGGGGTGGTCACGAATTAAAGTCCTTTTCGCTCTAGGACGCATATTTAAGGAGATATGGACAAAAGAAGTTTTTCATATAAAAATTTAAATTTTTTTAGGTTTTGGGTGGATTTTTCAATTTTTTGAGGGTGGTCACGAATTAAAGTCCTTTTCGCTCTAGGACGCATATTTAAGGAGATATGGGCAAAAGAAGTTTTTCATATAAAAATTTCAATTTTTTTAGGTTTTGGGTGGATTTTTCAATTTTTTGGGGGTGGTCACGAATTAAAGTCCTTTTCGCTCTAGGACGCTTAGTTTAGGAGTTATGGACAAAAGACGTTTTTCATATAAAAATTTCAATTTTTTTAGGTTTTGGGTGGATTTTTCAATTTTTTGGGGGTGGTCACGAATTAAAGTCCTTTTCGCTCTAGGACGCTTAGTTTAGGAGATATGGGCAAAAGAAGGTTTTCATATAAAAATTTAAATTTTTTTAGGTTTTGGGTGGATTTTTCAATTTTTTGGGGATGGTCACGAATTAAAGTCCTTTTCGCTCTAGGACGCTTAGTTTAGGAGATATGGGCAAAAGAAGTTTTTCATATAAAAATTTCAATTTTTTTAGATTTTGGGTGGATTTTCCAATTTTTTGGGGGTGGTCACGAATTAAAGTCCTTTTCGCTCTAAGACGCATATTTAGGGAGATATGGGCAAAAGAAGTTTTTCATATAAAAATTTCAATTTTTTTAGGTTTTGGGTGGATTTTTCAATTTTTTGGGGGTGGTCACGAATTAAAGTCCTTTTCGCTCTAGGACGCATATTTAAGGAGATATGGGCAAAAGAAGTTTTTCATATAAAAATTTCAATTTTTTTAGGTTTTGGGTGGATTTTTCAAGTTTTTGGGGGTGGTCACGAATTAAAGTCCTTTTCGCTCTAGGACGCATATTTAAGGAGATATGGGCAAAAGAAGTTTTTCATATAAAAATTTCAATTTTTTTAGGTTTTGGGTGGATTTTTCAATTTTTTGGGGGTGGTCACGAATTAAAGTCCTTTTCGCTCTAGGACGCTTAGTTTAGGAGATATGGGCAAAAGAAGGTTTTCATATAAAAATTTCAATTTTTTTAGGTTTTGGGTGGATTTTTAAATTTTTTGGGGGTGGTCACGAATTAAAGTCCTTTTCGCTCTAGGACGCATATTTAAGGAGATATGGGCAAAAGAAGTTTTTCATATAAAAATTTCAATTTTTTTAGGTTTTGGGTGGATTTTTCAATTTTTTGGGGGTGGTCACGAATTAAAGTCCTTTTCGCTCTAGGACGCATATTTAAGGAGATATGGGCAAAAGAAGTTTTTCATATAAAAATTTCAATTTTTTTAGGTTTTGGGTGGATTTTTCAATTTTTTGGGGGTGGTCATGAATTAAAGTCCTTTTCGCTCTAGGACGCTTAGTTTAGGAGATATGGACAAAAGAAGTTTTTCATATAAAAATTTCAATTTTTTTAGGTTTTGGGTGGATTTTTAAATTTTTTGGGGGTGGTCATGAATTAATGTCCTTTTCGCTCTAGGACGCATATTTAAGGAGATATGGGCAAAAGAAGTTTTTCATATAAAAATTTCAATTTTTTTAGGTTTTGGGTGGATTTTTCAATTTTTTGGAGGTGGTCACGAATTAAAGTCCTTTTCGCTCTAGGACGCTTAGTTTAGGAGATATGGGCAAAAGAAGTTTTTCATATAAAAATTTAAATTTTTTTAGGTTTTGGGTGGATTTTTCAATTTTTTGGGGGTGGTCACGAATTAAAGTCCTTTTCGCTCTAGGACGCATATTTAAGGAGATATGGGCAAAAGAAGCTTTTCATATAAAAATTTCAATTTTTTTCGGTTTTGGGTGGATTTTTCAATTTTTTGGGGGTGGTCACGAATTAAAGTCCTTTTCGCTCTAGGACGCATATTTAAGGAGATATGGGCAAAAGAAGTTTTTCATATAAAAATTTAAATTTTTTTAGGTTTTGGGTGGATTTTTCAATTTTTTGGGGGTGGTCACGAATTAAAGTCCTTTTCGCTCTAGGACGCTTAGTTTAGGAGATATGGGCAAAAGAAGTTTTTCATATAAAAATTTCAATTTTTTTAGGTTTTGGGTGGATTTTTCAATTTTTTGGGGGTGGTCACGAATTAAAGTCCTTTTCGCTCTAGGACGCATATTTAAGGAGATATGGGCAAAAGAAGTTTTTCATATAAAAATTTCAATTTTTTTAGGTTTTGGGTGGATTTTTCAATTTTTTGGGGGTGGTCATGAATTAAAGTCCTTTTCGCTCTAGGACGCTTAGTTTAGGAGATATGGACAAGAGAAGTTTTTCATATAAAAATTTCAATTTTTTTAGGTTTTGGGTGGATTTTTCAATTTTTTGGGGGTGGTCATGAATTAAAGTCCTTTTCGCTCTAGGACGCATATTTAAGGAGATATGGGCAAAAGAAGTTTTTCATATAAAAATTTCAATTTTTTTAGGTTTTGGGTGGATTTTTCAATTTTTTGGGGATGGTCACGAATTAAAGTCCTTTTCGCTCTAGGACGCTTAGTTTAGGAGTTATGGACAAAAGACGTTTTTCATATAAAAATTTCAATTTTTTTAGGTTTTGGGTGGATTTTTCAATTTTTTGGGGGTGGTCACGAATTAAAGTCCTTTTCGCTCTAGGACGCTTAGTTTAGGAGATATGGGCAAAAGAAGTTTTTCATATAAAAATTTCAATTTTTTTAGATTTTGGGTGGATTTTTCAATTTTTTGGGGGTGGTCACGAATTAAAGTCCTTTTCGCTCTAGGACGCATATTTAGGGAGATATGGGCAAAAGAAGTTTTTCATATAAAAATTTCAATTTTTTTAGGTTTTGGGTGGATTTTTCAATTTTTTGGGGGTGGTCACGAATTAAAGTCCTTTTTGCTCTAGGACGCATATTTAAGGAGATATGGGCAAAAGAAGTTTTTCATATAAAAATTTCAATTTTTTTAGGTTTTGGGTGGATTTTTCAATTTTTTGGGGGTGGTCACGAATTAAAGTCCTGTTTGCTCTAGGACGCATATTTAAGGAGATATGGGCAAAAGAAGTTTTTCATATAAAAATTTCAATTTTTTTAGGTTTTGGGTGGATTTTTCAAGTTTTTGGGGGTGGTCACGAATTAAAGTCCTTTTCGCTCTAGGACGCATATTTAAGGAGATATGGGCAAAAGAAGTTTTTCATATAAAAATTTCAATTTTTTTAGGTTTTGGGTGGATTTTTCAATTTTTTGGGGGTGGTCACGAATTAAAGTCCTTTTCGCTCTAGGACGCTTAGTTTAGGAGATATGGGCAAAAGAAGGTTTTCATATAAAAATTTCAATTTTTTTAGGTTTTGGGTGGATTTTTAAATTTTTTGGGGGTGGTCACGAATTAAAGTCCTTTTCGCTCTAGGACGCATATTTAAGGAGATATGGGCAAAAGAAGTTTTTCATATAAACATTTCAATTTTTTTAGGTTTTGGGTGGATTTTTCAATTTTTTGGGGGTGGTCACGAATTAAAGTCCTTTTCGCTCTAGGACGCATATTTAAGGAGATATGGGCAAAAGAAGTTTTTCATATAAAAATTTCAATTTTTTTAGGTTTTGGGTGGATTTTTCAATTTTTTGGGGGTGGTCATGAATTAAAGTCCTTTTCGCTCTAGGACGCTTAGTTTAGGAGATATGGACAAAAGAAGTTTTTCATATAAAAATTTCAATTTTTTTAGGTTTTGGGTGGATTTTTCAATTTTTTGGGGGTGGTCATGAATTAAAGTCCTTTTCGCTCTAGGACGCATATTTAAGGAGATATGGGCAAAAGAAGTTTTTCATATAAAAATTTCAATTTTTTTAGGTTTTGGGTGGATTTTTCAATTTTTTGGGGGTGGTCACGAATTAAAGTCCTTTTCGCTCTAGGACGCTTAGTTTAGGAGATATGGGCAAAAGAAGTTTTTCATATAAAAATTTCAATTTTTTTAGGTTTTGGGTGGATTTTTCAATTTTTTGGGGGTGGTCACGAATTAAAGTCCTTTTCGCTCTAGGACGCATATTTAAGGAGATATGGGCAAAAGAAGTTTTTCATATAAAAATTTCAATTTTTTTAGGTTTTGGGTGGATTTTTCAATTTTTTGGGGGTGGTCACGAATTAAAGTCCTTTTCGCTCTAGGACGCATATTTAAGGAGATATGGGCAAAAGAAGTTTTTCATATAAAAATTTCAATTTTTTTAGGTTTTGGGTGGATTTTTCAATTTTTTGGGGGTGGTCACGAATTAAAGTCCTTTTCGCTCTAGGACGCTTAGTTTAGGAGATATGGGCAAAAGAAGGTTTTCATATAAAAATTTCAATTTTTTTAGGTTTTGGGTGGATTTTTAAATTTTTTGGGGGTGGTCACGAATTAAAGTCCTTTTCGCTCTAGGACGCATATTTAAGGAGATATGGGCAAAAGAAGTTTTTCATATAAAAATTTCAATTTTTTTAGGTTTTGGGTGGATTTTTCAATTTTTTGGGGGTGGTCACGAATTAAAGTCCTTTTCGCTCTAGGACGCATATTTAAGGAGATATGGGCAAAAGAAGTTTTTCATATAAAAATTTCAATTTTTTTAGGTTTTGGGTGGATTTTTCAATTTTTTGGGGGTGGTCATGAATTAAAGTCCTTTTCGCTCTAGGACGCTTAGTTTAGGAGATATGGACAAAAGAAGTTTTTCATATAAAAATTTCAATTTTTTTAGGTTTTGGGTGGATTTTTCAATTTTTTGGGGGTGGTCATGAATTAAAGTCCTTTTCGCTCTAGGACGCATATTTAAGGAGATATGTGCAAAAGAAGTTTTTCATATAAAAATTTCAATTTTTTTAGGTTTTGGGTGGATTTTTCAATTTTTTGGGGGTGGTCACGAATTAAAGTCCTTTTCGCTCTAGGACGCTTAGTTTAGGAGATATGGGCAAAAGAAGTTTTTCATATAAAAATTTCAATTTTTTTAGGTTTTGGGTGGATTTTTCAATTTTTTGGGGGTGGTCACGAATTAAAGTCCTTTTCGCTCTAGGACGCATAGGAGATATGGGCAAAAGAAGTTTTTCATATAAAAATTTCAATTTTTTTAGGTTTTGGGTGGATTTTTCAATTTTTTGGGTGTGGTCACGAATTAAAGTCCTTTTCGCTCTAGGACGCATATTTAAGGAGATATGGGCAAAAGAAGTTTTTCATATAAAAATTTCAATTTTTTTAGGTTTTGGGTGGATTTTTCAATTTTTTGGGGTGGTCACGAATTAAAGTCCTTTTCGCTCTAGGACGCTTAGTTTAGGAGATATGGGCAAAAGAAGTTTATCATATAAAAATTTCAATTTTTTTAGGTTTTGGGTGGATTTTTCAATTTTTTGGGTGTGGTCACGAATTAAAGTCCTTTTCGCTCTAGGACGCATATTTAAGGAGATATGGGCAAAAGAAGTTTTTCATATAAAAATTTCAATTTTTTTAGGTTTTGGGTGGATTTTTCAATTTTTTGGGGGTAGTCACGAATTAAAGTCCTTTTCGCTCTAGGACGCATATTTGGGGAGATATGGGCAAAAGAAGTTTTTCATATAAAAATTTAAATTTTTTTTAGGTTTTGGGTGGATTTTTCAATTTTTTGGGGGTGGTCATGAATTAAAGTCCTTTTCGCTCTAGGACGCTTAGTTTAGGAGATATGGACAAAAGAAGTTTTTCATATAAAAATTTAAATTTTTGTAGGTTTTGGGTGGATTTTTCAATTTTTTGGGGTGGTCATGAATTAAAGTCCTTTTCGCTCTAGGACGCTTAGTTTAGGAGATATGGGCAAAAGAAGTTTTTCATATAAAAATTTCAATTTTTTTAGGTTTTGGGTGGATTTTTCAATTTTTTGGGGGTGGTCACGAATTAAAGTCCTTTTCGCTCTAGGACGCATATTTAAGGAGATATGGGCAAAAGAAGGTTTTCATATAAAAATTTCAATTTTTTTAGGTTTTGGGTGGATTTTTAAATTTTTTGGGGGTGGTCATGAAATAAAGTCCTTTTCGCTCTAGGACGCTTAGTTTAGGAGATATGGACAAAAGAAGTTTTTCATATAAAAATTTTTGTAGGTTTTGGGTGGATTTTTCAATTTTTTGGGGTGGTCATGAATTAAAGTCCTTTTCGCTCTAGGACGCTTAGTTTAGGAGATATGGGCAAAAGAAGTTTTTCATATAAAAATTTCAATTTTTTTAGGTTTTGGGTGGATTTTTCAATTTTTTGGGGGTGGTCACGAATTAAAGTCCTTTTCGCTCTAGGACGCTTAGTTTAGGAGATATGGACAAAAGAAGTTTTTCATATAAAAATTTAAATTTTTGTAGGTTTTGGGTGGATTTTTCAATTTTTTGGGGTGGTCATGAATTAAAGTCCTTTTCGCTCTAGGACGCTTAGTTTAGGAGATATGGGCAAAAGAAGGTTTTCATATAAAAATTTCAATTTTTTTAGGTTTTGGGTGGATTTTTTAATTTTTTGGGGGTGGTCACGAATTAAAGTCCTTTTCGCTTAGTTTAGGAGATATGGGCAAAAGAAGTTTTTCATATAAAAATTTCAATTTTTTAGGTTTTGGGTGGATTTTTAAATTTTTTGGGGGTGGTCACGAATTAAAGTCCTTTTCGCTCTAGGACGCATATTTAAGGAGATATTGGCAAAAGAAGTTTTTCATATAAATATTTCAATTTTTTTAGGTTTTGGGTGGATTTTTCAATTTTTTGGGGGTGGTCACGAATTAAAGTCCTTTTCGCTCTAGGACGCTTAGTTTAGGAGATATGGGCAAAAGAAGTTTTTCATATAAAAATTTCAATTTTTTTAGGTTTTGGGTGGATTTTTCAATTTTTTGGGGGTGGTCACGAATTAAAGTCCTTTTCGCTCTAGGACTCTTAGTTTAGGAGATATGGGCAAAAGAAGGTTTTCATATAAAAATTTCAATTTTTTTAGGTTTTGGGTGGATTTTTAAATTTTTTGGGGGTGGTCATGAATTAAAGTCCTTTTCGCTCTAGGACGCTTAGTTTAGGAGATATGGACAAAAGAAGTTTTTCATATAAAAATTTAAATTTTTGTAGGTTTTGGGTGGATTTTTCAATTTTTTGGGGTGGTCATGAATTAAAGTCCTTTTCGCTCTAGGACGCTTAGTTTAGGAGATATGGGCAAAAGAAGTTTTTCATATAAAAATTTCAATTTTTTTAGGTTTTGGGTGGATTTTTCAATTTTTTGGGGGTGGTCACGAATTAAAGTCCTTTTCGCTCTAGGACGCTTAGTTTAGGAGATATGGACAAAAGAAGTTTTTCATATAAAAATTTAAATTTTTGTAGGTTTTGGGTGGATTTTTCAATTTTTTGGGGTGGTCATGAATTAAAGTCCTTTTCGCTCTAGGACGCTTAGTTTAGGAGATATGGGCAAAAGAAGGTTTTCATATAAAAATTTCAATTTTTTTAGGTTTTGGGTGGATTTTTCAATTTTTTGGGGGTGGTCACGAATTAAAGTCCTTTTCGCTTAGTTTAGGAGATATGGGCAAAAGAAGTTTTTCATATAAAAATTTCAATTTTTTAGGTTTTGGGTGGATTTTTAAATTTTTTGGGGGTGGTCACGAATTAAAGTCCTTTTCGCTCTAGGACGCATATTTAAGGAGATATGGGCAAAAGAAGTTTTTCATATAAATATTTCAATTTTTTTAGGTTTTGGGTGGATTTTTCAATTTTTTGGGGGTGGTCACGAATTAAAGTCCTTTTCGCTCTAGGACGCTTAGTTTAGGAGATATGGGCAAAAGAAGTTTTTCATATAAAAATTTCAATTTTTTTAGGTTTTGGGTGGATTTTTCAATTTTTTGGGGGTGGTCACGAATTAAAGTCCTTTTCGCTCTAGGACGCTTAGTTTAGGAGATATGGGCAAAAGAAGTTTTTCATATAAAAATTTCAATTTTTTTAGGTTTTGGGTGGATTTTTAAATTTTTTGGGGTGGTCACGAATTAAAGTCCTTTTCGCTCTAGGACGCTTAGTTTAGGAGATATGGGCAAAAGAAGTTTATCATATAAAAATTTCAATTTTTTTAGGTTTTGGGTGGATTTTTCAGTTTTTTGGGGTGGTCACGAATTAAAGTCCTTTTCGCTCTAGGACGCTTAGTTTAGGAGATATGGACAAAGGAAGTTTTTCATATAAAAATTTCATTTTTTTTAGGTTTTGGGTGGATTTTTCAATTTTGTGGGGGTGGTCACGAATTAAAGTCCTTTTCGCTCTAGGACGCTTAGTTTAGGAGATATGGGCAAAAGAAGGTTTTCATATAAAAATTTCAATTTTTTTAATTTTTTATGGGCAAAAGAAGTTTTTCATATAAAAATTTCAATTTTTTTAGGTTTTGGGTGGATTTTTCAATTTTTTGGGGGTGGTCATGAATTAAAGTCCTTTTCGCTCTAGGAGGCTTAGTTTAGGATATATAGGCAAAAGAAGTTTATCATATAAAAATTTCAATTTTTTTAGGTTTTGGGTGGATTTTTAAATTTTTTGGGG
This sequence comes from Haematobia irritans, assembly GCF_050003625.1. Taxonomy (NCBI): domain Eukaryota; kingdom Metazoa; phylum Arthropoda; class Insecta; order Diptera; family Muscidae; genus Haematobia; species Haematobia irritans. The sequence continues at coordinate 98,607,244 of NC_134400.1, read as the reverse complement.
TGGTCATGAATTAAAGTCCTTTTCGCTCTAGGACGCATATTTAAGGAGATATGGGCAAAAGAAGTTTTTCATATAAAAATTTCAAATTTTTTAGGTTTTGGGTGGATTTTTCAATTTTTTGAGGGTGGTCACGAATTAAAGTCCTTTTCGCTCTAGGAGGCTTAGTTTAGGAGATATGGGCAAAGGAAGGTTTTCATATAAAAATTTCAATTTTTTTAGGTTTTGGGTGGATTTTTCAATTTTTTGGGGTGGTCACGAATTAAAGTCCTTTTCGCTCTAGGACGCTTAGTTTAGGAGATATGGACAAAAGAAGTTTTTCATATAAAAATTTCAATTTTTTTAGGTTTTGGGTGGATTTTTCAATTTTTTGGGGTGGTCACGAATTAAAGTCCTTTTCGCTCTAGGACGCTTAGTTTAGGAGATATGGGCAAAAGAAGTTTTTCATATAAAAATTTCCATTTTTTTAGGTTTTGGGTGGATTTTTCAATTTTTTGGGGTTGTCATGAATTAAAGTCCTTTTCGCTCTAGGACGCTTAGTTTAGGAGATATGGGCAAAATAAGGTTTTCATATAAAAATTTCAATTTTTTTAGGTTTTGGGTGGATTTTTCAATTTTTTGGGGGTGGTCATGAATTAAAGTCCTTTTCGTTCTAGGACGCATATTTAAGGAGATATGGGCAAAAGAAGTTTTTCATATAAAATTTCCAATTTTTTAGGTTTTGGGTGGATTTTTAAATTTTTTGGGGGTGGTCACGAATTAAAGTCCTTTTCGCTCTAGGACGCTTAGATTAGGAGATATGGGCAAAAGGAGTTTTTCATATAAAAATTTCAATTTTTTTAGGTTTTGGGTGGATTTTTAAATTTTTTGAGGGTGGTCATGAATTAAAGTCCTTTTCGTTCTAGGACGCATATTTAAGGAGATATGGGCAAAAGAAGTTTTTCATATAAAATTTCCAATTTTTTAGGTTTTGGGTGGATTTTTAAATTTTTTGGGGGTGGTCACGAATTAAAGTCCTTTTCGCTCTAGGACGCTTAGATTAGGAGATATGGGCAAAAGGAGTTTTTCATATAAAAATTTCAATTTTTTTAGGTTTTGGGTGGATTTTTAAATTTTTTGGGGGTGGTCATGAATTAAAGTCCTTTTCGCTCTAGGAGGCTTAGTTTAGGAGATATGGACAAAAGAAGTTTTTCATATAAAAATTTCAATTTTTTTTAGGTTTTGGGTGGATTTTTCAATTTTTTGGGGGTGGTCACGAATTAAAGTCCTTTTCGCTCTAGGACGCTTTGTTTAGGAGATATGGGCAAAAGAAGTTTTTCATATAAAAATTTCAATTTTTTTAGGTTTTGGGTGGATTTTTCAATTTTTTGGGGTGGTCATGAATTAAAGTCCTTTTCGCTCTAGTACGCTTAGTTTAGGAGATATGGGCAAAAGAAGGTTTTCATATAAAAATTTCAATTTTTTTAGGTTTTGGGTGGATTTTTCAATTTTTTGGGGGTGGTCACGAATTAAAGTCCTTTTCGCTCTAGGACGCATATTTAAGGAGATATGGGCAAAAGAAGTTTTTCATATAAAAATTTCAATTTTTTTAGGTTTTGGGTGGATTTTTCAATTTTTTGGGGGTGGTCACGAATTAAAGTCCTTTTTGCTCTAGGACGCATATTTAAGGAGATATGGGCAAAAGAAGGTTTTCATATAAAAATTTCAATTTTTTTAGGTTTTGGGTGGATTTTTCAATTTTTTGGGGGTGGTCACGAATTAAAGTCCTTTTCGCTCTAGAACGCATATTTAAGGAGATATGGGCAAAAGAAATTTTTCATATAAAAATTTCAATTTTTTTAGGTTTTGGGTGGATTTTTCAATTTTTTGGGGGTGGTCACGAATTAAAGTCCTTTTCGCTCTAGGAAGCTTAGTTTAGGAGATATGGGCAAAAGAAGTTTATCATATAAAAATTTCAATTTTTTTAGGTTTTGGGTGGATTTTTCAATTTTTTGGGGTGGTCATGAATTAAAGTCCTTTTCGCTCTAGGACGCTTAGTTTAGGAGATATGGGCAAAAGAAGTTTATCATATAAAAATTTTAATTTTTTTAGGTTGTGGGTGGATTTTTCAATTTTTTGGGGTGGTCATGAATTAAAGTCCTTTTCGCTCTAGGAGGCTTAGTTTAGGAGATATGGGCAAAGGAAGGTTTTCATATAAAAATTTCAATTTTTTTAGGTTTTGGGTGGATTTTTAAATTTTTTGGGGTGGTCACGAATTAAAGTCCTTTTTGCTCTAGGACGCTTAGTTTAGGAGATATGGACAAAAGAAGTTTTTCATATAAAAATTTCAATTTTTTTAGGTTTTGGGTGGATTTTTCAATTTTTTGGGGTGGTCATGAATTAAAGTCCTTTTCGCTCTAGGACGCATATTTAAGGAGATATGGGCAAAAGAAGTTTTTCATTTAAAAATTTCAATTTTTTTAGGTTTTGGGCGGATTTTTCAATTTTTTGGGGGTGGTCATGAATTAAAGTCCTTTTCGCTCTAGGAGGCTTAGTTTAGGAGATATGGGCAAAAGAAGTTTTTCATATAAAAATTTCAATTTTTTTAATTTTTTATGGGCAAAAGAAGTTTTTCATATAAAAATTTCAATTTTTTTAGGTTTTGGGTGGATTTTTCAATTTTTTGGGGGTGGTCATGAATTAAAGTCCTTTTCGCTCTAGGAGGCTTAGTTTAGGATATATGGGCAAAAGAAGTTTATCATATAAAAATTTCAATTTTTTTAGGTTTTGGGTGGATTTTTAAATTTTTTGGGGTGGTCATGAATTAAAGTCCTTTTCGCTCTAGGACGCATATTTAAGGAGATATGGGCAAAAGAAGTTTTTCATATAAAAATTTCAAATTTTTTGGTTTTGGGTGGATTTTTCAATTTTTTGAGGGTGGTCACGAATTAAAGTCCTTTTCGCTCTAGGACGCTTAGTTTAGGAGATATGGGCAAAAGGAGTTTTTCATATAAAAATTTCAATTTTTTTAGGTTTTGGGTGGATTTTTCAATTTTTTGGGGGTGGTCATGAATTAAAGTCCTTTTCGCTCTAGGACGCTTAGTTTAGGAGATATATGCAAAAGAAGTTGTTCATATAAAAATTTCAATATTTAAGGAGATATGGGCAAAAGAAGTTTTTCATATAAAAATTTCATTTTTTTTAGGTTTTGGGTGGATTTTTCAATTTTTTGGGGGTGGTCACGAATTAAAGTCCTTTTCGCTCTAGGACGCATATTTAAGGAGATATGAGCAAAAGAAGGTTTTCATATAAAAATTTAAATTTTTTTAGGTTTTGGGTGGATTTTTCAATTTTTTGGGGGTGGTCACGAATTAAAGTCCTTTTCGCTCTAGAACGCATATTTAAGGAGATATGGGGAAAAGAAGTTTTTCATATAAAAATTTCAATTTTTTTAGGTTTTGGGTGGATTTTTCAATTTTTTGGGGGTGGTCACGAATTAAAGTCCTTTTCGCTCTAGGAGGCTTAGTTTAGGAGATATGGGCAAAAGAAGTTTATCATATAAAAATTTCAATTTTTTAAGGTTTTGGGTGGATTTTTCAATTTTTTGGGGTGGTCATGAATTAAAGTCCTTTTCGCTCTAGGACGCTTAGTTTAGGAGATATGGGCAAAAGAAGTTTATCATATAAAAATTTCAATTTTTTTAGGTTGTGGGTGGATTTTTCAATTTTTTGGGGTGGTCATGAATTAAAGTCCTTTTCGCTCTAGGAGGCTTAGTTTAGGAGATATGGGCAAAGGAAGGTTTTCATATAAAAATTTCAATTTTTTTAGGTTTTGGGTGGATTTTAAAATTTTTTGGGGTGGTCACGAATTAAAGTCCTTTTTGCTCTAGGACGCTTAGTTTAGGAGATATGGACAAAAGAAGTTTTTCATATAAAAATTTCAATTTTTTAGGTTTTGGGTGGATTTTTCAATTTTTTGGGGTGGTCATGAATTAAAGTCCTTTTCGCTCTAGGACGCATATTTAAGGAGATATGGGCAAAAGAAGTTTTTCATTTAAAAATTTCAATTTTTTTAGGTTTTGGGCGGATTTTTCAATTTTTTGGGGGTGGTCATGAATTAAAGTCCTTTTCGCTCTAGGACGCTTAGTTTAGGAGATATGGGCAAAAGAAGGTTTTCATATAAAAATTTCAATTTTTTTAATTTTTTATGGGCAAAAGAAGTTTTTCATATAAAAATTTCAATTTTTTTAGGTTTTGGGTGGATTTTTCAATTTTTTGGGGGTGGTCATGAATTAAAGTCCTTTTCGCTCTAGGAGGCTTAGTTTATGATATATGGGCAAAAGAAGTTTATCATATAAAAATTTCAATTTTTTTAGGTTTTGGGTGGATTTTCAAATTTTTTGGGGTGGTCATGAATTAAAGTCCTTTTCGCTCTAGGACGCATATTTAAGGAGATATGGGAAAAGAAGTTTTTCATATAAAAATTTCAAATTTTTTGGTTTTGGGTGGATTTTTCAATTTTTTGAGGGTGGTCACGAATTAAAGTCCTTTTCGCTCTAGGACGCTTAGTTTAGGAGATATGGGCAAAAGGAGTTTTTCATATAAAAATTTCAATTTTTTTAGGTTTTGGGTGGATTTTTCAATTTTTTGGGGATGGTCATGAATTAAAGTCCTTTTCGCTCTAGGACGCTTAGTTTAGGAGATATATGCAAAAGAAGTTTTTCATATAAAAATTTCAATTTTTTTAGGTTTTGGGTGGATTTTTCAATTTTTTGAGGGTGGTCATGAATTAAAGTCCTTTTCGTTCTAGGACGCATATTTAAGGAGATATGGGCAAAAGAAGTTTTTCATATAAAAATTCCAATTTTTTAGGTTTTGGGTGGATTTTTAAATTTTTTGGGGGTGGTCACGAATTAAAGTCCTCTTCGCTCTAGGACGCTTAGTTTAGGAGATATGGGCAAAAGGAGTTTTTCATATAAAAATTTCAATTTTTTTAGGTTTTGGGTGGATTTTTCAATTTTTTGGGGTGGTCACGAATTAAAGTCCTTTTCGCTCTAGGACGCTTAGTTTAGGAGATATGGACAAAAGAAGTTTTTCATATAAAAATTTCAATTTTTTTAGGTTTTGGGTGGATTTTTCAATTTTTTGGGGTGGTCACGAATTAAAGTCCTTTTCGCTCTAGGACGCTTAGTTTAGGAGTATGCAAAAGAAGTTTTTCATATAAAAATTTCAATTTTTTTAGGTTTTGGGTGGATTTTTCAATTTTTTGGGGGTGGTCATGAATTAAAGTCCTTTTCGCTCTAGGACGCTTAGTTTAGGAGATATATGCAAAATAAGTTTTTCATATAAAAATTTCAATTTTTTTAGGTTTTGGGTGGATTTTTCAATTTTTTGAGGGTGGTCATGAATTAAAGTCCTTTTCGTTCTAGGACGCATATTTAAGGAGATATGGGCAAAAGAAGTTTTTCATATAAAAATTCCAATTTTTTAGGTTTTGGGTGGATTTTTAAATTTTTTGGGGGTGGTCACGAATTAAAGTCCTTTTCGCTCTAGGACGCTTAGTGTAGGAGATATGGGCAAAAGGAGTTTTTCATATAAAAATTTCAATTTTTTTAGGTTTTGGGTGGATTTTTAAATTTTTTGGGGGTGGTCACGAATTAAAGTCCTTTTCGCTCTAGGAGGCTTAGTTTAGGAGATATGGGCAAAAGAAGTTTAATATAAAAATTTCAATTTTTTTAGGTTTTGGGTGGATTTTTCAATTTTTTGGGGTGGTCATGAATTAAAGTCCTTTTCGCTCTAGGACGCTTAGTTTAGGAGATATGGGCAAAAGAAGTTTATCATATAAAAATTTCAATTTTTTTAGGTTTTGGGTGGATTTTTCAATTTTTTGGGGTGGTCATGAATTAAAGTCCTTTTCGCTCTAGGAGGCTTAGTTTAGGAGATATGGGCAAAGGAAGGTTTTCATATAAAAATTTCAATTTTTTTAGGTTTTGGGTGGATTTTTAAATTTTTTGGGGTGGTCACGAATTAAAGTCCTTTTCACTCTAGAAGGTTTTCATATAAAAATTTCAATTTTTTTAGGTTTTGGGTGGATTTTTCAATTTTTTGGGGTGGTCATGAATTAAAGTCCTTTTCGCTCTAGGACGCTTAGTTTAGGAGATATGGGCAAAAGAAGTTTATCATATAAAAATTTCAATTTTTTTAGGTTTTGGGTGGATTTTTCAATTTTTTGGGGTGGTCATGAATTAAAGTCCTTTTCGCTCTAGGAGGCTTAGTTTAGGAGATATGGGCAAAGGAAGGTTTTCATATAAAAATTTCAATTTTTTTAGGTTTTGGGTGGATTTTAAAATTTTTTGGGGTGGTCACGAATTAAAGTCCTTTTCACTCTAGAAGGTTTTCATATAAAAATTTCAATTTTTTTAGGTTTTGGGTGGATTTTTCAATTTTTTGGGGTGGTCACGAATTAAAGTCCTTTTCGCTCTAGGACGCTTAGTTTAGAAGATATGGGCAAAAGAAGTTTTTCATATCAAAATTTCAATTTTTTTAGGTTTTGGGTGGATTTTTCAATTTTTTGGGGGTGGTCATGAATTAAAGTCCTTTTCGCTCTAGGAGGCTTAGTTTAGGAGATATGGGCAAAAGAAGTTTATCATATAAAAATTTCAATTTTTTTATGTTTTGGGTGGATTTAATAATTTTTTGGGGGTGGTCACGAATTAAAGTCCTTTTCGCTCTAGGACGCTTAGTTTAGGAGATATGGGCAAAAGAAGTTTTTCATATAAAAATTTCAATTTTTTTAGGTTTTGGGTGGATTTTTCAATTTTTTGGGGTGGTCACGAATTAAAGTCCTTTTCGCTCTAGGACGCTTAGTTTAGGAGATATGGGCAAAAGAAGGTTTTCATATAAAAAATTCAATTTTTTTAGGTTTTGGGTGGATTTTTCAATTTTTTGGGTGTGGTCACGAATTAAAGTCCTTTTCGCTCTAGGACGCATATTTAAGGAGATATGGGCAAAAGAAGTTTTTCATATAAAAATTTCAATTTTTTTAGGTTTTGGGTGGATTTTTCAATTTTTTGGGGTGGTCACGAATTAAAGTCCTTTTCGCTCTAGGACGCTTAGTTTAGGAGATATGGGCAAAAGAAGTTTATCATATAAAAATTTCAATTTTTTTAGGTTTTTGGGTGGATTTTTCAATTTTTTGGGGGTGGTCACGAATTAAAGTCCTTTTCGCTCTAGGACGCTTAGTTTAGGAGATATGGACAAAAGAAGTTTTTCATATAAAAATTTCAATTTTTTTAGGTTTTGGGTGGATTTTTCAATTTTTTGGGGGTGGTCACGAATTAAAGTCCTTTTCGCTCTAGGACGCATAGGAGATATGGGCAAAAGAAGTTTTTCATATAAAAATTTCAATTTTTTTAGGTTTTGGGTGGATTTTTCAATTTTTTGGGTGTGCTCACGAATTAAAGTCCTTTTCGCTCTAGGACGCATATTTAAGGAGATATGGGCAAAAGAAGTTTTTCATATAAAAATTTCAATTTTTTTAGGTTTTGGGTGGATTTTTAAATTTTTTGGGGTGGTCACGAATTAAAGTCCTTTTCGCTCTAGGACGCTTAGTTTAGGAGATATGGGCAAAAGAAGTTTATCATATAAAAATTTCAATTTTTTTAGGTTTTGGGTGGATTTTTCAATTTTTTGGGGTGGTCACGAATTAAAGTCCTTTTCGCTCTAGGACGCATAGTTTAGGAGATATGGGCAAAAGAAGTTTTTCATATAAAAATTTCAATTTTTTTAGGTTTTGGGTGGATTTTTCAATTTTTTGGGGGTGGTCACGAATTAAAGTCCTTTTCGCTCTAGGACGCATATTTAAGGAGATATGGGCAAAAGAAGGTTTTCATATAAAAATTTCAATTTTTTTAGATTTTGGGTGGATTTTTAAATTTTTTGGGGGTGGTCACGAATTAAAGTCCTTTTCGCTCTAGGACGCATATTTAAGGAGATATGGGCAAAAGAAGTTTTTCATATAAAAATTTCAATTTTTTTAGGTTTTGGGTGGATTTTTCAATTTTTTGGGGGTGGTCACGAATTAAAGTCCTTTTCGCTCTAGGACGCATATTTGGGGAGATATGGGCAAAAGAAGTTTTTCATATAAAAATTTAAATTTTTTTTAGGTTTTGGGTGGATTTTTCAATTTTTTGGGGGTGGTCATGAATTAAAGTCCTTTTCGCTCTAGGACGCTTAGTTTAGGAGATATGGACAAAAGAAGTTTTTCATATAAAAATTTAAATTTTTGTAGGTTTTGGGTGGATTTTTCAATTTTTTGGGGTGGTCATGAATTAAAGTCCTTTTCGCTCTAGGACGCTTAGTTTAGGAGATATGGGCAAAAGAAGTTTTTCATATAAAAATTTCAATTTTTTTAGGTTTTGGGTGGATTTTTCAATTTTTTGGGGGTGGTCACGAATTAAAGTCCTTTTCGCTCTAGGACGCATATTTAAGGAGATATGGGCAAAAGAAGGTTTTCATATAAAAATTTCAATTTTTTTAGGTTTTGGGTGGATTTTTAAATTTTTTGGGGGTGGTCATGAAATAAAGTCCTTTTCGCTCTAGGACGCTTAGTTTAGGAGATATGGACAAAAGAAGTTTTTCATATAAAAATTTTTGTAGGTTTTGGGTGGATTTTTCAATTTTTTGGGGTGGTCATGAATTAAAGTCCTTTTCGCTCTAGGACGCTTAGTTTAGGAGATATGGGCAAAAGAAGTTTTTCATATAAAAATTTCAATTTTTTTAGGTTTTGGGTGGATTTTTCAATTTTTTGGGGGTGGTCACGAATTAAAGTCCTTTTCGCTCTAGGACGCTTAGTTTAGGAGATATGGACAAAAGAAGTTTTTCATATAAAATTTTAAATTTTTGTAGGTTTTGGGTGGATTTTTCAATTTTTTGGGGTGGTCATGAATTAAAGTCCTTTTCGCTCTAGGACGCTTAGTTTAGGAGATATGGGCAAAAGAAGGTTTTCATATAAAAATTTCAATTTTTTTAGGTTTTGGGTGGATTTTTCAATTTTTTGGGGGTGGTCACGAATTAAAGTCCTTTTCGCTTAGTTTAGGAGATATGGGCAAAAGAAGTTTTTCATATAAAAATTTCAATTTTTTAGGTTTTGGGTGGATTTTTAAATTTTTTGGGGGTGGTCACGAATTAAAGTCCTTTTCGCTCTAGGACGCATATTTAAGGAGATATGGGCAAAAGAAGTTTTTCATATAAATATTTCAATTTTTTTAGGTTTTGGGTGGATTTTTCAATTTTTTGGGGGTGGTCACGAATTAAAGTCCTTTTCGCTCTAGGACGCTTAGTTTAGGAGATATGGGCAAAAGAAGTTTTTCATATAAAAATTTCAATTTTTTTAGGTTTTGGGTGGATTTTTCAATTTTTTGGGGGTGGTCACGAATTAAAGTCCTTTTCGCTCTAGGACGCTTAGTTTAGGAGATATGGGCAAAAGAAGTTTTTCATATAAAAATTTCAATTTTTTTAGGTTTTGGGTGGATTTTTAAATTTTTTGGGGTGGTCACGAATTAAAGTCCTTTTCGCTCTAGGACGCTTAGTTTAGGAGATATGGGCAAAAGAAGTTTATCATATAAAAATTTCAATTTTTTTAGGTTTTGGGTGGATTTTTCAGTTTTTTGGGGTGGTCACGAATTAAAGTCCTTTTCGCTCTAGGACGCTTAGTTTAGGAGATATGGACAAAGGAAGTTTTTCATATAAAAATTTCATTTTTTTTAGGTTTTGGGTGGATTTTTCAATTTTGTGGGGGTGGTCACGAATTAAAGTCCTTTTCGCTCTAGGACGCTTAGTTTAGGAGATATGGGCAAAAGAAGGTTTTCATATAAAAATTTCAATTTTTTTAATTTTTTATGGGCAAAAGAAGTTTTTCATATAAAAATTTCAATTTTTTTAGGTTTTGGGTGGATTTTTCAATTTTTTGGGGGTGGTCATGAATTAAAGTCCTTTTCGCTCTAGGAGGCTTAGTTTAGGATATATAGGCAAAAGAAGTTTATCATATAAAAATTTCAATTTTTTTAGGTTTTGGGTGGATTTTTAAATTTTTTGGGGTGGTCATGAATTAAAGTCCTTTTCGCTCTAGGACGCATATTTAAGGAGATATGGGCAAAAGAAGTTTTTCATATAAAAATTTCAAATTTTTTAGGTTTTGGGTGGATTTTTCAATTTTTTGAGGGTGGTCACGAATTAAAGTCCTTTTCGCTCTAGGAGGCTTAGTTTAGGAGATATGGGCAAAGGAAGGTTTTCATATAAAAATTTCAATTTTTTTAGGTTTTGGGTGGATTTTTCAATTTTTTGGGGTGGTCACGAATTAAAGTCCTTTTCGCTCTAGGACGCTTAGTTTAGGAGATATGGACAAAAGAAGTTTTTCATATAAAAATTTCAATTTTTTTAGGTTTTGGGTGGATTTTTCAATTTTTTGGGGTGGTCACGAATTAAAGTCCTTTTCGCTCTAGGACGCTTAGTTTAGGAGATATGGGCAAAAGAAGTTTTTCATATAAAAATTTCCATTTTTTTAGGTTTTGGGTGGATTTTTCAATTTTTTGGGGTTGTCATGAATTAAAGTCCTTTTCGCTCTAGGACGCTTAGTTTAGGAGATATGGGCAAAATAAGGTTTTCATATAAAAATTTCAATTTTTTTAGGTTTTGGGTGGATTTTTCAATTTTTTGGGGGTGGTCATGAATTAAAGTCCTTTTCGCTCTAGGACGCTTAGTTTAGGAGATATATGCAAAAGAAGTTTTTCATATAAAAATTTCAATTTTTTTAGGTTTTGGGTGGATTTTTCAATTTCTTGAGGGTGGTCATGAATTAAAGTCCTTTTCGTTCTAGGACGCATATTTAAGGAGATATGGGCAAAAGAAGTTTTTCATATAAAATTTCCAATTTTTTAGGTTTTGGGTGGATTTTTAAATTTTTTGGGGGTGGTCACGAATTAAAGTCCTTTTCGCTCTAGGACGCTTAGATTAGGAGATATGGGCAAAAGGAGTTTTTCATATAAAAATTTCAATTTTTTTAGGTTTTGGGTGAATTTTTAAATTTTTTGGGGGTGGTCATGAATTAAAGTCCTTTTCGCTCTAGGAGGCTTAGTTTAGGAGATATGGACAAAAGAAGTTTTTCATATAAAAATTTCAATTTTTTTTAGGTTTTGGGTGGATTTTTCAATTTTTTGGGGGTGGTCACGAATTAAAGTCCTTTTCGCTCTAGGACGCTTTGTTTAGGAGATATGGGCAAAAGAAGTTTTTCATATAAAAATTTCAATTTTTTTAGGTTTTGGGTGGATTTTTCAATTTTTTGGGGTGGTCATGAATTAAAGTCCTTTTCGCTCTAGTACGCTTAGTTTAGGAGATATGGGCAAAAGAAGGTTTTCATATAAAAATTTCAATTTTTTTAGGTTTTGGGTGGATTTTTCAATTTTTTGGGGGTGGTCACGAATTAAAGTCCTTTTCGCTCTATGACGCATATTTAAGGAGATATGGGCAAAAGAAGTTTTTCATATAAAAATTTCAATTTTTTTAGGTTTTGGGTGGATTTTTCAATTTTTTGGGGGTGGTCACGAATTAAAGTCCTTTTTGCTCTAGGACGCATATTTAAGGAGATATGGGCAAAAGAAGGTTTTCATATAAAAATTTCAATTTTTTTAGGTTTTGGGTGGATTTTTCAATTTTTTGGGGGTGGTCACGAATTAAAGTCCTTTTCGCTCTAGAACGCATATTTAAGGAGATATGGGCAAAAGAAATTTTTCATATAAAAATTTCAATTTTTTTAGGTTTTGGGTGGATTTTTCAATTTTTTGGGGGTGGTCACGAATTAAAGTCCTTTTCGCTCTAGGAAGCTTAGTTTAGGAGATATGGGCAAAAGAAGTTTATCATATAAAAATTTCAATTTTTTTAGGTTTTGGGTGGATTTTTCAATTTTTTGGGGTGGTCATGAATTAAAGTCCTTTTCGCTCTAGGACGCTTAGTTTAGGAGATATGGGCAAAAGAAGTTTATCATATAAAAATTTTAATTTTTTTAGGTTGTGGGTGGATTTTTCAATTTTTTGGGGTGGTCATGAATTAAAGTCCTTTTCGCTCTAGGAGGCTTAGTTTAGGAGATATGGGCAAAGGAAGGTTTTCATATAAAAATTTCAATTTTTTTAGGTTTTGGGTGGATTTTTAAATTTTTTGGGGTGGTCACGAATTAAAGTCCTTTTTGCTCTAGGACGCTTAGTTTAGGAGATATGGACAAAAGAAGTTTTTCATATAAAAATTTCAATTTTTTTAGGTTTTGGGTGGATTTTTCAATTTTTTGGGGTGGTCATGAATTAAAGTCCTTTTCGCTCTAGGACGCATATTTAAGGAGATATGGGCAAAAGAAGTTTTTCATTTAAAAATTTCAATTTTTTTAGGTTTTGGGCGGATTTTTCAATTTTTTGGGGGTGGTCATGAATTAAAGTCCTTTTCGCTCTAGGAGGCTTAGTTTAGGAGATATGGGCAAAAGAAGTTTTTCATATAAAAATTTCAATTTTTTTAATTTTTTTATGGGCAAAAGAAGTTTTTCATATAAAAATTTCAATTTTTTTAGGTTTTGGGTGGATTTTTCAATTTTTTGGGGGTGGTCATGAATTAAAGTCCTTTTCGCTCTAGGAGGCTTAGTTTAGGATATATGGGCAAAAGAAGTTTATCATATAAAAATTTCAATTTTTTTAGGTTTTGGGTGGATTTTTAAATTTTTTGGGGTGGTCATGAATTAAAGTCCTTTTCGCTCTAGGACGCATATTTAAGGAGATATGGGCAAAAGAAGTTTTTCATATAAAAATTTCAAATTTTTTGGTTTTGGGTGGATTTTTCAATTTTTTGAGGGTGGTCACGAATTAAAGTCCTTTTCGCTCTAGGACGCTTAGTTTAGGAGATATGGGCAAAAGGAGTTTTTCATATAAAAATTTCAATTTTTTTAGGTTTTGGGTGGATTTTTCAATTTTTTGGGGGTGGTCATGAATTAAAGTCCTTTTCGCTCTAGGACGCTTAGTTTAGGAGATATATGCAAAAGAAGTTGTTCATATAAAAATTTCAATATTTAAGGAGATATGGGCAAAAGAAGTTTTTCATATAAAAATTTCATTTTTTTTAGGTTTTGGGTGGATTTTTCAATTTTTTGGGGGTGGTCACGAATTAAAGTCCTTTTCGCTCTAGGACGCATATTTAAGGAGATATGAGCAAAAGAAGGTTTTCATATAAAAATTTAAATTTTTTTAGGTTTTGGGTGGATTTTTCAATTTTTTGGGGGTGGTCACGAATTAAAGTCCTTTTCGCTCTAGAACGCATATTTAAGGAGATATGGGGAAAAGAAGTTTTTCATATAAAAATTTCAATTTTTTTAGGTTTTGGGTGGATTTTTCAATTTTTTGGGGGTGGTCACGAATTAAAGTCCTTTTCGCTCTAGGAGGCTTAGTTTAGGAGATATGGGCAAAAGAAGTTTATCATATAAAAATTTCAATTTTTTAAGGTTTTGGGTGGATTTTTCAATTTTTTGGGGTGGTCATGAATTAAAGTCCTTTTCGCTCTAGGACGCTTAGTTTAGGAGATATGGGCAAAAGAAGTTTATCATATAAAAATTTCAATTTTTTTAGGTTGTGGGTGGATTTTTCAATTTTTTGGGGTGGTCATGAATTAAAGTCCTTTTCGCTCTAGGAGGCTTAGTTTAGGAGATATGGGCAAAGGAAGGTTTTCATATAAAAATTTCAATTTTTTTAGGTTTTGGGTGGATTTTTAAATTTTTTGGGGTGGTCACGAATTAAAGTCCTTTTTGCTCTAGGACGCTTAGTTTAGGAGATATGGACAAAAGAAGTTTTTCATATAAAAATTTCAATTTTTTAGGTTTTGGGTGGATTTTTCAATTTTTTGGGGTGGTCATGAATTAAAGTCCTTTTCGCTCTAGGACGCATATTTAAGGAGATATGGGCAAAAGAAGTTTTTCATTTAAAAATTTCAATTTTTTTAGGTTTTGGGCGGATTTTTCAATTTTTTGGGGGTGGTCATGAATTAAAGTCCTTTTCGCTCTAGGACGCTTAGTTTAGGAGATATGGGCAAAAGAAGGTTTTCATATAAAAATTTCAATTTTTTTAATTTTTTATGGGCAAAAGAAGTTTTTCATATAAAAATTTCAATTTTTTTAGGTTTTGGGTGGATTTTTCAATTTTTTGGGGGTGGTCATGAATTAAAGTCCTTTTCGCTCTAGGAGGCTTAGTTTAGGATATATGGGCAAAAGAAGTTTATCATATAAAAATTTCAATTTTTTTAGGTTTTGGGTGGATTTTCAAATTTTTTGGGGTGGTCATGAATTAAAGTCCTTTTCGCTCTAGGACGCATATTTAAGGAGATATGGGAAAAGAAGTTTTTCATATAAAAATTTCAAATTTTTTGGTTTTGGGTGGATTTTTCAATTTTTTGAGGGTGGTCACGAATTAAAGTCCTTTTCGCTCTAGGACGCTTAGTTTAGGAGATATGGGCAAAAGGAGTTTTTCATATAAAAATTTCAATTTTTTTAGGTTTTGGGTGGATTTTTCAATTTTTTGGGGATGGTCATGAATTAAAGTCCTTTTCGCTCTAGGACGCTTAGTTTAGGAGATATATGCAAAAGAAGTTTTTCATATAAAAATTTCAATTTTTTTAGGTTTTGGGTGGATTTTTCAATTTTTTGAGGGTGGTCATGAATTAAAGTCCTTTTCGTTCTAGGACGCATATTTAAGGAGATATGGGCAAAAGAAGTTTTTCATATAAAAATTCCAATTTTTTAGGTTTTGGGTGGATTTTTAAATTTTTTGGGGGTGGTCACGAATTAAAGTCCTCTTCGCTCTAGGACGCTTAGTTTAGGAGATATGGGCAAAAGGAGTTTTTCATATAAAAATTTCAATTTTTTTAGGTTTTGGGTGGATTTTTCAATTTTTTGGGGTGGTCACGAATTAAAGTCCTTTTCGCTCTAGGACGCTTAGTTTAGGAGATATGGACAAAAGAAGTTTTTCATATAAAAATTTCAATTTTTTTAGGTTTTGGGTGGATTTTTCAATTTTTTGGGGTGGTCACGAATTAAAGTCCTTTTCGCTCTAGGACGCTTAGTTTAGGAGTATGCAAAAGAAGTTTTTCATATAAAAATTTCAATTTTTTTAGGTTTTGGGTGGATTTTTCAATTTTTTGGGGGTGGTCATGAATTAAAGTCCTTTTCGCTCTAGGACGCTTAGTTTAGGAGATATATGCAAAAGAAGTTTTTCATATAAAAATTTCAATTTTTTTAGGTTTTGGGTGGATTTTTCAATTTTTTGAGGGTGGTCATGAATTAAAGTCCTTTTCGTTCTAGGACGCATATTTAAGGAGATATGGGCAAAAGAAGTTTTTCATATAAAAATTCCAATTTTTTAGGTTTTGGGTGGATTTTTAAATTTTTTGGGGGTGGTCACGAATTAAAGTCCTTTTCGCTCTAGGACGCTTAGTGTAGGAGATATGGGCAAAAGGAGTTTTTCATATAAAAATTTCAATTTTTTTAGGTTTTGGGTGGATTTTTAAATTTTTTGGGGGTGGTCACGAATTAAAGTCCTTTTCGCTCTAGGAGGCTTAGTTTAGGAGATATGGGCAAAAGAAGTTTAATATAAAAATTTCAATTTTTTTAGGTTTTGGGTGGATTTTTCAATTTTTTGGGGTGGTCATGAATTAAAGTCCTTTTCGCTCTAGGACGCTTAGTTTAGGAGATATGGGCAAAAGAAGTTTATCATATAAAAATTTCAATTTTTTTAGGTTTTGGGTGGATTTTTCAATTTTTTGGGGTGGTCATGAATTAAAGTCCTTTTCGCTCTAGGAGGCTTAGTTTAGGAGATATGGGCAAAGGAAGGTTTTCATATAAAAATTTCAATTTTTTTAGGTTTTGGGTGGATTTTTAAATTTTTTGGGGTGGTCACGAATTAAAGTCCTTTTCACTCTAGAAGGTTTTCATATAAAAATTTCAATTTTTTTAGGTTTTGGGTGGATTTTTCAATTTTTTGGGGGTGGTCATGAATTAAAGTCCTTTTCGCTCTAGTACGCTTAGTTTAGGAGATATGGGCAAAAGAAGTTTTTCATATAAAAATTTCAATTTTTTAGGTTTTGGGTGGATTTTTCAATTTTTTGGGGGTGGTCACGAATTAAAATCCTTTTCGCTCTAGGACGCATATTTAAGGAGATATGGGCAAAAGAAGGTTTTCATATAAAAATTTCAATTTTTTTTAGGTTTTGGGTGGATTTTTAAATTTTTTGGGGGTGGTCACGAATTAAAGTCCTTTTCGCTCTAGGAGGCTTAGTTTAGGAGATATGGGCAAAAGAAGTTTAATATAAAAATTTCAATTTTTTTAGGTTTTGGGTGGATTTTTCAATTTTTTGGGGTGGTCATGAATTAAAGTCCTTTTCGCTCTAGGACGCTTAGTTTAGGAGATATGGGCAAAAGAAGTTTATCATATAAAAATTTCAATTTTTTTAGGTTTTGGGTGGATTTTTCAATTTTTTGGGGTGGTCATGAATTAAAGTCCTTTTCGCTCTAGGAGGCTTAGTTTAGGAGATATGGGCAAAGGAAGGTTTTCATATAAAAATTTCAATTTTTTTAGGTTTTGGGTGGATTTTAAAATTTTTTGGGGTGGTCACGAATTAAAGTCCTTTTCACTCTAGAAGGTTTTCATATAAAAATTTCAATTTTTTTAGGTTTTGGGTGGATTTTTCAATTTTTTGGGGTGGTCACGAATTAAAGTCCTTTTCGCTCTAGGACGCTTAGTTTAGAAGATATGGGCAAAAGAAGTTTTTCATATCAAAATTTCAATTTTTTTAGGTTTTGGGTGGATTTTTCAATTTTTTGGGGGTGGTCATGAATTAAAGTCCTTTTCGCTCTAGGAGGCTTAGTTTAGGAGATATGGGCAAAAGAAGTTTATCATATAAAAATTTCAATTTTTTTATGTTTTGGGTGGATTTAATAATTTTTTGGGGGTGGTCACGAATTAAAGTCCTTTTCGCTCTAGGACGCTTAGTTTAGGAGATATGGGCAAAAGAAGTTTTTCATATAAAAATTTCAATTTTTTTAGGTTTTGGGTGGATTTTTCAATTTTTTGGGGTGGTCACGAATTAAAGTCCTTTTCGCTCTAGGACGCTTAGTTTAGGAGATATGGGCAAAAGAAGGTTTTCATATAAAAAATTCAATTTTTTTAGGTTTTGGGTGGATTTTTCAATTTTTTGGGGGTGGTCATGAATTAAAGTCCTTTTCTCTCTAGGACGCATATTTAAGGAGATATGGGCAAAAGAAGTTTTTCATATAAAAATTTAAATTTTTTTAGGTTTTGGGTGGATTTTTCAATTTTTTGAGGGTGGTCACGAATTAAAGTCCTTTTCGCTCTAGGGCGCATATTTAAGGAGATATGGGCAAAATAAGTTTTTCATATAAAAATTTCAATTTTTTTAGGTTTTGGGTGGATTTTTCAATTTTTTGGGGGTGGTCACGAATTAAAGTCCTTTTCGCTCTAGGGCGCATATTTAAGGAGATATGGGCAAAATAAGTTTTTCATATAAAAATTTCAATTTTTTTAGGTTTTGGGTGGATTTTTCAATTTTTTGGGGGTGGTCACGAATTAAAGTCCTTTTCGCTCTAGGACGCTTAGTTTAGGAGATATGGGCAAAAGAAGGTTTTCATATAAAAATTTCAATTTTTTTAGGTTTTGGGTGGATTTTTCAATTTTTTGGGGTGGTCACGAATTAAAGTCCTTTTCGCTCTAGGAGGCTTAGTTTAGGAGATATGGGCAAAAGAAGGTTTTCATATAAAAATTTCAATTTTTTTAGGTTTTGGGTGGATTTTTCAATTTTTTGGGGTGGTCATGAATTAAAGTCCTTTTCGCTCTAGGACGCTTAGTTTAGGAGATATGGGCAAAATAAGTTTTTCATATAAAAATTTCAATTTTTTTAGGTTTTGGGTGGTTTTTTCAATTTTTTGGGGGTGGTCATGAATTAAAGTCCTTTTCGCTCTAGGACGCTTAGTTTAGGAGATATATGCAAAAGAAGTTTTTCATATAAAAATTTCAATTTTTTTAGGTTTTGGGTGGATTTTTCAATTTTTTGAGGGTGGTCATGAATTAAAGTCCTTTTCGTTCTAGGACGCATATTTAAGGAGATATGGGCAAAAGAAGTTTTTCATATAAAAATTCCAATTTTTTAGGTTTTGGGTGGATTTTTAAATTTTTTGGGGGTGGTCACGAATTAAAGTCCTTTTCGCTCTAGGACGCTTAGTGTAGGAGATATGGGCAAAAGGAGTTTTTCATATAAAAATTTCAATTTTTTTAGGTTTTGGGTGGATTTTTAAATTTTTTGGGGGTGGTCACGAATTAAAGTCCTTTTCGCTCTAGGAGGCTTAGTTTAGGAGATATGGGCAAAAGAAGTTTAATATAAAAATTTCAATTTTTTTAGGTTTTGGGTGGATTTTTCAATTTTTTGGGGTGGTCATGAATTAAAGTCCTTTTCGCTCTAGGACGCTTAGTTTAGGAGATATGGGCAAAAGAAGTTTATCATATAAAAATTTCAATTTTTTTAGGTTTTGGGTGGATTTTTCAATTTTTTGGGGTGGTCATGAATTAAAGTCCTTTTCGCTCTAGGAGGCTTAGTTTAGGAGATATGGGCAAAGGAAGGTGTTCATATAAAAATTTCAATTTTTTTAGGTTTTGGGTGGATTTTTAAATTTTTTGGGGTGGTCACGAATTAAAGTCCTTTTCACTCTAGAAGGTTTTCATATAAAAATTTCAATTTTTTTAGGTTTTGGGTGGATTTTTCAATTTTTTGGGGGTGGTCATGAATTAAAGTCCTTTTCGCTCTAGTACGCTTAGTTTAGGAGATATGGGCAAAAGAAGTTTTTCATATAAAAATTTCAATTTTTTAGGTTTTGGGTGGATTTTTCAATTTTTTGGGGGTGGTCACGAATTAAAATCCTTTTCGCTCTAGGACGCATATTTAAGGAGATATGGGCAAAAGACGGTTTTCATATAAAAATTTCAATTTTTTTTAGGTTTTGGGTGGATTTTTAAATTTTTTGGGGGTGGTCACGAATTAAAGTCCTTTTCGCTCTAGGAGGCTTAGTTTAGGAGATATGGGCAAAAGAAGTTTAATATAAAAATTTCAATTTTTTTAGGTTTTGGGTGGATTTTTCAATTTTTTGGGGTGGTCATGAATTAAAGTCCTTTTCGCTCTAGGACGCTTAGTTTAGGAGATATGGGCAAAAGAAGTTTATCATATAAAAATTTCAATTTTTTTAGGTTTTGGGTGGATTTTTCAATTTTTTGGGGTGGTCATGAATTAAAGTCCTTTTCGCTCTAGGAGGCTTAGTTTAGGAGATATGGGCAAAGGAAGGTTTTCATATAAAAATTTCAATTTTTTTAGGTTTTGGGTGGATTTTAAAATTTTTTGGGGTGGTCACGAATTAAAGTCCTTTTCACTCTAGAAGGTTTTCATATAAAAATTTCAATTTTTTTAGGTTTTGGGTGGATTTTTCAATTTTTTGGGGTGGTCACGAATTAAAGTCCTTTTCGCTCTAGGACGCTTAGTTTAGAAGATATGGGCAAAAGCAGTTTTTCATATCAAAATTTCAATTTTTTTAGGTTTTGGGTGGATTTTTCAATTTTTTGGGGGTGGTCATGAATTAAAGTCCTTTTCGCTCTAGGAGGCTTAGTTTAGGAGATATGGGCAAAAGAAGTTTATCATATAAAAATTTCAATTTTTTTATGTTTTGGGTGGATTTAATAATTTTTTGGGGGTGGTCACGAATTAAAGTCCTTTTCGCTCTAGGACGCTTAGTTTAGGAGATATGGGCAAAAGAAGTTTTTCATATAAAAATTTCAATTTTTTTAGGTTTTGGGTGGATTTTTCAATTTTTTGGGGTGGTCACGAATTAAAGTCCTTTTCGCTCTAGGACGCTTAGTTTAGGAGATATGGGCAAAAGAAGGTTTTCATATAAAAAATTCAATTTTTTTAGGTTTTGGGTGGATTTTTCAATTTTTTGGGGGTGGTCATGAATTAAAGTCCTTTTCTCTCTAGGACGCATATTTAAGGAGATATGGGCAAAAGAAGTTTTTCATATAAAAATTTAAATTTTTTTAGGTTTTGGGTGGATTTTTCAATTTTTTGAGGGTGGTCACGAATTAAAGTCCTTTTCGCTCTAGGGCGCATATTTAAGGAGATATGGGCAAAATAAGTTTTTCATATAAAAATTTCAATTTTTTTAGGTTTTGGGTGGATTTTTCAATTTTTTGGGGGTGGTCACGAATTAAAGTCCTTTTCGCTCTAGGGCGCATATTTAAGGAGATATGGGCAAAATAAGTTGTTCATATAAAAATTTCAATTTTTTTAGGTTTTGGGTGGATTTTTCAATTTTTTGGGGGTGGTCACGAATTAAAGTCCTTTTCGCTCTAGGACGCTTAGTTTAGGAGATATGGGCAAAAGAAGGTTTTCATATAAAAATTTCAATTTTTTTAGGTTTTGGGTGGATTTTTCAATTTTTTGGGGTGGTCACGAATTAAAGTCCTTTTCGCTCTAGGAGGCTTAGTTTAGGAGATATGGGCAAAAGAAGGTTTTCATATAAAAATTTCAATTTTTTTAGGTTTTGGGTGGATTTTTCAATTTTTTGAGGGTGGTCATGAATTAAAGTCCTTTTCGTTCTAGGACGCATATTTAAGGAGATATGGGCAAAAGAAGTTTTTCATATAAAAATTCCAATTTTTTAGGTTTTGGGTGGATTTTTAAATTTTTTGGGGGTGGTCACGAATTAAAGTCCTTTTCGCTCTAGGACGCTTAGTTTAGGAGATATGGGCAAAAGGAGTTTTTCATATAAAAATTTCAATTTTTTTAGGTTTTGGGTGGATTTTTAAATTTTTTGGGGGTGGTCATGAATTAAAGTCCTTTTCGCTCTAGGAGGCTTAGTTTAGGAGATATGGACAAAAGAAGTTTTTCATATAAAAATTTCAATTTTTTTTAGGTTTTGGGTGGATTTTTCAATTTTTTGGGGGTGGTCACGAATTAAAGTCCTTTTCGCTCTAGGACGCTTAGTTTAGGAGATATGGGCAAAAGAAGTTTTTCATATACAAAATTCAATTTTTTTAGGTTTTGGGTGGATTTTTCAATTTTTTGGGGTGGTCATGAATTAAAGTCCTTTTCGCTCTAGGACGCTTAGTTTAGGAGATATGGGCAAAAGAAGGTTTTCATATAAAAATTTCAATTTTTTTAGGTTTTGGGTGGATTTTTCAATTTTTTGGGGGTGGTCACGAATTAAAGTCCTTTTCGCTCTAGGACGCATATTTAAGGAGATATGGGCAAAAGAAGTTTTTCATATAAAAATTTCAATTTTTTTAGGTTTTGGATGGATTTTTCAATTTTTTGGGGGTGGTCACGAATTAAAGTCCTTTTCGCTCTAGGACGCATATTTAAGGAGATATGGGCAAAAGAAGGTTTTCATATAAAAATTTCAATTTTTTTAGGTTTTGGGTGGATTTTTCAATTTTTTGGGGGTGGTCACGAATTAAAGTCCTTTTCGCTCTAGAAGGTTTTCATATAAAAATTTAAATTTTTTTAGGTTTTGGGTGGATTTTTCAATTTTTTGGGGTGGTCACGAATTAAAGTCCTTTTCGCTCTAGGACGCTTAGTTTAGAAGATATGGGCAAAAGAAGTTTTTCATATAAAAATTTCAATTTTTTTAGGTTTTGGGTGGATTTTTCAATTTTTTGGGGGTGGTCATGAATTAAAGTCCTTTTCGCTCTAGGAGGCTTAGTTTAGGAGATATGGGCAAAAGAAGTTTATCATATAAAAATTTCAATTTTTTTATGTTTTGGGTGGATTTTTTAATTTTTTGGGGGTGGTCACGAATTAAAGTCCTTTTCGCTCTAGGACGCATATTTAAGGAGATATGGGCAACAGAAGTTTTTCATATAAAAATTTCAATTTTTTTAGGTTTTGGGTGGATTTTTCAATTTTTTGGGTGTGGTCACGAATTAAAGTCCTTTTCGCTCTAGGACGCATATTTAAGGAGATATGGGCAAAAGAAGTTTTTCATATAAAAATTTCAATTTTTTTAGGTTTTGGGTGGATTTTTCAATTTTTTGGGGTGGTCACGAATTAAAGTCCTTTTCGCTCTAGGACGCTTAGTTTAGGAGATATGGGCAAAAGAAGGTTTTCATATAAAAAATTCAATTTTTTTAGGTTTTGGGTGTGTTGAAGATGGCAACCTTGAAATGTACTCATACAACATGTATGCATTCGTAAAGTGACCATTTATGTGAATGTAGAATAATCATGAATTTATTTTGTTATGTTTGTTTTAGTCTGTAAGTGAATATCAACGAATAAAGATCGTATTTTAACAGGTTATGTGCCCAGACCGCGAATAAAAAGTATATTTGAAAACTGGATTAAATTGTGAAAAAATGAGTTCTCTGTATCAAATCGATAAGCTCGATGGGGATAACTATGATACATGGGTTATCCAAATGCGCAGTGTTCTAATCCATAATGGATAATGGAAAATAGTTAGTGGCGCAGTGAAGGAAGGTGATGCAGCGGACAAGCCAGCATTCCTAACAGAGGACGAAAAAGCATTAGCCACAATTTGCCTTTGTGTTAAGCCATCACAATTGGGTTATGTGAAAAACTGTTCTTCATCTCATGGAGCGTGGAAAGCGCTGGAGGAGGTCTACAAGCCTCGCGGGCCAATTAGAAAAGTTTCCCTGTATAAAAAATTATTAAACTTGACACTGGAAGACAATGATATGGTACAGCATATAAATTCCTTTACGGAGACTGCAGAAAAATTGGCAGAAATAGGAATTGTCATTCAGGAGGAGCTGTTGTCCATAATATTGCTTTCCAGCTTACCGCAACATTACGAGAATTTCGTCATTGCCATGGAAACGAGAGACAGCTTACCCCAATTGAATGTGTTGAAACAAAAAATTCTAGAAGAGAGCGAAAGACGCAAGAGCGAGAAAGATGACGGCGGTCAGCAACAGGCTTTCAATATGAAAGCGTCATCTTCAACCAATGGGAGAGAAAGCAAAGTTCAAAAGGCAAACGAAAAACAAAAATTCAAAGGAAAGTGTTTTGTGTGTGGCATGGCTGGTCACTATGCAAACAAATGCAAAAAGAGACCGAAACAGAAAACAGAGCAACAGCAATCCTTTTCTATACTGGCAGTGGTTGATTCCCTACGCAGAAATCATTGGTACATAGACAGTGGAGCGACTGCACACATGTGTAATGATCAAAATATGTTTGTACGCTATGAAGAGCATAGAGAAAAAATTGCGTTGGCTGGAGATAACTGTGTAATGGCTCTCGGCAGAGGAGATGTGGAGATCAAAACAAAACAGTGTAACGTGTTGCTAAGGAATGTTCTTTTCTCCCCTGACCTACAAGCAAATTTCATTTCTATAAGCAAAGCTGTTGAAAATGGGTTTGTCGCAACATTTAACAACGAAGGTGCATGCATCAAGAACAAAAACAACAACATCGTCATGACAGCAAGAAAGCAGGACAACTTGTTCGTCGTTGACTGCGCTGCCCAGCAACTGTATGCTATGGACTTCAAATGGCATAATAGATATGGACATTTGAATGGCAAAAGTCTCAGCATGCTTTGTGAAAAAGAGATGGTAAATGGGATGAAATTACAGCAGAGCGATATGGAAGGCAAATGCAAGACATGCATGTTAGGCAAAATACATGCGAACCCCTTTCCAAAAGATTCATCATCGTCATCAAATGATTTGCTGGAATTAATACATAGTGACGTGTGTGGACCAATAAATGTAAATTCAATTGGTGGGTCACGTTATTTTCTTACATTTATTGATGACAAATCTCGCCGCATTTTTGTTTATTTCCTTCGCAATAAATCTGAAGTCTTCGAGAAATTCAAAGAATTTAAGTGGCAGGTAGAAAGGCAAACAGGGAAGAAAATTAAAGTTTTGCGAACGGACAACGGCAGAGAATATTGTAATGCACAATTTGACGCATACTTGAAAGATTGTGGTATATTACGACAGCTTACAGTGCCCTACACTCCGCAACAAAATGGAGTGGCTGAGCGAGCCAATAGAACATTGGTTGAAATGGCACGGTCGATGATGCTACATGCTGGTGTGCCTAAGTCACTGTGGGCAGAGGCCATTAATACTGCTGTATACCTGCGAAATAGATGCCCTACGAATGTTCTACGAGAGAAAACACCATACGAAGTTTGGCATGGCAAGAAACCGACAGTAAAGCATTTACGCACATTTGGCTCTGTGGCAGTGGCACTCAACAAAACTCATAAGAGAAAGTTCGATTCACGAGGAGAGGAATTCATCATGGTTGGTTATTCTCTTGTTTCGAAAGCATATCGTCTGTATGACAAGAGAGCACATACTGTGGTTGAGCGTCGTGACGTCATCTTTGACGAATGCAAATTTGGTGGTGAGCCGAACAACAACAATGCACAGGCTAACGAAACATTTCCAATAATGCACAACAACAACACAAATGGTGATTCCCAAAATATAAGCGAAGCAAATGATCATCAAGGCGATGATAATAATGAGGCAATTGGTGTGCAAACCGAAAGCGACAATGATCATTTGGCTGAGAGTTTTGAGGAAAATGAAGGCTTCGACACAGCAGACGAGGAAGGCGATGAGCAAAATTTTGAAAATAACAACAATGTGCAAGTACCAATGTATGGGCCAGGCAGACCAAAGATAATAAGAAGTGGACAAAGAGGCAGGCCACGAAAATTAAAAAATGAGCTATTTTCTATGAATGACACCGCAATACCAAACAACATCAGCGAAGCAAGTGAGTGTGAAGATTCTAAGGAGTGGAGGCAAGCAATGAAAGCCGAAATTATTGCGTTGGAGAAAAATAAAACGTGGAATCTTGTTGATTTACCAAAAGGCCAAACAGCGATTGGAAACCGTTGGGTTTTTGCTCTGAAGCGAGACAAAGAGGGCAATATTGAACGGTACAAAGCACGATTGGTGGCAAAAGGCTGTAGTCAGAAATTTGGTGTAAATTACAAAGAGACGTTTTCGCCTGTGGTGCGGTATGCTTCAATTCGTATGTTGTTGGCGTTGGCTGTGCAAGAAAAAATGCACTTACATCAAATTGATATAGGAACGGCATACTTAAACAGCGATTTAACAGACGAAATATACATGGTACAGCCTGATGGTTTTATAAATAGAGAATTTCCAAATAAAGTTCTGCGACTAAATAAGGCGATATATGGATTAAAGCAGTCAGGCAGAAATTGGAACCAGCGACTTGATGGTGTTTTAAAGCAAATGGGATTTGAGAGCTGTGACAACGAGCCATGCGTGTATAAATCAAATGACAACGGAAATAAAATATTTGTTGCAGTATACGTCGATGACTTAATAATAGCGTGCAAAGAAAAGCAACCCATCCTACAATTTAAACGACGTTTGTCAAATGAATTTGAAGTAACCGACAAAGGTGTTCTAAGCCACTTTTTGGGGATGAACGTCATGAGAGAAGGTGAGCTTGGTACAATAAAGGTAACTCAAAAACAATACATTAGAGATATTTTGGAGCAATATAATATGAGCAACTGCAAATCTGCTCAAATACCTCTTAATCCCGGGTTTGTCACAAATTGTTCAGGAAATTGCAAACGAGTCAAAAAGGAGGAGTACCAGTCCATAATAGGTGCGTTAACGTATTTGGCCATAACAACCAGGCCAGATATTATGCATTCTGTCCCCAAATTGGCACAATTTAATTGTGAACCTCACAGCGAGCATTTGGCTGCTGTAAAACAATTATTGCGTTATCTTAAACACACTGAAGATTTGGGATTGGTGTATAAGGCTGGCGATATGAGCATAAAAGGTTATGCAGATGCCGATTGGGGTGGAAACGCCATTGACCGCAGATCATACACCGGCTACATGTTTTTCATCGGTGATTGTCTCATATCATGGGAATCGAAAAAACAGTCAACAGTTGCTTTAAGCAGCACAGAGGCAGAATATATGAGCATATCCAATGCATCGAAAGAAGCAACATACCTACGAAGATTACTGCGTGAGTTGGATGTTTATGGCGACAATCCAATAGTTTTATTTGTGGATAATCAAGGTGCAATGAAATTGGCAACAAATCCCGTGTACCACAATAGAACAAAACATATCGACATAAAGTACCATCATATTCGAGAAGTAATTAGCCGGGGTGATGTCGAACTAATATATTGTCCTACTGGTGAGATGTTGGCAGATATTTTGACGAAAAATCTTGCGAAGCCCAAGCATTCATACTTTGTTGAGAAGATGAATATGAAATAATATATTTTTGAAATTAAATATTGTAACGTATGTAATAATTGAAGTTTTGAAATTAAATATATATTTTTGTTTTTGTAAGAATACATCCATGTTGAGGAGGAGTGTTGAAGATGGCAACCTTGAAATGTACTCATACAACATGTATGCATTCGTAAAGTAACCATTTATGTGAATGTAGAATAATCATGAATTTATTTTGTTATGTTTGTTTTAGTCTGTAAGTGAATATCAACGAATAAAGATCGTATTTTAACAGGGTGGATTTTTCAATTTTTTGGGGGTGGTCATGAATTAAAGTCCTTTTCGCTCTAGGACGCATATTTAAGGAGATATGGGCAAAAGAAGTTTTTCATATAAAAATTTAAATTTTTTTAGGTTTTGGGTGGATTTTTCAATTTTTTGAGGGTGGTCACGAATAAGTCCTTTTCGCTCTAGGACGCATATTTAAGGAGATATGGGCAAAATAAGTTTTTCATATAAAAATTTTAATTTTTTTAGGTTTTGGGTGGATTTTTCAATTTTTTGGGGGTGGTCACGAATTAAAGTCCTTTTCGCTCTAGGACGCTTAGTTTAGGAGAAGTTTTTCATATGAAAATTTCAATTTTTTTAGGTTTTGGGTGGATTTTTCAATTTTTTGGGGGTGGTCACGAATTAAAGTCCTTTTCGCTCTAGGACGCATATTTAAGGAGATATGGGCAAAAGAAGGTTTTCATATAAAAATTTCAATTTTTTTAGGTTTTGGGTGGATTTTTCAATTTTTTGAGGGTGGTCATGAATTAAAGTCCTTTTCGCTCTAGGACGCTTAGTTTAGGAGAAGTTTTTCATATAAAAATTTCAATTTTTTTAGGTTTTGGGTGGATTTTTCAATTGTTTGGGGGTGGTCATGAATTAAAGTCCTTTTCGCTCTAGGACGCATATTTAAGGAGATATGGGCAAAAGAAGTTTTTCATATAAAAATTTAATTTTTTTTAGGTTTTGGGTGGATTTTTCAATTTTTTGAGGGTGGTCACGAATTAAAGTCCTTTTCGCTCTAGGACGCATATTTAAGGAGATATGGGCAAAAGAAGTTTCTCATATAAAAATTTAAATTTTTTTAGGTTTTGGGTGGATTTTTCAATTTTTTGGGGGTGGTCACGAATTAAAGTCCTTTTCGCTCTAGGACGCATAGTTTAGGAGATATATGCCAAAGAAGTTTTTCATATAAAAATTTCAATTTTTTTTAGGTTTTGGGTGGATTTTTCAATTTTTTGAGGGTGGTCACGAATTAAAGTCCTTTTCGCTCTAGGACGCATATTTAAGAAGATATGGGCAAAAGAAGTTTTTCATATAAAAATTTCAATTTTTTTAGGTTTTGGGTGGATTTTTCAATCTTTTGGGGGTGGTCACGAATTAAAGGCCTTTTCGCTCTAGGACGCTTAGTTTAGGAGATATATGCAAAAGAAGTTTTTCATATAAAAATTTCAATTTTTTTTAGATTTTGGGTGGATTTTTCAATTTTTTTAGGGTGGTCATGAATTAAAGTCCTTTTCGCTCTAGGACGCATATTTAAGGAGATATGGGCAAAAGAAGTTTTTCATATAAAAATTTCAATTTTTAGGTTTTGGGTGGATTTTTAAATTTTTTGGGGGTGGTCACGAATTAAAGTCCTTTTCGCTCTAGGACGCTTAGTTTAGGAGATATATGCAAAAGAAGTTTTTCATATAAAAATTTCAATTTCTTTTAGGTTTTGGGTGGATTTTTCAATTTTTTGAGGGTGGTCACGAATTAAAGTCCTTTTCGCTCTAGGACGCATATTTAAGGAAATATGGGCAAAAGAAGTTTTTCATATAAAAATTTCAATTTTTTTAGGTTTTGGGTGGATTTTTCAATCTTTTGGGGGTGGTCACGAATTAAAGGCCTTTTCGCTCTAGGACGCTTAGTTTAGGAGATATATGCAAAATAAGTTTTTCATATAAAAATTTCAATTTTTTTTAGGTTTTGGGTGGATTTTTCAATTTTTTGAGGGTGGTCATGAATTAAAGTCCTTTTCGCTCTAGGACGCATATTTAAGGAGATATGGGCAAAAGATGTTTTTCATATAAAAATTTCAATTTATAGGTTTGGGTGGATTTTTAAATTTTTTGGGGGTGGTCACGAATTAAAGTCCTTTTCGCTCTAGGACGCTTAGTTTAGGAGATATATGCAAAAGAAGTTTTTTATATAAAAATTTCAATTTTTTAGGTTTTGGGTGGATTTTTAAATTTTTTGGGGGTGGTCACGAATTAAAGTCCTTTTCGCTCTAGGACGCATATTTAAGGAGATATGGGCAAAAGAAGTTTTTCATATAAAAATTTCAATTTTTTAGGTTTTGGGTGGATTTTTAAATTTTTTGGGGGTGGTCACGAATTAAAGTCCTTTTCGCTCTAGGACGCTTAGTTTAGGAGATATGGACAAAAGAAGTTTTTCATATAAAAATTTCAATTTTTTAGGTTTTGGGTGGATTTTTAAATTTTTTGGGGGTGGTCACGAATTAAAGTACTTTTCGCTCTAGGACGCATATTTAAGGAGATATGGGCAAAAGAAGTTTTTCATATAAAAATTTCAATTTTTTTAGGTTTTGGGTGGATTTTTCAATTTTTTGGGGGTGGTCACGAATTAAAGTCCTTTTCGCTCTAGGACGCTTAGTTTAGGAGATATATGCAAAAGAAGTTTTTCATATAAAAATTTCAATTTTTTTTAGGTTTTGGGTGGATTTTTCAATTTTTTGAGGGTGGTCACGAATTAAAGTCCTTTTCGCTCTAGGACGCATATTTAAGGAGATATGGGCAAAAGAAGTTTTTCATATAAAAATTTCAATTTTTTTAGGTTTTGGGTGGATTTTTCAATTTTTTGAGGGTGGGCATGAATTAAAGTCCTTTTCGCTCTAGGACGCATATTTAAGGAGATATGGGCAAAAGAAGTTTTTCATATAAAAATTTCAATTTTTTTAGGTTTTGGGTGGATTTTTCAATTTTTTGGGGGTGGTCACGAATTAAAGTCCTTTTCGCTCTAGGACGCATGTTTAAGGAGATATGGGCAAAGGAAGTTTTTCATTTTTGGGGGTGGTCACGAATTAAAGTCCTTTTCGCTCTAGGACGCTTAGTTTAGGAGATATGGGCAAAACAAGTTTTTCATATAAAAATTTCAATTTTTTTAGGTTTTGGGTGGATTTTTCAATTTTTTGGGGGTGGTCACGAATTGAAGTCCTTTTCGCTCTAGGACGCTTAGTTTAGGAGATATGGGCAAAAGAAGTTTTTCATATAAAAATTTAAATTTTTTAGGTTTTGGGTGGACTTTTCAATTTTTTGGGGGTGGTCACGAAATAAAGTCCTTTTCGCTCTAGGACGCTTAGTATAGGAGATATGGGCAAAAGAAGTTTTTCATATAAAAATTTAAGTTTTTTTAGGTTTTGGGTGGATTTTTCAATTTTTTGGGGTGGTCACGAATTAAAGTCCTTTTCGCTCTAGGACGTTTAGTTTAGGAGATATGGGCAAAAGAAGTTTTTCATATAAAAATTTCTATTTTTTTAGGTTTTGGGTGGATTTTTCAATTTTTTGGGGTGGTCACGAATTAAAGTCCTTTTCGCTCTAGGACGCTTAGTTTAGGAGATATGGGCAAAAGAAGTTTTTCATATAAAAATTTCAATTTGTTAAGGTTTTGGGTGGATTTTTCAATTTTTTGGTGGTGGTCACGAATTAAAGTCCTTTTCGCTCTGGGACGCTTAGTTTAGGAGATATGGGCAAAAGAAGTTTTTCATATAAAAATTTAAGTTTTTTTAGGTTTTGGGTGGATTTTTCAATTTTTTGGGGTGGTCACGAATTAAAGTCCTTTTCGCTCTAGGACGCTTAGTTTAGGAGATATGGGCAAACGAAGTTTTTCATATAAAAATTTCAATTTTTTTAGGTTTTGGGTGGATTTTTCATTTTTTGGTGGTGGTCACGAATTAAAGTTCTTTTGGGGTGGTCACAAATTAAAGTCCTTTTCGCTCTAGGACGCTTAGTTTAAAATTTCTATTTTTTTTAGGTTTTGGTAGGATTTTTCAATTTTTTGGGGTGGTCACGAATTAAAGTCCTTTTCGATCTAGGACGCTTAGTTTAGGAAATATGGGCAACTTTTTTCGGTTTTGGGTGGATTTCTCAATTTTTTGGGGGTGGTCACGAATTAAAGTCATTTTCGCTCTAGGACGCTTAGTTTAAGAGATATGGGCAAAAGAAGTTTTCCATATAAAAATTTCAATTTTTTTAGGTTTTGGGTGGATTTTTCAATTTTTTGGGGGTGGTCACGAATTAAAGTCCTTTTCGCTCTAGGACGCTTAGTTTAGGAGATATGGGCAAAATAAGTTGTTCATATAAAAATTTCTATTTTTTTAGGTTTTGGGTGGATTTTTCAATTTTTTGGGGTGGTCACGAATTAAAGTACTTATCGATCTAGGACGCTTAGTTTAGGAGATATGGACAAAAGAAGTT
The DNA here is from genome assembly GCF_050003625.1 of Haematobia irritans. Classification (NCBI taxonomy): domain Eukaryota; kingdom Metazoa; phylum Arthropoda; class Insecta; order Diptera; family Muscidae; genus Haematobia; species Haematobia irritans. The sequence continues at coordinate 98,576,383 of NC_134400.1, read as the reverse complement.
TTTCATATAAAAGTTTGATGTTTTTAGGTTTTGGGTGGATTTTTCAATTTTTTGGGGGTGGTCATGAATTAAAGTCCGTTTCGCTCTAGGACGCTTAGTTTAGGAAATGTGGGCATTTTTTTTAGGTTTTGGGTGGATTTTTCAATTTTTTGGGGGTGGTCACGAATTAAAGTCCTTTTCGCTCTAGGACGCTTAGTTTAGGAGATATGGGCAAAAGAAATTTTTCATATAAAAATTAAAATTTTTGTAGGTGTTGGGTGGATTTTTCAATTTTTTTGGGGGTGATCAGGAATTACAGTCCTTTTCGCTCTAGGACGCTTAGTTTAGGAGATATGGGCAAAAGAAGTTTTTCATATAAAAATTTCAATTTTTTTAGGTTTTGGGTGGATTTTTCAATTTTTTGGAGGTGGTCACGAATTGAAGTCCTTTTCGCTCTAGGACGCTTAGTTTAGGCGATATGGTCAATTTTTTTTAGGTTTTGGGTGGATTTTTCAATTTTTGTGGGTTGGTCACGAATTAAAGTCCTTTTCGCTCTAGGACGCTTAGTTTAGGAGATATGGGCAAAAGAAGATTTTCATATAAAAATTTAAAATTTTTTAAGTTTTGGGTGGATTTTTCAATTTTTTGGGGTGGTCACGAATTAAAGTCCTTTTCGCTCTAGGACGCTTAGTTTAGGAGATATGGGCAAAAGAAGTTTTTCATATAAAAATTTCATTTTTTTTAAGTTTTGGGTGGATTTTTCAATTTTTTGGGGGTGGTCACGAATTAAAGTCCTTTTCGCTCTAGGACGCTTAGTTTAGGAGATGTGGGCAAAAGAAGTTTTTCATATAAAAATTTAAATTTTTTTAGGTTTTGGGTGGTTTTTTCAATTTTTTGGTGGTGGTCACGAATTAAAGTCCTTTTCGCTCTAGGACGCTTAGTTTAGGAAATATGGGCAATTTTTTTAGGTTTTGGGTGGATTTTTCAATTTTTTTTGGGGTGGTCTCGAATTAAAGTCCTTTTCGCTCTAGGACGCTTAGTTTAGGAGATATGGGCAAAAGAAGTTTTTCATATAAAAATTTCAATTTTTTAGGTTTTGGGTGGATTTTTAAATTTTTTGGGGGTGGTCACGAATTAAAGTCCTTTTCGCTCTAGGACGCTTAGTTTAGGAGATATGGGCAAAAGAAGTTTTTCATATAAAAATTTCAATTTTTTAGGTTTTGGGTGGATTTTTCAATTTTTTTGCGGGTGGTCACGAATTAAAGTCCTTTTCGCTCTAGGACGCTTAGTTTAGGAGATATGGGCAAAAGACGGTTTTCATATAAAAATTTCAATTTTTTTAGGTTTTGGGTGGATTTTTAAATTTAGGACGCTTAGTTTAGGAGATATGGGCAAAAAAAGTTTTTCATATAAAAATTTCAAATTTTTTCAATTTTTTAGGGGTGGTCACGAATTAAAGTCCTTTTCGCTCTAGGATGCTTAGTTTAGGAGATATGGGCAAAAAAGTTTTTCATATAAAAATTTAATTTTTTTTAGGTTTTGGGTGGATTTTTCAATTTTTAGGGGGTGGTCACGAATTAAAGTCCTTTTGGGGTGGTCACGAATTAAAGTCCTTTTCGCTCTAGGACGCTTAGTTTAGGAGATATGGGCAAAAGAAGTTTTTTATATAAAAATTTCAATTTTTTAGGTTTTGGGTGGATTTTTCAATTTTTTTGGGGGTGGTCACGAATTAAAGTCCTTTTCGCTCTAGGACGCTTAGTTTAGGAGATATGGGCAAAAGAAATTTTTCATATAAAAATTTAAATTTTTTTAGGTTTTGAGTGGATTTTTCAATTTTTTGGTGGTGGTCACGAATTAAAGTCCTTTTCGCTTTGGGACGCATATTTAAGGAGATATGGACAAAAGAAGTTTTTCATATACAAATTTAAATTTTTTTAGGTTTTGAGTGGATTTTTCAATTTTTTGGTGGTGGTCACGAATTAAAGTCCTTTTCGCTTTGGGACGCATATTTAAGGAGATATGGACAAAAGAAGTTTTTCATATACAAATTTCAATTTTGTATAGGTTTTGGGTGGATTTTTCAATTTTTTTGGGGGTGGTCCCGAATTGAAGTCCTTTTCGCTTTGGGACGCATATTTAAGGAGATATGGACAAAAGAAGTTTTTCATATACAAATTTCAATTTTGTATAGGTTTTGGGTGGATTTTTCAATTTTTTTGGGGGTGGTCCCGAATTGAAGTCCTTTTCGCTCTAGGACGCTTAGTTTAGGATATATGGGCAAAAGAAATTTTTTATATAAAAATTTCAATTTTTTAGGTTTTGGGTGGATTTTTCAATTTTTTTGGGGGTGGTCACGAATTAAAGTCCTTTTCGCTTTGGGACGCATATTTAAGGAGATATGGACAAAAGAAGTTTTTCATATACAAATTTCAATTTTGTATAGGTTTTGGGTGGATTTTTCAATTTTTTTGGGGGTGGTCCCGAATTGAAGTCCTTTTCGCTCTAGGACGCTTAGTTTAGGAGATATGGGCAAAAGAAATTTTTTATATAAAAATTTCAATTTTTTAGGTTTTGGGTGGATTTTTCAATTTTTTTGGGGGTGGTCCCGAATTGAAGTCCTTTTCGCTCTAGGACGCTTAGTTTAGGAGATATGGGCAAAAGAAATTTTTTATATAAAAATTTCAATTTTTTAGGTTTTGGGTGGATTTTTCAATTTTTTTGGGGGTGGTCACGAATTAAAGTCCTTTTCGCTCTAGGACGCTTAGTTTAGGAGATATGGGCAAAAGACGGTTTTCATATAAAAATTTCAATTTTTTTAGGTTTTGGGTGGATTTTTAAATTTAGGACGCTTAGTTTAGGAGATATGGGCAAAAAAAGTTTTTCATATAAAAATTTCAAATTTTTTCAATTTTTTAGGGGTGGTCACGAATTAAAGTCCTTTTCGCTCTAGGATGCTTAGTTTAGGAGATATGGGCAAAAAAGTTTTTCATATAAAAATTTAATTTTTTTTAGGTTTTGGGTGGATTTTTCAATTTTTAGGGGGTGGTCACGAATTAAAGTCCTTTTGGGGTGGTCACGAATTAAAGTCCTTTTCGCTCTAGGACGCTTAGTTTAGGAGATATGGGCAAAAGAAGTTTTTTATATAAAAATTTCAATTTTTTAGGTTTTGGGTGGATTTTTCAATTTTTTTGGGGGTGGTCACGAATTAAAGTCCTTTTCGCTCTAGGACGCTTAGTTTAGGAGATATGGGCAAAAGAAATTTTTCATATAAAAATTTTAATTTTTTTAGGTTTTGAGTGGATTTTTCAATTTTTTGGTGGTGGTCACGAATTAAAGTCCTTTTCGCTTTGGGACGCATATTTAAGGAGATATGGACAAAAGAAGTTTTTCATATACAAATTTAAATTTTTTTAGGTTTTGGGTGGTTTTTTCAATTTTTTGGTGGTGGTCACGAATTAAAGTCCTTTTCGCTCTAGGACGCTTAGTTTAGGAGATATGGGCAAAAGAAGTTTTTTATATAAAAATTTCAATTTTTTAGGTTTTGGGTGGATTTTTCAATTTTTTTGGGGGTGGTCACGAATTAAAGTCCTTTTCGCTCTAGGACGCTTAGTTTAGGAGATATGGGCAAAAGAAATTTTTCATATAAAAATTTAAATTTTTTTAGGTTTTGAGTGGATTTTTCAATTTTTTGGTGGTGGTCACGAATTAAAGTCCTTTTCGCTTTGGGACGCATATTTAAGGAGATATGGACAAAAGAAGTTTTTCATATACAAATTTAAATTTTTTTAGGTTTTGGGTGGTTTTTTCAATTTTTTGGTGGTGGTCACGAATTAAAGTCCTTTTCGCTCTAGGACGCTTAGTTTAGGAAATATGGGCAATTTTTTTAGGTTTTGGGTGGATTTTTCAATTTTTTGGGGTGGTCACGAATTAAAGTCCTTTTGGGGTGGTCACGAATTAAAGTCCTTTTCGCTCTAGGACGCTTAGTTTAGGAGATATGGGCAAAAGAAGTTTTTTATATAAAAATTTCAATTTTTTAGGTTTTGGGTGGATTTTTCAATTTTTTTGGGGGTGGTCACGAATTAAAGTCCTTTTCGCTCTAGGACGCTTAGTTTAGGAGATATGGGCAAAAGAAATTTTTCATATAAAAATTTAAATTTTTTTAGGTTTTGAGTGGATTTTTCAATTTTTTGGTGGTGGTCACGAATTAAAGTCCTTTTCGCTTTGGGACGCATATTTAAGGAGATATGGACAAAAGAAGTTTTTCATATACAAATTTAAATTTTTTTAGGTTTTGGGTGGTTTTTTCAATTTTTTGGTGGTGGTCACGAATTAAAGTCCTTTTCGCTCTAGGACGCTTAGTTTAGGAAATATGGGCAATTTTTTTAGGTTTTGGGTGGATTTTTCAATTTTTTGGGGTGGTCACGAATTAAAGTCCTTTTGGGGTGGTCACGAATTAAAGTCCTTTTCGCTCTAGGACGCTTAGTTTAGGAGATATGGGCAAAAGAAGTTTTTTATATAAAAATTTCAATTTTTTAGGTTTTGGGTGGATTTTTCAATTTTTTTGGGGGTGGTCACGAATTAAAGTCCTTTTCGCTCTAGGACGCTTAGTTTAGGAAATATGGGCAATTTTTTTAGGTTTTGGGTGGATTTTTCAATTTTTTGGGGTGGTCACGAATTAAAGTCCTTTTCGATCTAGGACGCTTAGTTTAAGAAATATGGGCAATTTTTTTAGGTTTTGGGTGGATTTTTCAACTTTTTGGGGGTGGTCACGAATTAAAGTCCTTTTCGCTCTAGGACGCTTAGTTTAGGAGATATGGGCAAAAGAAGTTTTTCATATAAAAATTTAAATTTTTTTAGGTTTTGAGTGGATTTTTCAATTTTTTGGTGGTGGTCACGAATTAAAGTCCTTTTCGCTTTGGGACGCATATTTAAGGAGATATGGACAAAAGAAGTTTTTCATATACAAATTTCAATTTTGTATAGGTTTTGGGTGGATTTTTCAATTTTTTTGGGGGTGGTCCCGAATTGAAGTCCTTTTCGCTCTAGGACGCTTAGTTTAGGAGATATGGGCAAAAGAAGTTTTTCATATAAAAATTTCAATTTTTTAGGTTTTGGGTGGATTTTTCAAATTTTTTGGTGGTGGTCACGAATTGAAGTCCTTTTCGCTCTAGGACGCTTAGTTTAGGAGATATGGGTAAAAGAAGTTTTTCATATAAAAATTTAAATTTTTTAGGTTTTGGGTGGATTTTTCAATTTTTGGGGGGTGGTCACGAATTAAAGTCCTTTTCGCTCTAGGACGCTTAGTTTAGGAGATATGGGCAAAAGAAGTTTTTCATATAAAAATTTCAATTTTTTTTGGTTTTGGGTGGATTTTTCAATTTTTTGGGGGTGGTCACGAATTGAAGTCCATTTCGCTCTAGGTTAGGTTAGGTTAGGTTATGTGGCAGCCCGATGTATCAGGCTCACTTAGACTATTCAGTCCATTGTGATACCACAGTGGTGAACTTCTCTCTTATCACTGAGTGCTGCCCGATTCCATGTTAAGCTCAATGACAAGGGACCTCCTTTTTATACCGAGTCCGAACGGCGTTCCACATTCCAGTGAAACCACTTAGAGAAGCTTTGAAACCCTCAGAAATGTCACCTGCATTACTGAGGTGGGATAATCCACCGCTGAAAAACTTTTTGGTGTTCGGTCGTAGCAGGAATCGAACCCACGACCTTGTGTATGCAAGGCGGGCATGCTAACAATTGCACCACGGTGGCTCCCTCTAGGACGCTTAGTTTAGGAAATATGGGCAAAAGAAGTTTTTCATATAAAAATTTCAATTATTTTAGGTTTTGGGTGGATTTTTCAATTTTTTGGAGGTGGTCACGAATTAAAGTCCTTTTCGCTCTAGAACGCATATTTAAGGAGATATGGGCAAAAGAAGTTTTTCATATAAAAATTTCAATTTTTTTAGGTTTTGGGTGGATTTTCCAATTTTTTGGGGGTGGTCACGAAGTAAAGTCCTTTTCGCTCTAGGACGCATATTTAAGGAGATATGGGCAAAATAAGTTTTTCATATAAAAATTTTAATTTTTTTAGGTTTTGGGTGGATTTTTCAATTTTTTGAGGGTGGTCACGAATTAAAGTCCTGTTCGCTCTCGGGCGCATATTAAAGGAGATATGGGCAAATTTTTTTAGGTTTTGGGTGGATTTTTAAATTTTTTGGGGGTGGTTACTAATTAAAGTCCTTTTCGCTCTAGGACGTTTAGTTTAGGAGATATGGGCAAAAGAAGTTTTTCATATAAAAATTTCAATTTTTTTAGGTTTTGGGTGGATTTTTCAATTTTTTGGGGTGGTCACGAATTAAAGTCCTTTTCGCTCTAGGACGCTTAGTTTAGGAGATATGGGCAAAAGAAGTTTTTCATATAAAAATTTCAATTTGTTAAGGTTTTGGGTGGATTTTTCAATTTTTTGGTGGTGGTCACGAATTAAAGTCCTTTTCGCTCTAGGACGCTTAGTTTAGGAGATATGGGCAAAAGAAGTTTTTCATATAAAAATTTAAAGTTTTTTAGGTTTTGGGTGGATTTTTCAATTTTTTGGGGGTGGTCACGAATTAAAGTCCTTTTCGCTCTAGGACGCTTAGTTTAGGAGATATGGGCAAACGAAGTTTTTCATATAAAAATTTCAATTTTTTTAGGTTTTGGGTGGATTTTTCATTTTTTGGTGGTGGTCACGAATTAAAGTTCTTTTGGGGTGGTCACAAATTAAAGTCCTTTTCGCTCTAGGACGCTTAGTTTAAAATTTCTATTTTTTTTAGGTTTTGGTAGGATTTTTCAATTTTTTGGGGTGGTCACGAATTAAAGTCCTTTTCGATCTAGGACGCTTAGTTTAGGAAATATGGGCAACTTTTTTAGGTTTTGGGTGGATTTTTCAATTTTTTGGGGGTGGTCACGAATTAAAGTCATTTTCGCTCTAGGACGCTTAGTTTAAGAGATATGGGCAAAAGAAGTTTTCCATATAAAAATTTAAATTTTTTTAGGTTTTGGGTGGATTTTTCAATTTTTTGGGGGTGGTCACGAATTAAAGTCCTTTTCGCTCTAGGACGCTTAGTTTAGGAGATATGGGCAAAATAAGTTGTTCATATAAAAATTTCTATTTTTTTAGGTTTTGGGTGGATTTTTCAATTTTTTGGGGGTGGTCACGAATTAAAGTACTTATCGATCTAGGACGCTTAGTTTAGGAGATATGGACAAAAGAAGTTTTTCATATAAAAGTTTGATGTTTTTAGGTTTTGGGTGGATTTTTCAATTTTTTGGGGGTGGTCATGAATTAAAGTCCGTTTCGCTCTAGGACGCTTAGTTTAGGAAATGTGGGCATTTTTTTTAGGTTTTGGGTGGATTTTTCAATTTTTTGGGGGTGGTCACGAATTAAAGTCCTTTTCGCTCTAGGACGCTTAGTTTAGGAGATATGGGCAAAAGAAATTTTTCATATAAAAATTAAAATTTTTGTAGGTGTTGGGTGGATTTTTCAATTTTTTTGGGGGTGGTCAGGAATTACAGTCCTTTTCGCTCTAGGACGTTTAGTTTAGGAGATATGGGCAAAAGAAGTTTTTCATATAAAAATTTCAATTTTTTTAGGTTTTGGGTGGATTTTTCAATTTTTTGGAGGTGGTCACGAATTGAAGTCCTTTTCGCTCTAGGACGCTTAGTTTAGGCGATATGGTCAATTTTTTTAGGTTATGGGTGGATTTTTCAATTTTTGTGGGTTGGTCACGAATTAAAGTCCTTTTCGCTCTAGGACGCTTAGTTTAGGAGATATGGGCAAAAGAAGATTTTCATATAAAAATTTTAAATTTTTTAAGTTTTGGGTGGATTTTTCAATTTTTTGGGGTGGTCACGAATTAAAGTCCTTTTCGCTCTAGGACGCATATTTAAGAGATATGGGCAAAAGAAGTTTTTCATATAAAAATTTCATTTTTTTTAAGTTTTGGGTGGATTTTTCAATTTTTTGGGGGTGGTCACGAATTAAAGTCCTTTTCGCTCTAGGGCGCTTAGTTTAGGAGATATGGGCAATTTTTTTAGGTTTTGGGTGGATTTTTCAATTTTTTTGGGGGTGGTCTCGAATTAAAGTCCTTTTCGCTCTAGGACGCTTAGTTTAGGAGATATGGGCGAAAGAAGTTTTTCATATAAAAATTTCAATTTTTTAGGTTTTGGGTGGATTTTTAAATTTTTTGGGGGTGGTCACGAATTAAAGTCCTTTTCGCTCTAGGACGCTTAGTTTAGGAGATGTGGGCAAAAGAAGTTTTTCATATAAAAATTTAAATTTTTTTAGGTTTTGGGTGGTTTTTTCAATTTTTTGGTGGTGGTCACGAATTAAAGTCCTTTTCGCTCTAGGACGCTTAGTTTAGGAAATATGGGCAATTTTTTTAGGTTTTGGGTGGATTTTTCAATTTTTTTGGGGGTGGTCTCGAATTAAAGTCCTTTTCGCTCTAGGACGCTTAGTTTAGGAGATATGGGCGAAAGAAGTTTTTCATATAAAAATTTCAATTTTTTAGGTTTTGGGTGGATTTTTAAATTTTTTGGGGGTGGTCACGAATTAAAGTCCTTTTCGCTCTAGGACGCTTAGTTTAGGAGATATGGGCAAAAGAAGTTTTTTATATAAAAATTTCAATTTTTTTAGGTTTTGGGTGGATTTTTCAATTTTTTTGGGGGTGGTCACGAATTAAAGTCCTTTTCGCTCTAGGACGCTTAGTTTAGGAGATATGGGCAAAAGAAGTTTTTCATATACAAATTAAAATTTTTGTAGGTGTTGGGTGGATTTTTCAATTTTTTTGGGGTGGTCACGAATTAAAGTCCTTTTCGCTCTAGGACGCTTAGTTTAGGAGATATGGGCAAAAGAAGTTTTTTATATAAAAATTTCAATTTTTTTAGGTTTTGGGTGGATTTTTCAATTTTTTTGGGGGTGGTCACGAATTAAAGTCCTTTTCGCTCTAGGACGCTTAGTTTAGGAGATATGGGCAAAAGAAGTTTTTCATATACAAATTAAAATTTTTGTAGGTGTTGGGTGGATTTTTCAATTTTTTTGCGGGTGGTCACGAATTAAAGTCCTTTTCGCTCTAGGACGCTTAGTTTAGGAGATATGGGCAAAAGACGGTTTTCATATAAAAATTTCAATTTTTTTAGGTTTTGGGTGGATTTTTAAATTTAGGACGCTTAGTTTAGGAGATATGGGCAAAAGAAGTTTTTCATATAAAAATTTCAATTTTTTCAATTTTTTGGGGGTGGTCTCGAATTAAAGTCCTTTTCGCTCTAGGACGCTTAGTTTAGGAGATATGGGCAAAAGAAGTTTTTCATATAAAAATTTCAAATTTTTTAGGGGTGGTCACGAATTAAAGACCTTTTCGCTCTAGGATGCTTAGTTTAGGAGATATGGGCAAAAAAGTTTTTCATATAAAAATTTAATTTTTTTTAGGTTTTGGGTGGATTTTTCAATTTTTAGGGGGTGGTCACGAATTAAAGTCCTTTTGGGGGGTGGTCACGAATTAAAGTCCTTTTCGCTCTAAGACGCTTAGTTTAGGAGATATGGGCAAAAGAAGTTTTTTATATAAAAATTTCAATTTTTTTAGGTTTTGGGTGGATTTTTCAATTTTTTTGGGGGTGGTCACGAATTAAAGTCCTTTTCGCTCTAGGACGCTTAGTTTAGGAGATATGGGCAAAAGAAATTTTTCATAAAAAAATTTAATTTTTTTAGGTTTTGGGTGGATTTTTCAATATTTTGGGGTGGTCACGAATTAAAGTCCTTTTCGATCTAGGACGCTTAGTTTAAGAAATATGGGCAATTTTTTTAGGTTTTGGGTGGATTTTTCAACTTTTTGGGGGTGGTCACGAATTAAAGTCCTTTTCGCTCTAGGACGCTTAGTTTAGGAGATATGGGCAAAAGAAGTTTTTAATGTCATTTTCGCTCTAGGTCGCTTAGTTTTGGAGATATGGGCAAAAGAAGTTTTTCATATAAAAATTTAAGTTTGTTTTAGTTTTGGGTGGATTTTTCAATTTTTTGGGGGTGGTCACGAATTAAAGTCCTTTTCGCTCTAGGACGCTTAGTTTAGGAAATATGGGCAATTTTTTAGGTTTTGGGTGGATTTTTCAATTTTTGGGGGTGGTCACGAATTAAAGTCCTTTTCGCTCTAGGACGCTTTTTTTAGGAGATATGGGCAAAATAAGTTTTTCATATAAAAATTTCTATTTTTTTAGGTTTTGGGTGGATTTTTAAATTTTTTGGGGTGGTCACGAATTAAAGTCCTTTTCGAACTAGGACGCTTAGTTTAGTAAATATGGGCAATTTTTTAGGTTTTGGGTGGATTTTTCAATTTATTGGGGGTGGTCACGAATTAAAGTCCTTTTCGCTCTATGACGCTTAGTTTAGGATATATGGGCAAAAGAAGTTTTTCATATAAAAATTTCAATTTTTTTAGGTTTTGGGTGGATTTTTCAATTTTTTGGGGGTGGTCACGAATTGAAGTCCTTTTCGCTCTAGGACGCATATTTAAGGAGATATGGGCAAAAGAAGTTTTTCATATAAAAATTTCAATGTTTTTAGGTTTTGGGTGGATTTTTAAATTTTTTGGGGGTGGTCATGAATTAAAGTCCTTTTCGCTCTAGGACGCTTAGTTTAGTAAATATGGGCAATTTTTTAGGTTTTGGGTGGATTTTTCAATTTTTTGGGGGTGGTCATGAATTAAAGTCCTTTTCGCTCTAGGACGCATATTTAAGGAGATATGGGCAAAAGAAGTTTTTCATATAAAAATTTCAATGTTTTTAGGTTTTGGGTGGATTTTTAAATTTTTTGGGGGTGGTCATGAATTAAAGTCCTTTTCGCTCTAGGACGCTTAGTTTAGTAAATATGGGCAATTTTTTAGGTTTTGGGTGGATTTTTCAATTTTTTGGGGGTGGTCATGAATTAAAGTCCTTTTCGCTCTAGGACGCTTAGTTTAGTAAATATGGGCAATTTTTTAGGTTTTGGGTGGATTTTTCAATTTTTTGGGGGTGGTCACGAATTAAAGTCCTTTTCGCTCTATGACGCTTAGTTTAGGAGATATGGGCAAAATAACTTTTTCATATAAAAATTTAAATTTTTTTAGGTTTTGGGTGGATTTTTCAACTTTTTGGGGGTGGTCACGAATTAAAGTCCTTTTCGCTCTAGGACGCTTAGTTTAGGAAATATGGGCAAAAGAAGTTTTTCATATAAAAATTTCAATTTTTTTGGTTTTGGGTGGATTTTTTAATTTTTTGGGGGTGGTCACGAATTAAAGTCCTTTTCGCTCTAGGACGCATATTTAAGGAGATATGGGCAAAAGAAGTTTTCCATATAAAAATTTAAATTTTTTTAGGTTTTGGGTGGATTTTTCAATTTTTTGGGGGTGGTCACGAATTGAAGTCCTTTTCGCTCTAGGACACTTAGTTTAGGAGATATGGGCAAAAGAAGTTTTTCATATAAAAATTTCAATTTTTTTAGGTTTTGGGTGGATTTTCCAATTTTTTGGGGGTGGTCACGAATTAAAGTCCTTTTCGCTCTAAGACGCTTAGTTTAGGAGATATAGGCAAAATAAGTTTTTCATATAAAAATTTTAATTTTTTTAGGTTTTGGGTGGATTTTTAAATTTTTTGGGGGTGGTCACGAATTAAAGTCCTGTTCGCTCTCGGGCGCATATTTAAGGAGATATGGGCAAATTTTTTTAGGTTTTGGGTGGATTTTTCAATTTTTTGGGTGTGGTCACTAATTAAAGTCCTTTTCGCTCTAGGACGCTTAGTTTAGGAGATATGGGCAAAAGAAGTTTTTCATATAAAAATTTCAATTTTTTTAGGTTTTGGGTGGATTTTTCAATTTTTTGGGGTGGTCACGAATTAAAGTCCTTTTCGCTCTAGGACGCTTAGTTTAGGAGATATGGGCAAAAGAAGTTTTTCATATAAAAATTTAAATTTTTTTAGGTTTTGGGTGGATTTTTCAATTGTTTGGGGGTGGTCACGATTTAAAGTCCTTTTGGGGTGGTCACGAATTAAAGTCCTTTTCGCTCTATGACGCTTAGTTTAGGATATATGGGCAAAAGAAGTTTTTCATATAAAAATTTCAATTTTTTTAGGTTTTGGGTGGATTTTTCAATTTTTTGGGGGTGGTCACGAATTGAAGTCCTTTTCGCTCTAGGACGCATATTTAAGGAGATATGGGCAAAAGAAGTTTTTCATATAAAAATTTCAATGTTTTTAGGTTTTGGGTGGATTTTTAAATTTTTTGGGGGTGGTCATGAATTAAAGTCCTTTTCGCTCTAGGACGCTTAGTTTAGTAAATATGGGCAATTTTTTAGGTTTTGGGTGGATTTTTCAATTTTTTGGGGGTGGTCATGAATTAAAGTCCTTTTCGCTCTAGGACGCTTAGTTTAGTAAATATGGGCAATTTTTTAGGTTTTGGGTGGATTTTTCAATTTTTTGGGGGTGGTCACGAATTAAAGTCCTTTTCGCTCTATGACGCTTAGTTTAGGAGATATGGGCAAAATAACTTTTTCATATAAAAATTTAAATTTTTTTAGGTTTTGGGTGGATTTTTCAATTTTTTGGGGGTGGTCACGAATTGAAGTCGTTTTCGCTCTAGGACGCTTAGTTTAGGAAATATGGGCAAAAGAAGTTTTTCATATAAAAATTTCAATTTTTTAGGTTTTGGGTGGATTTTTCAATTTTTTGGGGGTGGTCACGAATTAAAGTCCTTTTCGCTCTAGGACGCTTAGTTTAGGAGATATGGGCAAAAGAAGTTTTTCATATAAAAATTTAAATTTTTTTAGGTTTTGGGTGGATTTTTCAATTGTTTGGGGGTGGTCACGATTTAAAGTCCTTTTGGGGTGGTCACGAATTGAAGTCCTTTTCGCTCTAGGACGCTTAGTTTAGGAGATATGGGCAAACGAAGTTTTTCATATAAAAATTTCAATTTTTTTAGGTTTTGGGTGGATTTTCCAATTTTTTGGGGGTGGTCACGAATTAAAGTCCTTTTCGCTCTAAGACGCTTAGTTTAGGAGATATAGGCAAAATAAGTTTTTCATATAAAAATTTTAATTTTTTTTGGTTTTGGGTGGATTTTTAAATTTTTTGGGGGTGGTCACGAATTAAAGTCCTGTTCGCTCTCGGGCGCATATTTAAGGAGATATGGGCAAATTTTTTTAGGTTTTGGGTGGATTTTTCAATTTTTTGGGTGTGGTCACTAATTAAAGTCCTTTTCGCTCTAGGACGCTTAGTTTAGGAGATATGGGCAAAAGAAGTTTTTCATATAAAAATTTCAATTTTTTTAGGTTTTGGGTGGATTTTTCAATTTTTTGGGGTGGTCACGAATTAAAGTCCTTTTCGCTCTAGGACGCTTAGTTTAGGAGATATGGGCAAAAGAAGTTTTTCATATAAAAATTTAAATTTTTTTAGGTTTTGGGTGGATTTTTCAATTGTTTGGGGGTGGTCACGATTTAAAGTCCTTTTGGGGTGGTCACGAATTAAAGTCCTTTTCGCTCTATGACGCTTAGTTTAGGATATATGGGCAAAAGAAGTTTTTCATATAAAAATTTCAATTTTTTTAGGTTTTGGGTGGATTTTTCAATTTTTTGGGGGTGGTCACGAATTGAAGTCCTTTTCGCTCTAGGACGCATATTTAAGGAGATATGGGCAAAAGAAGTTTTTCATATAAAAATTTCAATGTTTTTAGGTTTTGGGTGGATTTTTAAATTTTTTGGGGGTGGTCATGAATTAAAGTCCTTTTCGCTCTAGGACGCTTAGTTTAGTAAATATGGGCAATTTTTTAGGTTTTGGGTGGATTTTTCAATTTTTTGGGGGTGGTCATGAATTAAAGTCCTTTTCGCTCTAGGACGCTTAGTTTAGTAAATATGGGCAATTTTTTAGGTTTTGGGTGGATTTTTCAATTTTTTGGGGGTGGTCACGAATTAAAGTCCTTTTCGCTCTATGACGCTTAGTTTAGGAGATATGGGCAAAATAACTTTTTCATATAAAAATTTAAATTTTTTTAGGTTTTGGGTGGATTTTTCAATTTTTTGGGGGTGGTCACGAATTGAAGTCGTTTTCGCTCTAGGACGCTTAGTTTAGGAAATATGGGCAAAAGAAGTTTTTCATATAAAAATTTCAATTTTTTAGGTTTTGGGTGGATTTTTCAATTTTTTGGGGGTGGTCACGAATTAAAGTCCTTTTCGCTCTAGGACGCATATTTAAGGAGATATGGGCAAAAGAAGTTTTCCATATAAAAATTTAAATTTTTTTAGGTTTTGGGTGGATTTTTCAATTTTTTGGGGGTGGTCACGAATTGAAGTCCTTTTCGCTCTAGGACACTTAGTTTAGGAGATATGGGCAAAAGAAGTTTTTCATATAAAAATTTCAATTTTTTTAGGTTTTGGGTGGATTTTCCAATTTTTTGGGGGTGGTCACGAATTAAAGTCCTTTTCGCTCTAAGACGCTTAGTTTAGGAGATATAGGCAAAATAAGTTTTTCATATAAAAATTTTAATTTTTTTAGGTTTTGGGTGGATTTTTAAATTTTTTGGGGGTGGTCACGAATTAAAGTCCTGTTCGCTCTCGGGCGCATATTTAAGGAGATATGGGCAAATTTTTTTAGGTTTTGGGTGGATTTTTCAATTTTTTGGGTGTGGTCACGAATTAAAGTCCTTTTCGCTCTAGGACGCTTAGTTTAGGAGATATGGGCAAAAGAAGTTTTTCATATCAAAATTTCAATTTTTTTAGGTTTTGGGTGGATTTTTCAATTTTTTGGGGTGGTCACGAATTAAAGTCCTTTTCGCTCTAGGACGCTTAGTTTAGGAGATATGGGCAAAAGAAGTTTTTCATATAAAAATTTAAATTTTTTTAGGTTTTGGGTGGATTTTTCAATTGTTTGGGGGTGGTCACGATTTAAAGTCCTTTTGGGGTGGTCACGAATTGAAGTCCTTTTCGCTCTAGGACGCTTAGTTTAGGAGATATGGGCAAACGAAGTTTTTCATATAAAAATTTCAATTTTTTTAGGTTTTGGGTGGATTTTTCATTTTTTGGGGGTGGTCACGAATTAAAGTTCTTTTGGGGTGGTCACAAATTAAAGTCCTTTTCGCTCTAGGACGCTTAGTTTAGGAGATATGGGCAAAAGAAGTTTTTCATTTAAAAATTTCTATTTTTTTTAGGTTTTGGGAGGATTTTTCAATTTTTTGGGGTGGTCACGAAGTAAGTCCTTTTCGATCTAGGACGCTTAGTTTAGGAAATATGGGCAATTTTTTTAGGTTTTGGGTGGATTTTTCAATTTTTTGGGGGTGGTCACGAATTAAAGTCATTTTCGCTCTAGGACGCTTAGTTTAAGAGATATGGGCAAAAGAAGTTTTTCATATAAAAATTTCAATTTTTTTAGGTTTTGGGTGGATTTTTCAATTTTTTGGGGGTGGTCATGAATTAAAGTCCTTTTCGCTCTAGGACGCTTAGTTTAGGAGATATGGGCAAAATAAGTTTATCATATAAAAATTTCTATTTTTTTAGGTTTTGGGTGGATTTTTCAATTTTTTGGGGGTGGTCACGAATTAAAGTCCTTTTCGCTCTAGGACGCTTAGTTTAGGAGATATGGGCAAAAGAAATTTTTCATATAAAAATTAAAATTTTTGTAGGTGTTGGGTGGATTTTTCAATTTTTTTGGGGGTGGTCAGGAATTAAAGTCCTTTTCGCTCTAGGACGCTTAGTTTAGGAGATATGGGCAAAAGAAGTTTTTCATATAAAAATTTCAATTTTTTTAAGTTTTGGGTGGATTTTGCAATTTTTTGGTGGTGGTCACGAATTGAAGTCCTCTTCGCTCTAGGACGCTTAGTTTAGGCGATATGGTAAATTTTTTTAGGTTTTGGGTGGATTTTTCAATTTTTTTGGGGTGGTCACGAATTAAAGTCCTTTTCGCTCTAGGACGCTTAGTTTAGGAGATATGGGCAAAAGAAGATTTTCATATAAAAATTTAAAATTTTTTAAGTTTTGGGTGGATTTTTCAATTTTTTGGGGTGGTCACGAATTAAAGTCCTTTTCGCTCTAGGACGCTTAGTTTAGGAGATATGGGCAAAAGAAGTTTTTCATATAAAAATTTCATTTTTTTAAGTTTTGGGTGGATTTTTCAATTTTTTGGGGGTGGTCACGAATTAAAGTCCTTTTCGCTCTAGGACGCTTAGTTTTGGAAATATGGGCAATTTTTTTAGGTTTTGGGTGGATTTTTCAATTTTTTGGGGGGGTCTCGAATTAAAGTCCTTTTCGCTCTAGGACGCTTAGTTTAGGAGATATGGGCAAAAGAAGTTTTTCATATAAAAATTTCAATTTTTTAGGTTTTGGGTGGATTTTTAAATTTTTTGGGGGTGGTCACGAATTAAAGTCCTTTTCGATCTAGGACGCTTAGTTTAGGAGATATGCGCAAAAGAAGATTTTCATATAACAAATTAAAATTTTTTAGGTTTTGGGTGGATTTTTAAATTTTTTGGTGGTGGTCACGAATAAAAGTCCTTTTCGCTCTAGAACGCTTAGTTTAGGAGATATGGGCAAAAGAAGTTTTTCATATAAAAATTTCAATTTTTTTAGGTTTTGGGTGGATTTTGCAATTTTTTGGTGGTGGTCACGAATTGAAGTCCTTTTCGCTCTAGGACGCTTAGTTTAGGCGATATGGTAAATTTTTTTAGGTTTTGGGTGGATTTTTCAATTTTTTTGGGGTGGTCACGAATTAAAGTCCTTTTCGCTCTAGGACGCTTAGTTTAGGAGATATGGGCAAAAGAAGATTTTCATATAAAAATTTAAAATTTTTTAAGTTTTGGGTGGATTTTTCAATTTTTTGGGGTGGTCACGAATTAAAGTCCTTTTCGCTCTAGGACGCTTAGTTTAGGAGATATGGGCAAAAGAAGTTTTTCATATAAAAATTTCATTTTTTTAAGTTTTGGGTGGATTTTTCAATTTTTTGGGGGTGGTCACGAATTAAAGTCCTTTTCGCTCTAGGACGCTTAGTTTTGGAAATATGGGCAATTTTTTTAGGTTTTGGGTGGATTTTTCAATTTTTTGGGGGGGTCTCGAATTAAAGTCCTTTTCGCTCTAGGACGCTTAGTTTAGGAGATATGGGCAAAAGAAGTTTTTCATATAAAAATTTCAATTTTTTAGGTTTTGGGTGGATTTTTAAATTTTTTGGGGGTGGTCACGAATTAAAGTCCTTTTCGATCTAGGACGCTTAGTTTAGGAGATATGCGCAAAAGAAGATTTTCATATAACAAATTAAAATTTTTTAGGTTTTGGGTGGATTTTTAAATTTTTTGGTGGTGGTCACGAATAAAAGTCCTTTTCGCTCTAGAACGCTTAGTTTAGGAGATATGGGCAAAAGAAGTTTTTCATATAAAAATTTCAATTTTTTTAGGTTTTGGGTGGATTTTGCAATTTTTTGGTGGTGGTCACGAATTGAAGTCCTTTTCGCTCTAGGACGCTTAGTTTAGGCGATATGGTAAATTTTTTTAGGTTTTGGGTGGATTTTTCAATTTTTTTGGGGTGGTCACGAATTAAAGTCCTTTTCGCTCTAGGACGCTTAGTTTAGGAGATATGGGCAAAAGAAGATTTTCATATAAAAATTTAAAATTTTTTAAGTTTTGGGTGGATTTTTCAATTTTTTGGGGTGGTCACGAATTAAAGTCCTTTTCGCTCTAGGACGCTTAGTTTAGGAGATATGGACAAAAGAAGTTTTTCATATAAAAATTTCATTTTTTTAAGTTTTAGGTGGATTTTTCAATTTTTTGGGGGTGGTCACGAATTAAAGTCCTTTTCGCTCTAGGACGCTTAGTTTTGGAAATATGGGCAATTTTTTTAGGTTTTGGGTGGATTTTTCAATTTTTTGGGGGGGTCTCGAATTAAAGTCCTTTTCGCTCTAGGACGCTTAGTTTAGAAGATATGGGCAAAAGAAGTTTTTCATATAAAAATTTCAATTTTTTAGGTTTTGGGTGGATTTTTAAATTTTTTGGGGGTGGTCACGAATTAAAGTCCTTTTCGATCTAGGACGCTTAGTTTAGGAGATATGCGCAAAAGAAGATTTTCATATAACAAATTAAAATTTTTTAGGTTTTGGGTGGATTTTTAAATTTTTTGGGGGTGGTCACGAATTAAAGTCCTTTTCGCTCTAGGACGCTTAGTTTTGGAAATATGGGCAATTTTTTTAGGTTTTGGGTGGATTTTTCAATTTTTTGGGGGGGTCTCGAATTAAAGTCCTTTTCGCTCAAGGACGCTTAGTTTAGGAGGTATGGGCAAAAGAAGTTTTTCATATAAAAATTTCAATTTTTTTAGGTTTTGGGTGGATTTTTCAATTTTTTGGGGGTGGTCACGAATTAAAGTCCTTTTCGCTCTAGGACGCTTAGTTTAGGAAATATGGGCAAGTTTTTTTTAGTTTTTGGGTGGATTTTTCAATTTTTTGGGGGTGGTCACGAATTAAAGTCCTTTTCGCTCCAGGACGTTTAGTTTAGGAGATATGGGCAAAAGAAGTTTTTCATATAAAAATTTCAATTTTTTCAATTTTTTGGGGGTGGTCACGAATTAAAGTCCTTTTCGCTCTAGGACGCTTAGTTTAGGAGATATGGGCAAAAGAAGTTTTTCATATAAAAATTTCAATTTTTTTAGGTTTTGGGTGGATTTTTCAATTTTTTTGGGGGTGGTCACGAATTAAAGTCCTTTTCGCTCTAGGACGCTTAGTTTAGGAGATATGGGCAACAGAAGTTTTTCATATAAAAATTTCAATTTTTTTAGGTTTTGGGTGGATTTTTCAATTTTTTGGGGGTGGTCACGAATTAAAGTCCTTTTCGCTCTAGGACGCTTAGTTTAGGAAATATGGGCAAGTTTTTTTAGTTTTTAGGTGGATTTTTCAATTTTTTGAGGGTGGTCACGAATTAAAGTCCTTGTCGCTCTAGGACGCTTAGTTTAGGAGATATGGGCAAAAGAAGTTTTTCATATAAAAATTTCAATTTTTTCAATTTTTTGGGGGTGGTCATGAATTAAAGTCCTTTTGGTTCTAGGACGCTTAGTTTAGGAGATATGGGCAAAAGAAGTTTTTCATATAAAAATTTCAATTTTTTTTAGGTTTTGGGTGGATTTTTCAATTTTTTGGGGTGGTCACGAATTAAAGTCCTTTTCGAACTAGGACGCTTAGTTTAGGAGATATGGGCAATAGAAGTTTTTCATATAAAAATTTTATTTTTTTAGGTTTTGGGTGGATTTTTGAATTTTTTGGGGGTGGTCATGAATTAAAGTCCTTTTCGGTCTAGGACGCTTAGTTTAGGAAATATGGGCAATTTTTTAGGTTTTGGGTGTATTTTTCAATTTTTTGGGGGTGGTCACGAATTAAAATCCTTTTCGCTCTATGACGCTTAGTTTAGGATATATGGGCAAAAGAAGTTGTTCATATAAAAATTTCAATTTTTTCGATTTTTTGGGGGTGGTCACGAATTAAAGTCCTTTTGGGGTGGTCACGAATTAAAGTCCTTTTCGATCTAGGACGCTTAGTTTAGGAAATATGGGCATTTTTTTTAGGTTTTGGATGGATTTTTCAATTTTTTGGGGGTGGTCACGAATTAAAGTCCTTTTCGCTCTAGGACGCTTAGTTTAGGAGATATGGACAAAAGAAGTTTTTCATATAAAAATTTCAATTTTTTTAGGTTTTGGGTCGATTTTTCAATTTTTTTGGGGGTGGTCACGAATTAAAGTCCTTTTCGCTCTAGGACGCTTAGTTTAGGAGATATGGGCAAAATAAGTTTTTCATATAAAAATTTCTATTTTTTTAGGTTTTGGGTGGATTTTTCAATTTTTTGGGGTGGTCACGAATTAAAGTCCTTTTCTCTCTAGGACGTTTAGTTTAGGAGATATGGGCAAAAGAAGTTTTTCATACAAAAATTTCTATTTTTTTAGGTTTTGGGTGGATTTTTCAATGAATGAATTAGAAAAATTTCAATTTTTTTAGGTTTTGGGTGGATTTTTCAATTTTTTGGGGGTGGTCACGAATTAAAGTCCTTTTCGCTTTAGGACGCTTAGTTTAAAAGATATGGGCAAAAGAAAATTTTCATATAAAAATTTTATTTTTTTTTTTTTGGGTGGATTTTTTAATTTTTTGAGGGTGGTCACGAATTAAAGTCCTTTTCGCTCTAGGACGCATATTTAAGGAGATATGGACAAAAGAAGTTTTTCATATAAAAATTTAAATTTTTTTAGGTTTTGGGTGGATTTTTCAATTTTTTTGGGGGTGGTCACGAATTTAAGTCCTTTTCGCTCTAGGACGCTTAGTTTAGGAGATATGGGCAAAAGAAGTTTTTCATATAAAAATTTCAATTTTTTTAGGTTTTGGGTGGATTTTTCAATTTTTTGGGGGTGGTCACGAATTTAAGTCCTTTTCGCTTTAGGACGCCTAGTTTAAAAGATATGGGCAAAAGAAAATTTTCATATAAAAATTTTATTTTTTTTAGGTTTTGGGTGGATTTTTCATTTTTTTGAGGGTGGTCACAAATTAAAGTCCGTTTCGCTCTAAGACGCATATTTAAGGAGATATGGACAAAAGAAGTTTTTCATATAAAAATTTCAATTTTTTTAGGTTTTGGGTGGATTTTTCAATTTTTTGAGGGTGGTCACGAATTAAAGTCCTTTTCGCTCTAGGACGCATATTTAAGGAGATATGGGCAAAAGAAGTTTTTCATATAAAAATTAAATTTTTTTTTTAGGTTTTGGGTGAATTTTTCAATTTTTTGGGGGTGGTCACGAATTAAAGTCCTTTTCGCTCTAGGACGCTTAGTTTAGGAGATATGGGCAAAAGAAGTTTTTCATATAAAAATTAAAATTTTTGTAGGTGTTGGGTGGATTTTTCAATTTTTTTGGTGGTGGTCAGGAATTAAAGTCCTTTTCGCTCTAGGGCGCTTAGTTTAAGAGATATGGGCAAAAAAAGTTTTTCATATAAAAATTTCAATTTTTTTAGGTTTTGGGTGGATTTTTCAATTATTTGGAGGTGGTCACGAATTGAAGTCCTTTTCGCTCTAGGACGCTTAGTTTAGGCGATATGGTCAATTTTTTAGGTTATGGGTGGATTTTTCAATTTTTGTGGGTTGGTCACGAATTAAAGTCCTTTTCGCTCTAGGACGCTTAGTTTAGGAGATATGGGCAAAAGAAGATTTTCATATAAAAATTTAAAATTTTTTAAGTTTTGGGTGGATTTTTCAATTTTTTGGGGTGGTCACGAATTAAAGTCCTTTTTGCTCTAGGACGCTTAGTTTAGGAGATATGGGCAAAAGAAGTTTTTCATATAAAAATTTCATTTTTTTTTAAGTTTTGGGTGGATTTTTCAATTTTTTGGGGGTGGTCACGAATTAAAGTCCTTTTCGCTCTAGGACGCTTAGTTTAGGAGATGTGGGCAAAAGAAGTTTTTCATATAAAAATTTAAATTTTTTTAGATTTTGGGTGGTTTTTTCAATTTTTTGGTGGTGGTCACGAATTATAGTCCTTTTCGCTCTAGGACGCTTAGTTTAGGAAATATGGGCAATTTTTTTAGGTTTTGGGTGGATTTTTCAATTTTTTTGGGGGTGGTCTCGAATTAAAGTCCTTTTCGCTCTAGGACGCTTAGTTTAGGAGATATGGGCGAAAGAAGTTTTTCATATAAAAATTTCAATTTTTTAGGTTTTGGGTGGATTTTTCAATTTTTTTGGGGGTGGTCTCGAATTAAAGTCCTTTTCGCTCTAGGACGCTTAGTTTAGGAGATATGGGCAAAAGACGGTTTTCATATAAAAATTTCAATTTTTTTAGGTTTTGGGTGGATTTTTAAATTTAGGACGCTTAGTTTAGGAGATATGGGCAAAAGAAGTTTTTCATATAAAAATTTCAATTTTTTCAATTTTTTGGGGGTGGTGACGAATTAAAGTCCTTTTCGCTCTAGGACGCTTAGTTTAGGAGATATGGGCAAAAGAAGTTTTTCATATAAAAATTTCAAATTTTTTAGGGGTGGTCACGAATTAAAGTCCTTTTCGCTCTAGGATGCTTAGTTTAGGAGATATGGGCAAAAAAGTTTTTCATATAAAAATTTAATTTTTTTTAGGTTTTGGGTGGATTTTTCAATTTTTAGGGGGTGGTCACGAATTAAAGTCCTTTTGGGGTGGTCACGAATTAAAGTCCTTTTCGCTCTAGGACGCTTAGTTTAGGAGATATGGGCAAAAGAAGTTTTTCATATAAAAATTTCAAATTTTTTAGGGGTGGTCACGAATTAAAGTCCTTTTCGCTCTAGGATGCTTAGTTTAGGAGATATGGGCAAAAAAGTTTTTCATATAAAAATTTAATTTTTTTTAGGTTTTGGGTGGATTTTTCAATTTTTAGGGGGTGGTCACGAATTAAAGTCCTTTTGGGGTGGTCACGAATTAAAGTCCTTTTCGCTCTAGGACGCTTAGTTTAGGAGATATGGGCAAATTTTTTTAGGTTTTGGGTGGATTTTTCAATTTTTTTGGGGGTGGTCACGAATTAAAGTCCTTTTCGCTCTAGGACGCTTAGTTTAGGAGATATGGGCAAAAGAAATTTTTCATAAAAAATTTAATTTTTTTTAGGTTTTGGGTGGATTTTTCAATTTTTTGGGGTGGTCACGAATTAAAGTCCTTTTCGATCTAGGACGCTTAGTTTAAGAAATATGGGCAATTTTTTTAGGTTTTGGGTGGATTTTTCAACTTTTTGGGGGTGGTCACGAATTAAAGTCCTTTTCGCTCTAGGACGCTTAGTTTAGGAGATATGGGCAAAAGAAGTTTTTAATGTCATTTTCGCTCTAGGTCGCTTAGTTTTGGAGATATGGGCAAAAGAAGTTTTTCATATAAAAATTTAAGTTTGTTTTAGTTTTGGGTGGATTTTTTAATTTTGTGGGGGTGGTCACGAATTAAAGTCCTTTTCGCTCTAGGACGCTTAGTTTAGGAAATATGGGCAATTTTTTTAGGTTTTGGGTGGATTTTTCAATTTTTGGGGGTGGTCACGAATTAAAGTCCTTTTCGCTCTAGGACGCTTTGTTTAGGAGATATGGGCAAAATAAGTTTTTCATATAAAAATTTCTATTTTTTTAGGTTTTGGGTGGATTTTTCAATTTTTTGGGGTGGTCACGAATTAAAGTCCTTTTCGAACTAGGACGCTTAGTTTAGTAAATATGGGCAATTTTTTAGGTTTTGGGTGGATTTTTCAATTTTTTGGGGGTGGTCACGAATTAAAGTCCTTTTCGCTCTATGACGCTTAGTTTAGGATATATGGGCAAAAGAAGTTTTTCATATAAAAATTTCAATTTTTTTAGGTTTTGGGTGGATTTTTCATTTTTTTGGGGGTGGTCACGAATTGAAGTCCTTTTCGCTCTAGGACGCATATTTAAGGAGATATGGGCAAAAGAAGTTTTTCATATAAAAATTTCAATGTTTTTAGGTTTTGGGTGGATTTTTCAATTTTTTGGGGGTGGTCATGAATTAAAGTCCTTTTCGCTCTAGGACGCTTAGTTTAGTAAATATGGGCAATTTTTTAGGTTTTGGGTGGATTTTTCAATTTTTTGGGGGTGGTCATGAATTAAAGTCCTTTTCGCTCTAGGACGCTTAGTTTAGTAAATATGGGCAATTTTTTAGGTTTTGGGTGGATTTTTCAATTTTTTGGGGGTGGTCACGAATTAAAGTCCTTTTCGCTCTATGACGCTTAGTTTAGGAGATATGGGCAAAAGAACTTTTTCATATAAAAATTTAAATTTTTTTAGGTTTTGGGTGGATTTTTCAATTTTTTGGGGTGGTCACGAATTAAAGTCCTTTTCGCTCTAGGACGCTTAGTTTAGGAGATATGGGCAAAAGAAGTTTTTCATATAAAAATTTCAATTTTTTAAGGTTTTGGGTGGATTTTTCAATTTTTTGGGGGTGGTCACGAATTAAAGTCCTTTTCGCTCTAGGACGCTTAGTTTAGAAGATATGGGCAAAAGAAGTTTTTCATATAAAAATGTAAATTTTTTGAGGTTTTGGGTGGATTTTTCAATTTTTTGGTGGTGGTCACGAATTAAAGTCCTTTTCGCTCTAGGACGCATATTTAAGGAGATATGGGCAAAAGAAGTTTTTCATATAAAAATTTCAATTTTTTAGGTTTTGGGTGGATTTTTCAATTTTTTGGGGGTGGTCACGAATTAAAGTTCTTTTGGGGTGGTCACGAATTAAAGTCCTTTTCGCTCTAGGACGCTTAGTTTAGGAGATATGGGCAAAGGAAGTTTTTCATATAAAAATTTCAAATTTTTTTTAGGTTTTGGGTGGATTTTTCAATTGTTTGGGGGTGGTCACGAATTAAAGTCCTTTTGGGGTGGTCACGAATTAAAGTCCTTTTCGCTCTAGGACGCTTAGTTTAGGAGATATGGGCAAAATAAGTTTTTCATATAAAAATTTAAATTTTTTTAGGTTTTGGGTGGATTTTTCAATTGTTTGGGGGTGGTCACGAAGTAAGTCCTTTTCGATCTAGGACGCTTAGTTTAGGAAATATGGGCAATTTTTTTAGGTTTTGGGTGGATTTTTCAATTTTTTGGGGGTGGCCACGAATTAAAGTCATTTTCGCTCTAGGACGCTTAGTTTAAGAGATATGGGCAAAAGAAGTTTTTCATATAAAAATTTCAATTTTTTTAGGTTTTGGGTGGATTTTTAAATTTTTTGGGGTTGGTCACAAATTAAAGTCCTTTTCGCTCTAGGACGCTTAGTTTAAGAGATATGGGCAAAAGAAGTTTTTCATATAAAAATTTCAATTTTTTTAGGTTTTGGGTGGATTTTTCAATTTTTTGGGGGTGGTCACGAATTAAAGTCCTTTTCGCTCTAGGACGCTTAGTTTAGGAGACATGGGCAAAATAAGTTTATCATATAAAAATTTCTATTTTTTTAGGTTTTGGGTGGATTTTTCAATTTTTTGGGGGTGGTCATGAATTAAAGTCCGTTTCGCTCTAGAACGCTTAGTTAGGAAATATGGGCGTTTTTTTTAGGTTTTGGGTGGATTTTTCAATTTTTTGGGGGTGGTCACGAATTAAAGTCCTTTTCGCTCTAGGACGCTTAGTTTAGGAGATATGGGCAAAAGAAATTTTTCATATAAAAATTAAAATTTTTGTAGGTGTTGGGTGGATTTTTCAATTTTTTTGGGGGTGGTCAGGAATTAAAGTCCTTTTCGCTCTAGGACGCTTAGTTTAGGAGATATGGGCAAAAGAAGTTTTTCATATAAAAATTTCAATTTTTTTAGGTTTTGGGTGGATTTTGCAATTTTTTGGTGGTGGTCACGAATTGAAGTCCTTCTCGCTCTAGGACGCTTAGTTTAGGCGATATGGTAAATTTTTTTTAGGTTTTGGGTGGATTTTTCAATTTTTTTGGGGTGGTCACGAATTAAAGTCCTTTTCGCTCTTGGACGCTTAGTTTAGGAGATATGGGCAAAAGAAGATTTTCATATAAAAATTTAAAATTTTTTAAGTTTTGGGTGGATTTTTCAATTTTTTGGGGTGGTCACGAATTAAAGTCCTTTTCGCTCTAGGACGCTTAGTTTAGGAGATATGGGCAAAAGAAGTTTTTCATATAAAAATTTCATTTTTTTAAGTTTTGGGTGGTTTTTTCAATTTTTTGGGGGTGGTCACGAATTAAAGTCCTTTTCGCTCTAGGACGCTTAGTTTTGGAAATATGGGCAATTTTTTTAGGTTTTGGGTGGATTTTTCAATTTTTTGGGGGGGCTCGAATTAAAGTCCTTTTCGCTCTAGGACGCTTAGTTTAGGAGATATGGGAAAAAGAAGTTTTTCATATAAAAATTTCAATTTTTTAGGTTTTGGGTGGATTTTTAAATTTTTTGGGGGTGGTCACGAATTAAAGTCCTTTTCGCTCTAGGACGCTTAGTTTAGGAGATATGGGCAAAAGAAGTTTTTCATATAAAAATTTCAATTTTTTTAGGTTTTGGGTGGATTTTTCAATTTTTTGGGGGTGGTCACGAATTAAAGTCCTTTTCGATCTAGGACGCTTAGTTTAGGAGATATGCGCAAAAGAAGATTTTCATATAACAAATTAAAATTTTTTAGGTTTTGGGTGGATTTTTAAATTTTTTGGTGGGGGTCACGAATAAAAGTCCTTTTCGCTCTAGAACGCTTAGTTTAGGAGATATGGGCAAAAGAAGATTTTCATATAAAAAATTAAAATTTTTTAGGTTTTGGGTGGATTTTTAAATTTTTTGGGGGTGGTCACGAATTAAAGTCCTTTTCGCTCTAGGACGCTTAGTTTAGGAGATATGGGCAAAAGAAGTTTTTCATATAAAAATTTCAATTTTTTTAGGTTTTGGGTGTTTTTTTTCAATTTTTTGGGGGTGGTCACGAATTAAAGTCCTTTTCGCTCTAGGACGCTTAGTTTAGGAAATATGGGCAAGTTTTTTTAGTTTTTGGGTGGATTTTTCAATTTTTTGGGGGTAGTCACGAATTAAAGTCCTTTTCGCTCTAGGACGCTTAGTTTAGGAGATATGGGCAAAAGAAGTTTTTCATATAAAAATTTCAATTTTTTCAATTTTTTGGGGGTGGTCACGAATTAAAGTCCTTTTCGCTCTAGGACGCTTAGTTTAGGAGATATGGGCAAAATAAGTTTTTCATAAAAAATTTCTATTTTTTTAGGTTTTGGGTGGATTTTTCAATTTTTTGGGGTGGTCACGAATTAAAGTCCTTTTCTCTCTAGGACGCTTAGTTTAGGAGATATGGGCAAAAGAAGTTTTTCATATAAAAATTTTATTTTTTTAGGTTTTGGGCGGATTTTTCAATTTTTTGGGGGTGGTCATGAATTAAAGTCCTTTTTGGCGCTAGGACGCTTAGTTTAGGAAATATGGACAATTTTTTTAGGTTTTGGGTGGATTTTTCAATTTTTTGGGGGTGGTCACGAATTAAAGTCCTTGTCGCTCTAGGACGCTTAGTTTAGGAGATATGGGCAAAAGAAGTTTTTCATATAAAAATTTCAATTTTTTCAATTTTTTGGGGGTGGTCATGAATTAAAGTCCTTTTCGCTCTAGGACGCTTAGTTTAGGAGATATGGGCAAAAGAAGTTTTTCATATAAAAATTTCAATTTTTTTAGGTTTTGGGTGGATTTTTCAATTTTTTGGGGTGGTCACGAATTACAGTCTTTTTCGAACTAGGACGCTTAGTTTAGGAGATATGGGCAATAGAAGTTTTTCATATAAAAATTTTATTTTTTTAGGTTTTGGGTGGATTTTTCAATTTTTTGGGGGTGGTCATGAATTAAAGTCCTTTTCGGTCTAGGACGCTTAGTTTAGGAAATATGGGCAATTTTTTAGGTTTTGTGTGGATTTTTCAATTTTTTGGGGGTGGTCACGAATTAAAATCCTTTTCGCTCTATGACGCTTAGTTTAGGATATATGGGCAAAAGAAGTTGTTCATATAAAAATTTCAATTTTTTCGATTTTTTGGGGGTGGTCACGAATTAAAGTCCTTTTGGGGTGGTCACGAATTAAAGTCCTTTTCGCTCTAGGACGCTTAGTTTTTTGGGTGGATTTTTCAATTTTTTTGGGGGTGGTCACGAATTAAAGTCCTTTTCGCTCTAGGACGCTTAGTTTAGGAGATATGGTCAATTTTTTTAGGTTTTGGGTGGATTTTTTAATTTTTTGGGGGTGGTCACGAATTAAAGTCCTTTTCGCTCTAGGACGCTTAGTTTAGGAGATATGGGCAAAAGAAGTTTTTCATATAAAAATTTAAATTTTTTTAGGTTTTGGGTGAATTTTTCAATTTTTTGGGGTGGTCACGAATTAAAGTCCTTTTCGATCTAGGACGCTTAGTTTAGGAAATATGGGCATTTTTTTTAGGTTTTGGATGGATTTTTCAATTTTTTGGGGGTGGTCACGAATTAAAGTCCTTTTCACTCTAGGACGCTTAGTTTAGGAGATATGGGCAAAAGAAGTTTTTCATATAAAAATTTCAATTTTTTTAGGTTTTGGGTCGATTTTTCAATTTTTTTGGGTGTGGTCACGAATTAAAGTCCTTTTCGCTCTAGGACGCTTAGTTTAGGAGATATGGGCAAAATAAGTTTTTCATATAAAAATTTCTATTTTTTTAGGTTTTGGGTGGAATTTTCAATTTTTTGGGGTGGTCACGAATTAAAGTCCTTTTCTCTCTAGGACGCTTAGTTTAGGAGATATGGGCAAAAGAAGTTTTTCATACAAAAATTTCTATTTTTTTAGGTTTTGGGTGGATTTTTCAATGAATGAATTAGAAAAATTTCAATTTTTTTAGGTTTTGGGTGGATTTTTCAATTTTTTGGGGGGTGGTCACGAATTAAAGTCCTTTTCGCTTTAGGACGCTTAGTTTAAAAGATATGGGCAAAAGAAAATTTTCATATAAAAATTTTATTTTTTTTTAGGTTTTGGGTGGATTTTTCAATTTTTTGAGGGTGGTCACGAATTAAAGTCCTTTTCGCTCTAGGACGCATATTTAAGGAGATATGGACAAAAGAAGTTTTTCATATAAAAATTTAAATTTTTTTAGGTTTTGGGTGGATTTTTCATTTTTTTTGGGGGTGGTCACGAATTTAAGTCCTTTTCGCTCTAGGACGCTTAGTTTAGGAGATATGGGCAAAATAAGTTTTTCATATAAAAATTTAAATTTTTGTAGGTTTTGGGTGGATTTTTCAATTTTTTGGGGGTGGTCACGAATTAAAGTCCTTTTCGCTTTAGGACGCTTAGTTTAGGAGATATGGGCAAAAGAAGTTTTTCATATAAAAATTTCAATTTTTTTAGGTTTTGGGTCGATTTTTCAATTTTTTGGGGGTGGTCACGAATTAAAGTCCTTTTCGCTCTAGGACGCTTAGTTTAGGAGATATGGACAAAATAAGTTTTTCATATAAAAATTTCAATTTTTTTAGGTTTTGGGTGGATTTTTCAATTTTTTGGGGTGGTCACGAATTAAAGTCCTTTTCTCTCTAGGCCGCTTAGTTTAGGAGATATGGGCCATTTTTTTAGGTTTTGGATGGATTTTTCAATTTTTTTGTGGGTGGTCATGAATTAAAGTCCTTGTCGCTCTAGGACGCTTAGTTTAGGAAATATGGGCAAAAGAAGTTTTTCATATAAAAATTTCATTTTTTTAAGTTTTGGGTGGTTTTTTCAATTTTTTGGGGGTGGTCACGAATTAAAGTCCTTTTCGCTCTAGGACGCTTAGTTTAGGAGATATGGGCAATTTTTTTAGGTTTTGGGTGGATTTTTCAATTTTTTGGGGGGGCTCGAATTAAAGTCCTTTTCGCTCTAGGACGCTTAGTTTAGGAGATATGGGAAAAAGAAGTTTTTCATATAAAAATTTCAATTTTTTAGGTTTTGGGTGGATTTTTAAATTTTTTGGGGGTGGTCACGAATTAAAGTCCTTTTCGCTCTAGGACGCTTAGTTTAGGAGATATGGGCAAAAGAAGTTTTTCATATAAAAATTTCATTTTTTTAAGTTTTGGGTGGTTTTTTCAATTTTTTGGGGGTGGTCACGAATTAAAGTCCTTTTCGCTCTAGGACGCTTAGTTTTGGAAATATGGGCAATTTTTTTAGGTTTTGGGTGGATTTTTCAATTTTTTGGGGGGGCTCGAATTAAAGTCCTTTTCGCTCTAGGACGCTTAGTTTAGGAGATATGGGAAAAAGAAGTTTTTCATATAAAAATTTCAATTTTTTAGGTTTTGGGTGGATTTTTAAATTTTTTGGGGGTGGTCACGAATTAAAGTCCTTTTCGCTCTAGGACGCTTAGTTTAGGAGATATGGGCAAAAGAAGTTTTTCATATAAAAATTTCAATTTTTTTAGGTTTTGGGTGGATTTTTCAATTTTTTGGGGGTGGTCACGAATTAAAGTCCTTTTCGATCTAGGACGCTTAGTTTAGGAGATATGCGCAAAAGAAGATTTTCATATAACAAATTAAAATTTTTTAGGTTTTGGGTGGATTTTTAAATTTTTTGGTGGGGGTCACGAATAAAAGTCCTTTTCGCTCTAGAACGCTTAGTTTAGGAGATATGGGCAAAAGAAGATTTTCATATAAAAAATTAAAATTTTTTAGGTTTTGGGTGGATTTTTAAATTTTTTGGGGGTGGTCACGAATTAAAGTCCTTTTCGCTCTAGGACGCTTAGTTTAGGAGATATGGGCAAAAGAAGTTTTTCATATAAAAATTTCAATTTTTTTAGGTTTTGGGTGTTTTTTTCAATTTTTTGGGGGTGGTCACGAATTAAAGTCCTTTTCGCTCTAGGACGCTTAGTTTAGGAAATATGGGCCAGTTTTTTTAGTTTTTGGGTGGATTTTTCAATTTTTTGGGGGTGGTCACGAATTAAAGTCCTTTTCGCTCTAGGACGCTTAGTTTAGGAGATATGGGCAAAAGAAGTTTTTCATATAAAAATTTCAATTTTTTCAATTTTTTGGGGGTGGTCACGAATTAAAGTCCTTTTCGCTCTAGGACGCTTAGTTTAGGAGATATGGGCAAAATAAGTTTTTCATAAAAAATTTCTATTTTTTTAGGTTTTGGGTGGATTTTTCAATTTTTTGGGGTGGTCACGAATTAAAGTCCTTTTCTCTCTAGGACGCTTAGTTTAGGAGATATGGGCAAAAGAAGTTTTTCATATAAAAATTTTATTTTTTTAGGTTTTGGGCGGATTTTTCAATTTTTTGGGGGTGGTCATGAATTAAAGTCCTTTTTGGCGCTAGGACGCTTAGTTTAGGAAATATGGACAATTTTTTTAGGTTTTGGGTGGATTTTTCAATTTTTTGGGGGTGGTCACGAATTAAAGTCCTTGTCGCTCTAGGACGCTTAGTTTAGGAGATATGGGCAAAAGAAGTTTTTCATATAAAAATTTCAATTTTTTCAATTTTTTGGGGGTGGTCATGAATTAAAGTCCTTTTCGCTCTAGGACGCTTAGTTTAGGAGATATGGGCAAAAGAAGTTTTTCATATAAAAATTTCAATTTTTTTAGGTTTTGGGTGGATTTTTCAATTTTTTGGGGTGGTCACGAATTACAGTCTTTTTCGAACTAGGACGCTTAGTTTAGGAGATATGGGCAATAGAAGTTTTTCATATAAAAATTTCAATTTTTTTAGGTTTTGGGTCGATTTTTCAATTTTTTTGGGGGTGGTCACGAATTAAAGTCCTTTTCGCTCTAGGACGCTTAGTTTAGGAGATATGGGCAAAATAAGTTTTTCATATAAAAATTTCTATTTTTTTAGGTTTTGGGTGGAATTTTCAATTTTTTGGGGGTGGTCATGAATTAAAGTCCTTTTCGGTCTAGGACGCTTAGTTTAGGAAATATGGACAATTTTTTTAGGTTTTGGGTGGATTTTTCAATTTTTTGGGGGTGGTCATGAATTAAAGTCCTTTTCGGTCTAGGACGCTTAGTTTAGGAAATATGGGCAATTTTTTAGGTTTTGGGTGGATTTTTCAATTTTTTGGGGGTGGTCACGAATTAAAATCCTTTTCGCTCTATGACGCTTAGTTTAGGATATATGGGCAAAAGAAGTTGTTCATATAAAAATTTCAATTTTTTCGATTTTTTGGGGGTGGTCACGAATTAAAGTCCTTTTGGGGTGGTCACGAATTAAAGTCCTTTTCGCTCTAGGACGCTTAGTTTTTTGGGTGGATTTTTCAATTTTTTTGGGGGTGGTCACGAATTAAAGTCCTTTTCGCTCTAGGACGCTTAGTTTAGGAGATATGGTCAATTTTTTTAGGTTTTGGGTGGATTTTTTAATTTTTTGGGGGTGGTCACGAATTAAAGTCCTTTTCGCTCTAGGACGCTTAGTTTAGGAGATATGGGCAAAAGAAGTTTTTCATATAAAAATTTAAATTTTTTTAGGTTTTGGGTGAATTTTTCAATTTTTTGGGGTGGTCACGAATTAAAGTCCTTTTCGATCTAGGACGCTTAGTTTAGGAAATATGGGCATTTTTTTTAGGTTTTGGATGGATTTTTCAATTTTTTGGGGGTGGTCACGAATTAAAGTCCTTTTCACTCTAGGACGCTTAGTTTAGGAGATATGGGCAAAAGAAGTTTTTCATATAAAAATTTCAATTTTTTTAGGTTTTGGGTCGATTTTTCAATTTTTTTGGGGGTGGTCACGAATTAAAGTCCTTTTCGCTCTAGGACGCTTAGTTTAGGAGATATGGGCAAAATAAGTTTTTCATATAAAAATTTCTATTTTTTTAGGTTTTGGGTGGAATTTTCAATTTTTTGGGGTGGTCACGAATTAAAGTCCTTTTCTCTCTAGGACGCTTAGTTTAGGAGATATGGGCAAAAGAAGTTTTTCATACAAAAATTTCTATTTTTTTAGGTTTTGGGTGGATTTTTCAATGAATGAATTAGAAAAATTTCAATTTTTTTAGGTTTTGGGTGGATTTTTCAATTTTTTGGGGGTGGTCACGAATTAAAGTCCTTTTCGCTTTAGGACGCTTAGTTTAAAAGATATGGGCAAAAGAAAATTTTCATATAAAAATTTTATTTTTTTTTAGGTTTTGGGTGGATTTTTCAATTTTTTGAGGGTGGTCACGAATTAAAGTCCTTTTCGCTCTAGGACGCATATTTAAGGAGATATGGACAAAAGAAGTTTTTCATATAAAAATTTAAATTTTTTTAGGTTTTGGGTGGATTTTTCATTTTTTTTGGGGGTGGTCACGAATTTAAGTCCTTTTCGCTCTAGGACGCTTAGTTTAGGAGATATGGGCAAAATAAGTTTTTCATATAAAAATTTAAATTTTTGTAGGTTTTGGGTGGATTTTTCAATTTTTTGGGGGTGGTCACGAATTAAAGTCCTTTTCGCTTTAGGACGCTTAGTTTAGGAGATATGGGCAAAAGAAGTTTTTCATATAAAAATTTCAATTTTTTTAGGTTTTGGGTCGATTTTTCAATTTTTTGGGGGTGGTCACGAATTAAAGTCCTTTTCGCTCTAGGACGCTTAGTTTAGGAGATATGGACAAAATAAGTTTTTCATATAAAAATTTCAATTTTTTTAGGTTTTGGGTGGATTTTTCAATTTTTTGGGGTGGTCACGAGTTAAAGTCCTTTTCTCTCTAGGCCGCTTAGTTTAGGAGATATGGGCCATTTTTTTAGGTTTTGGATGGATTTTTCAATTTTTTTGTGGGTGGTCATGAATTAAAGTCCTTGTCGCTCTAGGACGCTTAGTTTAGGAAATATGGGCAATTTTTTTAGGTTTTGGGTGGATTTTTCAATTTTTTGGTGGTGGTCACGAATTAAAGTCCTTTTCGCTCTAGGACGCTTAGTTTAGGGGATATGGGCAAAAGAAGTTTTTCATATAAAAATTTCAATTTTTTAGGTTTTGGGTGGATTTTTCAATTTTTTGGGGGTGGTCACGAATTAAAGTCCTTTTCGCTCTAGGACGCTTAGTTTAGGAGATATGGGCAAAAGAAGTTTTTCATATAAAAATTAAAATTTTTGTAGGTGTTGGGTGGATTTTTCAATTTTTTGGGGGTGGTCAGGAATTAAAGTCCTTTTCGCTCTAGAACGCTTAGTTTAGGAGATATGGGCAAAAGAAGTTTTTCATATAAAAATTTCAATTTTTTTAGGTTTTGGGTGGATTTTTCAATTGTTTGGGGGTGGTCACGAATTAAAGTCCTTTTCGCTCTAGGACGCTTAGTTTAGGAGATATGGGCAAAATAAGTTTTTCATATTAAAATTTCTATTTTTTTAGGTTTTGGGTGGA